>NC_090283.1:5842500-7082500 GCF_037392515.1 Haliotis asinina | reverse complement strand
CTGGTACTTATGTATGTATTTATTATAACTACACATGCTCAACTCAACTGGCGCTCTAAAGGTATTTTGATTGTTTGTTTTTTTTCATATCCTTACATGTAAAATGGGCCGGTGGTGTTATTTACCGTTGAATAAACGTGAATGAATTAACGCCGTCAGCATTTGGTTGGCCATTATCATATGTAGATATATCCGGTTAAAGTCTTAATATCAACAGGACCATCAGCTTTCAGACTGACCACTTGTTCCACATCGTCTGTTTGGGTCTGAAATTTTAGTCTACAGTCGGCCAGATAAAGAGATATATGGAGAATCTCTCCCAAGTGTCTACTTGTATTAATTATATGAACACGACTTGACAGTTACAAATATCTCAGGATTGCCGAGGACAGTTTTACTTTTATCAACGAGTGTTGATATTTGATATGAGAAGACGCGAGGATGATGTATTTATATCAAAGATCACTTTCTTTTCACTAGCTTTCGTTAAATATGTACATCTCTGTACAGGGTATTGCCATTATAATGTGTCACAGCATTGTGACGCCCTCGCGTTTACAACGTCATACCATTGTGAGCCATGTAACTGATGACTTCAGGGTAGTGTACAAAACCTACTGTCACAACGATATCTCCTGGGAAACATGTTTTGATTTCACATTAGCAATATCTTTGGAACACAGTAGTTTTCGAAGATAATTATATCGTACCTATGTACGTATGCATACAGGGATGTGTGTGTGTGTGTGTGTGTGTGTGTGTGTGTGTCTGCGTGTGTCTGTCTGTGCGTGTGTCTGCGTGTGTGAGTCTGCGTGTGTGTGTGTGTGTGCGTGTGTGTGTGTGTGTTTGACCGTGCACACGTGTGACTGTTGTAACGGACCTCCTCACGGTCGCAACGTCATTCGTGCAGGGATTGTCTTCCTTGTGCAGTATCAGATCCAGAATATTAGTACCGTTAAATGTATGCGGGACCTCCCCTGGGCTGTAAGAGATATTCCACGAAGTCACCGTATCGATTTACGCCATCGTTTATGCACGCGGCGAAGTTGGAGTTGCTTTGGGTGGGCCGGGATTGGTAGGGATGGTGTTGCTTTGGGTGAGGCTGGGTTGTTTTTGGTGGAGTCGGCTTGGTAGTGATACGGCTGTTATGGGTGGCATTGCTTCGAGTGGGGTCGGGTAGGTATGGAATAGGGTGTTTCCGGCAGGGTCTGGATGATACCTTTGGTGGGGTCGTCGCGCACTGATGGGGTCGTGAGATCGGGTTGGGAGGGCTTGGGTTGTGGGTGACGTCAGGTTGGTAGGGATGAGGTTTGTTGAGTGTGGGTGCAATGTGTCGAGTGGCGTTGGTAGGGATAAGGTTGTTTTGGGTTGGGGTCAGGTTGGTATTACTGTGTGCAGCTGGGTCGGTTTGGTAGGGGTGGGATTGTTTGGGTTGGGGTCGGTTTGGAAAACTTGAGGTCAGGCTGGTAGGAATGGATTGTTTTGGTTGGGGTCTGGTTAATCGGGATTCTGTTGTTTTGGTTGGAGTCGGGTTCGTAGAGTTGTATGGGGCTGTGTCGGGTTGGCATGGGTAGGGCAGTTTGGGGTTGCGTTGTTTAGGGTCGGGTTGGCAGCGTTGGGGTTGTGTGGAGGTCGGGTCAGAGTGGCAAGGTTTTGGTAGGGTTTGTAGGGATGGGGTTTGCATTGGGTGGAGTAGGGTTTATGGTGTGCTAAGGGGGTTTGTTGGAGTTGAGTCAGTTTGAGCTTTGAGGAATAGATGGTGGCTCGACTGAGAGAACACTCCATAAATATCATTACATAACTGGGCTAATAATTCTTGGCAAAATATTCTGATTTTGATGTGTATCTTCCTCAAGAACGAAACCGTCTTGTAGGAGAAATATGAAGCTGTAAGGAAATATTTTGAGACGGGACAAAACATGCATAGAAGAAAAGTCACAGTGTAAGTTTGCCTTAAAACACTCACACAACTCTCGCATCACTGATGTAAATATAATTTGATAGACACGTTCTTCCCAACATTTACTTCATACATTTACATTTATTGTTTCTCGTAATATCAACAGTATTATTATTAGCATGACAGTACTACTTTCTTTACAAACATCATCATCATTACAAGTATCATCATCGCTATTATCATCTCTGTCATCATCACTTCTATCATTACCACCCCCATCATCATCATCATCACGATCATAATCACATCATTATAACTAATATCATCACTATCATCATCACTATTATCATCTCTGTCATCATCACTTTTATCATCATCACCACCATCATCATCACGATCATCATCACATCATCATCACTATCATCTTAACTATTATCATCGCTATCGTCATCACTATTATCATCACTATCATCATCACTATTATCATCTCTGTCATCATCACTTTTATCATCATCACCACCATCATCATCACGATCATCATCACATCATCATCACTATCATCTTAACTATTATCATCGCTATCGTCATCACTATTATCATCACTATCATCATCGCTATTATCATCTCTGTCATCATCACTTCTATCATTACCACCCCCATCATCATCATCACGATCATAATCACATCATTATAACTAATATCATCACTATCATCATCGCTATTATCATCTCTGTCATCATCACTTTTATCATCACCACCACCATCATCATCACCACGATCATCATCACATCATTATAACTAATATCATCACTATCATCATCACTATTATCATCTCTGTCATCATCACTTTTATCATCATCACCACCATCATCATCACGATCATCATCACATCATCATCACTATCATCTTAACTATTATCATCGCTATCGTCATCACTATTATCATCACTATCATCATCACTATTATCATCACTATTATCTTAACCATTGATATTATCATCACTATGATGATAAGGATCATCATCATCATCATCATCATCATCACCAGGAGCAGCAGCCATACCACAAACACCACAGACACTACCCTGCTGTTTGTCATTAAGGACATGTCTATTAACATCATTTTTTATTATCATCATCACCACTGGTTTTTTACCTCTTTCCTTTTCACAAATTGTTTCATAACGAAGTAAAGTTTATTTCATGCTTCAGCATTGTCGACGCTGCTACAGTAAAGAGCCTACATTATAACAGCGCTGCATACCCCGTCATGCAGTCTCAACAATCTTGTCACAGCAGGAAAAATCAGTTCTATTATGTGTCCACACAGAGCGTACGCTATAAACACGTCAAAACCCTAGACGCAGTTATACGAGCCGACAAAGAACGGAGCTGAAAGGGACAGTATGGACAACTTTAATATCGCTTACAATGCAGTTTTTTCTTCGTAAGTTGTATTTTGTAGTTTGTTCTGAAATATTTTGCATGAGATTGTCAACGTATAATCAATAAATAAAGTCGCATGACATCTGAACTGAAACTGAAACTGAGGTGTAGGCACAGAAGCTCTGTGGTACTGTAGATGCACACGCGAACTTATAACCTTCAAAGGGGCGATGCATATTAACTAGCCTGATACTTCCATTTGAATAAATGTTGATGTAGGTTTCTTCCTATTCATAAGGATATAAAATCGAAAGTGAATCGTCTTTAAAATTTTGTTTAATCTCTGACCATAATGAAGTTTCCAAACAACTTGAAATGTTCATCTTTCAGTTTCCTCATCACGTATATTAATGAATTTAACGCAGGGTGAAACAGTTTTTACTCTAGATTCCGAAAACTTATTTTCAGAACTATTCATATAAGGTCCGTACAATAATATCTTTATTCCATCTCAGCTTGATTTCTGTTCGCTTTAACGAGTCATAGATAAACAGATCAAATATAAATGCAAATAAAGCATTGATTTCACACGGCTCTAAACTGATCGGAAGACATTGCATATCAAACATATATATGAGAGACATACACGATGCGTAAAAAGGAGTACGTTGATAATGCAAAGATCTTACGGAGAGAGAGAGAGACAGAGAGAGAGAGAGACAGAGAGAGAGAGAGAGAGACAGAGAGAGAGAGAGAGAGAGGCAGAGTTCAGGTTTACGCAGCACACAAAAATATTCAAGCTATATGGTTGCACTATGTAAATATTCGAGTCTGCACCAGACAATACAGTGATCAACAGGATGACCATCGATCTACGCGGTGACATCTGTCAACCAAGTCAGCGAGCCTGTCCACATTATCTCATTAGCCGCCTCTTACGAAAGGATCGACTCTAACAAAGATTTCGGAGAAAGGACAAATGTATACAAAATGTAGAGATGATATTGAGAAAATACACGGGCAACACATAAACCATACAGAGAGAATACATCGACATAAAGAGGTAATAAACAGAAAATACATTGGAAATGTGTAGACCATACATAAAAAATACATACATAAGACATAGACCATACATATTTATAAAATGCATACATAAGGCATAGATCAAACATAGAAAATACTGTCAGGGATACATCATGCATAGAAAATGCATATATGTGGCATACATCAGAGAGAAAATACACAGACAATGCACATAATCATGCAAAGAAAATGCGTATATACTGCGAATCCAGACATTAGACTCACTTATAGCACTGACTATATGTCATTTACATATGTATGGCTACATCGAAGATGAACTTTTCCACGAACGTGAGGGAACCAACTGTAAACTTTATGCTGATGTGATTGCATGAGGACCATGCATCTATCGTGCAAATATCGTTATGGGGTTGGCTGCGTTTTGGTGTAAATGTGTGCTATGTATTTGTCTTTTTCACAGACTTTTATGATTTATTGAACAATCTTACCAACATTACCAATTTATTTGACAATGCACCAGTTCATGTGTAAACAGTACTTTTAAACAGAATGAAATATTTTGCAAAATCTAGTTTAAAACAGTTGACGCAGGTAAGTGGCTACATTTATACTTGGCAGTCTAAACCATTCATGGGTAGTATGCATACACCATATATCATGGTTAGAAATTACATAACAGTTAGTAACATGCAGTTGATACATCGTTCTTACACAGATGATATATAGTCTGTTTTATTATATTATGTTCTATGCATGCCCCCTGTCAAGGTGTTCACTCAGGGTTGGGTACCAGATATCATCGACCGTTGTTTCACGCATAACTGAATCACATGTTCAGTGAAGCCCAACTTGTTAGTGGCCTGCTAATTTGTAAATACACTAGTAAGTGTTTATTGCGATTCACGAAAATCACTTATGTAAAACAAGTGACATGGGTGCCATATTGGCATCATATTGGCATCCTTACTGCAATCCACCAAAGTACACTATGTCTGCAATGTTAAAATATACATCGTGTGTAGCGATGTCTGTTATGACCATGTGTACCATGAAGCATACATATACCTGTCTCTCGATCAAGATTATCTTTGAAAATGTTTTCCAGTAGAAAGAACCAAAACGTGACACCCCACACCCTAAACGTTCCACGTGGAACACACACTTACTCCGAACAGAGAGTTTAGTGGGGGTCAGTTCTGATTTTCACACTTCCGTGAAAGATCTTAAATCGTCATTATTTATTTTTTGTACAGTCTGTGGTAAAAACTAAGCTCTCTAGTTTAATATCGTATTTGTGATAGAGATAAACTGCCTATTTCTGACGTTCTACTCCTTGATATTGCTGGAGTGTTGCTCAGAAGCTGAATTCACTTACACACACCTTTTGAAAGGTGTAGACTTCCATTCTGGTTCCCGTCTATATTAGGACTAACATGAGGTATGCAGTGATTAAGGTACAACGTTAAACGTTAACTGATGATGCTATGTCTTTTATGCTGTTGTTAGTGCAGGATTGGATATTGTGTTCGGCCCTCAGTTGAAACACAATTTCCATTGTGAAGGACACATGCACTTTGTTACCCGTATTTATAGATAGTCTAAATGTAACCATTATTACAATACATGCTTAAACAGTCACTGTGACAGCATTCGGGATGTTTTCTAGCTGTTCATTCACTCGTCTTACAAACAAAGCCACATCTCCCGGCAACATCAGCCATAAGTGTGTCTTCTCCAACACTCAACACTCAACACTCAACACTCAAATGCACTGAGTGTTGCATAACGCACAGTCAAAACTGTACAAGGTTCTCGGGAAGAAAGCAGACCCACTTACATGTAGAACACTACCACAACTCAGACTGGGGCTATAGATTTACACTGTACTTGTACAGAACACAGGACACGATACTCCATATGCAACCAACTCTAGCCTACAAGAAAGCATTTTTCATGAGCATCACGTGTGTTCATGCTAGTAATAAATTAATTATTTAACCCCACCTCTACCACTACCTCCATCACCAGCACTGCTACTACTAATAGTACTACTACTACAACCACCACCACCACCACCACCACCACCACCACCACTACTACTACTACTATTACTATACCACCACCACCACCACCACCACCACTACTACTACTACTACTACTACTACTACCATTACTACTACCACTACACCAACGCCACTACTTCCACCGATACTGCTAAGACACATACTACTTATGCAACACCAGCAGGGTGTTGTCCACTTTCACACATTATAAGTGGGTCGACCACTGACACAAAGTAGAGTATGCACCTGTAAATTATGTGTAGTGACCAATACACACAACTACCAGGAAAACGGTGCCACAATTTTTGAATGTAGTCACTACTATCGTCACCAAAACCACACGTAATCATGATATCGGCAACCACCATAACATATTTATACTATGTCTTCATACTAATCTCCTTGGAAATGATCAATGAAATCTCTGAAATATTTCCAACCATGTGTGAAGTTATGCTTTGTCTGAACGCAAGATTGAGTGAGTGAATCAGTGAGTGAGTAAGTTACGATTTAACGTCATAACTTCAATATTCAGTTATATCGTGACGAGAACATATTTGACAGTTAAATGAAACATGGTTATGAGATAAAACCTGTCGTCAAAAGACAGCAAAAGAACAGGAATAGCACAATTACATCCAAAAACTAATATGAGAAGTTAAAAATGAATAACTCTAATTGGACAGTGCAATATATAACACCAACAACGCCAGATTGAGACACCATGCACGTAGTTATTCAATGTTACTGCGTTTGTATACACACAAGCACATTACGTAGGTTTCTGTTGCTACAGTCACACCCACGTCACAGTGACAGAGGCGGTGTTTCCAGTACAGCGGTCGGAGAGTATATTGAACACACCACAGTACGACTGCATAATCCCCGGTCACAGTTGAAACTGAAACTGTCATGAATATCACTTAATACTAATCATTTTTTTACTGTATAGGCTTTAGGGAAAACTTGCAAAATGAATTCCTCATTTGACGTGACAACGTATGGTGTGGATTGATAACTACTTTATAATGTGCAAGACGTTTCTGGACTATTCATTGCCCCTTCATCGGGTGAATTACAGAACATGATTTTCGAACAAAATATAATATGCGTACACGATTAAAGGTCAAGCCTCTGTCCACCATTTGGTTATTTCGTCATGAGAGTCAAATGTTATATTCCAATGCGTAGCCTATAGCTACATCTATGTAAGGTCTTTGAAAGGGACTTGGAAGGGAACACACAGAGGAAGAAATGCCAACCGGCTTTTTAATGAGGAAATGCACGTTTTGCAGAATATTCTTGACTGAGAAAGTATAATATGGTCACTTACACAGTCTTGAACACAACAGAGGCGACATGTTCTGAACACATACAACATGCTGGCCACTAACACCCCGGATACCCCACGCGAGTCATTGGACTTGTCCCAACGTGTACCCAGTTTCTGCTAGGCGAACAGAAGCAATTTTGAACAAACTCAAATATGTGTGCTTCCTTGTTGGGCATGACAGACCGTTTAGTGGGTGAGTGAGTTAAAATTCATCGGCTTTATTGGGACCACATACTGACGAGATATATTATACACAATAAATACAGGCAGTTAAAGAACCAGTCATCGACGGACTGTAAAATAAACAGAGTCGGACGCGTTAAAGCCCATGAGTATGACATTGATAAAACGCATACCTGATCCCTTTTGAACATTCATTTATTGTGATCGTTTTTAGTCTCGTTGCATGTTTCCTGCCCAATACAAAGTGTACGTCGCCTTTGTTGGTCATGAAACCCTCTCTGTTTGTAACTTTCCCTGTGTAGGGAGATCGAAACTGTAGGGAAATCTCACATGTCAGGAGATCTCAACGTAGGAAGATCACAAATGAAGGGAGAGAGCAACTGTAGGAAGATCAAAACGGAAGGGATATCCGAACTTAGATCACAACTGAAGGGAGATTTCAACTGGAGGAAGACCACAACTGAAGGGAGATCTCAACTGTGAGGAGATTTCAACTGTTGGGAAATCACAAATGAATGGAGATCTCAACCTGGTGTAGATCATAGCTTCAGGGAGATCACAACTGAAGAGAGATATCAACTGAAGGGAGATCTCAACTTAATGAGGTCACAACTTAAGGAGGATAACAACTGTAGGGAGATCAAAACAGACGCGAGATCTCAACTTAGGGAGATCACAACTAAAGGGAGATGTGAACTGTAGAGAGATCTTTACAACTGAAGGCAGATCTCAATTTAGGTAGATCTGAACTGCAGGGAGATCTCAACATATGAAAATCTCAACCTTCGGGAGATCACAACATACACTATGAATCAATAGAATGAAATCAAATGAAACAATCATCGACAGTATTTAGGTATTAATTTACATTTAAGCACATTTTATACTTTTTGCCAACATTAATTTACCTGAATATTATACACCTAATTAGATTAAACATACTGATATGATAGCACGAGATGACTATTTACAGGCTTCCGCCATATAGCTCGAACACTGACTATGGTGTTTAAACCAAACTATCATAAAACAAAACGTGAGTGTGTGGAAGACACAGTTGTGACACATCAAACCACTGAGCAGCTATAGAAATCTCTGACTCTGTCACAATGAACATCCCCAGACATGATCAACAGTCCATTGTAGGTCACATGTGTCAGTCCGTTCTGGAGGAAATGAATTGTGTATACAGCCTACTGACGGAGTCCGTCAGTGTTCGTTGAACACGGATATTCAAACTTGCTAACACCTGAACATCCCTGACGGACCCGCCATGTTGTTTGGTGTGGGACGGACACAATCCCATAGAAGAAAATTTCTTGGGAAAACATCCCACACAAAAATGACCATCATACTGCAAAATCCCATTTTCATATGTTATTGTTACCCTTTCAACCAGTTTTAATTAGTATGTTTTCATGTCAGAAGCCAACGAGATAAATCGATTTACATGTTTTCGTAACAGAGGCCACCAGTTGAATTTGTATACATGTCTCTGTGATGACAGTTTTTAAGTGTTTTAGGTTTCGAAAATGGACATACTTTAAGAGTAACAAGGGAAATAAAATCTAATGATGTACGTTTTTGTACACGGGGAGGATTACAAATAAGAGGGAAGTGGGTTACTGTCCTACGCTCAATTTGGTAAACATTGTATTTCATCTTTCATTGGCGTTCTTGAAGTTGAGGCGGTGAAGGATGAGGACAACCTTTATGGAAAGACAACCTATTTACTCAATGACATTTGAAATAGTCTCCGCTTGCTTGACAACGACAACTGAACCTATGTCGAAACGGCGCCTATACAGGACAAAGTAAAGTAGTGGTATATCTATAAATACAATGTTCTCATTAAACATTGCCCATAAACTTAAGTCGAAATTCAGATATCCCATCTTCATATGAAATTACTGATGACATAAACTTATGCCACCCCAGCAGCAGCGAATTAATTTGTATGAGGCTGACAACACTCCCAGCTGATTTTGTCACCATAGCGTAACCCGGAGGTCAAACATGAAGAAGGCAGGGAAGTTCATGCAGCGATTTGAATGTTTGTCGACACCGGGCTTGTTAGTAGCATTGTGCGTGAATATTTCCTGTATGAAGTAGTTTGAATAAATCTTAGCTGTAGAACATATTCTCAGGGAAAGAAGTACTAAGCAGGAAATATAATAATCATAAGCACGAATATACATTTCAAAATCAACTGATTGGCAAGCATGACTTGTTCTCTGTAATGAGTAATACAGTTTCTATCATCTGCTTCTTTACATATCTAGTAATTTTCTGAACGCCAAGGGACTAGAAACTAAACCCTAGCAAAAAAAGTTACTTACCGGTAATATATTCCAGCGGTTGATCTCACAGCCATATTCCCATTACGTACGTGCTGAAAAAAAATCACCTTTTTCTTTTCAGTCTTTTTTATTATTGTTCATTAACAAACAAAAATAATAGATAAATAAATAACTGATGTCTAATCGACAATACGTTTTAATTCAATCAGTGTGACACCAAAGATAATGGCTTTTTTTTCAAATAATTACGCAAATACAGATTTTCCGTGAGTGAGTGAGTTTAGTTTTACGTCGCACTCAGCAATATTCGAGCTATATGGCGGCGGTCTGTGAATAATCGAGTCTGGACCAGACAATCCAGTGATCAACAACATGAGCATCGATCTCCGCAATTGGGAATCGATAACATGTGTCAACCAAATCAGCGAGCCTGACCACTCGATCCCGTTAGTCGCCTCTTACGACAAGCATAGTCGCCTTTTATGGCAAGCATGGGTTGCTGAAGGCCTATTCTACCCCGTGACCTTCACGGGACACAGATTTTCAGGTTCGTGCAACCAAACAGATATTGTCAACACGCAACCCAGCGGGATCTCATCTCAAATGTGTATGTGTAGGGGCTTACAGACGGTTCGATACAGATTCTTGTATCGTGCTAGACAACGATATCTAAAAAAACGTTTCTAAGCGTCGCACTCACGAAATAAATAAGTTGTTATCCATTCAGTTTCTCCTACGCTTCTAAAATGTCACTCAAACAAGACGCGTATACGATTGTCACCACACAGACAGTCCTGACTAGAGCTGAGTGTGTCATGTTGGGAATATAACTCTGTATACACATACGACGCTGAATGAACTTGAGTGTGTCAAGGTGGGGAATATAACATTGTATACACTGACAGACTTGCCTAGAGCTGATTGTGTCAAGTGGGGGATATAACACTGTATACACTGACAGACCTGTCTAGACTTGAGTGTATTGTGTTTGGGAAATATAACTCTGTATACAATGACAGACCTGTTTAAAGCTGAGTGTGTCATGTGGACAAAATAAAGAAGCTGACATAGAAACGTTTTCATCTTAAATTCATAACATAATTTACGTATAGACACACCTCGGAAGAAGAAATTATTCAAATATCAACACAATGGAAAATCAAACATACGACAGCGTACATTATCAGATGATTATCCTCGAAACTTGAACATACAGTTTTCCTTCGAGTTGATTTTCGACGGCAAGGCGATGAAAACGGACTACTGGACTCAAAGCTCGAAAAAAAAAAGCGCTCATGGTGGAAAGATATACAATATTTGTCAGGCCTTCCTTATTTCAAAAAGGCATAAATTCAGACTGGATTAATTGATAAACCACAATAATGCCCCTGATTCTGTTATCACGCATACCCGTAACAGGCATGGGGAACATTTAGGTACTATTGTACACAAAGGTTAAAAGGTGACACTACTTAGGTAGTAATAACCAATAACTAATAACCAGAAAACTTTCGCACCACTCGACGAGTGATTGGATCAATACCACGATGCGATGCGATGCGATGCGATGCGATGCGATGCGATGCGATGCGATGCGATGCGATGCGATGCGATGCGATGCGATGCGATGCGATGCGATGCGATGCGATGCGATGCGATGCGATGCGGGACTCTAGAATTGGGTTTCACACGTTGTATCCATGTTGGGAATTGAACCCAGGTCTTGAGCTCGACGAGGGCACAATTCAACTAGTAGCCTAACCAGTGCTCCAGGACGTGAAGATAACAAATACATGACATAATTCATGAATACACACGTCTCGAAAATATCATGGCAAAGTTTTAGGGTTTTTCGTGTTTAATGGAGAAAACTAACAATAATCGGGTTATATGGCGGTGGTCTGTAAATAATGGGGTCTGGACCAGACAAGCCAGTGACCGCGCAACACGCAGTCAGGATAAGACTGGATTGGGTTGGTTGTTGTTTAACGCCTTACTCAGCAACATTCTAGTTACATCGAGCCAGGACCCGACAATCCAGTGATCAACAGCATGGACATCTCTCTGCGCAACTGGGATACGGTGACATGTTGAGTCAAGTCAACAAGCCAACCAATCCCGTTAGCAGGGGTTGCTAGACCAGTTCTAGTCATTGCAAATGAAAGAAACGAAATACACCCCAGTGATTAATCTCTAAACTCTCATGCACTGTACAATGACGTCATTGCCCTTACGTCAGGACCATGTTGACTCAATGACGTCAGGAGCGCCAACATGTTCTTGTCTCGGGCTTTCAATGTTTCACAGACCGCTGCATCAGATTATGGATACGATGGTTGCCCTAGCTGCAAGCGGGCGGGATGGGGGTAGCATCATAATGTGGGGAGGACTCAAATTCTCATCAGACAAACGTGCTTCTTATGTTCCATCAGTATTTGTCTTGTGTCGTATTTCCTCTGCTGCTATTTCTTGATATTATTCCAAAATCTTTTATGACCTACACGCCATCCGCAATTTACGAGCATCAAGCCTTTCGTTGGCGGTTAAATAAGTTTGCGTTCGATGCCTGAATCTTAGTGGAGACTGAATACATGTGTTACATTCCATCTTTGGTCAGTATTCATGAGATATTGCTGTATAGAAACAAACTTAAAGGGATAATGAAGACCAAAAATATCAGAGCTATAGCAACAAAATGTTTTAGCATGTTTTCATCAGCCCAAAGGGTTGGCATTATGCTAAACCATCAATTCGTAAACAAACACATATAACAGATTCCTCTTTCACAAAACACCTGATGTGAAGGTGAAAACAATTATGACTTGAGTGCCAATATATGCGTAACAAAAGTGCTTTACGAAAATCAAATTCAAATTCCTAGATTGAGAGTGTAATAGTTTGGTAACCTATTTTATTCAATGTTCTAAATCCACCCATGAGGAAATAGACATAACGTTAACTTCAGAGAATGTGAAAATGGCAGAAGATCACCAAGTCGGGAAACACCAGTGGGTCCTGTAAAAACTTAGTGCCCTTATATAATACACAATAATGTACGTATTTCCTTTCTTTAGCGGTTGATTGTCTTTGTATTGATGTGACTGAAAACCAGGAGCCAGGAATGATACAGGTCCACTCAACTACTCGTGTCAGTATCAGTAACATGAACGCAAACCTATTGTGACAAAAGTAGGTAAATAATCAGCATGGTTTGGACCTGCGTTTAACGTAAAACACAGCTAAATAACACTGATGTTTTAGGCTTAGCGCAAAACTGATAGCAAAATCGTTGTCATTAATTTAGCTCGCCGTCTTTATGCTCATGGACTGGTTAATTTATATTTCCCCCTTGAACGGAAGATGACAGTTAACCGGCAGCATAAATACCGAGTCTGCGTCTTCACGTCACACATTAGGCTGCATCAGTCACCTGGATGCACCCGCAATGGAGATGTTTCCTTCTCGTTACCAGTAAGTGGACTCAATGCATCAAATCAGTTTAAAAATCTCTTTGTGTTGATGACATATGGAACATGAGCATACAATTGGTTTCTGTTTTTAGATACCCTATGACTACTTTGGCGATTCTGTATTTAGCATTCACTGTACTGATTACACAAGGTAAGTTTACTGAGTCTTCATGATTCATCATCAAATGATAACATCAGTATATGAGAAAATGTATTACAATCGCGTTATATGTAAATAGATATTCACAACTATAGTCGAACTTAACAAAGGTCGACTTAAAATTTGCTGTGGGGATATTTCATCTAGCAGATTAAAAAGCGATTAACTGTGAGTGCGAGTGTTTGTTTCTGTGCGTGACTGTGGTATGGATATTCCAGTTGCATTTCATGCTGTATACAAGCAATTTCTCATATAGTGTCTGCTCAGGCTCATTACTAGCACGTTATATGTAAATAGATATCCACAACTATAGTCAAACTGAACAAATGTCCACTTAAAATCAATCGTGGGGTTTGTGTTTGTGTGCATGCGCTTTTTGTGTCAGCGTGTGATAGGAATATTCCTGTTGTATTTCGTGCTGTATACTACTGTATACTAGTAATTTGTCAGTTCAGGTGTTAGCACGAACAATTTACGTAGTTAACAAAATTTGGTGACAATACGTTTGGACTGCAGTGAACTCATATTCATACATCAGTTTATTACCAAGCTCAATTCGCTCGTTCACATTTCACAAAACATTTGAAATCTAGGTATCACGATATCATATGTGTGTGACGAAATAAACAAGTCGATGCAAATCAAACAAACACAGTTTGGTGCATATTAAACAAGCACAACTGTCCAATGCTTGATCAAGCCTACATTGATCGTGCCCGTTTTATGGTCCTGACCTGAATACTGATTCTGTTATTCTTTGATCACAGCAACGCAATGCGCTAATGGACAGCATTGTCCAGTATGTGACAATAACGGAGACTGCTCAAAACCATGTGATGCTGGATACTTTGGTACGACATGTATGTCGGAGTGCAGCAGCAGCTGTCGGGATCAGTTGTGTGAGATCACAGATGGAGGCATTGAAATCTGCACTAAGGGATGTATTCCAGGATACATGGGTACAAGTTGCAAGATACCATGTGAGAAACCTGGGACACAGTGTACGGTGTGTGAAGGTGGATGTGACGGAGGATACTGCCGCCTTAGTTCTTCTGCCTGTGTTTCTGGATGTGCTCACTTTTACTATGGCCTTGACTGTAAGAACTGCTCTGAGAGATGTGGGTCCTGCAACAGGTCCACAGGAATGTGCAACGATTGTCTTGATCCATACAGAGGTCGGAACTGTGAGATGTCATGTGAGAACTGTGAAGGATCTTGTGTGTCTGGATGTGACGGAGGCTGCAAACCTGGCTTCTATGGTCATTGGTGTGATAAGGTGTGCAGTGAAAACTGTCGTCCTGGACCCGACAAACCTGTCCCTGAATGTGGCAACAACACAGGAGACTGTGTCCACGGTTGTGATGACGGATGGCATGGTAAAAACTGCTACTCTAGATGTAGCCGGAAGTGTGTAGGTATGTCCTGCAATGAGTCAGGGTCGTGTGCAGCTGGTTGTGCACCAGGCTATGCTGGGACTGACTGCTCCTGTCTTGAGAAATGCTTCGAAAATGTTTGCTTTAGAAACGAAACCTGCGCCAAAGGTTGCATCAATGGTTATTATGGTGCATTTTGTAACAAGTCCTGTGACGCCTGTCTTGACGGGATATGTGAACGGACACATGGAACCTGCGTCAGAGGATGCAATATTACTGACCAAGGATGCACACCTAACTGCACTTCAGACTGTCCTTTGGAGATCTGCCTTCAAGTCAAAACATGCTCAGGTAATACTGTGAAGTACAAAATCAGAGGAGCATTTAATTGGTAATAAACTCGTGCACTAAAGTATACAATATTACAGACTACATCTATACACATAGGTTCTTACCTTAAATGCCTGTGAAGGTATGAAGGTAATGCATAGAAATAATCATCTGTATACAGGATCGTATGACCATGTTACTATGTACGAGATACAATGTTAACATGATTTCTGTTTCCTCAGAGCCCTCACGTGAAAGCCACACACTGCTCGCAATCACTATCGGGGCATTAACAGCTTGTTTGCTTTGTCTGACTGGCGTCATAGTAGCAATGCGTATTGCTTTCTACAAACGAATTGAAAGGTTTGATAATACGTTGTTTTTTGTACATTTATGTCAATATCAGACTGTGAATTTTTCTTTGCCTTACAAATTCCCCTTATGACCTGACCTGCGTTCCATTCCATACTAAGAACCGATAGTACTGAATATAGAAGATCGTGGAAGTTTACTTAGATATTTGTTGCAACAAAACCCGAAATCAAAACCTGAAACATCCATGTTCATTGTGACAGAAAAACAGATAATATCAGATCACAGCAAAGACGTATGTATGTATGTATGTATGTATGTATGTATGTATGTATGTATGTATGTATGTATGTATGTATGTATGTATGTATGTATGTATGTATGTATGTATGTATGTATGTATGTATGTATGTATGTATGTATGTATGTATGTATGTATGTATGTATGTATGTATGTATGTATGTGTGTGTGTGTGTGTATGTATGTATGTGTGTGTGTGCGTACGTGTGTGTGTATGTATGTATGTATGTATGTATGTATGTATGTGTGTGTGTGTGTGTGTGTGTGTGTGTGTGTATGGCTATGTATAATTGCATGGTGTTAAAAGCTAGGTTTGCAAATCAGAACAAACTGCTGCAATGTGATTACAATGGTAGTACACACTATAAACTCCATACAGCATGGAGGCGAATCAAGATATTAACCAAGCAGTAACAGTTGTCAAGTTACCTAGATAGTACTAGGGTGGGTAGCAAGTACATACAAAATCTTCACACAGCCTCTGGTCTTTACATAATGTGGAACGAAAGAGCCATTCGATAGCCCCTTCATTGCCTCACTCTAAGGACAACGTGATGTTCGGTTTCTATACATTGCTCTAAAAGATTCCAAAATGCACTCGACTCTAAAAACGTCAAACTAAACGAACGTCCACACCAGTACCTGAGTTAGCTAGATACACATTCCTGACGACCAATTATTGTTGAAACACAATGTTAGACGAAACCGAGCGATCACGTTGTTAATTACCGGTGTAGTGCCACCAATGTTGTTAAACAAACACATAATTTCTGTTGCAGGGAAGAGGCTGATGCTGTAGAAGAGGATCATGGGGAGGGACACGACTACGACATTGTGGATGTTGAACCTGATAAAACCGAATCAGGCCCTGTTATAGTATTTCTTCAATAAATCTTTAGTACGAAAGTATCACATCGACTGGCCTATATTGTCCCTAATCTTGTACCTCTGGCAGCGGGCAGTGTCATTTGAAACATTACAAAAAACGACGTAAAAACGAAATGCAAACAACAAAACAAAACCAAACAAACATGTAAATAACATATGTATAACATATTCAAAAATAACTAACATATATTTTGTTCAATACGATTGATGAGTCTCTTGAAACTTGAGTTGTGTTGAAGCGAATCGAATAAACGGGTGAAACAAAAGTACCAGACAAAGAGTGAGTAACCGAGTTTAATTTTACATCGCTTTTAGCAATATTCCAGCAAAATTACATCAGGAAGCACAATACATTGTACACCTGTGATGAATCGAACTCGGCGTGACGAGCAAAGTAACAAAACAGAATACTAACTCCTTTTAACTTGTAATAGATGTGGTAACAAATAAGGTACAACTATGCACAAAGGCCAAAGGATGACACTACTTACTTTTCAACAATTCAACCACAACCCTTACGCGCACCTTTGTTCCACTTGTTGCAACATTCATGATGGGGTCTTCGGTTTGACTAGCAAATCACTAGGCTACCTTGTAGCCTCACTCTTGAAACGAACGAATACATTCCAAGTGAAGCGCTTGGGACTTTGATTAATTTGATTCTTAGTGCTGACTTCCATAGTATCGTGCTTATCATCTCCATGACTATGTAAGCCTGGATTAATTCCTAGTTTCTATCATACCATTCAGTTCCATTAACACCTGACCTCCCTTGTTAAGGTCTAGCATTGTTATCTCATCATCGATATTTGGATTTATTCCTGCCTCAATAAATTATCCCTGGCTTCTATTCGTTTACTACCATGAACTACTGGCTTCCCTTGTTGTTACATTGTAACTGCTGATAACATGATTCACTCGGAGATAGTGAATGAGTGGGTGGTTATGGGATTATGCCACTTTTAGCAAATATTTCAGCAATACCAGTGTCTTCAGCATGTACTAGTTGCCTGAATATGTGCGCTGTAAAAATATCCTATAATGATGATAATAGGAGATGCCTAAAAGAGTGAGTTAATATTTAACGAGAGCATATTTGACACTGAAATGGAACATATGGATACTACATAAACCTGTAAAACAAACTGGAATAGCAGAATTAGAATTAAAACAAGCGTGGGACGTTAACACTAGTAGTACTATTTGGACAATACAAAATGAAAACAAGCTATATATCGCCAACAACTGAAGATAGATCACCAAACTCGGTAGCTTTGTTACCTGCGTGGTCCCTAGTTGCGTCTACAGCACCCAATCGTTGTTTGCGATTGTACGAAATATTAGCCGAAATTGAAACTACATGAGACTACGTTAAAAACATTTTTAGCTGACTTTGGTAAGTTTTGGTAACAATTTGAAAGAGGAGGTTCTCCTACTCCTTTTCTAATGATAAAGGCATGACGTTTGGACATGACAAATGTAATACTCTTCATTGTAACTAATGATGGATCGGTCAAGCTACAAGAAGGAGGAGTTATTAAGCATGATGTGGAAGGTTACACCCACTCCTATCTTGGATTACAAGTTTGCGACAAGCTCCAGAATGCCCATATTCAAGACAAACTTCGGGCCGAGCATAAATTTGCATTTGACGAAAGTCTTGAGTTTAGATCTAAATGACCGAAACAA
The DNA here is from genome assembly GCF_037392515.1 of Haliotis asinina. Lineage (NCBI taxonomy): Eukaryota > Metazoa > Mollusca > Gastropoda > Lepetellida > Haliotidae > Haliotis > Haliotis asinina. The sequence goes on along the minus strand of NC_090283.1, from coordinate 7,063,766 downwards.
GGCCAATGCCAACAGTACTCTTTCTGTGCCAGTCTTTTCGTATTCCTCTGGAATAGTTGATTGGATAAAATAAGGACCAGAAGGATCATATCTTATAACAGAGCCCACAACCATAGTGGCGGAGGCTCTCCATGATAGAATGTAATGGTGTATTTTTGCACATTATGAGCCATTCCACAGCTAATTTAAAAAATTGAGGTTAATTTTGTTGATGGCAATGTATTGCTGAACGGTAAAGCGATGGGTGTGTACCAGGTGATGTCCTGCACCAAGTCTGTTCAGCGTCGGTCATTTATGGAGAAGCTTAAAGGGGAATCCATTAAGGCCGGGCAGGACAACTTAGGAATGGACAGCGAGTCCTAACTTGACATACAGAGGGGAGCAAGCTACAAAGACATATTTTATATCAATGGAAAGATCTCGAGGAGATGAACACGAAAAGTTCATTTGCCAGTGTGTTCACGTGTTAATAAGCTCACAAATTGGCTCTGAAAATGCATTTCTGCAGAAATTTCTGGCAGAAGTTTTTTTTCCCGCAGAAATTTCTGGCAGAAATTTTTTATTTCACTACCAGAATTATCTTAATTTAACAAAATTAGAGAGTATAAGTAATGATACTGCTGCATGAGTGGTAGTTTCATGTTTACTCCTAATAATAGGCACTTAGCGTGATCAACGGATCTGATATTTTTGTTTCGATACCAGAATTATCTTAGTTGAATAAGATTAAACACAATCGTTAAATAATTTAATATAGACTTTCTTTAAATGATGTTTTCCCTGTTTAAAGCCTATTACTACCAGACAACCGAGAATTTTACAGTGTGAATTTAACCGTATTTCATTATAGCTTTTACAAGTTAAAAGGCTTATGCATTATTCCCATCCGTTTCATCATAACACAGTTGTAACTTCTTAGTGGATTCACGTCGTGCAAGATTAATTTAACAGTATCGGGGTGCATTTTCTAATCCCAATAAGCCTACATTGTTTTTGTATGCGACATGGGTTGAAGGCGAATAGAGACGAAACCGGACATATACTATATACATACAATATAATAACAATGTAAGACGTGTGAGCCATAATTTGAATTCATCAACATGCCCGTAAAGACCAGCGTACCAGATGAGATGATAAACAATGCATCAGTGTTCAAAGTGACAATACCCGCGAAAATGTAATTGCCTCGTTGAAACAATAATTTATGCCGGAGTGGCCACCGAGTATTCACACCTGTTAACGTGGTTTATCAGGTTGTCTCTATAAGCGGTCATCGTTCCGGTTCGGTTGGCCTTGAGTGGACACCGCGGTTAATAATTGCGCAAGCCAGAGAGCGGCCACTGGGGAAATACGGCGAAACAATGCCAGCTGGTGCTGCATGGACAATAGACGTTTTATAGAGTATATCCAGTAAGTTTTGTCGGTTCAAGGTCACATGCAACACAAAACAGTTCTTTGCAGATTCTGAATCGGTTCGGTAACAAATTATCAAAAATGCAAAATAAAGTTATGAAGTTGAAAATAATGCGATTGAAAAAACGCTTCCCCACCGCAGGGGAAAAAGTGGTTTCACCACCCATAGCACATGTGCAGTGATTATTTTGAACCGGAAAGCCAACTTGAACTCGTATAAACACAAGTGATGTGTGCAAGATTATCGTTGCGGTCGAAGTGGGAGAACAAGAGATGTTTCTTGTGGTTACAAGCATCCTGGTTCGGCAATAATAACAATACACTGGTACAGAACATGCATATTTGCAACCCATGCTTTTGAAAAAAAATGTATAGTATGCAAATTTCATAGTTCAGTTTGAAAACTGAAATGTTTTAAATCATGTATATGGAAACAAAGAATACATTGATTGTGACAAGCAGTCTATGTCATAGACAAAGTGCAACGTCTGTTTATTGTCACCTGTCACTCTGCTTGTCTGCTAATGCTATGCAGTGCTCAACTTCAATCATTTACCAACTTAACACCTATCAGGCTATACACCGTAAACAAACTACACTGCTTTATGGCTCGTGCACCTGGGGGTCTGTCTCTGTCACATTATGTAATTAGACAGACAGGCAGGTGCGATTCCTGTACACATGACATGTTATTACGTCTGTGGTTTGCAAACAAACTACCTCCATTTTCCCGGATGACTGGGTCTGACGGAATTGAGTGCAAACTCAGATTGTCAGTTTCAGGGTCTGTATGTACAAAACCCAACATTTCAATATATAATATTTATGGATAACAAGTTCTTCTATTGTGTATGCTTAGAAGTGATTGGATGAATCATAATGATTGGAATATTTTCAAACTGTTTAACGCTGTATTTTGCACGAATCCACGAGTGAGCAACATAGTTCTTACTATTCCTGTTTAAAAACATGTAACTGATAATATGCCGACGGTACACTAGAAACTGCCATCACAGACACATTTATACAATTTAACATTTCAACCACTGGCCTTTGTTACGAAAACACGCCAATCAAGTTATCTCACTAGCTTCTGTCATGATGAGACGATAATTCACTCATTAGGGTCTTGGTTAAAAAAAGGTAGGAATAACAAATATAAAGGGGATATTGTACCACATTAGTCATTCTTGAATGGAATTAACAGGTGTGAAAACTCGGTGGCCACTTCGGCAAAAATCATTGTTTCAACGAGGCAATTACATTTTCGCGGGTATTAACACTTTGAACACTGATGCATTGTCACATAGGTATTGTCTATCATCTCATCTGGTACGCTGGTCTTTTCGTTGATGAATTCATGTTGATGAATTCAAATTATGGCTTACACGTCTTACATTGTTATTATATTGTATGTATGTAATATATGTCCGGTTTCGTCTCTATTCGCCTTCAACCCATGTCGCATGCAAAAACAATGTAGGCTTATTGAGATTAGAAAATGCACCCCAATACTGGTACTGGTACTAATAGGCTTTAAAAAGGGAAAACGACATCATTTAAAGAAAGTCTATATTAAATTATTTAACGATTGTGTTTAATCTTAATCAACTACGATAATTCTGGTATCGAAACAAAAATATCAGATCCGTTGATCACGCTAAGTGTTTATTACTTGGAATAAACATGAAACTACCACTCATGCAGCAGTATCATTACTTATACTCTCTAATTTTGTTAAATTAAGATAATTCTGGTAGTGAAATAAAAAATTTCTGCCAGAAATTTCTGCGGGAAAAAAAAACTTCTGCCAGAAATGTCTGCAGAAATGCATTTTCAGAGCCAATTTGTGAGCTTATTAACACGTGAACACACTAGTAAATGAACTTTTCGTGTTCATCTCCTCGAGATCTTTCCACTGATATAAAATATGTCTTTGTAACTTGCTGCCCTCTGTATGTCAAGTTAGGACTCGCTGGCCATTCCTAAGTTGTCCTGCCCGGCCTTCATTGCATCTGGTGTACATGCAGTGTGTGGAACATAACATCAATCTAACCAACGGCATCGCCTGGATGAAGTCAGCTGGTCTAAAATGTGAAACTGAGGCGGCCTTTTGCTGACGAAGACCATTCACTTCCCATTCGGAATCTCGAACATTTATAATACAATATTTCCATGAAATGCCAATTGTGCAATGAATTTACAAAGACTGTCCAATATCTTGCCAGTGGATGATCTTCCTTGTGACAAGCAACATATCTGGAAAGCATGAAAAACATGGCCCATCCATGGGTATACACCCTGAACATGTCCAGGGCGTCATAAATATGATGCCTTCAAACGTCTGTGGAAAAGGCCCATATACAACCTCAGAAAAAATCCAGCTAACATACTCGATCTTGTCCTTTTCGATGAAGCCAATTAATTCATTTGTATCAATGAGTTCTCTGTCCCTTTGGACAGCAACCTGATTGGCAAGATTCAGGGAAAAACCAAGCATTCTAAATGCAACCCAAGTACAGTGGAGGCTGTCAAAACCGGCGTCTGTCCTATCCGGCAAGTTGTCGAGACTGGCATAAAATCTCAGTCCAGTCTGCACCTTGTACATTTATCTTCAGCTCTACATTTCGGCACATTGTCTAAAACAGATTAATTCTTCAGTCCCAATGAGTGCCGGTTCAGACACATTCCACTGTACACTCTCGCCAGACTCCCCATTGTTCTTGGTGCCCTTTATTTGGTACCTCCTGATGTCATGACGCAGAGATGGTACCCGGGTTCTCCACCATATAACGGTAATGCAGAAGGCTGCAGTGTTGGGGAGTCTACATAATCTCCGGAAAGTTCTCGGTGGGCTCGACTTGGCAGCATATTGGCTGCGTGTGAAGGGGGAAACATCAGAAATCGGCTTCATACATTGTGAACATGTACATAATCGAACCCGGGTCTTTGGTGTGACGAGAGAACACTTTACCCACCCACAAGACACTGATCGGCCCCGCCACTTGAAAAGAACAAATACACTGCATAAATACACACTTAAAAATTTCATTGCAAATTATAAGCATGGTTTGGAAGTGTTACCCAACCAAATAACATTGATATTTTAATCTAAAAGTAAAACTGTTTTCATTAATTTAGCTCGCCCATTTAGTGCTCATGAATTGATTAATTTATATTTCCCCCTTGAACGGAAGATGACAGTTAACCGGCAGTATAAACTGAGTCCACCTCAATGAGTCACACATTAGGCTGCGTCAGTCCGCTTGATATACCCGCTATGGAGATGGTCCACTGTTGTCATCAGTAAGTAGACTTAATGTATAAAATAACAGTTTCAATCTTTGTTATGAGGATATATGGAATATATGCATAGAATTGCTTCTATTTTAGATACTCCATGACGTCTTTGTCGATTCTGTGTTTAACATTCACTGTACAGATTACACGAGGTAAGTTTACTGAAGTTTTCTTGTTCATCATCAAGTAATAAGATCAATATATGAGAAATTATTTTAAGGCACGTTATATGTAAATAGATATCCATATTCTAACTGAACAAATTTCGACTTAAAATCAAACGTGTTTGTGTTTGTGCAAAAGCGCGTTTTTCGTTCCCGCGTGTGAAATGAATATTGCTGTAACAGTTGTATGTCGTAGTGTATACTAGTAATTCCTCATCTTGTGTCTGTTCAGGCGTTAGCACGAACAATTTCCAAATTTAACAAGATTGGGAGACAGAACGTTTTGACAGCAGTGAACCCATACTCATATATCAATTCATTTGAAATCTACATATTACGATATTATATGTTTGTGACGAAATACACAACTTGATGCATATTAAACAAGCACCACTGTCACATGTTTGATCAAGCCTACATTGGTCGTGTCCGTTTTATGTTTCCTGACCTGAATACTGATTCTATTATTCCCAGCAACGCAATGCGCTAATGGACAGCATTGTCCAGTATGTGACAATAACGGAGACTGCTCAAAACCATGTGATGCTGGATACTTTGGTACTAAATGCATGTCGGACTGCAGCAGCAGATGTCGGGATCAGTTGTGTGAGCTCACAGATGGAGGCATTGAAATCTGCACTAAGGGTTGTGTTCCAGGGTACATGGGTACAAGTTGCAAGATACCATGTGACAAGCCAGGGACACAGTGTGCGGTGTGTGAAGGTGGATGTGACGGAGGATATTGCCGCTTCGGTTCTTCTTCCTGTGTTTCTGGATGTGTCGACTCCTACTATGGTCTTGACTGTAAGAACTGTTCTGAGAGATGTAAGTCCTGTAACAGGTCCACAGGAATGTGTAACGATTGTCTTGATCCATACCGTGGTCTGAACTGTGAGATGTCATGTGAGAACTGTGAAGGATCTTGTGTGTCTAGATGTGACGGAGGCTGCAAACCTGGCTTCTATGGTCATTGGTGTGATAAGGTGTGCAGTGAAAACTGTCGTCCTGGGCCCGACAAACCTGTCCCTGAATGTGACAGCAACACAGGAGACTGTGTCCACGGTTGTGATGACGGATGGTATGGTAAAAACTGCTACTCTCGATGTAGCCGGAAGTGTGCAGATATGTCCTGCAATGAGTCAGGGTCGTGTGCAGCTGGTTGTGCACCAGGCTCTGCTGGGACTGACTGCTCCTGTCTTGAGAAATGCTTCGAAAATGTTTGCTTTAGAAACGAAACCTGCGCCAAAGGTTGCATCAATGGTTATTATGGTGCATTTTGTAACAAGTCCTGTGACGCCTGTCTAGACGGGATATGTGAACAGACACATGGGACCTGCACCAGAGGATGCAATATTACTGACCAAGGATGCACATCTGACTGTACTAACGACTGTCCTTTGAATGTCTGCCTTCAAGTCGGAACATGCCCAGGTAAGACTCTGAAGCACAAAATCAGAGGAGCATTTTTTTGGCAATAAAATCGTGCATTAAGGTATACAATATTACAAACTACAGATATATACATAGAAGCTTGCCTTAAATGTCATTCTTGTGGTGGTAATACATACAAATAATCATCTGCATACAGGATCGTATAGACCATGTTACTATGTACGAGATACAATGTTAACATGATTTCTATTTCAACAGAGATCACAGATGAAAGCCATCCACTGTTTCCAATCACCATCGGGGCATTAACAGCGTGTTTGCTTTGTCTAACTGGCGTCATAGTGGCAATGCGTATTGCTTTCTACAAACGAATTGAAAGGTTTGATAATACGTCGTTTTTTGTACATTTATGTCAATATCAGACTGTGAATTTTTCTTTGCCTTACAAATTCTGCTTATGACCTGACCTACGTTCCATTCCATACTAAAAAACGTGAGTGCTGAATACAGAAGATCGTGGAAGTTTCTTTAAATACTTGTTCCAACAACACCCGAAATCAAAACCCGAAAGATCCATGTTCATTGTGACAGAAAAACAGATAATATCAGATCACAGCAAAGACGTATGTATGTATGTATGTATGTATGTATGTATGTATGTATGTATGTATGTATGTATGTATGTATGTATGTATGTATGTATGTATGTATGTATGTATGTATGTATGTATGTATGTATGTATGTATGTATGTATGTATGTATGTATGTATGTATGTATGTATGTATGTATGTATGTATGTATGTATGTATGTATGTATGTATGTATGTATGTATGTATGTATGTATGTATGTATGTGTGTGTGTATGTATATGGCTATGTATTATTGCATCGTGTTAAAAACTAGGTTTGCAAATCAGAACCAAACTGCTGCAATGTGATTACAATGGTAGTACACACTATAAACTCCAACAGCATGGAGGCGAATCAAGGTAGTATCCAAGCAGTAACAGTTGTCAAGTTACCTAGATAGTATTAGGGTGGGTAGCAAGTACATACAAAATCCTCACACAGCCTCTGGTCTTTACATAATGTGGAACGAAAGAGCCATTCGATAGCCCCTTTATTGCCTCACTCTAAGGACAGCGTCATGTTCGGTTTCTATACATTACTCTAAAAGATTCCAAAATGCATTCAACTCTAAAAACGTCAAACTAAACGAACGTCCACACCAGTACCTGAGTTAGCTAGTTACACATTCCTGACGACCAATTATTGTTGAAACACAATGTTAGACGAAACCGAGCCATCACGCTGTTAATTACCGGTGTAATGCCACCAATGTTGTTAAACAAACACATAATTTCTGTTGCAGGGAAGAGGCTGATGCTGTAGAAGAGGACCCTCCAGCAGATGATGGGGAGGCACACGACTACGACCTTGTGGATGTCGAGCCTGATAGAACCGAATCAGGCCCTGTGATAGTATTTCTTCAATAAATCTTTAGTACGAAAGTATCCCATCGACTGGCCTATATTGTCCCTGATCTTGTACCTCTGGCAGTGGGCAGTGTCATTTGAAGCATTACAAAAAAACCCCGTAAAAACGAAACAAAACACAACAAAACAAAACCAAACAAACACGTAAATAACATATGTGTAAAATATTCAAAGATAATAAACAATTATTTTGTTCAATGCGATTGATTAGTCTCTTGAGACTTGAGTTGTGTTGAAGCGAATCGAATAAACAGGTGAAACAAAAGTACCTACAGATCTTTCAACACGAGACAAAGAGTGAGTAACCGAGTTTAATTTTACATCGCTTTTAGCAATATTCCAGCAAAATCACATCGGGAAGCACAATACATTGTACACCTGTGATGAATCCAACTCGGCGTGACGAGCAAAGGCACCAGGAAAAGAAAGGAACAAAACAGAATACTAACTCCTTTTGACTTGTAATAGATGTGGTAACAAATAAGGCACAACTATGCACAAAGGCCAAAGGATGACACTACTTACTTTTCAACAATTAATAACCACAACCCTTACGCGCACCTTTGTTCCACTTGTTGCAACATTCATGATGGGGAATCGAACCTGGGTCTTCGGTTTGACTAGCAAATCACTAGGTTACCCTGTAGCCTCACTCTTGAAACGAACGAATACACTCGCTTGCGGACTTTGATTAATTTGATTATTAGTGCTGACTTCCATAGTATCGTACTTATCATCTCCATGACTATGTAAGCCTGGATTAATTCCTAGCTTCTATCATACCATTCAGTTCCATTAACACCTGACCTCCCTTGTTAAGGTCTAGCATTGTTATCTCATCATTGATGCTTGGATTTATCACCGCCTCAATACATTATCCCTGGCTTCTATTCGTTTACTACCATGAACTACTGGCTTCCCTTGTTGTTACATTGTAACTGCTGATAACATGATTCACTCGGAGATAGTGAATGAGTGGGTGGTTATGGGATTATGCCACTTTTAGCAAATATTTCAGCAATACCAGCGTCTTCAGCATGTACTAGTTGCCTGAATATGTGCGCTGTAAAAATATCCTATAGTGATGATAATAGGAGATGCCTAAGCGAGTGAGTTAATATTTAACGAGAGCATATTTGACACTGAAATGGAACATATGGATACTACATAAACCTGTAAAACAAACTGGAATAGCAGCATTAGAATTAAAACAAGCGTGGGCCGTTAAAACTAGTAGTACTATTTGGACAATACAAAATGAAAACAAGCCATATATCGCCAACAACTGAAGATAGATCACCAAACTCGGTACCTTCGTTACCTGCGTGGCCCCTAGTTGCGTTTACAGCACCAAATCGTTGTTTGCGATTGTACGAAATATTAGCCAAAATTGAAATTACATAATACTACGTTAAAAACATTTGTAGCTTACTTTGGTAAGTTTTGGTAACAATTTGAAAGAGCAGGTTCTCCTACTCCTTTTCTAATGATACTGGCATGACGTTTGGACATGACAAATGTACTACTCTTCATTGCAACTAATGATGGATCGGTCAAGCTACAAGAAGGAGGAGTTATTAAGCATGATGTGGAAGGTTACACCCACTCCTATCTTGGATTACAAGTTTGCGACAAGCTCCACAATGCCCAGATTCAAGACAAACTTCGGGCCGAGCATAAATTTGCATTTGAAGAAAGTCTTGAGTTCAGATCTAAATGCCCGAAACAAGGTCAATGCCAACAATACTCTTTCTGTGCCAGTCTTTTCGTATTCCTCCGGAATAATTGAGTGGATAAAATAGGTACCAGAAGGATCATATCTGATAACAGAGCCCACAACCATAGTGGCGGAGGCTCTCCATGATAGAATGTAATCGTGTATTGTTGCACATTATGAGTTATTCCACAGCTAATTTAAGCATGCCTAGGTTGTTATACACTCTCTGAAAATTGAGGTTAATTTTGTTGATGGCAATGTATTGCTGAACGGTAAAGCGATGGGTGTGTACCAGGTGATGTCCTGTACCAAGTCTGTTCAGAGTCGGTCATTAATGGAGAAGCTTAAAGGGGAATCCATTGCATCTGGTGTACATGGAGTGTGTGGAAGATAACATCAATCCAACCAACTGAGGCTGCCTTTTTGCTGACGAAGACCATTCACGTCCCATTCGGAATCTCGAACATTTATAATACAATATTTCCATGAAATGCCAACTGTGCAATGAATTTACAAATACTGTCCAATATCTTGCCAGTGGATGATCTTCCTTGTGACAAGCAACATATCTGGAAAGCATGAAAAACATGGTCCATCCATGGGTATACACCCTGAACATGTCAAGGGCGTCATAAATATGATGCTTTCAAACGTCTGTGGAAAGGACCCAAATACAACCTCAGAAAAATTCCTCCTAACAGACTCGATCTTGTCCTTTTCGATGAAGCCAATTAATTCATTTGTATCAGTGAGTTCTCTGTCCCTTTTGACAGAAACGTGATTGGCAAGATTCAGGGAAAAAAACCAAGCATTCTAAATGCAACCCAAGTACAGGGGAAGCTGTCAAAACCGGCAACTGTCCTATCCGGCAATTTGCCGAGACTGGCATAAAATCTCAGTCCAGTCTGCATCTTGTACATTTATCTTCAGCTCTACATTTCGGCACACTGTCTAAAACAGATTAATTCTTCAGTCCCAATGAATGCCGGTTTAAACACATTCCACTTTACACTCTCGCCAGACTCCCCATTGTTCTTGGTGCCCTTTGTTTGGTACCTCCTGATGTCATGACGTAGAGGTGGTACCCGGGTTCTCCACCATATAACGGTAATGCAGAAGGCTGCAGTGTTGGGGAGTCTACATAATCTCCGGAAAGTTCTTGGTGGGCTCGACTTGGCAGCATATTGGCTGCGTGTGGAGGGGGAAAACATCAGAAATCGGCTTCATGCATTGTAAACATGTACATAATCGAACCCGGGTCTTTGGTGTGACGAGAGAACACTTTACCCACCCACAAGACTCTGATCGGCCCCGCCACTTGAAAAGAACAAATAAACTGCATAAGTACACTCTTAAAAATTTCATTGCAAATTATAAGCATGGTTTGGAAGTGTTACCCAACCAAATTACATTGATATTTTAATCTAAAAGTAAAACTGTTTTCATTAATTTAGCTCGCCCATTTAGTGCTCATGAATTGGTTAATTTATATTTCCCCCTTGAAAGGAAGATGACAGTTAACCGGCAGTATAAACTCCGAGTCCACGTGAGTGGGTCACACATTAGGCTGCGTCAGTCCGCTTGATACACCCGCTATGGAGATGGTCCGCTCTTGTCATCAGTAAGTAGACTTAATGTATAAAATATCAGTTTCAATCTTTGTTATGAGGATATATGGAATGTAAGCATAGAACTGCTTCTATTTTAGATACTCCATGACGTCTTTGGCGACTCTGTGTTTAACATTCACTGTACAGATTACACGAGGTACGTTTAGTGAGGTTTTCTTCTTCATCATCAAGTAATAAGATCAGTATATGATAAATTTTATTAAGGCACGTTATATGTAAATATATATCCACAGTCTAACTGAACAAATTTCGACTTAAAATCAAACGTGTTCGTGTTTGTGCGCAAGCGCATTTTTCGTGCCCGCGTGTGAAATGAATATTGCTGTTGTATTTCGTAGTGTATACTAGTTATTCCTCATCTTGTGTCTGTTCAGGTGTTAGCACGAACAATTTACATAGTTAACAATTTGTTTAGACAATACGTTTTGACAGCAGTGAACCCATACTCCTATATCAATTTATTTGAAATCTACATATGACGATATTATATGTTTGTGACGAAATACACAACTTGATGCATATTAAACAAGCGCAACTGTCCTATGCTTGATCAAGCCTACATTAGTCGTGCCCGTTTTATGGTCCTGACCTGAGTACTGATTCTATTATTCTTTGATCACAGCAACGCAATGCGCTAATGGACAGCATTGTCCAGTATGTGACAATAACGGAGACTGCTCAAAACCATGTGATGCTGGATACTTTGGTACGACATGCATGGAAGAGTGCAGCAGCAGATGTCGGGATCGGTTGTGTGAACTCACAGAGACTGGTATCCGGAATTGCACTGAGGGATGTATTCCAGGATACATGGGTACAAGTTGCAAGATACCATGTGACAAGCCAGGGACACAGTGTGCGGTGTGTAAAGGTGGATGTGACGGAGGATACTGCCGCCTTAGTTCTTCTGCCTGTGTTTCTGGATGTGTTGACTCTTACTATGGCCTTGACTGTAAGAACTGCTCTGAGAGATGTAAGTCCTGTAACAGGTCAACAGGAGTATGTAATGATTGTCTTGATCCATACAGAGGTCTGAACTGTGAGATGTCATGTGAGAACTGTGCAGGATCCTGTGTGTCTGGATGTGACGGAGGCTGCAAACCTGGCTTCTATGGTCATTGGTGTGATAAGGTCTGCAGTGAAAACTGTCGTTCTGGGCCCGACAAACCTGTCCCTGAATGTGACAACAACACAGGAGACTGTGACCACGGTTGTGATGACGGATGGTATGGTGAAAACTGCTACTCTAGATGTAGCCGGAAGTGTGCAGATATGTCCTGCAATGAGTCAGGGTCGTGTGCAGCTGGTTGTGCACCAGTCTATGCTGGGACTGACTGCTCCTGTCTTGAGAAATGCTTCGAAAATGTTTGCTTTAGAAACGAAACCTGCGCCAAAGGTTGCATCAATGGTTATTATGGTGCATTTTGTAACAAGTCCTGTGACGCCTGTCTTGACGGGATATGTGAACTGACACATGGGACCTGCGTCAGAGGATGCAATATTACTGACCAAAGATGCACACCTAACTGTACTTCAGACTGTCCTTTGGATGTCTGCCTTAAAGTCGGAATATGTTCAGGTAAGACTTTAAAGCACAAAATAACTAAAACAATTCTTAGGAAAGTAGGGACAGGACTACCTGAGAATATGTAATACACAGTGTACACAGTGTGTAATAGATGCCTGCCCCACAGATTTATCATAAATGTTTGCAATGCATGTCTTGCACGTTATTACAATCAAATATTAAAATACTTTTATTCTGTTCAAGAGCATATAGTCATTTATCTTACCTCACTCATAAATGTCGCTGTCTGACTGGCTTAGCGCTGTTCTGTTATTTGCAATGTACCCCACTGTCATTCGGTACTTTGTGGTAATAATTCTCTATCTCGAACAACATTGATTTTCGTATGACGTGCAGAAATTACTGATGTTTAGCAAACTCTAAATCTGTTTTCATTGTGAGCAAAATTTAGCAATGGCTTAAAAAAATGCACCTGTGCTTCAAACAGTTCAAAATTAACATTCCATCAAATCTGTCTTGATGTACGTTTCATAAAATGTAAAAATCATTTTTATTAATATTATCAGTTTTACTTATAAGTCTGAAATAAATCACTGTTTATTAACCTGTTCCTATGAATGTAGTTGCATACTACTAAGTGTGAGTGTCGTACTGGGTTGGCCTGTGTCGCAACGACTTGACCTGAGATTCTAACGATTTGACTGGATAACTGATGACCTCTCACCAACGTCACCTTGTCACGGAACTACATTTCCATAACAAACACTACATTCATTAACTCTACAACCTATACTGAGTCAAAAAGGAAACTTTACATTACTTTACAGGAGATGTTAAAATGGTTAAGTTGTTTTTATTTCATTGTGAGATCTGTGTGATGTACTCGATACACTGACAGTGCCACAATCAGTTCTATTAAGCTACAGAGCCGTTCCAAAACATGGGATACAGAATGTAAAGTCAGAAAAATAAAAATTCGAAATTTCTCAGTTAAATATTGTGTATGGCCGTCGCATTCACCACTGCCAAACACCTTCTCCTCATCGACTGCATGATGCTTGTGAACACGTGGTTGGGGATTCTGCGCCATTGCTCTTGCACAGCAGCGCCAGGTTCCTGCAAACTCCGAGGTTGGTTCGGATCCCAAGACCACAAAGCGTTCTCCAATGTGCCCCCCAAACGTGCTCTATTGGATGAAGGTCAGGGGACCTCGATCACCACTCCATGACGTTGATTCCAGCGTTTCCGGAACGAGTTCAGGGGTGAGCACCTGGTCGCGGTAAGCTGTGAGGTTTCCACGGATGACCAGAAGTCGGGAACTGTTGTTCCCAGAGAAAGGAACCCACACCATGCAACTTCCACCCCCGAATCTGTCGACTTCCTGTACGCAACATTGGGCATACCGTTCACGAGTGAGTGAGTGAGTGAGAGAATATTTAAAGTCACATCGGCAATATTTCAGCCATATCGTGGCGATACCGTTCCCGATGTCTCCAGACTCTATGACTCGATTCCAATCTCTCTGGGTCCATCGGAGGTGACGTTGGACCCACATCAAACGTTGACGTTGATGAAACGGCGTCAATATTGGCCCCACGATATGGACGCCGAGAATTGAGATTGCCAGCCTGCAACAAATTTCGAATGGTCTATGAGGACAATCGACCTCTAATCAACCCAGCCCTGGTTCGTGTAGCCGGCAGAAATCTGTCACGTAGGTGACGTAAGACGATTTGATAAGACGTAAGTCTTCTGCTCATGACGTCACAGGTGGACGACCCGACCTTGGGCGATTAGAAGTGGTGCCAGTTTGTTGTAGACGACCTCGCAAGTCATACACAGTACGACGGCTGCTTCCCATTACTCTTGCGACGTCAATAACTGATCTTCCGGCTTGCAACATGCCAACGGCACATTCACGTTGCATGTTAGACGTGGATGGCGATTCACTGGTCGATGGCAGTGGTCGACTTGCAAGTCACGTTTTCTGATTGAAAGACGGTGAACAGTTCCGATGTGGTGGCGAGGCAGTCCATGCAATTTGTCCTTGGGTCGTTGGCAAGAATGACTCGGAGATTGCTAGCTGGGCGGGTAGATGTAGATAAAATCGACTATTTCGTTTTCTACAAACTCACGAAAGCACAACAAATAGAGTTCCAAAAACTGGCGAGACATCTGGTAGCACTCATAGAAGGTGTGGCGCGATCGCTCCAGGATTTGTTTTTCTTTCTTATATGGCATTTCCTCTTCGCTTCACAAACTGACAAACGACCCAATCGGATCTCAGCATAGGCTTCGCACGATAGCGTGGTTCCCGGCAATGTTCTATGCCTGAGTACCTGTTTGTCTCTAAGATGGTGTGCATCTTCAAGTGGGATTTTCCTTGGTCCATCTACTGTTGTTTTTTTTCTGGATTCTATTTTGTTTTTCCGTATACCTGTCCTGAGGGTTGGGTCCAAAAGTGTCCTCATACAAAGAATGCACTACGTACCTCGTCTTGTTTGAAAATACGTATGTAAAAAACATAGGGATGTTTTACCTCGTTTCCCTGTGCCATCACTGCGTATATTACAGCTTCATAACAAAGGTCTTTTGTGTTCATTAATCAGACTTGTTACGTGCAAACGTGAACATATTTTGGCAGTTATAAGAAGTATTGGCGATGTAGTTTACAGAAATCTATAACTTTGCTAATAAGGAGTATTTCCTCTCTTGGGCGTGATGACAGCCTATATTCGTCGTTGCATACTTATCATTTGGCAGAGAGTATCAATGTTTTTAATCAATTCCCAAAGTTCTGAACTTGATGTAGACATGTCTGTGGCAACATTTTTAATCAATGATATCTCATGTCAGGAGAATTCCCGAACCAGCCAAGCACTGGTACCCCTTGGGTCGCCAAAAAATGTCTTCGGGATTTCGAATTATGGGTTGGGGCGATATCTTGCTGGAATACATTTTTTTGCCGGAAAACGAGACATTCACAGTGTTGTTTGATATCATTTATAATTATTTGCTTTAACCTCAAACTGTTCACGGTACCAGGTACATTTTTCCAGGATACCCGGGCATTTAGGTGACATGAGATCCCATAGATGGACTTGGGGTGGGTGCTTTAGCGTGCGCTGTGAGCAGTAATGACGATGCCTCTCAGTTGAAAAGCGTCAAGCTTTCATTCGGGGTCTATTACTGAAGCATCTAAATATTCACCTCAGAATTTGACCCGGTTCCAATCCTGCACTTCAAAATACGTATGTGCCTAGGCCCAGAGACGTCTCTTTTTTCAAATGACATCTATTGAAAATTGGTTTCCGGCTTGGTACGTAGCATTTAAGGCCAAATTCATGTATACGCCTTGACACAGACATATGACTGATGCGTTTGCCTAAAATACCTCGGAGTCTACCCCTTAAAAAGTTCAGAGTCACAAACCTGTCTCTCAGGCACAGTCTACGTATCATTCTGTCTACACCCTTAGAAGCTGTACATCGGGGCCTGCCGGATCTTTTACGATCAGTTACACAACCACGAGTTTGATCACATCCTGAATGGTATCAGTGCATTTGAATTTTGAAACCGTAATCTGTTGCACATTCTTCCAAGCCACTCTCTGAGGCTGATTATTTGCCCCTTTTAGCTTCTGTCCAATGTTGCCGTCCAACCATGCTTTTTGGTGACCAGATGCCTGGAAACAATATACTCACTATTTAGAACAGAAGGGGATCTTGGAACATTTGGTGTAAAGTGAATCTATGCCTTAATGTTAATAATTAGGCATGAGTTTTTATCATTTCGGAAATAAAATACATCAGCCAATGCATAAAAGGTTCATTTTGACAACTTAAACTAGTTACTAGTTTCATTACAGTAAATCATTATGGTAGAAGTGCAAAATGACGCCTGAGCTTACTCACCTCCTTTCCTGGTACTGCATAGGAAATCCGCTTGAAATGGGTAGATAAATGAAAACATGCCTATACCATACATTATCACTTATTTCCAATGGCTACGTAACATTTGCATATTAGATGTATCGTATCAGCTCTAACTGATACACAGCAAAAATAACTTGGTTTCCGTTCTTGCGGAAACCTGATGGATACTGGGTAATGTAGGTTTCCGCTGGGTTTCAGTTTCAGGAAACGCGCAATGAGAGTTTCCGCATAGTTTCCACAACTGAAACTAACAAGTCTTAGTTTCCGTCATGTTTCCGTCAACTGAAACTGTAGTTGGAAGTTTCCATTTAGTTTCAGTTTACTGAAAACTTTATAGCTGGAGTGAGTAAGTTTCTGGTCTTGCGGAAACCTTGTGGATCTTGGGTAATGTAGGTTCCCTCTAGGTTTCTGTGCAAGGAAGATGACAATGAGAGTTCGGTTAG
Source organism: Haliotis asinina (assembly GCF_037392515.1). NCBI lineage: Eukaryota > Metazoa > Mollusca > Gastropoda > Lepetellida > Haliotidae > Haliotis > Haliotis asinina. The sequence goes on along the minus strand of NC_090283.1, from coordinate 7,046,742 downwards.
TTTAGAAAGCTGAAATATGTTGTATTATCTTGTTATATTTATTACATATTTATTTGAACAAAAAACAAACTCTGGAAATGTTATGATTCAACTGTTTCATTTCTTAGAGAAGGTCGCATTTTAATGCAACAGAGCAGTTGCAGTAGTACACAATTCTCTGTATTAAGAAACTGGCGCGCTCAGAGAAGAGTAACAGAATTCTCTCCACACAAGCATTGCTCAGGAAGTTGGCACACTGAATGAAGACGAGCTAGTCACTACACAAAGTGCTTTGTTCTTCTGTAGATGTTTGTTGGTGTATGCGAGTCCTGGTTAATATCTGGCGAAACATCTGAATCCGAATCAATCAGGCTCTCACATTGTGGTGGTAATAGCTCTCAAACCTTGAATGTGCTGTTAATATCTTGGTCACTGTCAGTGTCTGGAAAGGAAAAAGACATTCAGTTTGAATCATCAATTCAACTGAGAGACAATTCACTGAAGAAAAGCTTGTAAAATCTTAACATTTCCAATGAATGAAACACAGCAATATATATGATAATGCAGATAACATGTATTACAAATATTAAATACGTATTACCATTTGCTCACTTTCAGTTATTACAGTTACATGTATGATACATACATTAAATATATTAAACATGGATAGCAAAGTGACAGTGCAAACTCGATTTTTAGTGAAATCTAAAAATTCTTTGATGACTTACCTGATGAAACATTTGTCATTCACCCGAAAAATCTTTACAAACTAACAAACATCTTGTCGTTACGGAGATGGAGAAACGTGTTTTTCTTGAAACAGACGTCTGGCAGTGAGGACAGAAAAGCCGTATTTCTCCTGGAATTTAAAATATATGTATACATTACGCTTTACACTTTGAGTGAGGTCAAAAAGGTTTGTTGTATGCACTTACATAGTGTCTGCTTCATTATAAAGCTATATGAATAATATTGTTATAATAGAGATTCCCTTACCGGGCATATAACAGATAATATAGCGTGAATTATAAATACCAATGAAGGCGTCTTGTCATTCTCCGAGTTTGTTGGTCCACAATCCATATCTGTAAATCAAATAACTGACACAATGATTCTTTCAGAAATATGAAACTTGAGGTGTGATGATAATGTCAATGCATTGTAGGGCTAACACATGCAACATGTACTGATGGACAAGGTTTTAATGGTTATAAAACAAATATCAAATCAAACTGATTAACTGGGACAACTGGATACACAGAACTGTCACAGAACATAAGATACTAGATAATTTGATGAACTAATAAATGTATGATGTGACTTGGTTGAAATATTTCTGGAGTACAGATTGTATGAATAGATATAACGAAGACATATATACGGAATATCTCTGGGTACCCATGTTAAAACAAATATTGTAGAAACCAACCATATTTCAGAAACTTATTTCTCGTGATTTTAGGCTGTCTTTCTTGACAATTACTTGTCGCAATGTCCACAAAGAACTGTGTCCCTGCAGCAGAAAGTGCCACGAATAGTCTGCAGAAATTATGCATGTTCAAATCATAGCCAAAGGGTCAGTGGGATTGTACTTTATTCTTCATTCACATTGACAAATGAATTAAAGTTTGAAAGAAATTGTGACACATCACCAAATTATATTAGCAATAGTAGTAAAGGTATTCATCAAGTTAACGTAAAGGGTAGATAGGGATAGTAGATCTGGGTGTATAACTGAAAAGAGCAAACAATGTTAATATTTCTAACCCCCGTGAGCACTGTGCGTAAATTACTTACATGGTACGTGGGAAGGGGGGGGGGGGTCCATCCAGCAGAAATATATCCGGATACTACCTTCTCCTGACAGGATCTTAGAAAATAACTTATTTGCCACAATAAAGTTTCCCATGAGTGCTAAATCAGTAGGACTCGGGCCTGTTAAAGGAAGGTGAACACGTTTTCACAATTAATCACTGTTAATAATCACAAGGCCTACATATGGATGCTTGACACTGAGAAGAAACAATCAGTGACGCTAAAAAACTGAAAAGACTGCTAAAACCATAACTGCCCACTGTTGTCACTTTGAGTACTTACATTCAATCCGCTGAATTCCACTTTTCACACTCCCCTTTGGTGTCGGCAATGTAAACAAATAAACGAATGGCGACAGGATCACGTCCACGCGAGACTATATAATTGTTACAAAAACAACTCACAACAGGGCGTACCCTCCTCTTTTGTTGTAGAACGCGGAAATGTACTGTCAAATGGTCACATCAGATTTATTTTAAAAAAACAATGACAAAACTGTGTATTTCCCGTGAGTGTTAGCGAGACGCCATCTTGTTTGGCGGGTAGGAACAAATTTGTTTTCCTAGCAATTATTTTCCAAACTTTAAGCATAAGATGGCTGCGTCGTGTAAACTTTGCCATGGCCACCTCACTTTCCTCAAAAGCACTCGACGAAAGAATTCGCGACTTGGAGAAGAAAGCAGAGAACGGATGCGAGGAACTCGGAGTACCTCGGATGTGTCAGGTAAGACCGAGGGTTTCTTTTATTGTCAAATAACGTTTAAAGAATTATTGCGTCAATGACAGAAATCCGGATAGATTCTAAAGTTTATCCCGCGAATGCATATTTTCGCTCGTATTATTTTTAAATGTTATCGTAAAATCTAAGTAAAATAGGCCTGAAAAATAAGTTTGTTTATATTCCATTTCAATAGATCGACATGGTATAGAATACACCAAGCTTGTATTTTTAAGTAACTATCTTAGTACTAACCACAAGTATTTATTTAAGTTTAAAGGGGCAGACTTTTGATTTTGGTGCTCCTGTTAATAGTTTGCAAATTTTAGCGTTGCAACTCGGTTAACACTTGTACAAAAGGTGTTGGCGGGGGTGGGGATGAATTACGATCTGCATCACAAAGATCCGCCATATGTAGTGGTTCACTCATGGGTTTACTGGGTATTGCAAGATATATTTCACCAATTCAGATATATGTTAAAGAATGATAAAAATGATGGGCTTTTACAATGGCAACATTTCGGTGTAGTTTCTTAAATGCAATCCTGGATCATTAGTGAAATGGAATTGTTTACCCCCAAATTCGCTCAGAGGGGTCAGATGTGTTTCTGAACTATTTGAGGCAAGCACTAAATTCATATAAGAAACTGTTAGCTTTGCGTAGGATACATTTGAAATTTCATGTAATTTTTCAGTAATTCAATACATATGTGTTGAGCTTAATCATATATATACCTGTTATATACATACCTGTTATATTTAACGTATTTGATTTAATCTTTCAGGCTGTTGTGAGAAACATCTTGACACGACTGCTCCTGGAGGATCACCCTTGTCTATCGAAGGTGTGTGCTCATGTTACTAGGTAATTTCACATTGAATATTTCATTAATTCACTTCCCTACGTACGTTTTCTCAAAATGAAAAAAAACATGAAAGTATCATTTGCAAATGGATTTGAATAGCCGGTAAACTAAATCAGTTTAACATTACACCTGTGTGAAATTGCCATCAAACTGACCCCTTGATTTTACAATGCTTAATTGCTGCAAGGTTATGTCATGTGATATAACTAAACTTCTTTTATCATGATCTTTATGTCAGTTGTTCACTTACCGGTTGCATAACTTTGGCAAACAGGATGTACATAGAATTTGCATGAAATAACACAATGGATGGTTAGCCTTTTTGGAGGTTATTTTAAATCATTTAACTACAAAATGGTAAACTTTCAGAACAATATATGTATTCAAAGTGATAAATCTGTAGTTTACTTGGTTGTATAATTTTCACTGACGATCTTTAATTTTAATTAGACATTGTGTTGGATGCATGATTGAATGACGTGCAAGGAAAATGACATTTGTTTTTATTTCAGTAAAGCCGATGACGAGGACTCTATGAATACAGTAGTCAAAGAAACAAGTGGCTATATCACGATCAAGGATGGTCAATAGGATCTTGTGAAGGTAATTTTTACTCACCTGCCTGTCATTATAAATAGCTAATGATTTAATTAATAGTGTAAAGACAGATTTATGGGTGTTAACTTCAGTAACCCAGCCAGCATGGCATATATAAATACCTTTGCCTAACAGATGAACTAAAATATGTGAAACATGCTGTATAGTACTTTAAACATTTATTTTCAGAAGCGCTTTGTAGAGTGTGGCGGAACAGGCGTGATGATCTCAGTAGACAAGAAACCGGAAAGAAAGTGTCACACAGAACAGCAGCAGCAAAAAAACAAAACAAAAAAACCCCAAAAAATCCGTAAGTATATCTATTCGAATATTAACATGTAGCAACTCTTCTCATTACAATGTCTGATGACAGATTCTAAGTTCCGGAAATATACATTTAAAACGTTTATGGATTATTGCTTTTTACATTCTTAAGATATGTAACACATGATTCACATCATAATTTCATAAATCATAACATAAGAATCAAGTCAGTTAATGATGATATATAAACATGTTACTACACTTCAGTGACTACATGTCACTTCAGAGCAACAGATTGTGTGTCCATAAGAAAATAGGATATGTCATTAAATGTGATGAACTGCTTAACTTGTGTTGGGGTGATTAATGAAGTAAATGATTTTTCACGACACTTCCTTTTTAATAATTTGCAATCTATCTTGGCATTATGGTTTATCTGTTGATTGATTTTTGTTTAATTTTCAGAAAATTGCACTGCGCATGAAAAGCCTGAAAACTATTGACTGGCCAGATCGACGAAAGGAAAGGGTTTCAACTATACTTACCTTGGAAATGACTTCACTAGTTGTGAGTGATGAAGATGCCAATTTATTGCTCTCTTACCCCTTTACCTGGGAATCTAAACTCAAGACGTCTGCACTGGACTCAGCCACAATTTTCAACGCCACCACCAAAGCTAAGGCCAACAAGCTAAGACCAGGATGCGGCATCCAACCAGAATGACAGAGATATCCGCTGAAGGATGCCCAAGTGGGCTAGTAAATAGCTAATCGATCACCTGAACGCAATTTTATCTGTGATCAATTAAATTTGAATTATTCTCAATGTAAAACTTTAATAGTTTTGATATTCTGATTGTATTTCAATTAATACAATTTTATTGAATCTTAATTTTTATCTATTTTCAAAGAGACCTTTATTTACTTTAAATACTAACCTAAGTTCTTTATTGCATTTCATTGTTGTATTGTATTGCATGGTGTGTGTTATTATATGTTTAGCATTGACTGACTGGGGTGTGTTTTTCTGTGTCAGCGTGAGGAGGTGCAGGAGGAGTCAAGGGATGCAACTGTTATAGCATGTTTTTAGAAATATTTTTGTCATAAGTTACAAATGTTGATCTGTTATCTAGTGCTATATCTTTTTATTATTTATTAGATATATGTTTGATCCATATTTGTCTGAAAATAAAACAGTGAATCTTATTGTATCTTTTGTTTTTCTTTCTGTATACTCGATGATTGTACACAAACTCCTTATATTGTCTTTGCCAACCAGGAGTAACAAGAATGTTTTATGCAATGACACACATTGAATGACTCCTGTGACCCGAGTAAATGAAATGCTGTGGAAAGTTTTCTGGCAACAGAAACTCTGCGGAAACTATGTAGGTCAGTTTGTAACTGAAACTCTGCGGAAACCTGATGGAGTCCTGATAACTGAAACTCTGCGGAAACATGATGGAGTCTCGGTGACTGAAACCCTGCGGAAACCTGATGGATCTCTAACTTAACTGAAACTCAACGGAAACTTGTTGGAGCATGGGTAACGGATACCGTGCGGAAACCCTTAGAAAGTGGGTAATTGAAAGTTTCCGTCATTGCGGAAACTCAGTGTAAAAGAACGGAAACTCACTGGATTCTTGGTGGAAACTTAAGTTTCAGTCCACTTTCCATCAGGTTTCCGCACTGCGGAAACCAGGTTATTTTTGCTGTGATACGTGTGCAACAAACATACCCGAACAATGAAATGATGTTGGGACACTGAGCTTAAATTTGGGAATGTAACGGACTTTTGTTATGTTGCTGTACTATTGTACTTTACGTTCTTCCTCTTTTTATGCTTTCTGGTTCTAATTTTGCTTCAGATCATTCAAATAAAGGACTTTCAATCAGTCAATCTTTATTCAGAACTGGAGGTCACAGGCCCATAGTACAGATATATAAAAACAATTCAACTGCAGAGTGGGTGTCCTTTCGAAGTAGCATGATAAATTAACAGAAAACATTGTCTGTACATAGTACAGAAGATCATATCTATTTTTATCTTCTAGCTTAACAATAGTTTCTTCCCCTTCTAACGTTTTCATGATTTATCTTTTGTACGGAAGGAAGAACATGATATTGTATTTCCTCTATTTTCATTGAAAATGTTTCTAAAATGAGAGCATTCGAAATAGTTACATGTGTACTCTAATATTTTCATCATTGTGTTCATAGCATATATAATCATATACTGATCACGGTTATACTGTATCTTCGTATCTGTTAATGTTTCGTTTGCCAGGTTTATATATTCACTGTCATATAGAAGGGATTTATTTAATTTCCAAAAACCTTTTCCTTTTTCCTTATCAAGTACATTGAAAATGACACACTAACTGCAGAATGGTCCAATTGCTAACCTGGTGAAATTGCGGTTTCTTGTGTTATAAATGTATCTTTTCTGAATAATAAAGAAGCCTGGCCCGTCACGTTTATTTCTATTTGTCTTTATGGGATTCTCTCTATACATCAACCAGATTTAGGTTTCTTTTCATTATAATGCAATACAATATATCCAGCTTTTAGGCTCTTGATATTTTACAAATTTGCAAGGTATATATTTGGATTTAGAACTAAATTCTAATCGCCACAAATCAAAAGACAGCCATTGCCAGTGATGTTTATCTTTATAAAAAGAGTGTTACAAAATTGTGGTTGATTGGTATTTGGACCATGTATGTTTGCATGGGCAAGACGGAAACATTCCAATAATATCAAGATCGTTTCCATTTTCACCCTTAGTGTACGTATGTATTTAAATGATCATTGGGAAGCACTTCTAGGATATATCTGTACATCCATATTGCTTCCCACTATATCATCAACACCTGGACTTTTGCTATTTTTCATAGCTTTTACTGCTGTAGCAACTTCTTGTTTCTTAACTACTGCTATTCCTTGGAAGTGACGTGTCACACTGTTGATGTTTTGTTATTCAGCAGGTATTCAGCCGAAGTTTGACATCAGTTACATCACAATAGGACTGTCAGCAGTCATCCTTCTTACCGGCATGCTCTGTGCATTTTGTTTTGGGAAATACTGGTCAAAGAGGTGAGTGGAGCAAGTGTATTACCCTAGTTCGTGCCAGCATTAATATTTCTACTATGTAACTAACAACGTATACTGGTTGTGCATACACATAGCCATTTGAACAAAACAACATTCTACGACGAGATATATCGGCTTGTGTTCATGTGCCTTTTGTGACATGCATCATTGAAGTCCGCATGATCTTGCCATGTTTTCAATGATGCGAGTGTTATATTCCTAATTACCCCTTTTCTTTTCCTGTTGCTTTGTTCTCTACAACTAATTACACGAATCTTTTCAAATGAATTTACAGGAACAATGGAGAAGACGCCTGCGAAGAAGAGTATCAGCTTCCACCAAACAGATATTACGAAATTAGAGATGAAGATATGAACCAAGAATGTTACTTCTCTGAGCCTGGGCCGAGTGATGTTACTCCTTCGTTGGCAGAACAGCTTCGGGCAGCTCATGATAATGGAACACACAGCGATTGTTCTTCAGAAGACAACCCGTCGTACACTCAATTAATAAGGGACAACAGCGTCGGCGATCAACCAACGTATGTCAAATACATAACACCAGCTGTGGACACGGATGTCCAGTGAAATATATTTGTGAACGCAATTTTCCTCACTACCAGTTACGAGGTGTGAAAGGTCAATGACCTGCAGCCCATAGGCTACAGTCGTCCTTTTGGATCTTATATGACAAACCGATGCTCACATCGGTATTTTTGCAAGTAGTTATGATACTCATGTCACTTGTACTTTTACGCAAACACCTGCAATGACCAGTATTTAGCAGCGATACATGGACAGATGTTTGTGCAATTGTTAAAGGGGTTTTGTTGATTATAGTTTGCGCCATCCAGAAGCCTAATAACACTTGATGGACTCCGACGTAAACTTGCCCCTTAACCTAATTTTTCTGTTCATAGTTGATTCATGTTCAGTCCTAGTGAATGAAGTAAACTCATGTCAGAGTTTTGTACGTATTTGCAATGTCGGTTTGTACATTTTGACACTAGTCCATTGTTTGTTTATGGTTATGCCTTGGATTGTTCAGCTGTTTCGTTCTTAGGCCTGTACATTTGCTATAATTCACTATCTAGGGGTTCTCACTATCATGTAAATGCAATAGTATTTGGATAAATGTCATATTATCAACCTCTCGAATAACTGTAAATAGACTCAGTTCCCTTACTTCATTTTGAAATGTATTTTTTGCATACTGCCGATAAAATGTTGTTCTTTTTCATTTCAAAGTTTGCTTTTAAACTGTTACAAGCTCGCATGTGCCTTTAAGTCTAAACACAAGTGATCAATCGTTACTGCACCAAGTCAGCTGACTATGCTGGCTGTTACGTCTGAATCTATAATAATGCACACAATAAAGTTATGTCTGCGGGGCAGTGTATTCTGTAATGCGTGTGTATAAATAGCCTATTGTACCTGACTGAAAGACGTCCTGCCATCGAAACATGCTAATTTCAATGTACATGCTGGCTTTGACACGCATGTTCAGTTTGATAGCACAACTGACTGGAGCGATTGATTAGGAGAAGTTTGTGACTCGAGATTGTAAGTATTTACAGGAATACTTTGTTTGACGAATGTGAGAGTTTTGTCAAAAGTGTATATGTTGTACCAGAGTTAACGGTAAACTACGGAAAACGTTCATTGAAAACAGGACCTTTGCCTAGCTACTGCTAAAATATCATGAGTAAAAATGAACATGTAAACAGCGTTACCATCACCCCAACATGGCGGCACGTAGATCGCTTAGGGAATATTTCTCTCGAATTAGCAGTCTTCAACGTGTGTACAATCAAAATGGTACAAATAAATGAATGCATTGAATTTGCTTATCAATATCTATGTGTTCAAGAATAATTCTTAACCTTCAACACATAGACATTAATAGCACACACAGTGCATTCAATGTATTTGTACCATAAAGGTTTTGTCCGTGTGCTAAGTACACTGTAGATGATCATTTAATGAAGCTACAAAACAATAACTGAAGCGCACGTAACATCAATTTAATGACAGTAAGATGATAGATGATTTAACTTCCACATCCTTCGTCTGCCCGGTGGAGCCTTCAAATTTGACAAACTGCTGTAAAGCCCCTTGAGCTTTATCGTGAACGGTATACATCATACATCATTTGAATGTTGATGTTCATATAGAGGTAGGAAAAGATGATTGCAGAAAGTAAAACCTCGGAAGAGGTCTTTCTAACGAAGAGTCAACCCTGTCCTTACAAAACAGAAACCTGAAAAATTCGGTTCTTCTAGGAAAACAATAGATGACCTGATGTAGAGTGAGGAGCACTCTTCAGGTTTATATATGTGTTTATGCATGTGGTTGCATCTAAAATGAATTACTGCACTAACTTGGGGAAACTGCAAGCCTTATGCAAAAGAGATGCATGAGGATCATGCATTGAATTGCTGAAAAGCATGTGCAAATACCCAGCATGTGAGGAGCTGCGTTTTGATGTAATTTGTTTTGAAGTATTTGCCAATTTTTATTTGCTGAGTTACATCATTTATTGAACTCATGGCAATTATCTTTCAAACGGTGCATTTGAAATGAATACATTTGTTTATATGTAAACAGTACTTTACAATATATACTGAAAGGCAAAAGAAACGTACTTTTTAGATGGATTTGGTATCAGTGATGTACTTGAACTAGTTGGTGAACTAGTTGTCACTTGAGGTCTTAAAACAACATTTGAAAAACATAATTTTTTTACTAAACGGTACGTTTGTACAACACACCAACTTTTTGTATGATTTCAAAACGTTTCACTGTTTTTGGACAAGGAGCATCTCAACCAAATGCAACATTGAAAGCACACCGTCAAATCCAATGATTCACAATATCTTTGGAGACTATCAAGACGTTTCTGCAGTCTATTTACACTGTGTGTAAAAGTACCTGCAAACGGTATGGAACATTTTGCAAAATCTAGTTTAGATAATTTTAGTAGTATTTTTTATCTTTTTTTCAGTGATGATGGCAGGAGCTACCCCACACACCCCAGCTAAGAATAGTCAATCTGTATTAATATCAAATATGCCACGTGGGCGCATTGTCATAACGCATAAAATATATCATATGTGTGGGGTTGAAGCCAGTAACAATGGTAAGGATGGATTGCCTCATTATCGCCCTTGGCAATGGTATTTGCTTCTTTCCTGAAAATCAGAACATACCTTCTGTCAAGAAATTACTTATAATGTGCAGCTAATTTAGGCCTGGAGCAAGCTCTAAATCAACGAGGAACATGACGGCGAAATTCGCTTTGCGGCGTCTCCCAGATGTATTAGATGAAACTATAAGACATCGAATCCAATCCAGGCGTCCTTACGATATTTTCTTCCCTATTAAGGAAACACATCTTTAGGTAACTTCAAGGCTGTTTACTAGGGCCCATGCAGGAAGCAAATGTACTGTAAGTCCCCATGGTCCCCAGTATGGTGATCTACCTTCAGTTGTTGGCAACCCTATAGCTCATTTTCATATTTTACTGTCCTCTATAGATACATTGCTTTAGGTCTAATCACTAGTTTTACATTCTACTCTGTGACATTCTAATAAGTTTTACTGTCCTTCGTTGACAGGTTGTTACAATTGTATGTGCTATTGATCCATTTGCTTACACGATGCCATTTAGAAAGTGGTCAAATGCAACATATGTCATATTTGGGATTTCACTTTCTTAGTAAAGTATAAATTCTAGTACTTTTTCCGGTTGAGTCCCATCCGGGATTCGAACCCGCACCCTCAGACTCCCAAATCTTTCACTGATCCATTTGTATTTATATAATTAATCGTTCTCGTCACAATATGGCTGCAATATTGCCGATGTGACGTTAAACATGAACTCACTCACTCATGAAGGCTATTTAGTGGCCTTTAACACTATGATAAACATAGAGTAACTATTCTGGCTCAATTATTTTGGATCCGTTGAAGTTTTGAAACAAGCACTTCCGAAGTCCCGGCAAGTAAACTGTAAACTTTAAGTAAAAGAAGGATTAAAAATATGGTGATTCTGTTGTCAGATAATGTCTTATTGCTCCTATATTTCTCAGCTGAAGGGAACAGACTCGCTCTAGATGGTTGACGTGATTTTCAAGATCCAGCTCAGGATCAAGGATGACTCCCAAATCTTTCACTGATAATGACAGCGTGATAAGACTGCTTCCAAACTGAAGAGAGTGTAGATTACTCCGTGACCGGTTGAGCTTTGAACCAAAAAGTATACATTCTGTTTGCTTTAGTCTGTATTGGAGCATCCATGTCTTGATATCCTGGCAACATTGTGTTGCTTTGGTAGCTGTTGACTTAGACGGTTCAGGGTCAAAGATGTTAATTAACTGTGAATCATCTGCATATTGATGCCGCTTTGTCTGGTGAGCGTCAATCACTTGACCAAGCTGAGTTGTATACATGTATAACGTAAACAACAATGGACCAAGGACTGAACCATGGGGAACGCCACATGTCAAATGAACCGGATCAGACAGGGAGCTATCAAGAAGCACACGCTGCTATCGTTGTGAGAGGTAGGACTTGATCCACATCAAAGCAACTCCAGAGATAGCAAAATTGCATTTCAGTCGAGACAATAGCATACTAGCACAAGCAAGGCTAACTGCCAACTGTCCACGCCTAGTCGCAGATGCGAGTAAAGACCCATGCTTGCCCTAGGAGTCATGATCTGTGGTCAGGCTCGCAGACTGGTTTGGCACATGTCATTACAATTGTATACATCGATGTTCGAGCTGTTGATCACTGGATTGTCTGCACCAGACTCGATCATATACAGACTGCTGCCACATAGCTGGAATGCCGCTGTAAACAATCAACCTTCAAACTTCACATAACAAACGATCAATTCAGTCAAAGACTTATAATTAGCTTCTTGTTTCGGCCATATGTATGCTCATGTGAATTTGAAGTAAGGGGAATAATTTCAGATCATGATAAGATTAGGTAAAGAGTGAAACGAGCAGTTTCTGTAATTAATAATACCGTCTAAGACCATCATCGATTTCAAAAGTTGTCCGAGACGGAAAAAAGATCACAAAGAGATCATTTCCCTGTGAAAACACTTTTGATATTGCTAATAGTGCTTTCTAAAGCAATGATGAAAAATATGTTATAGTTTTGAGAACATGCAGCACTGCTCGAAAGGTGTATACACACTTATGAACTTGTGTAAATTAATTCACTCACCGTACATTACTGGATAGTGCATTTTCGAATTTAAACTATTTTTAGACAGGGTCACAATGTCATCGCAATATACCTTTACCCAGAAGTGAATGTTATATTACCGCATTGGTGTCCACAGTGTCCATGAAATATATCATTGCAGGCTTAAGATGAAAGGGCAGGATATCTGTTCAAGAATGCTGATGCTGATCTTACTGTCGATCACACTGGGTGAGTGCATGGAACTTGGTCAGCATTCTGTATTTATGAGAATAGCCAGTAATGCATAATTGTACTTACTGACCAGTGATCATCTCTTGCCATGTGTTAAAGTTTACTGTGCTATGTTGTATGTGTCAAATACTATTACATTTTGTATCTTTTCACAAATATATGTTCAATTCTAAGATATATATCCGGAGTAGACAGAAGCCGATGTTTACAGATGTTTCTATATGATAATTAAATGCATTTGTGCCGGGACTGAAACTTTGTGCCGTTGTAGACAGAATGCCGGTGTTTACGGCCGATATTGCCAGAGTCCACTTTAATCTCCAAACCTTTGGAAGAAATAAAGCTCATTCATTCATTCATTCATTCTATCGATCGCAGTGTGACAATAACGATGTCTGTGTTAAGCATTGACGTATATTTTGTAATGTAATGAAAACTAAAAACCGAATGTCACTGAAATAGAAAATGTGCAATTTTGTCATTTGCCGAAGATATAGATATATTTATCTTGCTTGTGTGTTTGTTTAGACTGTTGTGAAGGATGTAATCCGGGATCTTTGCTTGTAAAGTTGTTTATGCTGTTGCAGCACTGAATGTCAGTGGTAATCCAGTCTGCCCACCAGGAACATACGGAGACACTTGTCACAAAAACTGTTCTGAACGCTGTAGGGTATATTCTGTTATGAACCGAATTTACTGTGACAAGACGAGTGGGACTTGTGCGGAAGGATGTATTCCAGGCTGGTATAATGACAAGTGCAACCTGAGGTGCAGCAAAACCTGTTCCAACAAAACATGCAATCACCAAACTGGGGAATGTATACTTGGATGCATAGACGGCAGAAAAGGAAGATTTTGTGAAACTGAAGGTTTGAATAAAACATGACATATGTGTAGCCTTTTAATAAACAGATATATCGCCACATAACAATTTTGTCATTTGCCGAAGATATAGATATATTTATCTTGCTTGTGTGTTTGTTTAGACTGTTGTGAAGGATGTAATCTGGGATCTTTTCTTGTAAAGTTGTTTATGCTGTTGCAGCACTGAATGTCAAAGGTAATCCAGTCTGTCCGCCAGGTACATACGGAGACACTTGTCACAAAAACTGTTCTGAACGCTGTAGGGCATATTCTGTTACGAACCGAATTTACTGTGACAAGAACAGTGGGACTTGTGCGGAAGGATGTATTCCAGGCTGGTATAATGACAAGTGCAACATGAGGTGCAGCAAGACCTGTTCCAACAAAGCATGCAATCACCAAACTGGGGAATGTATACTTGGATGCATAGACGGCAGAAAAGGAAGATTTTGTGAAACTGAAGGTTTGAATAAAACATGAAACATGTGTAGCCTTTTAGTAAACAGATATATCGCCACATAACACAACTTAACGTCAGACGTGATACGACGTTTTCCACGTTTTCCCTTTCATCAAGAAGAGCAAATTAATATGTTTAATATCATATTGATATGTTTCTTATGTTTCAATATCTTAAAGAGGCAACGAAAGGAAAATGTGTCGACACAGATATGTCCTGCAACGAATTATTTCAAACCCAAATCACGTTTTTGTTTTCCATATCGGTTTGAGTATATTTTTCATTTGGTATCTTTTCAGCTAGTTTGTTTACTTCCGTTTAACACAACTGCAGATCCATTTTCTAGCAACTTGAGGGGCGGTGGGGTAGCCTAGTGGTTAAAACGTTCGGTTGTTACTCCAAAGACCCGGGTTCGATTCCCCACATACATTGAAGCCCATTTCAGGTGTCCTCCGTGTCATTGCTAGAATATTGGTAAAAGCGTTGTAAAACTAGACTCACTCGCTCTATTAACTTGAAAGATGATATGCTATTTTCTAACAGTGTATTGACGAGTAGTGAGTATTTATCTGTACCCCACAACGTGCTGGACCAGTCCACTTCATTGATGTGCACAGCAGGCTCGTCAGTACATATATTCTCTTGCTATGAGTGTAAGTAATACACCGTCGTCTTAGGAATAACCGACGCAAGTGGTGACATTATGTAACTTGTAATTCTCATTATACAGTTACGAACGGAAGACACGCAGGAAAGGCACAGCAGAACTCAGAACAGTTGGCAAGAATTGTTTCTGTTATTGTTGTGTGCGTGGTTCTTCTAATCGCCCTAATTATAAGCATCGTATTGTATATTAGGTAAGAATACACTTACTCACATATTAATGATTGTATGTTTATAAGGCTAATGTATCCGTACCCAGAAATATTTCATTCTCCTGGGGTGCGAAGGCTTTTGTAGAACGGGAACACGTAATGCATCAAAGCAGATTCCAGTGTGTGCAGGGAGGGGATTTTGTAAGGAGACAAGGTGAATTTCATTTATGTATCTGTCAACAAAACATTCTTTGCAGCAATGTGACTTTTGCCAGACAATGAAGTAATGTTTTGAACATCTCACGTATCTTCTGGGGTGTGGGTGTGGGTGTGGGTGTGGGTGTGGGTGTGGGTGTGGGTGTGGGTGTGGGCGTGGGCGTGGGCGTGGGCGTGGGCGTGGGCGTGGGCGTGGGCGTGGGTGTGGGTGTGGGTGTGGGTGTGGGTGTGTTGGGGTGGCCTCCGTCTTATTCTGTAAGAGATTGCAAACACTTGTAAATGCCAGAATAGTACAATGTAATGTCGAATTTTGTCATACAAAAATCGAAGTTTCATTAACTGTTGTCTTTCCTTTGCAGGCAACATAAATGCTGTAAGTATGACATTAACATAGATATCATTTCATGCCCTACTTGGGGCATGTTATTGT
This sequence comes from Haliotis asinina, assembly GCF_037392515.1. Taxonomy (NCBI): domain Eukaryota; kingdom Metazoa; phylum Mollusca; class Gastropoda; order Lepetellida; family Haliotidae; genus Haliotis; species Haliotis asinina. The sequence continues at coordinate 7,031,176 of NC_090283.1, read as the reverse complement.
TATTAGTGTTTTTAGCCCAATATATATAAATTTATCATTTAACCTGATGGGCAAACATTTGCTACTTTTCGTTTATTCCCGATCCCTAAACCACCATTTCATCACGACATATGATAAAGGTTCATATCACATATCAGGTCCAACAAATTAGAATAATGAGCGATAAGAATAGATATAAAGTGACAATTATTCCTCCTTTGCTTCCAATGAGAAACCCAAAATTATTTCTCATGGCTGTGTCAAACAATGACCGTGATACTGTCTTCGGGAGTCTTTAATGTTGAAATTTTGAAATATGTAAAAATGAAGCAATGAAACGTAAACCTAAGAAAACCGGACTTGAGACAACTAGTGGTGATAAACATATGAATGGATGACTGACGTTCAAACGACACTATTCGTTTGTGAAAGCATGTATCCCTGTGCTATGGACAGCAGTGTGTGATGTGTGGCGCGTTACAGCAAGTCGCGTCGGGGGCGTGAAACGACAGTCAAGAGATTGACAGACCAAAGTATCCGTGTAAGCTAGACAAGGACGTGGGCTCAGCATGTGGCATACCCAGATTCGATTGACAACGTGTCACCACTGCAGAGTGGAGCGGATGCACATGGATTCATCACTTCCGTGATAGATTTACCATTGCCACCTACAGCTGCAGAAATAACAAGATTCCGAGGGATTTCAGTCCGTCTACACGTCGCGGGTATTCGCCAAAAATAGTCATTTTAACTGGGCATGGTCAGCTGTGATTTGTTTTCTGAGTGAGTGAGTGAGTGAGTTAATATTTAACGTCACGTTGGCAACATTGCAGCCATGTCGTGACGAGAACAAATGTGACATGAAAAGCTTCTCCGCAGATACATCGTGGGGAACTTTATGCAGTGCATTGGGAGGTGTGGTTGCCGTAATGTAATGATGGATGACGTCATCTCCCATACCGGGCGAACGGACATGGTACATATCCAGAGCAATGAAAAGTGGGATCAGGTGGTCAGGCTAGATGACATATCATCGTATCCCAATCGATAGAAAATGCTAAGTCTGTTGATCAATGGCCCAGGCTCGTTTTGGTACGGGCCACTGTCATAGATCTGGAATATTGCTGAATGTGGCGTCAAGCAACAAATAAGCAAACCGTGTAACAGATGAAATTATTCTGCAACGCTTCGGTCAGATTATGCATCAAGCAAACGTCGTTGTCCAACAGATCAACCTTACAAAACTGATAACGACGTTCTGTAGAATTGAAGCTACAGTGTCTTAGTTCTGCCAGTACCTCCAAGTAGGCCATGAGATGTAAATCCCATTTAACATTTATTATCGCCAGTAACAAACACAGAACAGCTACAGTTCATACACAAGCACTGCAGAGTGAGAGAATGATGTCAGGCCCTTGTGGATTCTTTTGGAAACCACACACTATTTTGAGAACAAGTGAACTGTCAATAACACTCAGTTGTTTCGTGTGTGCCACACTTCAATATGACCTGTTGATGATTTATGCTGTGTCACATAAAGTATTACAAAAAGTATTTACCTGGTGACCACTTTTTCAGTTCCATTTTTTCCTGGGTTTTGGTTGTTTTATTTTTGTTTTCTTAAGAGTGCGTAAGCGCGTTTTGTACGTTGGCGAGATTGATCATAATGCTAGTTACTTGTTGTGACCATACTTACTTATGTCATGGACCACTGTCCCCCATGTTAAACATCGGCCAGATTGACGGAAATACACAACGCCATCACCTGACAATTACGTTCGCATCACCATCACTGTTGGGGTGGTTCGGTAGCCTAGTGGTTAAAGCGTTCGCTCGTCACGCCGAAGACCCGGGTTCGATTCCCCACATGGGTACAATGTGTGATGCCCATTTTCTGGTGTCCCCCGCCGTGATATCGCTGGAATATTGCTAAAAGCGGCGTAAAACCAAACCTACTCACTCACTTAGCATCACTGTTTTTACTACAATGAAACTTTACTATAGTAAATTGAATCCTGCCACAATAATTGTATCGGCTCTGTAGTTGCGTTTGTAGTTATTTGTGTCCTGGAATCTTCTAGAACGGCATAAATTGACACTGCATAACGTAGAGTTACTAGGAAGGCTTCAGGACGACCACGTTCTTCTTTGCCTCTTATTGCATCAAGACCAACGTTCACTGAAGATAATCTTTTCACCCTTAATAGCCGTCATAGACCGATGTACAAGCTTGGCATTTGATGGTGCCAGGTGAACATCATCATCACTGACATTTATGTTATCACCACTTTTACAATAGTTCGTATACCGCCAATGTAGTAACAGTGCCACTCTACACTCTTTTGCCGGATTTCTTAGTTCTTAAACTATGTTAATATGAGAAACAGTTCTGTGTAGATTTGAAATCGAAGCATATCATTTACGAGCCCACTCTTTAGTGGACTGACCTTTTAACTTAGACTATGTTTGGCCTTACAAGCCGATCGCTTGTTCTTGAATCAACATAGTTTCTAAGTGGAAGTACTAGTAAATCCGCCAATAGAAACATTAGCCCAGTTCAAAGGAAATATAAGATATGAACGGTGACAATAATTAGTCGTGGTTATCGTCCGAAACAATTTGCACAGAGCGTAAAAATGCGATTTCGTTCAGTAGCACATGCTCCTCATTTACTCACTCAGTCGTGTGCTCTTTGTTTTCCAGATACGACGAACAGACCAAACCCAGCTGCAGGTGAGAGTATTATATATATCACATATCTTTGTTCCAATCGTCAATTCATCTTATACCATCAGAGGCTGTCCTTATGTGTATCTCTTTTTTCGAGCCAAGGTATCAACCTCTTAGAAAAGTCTGCCAATTACAGATCATTCGTAATCTACTGTCTGTTACAAATAGTAAACTGTGTGTGAACGTATACTTTAATTAATTAAGAAAAGTATACAGTATTATATTATCAGTTTTTCATGTAATATTCACCTGTGACGCAAAAAGAACAGAAACCATTCAGAATCACATGTTATCTTATATTATGACTTCTCAGGTGGAGTTCAAGATCCACTGACGGGAGGTAAGAGCAGAACTGGCTTTTTTGGGTTTTAGGGTTTTTTGGTTTTTTTTGTTGTTGTTGTTTTTTTTGGTCATCGCTGAGTATAAGCACCTGTTTGCGCTATTGGGAAACGTTTGCATGTGTCCATCACGTCAGTGAGCATTACCACCTGATCCTGTTATGTCGCCCGACGACAAACATGGATTGTTATAGACCGTTTCTTACCCGGATTTAAATGGGTCCGATATATGAATGGATTTTTACTATATTGGCATTGTAGGAAATTGGCAAAATGCTCTATTGAGAAGGCAATCTTATGTATCTTCGTCAAAGAAAATGGCAAAAGAAATCCAAAATATACGATATAGAATCTGGCTCTAGATGGTACAGAATATGAGGCTCCAACCGTTGTCATCAGCGATGGTACTAAAACCTGTAATGGACTGGTTTGTAATTTCTACGAGGAAACGGGAGCATAACATGTTTGAACAGTACTTATCGAAACGTGAGTAACAAATAAACGCGTGACGTGATTTAAAAGTAAAGTATAAGTGATCAACAGCATGAGCATCGATTGGGAACCGATGACATGTGTCAACCATGTCAGCGAGCCTGACCACCCGGTTCCGACAATAATGTACTACTGTGATGTGTTTGTCGCCTTTTATGGCAAGGCCTATTCTATCCCGCACCTTCATGAGTCGCAATCCCTTTGTAATGTAATGGCGTCATAGAAAAGTGGGTAACGTTCGGCAGGAAAAGAAACCGCCTCAGAAAGGAAAATGTAAGTAGACCAGAACAATCTAGAAATAAATTTGTTATGGTGAAAGAGTAATAAACAGAATAAACGTGATTGCGGAACAAAGTGTCACATGAATAAATTTCACTCGTGACACCCCACTCCATCTCCTCATCACAGATTCAAACCACTGACATCCGCCGTCCCCCAAATCCGGCGCCGACCTTTATATTTGTTTCATCTGTCCTTGATCATCGGCAGAGTGACGCTACATTCATAAACATCTTACTACTCTGATTGCAATGTTCATCTGAAGTCATAATTAAATGTAAGTGTTTTGTATTGAGTGTATATCATTAAAGAACAATTCGTCCCCTAGTTGTGAAGACCACTCTTTATGTTCATCACATTCTTACATATCGTGGCACAACCAGGAAGGTGCATGGACTTTCCGACACATTAAGTTGACATCACACGATATAACTGAAGTATTGTTTGAAAGAGCATTATATAAGTCCAAGTTACTTCCCTTTGTTACTTTCAACACAGGTTCACATCAAAGGGCGGTTATGGACCCCTCACTCTACAAAAGTCATTGTTAACGGGAATCTGGAAAACGTGAAACAGCTCATGAGTGATGGCAATATGGATGTTAACTGCCGCGGGTTTTATGGACTCACACCATTGATGTTGGCGGCTATGTCAGGGCACCATGACGTATTTAAATATCTTCATGAGGTAGGAGCTGATATCACACTAACGGATTGTGATGGTGACCAGATTCTTAGCTTTGCCTGTGTGGGGGGCAATATAGACACCGTAAAATACGTGGTCTCTAAAGAACAAAGTCTTATCAAGAGAAAGAGGACAGACGGACGAACCTCCTTGATGTGGGCAGCAAGGCGGGGTATGGAAACCATATTTCTGTATCTTCTTGATAATGGGGCTGACGCTGACTATATGACCAGGACAACATCCTTCATTATGCCTGTTATGGAGGACACACTGGAATCGTGGAAAAGGTCCTCACTGATACCGAGATTAATATCAGCAGTAGTGACATATACGGAAAGACTGCATTGATGGTGGCAGCACAGCAAGGACATAAACAGGTGTTTGACATACTTCTCAGAAATGGAAGTGACATATCGCGTGTAGATAAAGATGGTAACAATGTGCTCCATGCGGCGTGTCTTGGAGGCCATGTCGAAATGGTGGAACGTGTCCTCTCACATCGAGGTTTTGACATCAACTGTAAGAGGAAGGATGGGGCAACACCTCTGATGATCGCGGCACGTGGTGGACACAGTGCCGTTTTTGACCTGCTTGTGGGAAAGGGGGCTGATACATCACTAGTTAACGACATGAAGAACAACATCCTACACTTGTCGTGTATGGAGGGACATGTAGGCATTGTGAACCATATCCTGTCAAAGCGTATGGTTGATATCAACAGTCGAGGGCAACATGGAAGAACGCCTCTGTTGTGGGCAGTACGGCGGGAACGAAGTGCAGTGATTCGGTTACTGGTGAATCTAGGTGCTGATCTATTACAAATGCACCATGACGGAAACAACATCCTTCATACAGCATGTGCAACAGGAAATCAGGAAATTGTGCTGTATGTGCTGTCACAGAAGAGGCTTGACATCAACGCACGTAATCATAGTGGCGAAACAGCCGGAATGATTGCAAATCAAATGGAATTGGATTACATGTTCCTGTAACCATTAGGTATAGGGCTGAGAAATCATTACTACCGACACAGACGCGTATGTCATGTGCGAGAGTTTATGTTTCAGATCACTGAAGAATGTAGCGTTGTGTAGGATATATACAAATGTATACGGATATTAGGTCCATATTTAATCGAACGAATTCAGTGCTGATGGTCAAACACTATCTACACGATCTCCTGATCGCCTCTGGAGGATAATATGCAAAGCCAAGAGCCTTGTCTCGTATTCCATCTTTCCTACCAGTCAAAGGGGAGATGTTATGGTTTCTCTCTAGACAGCGACATGGTCGGGCACGTATGGCGACCTATATGACGTGACCGAGAATATCTCGAGTACAGTATCGGCAAGAACAATATGTGTCTGAGTCGGGTGTTCATGTTAACCTGCGAAAATGTGCCAGCGAAATGTTCTGAAGTACGACGCTAAAACCTTCGCCCCACTCCTGAGTCCACACACCGGGATACCGGTTATGTTGTAAGACGTTTGGTAATTTTGTAGTTCGAACCTGTCCTTTGATACATTTATTTGCACTCATTCCACTAACAATGAATTATGTCTGACTGTAAATATGCCCCGTTGTGGCATTTCATTTTCACTGTCAAAAGATACATGCTGAAAAAACACCTCCATGTACGTGTCGAGAACATTCGCTATGTCTTAAAGCAACCACAATAACAAGATGAAGGCACAATGCATAACTATTCTTATGTTGCAAAATTTCTTAATTCTGTTGCATGTAAATATTTATATACTCTACATGTGGTATTGTACTTCTTCGTATTTATTTGTTATTTGGTTGGTTTTTAATTTTGGATGTTGTTTCTTTGTTATACAACATCTATTGTAGTTGTTCGTTTAGCACCGTTTACTGTGGTCGCGGTGACGTCGCTGCATGTTGGCAAACACGCCATTGACATATGTTTCATTTTAGGTGTATTGAAATGTGGACGTATCTTTCAACACCAGCAGTGTATTATAAACGTTGTGTATCCAATATTTCACTTTTGCTTTACAATTAAATTCCATAACACTTTATTTTTCTTCATAATTATACACGTGGATCGTCATGTATTGTGCCACAATATTTGTTCTGCATCAAGCCACTTGCTACATGTTGATATATGTATATTTGCATCTTAGTGATATATTAACGAATTAGATTGATTAAATCAATACATTGTATTTGTGTTAGGATTCGTTTTTACTTGCTTAAATATATTTCAGTCCAAACGATGGTAACACCTTGTACTTGCTTTTACCCTGAAGGGCAATAGGTGTTAAGGGACTGAAACACGGACTGGTCCGACATACTATCCTATGTCTGCGTGGGGTATCCTTGTGAAGCTTTTTCTCCGTTGCTTTTCACTATAAAGCAACAGCAGCAGTTATCATGATCAGACCAATCAGATACATATGTCGTTATGCACATCTGTGCAAAAGTTAAGCTCCACCCACACTTTGATGTAACTGTTTTATTAATACATTCCTCTTGGATATTTAATGCATATGTTTCATGGCATTTTGTGTTCGATAAAAAGCCACCACTGGTATAAACCTCTGAAAAGCATAACAAGAGACAAAGTGGATGAAAATGTTGACAAACCATGAACGATGGACCAATGGATTCTTGCACAATCATGAATTATGTACTGCGAAATCGCTCTGTGTAATTTCATCAATGTCGGGTATAACCACCCTGCACACGGTTAACATGTCTGACACGTCTTCTCATGCTGTGAACCAATCGTTGGATTCTCCACATTTGAATCCTCTGCCACCCCTTCTTTTATTATGCCTGAGCCAGTTCTTGCACAGTTTGCACATGGGGATTCCTCCTTCTGATTTGCTGACCCATTATGTCCCACACATGTTCAATGGGATTTATGTCTGGGCTTCGGGCTGGTCAGTAAGGAAGAGTCACAAGTACGTTCTTTCGTAAGAACGATGAGGCCTGGCATTGTCATCCATAGATATTGGTCTGGATGCTAGTGGATGTCCATCAAAATGTGGTACGACCTTTTTATTGTCAAGAATTTGTTGGTATCCTTGTCCATTAAGGTTACAACGAGCCTGAACCAGCTGCAGTTTGCAATCATGGGAACAAGGGCCCCACATTGTAACCGCCAAATGGAACTTTCTCAGCAATATTAAGCTAGACGAAGGCGGTACCCCGTGCTCTCCACACTCGTGTCCACCATCGATAACATGAAGCAAAAACCTGCTTTCATCTGAGCCGTGGACACGCCTCTAGGCTCTCAAGTTCCAGTGTTTACGAGCTCTACACCAGTCTAGTCGCAGCCGCTTGTGTGTGACAGTCAGTAATGGCCGTCGTATTGGTCGTCTGGCTCTTAGTCCGGAACGGTTGGGTCGTCGACGAACAGTGCTGGACGAGACTTTTTTGTGGTCGCCATCCTTCACGTAACTGCCGATTTTTCTTCTAAGGATTCATTCGTGCTTACCTCACAAGGCCGCGGTGATCTCTTGCACTGCTTTTCCGAGGTTGGCCTGACCTTGATCTGTCCTTGATGTTACCACTGATTCGGTGCTTGGCAATCAATCTGCTTATCACAGTATGGTTAATGTTCAAAGCTCTACCGATGGCACGACACGACAAACCAGCTCTGTGCATATCTAATATCTGCCACCATGTGCCCTGGGATAGTTTTCGGCGCATAATTACACCACGAACGTAATAGAGCAAAAATATGGCTTGTCAGATCTCTCCATATAAACTGTGATTTTCAAGTGGAAGGGGTGGTTAACTCATACCCGTAGATGCACGCATTTCACACGCACATTTTGATATGATTTTGAGCAAGCATGTGGAAAGTGGGTACTTGTTGGAAATTGCATTGGTTGTATTCATGAGGTTTGTTTATGCTTCAAATTCCCTTTTGAATTTGATGCCGTTTAACGTTTACACAGATGCATACGTGTAAAAGTCTGCCCACCTCACGGTTTTTGTCCTACCCAGAGTGAGGAAGAGAGAGTATTACGACCTGATCACCTGTCACACCGTTTGAGGCAGTAGACCCGTTCGTCTATACCCTTTCCATTTACAAATGTTTCTCAAGGCTTCATGTGTCGATTCAGATTGTCCTGAGTCGTATTGTTTTATGTTTATATTAGAAATCAGCTGTAGTTGTCTTCTTACCTTCTTTTCATTTACATTCGAACCTAATTTACATATGTCATATCACAAACTACGACGCGTACAACTTTATAGATGACAACTTCTAATTCATTGCATGGAGCCACGTTTCGATTCAGGTTCTTACATCGTTATCAAGTTAAAAGTAAATGCCCAGTCACCTGTATAAACATCTCTGCCTTATTAAACCATCCCTTACATTTGTCCATCGCTGGCTTCTACTCCCTCATCCATTGTCTACCCACTGGCTTCATCACCTCAGTCCCCACCCCATTGTGTTGATTAACTTGTTATCTTTGTTGGCCTCATTATATGTACTTTACCACCACTGTATGTAACATTCCTGCCTGACAACGGTGCAAGAATCTGTACCGAAACGTCGCACTATCGTAATAAAGAAGTTGTTATCCATAAAGTTTGTCAATCTTGTACTCCCCAAAATCTAAACTGCCACTCAAAGAATCGAACAAATGTGCCACTGTATAACACCGCTGTGCTTCCGGAGAACCTGAATTGTTGTCACGTCAGGTAGTGGACAAAACAGCTATAATGATATGCACTTAGAGTTTGAATGTAAAGCAAGAGGCATGATAAGGTCCACAGTTTTATACTCATAGCTTGCACACGACCCTTGGGTTACGTAACATTTAAGTGTTGGTATACTTACATCATATGTATAAATAGCTCATGCCCGTCGATATATTTATTCCTTGTCAAACATTCAGGCGTTTGCCACACCTTCATGTCCAACATTATGACATAGAAAGCAGGCTGGATATGATGAATATGAGGCTGTAATAATCTGCCCAGCTGCAACACAAAACACACTTCTAAGAGCAGAGATATGACAGTTGGTAAAACCAGTAGTGTGAAATAACTACACGTGGCGACTGACCTATTTTAACAACTTATATTATTCGTGTGTCATTCTACACAGGTCATACTATTCCCCGGGAATACGAATTTTGATCACTATACAGTTTTGTACAATGGAACTTTCGCCTGAAAGGTTGTTTATGCATGTGGTTGTTAGGAGCACGAATCGCCTATGCAGTAATGTTCTTTACCATTTAACCATAACAAAAGCATTTTTATTGCATCACTCACCTCAAAAGAATTTGATATTTCCTATCGCTTCTCTTACACTGTTGCGCTTTGGAACTGGATTATGAAAGAGGTTATAGTGTTAGTGACAGCGTTTCCTATAAGATTACCTGAGTTCACAGCTGAACGAGACAGGAGGCCGTGAGAAGTACCTGCCTTGCCTGACTCACCGCGATACACCCTATGCACCCCATGGCAACTCTCGGAGATGAATGCACCCTACTTGTAAAGCGGGGATTACAAATGTATGCTGGAAACACTCTGTTGCAGGAGCAGACAGGCAACGTGCAGTTGCTAAAATACGAAGAACCATTCTGTGAATGTCCTTTCTAATTGATTACATGTTCATGGATGTGTTAACTCGCGAGTTTGGGGAATCAGCTCGCTTGGCAGCTAGGAGGTGTAACTATACCAACCCACACACAACACGAGAACCTGAGTAAATAAACAAGGAGTTTATTGCGCCACAGTCACAGGATGATTTTTACATAATTAGGTACAAATAATTATTGGATCATATTGACACGGTAATCAGGTGTCAAAATACATTATCATTATAGGCCGATATACAAAGTACATAATCATCATACGTCGATGTACACGACACATACTACATAAATCGAGATACATTTCTAACAGATAACATCAACACAATTTCGTTCATACATCTTATAATACTAGCATATCCAAAACAACATTACGCAGTACATAATGAAATACACAGTGTCGAACACACTCTATACATTATACCAGGATCATTCAACACGGGAAAGTATTTACTCAAAATACAATAATTTAAACAATACACGACACGCTCTACGACAGCCACGGAACCACTATTATCAAACAGACAAAACATGAACAGCAATACAGGGAGCGATTTGGGTTTTACAGCGCTTTTAACAATATTTCAGCAATAGCTTAGGACACCAGAAGTGATTTAACATATTGTGCCCACGTGGGGAATCGAACCTGGGCTTTCAGCTTGACGAACAAACGCTCTAACCACTAGGGTACCTAGCCGCTCCTGAACAGAGCAATAGAGAGTAATACAGTCTAAAAGATATTAACGACTACGTTCCACATAAACATAACGACCTTGCCAAGGATCTTAACATGTGGTCATGATAGCAAAAATGTATTGCAGAAAACATTGAACAGTAATGGTAACGATTTGCCAAGGTAGAAGAAAGTAAAGGGTCTTACCTGAGTGTGAATAAACAAGGAGTTTATTGCGCCACAGTCACAGGATGATTTGTGACTGTGGTCGTCCCTGTTTTATACCCTTTCCCAGTTGTCATAGCTAATCGGGTTTACTGATAATATTGCTGATAAGTTGTTGTATCTCAATCCTATTGCCTAATTCGAGTACCGATAACGTACCTACTGCGAAGTTAAGTTACTCTATCTATCAGAATTACATAAAGATTTTCATAACGTATTTGACCACAACGGCGTTGACAAGCGAAAGACACGATGCATCTGCTGACACATACAAGATATTGGTCTTGGACATTCGTTATCGGTGTGACCACGAGTGAAGTTCACGATAAATTGGATTAGCCTATCTCTATCTGTTAACACTTACAAGATACTGGTCTTGGACCTTCGTTATCATTGTGACCCCTGGCAGACTGAAGATGTGGAACGAGTAGCATTTCAATATTTCAATAAAATATTCTGTCATAGAATCTTTATAAAGTATTGTGCATTTCCACCATGTTAATAATATCCCCCCGTTCGTTTTAAAATTTCGTCCCGAAATTTTGTATGAAGAATGACGCTATACAGATTTACGCAACCAGAGATGGGTAGATAGAGATAGCAGGTAGTGTCCCTGCACGCTTCACAGAGCCGACTGGCAGTATGTACCCATGATGATCTATCATTATATATGCACAAAATGGCCGCTGTAAAATTGGATGCAAACAGGAGGCAATTCTGAATGGCAATAGAAAGGAAGAAGGTAAGGTGACAGCCTTACCTAAAGAAACGTCAGTGATGGTAAGCCCTGTCATGTCGACATATAATCTAGGACGAAACCAACCTGCTATTTGGAGATTGGTGATGTTCACCGGAGCCTCTATGTTGTATTGCGTGATGCATTTGGTCAGTTGGGCAATGGGTATGAAAATGCACTTTGGGACCATTTGTTATGTACAGAGCCTTCAAAGGGCGGTGGTTAGGCAAACAATGGATGGGAGATGGCGACTATCAGGATACAGAGGATGTTAAAGATGGGCACCCTTCCTTAAAACAAAACACAAGAAAATGTGAGTTACTTAATGTGTACACCAAATAGAACAACATATAGGGTTTGGGTGAAACTGTCCGGACAATTTCCAGCACTTTAGAACTATGTTTGATCTAGATGGTGTTGACATAATTAAATTTAGGTATGAAGGACACATCCCAAATCCCCGTGATGTACTTTATCTGAAGATATTTATAGGTAGCTCGTGGAATATGCCAAGCAATGGGTCTTCACAACATATGTATACGTTTACATGTAGCTAATGATAAAAGCACGAATATATCATGTTCAAAAAGAGTACTTATAAATTTGACGCTCACATGTTCAAAAAGAACGATATGAAAATGTGAGTGAGTGAGTGAGTGAGTTAATATTTAACGTCACCTCGGCAATATTGCAGCCATATCGTGACGTGAACAGTTAACAATGAACAGGGCTATATGTATATTATAAAAAAACTGTCAACGAAGGACAGTAAAACAACTAGATTATCACAATTTGAAATAAAACTAGCGTGGAACGTAAAAACTAATATCACTATTTAGACGATGCAATATACAAACAGGCTATAGATCGCCAACAACCGAAGGTAGATCACCACACTAGGGACCATGGGGACTTACAGTACCTTTGCTACCTACATGGACCCTAGTTGGATTTACACCATCCCTTCAGCCGTTGGCGATTGTAAGAAATGCTAGCCACAATTAAAAGACAGGAATACTACGTCTAAAAATCCTGGTAAGTTCAAATCTACTTCAAATGTTTTTGGGACTTACGTATCCTCTCAGGGGGGACAATAATTTTACAGTACTTTAACCCCCTTCGAGGATACAGCCACTAACAATCTTAGTTACCAATTCAAACTTCCAATCATAAAATATATATCTATTTACAAATCACTTAACAAATCTAATTCTTTTAAAAATGCAATAATTAAATGAGAATTTACGTTACTAAAAAGATCCTTCATAGTTCGTGATTTAAAATAGTTATCCCTTGTGATGGAATACTCAACACAGTCAAGCAAAATATGCTTGACTGTAATTCTTTCATCACAAGGGATGCAGAACGGAGGATCCTCACCTTTCAATAGGTGTTCATGAGTATACCTTGTGTGGCCAATGCGACATCGTCGCATGATGACCTCCTCAACTCTGGACTGACAACCCAAGTGGGTATAACCAACACAGGGTTTTATTGCATGTAATTTATTTATGCCCACTTGGGTGTCCCACTTCTTCTGCATCAGACCACGGATAAAAGACCTAATAGTGGTTTTATAATCTGACTATGGAATAAGAAGTGGTGTCACAAATTTGTTGAGTGCTGCCTTTGCAGCAAGATCGGCCATCGTGTTACCTGAAATTCCGACATGGCTGGGTAACCAACAAAAGACGATGTCGTATTGGCCAGTAGCAAGATCATTATACAGTTCAATAATTTCTATTAAAAGTGGATGTTTACAAGAAATATTTTTAATAGCCTGAAGACAAGAAAGAGAGTCGGAATATATTATATACTGCTTACATTTAGGATGTCTTTGAATATATTTAAGAGCTGTTAATATGGCGTTAGCTTCAGCTGTAAAAATAGAGCTGTGGCCTGGTAACCTAGAAGTTATTGTTCTGGATCCAATGACAGTGGCACAAGCTACAGCGCCACCGTCCTTGGACCCATCTGTAAATAAGGATTTGTAATTGCCATATTTACTTTTTAATTGATTATATTCCTGTTTATATTGTAAGTCATTTGTTTCTGATTTTTTAAATTTTGCCAGTGTTAGATCAACTTCTGGTCTAACCAACTGCCACGGAGGAGAAGAAAGAAGACGGGAAGGAGCTATAGATTCTAGCTCAATGCCAGCAGCAGATATGAAAGGTTTCACTCTTACACCCAAAGGCGGAACAAGAGAAGACTTTTTATTGTATAGATCCTCATGAAGAGGATTAAAAACACTGTTAAATGCAGGATTTGATTCATTAGAATATAGTTTTGTTATATACTGTAAGGATAATTTTATACGTCGTTGGGTAAGGGATGGCTCATCGGCCTCAACATAGAGACTATCGATGGGAGAGGTTCTAAACGATCCAAGACAGAGTCTTAGCCCTTGGTGGTGGATAGAATCTAATACTTTTAGGTTACTGTTACAGGCACCCCCATAGACGATGGAGCCATAATCAAGTTTGGAACGGATTAGTGATCGATATAGATGAAGGAGGGTAGCTTGATCCCCTCCCCATTTAGAATTGGAAACGACTTTCAACAAGTCAAGGGCCTTCAAGCATTTAGTTTTAAGGGATTTAATATGTGGAAGAAAGGTTAAGTGAGCATCAAAAATTAGACCCAAGAATTTAGCCTCCTTGACGACCTTGATGGGCGTGCCATCAAGAGATAGTTCAGGGTCTTTGTGTGGTTTGTATTTACGGCAGAAATGTACGCAATTAGTTTTCGTTCTAGAGAACTTAAAACCATTTTCAAGACACCATTTATTTATCTTGTTTAAACACAGTTGCAGTTGCCGTTCAATAGTATGCATATTTTTACCACGACAAGTTATATTAAAATCATCCACAAATAACGATCCATCTATTGAATCGTTTAAAACTTTTGATAAACTATTTATCTTTATACTAAATAATGTAACAGACAAAATACTGCCTTGTGGAACACCCTGGTCCTGATGGTAAAGATCAGACAGGGTAGAACCCACTCGAACCTGAAATTGCCTGTCTGCTAAAAACTGAGATATAAAATTAGGTAAATGGCCCCTCAACCCAAAGTGATGCAAATCTTTTAAAATACCATGTTTCCATGTTGTATCGTAGGCTTTTTCCAGGTCAAAAAAGATTGACACAGCATGTTGGTTATTTACAATGGAATTTTTAACGAATGATTCCAACCGAACCAAATGGTCAATAGTACTTCTATTTTTTTGAAAACCACACTGAATGTTCGTGATAAGATTATTCGTTTCTAAAAACCACACCAGTCGATTATTGA
This sequence comes from Haliotis asinina, assembly GCF_037392515.1. Classification (NCBI taxonomy): domain Eukaryota; kingdom Metazoa; phylum Mollusca; class Gastropoda; order Lepetellida; family Haliotidae; genus Haliotis; species Haliotis asinina. Next base: position 7,016,155 of record NC_090283.1, on the reverse strand, counting down.
CCATGCGTTCCATGGTTTTACAAACGCAACTCGTCAATGAAATAGGCCTATAGTTTGATGGATCAGTATGATCCCGGCCAGGCTTAGGTATGGGAACAACAATGGCATTACGCCACGACGGAGGAAAGTGTCCAGTTGTCCAAATATTATCAAAAATATTTAAAAGTGTTTCAAGACATGAGTTGGGTAAATGTTTTAAAAGCTGATAGTGGATATTATCAGCTCCAGTTGCTGTATCATGAGCTTGTGCTAAAGCAGTATCAAGCTCATGTAGTGAAAATACTTCATTATAATCTTCACCATTGTCAGAATTAAAATTAAGTTTCAATTTTTCTTGTTGATTTTTATATTTTTGAAATTGAGGATTATAATTAGATGATGAAGAATGGGCAGCTAAAGTTTCGCCCAACTTATTTGCAATGTCAGATCTATTGGTTATTATATTGGAGCCATCTTTCAGATGATGAACACAAGATTTGGAACCTTTACCCTTAATTTTCTGTATCATGTTCCACACCTTCGTCATAGGCGTACGTGAATTGATCTTTGAAACAAAGTTCTTCCAAGACTGTCGCCTATTTTGCTTAAACGTACGTCTAGCCTTGGCACTATTTATTTTTACGTTATTCAAATTGTGAACTTTAGGATACCGGCGAAAGTATTTCTCTGCTTTCTTCCTACACTTCCTGGCCTGTTTGCAATCGTCAGTAAACCATGGTTTACGAATGTGGGGTGTCGCATAGGACTTAGGAATAGTTTCATCAGCTATTTGATTCAGTTTATCAGAGAACAACCGAATAGGGTCAACAGCATTAACAAAGTAATCAGCTTTTAATTCGTCAGTACAAAGTGTCCTAAATAAATTCCAATTAGCCTTGGCAAAATCCCACCTGGTTGCCGGTGGATCACCAGTCGGATTTATAGCAGAGAGAACTGTGGGGAAATGGTCACTTCCACAAAGATCGTCATGGACCGACCATTCAAATTCAGTATAAATATTTGGGTCACAGAGCGACATATCAAGTTCAGAGTACGTGCCTGTACCAGGATGCAAATATGTGGCTGATCCATCATTAAATATGCATAAATTATTATCTGCAATAAAGTCTTCTATGATTTTCCCCCTGGCATTAATAGTATTACTTCCCCATAGAGGGTTATGACCATTTAGATCCCCCATGATGATACAGGGTCTCGGGAGTTGGTCAAACAGATTCTGAAGATCGGACTGTTGTATGGGAGAAGATGGGGATATGTACAAGGAGCAAAGAGTGAAAGTGACGTGTAAAGAAAGACGAACTGCGACGGCTTGCAGGTTGCATTTTAGGGGCACAGGGCTATGAATGACATCCTGTTTCACCAAAATGGATGCGCCACCTGTGGCTTTATATCCCGGAGGTGAAAACGAGTGATATGAGTTGTACTGACGTAAATCCAATTTATCCTCATTTTTGAGATATGTCTCTTGTAGAGAAAAGGCTGATGGTTTGAAATCCTGTGATAGTAATTGAAGATCATTAAAATTGTTCCTAAGACCCCTACAATTCCATTGTATTATGTTCATGAAATTATTTATGGAGGTTCAACATTAGAAACTGAGTGCGCGGAAGCACTACTCCTACATCCTGTGTGTGAAGGAGCGATCTCCATAGCAAGCGGTTCAAATACATTTTGAACCGACACTGGCTCTTCTAAATGTTGAAGAGACCTAGTCTTCTTTTTTAACTTTTTCTTTTCTTTACTCGTTAGTTGAGCAACGCCCTGAATATCTGCAGATGATACAGTCGCAGGTAGTTTTTCTGTCTGTGGCTCTTCAGTCTGGGATGCTGAGGAGCGCTGACATGTTTGTGACGTCTGAGTTGTGCCATCCAACATTATCTGAGCTCCAGTGACCCAAGATATCACAGTTTGACAAGAAACTGAAGAAGTGTGTTTAACAACAGAAGTTGGTGTAGGAGAAGAAACAGTGGCTGAATACGTGATGCTGGTATTTGGTCTTGTTGGAGCAGGAACTAATTTCTTAGCTTCAAAGTATGAAATATTATGTGTACTTTTCAGTTTGAGGATTTTACTTTCATACTCGAATTTTGGGCAGGACTTAGATGACGCCAGATGCTCACCACTGCAGTTTGCACACTTCATGGCATTGGTACATTCTGTACTCTCATGACTACCACTACAGCGTGAGCACACTGACTTACCAGTGCAGGACCTCGCACCATGTCCGAACTTCTGGCAGTTGTAACACCGGAGTGGATTTGGGACATATACCTCCACTCCAATATTGCAATAACCGGCTTTAATGAACTTTGGACGATTAGTCAGACCAAACGTAAACAGATAAGTGTTGGTTTTTATAACATTTGATTCCTGTTTCTTGATAAAACGTTTCACAGCAGTAACTCCTTGCGCTTTCAATTCAGCCACAATTTCTTCTTCAGTCATATCTGAGAGACAGCGGGCCCTGTCTCTAACTATTCCTCTGCAAGTGTTCAGGGTTTTATGTTCCGAGACAACAACCTGTTTGTTCACAAAATGTTTTAGTCCTAGCAGATTGACTGATTGCTGCCTCCGTACACATTCTATCAAGAGAGAACCATTCCTGAGACGTATGACATTTTTAACCTCCCCGCAGATACCTTGAATGCCCTTGGAGATGGCAAAAGGGTTGATGTTTAAAGGACTTCTATCAGCACTTTCTATCACTAAAAACCTTGGCCAGGAGTCCTTGGCATATGAAGATATCTCTTCATCAGAGGAAGAAGACATATGTCTGCGTTTTGATGTTTTGATGGAGTGTTAGTAGTCATGGTAGATAAATATAATTCGGCAACCCTGCCCCCCATCCGCCATCGAATGTCAACAAGGACGGTAATACAGTGGAAACCAGACTGCAGTACCAGGGTTACAGGGTTGTTATACTCCAGAAAATACAGACTTGAAAAGCCACGATATCTTACAGAAAATGTGTCAAGCTGGTTCTGCCTGTGACACAGTTCCAAAGAGCACGGAATTCAGAGGTCTTTATATCCAGATTGGCCCATGAGCCACCGCCTTCTGGCATAGGACCCTAGGCAGTTAAATATATCAAATATGTTTGCTAAATATCAAAAGGACCAATACCCGTAAATATATATGTGCAAATAGTATGCTATGCACAGGGCATGGCGTGACCAGCCGATTGATAGAACCGGGCCAGTTCTACCACCCGTCTAGGTGAAGTAAGGGCCAAAGTGATGTGTTAGGCACCAGGAACATAAGGTCCTAGTCCAAGTGCCCTCAATCACCAGGATCCCGTCCTCCACCGACACAGGGGCGCAACCCACGGCCAACAGGTTGGTGGACCAAATATTCCCCCGGGTCCACAACGGGGGGTTGGCAAGCACTTAGCGTTACCCAGCACCCACCACGAGGAGGTGGCTTGCCACGGGTGCCATATGAAAATGTAAGCATGAAATAGGGTATTGAATAACTTCTTGAAAGCTATTATCCTAAGTGATGGGTATAGACATACAACGTATGAGAAAAATCCTTGAAACCGGGAGTCTGGTTTGTTTGGGAAGACTCGGATCCCGCAGATAACGTTGATCTGCACTAAATGCGTAAATGCGTAGGACGTAGGACGTAGGACGTAACCATATCGTACCGTAGAGTAAGAACCTAGCCGATTTGAACAACTTCATCTGATAAAAATGTATGTCTGATAACATCACATAGATTGCAATACGTACTCAGTATATGAAACCATGACAAACGTGAACACGACAATTCAGTGACCGGTGAAGATACAACATAACTACTAACATACCTCGCATACACAAGAATGTCCTTCAGAAGTTCACATACACAGTTCACGGTGAGAGTCAGAACCAAAGTTCACAGATATGGTCACAAACATCGGAAGAGACTTATAGATGATTCTTGAGGTTTGCCGAGGTTGACTTGATTTTGAAAGTTGATTCACTCACTTGATTGTCCAGAAGGAGTTGATGATTTGTTGGTAAACGGCTGACATCTTGATGATGTTCGGGTTGTAATGGCTTCTGCTTCTGGTCTCCTATTGTTATCCATGATGACGATCGAGGTGACGCTGTCTTTGTCGTCCCTAATGTCAACCGGCTACCGGTGCTTCACTGCGAAGTGGACACTTAGGACGTAATACCCACAGATCGTGACTAGGGGGGTGGGGGGTGGGTGGGTGGGGGGGGGGGGGGTGGGGTGGGTGGGGGGGTTCCTGTGGAGTTGGTGCCCGGGGCAGTGGTTTGTATGATCCTCCAGTTGCTGGTCTGTTCCACCCGGTTCTGTGGTGGAGTCAGGGGGTCGTCTGTGGATGGGTCATCTGTGGATGGTTCGTCTGGGTCCTGCGTCCGTTGTTGCCATGTGTGTGGGTTGGTGAGCCGCCATGGCCACTATTGGCCCTCTGCCGCCCATCAAGAACGAGCTGAAGTTTCAACTCGCTCAGCAGAGGTGCCAGTGGCACAACCAACCCACACAACACACGGGACCCTCTGAGTGAATAAACAAGGAGTTTATTACGCCACAGTCACAGGATGATTTGTTGTTAAACGGCTTCTGCTTCTGGTTTCCTATTGTTATCTATGATGACGATCGAGGTGACGCTGTCTTTGTCGTCCCTCATGTCAGCCAGCTACCGGTGCTTCACTGCGAAGTGGACACGTAGGACGTAATACCCACAGATCGTGACTGGGGGGTTACTGTGGTGTTGGTGCCCGGGGCAGTGGTTTGTATGATCCTCCAGTTGCTGGTCTGTTCCACCCGGTTCTGTGGTGGAGTCAGGGGGTCGTCTGTGGATGGGTCGTCTGTGGATGGGTCGTCTGGGTCCTGCGTCCGTTGTTGCCATGTGTGTGGGTTGGTGAGCCGCCATGGCCACTATTGGCCCTCTGCCGCCCATCAAGAACGAGCTGAAGTTTCAACTCGCTCAGCAGAGGTGCCAGTGGCACAACCAACCTACACAACACACGGGACCCTCTGAGTAAATAAACAAGGAGTTTATTGCGCCACAGTCACACGATGATTTTTACATAATTAGGTACAAATAATTATTGGATCATATTGACACGGTAATCAGGTGTCAAAATACATTATCATTATAGGCCGATATACAAAGTACATAATCATCATACGTCGATGTACACGACACATACTACATAAATCAAGATACATTTCTAACAGATAACATCAACACAATTTCGTTCATACATCTTATAATACTAGCATATCCAAAACAACATTACGCAGTACATAATGAAATACACAGTGTCGAACACACTCTATACATTATACCAGGATCATTCAACACGGGAAAGTATTTACTCAAAATACAATAATTTAAACAATACACGACACGCTCTACGACAGCCACGAAACCACTATTATCAAACAGACAAAACATGAACAGCAATACAGGGAGCGATTTGGGTTTTACAGCGCTTTTAACAATATTTCAGCAATAGCTTAGGACACCAGAAGTGATTTAACATATTGTGCCCACGTGGGGAATCGAACCTGGGCTTTCAGCTTGATGAACAAACGCTCTAACCACTAGGGTACCTAGCCGCTCCTGAACAGAGCAATAGAGAGTAATACAGTCTAAAAGATATTAACGACTACGTTCCACATAAACATAACGACCTTGCCAAGGATCTTAACATGTGGTCATGATAGCAAAAATGTATTGCAGAAAACATTGAACAGTAATGGTAACGATTTGCCAAGGTAGAAGAAAGTAAAGGGTCTTACCTGAGTGAATAAACAAGGAGTTTATTGCGCCACAGTCACAGGATGATTTGTGACTGTGGTCGTCCCTGTTTTATACCCTTTCCCAGTTGTCATAGCTAATCGGGTTTACTGATAATATTGCTGATAAGTTGTTGTATCTCAATCCTATTGCCTAATTCGAGTACCGATAACGTACCTACTGCGAAGTTAAGTTACTCTATCTGTCAGAATTACATAAAGATTTTCATAACGTATTTGACCACAACGGCGTTGACAAGCGAAAGACACGATGCATCTGCTGACACATACAAGATATTGGTCTTGGACATTCGTTATCGGTGTGACCACGAGTGAAGTTCACGATAAATTGGATTAGCCTATCTCTATCTGTTAACACTTACAAGATACTGGTCTTGGACCTTCGTTATCATTGTGACCCTTGGAACCCACTGAACCACTGAAGATGTGGAACGAGTAGCATTTCAATATTTCAATAAAATATTCTGTCATAGAATCTTTATAAAATATTGTGCATTTCCACCATGTTAATAGATGTAACAGTCGATGGGTTCTCGTGTTGAGTTTGTGAGGGAGTATCAGTCCGTATGATCCCCGACGTTATGTTATGTCAGAGCACACACATTCTGTCAACACGAGTTTACCATGAGGAACCTGATGTGGTGTGAAACATCTGTGGATGGGTCGTCTGGGTCCTGCGTCCGTTGTTGCCATGTGTGTGGGTTGGTGAGCCGCCATGGCCACTATTGGCCCTCTGCCGCCCATCAAGAACGAGCTGAAGTTTCAACTCGCTCAGCAGAGGTGCCAGTGGCACAACCAACCCACACAACACACGGGACCCTCTGAGTAAATAAATAAGGAGTTTATTGCGCCACAGTCACACGATGATTTTTACATAATTAGGTACAAATAATTATTGGATCATATTGACACGGTAATCAGGTGTCAAAATACATTACCATTATAGGCCGATATACAAAGTACATAATCATCATACGTCGATGTACACGACACATACTACATAAATCAAGATACATTTCTAACAGATAACATCAACACAATTTCGTTCATACATCTTATAATACTAGCATATCCAAAACAACATTACGCAGTACATAATGAAATACACAGTGTCGAACACACTCTGTACATTATACCAGGATCATTCAACACGGGAAAGTATTTACTCAAAATACAATAATTTAAACAATACACGACACGCTCTACGACAGCCACGAAACCACTATTATCAAACAGACAAAACATGAACAGCAATACAGGGAGCGATTTGGGTTTTACAGCGCTTTTAACAATATTTCAGCAATAGCTTAGGACACCAGAAGTGATTTAACATATTGTGCCCACGTGGGGAATCGAACCTGGGCTTTCAGCTTGACGAACAAACGCTCTAACCACTAGGGTACCTAGCCGCTCCTGAACAGAGCAATAGAGAGTAATACAGTCTAAAAGATATTAACGACTACGTTCCACATAAACATAACGACCTTGCCAAGGATCTTAACATGTGGTCATGATAGCAAAAATGTATTGCAGAAAACATTGAACAGTAATGGTAACGATTTGCCAAGGTAGAAGAAAGTAAAGGGTCTTACCTGAGTGAATAAACAAGGAGTTTATTGCGCCACAGTCACAGGATGATTTGTGACTGTGGTCGTCCCTGTTTTATACCCTTTCCCAGTTGTCATAGCTAATCGGGTTTACTGATAATATTGCTGATAAGTTGTTGTATCTCAATCCTATTGCCTAATTCGAGTACCGATAACGTACCTACTGCGAAGTTAAGTTACTCTATCTGTCAGAATTACATAAAGATTTTCATAACGTATTTGACCACAACGGCGTTGACAAGCGAAAGACACGATGCATCTGCTGACACATACAAGATATTGGTCTTGGACATTCGTTATCGGTGTGACCACGAGTGAAGTTCACGATAAATTGGATTAGCCTATCTCTATCTGTTAACACTTACAAGATACTGGTCTTGGACCTTCGTTATCATTGTGACCCTTGGAACCCACTGAACCACTGAAGATGTGGAACGAGTAGCATTTCAATATTTCAATAAAATATTCTGTCATAGAATCTTTATAAAATATTGTGCATTTCCACCATGTTAATAGATGTAACAGTCGATGGGTTCTCGTGTTGAGTTTGTGAGAGAGTATCAGTCCGTATGATCCCCGACGTTATGTTATGTCAGAGCACACAAATTCTGTCAACACGAGTTTACCATGAGGAACCTGATGTGGTGTGAAACAACTTGGTTGGTTTGTTTTTTGCTTAACTACACACTCAGCAATATTCCAGAGGCTATCTGTAAATAATCCGTCTAGTGATCAACATCATGAGCATCGATCTGTGCAGCTGGGACACGATGACATGTGTCAACAGAGTCGGCGAGACTGAGCCTGATAGTCACACCTTGCTGCAAGCATGGCTTGCTCAAGACCAATATCAACCCGGATACATGCGATTTGAACTAGTTTGGGATAGCTGTAAATGCGGGGTTGTAACTATAGAACATAGAGGAGATAATACCCCATCCTGTAGCCTCGGAATACTGATAAGAGTGTTAAACCACTGATGGTCGTCGCTCACACGCAGCGTGGAATATTTCCTGATGTGAGCGCTGATTAAAGGCAGGGTTTTTCACTGTGTAAAAACGAGGCCTCCCGCCTGCCATACTGAATCATCAATTCAGACGCATAAAAACATTTCCTTCATCAACGTTGACTAATTATCACAGGACATTCCTTTGCATTTCAACATGAGATCACCATCATCATCAACTCATCGAAATTTACACTAATAGACTGTGAAGTAGCCATGTCAGATATAACCCTATTTGATCCCTACATGTATTAAACAACGAGGAAGTAGAAATGTCATCACGTGCAGCCACAGTGTCGTGTGTTTCTATTTGTATGCATGTCAGTACCACCCCGTTCTTCTATGACCGAAACGCAATAGAAAGAGAGGTTGTATTAAGCAATTCAACATGAGGTTATTTCAATGCGCGTCACACTGTCGTTTATGTAGCAGCTATATATAGCCAGCCAGGCAGAGAACTTTAACTGCATGAGCATAGAGCATCTACAGACCTACACCAAACTTAGATCAGCAGGTACACAGATACACATACATAAACGCACATACACTACCCATCAAAAGTTTAGACTCACGTAAAGCCCTCATTATATGTTATGTACATATAGGTGGTTAGATTGGAGATGAATTTCTCCACTAACTTGGGCAACCAGCTGCAAACCCCATGTAAATGAACTCCATGGGGATCATGCAACAAACTGCTGAAAAGCATGTGCAGAACAGCTGAGTTTGGGTGTAAACGTTTGCAAAGAACTGGCCAATTTTCACTGATGTTCATCATTTACTGAACTCATGACACTAATATTTCTCATCGGTACCAATTTGTCTTACAACAAATCAGTTCATGCATAAAAAATACCTTTAAGCAGTATGGAATATTTTGTTAAATCCAGTTTAGAACTGTTCACTTAAGGAAATGGCTACATTTACACTAGTGAGTCTAAACTATTGATGGGCAGTATATATGTTATAGATAATGGTAACAGGCTTCTTTGTAATCGTTATCAATGCTACGTACCTTTGTGGCCTTAATTTTCTTAATGTACCCATGTATACACATGCAATGTTACAACATATGTACTTCAAATACATATACAAGGACATTGGCTGTAGGAGTAGTAGTAGTAGCAGCAGTAGGAGTAGTAGTACTCGTCGTAACAGTAGTAGTAGTAATAGCAGCAATAATATTAGAAGCAGCAGCAGCAGTAGACGTAGCAGAAGTGTTAGTAGTATCAGTAACTGTAGCAGTAGCAGTAGCAGTAGCAGTAGCAGTAGCAGTAGCAGTAGCAGTAGCAGTAGCAGTAGCAGTAGCAGCAGCAGCAGCAGCAGCAGCAGCAGCAGTAGTAGTAGTAGTAGTAGTAGTAGTACCAGGCAGGTTCCGGTGGATTGCACTGATAGTGAGTGATTTAATATGTAACGTCACATCACCAATATCTCAGCTATATCGTGACGAAAGCAATTTATATGAGAAAAACGAAAACATTTTGAAGAGTGTAACCTGTGAAGAATGGACAGTAAAATACTAGGGTATCACAGATATGGTACTGCTATACTGGAAAAAAGGTTCTTAAAGTGAAAAATCAAGAAATATAATGACATGGAACGCTGAAGATAAGTAATACAAGACACTATTGTGGATGACAACTTCTTTAATTCTCATCCACCTGACGAAGGGGCAAGAATTAGCCTTGAAACGTCGTGTTAAAAGAATAAAAGACGTTGTCATCCATATTAGTGTCTTGTATTACCTCACCATCTTCTAAATGCCGCTGAAGCTAAGGAAATGTAGACTTGGCACATTTTCTAGACTTACGTAGACTTTCTTGGATATATATACTTCAGGGTCTGTACGGCAGACTATGCTGATGGCTGTGGACCCTGATGGTACGGTAGACTATGCTCATGGCTGTGGACCCTGATGGTACGGCAGACTATGCTCATGGCTGTGGACCCTGATGGTACGGCAGACTATGCTGATGGCTGTGGACCCTGATGGTACGGTAGACTATGCTGATGGCTGTGGACCCTGATGGTACGGTAGACTATGCTCATGGCTGTGGACCCTGATGGTACGGCAGACTATGCTGATGGCTGTGGACCCTGATGGTACGGTAGACTATGCTCATGGCTGTGGACCCTGATGGTACGGTAGACTATGCTCATGGCTGTGGACCCTGATGGTACGGCAGACTATGCTGATGGCTGTGGACCCTGATGGTACGGTAGACTATGCTGATGGCTGTGGACCCTGATGGTACGGTAGACTATGCTGATGGCTGTGGACCCTGATGGTACGGTAGACTATGCTGATGGCTGTGGACCCTGATGGTACGGCAGACTATGCTCATGGCTGTGGACCCTGATGGTACGGTAGACTATGCTGATGGCTGTGGACCCTGATGGTACGGTAGACTATGCTGATGGCTGTGGACCCTGATGGTACGGTAGACTATGCTGATGGCTGTGGACCCTGATGGTACGGTAGACTATGCTCATGGCTGTGGACCCTGATGGTACGGTAGACTATGCTCATGGCTGTGGACCCTGATGGCGCAGTAGCACAAGTACTGGTAATGCTGGACCTCTCGGCAGCGTTCGACACAACAGACCATTCAATCCTGCTGTCATTGCTGGAAGACCGAGCTGGACTGACTGGCCAGTTTTTATCATGGTTCAGATCAAATCTTAGCAACCGATGTCAAGCAGTTAGCACTGAGGGTCAAAGTAAAGAAAGATGGTGCTACAGTAAGGGGTATTGCATGGTTCTGTTTTGGGCCCCATACTGTTTAGCCTGTACACTTTACCTGTGGGCAACATAGTTAGGACTCTAGTTAGATCTATATGGGATTCAAACCGAAACTCTACAGCACTAGGTGACTCATTAACTACATGTGTCAACGTGAGATTGACACCTCACTTCTGACAACTGAAAGCAGATAAGTCAGAGCTTCTCATATCTGGATCAATGTCTACACTGTTATCCCAGTACCACCTCTGTAACTCCTTTCGAGTGCTAGAAATTCCACTGACAAGAAAAAAGGATTTTGGTGACAGAGCTTTTTATAAGGCACGACCATGAACTATTCAAACATGTCCTGAAAACGCATGTTTGTATATGGCTGAAATATTCCCGAAGTGACTCACTCACATATCGTAAGTGCTCCAATTTTAACTTCCGTGTTTATTCATTATAAATTGTAAATAGGACTGCCATACAAAATTCCAATACAACGTTTGAAAGTGGACACTTGTTGTGTAACGCCACTGCATGGCAACAACAAGAGATTTACACAGGCAATGAATACACTAGAGTCATAGTTGAATAAGCATGGGGAAAAATACATGAAGAATTGGTCAACGAGTTGTGAAAATCGGTCCATCGCGATTAAAACATCTGAAATCCATGCAGTTATTTTGGAACACTCTTAACATTGAAACTTATACCACTGACCGTAGGATCACTAGGATGTAGTATTTCCTTCTGTATCTAACATTCTAATATCTGATCTCACAAGCTATGTGATGCTTTGTTGAAAAACACAGCAATTTCTAACATACAAATATTACACTAACGACCTAGATGAAGCGGTTTATGTATCTCTATTTAAATGAGTATAGATATTGTATATGTAAAACGTCATGTTGGAACTGAGCCACACACTGTTCACACTCTTCCAGTGAATTTTTCGAGGAATATACTGTCAGGGCACTAAATACATGGCTATAAATGTATCAGGATAGAGATCATAGACTCTGTGTGTTGCTGAGTCAGGCTCGTGTGTAATACATGACACAGTAAATATTATTGATAAAGGTGCTGAAATCTGTCATTTCCACAGTGAGCTGATGCCAGGGTTTGATGTAGAAATCGTTTACACGGTGTGTGAATTAGGTAACAATGAAGAAAAAACATCGATCTATACCGGTTCAAGCATCTATAACGAAACATGTAGAATAAAAAAGTCCATAAGCATACACACTTGTCATTCCTACAACATGCATACAACGCGTACCCGATTGCAACGTCCTAAATAGCATCTCTCAGTGTCAACTCAATATGTTAAACACTTATATCATTACAAACACGTACATCAACACTGAGTCACATATTACAAAGTTTCGTGTAGATTTTACGGTCTCTGTCAGGTTAATCACGACAATAGAGCATAAAATAACATCCATACTGAAACATAATGCTTCTCAGACAAGTTGCTGAAGATGTCCGACCCACACAATCCTATCCATATAACATCACTAGTTTCAACATGTTGTCTCAAATCATTTGTCTTTAGGATTTACCAATCATTACTTGATATAAAACTGAACAATTCTTTCAGACTATGCTGCATATGTTTCAACGTTAAATGCCATTTGATATGCAGAGGAGCCGAAAATGTACAATCGAGCTGTTACAAAACCACTGGTAAATGACATCAACTTTGAGGTTGTCAGAAACCTGACCATACTTCAGCGATAGTCAGTTTCTATCAATTCATGTTGGAAAGTAATAAACCGAATACTAAACTCGCTTCCGTGTAAAACTATTTTCATTACACTCTTGGAAGATTTAGTATCAAAATTCTCAGCAAAGGAGGCGACAGATACATTGGGGAAACCTTCGGGCTACAGATTCAAGACCACCAAACATCCGTCAACAAACTCGAAATCAAATCAGATCTGCTGTTTCTAAATGCATCAACAAGAACAAGAACCACGCCTTCGTATGGGGAGCCACCAAAGTCCCATCTGTCAACAACTACTGGCGGTAACGAAATTGCAAGGGGTCATATACATCAGGAGAAGCCAATGTCGGAGTCTGCTAACACCTGTAGGGAACGCACTTGAAGCCGGCAGTCTTATATGAGAACCTGTACGTACCAATGGTTTTCAATTTTACTGCTTTCAGTCCTTCATTAGAGAGGTATGTTCTATGGAGTATGCACTTTTGCCTACAGCTAATACGAATCAACGACTTTCTGTGTTGATGAATCATTTATTCGTCATTCATTTTGTGTTTCATTCAGTTTTCGTACATCTTTTTCACTCCAAGTTTGAACATCTACAAAATTACAAAATTGTAACAATTATTTTATCCCTAATTTTCACACATTTTCACACAGTCAAAACATGAATGTTTTACGCAATTTACATATATTTACGCCTAATTAAGTGCGCGGCAGCTGACGGGAAATCCTGTGGTGTCTTCCCTTGAGATGGTGCCGATCCTTGAGTCGTGTGAGCCTCTTGTTGAGTTCTATATGTACTGTTTCTTGCTTGGTGGAGGAAGGGCACCATGCACCATTTGGACCAACTTGTTCCCCTCAACTTCCTTCATCCTATGTAACACTATCACAGAGGAGAAAATGTTCGGTTGTGTTGGTTCGACGATCTTGCTGAATCTTGAATGGCATCCCTCGAAATGATTATTCGTACTTGGGAGTGAGTGAGTGAGTTTAGTTTTACGCCGCACTCATCAATATTACAGCTATATGGCGGCGGTCTGTAAATAATCGAGTCTGGACCAGACAATCCAGTGATCAACAACATGAGCATCGATCTGCGCAATTGGGAACCGATGACATTTGTCAACCAAGTCAGCGAGTCTGACCACCCGATCCCGTTAGTCGCCTCTTACGACAAGCTGAGTCGCCTTTTATGGCAAGCATGGGTTGCTGAAGGCCTATTCTACCCCGGGACCTTCACGGGTCTCGTACTTGGGACTTGGGTCTCATGGTGATCAGACACGAAACTTGGCATGATCGTCCACCCAGGTGATAGTCACCCAGACATGGAAGTCATCTTTCTGTCAAACGGCAGGGATGTCGTCCATGATCGCATCTCGGACCAAGACCACTGGGGTGGCGGTGGGGAGGGATTGGAAAGGGATGCCGCACTTGTTGCATGGCTCTAAATCCCCAGATCCTGCTGAAAGGCTTCATCGAACCTAAGGTTCTGAACCTTCCTCCAGAGTGCCTCTGTGCGGTGGAAATAGCACCCACGGAAATAAGCGTTGGAGAAGACAGTCTGGAAGACGTCAGGCTGAAGGAGCGATCCTGTTGTCAGCTGCACCTTGTCATTCAGGAGACGTAGTAGACGTTCTTAGATTGACAGAGGACCAGCTGGGGAATCTCTCCTCCGACTACAGCTACAGATGATATACAGCTGATCTCAGAGAGGAGGACAGGAGTATAATGATCCTTCCGTGTAGATGATGGCGGTAGGGCAGTCCACCAGAAGTCTCTCTGAAGCAGTCTGGTAGGTTGACCGTCTGTGGAAGTGGTGGCATCATCGTCTGCTGGTAGAGTGTGCTGTTCATGGAATGGAAGGACTTTACTATTGCCGCTTCATCACTGTCCAGTCTCGAAATTTCCTCATTATATATGACTTGGGCCTGTGGCAGGGAAGGAGAAATCTTCAGAGCTACTTAATCTTCCTATGAGTGGTTGTGTCGTGACTTATTCCGGACAAACTATCCGACATGAGTACACTTGTCTGGGCAGTCGCTCTGGATACAACTCCAGTACGGGCAGATCTGTCGTCTATTGTTGAGTTGATTTGGGCGTCTGTCCATGATGATCTGCTGTGATTTCTGTGATATGAAATAGTCCACTTACTTTTGATTTGTCTTGATTTGCTTGCAAACGTTTGGTTATAAGAATTTTAAAGCAATGCATTTCCTTCTCATTTTGAATAGCCTCAAACATTCTACTCTTTAGTATCACTCTTGTGGGAGGAGGTGCTTTTAAATTATATGCGTGTATGTGTTCACAACATAAATGGACAATTAAACTTTTCTCTCCTAGTCTCATTGTAGGCATTAGTGTACACTAATTGGACAAGTCCACTTGTGTGCAGGTAAGCGTATCGCTGTCACAAAAGAAATGTAGATATTATTCCCTGTAGCTATATAAGTAGACGTACCCTGAAAACCAGCGATCAATCGGGAGCAGGAAACATACTTGCCTAGTGCTTTGGGCCTATTTAGTTATTTTTAAGCATTACTGCTGGCCTCGTGATTGTTGTAATTATCACTGTCAGGCCCGAGTTAGTATCCCTGTTAAATGCCACTATTGTTACCTCATCAACCGTGCCTGGATTAACTGGATTAACAAACCCTGGCTTCCATTTGTCCATCTACCATTTAGCGCTAATTTAGCTACTGGTTTCCAATGTTGTAACGGTTGTGGTATTACACGTATTTGTTCCCTAACTGTTTCATTCACCCGATGAAGGAGAGCATACCTGAAAACGTGTCCTTCAAAATATATCATAAGTTCACATATCCATACAATTCTTGCCTTTATGTATTTCACTTTTAAAATTCCATTTTAATCATCTCTAAGGATCATCTGAAAATCGTGTCGAAGAGGATATTATTAAAGTGAACAATAACACAGCAAATAAAGATTAGAATGGATAGTGATACCCCACCGAAAACAGCCAAGCCCTATCAACCCTACCCCACCGAAAAGAGCCCAGCCCTATCAACCTATTGTCTCCCTTGTGCTCTTTGTGCATTATCGATTACAACCCAAGGGAGGTCACCCATTTAGCGCTGGCTTGGATCTGTTAGAGCACAAGGGAGACAATCCATGCATGCAGGCAGCCACTGTGAGAAGTTTCTGTTGAATGTGGGGTAGGGTTGATAGGGCTGGGTTGTTTGGGGTGCGGTAAGGTTGATAGGGTTGGGACTGTTGGCGTGGGGTAGGGTTGATAGGGCTGGGGTTGTTTGGGGTGGGGTAAGGTTGATAGGGCTAGAGTTGTTTGGGGTGGGATCGTGTAGGGTTGATAGGGTTGGGGCTGTTGGAATGGGGATAGTTGATAGGGCAGGGATTGTTGGGGGTGGGGTAGGGTTGATAGGACTGGGGTTGTTTGGGGTGTAGTAGGGTTGATAGGGCTGGGGTTGTTTGGTTTGGGGTAGGGTTAATAGGGCTGAGGTTGTTTGCGGTGGGGTAGGGTTGATAGGGCAGGGGCTGTTTAGAGTGGGGTAGTGTTGATATGAATGGGGTTGATTGGGGTGGGGTAGGGTTGATAGGCCTGGGGTTGGTTGGGATGGGGTAGGATTCATAGGGCTGAGGTTGTTGGGGTGGGGTAGGGTTGATAGGGCTAGAGTTGTTTGGGGTGGGGTGGTGTAGGTTGATAGGGTTGGGGCTGTTGAAATGGGGATGGTTGATAGGGTAGGGCTTGTTTGGGGTGGGGTAGGGTTGTTTGGGCTGGGTTGTTGGGGGTGGTGTAGGGTTGATAGGACTGGGGTTGTTTGGGGTGTAGTAGGGTTGATAGGGCTGGGGTTGTTTGCGGTGGGGTTGGGTTGATAGGGCAGGGGCTGTTTAGAGTGGGGTAGTGTTGATAGGGCTGGGGTTGTTTGGGGTGGGCTAGGAGCGTCAGCGGGTTGTTAGGTATTGGATTATTTAGGGTCAGGTTGGTAGTGATGTGGCTGATTTGGGTTGGGTCATGTTGTACTCTTGTTAATAGCTGAGGCTCTGAGGGAACAGTCCATGAATGTCATAATATAGCTAGGCTGATATTCTTTGTTCTGTATTCAGAATATGTTGCATACCCGCCCAAAGAAAGGCACGTATAAAATATGATATTTTACGGGAACTATATGGAGAGGAGATAAAAGACACGCATAGAAAAGTAGTCACACTGTGGGTGAGTCCTTAAAGGCGGCAATAACGTACGTTCACTACTCATGACAATAGAAATTGACAAGCATGTCCTTGGCCATAGGATCATTCCCGCATAATGATCTGACATAACTGCAGAACACGAAAACGATATGCCATTTGTTACCTCTGGGATGAAAAGTCAAACAAAATGGGGATCGTGAGGCTGGAACTTAGTGAACCATTTTGCTTGAGGTTGACAGATATTATGTAGAAAAAGAAAACATAAACACAGCTGCATCATACCATTGTCCTGGTGAGGGTCGCTACTTATCGATATCCCCTCTTAGGTACAGTTGCTGATAATATCAACGGTATTGTCATTATTGTGCACCACCACCACCATCAACACGAACACGATTACTCTCAACCGCACCTGAACCACCATTACCTTCACTTCGCTGCCACCCTCACAACCACCACCATCCTCACCACCACCGCCGCCACCATTCTCACCACCACTACCACCATGATTACGCTCAACTGCACTATCACCATTACGTTCACCCACAATACCATCATTAACCACACCATCATCACCAACACCCTCACCGTCACGACAACCACCACCATTACCGTCATCTGCACCACAACCACCACTACAACCAACATTACCCTCACACCTACCCCCAACACCACCATCATAACTACCATCACCACTACCCTCACCACTACCCTCACTCACAACACCACCACTACCATCACCAAGATCACCCTTACCACCACCGGCATTAACCTCACCACAAACACCATCACCCTCACCACCATTAACCTCACCACCAACACCATCATCACATTCACCACCACTAACCTCACCATCACCCTAATCGCCACTAACTTCACCACCATTATCACCCTCACCGCCACTAACCTCACCATCATTACTAACTCATCACCACTTTCACCACCACCGTCACCCTCAACACCTCATCACCCACACCACCACCACAACCATTAACCTCACCACAGCAACCACCATTGTCTTCGCCACCTCCCTCTCCCTTTGTCCATATACACACGTCTGGCAATATTAGGGTCAGATAGGGCAGTGAAACTCCTGTAATACATAGTGTGAATGAGTGATGCAATACGAAATGACCATTACGTGCAGGCGTTTTAATGATATTTCTATCTATTTAAGCTATAAAGCAAGACATTGCCCATCAATGAATAGTCACAATTCTGCTCATAGTATAGCAGTTATTGCACAACGTATTGCACCGTCAGAAGACAATGCTCATACAGATTACGAGGCCATTCACTTCAGAATGCACTGAGCATTATCCTGCTGTGCATTAGACTTGTATGGTGGTGTACTGAAACTGAGTGGCGATACCCACCTGACAAGCGTTCTTTGCAGACCGTCACATGCTGGCACTTTTGTTAGTTTGATAGTGAGCTGGAGTGTAGAACGTCGTCAGGATAAATTTTCCTTTAATGCTGTGAGTATTTAGTTTGACATTTTACTTGTAAAAATGAGACTTTGTCTTACATGCAGTGCTGTGAATCGCTTAAATTGCTCCAAGGTACACGTTCGTTAATAACATCACCCTTTACTGACCACGACCGTGTGTTGAAATGTATGACTAACAGAAGAACTGCTCTTTTTCACAAGTACCAACATCGCGTTGTGAGTGAATTAATGAAAATAAATAAATCATTATAATTGTTAATACTGAATATTTATAGAGCGCACTTATCGACGCCCTAATGCTTGCTCAAGGCGCTGGAATTTTTCCCTCGAACACTGGATGTCAACCTCAAAGGTCATATCCTATTATCAATGTCAGCACCCTGGCGCATACGGCTCTTGCTACCATAAGTTTTGATAAAACCTATCAGCGAAGGACAGTACAATATACAGATATGAATATAAAACTGGTATGCAAATCTAATTTATCTAAAATTACGGAAGACAATACAACATTAAACAGTTTATATATTGTACAAACCCGTGAAGGTCCCGGGGTAGAATAGGCCTTCAGCAACCCAAATTTGCCATAAAAGGTGACTATGCTTGTCGTAAGAGGCGACTAACGGGATCGGGTGGTCAGGCTCGCTGACTTGGTTGACACATGTCATCGGTTCCCAATTACGCAGATTGATGCTCATGTCGTTAATCACTGGATTGTCTGGTCCAGACTCGATTATTTACATACCGCCGCCACATAGATGGAATATTGCTGAGTGCGGCGTAAAACTCAACTCACTCACTTATATAATGTACATAACAACTGAGGTGGTCAAATGTAACATATGTAGTATCTGAGATTACACTTTCTAAGTGAAGTACCCGCGTGGGACCCAACCTAAAGAGTACTAGAATTTGTACTTCACTAAATAGTGTAATCCTAAATATGACATATGTTAAACCTACATTTACTCTGTAGTTGATTCAGTGATGGCTTACACTGTAATTCATTAGTTTCTGATTTTCGAAATGTTGTCAACGTTACGTCAACCTGTGGCCTAACTAATTTCCAAGTAGGATAAGAAAGAATAAGGGCATAATTTCATGTTCAATGTTAGCAGCAGAAGCAAATGGCCGAATACCTGTGAAATAAGCAAAGATTGTTTAAATACAGGTCCTCATATTGCGGACTCAGTTGAACAAAGTTGTGTAGCTTACTGATAACTAATTACGGTGTTGGTTAAGTTAAAGTTCGTTTGCTGTACAAAACTACATTTCAGTTGATTACTTATTATGCGTTCTGTGGTTTTGCATAGACAACTTCAGACGGTGAAATTGGTCTGTAAGGTCACGTCCAGGTTTAGGGATGGTTCCACGCCATTGAAATATCCAGGTGTCTAAATGTCACAACAAATATGTGTCAGCGTCTGTAATCATGATTCTGCTAAGTGCTTCAGGAGTTGATAATGTATGATATCAGCTCCCGAAGCAGTGACAGGAGTCTACTCACGAACAGTATTAAGCGCATGTATCGGAAAGGTTTCGTTGTAATTTTCCCCAATCTCAATTGAATAGATTTCTTTTCTTGTCGTTTTTGATATTCTACGAATTCAGATACATGGTTAGATGATGAATATTGTTTCGCCACCTTTATTGGTAATATCTGATTTAATAGTCAATAACTTGCTACCCTTTTTCAGATAGTGAATGGAACACTTGGATCCCATCAGCTCACCTCACCTCACCTCACCTCACCTCACCTCACCTCATCATATTGCATACCTTTGATATGGATATGCGAATTAATTTTGGATACATAGTTGCGCCACTTTGGCGTATACTTTGCATGAAAGTACGCCGTGCTTTGGCTTTAAGAATTCTGAATTTGTCCATGTGGACCATGGGATGGCGACTGAAATAATGTCCAGCTTTCCTCTGTGCCTTCTTAGCCGGTTTGCATTCACTGTTAAACCATGGCTTTCGCTCACGAGGCATTTCACCTTGGGATACACTCGTCAGCTATGTTAGTTCATCTGAAAGGTATGTGATGGCATCAGGAATATCATTAAGAAGTTCCGGTTTCATGTAGAGACAAGTTAACCTTTTCAAGATTCCATCTTGATGATGAAGGAACATCGCACGGCTGAATTCACGGTTTTTGATATTGTTGGGAAATGGTTACTTCCACAGAGGTCGTCATATACTCCTTGACTGCGATCCAGCAACTGACAAATCAAGCACAGAATGTATTCCTGTCCCAGGATGTTAGTACTTATTTGAACCGTTATTATGAATGCATGAATCATTACTTGAAATGAAATATGCTGTAATACAAACACTTTCCCTTTGATTGGCTTCTAATTATTGCACTGAATCCTGCAGGAACTGAAGGTGTGGCGTGGCGTGGCGTATTATATAAAAAAAATTATGCATAGTATACTTATGTATATACTTTACTTCCCCTACATGGGCATTATGTAGGAAGCCCATGTTTGGAGTCCACAACATATGGGAAGCCCATGTTTGTAGTCCACAACATATGGGAAGCCCATGTTTGGAGTCCACAATATATAGGAAGCCCATGTCGGGAGTCCACAACATATGGGAAGCCCATGTGTGGAGTCCACAAAATATGGGAAGCCCATGTCTGGAGTCCACAACATATGGGAAGCCCATGTGTGGAGTCCACAACATATGGGAAGCCCATGTCTGGAGTCCACAACATATGCTAAGCCCATGTTTGGAGTCCACAACATATGGGAAGCCCATGTTTGGAGTCTACAACATATGGGAAGCTTATGTCTGGAGTCCACAGCAGTCGTATTGCTCTAACATTAAAAAGCGACGTAAAAATATATCTACTCACTGACTCACACCGTTACGTCCACTGGTCGTGCATTTCTCACATAGACATTAAAGCCACACCGTTTAGTGTCGTTGGATCCAGTGACAAGTATCAACAATTCTGAAAATGAAATCAGATTTTGTCGAATGTCACAAAGGTTTTATCGAATACTAATTAATCTCTTCCAGGATGGCGAGCACCATCCGACTGAGTACACACAGAAGAAAATCATTTCGATGCACGTTGACACTGATGTTTTTTGTGGCCACTCTGATCTATTTGCTGAGCAGAGAAAACGTTTCTGTCGCCAAAGATGATATGACAATGGCAATCACGGGAAGCTTAAGAAAGACTGTGCATGTATCGAGTCAAATAACTATTCCAAAGACTATCAGTAAACACATGGCTGATATTACTAGATCTTCTACAAGAACCAAAAGCGTTGTCTGATCCCATACTGCGATACTTAAGCATTACACAAAATAGAGATGTTTGGGATAATATGCATATGTACAAATTCTCAATGAACGTCGACAGTTGTAAGGGTGGGGCCCCCGTAGTTGTGATAGTGCACACTGCCATGTATAATGCACAGAAACGACAAAAAATTAGGAAAGGCACAAGTGGCGAGGAACCATTGTTAATTGTTGTGTTTTTAGTTGGAGAAAGTACCAACGCAGAAGTTGAAAAAGAATCGCAGAAGTATCAAGATATTGCACAAGGGAATTTCACAGATTCTAATCATAATCTGACCCACAAGCACATCATGGGTTATCACTGAGTTATCAATCATTGTAAAATTGTTCGCTATTTTATCAAGATTGACGATGATGTCGTTGTCCACGTTGACAATGTGTTGCGGTACCTGTTGCTGAACCCATTACCTGAGGACCATAGTATGTGCCACGTGGAGAAGTCGAGCAAGACGAAAAATTCTGAACAGGAATACCCCTTCATCAGGTACCCCCGATATTGTGCTGGATTTGCATACATAACAACGCTGTCAGTTGTCAAGAGACTACACGCGGCTTCAACATGCATCTACGCAACTGGCCTTCTTGCACTTGCATCCAACCGCACACTGATAGGCTTTCCCAGTGGACAGCACTATAACGGGATGAGGAAGCCGCCTACACGATTTGAAACAGAAGGAATGTTTTTATTGTACCGTAATTAATTGCGTCACAAGTAGAAGACACGAAGGGGATAATATAACTTTGTTCACTGGTCACGAGGGGACCGTGGGTTGAGGTACCCTCGATGTTTGTTTATGTTCCCTGAGCCTGATGTGCGCTTCGAAGATATACAAACATCGAGGATACTGCGACCTATGGTCTCCGAGGGACGAGTATTTATCTTACCGAACACTTCCAAGTTAACTGTAACTGAATATCGGATCGTACACTTCAGCCAACCTGTGTAAATCAAAAGATTTGAATCTTGCATCTTGCTGTTTTTTTCCGTAAGTATTGCCTTAGTAAACTTAATAAAGTCGCCGCGATGTAATTCGCCTTCTAAATATTCACAGGGATTACATTTGCACGTTTTGCCACAATTATTTATAGGAAAGCGAGCCAATGTTTTCATAGCCATCGCTAGATGTTTAGAAAACATTACAGTAATCCCCCTTTCATCGATTTCCATTCTACAGGTGATTCTGCTGTTATAAAGGAAGTATGTACACAAAGGTGATTCAGATAGTATAAATCACATTAGGCATACATGTGTGTTGTCTGTGTATGTGTGTGTTTGTGGGCAGGTGGGGGTGGGGGGAGTGTTGGGGGAGATGTCGAGCCGCAATGTTTTTTGATAAGGGGTGGACTTTCTTCAAAATTAGGAGCATGTCTTTCTCGTGCTTTCTGATTTAATTAGGTATTTCATTTGTAGCAAACATCTTTAATATGAACATATCTACAATATACAGATTAATTCCACTTATAAAGGGCAAGCATGATCTGTTGGATCATTTTAAGGTAAATCGGCCTGAATGGTAAACTAGCAAATACACATGATTTCAGTAAATATATTTATTTCATTTTATGATCGATATATATCAGCGGAGCATGAAGCAATATAACAAACCCCACACAAACGTGAGAGACAGTAAAATGATGTATATTTCTTGAGAAAGTTCACATAAACACTATACGTACTTTGATTTAAGCCGGTTGACATCAATACCGTGCAGGGACCCTGCTGCTGATGGTTTACTTAATATTGTGGCCAGCAATATATTTTTTAGATGGACATTTGACCAAACCAAAGCATCTTTTGCAATGAGCATATCTTCAGCTATATCATCTGAAGATCATACGTACGTTTGATTGGCACTGTATGCATGAAATACCATTACCAGGAAACCAAAGTTGGTATTTTCAACTTTTTTTTGTATTTAAACCACCAAAGTGTTAGATAATTTCAGTTCCATGTTTTAC
Source organism: Haliotis asinina (assembly GCF_037392515.1). Classification (NCBI taxonomy): domain Eukaryota; kingdom Metazoa; phylum Mollusca; class Gastropoda; order Lepetellida; family Haliotidae; genus Haliotis; species Haliotis asinina. The sequence continues at coordinate 6,992,410 of NC_090283.1, read as the reverse complement.
AAAACGTCACCCGTACCAAATATGTGGAAGATTCTGTTGGACTGTCATACAAATTTACTTTTATTGACAGTCTGGAAGACACAGGTCTGTAGATGTCAGAAGGTTTTGTAACACATTTGTGTCACTTGAGGCTCCACTGCACTTCACTACATTAACATGCTGTAAAACCATTGAAGCTGATGGATAATAATATAACATCCTTATGGAAGGTTTCGATGTGTCGTGTTATTATAGCGTGCAGCTCTTCACTGTTCACTGGTGGGGTGGAGTTGTCTATGGGTGTCAGGGGACTCATAGGGTGATATGATTTGTTGACTGGTTGGGATACGTTTGGATATACTAAGGACAAGGGAGTGTTCTGCCCTACTGGGGGGTCTATATATAGTGAAAGAAAAGTGCCCAAGTCTTAACCATTACGTTAATACACAACGTCGTCATTGTTTTATGGCGCAAATTGGGTGCTTAATTATTAACGACGTCAGCGATTGGTTGGTCATTATCACACACATATATATAGGACCATCAGCGTTCAAACCACTTGTGCGTTCCACGTCGTCATTTTGGTCTGAAATTTACGCTAAAATCGACCAGATAAGAGAGAACCTCACCCAGGGGTCTGCTGGTATTATTTGTATCTACACGAGTTGATAAAGTTACAAATATTCCAGGCTTGCCGAGGACAGTTTTAGGTTTAGCAACGGGTGTTGGTATATGTGATGTCAGAAGAGACGAGGATGAGATTATATTTATCATCAAAGATCACTTTTTACTGATTTTCTTTAAAGGATGTACATCTCTGAACACCGTCAAGTTTATAACGTCAAAGCATTGTGAGTCATGTAGCTGATGACTTCAGGGTAGTGCACAAAATCTACTGTCACAACGACATCTTTTGATCTCACACAAGCAATACGTCCTTTGGAACACAGTAGCTTTTTATGACAATTATATTGTACCTATGTACGGATGCATATAGGAATGTGTGTATGTGTTTTTGTGTGTCTGTGAGCGTGTGTGTGTGAGAGAGAGCGAGAGCGAGAGAGAGAGAGAGAAAGAGAGAGAGAGTGCATACGTGTGACTGTGTTGTAACGGACCCTCCTCACGGTCGCAACGTGCATGCGTGCATGGATTGTCTCCCTTGTGCTGTAACAGATCCAGAATATTAATACCGTTAAATGTATACGGGTCCTCCTCTGTGTTGTGAGAGATATTCCACGAAGTCACCATCGATACACGCGATCGTTTATGCACGCGGCGAGGTTGGAGTTGCATGGGTGGGGCGGGACTGGTAGGGATGGTGTTGCTTTGTGTGAAGCGGGGTTGGTAGGGATGGTGTTGCTTTGGGTGGGGTAGGGTTGGTTTTGGTTCACCTTAGGTAAACACGTCAAACACCCAATCGACACAGAACGGAGCTGAAAGGAACCGTATAACCAACTCGAATTTAACTCGGTTACAATTTATTGGGGATTTTTTGTTCGTATGTTATGTTTTTAGTTTGTTCTGAAATATTTTACTTATAATCAATAAAGTTTCATCACAACTGAGCTGAAGCTCGGAGGTGTTTGAACTGAAGCTCTGTGATATTGTAGATGCACACGAGGTCTTATAACCTTCAAAGGGGCAATGCATATTAACTAGCCTGATACTTTCATTTGAATAAATGTTGATGTAGGTTTCTTACTATTTATAAGGATGTAAAATCGAAAGTGAATCATCTTTAAAATTTTGCTTAATCTCTGACCATAATTAAGTTTCAAAACAACTTGAAATGTTCATCTTTCAGTTTCCTCATCACGTACATAAATGAACGCATGCTGACAATGTTTTTCTCTAGATTCCAATAATTGATTTTCACAACTATTCAATTAAGGTCCGTATAAAAATGTCCTTACTCCATCTCGGCTTGGTTTCTATTAGCGTTGGTGAGTCATAGATCCAATACAAATACAAATGATGCATGGATTACACGCGGGTGTAAAGACATTACAGAGAGAGAGAGAGAGAGAGAGAGAGAGAGAGATGAGATAGAGAGAGAGGGAGAGAGAGAGAGAGTTAAGTTTTACGCCGTACTCAACACTATTCAAGCTGTATGGCGGAACTCTGTAAACATTCGAGTCTGGACCAGACAATACAGTGATCAACAGGGTGACCATCGATCTACACGATGTCACCTGTCAGCCAAGTCAGCGAGCCTGACCACACTATCTCATTAGTCGCCTCTTACGAAAGGATACTGAAGATCGACTCTAACAAAGAAATTCAAGGGTCAGTCCTGAAGAAAAAGTGTATTGAAAATGGAGATATGATATTGAGAAAATACACGGGCAACACATAAACCATACTGAGAGAATACATGGACATAAAGAGCTAATAAACAGAAAATACACTGGAAATGCATAGACCATACATAGAAAATACATGTATATGGCATCGACCATACATAGAATTTCAAAGTATTTCTTATGTCAGGGATAAGTCATGCATAGAAAATTCATGTATAACCTACAGTAAACTCATACATGGAAACTAGGTTGAAACCTTCAATAAACTCGCACGTTGAAACCAACTGGATCCCGCTTGGAGGAGTGGGTAATGGAACGAACTGGAAACCATCCTGAAATGGTGCAGTTTCAGTTGCATGAAAACCACAATGAAACTATAGGAAACTCCCTGGAAACCAACTGGAAATGTTGGTTTATATGACGTTTCTTCTCGGTTTCAGTGTTCCGGAAACCAGCTTATTTTTGCTGTGAACGTCTTAAAGCTAAATTCACGTACACAAAACTTTTGAAAGGTGTTCACTTCCATTCTGGTTCCCGTCAATATTAGGACTAAAATGATGCATACAGTGACTAAGGCGCTGCTACGTCTTTTATGCAGTTGTTAGTACAGGACAGAATAACGTGTGAAGGACACATGCACTTTGTTACCCGTATTTATAGATAGTCCAAATATAACCGTTATAACAATACATGCCTAAACGGTCACAGTGACAGCATTCTGGTTGTTCTTAAGCTGCTCTTTCACTCGTACACATTCTTACAAACATAACCCACACCTCCCGGCAACATCAGGCATAAGTGTGTTCTCCAACACTCAACACTGCCACACTCAAATGCATTGAATGTTGCATAACCCACAGTCAAAACTTCTCGGGAAGAAAGCAGACCCATTTACAAGTAGAACACTACCACAGCTCAGCTTGGGGCTATATATTTACACTGTACCTGTACAGAACTAACGCTGTACACTTGAGTTGATACTCCCTGTACCATCAGTGTAGATGGTACATCTTCTTTAGCAGTGAAACGGTGTTGAAATCTGACCTGCAAGAAAACATTTTTCATCAGCATAACTAGTGTTTATGCTAGTTATAAATAAACAATTTAACCTCACCACTACCGATACCGCCATCATTACCACCACTACTACTACGACTACGACAGACACTAACACCATCACCACAACTTCCACTGATACAGCCACAAGCACCACCACCAACATCACAAACGCACACACTACTTATGCAACAGCAGTAGTGTGTTGCCCACATTCACACAATCTAGCAATATATATGGGTCGACCACTGACACTAGTATAGCATGCACGTGTAAATTCTGTGTAGTGACCTATACACACAACTACCAGGAAAACGGTGTCGCCGTCTTTGAATGTAGTCACTACCATCGTCACCAAAACCACACATAATCAACATATCGGCAACCACCGTAATATATATGTGCAGTGTCTTCATACACAGTCTCTTTGGAACTAATCAATTAAATCTCTGAAATATTTCCAACCATGTGTGAAATTATGCTATGTTGGAACATCAGATTGAGTGAGTGAGTAAGTTACGATTTAACGTCACAACTGCAATATTCAGCTATATCGTGACGAGAGCATATTTGACATTTAGGTGAAACAAGTTTATGAGATAGAACCTGTCGTCAAAGGACAGCAAAACAGCAGGAATAGCACAATTACAGCTATACACTAATATGAGAGGTTAAAAATGAATAGGTTTATTTGGACTGTTGGGACATGTATGTAGTTGTTCAATGTTTCTGTGTTTGTATATACACAAACACAATACATAGGTTTCTGTTGCTACAGTCACACCCACGTCACAGTGACAGAGGCGGTGTTTCCTGTACAGCGGTCGGAGAGTATATTGAACACACCACAGTACCACTGCATAATCCACGGTCATAGCTGAAACTGAAACTGTCTTGAATATCACTTAATACGAATGAATTTTAAACTGTATAGGCTTTAAGGAAAACTGCAGTATGCATTCCCCATCTGACATCTGATTCATAACTACGTTATAATTCACAAGATGTTTCTGGACTACTTCATCGGGTGAATGACAGAATATGATTTACAAACAAAATATAAAATGCGTAGATAATTAAAGGTCAAGTCTCCCTTCATCATTTCGTTATTCCATTAGAGTCAAATGTCATATTGCGACGTCTAGACTTTAGCTACTTCTATGTAAGGTCTTTAAAAGGGACTTGGAAGGGAACACACACAGGAAGAAATGCCAACCTGTTTTTATGAGGAAATGCACGTTTCGCAGAACATTCTTGAAAGTAGAACATGGCCACTTGTACATTCTTGGATACAATAGAGGTGACCTGTTGTGAGCGCATAGAACATGATGGGCACTGGATACCCCATGCGAGTCAATTGATTTATCCCAACGTGTACCCATTTTCTGCTAGGTGTACAGAAGCAATATTGAACAAACTCAAATATGTGTGCCTCGTTGTTCGGCATGACAGAACGTTTAGAAACTCTCAGGTGTCAAGCTACCAATCCAAGTACTCTCCGTGACCAACGTTGCTTGACTTTAACTGATTTTGCGACCTGAACTTTATGTATTAGATCACACACCACCTCATTTCCCTTCAGTTTGAAAACATCATATTCCTTTTAACAAAGAAGTTGGTATTCACAGGTCCCCAGTTACCTGTACGATAGTTATAGATGGTCCCACATGTCATCAATATTTATTACAATAGTATGTGCTTATCATGGGTACTATTCTACCAGTTATTGTGCTTGTCTTATCATTGATATAATATATGTCTATACTACCACCTTTTTTAAAATGTTTAATATCAAACTATCGCGAATATTGTCACATGTGTTTTGATTCAGAGATCACAAGGACATAGGAATGCGTCATCGCAAGTTCTGTGTTCGTGAATCACATGTACAGATGTGACAAAGTCGAGAGTACAGTATTTTACAGAGTGCACAGCTCCATTTCGTTGAAAGGGAAATACACACTGAATTAATGTTGTCATATATACATAATGAGTAATTATGAACACTATGAGGTCGAAAGAGAAGTTAATTTAAATTAAAGACATGTTTCAGCCTTGACCATGAACACATTTACAGTCAGTCTTTAGGGATTTCACCAGGACGTGACACAAGAAAACATTATTCAGTTGCATTCCTCGTAATAGACATTGAAACTATATTCAAATACTGTCAGAAAGTTTATCAATACACAATTTGTATTACGTCAGTGCGTTCAGTCCTTGAAATATTTCCTCCACACTTGTCAGTTGCCTCACATCAATCATGTCGGACGCGTTAAAGCTCCTAAGCATGACTTTGATAGAACGCATACTTGATCCCTTTTAGACATTCATTTATTGAGATCGTTCTGAGTCTCTTTGCATGTTTCCTCCCCAATACAAAGACATGCTACATAAGCCACCAACATTGTTGTTGGGAGTTGTGGCCTAACTATACGTCAATGTTGTAGGTCATAACACCCTCTCTATTTGTAAATGTTCCCTGGCTGTAGGAAAATACATCTGAAGAGGTCGCAATTGTAGGGAGATCACAACTGTAGGAAGATCACAACTGAAGGGGGATAGCAACTGTAGGGAGATCAAAACGGAAGGGATATTCTAACAAAGTGAGATCACAACTGAAGGGAGATTTCATCTGGAGAAAGACAACAACTGTTGGGAGATCACAAATGAGTGGCGATCTCAACTATGTGTACATCACAACTGCAGGGACATTACAAATGAAGAGAAATATCAAGTGAAAGCAGATCTCAGCTTAGGGAGATCACAACTGAAGGGAGATGTGAACTATAGAGAGATCTTCGGAACTGAAGGGAGATCAGAACTTCAGGAAGATCTCAACTTACGAAGACCTCAACCGTCGGGAGATTTATTGAGATTAGAACCGTAGGTAGACCTCAACTGTAGGCAGACGTAGGGAAACGCAAATGATACAAATGAACCTATGGAGATCTCAACCGCCGGAGATCACAAGATGAATCATTAGAATGAAATCAAATGAAACAATTCACACACAAAAATGACCATCACAGCACACAATCCCTTTCCAGTCAGTCTTAATTAGTATGTTTTCATGTCAGAAGCCAATGAGATAAATCTATTTGTGCATACTTTCGTAATAGAGGCCACTGGCTGCATTTATATACATGTCTCTATGATAGCAGTTTGTGTTTTAGTGTTTGAAAATGGACATACTTTAACAGTAACGTAACAAGGGAATTAAAATCTAATCAGATGGAGTTCTGTCCACTAGAGGGCTACAAATAAGAGGGAAGGGGAGTGGGAATGTTCAAGAAAAATTGCATATGGTCGGTGTATGACGACAATGGACAAAGGAGAATCCAGTTCTTGTTACATCTCACAGTCATCAAGTCATATTTCAATTAAGATGCATAAAGATGATGCTGTTCTAGAGTGATGCTCTATATGGTTACATGCACCAAGATACCAGAATAGTGCATTAGTTTTTGAGATTACTTTGAATCATTTTATTACTCCTCTATAAGGAAAAAATACAAATGTCTGTTTAAAAAAATAACTGTATGTCATTTTTGTGCTTTTGTCGGCAAAATGCAGACATTTTGTTCTATGGGATTTTGTCTGGGTTGGATATTATCCTACCCTCAGTTTGGAAAACATTGTATTTCATCTTTCATTGGCGTCTTTGAAGTTGAGGAGATGAAGGATGAAGGCAATTTTTATGGATAGAGAACTTCTTTACTCTATTTAGGTGACGTTTTGACATTTTGTAATTATATTCTAATGCCTAATGCAGATATCCCATCCTCATATGGAAATATTGATGACATAAATTAACACTCCCAGTTGATTTGGTCACCATAGTACAATCAGGAAGTTAAACATGAAGAAGACAGGGAAGCTCATGCAGCGATTTGAATGTTTGTCGACACCGGGCGTGTCAATAGCAGTATGCGTGAATATGTCCTGTATGACGTAGTTTGAATAAATCTTAGCTGTGGAACATATTCCCAGGGAAAGAATTACTACTTTGATCTCACAGCCATATCCAGCTAGCACGTGGTGAAAAAATCACCTTTTCATTTCAGTCTTTTTCATTTTTGGTCATTAATAAACAAACAAACAAAAATAGATAAAAACTATCTGATTTCTAATCGACAATACGTTATAATTCAATCAGTGTTACACCAAAGATAATGTTTTGGTGCTTTTTAAATAAATCCAGGTTAGAGCAGCCAAATGGCAATTGTCAATAAGCAGCCAAGCGAGATCCCATCACAAATGTGTATGTGTAGGGGTTTACATACGGTTCGATACAGATTCTTGTATCGTGCTTGAAAACGGTAGAAATAAAAACGTCTCGAAACGTCGCACTCACGAAATAAACAAGTTGTTATCCATTCAGTTTGTTCTCTACTTCTAAAATACCTCTCAAACAAGATGTGTATATTATTGTCACCATCACTGTATACACAGACAGTCCTGAGTGTGTCATGTTGGGAATATAACACTGTATACACTGACAGACCTGTCTAGAGTTGAGTGTGTCCTGTGGGGAATATAACACTGTATACACTGACAGACCTGTCTAGACGTGAGTGTGTCGTGTGGGGAATATAACACTGTATACACTGATAAACCTGCCTAGAGGTGAGTGTGTTGTGTGGGAAATATAACACTTTAAACAATGACAGACCTGTCTTAAGTTGAGTGTGTCATGTGGACAGAATAAAGAATCAGACATATAAACGTTTTCATCTTACATTCATGACATAATTTACGTATAGGTACACCTCAAAAGAAGAAAGTATTAAAATATCACCGCAAAGAAAATCAAACATATGACAGCGTACATTATCAGATGATTAACCTCGCAAACTTGAACATACAGTTTTCCTTCGAGTTGATTGTCGACGGCAAGTCGAAGAAAACTGACTATTGGACTCAAAGTTCGAAACAAACAGTGCTTATGGTGGATAGATATACAGTATTTAACAGGCCTTCATTATTTCAAAAAGACATAAATCGAGACAGGATTAATTGACAAACAACAGTAATGCCTCTGCTTCTGTCTTCACGCATACCCGTAACAGGCGTGTGAACAATTAGTAACTATTGTATACACAGGTTAAAAGGTTACACTGCTTAGGTAGCATTAACCAATAACTAATAACTAAAATTGTGTAGCAATATTGGATCAATATCACGATGCGATGCGGGACTCTAGGATTGGGCTTCACACATTGTACCCATGTTGGGAATTGAACCCAGGTCTTCAGCTCGACGAGGGCACAGTTATACTAGTAGCCTACCCAATGCTCAAGGACGTGAAAAGAACAAGTACATAACCTAATTCATGAATACATACGCCTCGAAAATATCATTGCAAAGGTTTTGGTTTATTTATGTTTAATGGAGAAAAACCACAATAATCAGGTCATATGGCGGTGGTCTGTAAATAATGGAGTCTGGACCAGACAAGCCAGTGACCGCATAACACGCAATTAGGATGCGACTGGGTTGAATTGGTTGTTGTTTATTCTAGCCGACAATCCAGTGATCAACATCATGTACCTCTATCTGCGCAAGTGGGATGCGGTGACATGTTGAACCAAGTCAACAAGCTGTTGCTGAAGACCACTTCTAGTCATTGCAAATGAAAGAAACGAAAAACACCCAACTAACTAATCTCAAAACTGTCATGCACAGTACTATGACGTCATTGCCCTTACCCACGTCAAGATCATATTGACTCAAATTCAGCGTCCATAACGGAACCTGCGTTGGTGACGTCAGCAGTGGCAGCAAGTTGTTGTCTCAGGTATTCAATGTTTCGTAGGTAGCTGATACGATGGTTAATCTATCTGCTGTCTCGTGCAAGCTGCCTGGGTGGGGACAGCTATCTTTGTGTGGGGAGGACTCTTCTTATGTTCCATCAGTATTTTACCCGTGTCGTATTTCCTCTGTTGCTATTCCTTGATATTATCCAAATACAATTCATGGCCTCCACGCCATCGCAATTCACGAACACCATGCCTTCCTTTACCGGTTAAGTAAGTTAGCATTAGACGCCTGAATGGAGACTGAATAAATGTGTTACATCTCATCTTTGGTTCAGTATCCTCGTACTATTTCTGTATGGAAACAAGCCTAAAGTGATAATGAAGACCAATAATATATAACAAAAAAAAACCATCACGACGAAATGCTTTCATATGCGAATGATAGTTGAAGTCTTTCCATCAGCCCAAAGGGTTGGCTTAATGCTAAAACATCAGTTCGTGAAGAAACACATTTAACGCATTCTTCTTTCACAACATACTTGACTTGAACATATGACAATATATGATGCATCATATAACTGACTGGCTAACGTACAACACAACTCAATAACACTGATATCTTTTGCCAAAACTGATAGCAAAAGTGTGGTCATTAATTTAGCTCTCTCACCTTGTGCTCATGGACCAGTTCATTTATATTTCCCCCTTGAACGGAAGATGACAGTTAACCGGCAGTATATACTCCGAGTCTTCATTTCACACATTAAGCTGTACCAGTCACCTGGATGCACCAGCAATGGAGATGTTTCCCTCTCGTCACCAGTAAGTAGACTTAATGCATAAAATAAGTTTACAAAATCTCTTTGTGTTGATGACATTTGGAATGTGAGCATACAACTGCTTTCTGTTTTTAGATACATCATGACCTCTTTGGCGATTCTGTGTTTAGCATTCACTCTACTGATTACACGAGGTAAGTTTACTGAGTCTTCATGATTCATCATCAAATGATAAGATCAGTAAATGAGAAATTTTATTTCAAGAATGTTATATGTGAACAGATATCAACAACTATAGTCGAACTGAACAAAGTTCGACTTAAAATCACCTACGGGTGTAAGTGTTTGTGTGCGTGTGATATGAATATTCCAGTTGTTTACCAGATTGAAAAGCAATGAAGTGTTTGTGTGCGAGCGCGATTTTCGTGGCCGCGTGTGAACTGTATATTCCAGTTGTATTTCGTACTGGATACTAGTAATTCTCATCTTGTGTCTGTTCAGGTGTTAGCACTAACATTTTACACAGTTTACAAAATTTGGAGAAAAATACGTTTTGGCTGCAGTGAACTCAAGCTTAAAACATCAATTTATTACCAAGCTCAGTTTGCTCGTTCACATTTCATAAAACAGTTGAAATCTTGGTATCACGGTGTTATGCGCGAGTGACGAAATAAACAAGTCGATGCGTATTAAACAAGTTTAACTGTTCTATGTTTGATCAGACCCACGATCATCGTTCGTTGTATGCTTCCTCATCTGTATCTTGACATGAATACTGATTCTATTATTCTTTGTTTACAGCAACGCAATGCGGTAGTGGTCAGCATTGTCCAGTGTGTGACAATAACGGACACTGCTCAGAGCCATGTGATGATGGATACTTTGGCAAGACATGCCTGTTGGAGTGCAGCAGCAGATGCCGGGATCAGTTGTGTGAGCTCACAGATGGAGGCATTGAAATCTGCACTAAGGGTTGTGTTCCAGGATACATGGGTACAAGCTGCATGATACCATGTGACAAGCCAGAGACACAGTGTACGGTGTGTGAAAGTGGATGTGACGGAGGATACTGCTGGCTCAGTTCCACATTCTGTGTTTTTGGATGTGTTGACTCCTTCTATGGCTTTGGCTGTAAGAACTGCTCTGAGAGATGTGAGTCATGTAACAGGTCTTCAGGAATGTGTAGCGATTGTCATGATCCATACAGGGGTCTGAACTGTGAGATGTCATGTGAGACCTGTGCAGGATCCTGTATGTCTGGATGTGAGGAAGGCTGTAAACCTGGCTTCTATGGTCATTGGTGTGATGAGGTGTGTAGTGAAAACTGTCGTCCTGGACCCAACAAAACTGTAGTCATGGAGTGTGATCAAAATGCATCCACCAACTGCACCTCCGAATGTCACAACAACACAGGAGACTGTATCCACGGTTGTAATGATGGATGGTATGGTAGAAACTGTTCCTCTCGATGTAGCCGAAAGTGTGCAAATATGTCCTGCACTGAATCAGGGTCATGTTCAGCTGGTTGTGCACCAGGGCATGCTGGAACTGACTGTTCCTGTCTTGAGAAATGCTTTGATCAAGTTTGCTTTGGAAATGGAACCTGTGCCAAAGGTTGTATCATAGGTTATTATGGTGCATTTTGTAACAAGTCCTGTGACGCCTGTCTTGACGGGATTTGTGAACAAACACATGGGACATGTGTCAGAGGATGCTACATTACTGACCCAGGATGCACACCTAACTGTACTACAGACTGTCCTTTGGATGTCTGCCTTCAGGTCGGAACATGTTCTGGTAAGGCTCTAAAATCAGAGGAGCAGGTTTTTTTTAATGAAAACGTGTATTAAAGTATTCAATATTACAGACTACAGATATATACATACATGCTTGACTTAAATGTCATTCTTGTCAAGGTAAAGCATTCAAATATTCATTTGTACACAAAATGCCTGCCATATAGAATGATCATAAATGTTTGCACTGCATGTTTGGAGTTTATTATTCAGGATTTAGCAATACATTTTACAAATTCCTTTTTTTCTAAATACTTATATTCGGTCTAGGAGTAGACACACACACACACACACACACACACACACACACACACTTGTGCATTAATTAAGCACCACCAATACTAATTGTCGACTGTAACAAGAAAAAGGTCAAAACAAGAAAAACAGAGAAGTCAACCACTTATATCTAAATACACATGCATTTAGCAGTTAGTTCTGACTCAAATGCGTGCTTTTCATGCTAAAGTTCAGTCATGGTAAGAGCGACTGAGTGGTATAACAGGAGTAGTGGTTAGGGGGCCCCCAACGGCGATTAACATAGGATCTACTACCTCCGACAAGTCGAGGCAAGTCGACCGAAACGAACACGTCCTGGTGGTAAGTGGTGCAGAACGAGCGGGAACCACCGCACCACTCGCTGATTACGGGTACTAAATTGGGTTGTCGGGGAGAAATAAAGGTCAAACCATTTTATGGTGCGGCACAATGTATATTGTTATGATTAAACCACATCAAGAGTTAGTTGCGGCGCTAGGCGTGGGTATGTGTATGTGTGTGTGTGTGTGTGTGTGTGTGTGTGTGTGTGTGTGTCTGTGTGTGTGTCTGTGTGTATTGTCAGACGACCACCGCCGAGCGGTTCACCCGAGAATCGAGGTATTGAAAAGACCACGCACCAAAGCTCAGTGTATATTGTCACTGTCAGGACTATCAAAAAGCTCGTAATACAACAGTAGGACATCTTTACAGTTAATGTCTGTCTCGTTGGAGCCGGGTGCTTGTGGCAATACCCAGATATATTATGATCATGTTACTAATAGTTTGTAATGACTGATTTTAACAGTGAAAATATTACTATTTATTAACTAATCATATGAATGACAATACAACATAAAGCAATAAAATCTCTAATGATAATGATGGGCTGCCCTACGAATCAGGGGTGTCTATTTAGTTTAAATGGGCGTTTGACATCTTCAACCCAGTCAGGTCTTGTTAGGAATGTGATTGTTGAAGTTATAATTTCGATTTCTTCGCCGTAACGTTGTCTGTGCTTAGACGGTGGTATACATGTGTGCGTTCGCCGCGTGTAATAGAAATGTGAATGACTGAGAATTCTGGTGTGTATGATAAAATATTTATAGCTTTGTGCAATAAAGCGCAATATCCTTTTTTTGCCGCAGGCTAAGGGAGTATATTCTTAGCCCTTGTATAACTCGTATGCAATATGTTCCTTGCTTTCATAACTCGATCGGTGTCATATAACGGGGTATCCAGTTACAATTTACACCACAGATGTTACTTTTGTGGATGGTGGGGTCGACTACGAAAATTATTTTGTGTGTTCCCCCTCGCGTGCTTGGGGCGTCGTCCGCAGTTGCCTGGATATAGGCAACCGAAGGTAAAATGAGTGAGTGAGTGAGTGAGTTTGGTTTTACGCCGCTTTTAGCAATATTCCAGCAATATCACGGCGGGGAACACAAGAAAATGGGCCTCACACATTGTACCCATGTGGGGAATCGAACCCGGGTCTTCGGCGTGACGAGCGAACGCTTTAACCACTAGACTACCCCCACCGTCCCTCGAAGGTAAAAAAGGTCAGAGGTCACCGGGGTCGGGTCGTTCCGCTCCATTTGGAGAGGTAGTAAATCCAATGTTAAATCTCCATTGGAAAATGTCGTAGTAGCAGCACAAAACAAGTATTGTGTGGTTGTTGTGCAATGGGGCTCGCGTGCGGGGTGGTGCGGTTGTTTACACAAGCGGGACCTGTTGGGAATGTGGTAAATGATGCTGTAATTTCGACTTCTTGCCCATATCGTTGTCTGTGACTTGGGGGAGGTATACATACAACACTCCACCAATATTGAGACATTTGTTGTAACCAGGAATGTCTAGCAAGTTCAGGATCAGTTTGGTAGCATCGTCTCTTTTTCGTTTGCTGGCATTACAGCTTATAGACACTACTCACACGCCATTGTACAGCATGCTCTCTAGTGAGCAGCCAACGATATAAAGGCGTGGTATCTATGTTCTGGATCTGTCTCAATACACCCAGAGTTTTGGGCTTATGGGATAAGGCGAAAGAGTCAGACTTGACCTGTAGAGGACATCCAGGGAATCGCGCTCAAACGGCAAATTAAACTGCACCCAGTCTGAATCATGGGACAGATGTCCGAGTTTCTGATCCAATTAAGGAATCATCTCCATGCAGCTTCAGGCCCGTAGCTTGTACCATTACTGAGAGAAAACCAAACAACATGCATGAGCCATATGTAACAAATTGTTTTACTACTAAAACCATAATGTAAGTTAATATACATTCTCACAGTGATAGATACATATATAGTTTACATATACAAGAAACTGAATTCTATTCAGTAAAATGTCACTATAGGAAAACCAACGCAGAGTTCCAAGTTCCATGTAACAAATTTTCAACGATTCCGAATTCCGTGTAACACTTTCAGCATATCAGAAACACTTAATTCTTCTGGTCATCACCATTCTCATCATCTTCTTCATCATCAGAGGCAGAGTCACTTTCCGCCACCGCGACCCTCGCTGCTTCGGGCATATCTATACGAGTCAGGATGCCTTTCATTCTGGGTCTTAAAGAGAGTTTAATTTTGTTTTTTTTAGCATTAATGGATCCGTGGAAGGATTCATATTATCCAGACTGCGCAGAATTGGTTGAAACAGAGGTGACTGTTTAAAGTACTGAGTGTATTCTAACACGCACCTGAGGGTATTCACCATTTCATTTTCCCACAACTGCATCATATATCTGTCCACCCAGTCGTCCATTCGACCCTGCTGCTGGTGCTTATTTCTCTTGAGTTTCATCACGTCATGACGCAAGTTGTACAACCGCTCCCAGATGCATTGCAAACCCACATCTTGCCACTCCTCGGCTTCCTCATCAGCGAGTGGTGTTGGCTGCTGCTTCCTACCACAACGTCGATGATGTTTGACAGCAGGACTACTTTCTCCACCGCGACCATCCTTCCCGGGGAAGCCTAAGTCACTGACACTATCACCATCACTGTCCATCTCTTCATCATCACTGTCATGCTTTCTCTTTGATTTTAAGGTAGTATTTTCTGGACACCAATATTTGACAGGGCGCTGTAGATCGTACATGGTATCTATCAGCACCCCGCAATCAGCACAAGCCTTGGCCATTTTAAGTAGACCCTGACTGCTGCTACTACTACTCATGTCAGAATCCGTGTCTTCTTCTTCCCGACTGAGTTGATTACGATGGTGATCGTTTGAGCCCTCTTCTTCTTCAGTAGTGGCCAGCTTGGGAGGGGGGATACTATTTGGCGAGGCACCCCTCACTATGCTGCTGGTGGTACCTGTGAACTGCTGCTCTTTCACTGTACTCTGAGCTTTAGTAGCACCTTCCTCCGTGGTGTTTATAATGTTCACGAGCAGACGGTCCTTGTCATTCTTCCTGTTAGGTTTCAGATCAATAGTCAGTTGTCCAAAAGGATGTTCTGCAGCCCGTTCATACATGGGCATAAAGCGATCAATGTTTTCAGGGAAGATTCTATGAGCAAAGACCTTGATTTGTGGTCTATCTATAGGCGAATGAAAAAGTGTGACATAACGAGCATTCAAAGCAATATCTCTGGATTCCTTACCTCTCGGAAACAGGTTTTGTACAAGAAGAAATATCAGCACATTCTTGTGATGGGAGGTTTGGGTAAACAGTCTGGAGATACGTTTGTCGTGTTTAGCTTCAGCCAGGAAATCGTCCAAGACCAATACGTTGCACTGACTAGCATCAAAGTAATCCTCCTCTAATATATCATAGGGAAGTCCTTTCACAAATGTCACTATTCGAGACGATTGCTCCTTTATGGTCTGATATAGTGGCTGCCACTGTGTGTAACACCAAACGATATGGTCGGGGAGGGGTTTCATCAAGCAGTGCTGAAGCAGCACACGGTAGGTAAACACAGAATTTCCACAACCACTGGGTCCAACAACGAGAACATTCGAAGGGATCAGAAACTTGAATCCCTCATGTCTGTCCATATCATCCGAAGGAAGAGGAGTAAGAGGAGGATGAGTAGGAGGAGGAGGAGGAAGCGATAATGCTACGAGATAATACGCAACATATTGTCCACAGGTTTTTCCCGAGAGACTCCTGACTCTGATGTGACGCCACACAAGTGCTCTTTTGCTGATATGACGATGATGATGGTTATTGTCGTTTATATACTCCACAAAATCCCGTACCTCTTTTAGTCTATGGACTATTCCTCGATCAAATCCAAGGCTATAAAAAATTTCAATACTTTCCTCGTTTACGTAGACAGCAAACCAGTGTTGACCATCCTCATGGGCTCTCTCTGTATTTACTATAATAGCAGATGGAAGAATGTTTCCCCTTGTCATACGCCATGCTAGGTCTTTTGTTAAATGATTCAGGGCGAATACACCCAAAACGTGGTGTCTAAGTATGGGGTCGCACTGTATGATCCATTCTAGTTGACGAGTGTTCATGCCGCCTCGTTTACCCCCCTCTATTTTGCTCACTGTTCCTATTTGCTCATACGACAACGTTTGCTTTTCTCTATTTGGAAAATGCCATCACATTCCCCATAAACGACGCATGATACCGTCTCGGGAAGCAGTGTTCCAAACTGTGCTTCAAGTCTAAGAGTACCCTGCTTTTGAAGGCGTAGATATGTTCCGTCATTGTTCTGACCAAACACGGGATCCAATGAGAAGACATACAGCGCGTAACCTCCGTGGAACTGATCTCTTGAGATGTCTACCCGATTGAGACCTCCACCGTCATCCGTCAACCACCATCCGGTGGATCGCAATAGGTTTACAAATGCCGGGATGAAGGCTCGTCCAGTTGTCTTCCCGAATTGTAGTTTCATGGGACCGGACTCGCCCACGATGGTCCCATCGCAGAACAATACAATTTGGGATAAGCCCCAGTTGGCAAAGTTGTAGGGATTCCTATGGTTGTCGCCCATCCCTGTTGCTTTGGCGGAGACGAACCCCACTACGATCTTGTTAGGACGATTCCCTTGCAAAATGTTATCCCACGCAAAGCTGGTTTGACCCTTGACGATGGAAAACATCTTAACTTCCGTCCTGCGATATTGGTATTTCGCTGGGATCTTTGAGAGCGCCTCATTGTGACCCCATATGACACCGGGATTCACACACGCTTTCATTACCTTCAGAACTATGTCTTCAATGTGAACCACATACGAGATGTCTGTTTTGTTGCCATGAGCATGAACTGGGGTGTAGATCTGTACAATTTTACTTGTACGTCGACCTGGTTCAGTATGTAGCGTTTCATCTGAAAAAGGTCATGCATCAGGGGGGATTCGAGGTCAAACGTTTAACTCTCGGAAGTAAACTCATACCTGGCAAACATCCCCGTATTAGTCCCATTCGGGTCAGTTACGTCTAACTCCCCTGCTGTGTCTTTGAAAAACAGTTGTGCCTCCATTTTTGTCTTGCAGTCAATGTAATTGGTGTCCAAAAGCGTTTGAATGATGGACTTGTATGGATAATGATTGGTGGTGGAGTTAACCAAGTGCCCTTGCAGCCATACGTCTACTTGAGAGAAAAGGGAATGAAGGAAGAGGTTAATGGGGGCGCATTCTTCATCACCCCCCAGATTCGTGTTGTCCGCATGAGTAATGAAAACTTGGGATCATTCGTTAGTGCGGTCATGGTTGACTACTTAATAGTCGAAAATGTCCTTGATGGTTCTCTTCTGTCCCAGCCCGCGTTTGTTCTTCTTTTTTTTCCCTTCACCAGTGTTCTTGCACTTTTTCTTCTTTCTCGTAATCCCCACAGCGGCCACACGCCTACCAAGACAGTTTGTTTTCCTTCTTTTACTCGTACTTCTTCCCTTCCCAGTGAGAGTCCGTCCTGCACTGACCCTTGTGCGACGGTGTCCTCGTTTTGTCTTGATAAACCCCATTGCGCTGGTAGAGACCGAGTCCGGGTGTCGTCTAATCTCTGCCTTAGCTTGATCTACTACCTGTTCACTCGGGCTCACTATTCTTATGTCCCTTTGTGGAATGGTCTTGTCATCCGGTGTTAATAATGTCGTCTTTGTGGTAGAAGAGGTCGGAGGTGGGGGTAATAGGTCAAGGGACGATGGGTTCCGTTCCATTGTGATCATGTGATACTCTTTTTCAAAGGCTCTTTTGCTGATGGATAGTCGTACGAGGTCTCCTACCTAATACGCATACCTGGAGGGATGGTGGTGCTTCAACGATGATTCTCGCTCTTCTCTCTTGCTTGAGGTGGGGTTGATTTTTTACTGTCGTACATATTCAACCATATACGGGCTTTATTCGCGTGATTAACGTCGGCTGGGGTTCTCCCATTCGGGAGTGACCTGTGTGGACGGTGGTTATTATTGTAAACAACGTTCTGTAGAATGTTGGTGTATCTATAGGTCCTCTTGTGTGTGAAGTATCTGTATAGAATAGTACTCAACGTTCTAATAAAACGCTCTGCGTAGTTGGCTTTTATATCATCGTTTTGGGTAACAAAGTGTTTGATGTGAAACCGTCTATAAACCTTTTTTACAGCATTATTTTGAAATTCCTTGCCTTTGTCCGTCCTCAGTGTGAACGGTACCTTCGACCCCATGTTTGTGAACAATGATTTCATTGCCCGACACACGTTTTCTGATGACTGGTTTTTTATCGGCTTGATCCAAACAAATCTGGAGAAACAGTCAATGATAATAAGCAGGTATCGTAATCCATCATTGCTATCTGCGATGTTGGCCACATCACATAAGTCGGCGTCTGCTTGGATCCCGACTCCACCGACTATAACCCTATTTCTCTTGAATCTTCTCTGGGGTGTTTTGTGTAAGGTGTAGGCGTCTTGCTCGTTAAGCCACTTCCTCACACGTGATGTCCTGATTTGGGGATGATTTCTTTTCAAAGTATGTACAAACTTTTGATACCCCCAAAACGCACCGGGTTCTCTTGGTTGATAATACTTATGAGCCAGTATCTGTTCCATGTTGTTTCTTCCCCACCCTGCTTGTGATCCGCCTCCTTTCCGTCATCATCAATATACAACGATATAGCTGTTCTTGCCAATGATTCGTTTTATAAACCGTATCACGATAGTTCTTGCATTCATACTTTAAATAATACAGTGGTGATATAGCGCGTAGACTGAGAATGGCGTTTATGTGGTCTCTCCACTTGGTAATAACAGCTTCTTCGTTTATAAAGAACAATGCTTCTTGGAATGATTCGGGTGTTGTTGATTTCAAGTCTTGAAAGATGATCTCAGCATAGGCCAAAGTCAATAGATAATCCAGTGTTAGTGTGATAAGACCCGATTCCATTTTTGATATTGTACTATGTCGTCATGCTTTTCATAAGGGTTGGGAGTAATGATTGAGGTGTCCTTTCTCTTATAATAATGATAGGTTGTCCCCAGGAATCATGGGTGTCGAGATCTGTTTTGTTTAATGCACGTGCGATATCTTCCACACAGGCGGGTCTTGATGTAAACGTGGTTGTTGATGATATGATTTCAACTTCATCGCCGTAACGTTGCTTGGATTTGCGTGGTGGTATGCATACCACACTTCACGAATATTCAGACATTTATTGTGTGTGAGGAAAATAGAACTATCTAAATAATGGAAAAAAAAGAGAGCACTCCCAGTATATCGTTCTAAATATTATTACCGCTTGCACGATTCGACCTGATATAGGAAAAGGGTACACAAATAAGAATTGTAATGTCACTTTGGTGTGCTTTCCTTTCGTCTACAATAGAAATACCTCCATTAATTCCAACCACAACGATAATACTCGTATAGTGATTAAATCAGTCTTGACGCGATATGTACACATATTCTTTCTATAGCTCTTTTTGTGGCGACTTATTCAGCGCTCGGCGGTGGTCGTCTGACAATACACACACACACACACACACATACCCACGCCTAGCGCCGCAACTAACTCTTGATGTGGTTTAATCATAACAATATACATTTTGACCTTTATTCCCCCCCCCCCCCCCCCCCCCCGACAACCCAATTTAGTACCCGTAATCAGCGAATGATGCGGTGGTTCCCGCTCGTTCTGCACCACTTACCACCAGGACGTGTTCGTTTCGGTCGACTTGCCTCGACTTGTCGGAGGTAGTAGATCCTATGTTAATCGCCGTTGGAAAATGTCCGGCTAGGGGCCCCCTAACCACTACTAACAGGGTGAAATGAAGTATTCTCATTGCTTTCTTTTCGACGCATCAATAAGTGAACATTGCTGAAACAGAACTTTTTTGGACATGCCGAGGCGTAGACTTTCTGAAAATAGTGAATGAGTGAGTTATCATTTATCGTCACATCAGGAATATTCCAGCCATATCATGACGAGAACGAATATTAATAAATGGGACACTATGAAAACCTGTTGACGATGGACAGTAAAACCAACTAGAATATCACAGGGAATGTAAAACTAGTAATTAGATCTAAAACAGTTCAACTATAGAGGACAATACAATATAAAAATGGGCTATAGATTGAAAGCAACTGAAGGTAGATCATCACACTAGGGACCATGTGGTTTTTGAAAATACCAGATGGCAGGTTATTGGTATGCATGAAGCTGGTTTGTCCTGTCGCAGCATTGGGTCCAGATTGAATATCAATCACACTCTCAGTAGTCGCCTTGTAAAGAAACATGCGGTCACTGGTTACGTCAAGGATCGTCCACGATCAGCTCCTTGTGATGACCGTGCCCAAGTTCGCCGAGTGGGACGCAAGCCCATGACCAATGCCAAGATCTCAGAGAACAATGGAGAGTGGGTGTTCGTCTCTCAACCAGCACCATCCGAAGGAGGCTCAGGTCCGCTGCACTCCGTGCACGTCGTCCAATCAGACGTCCCTTACTCATTGATGGGCACAAGCCTCAACGTTTGGCGTGGTGTAATCAACGGCAAAAGCACAAATCTGAGGACATGCCGCAAGATCCACTGGTCCGATGAAAGCCGTTTTCTTCTTCGTGTTACTGATGGCCGTTTGGCGAAGGAGTAATGAGGCTTATCAACAGCGGCTGGACCCTTTGGCGGTGACTCTGTAATGATGTGGGGGTGTCTCGCCTATGACTGTAAGCTGAATCTTATCACCATTCAAAGGACACTCAATGGTCAGAGATACCAACAGGAAGTACTGGAAACTGCTGTTGTCACGCATTCCCTGGCTAGTCGGCCATTATTTACGGACGATAATGCTATGCCCCATCGTTCCAGAGCTGTTATCGCATACTTGCAGAACAATGCTGTTGACACATTACCTTGGTCTGCGAGAAATCCTGCATGTTTCTCTAATAGTAGAAAATCCCTTTTAAAGCCGTGACTTAGTAACGAAGTTTAGATGAGTAAAGTAGTGGTTAAACCATAATGGTCCTCCTAAAATATCATCTACCTTTCCCTTCACTTTTATACAATCTGTAATAAAGAATCCAAGATTCCAATACATTTTGTCAAAAATGGATTTCCCAGTAAAATAAAGGTATTTATATCAGTTTACGTATATCATCTGCGCAAAAAAAGAATTGTCTATGTCTATTATTTATAATTATGTCTTTGGACACATGATAATTTTAAGGATGTGACAAATGACGTGATGTCTCTCATTCTAAGCCCTTCCTCGTCATAATATGGCAATATATTTTCCTGTTTAATTTTATTTATTTTTTTACCGTTCCATAAGAAGTAAAACAATGATCTTATTAACTAATATTTTACCATATAAGGTTAAATTGTATTTTCTCCTGGACCAGACAATCCAGTGACCAACAACATGAGTATCGATCTCATGATATCGAACCGATGATATGTGTCAACCAAGTCAGGGAGCCTGACCACCCGATCCCGTTAGTCGCCTCTTACGACAAGCTGAGTCGCCTTTTATGGCATTGGTTGCTGAAGGCCTTTTCTACCCCGGGACCTTTACGGGTCTTTTGTACAAAGTGTCTATAGTATTCAGCGCTGCCTATAAACTATTTTCGGACCCATCTAGGAACAATTCTGTATCATCCGTGTATTGCCCATCTTATGATCATTGTGCAGTAAAACAACACCTTCGATTTCTTTATCTGTCTGATCAATATCGCCAATATTTTACGAATAATGAAAAAGTATGGGTACATCGGATCACCCTGTCTACAACCTCTTTCGTTAATAAAACATTTGGAAAGATGGCCGTTCTCAGACATGCAGGATTGATAATTATCAATTAATATTTGAATTCATTTTACCATACCGTTCCCTACTGAAACTATTTGAACACATCAAACAGCATCATATACTTTTTCAAAGTCAGTTAATAGCAGATGGCTACGCTGTCGTCTTGATTTAATTAAAAGAACTAATATCATACAACAATTGAAGATTGTCGCTTTTACATCTACCGGATATAAATCTTGTTTGGATAGTATATATTGAAGCTGGTAAAGCTAATTTGCATCTGTTTGCAATAAAGAATGTTAATATAATCCATATATAATATGTTTAAGAGTGTAATAGGCCCTTACTTATTTAACAATGTCTTATCTTTACCCGACTTAGGTATACTAGTAATTATGCCCTGGTTAATTGTAAAACTTAATCTGGAATTGGTAGGTACTTCTAAGATATACTTGTACACCCATTGTTCACAATCTCTCAAGGAAAACTAAAAAATTCTAAACTAAAACCATCAAACCCTGGGCTTTTGTTATTTTTCATGGCCTTTACTGCTCCAGCAACTGCTTGTTTTCTAACTGGTGATCTTTGAAACAAATCGTGTATTGTAGGGGTAGTTATAGTACGTTGAATCATGTGTTTCATTTACGGGTATAGCGTATTGTTTTAGGGGTTTTTTTGGTAAAAAATTCGTTTGCTCCTGTAAAATATCTGTCCCAAATACATTATCATTTCCTATTTTTGTAATACGTCTACTAGTATAATTCCTGTTTTCCAAATGACAGAAAGAAATTGTTGGGTTTTCGCCATCTTCATACCACCTATTTCTACGTTGTATTTCTTGTGTTTTACGTCCATCCTCTTTAATACTTTGTTTTAGATAATTCTGTTAGAAGACTTTCGTCTGCATTTAGAAGATCATCTCTGATTTAATATTCTAGCTTACCAATAGTTTCTTCCATTTCCAACGTTTTCCTTAATTTATCTTTTTTATGCCATCAAAGGTGATCACTAATACATAGGTATTTGTCAGCCTCTAATGCATAGGTTGAAATGAATCCTACTCATAATGCAGTTTATGCACCTAGCTGCGAATAAAACTGGTTCCGTAATGTACACGTAAAACGGTTATATCATGAAATACAGAGTACATCTCGTCCGGGTGATACATTGCTATGCGTACGATGTTGAGGACTTAAATATGTAAAATATGACAAACGTTATTTTACAAACTTATGCTTTTCCTTCGAAACGGCGAGTCACACTGTTGGTGTTTTGTTATTCAGCAGGTAGTCAACCGAAGCGTGATATCAAGTATGTCACAATAGGACTGTTAGCAGTGATTCTTCTCACCGGCATCATGTGTGCATTTTGTTTTGAGAAATACCGGTCAAAGAGACGGTGAGTGGAGCATGTGTATTACCCTAGCTCGTGCCTGTATTAACACTTTCTACTTTAGAATTAGGAACGTTTGCTTTGCGTGCATGTACAGAGGCATTTGAACGAAGAAATAAACAATGATGGTATATACTACCGACAGAAAATAAGGGAACCAAGAAATTGAATGTAGATGACTTTGACTGTGACAGGGTCCGTTATCGTGGCGTATCTCCCAAACGCAACACCCAATGACGATGGAACGTGCATACAGAAGTTAACTCCTGTAAATGTGCTAGAGAAGTCGCAATCACTAATGCAATAGATATTGACTCTTACTGACAGAAATGCCTCCCAGGCAGTATCTCGGTGAATGGAGAATTGTGGGGATGATAGAGGGGGGGGGTCATTATGTGAAGTTGCCCGGTAGATGGGTAAATCAAAAAGTGTAATTTCACGCGTATGGGATAAGTACCGTCAAACAGGTGGGGTTGAAACGAGACCTGGGCGTGGTAGACCAAAATCAACGACACCACGACAGGATCGTCTC
Organism: Haliotis asinina; assembly: GCF_037392515.1. Lineage (NCBI taxonomy): Eukaryota > Metazoa > Mollusca > Gastropoda > Lepetellida > Haliotidae > Haliotis > Haliotis asinina. The sequence continues at coordinate 6,968,371 of NC_090283.1, read as the reverse complement.
ATGACGTTAATTGCTCTACGCGATAGGTTTAAATCGGCCCCTGCCATCAATAGAGAATTCCGCACACTCCCTGGAAGACGCATTTCAACCTCAACCGTTACAAACCGACTCTATCAAGCTCGTCTGAAAGCAAGACGACCTTTTAAGGGTGTCACCCTGTCAGCTCACCATAAGCGCCAAAGATTGGCATGGGCTGGGCAGCATCAGGGACGGGCTATGCGCCACTGGCGTTACACCATGTTCTCTGATGAGTCAAGGTTTTGCCTACGAGTCACAGATGGCAGAAAACGTTGTTGGCGTCGGAGCGGGGAGCGATATGCCAGAGCAGCAATTCTTGACCATGATCGATATGGAGGTGATAGTGTCATGGTGTGTGGTGGGATTACACATGACAGACGATCAGATTTGGTCATCATTAACGGAGCCATGACTGGTCAGCGATACGTTGACCAAATATTGCGTACTGTTGTGGCTCCATTGGCTAGAGTTATCGGCCGAAATTTTGTATTCCAAGATGATAATGCCAGACCACATGGGGCCCGAATTGTCTCCGCTTATCTCCGACAAGAAGGTATCCAGACATTGGACTGGCCCTCTAAGTCCCCAGACCTGTCCCCAATTGAAAATCTCTGGGACGTTCTTGGTCGAAGGGTGTACGCCAGGGACCCAGGACCCGCCAACCTGGCCCAGCTTGGTGCAGCTCTCCAAGAGGAATGGCGGGCAATACCACGGGCAACCATCCAGAAATTGATTAACAGCATGCCATCGAGGTGCCGTGAATGTGTTGCCCAACATGGTGGACACACCAAATATTTGATTTAGTGGATATTTAAAGCAGTTTCAAATTCGCTATTATTTCATTAGTTCCCTTATTTCTTGTCAGTAGTATATATATCGGCTTGCCTTTTAAGTATCAATATATCAAGCGGTGTAATGGACTCGGATATAACGATGCATATAGCGGGACACAATAACAGTGTATCATTTGTTTATTGTGGGAGGCACTATTGCCAATACGAAAGCCATTTGCAAGTAAACTCCTGTCTCACTAAATGACTCTTTATGCACATTTAGAATGAACTCGATTTGTGTAATTGTATCATTTGAATTTAAGTTAAGTTAATGGAACATGATTTGTTTAACGATGGTGATCACGAATCTATTTTCTGGTCACATGAAGTCGGTGATAACGTGATAAGTCAATTCTTTTCCCCCGTAATTTACTTGAGTCTGGACAAGACCATTAAGTATTGATATCATGGGCATCGATCTACCACACCAGAATGAGCTGACATGCATCAGCCGTCAGCACGATCTGGTCATTACTTCTGACGGAGATCTTGAAACCGGATGTTCACCATTAGATGTTATATTCTTATTTACCTCTTATCGTTTCCTTTTTCTTTTGCTCTACTCTCTGCAACTAATTACACGAATCTTTTCAATTATATCTATAGGAACGATGAAGCAGACGATTACGTGGTAGAGTACCAGCCTCCATCAAACACATATTACGAAATTAGAGATGAAGATGTAGACGAAGAATGTGACTCCTCTGAGCCTGGGCCGAGTGATGTTACTCCTCCGTTGGCAGGACAGCTGCAGGTAGCTTTCGACAATGGAACGAGCAGTGATGTTTCTTCAGCTAGTTCTCCAGAAGACAACCCGTCGTACACTGGGTTAGTCAATGACAACGGCGTAGATGCAGAACCAACGTGTGTATATATAACACCAGCTGCTGAAACGACTGCCCAGTGAAATATAATTGTGAATGCAATCTTCCTCACCACCACTTTCAAGGTGTGAAAGGCCAATGTCCCCCATAAAGCATGTAGACTACAGAGGGCTTTTTGGATCATATCTGCTTCAAAGATGCCCACACATTTAGAGACATTATCGCACTATCGCTCGCCAAACCGATGCTCACATCGGTACCTTTGCAACTGGTCAAACCACTGGGATCACATTAACTTGTAGGCAAACACCTGCTATGATCAGTATTTGGCAATGGTACACGGACACGTTTGTACGATTTAAAGGACTTTTGTTTTGCGCCATCCAGAAATCTACCAAACGCTTATTGTACTCCGATGCAAACTTGTCACCTTACTTGATTTATCTGTCCCTGTAAATAACTGATGTATTCTTGGTCTTAGTGAATGAAGTAAGCTCAAGGAAGGGCTTTGTAAAATATTTGCAATGATAATTTTGAGTCTAGTTCACTTTTTGTTTAAGTTTATGTTTTGGATTGTTCAGCTGAGTTCTTAGGCTTGTATATTTGCTATAATTCACTGTCTCATAAGTTCTCTCACACATGTAAATGCAGTATCCCTTTGACTTTGACATTTATTGTTTGGGTAAACACGGTATACGGCTCGAATAACAGTTAATAGACTTCATTTTGAAATGCATTTTTTCAAATTCTTTGTGCTGATAAAGTGTTGTTCTTTCCATTTCAAAGTTAATATTATCGCGGTATCTTGTGCCCCTTCAACGTAATGCCCTGGGCCGACTTGTACAGAACCATCTTAGCTTTAAAGTTATTGTAAATCTTTAAAATCGCGATCTTTGGCTTCAGCTACAATCACCATCAACTTACACAAAGCGATTGTATGCTAAGATCATTGTAAGTTACAACTTACAGTTGATCCGGGCCAGTTGTAAGGAGCTAAGATCTCTTTAGTCTGTGACAATATGGCATTCAGGTTAGTGTCTGTTTCACGCAAATAATCAGCTTTACGTTTGGAGATTGTATTTAGATTGCATAAAGCTGTATGATTCGCCTCGACACTTCAACATCATGGAGATTGCGCCACCGATTTAACGTCGGGGACATCGTTATTTGTCCACATAATTATCGAGTCGATGTGATAAAGTGCTATTCCCCTTGGGTTCAGTGTTGCAAAAAGTGTGAAACAACATACCTTTGGGATAATTAAGGAAAGGATAGTACCGACCGAAAGGTGTCTGTGTCTGTCTGCGATTAGCAATGGCCGTGACCTTCTGATAACTCTAGGCCAGCTAAGCTTCATACGCAAGATGGAAGTTCTTTCCCTTGGCATGTTGTAGAATCTGCCATACCCAATGCGAGGGTTTTAATCTAAGCATATTAAATATATTACAAATATTCATCAAACGGGAAATATACTTGCTGAAAAATTTGAAATTTGTGTAAAAAGCTATCTCATCAGATAAAAAAATACTTGCCTTTGAGACAGATTATAAAAAATTTACATACCGTGAATTAGTATTTGACAACACATACCACACACGATATATTATTTGTGTTCACATTTCCCTGTCATGTATTTTCCACAACATTCTTGCAGTCATGTCACCTTTTCATATCTGCAAAACCAACACTTGTATCATATATGTAGGATGTTACACTAAATAACCCCGAACAGATGCCCACTAGACAATGTCTCATTTGCTATCACTGGCAAATCATGATACATTTAGGTGCTATATCATAACGAATACGAAATAAGACCCAGATTTGTTTACGTATATTTTTTGTGCTTCAATATTTTCTGAAAACATGATATTTCTGTGGTTGTAGTATCACACTCTTAATCGTAAACCAAGACAGTAAGAATGTTTTAGAACGAGGGGCTCCAATAAGGTATCCTCCACGTACTCGTTTCCTAAAATATTCTTCAAGCTGCTATCGATGGAGGTGTGTGTTTTGGTCAGTAGCCAGTTCTACTTTTTATTTGCGTAGCTTGCTATACGCACTTGCAGACAAAGAATTTTGTTCCTCCACCTTTGATGAGTTTCATGTTAGCTAATATTGCGATATAAATAATATATTTTTGTTGTTGATAACTAAATACGGATGATATACCGATACTGATTTCTCAATTGTCATTTGATTTTAAACTTTTGCAATCTCGTATAGTCCTTCGTTTGTCTAAGTGCAAGGGATAAACCATTACTCCACCAAACCAGCACACTATTCTGACTACTACGCCACATACATATCTACCCCTAGCCGCAAAGGGTAAATTGTGGTTGCCTTTACATGCACCCACTAATTCTGAATATTTCAGTATCTATTCGCATACTTCATTCGTAGCAAAGGAGAGATTAAGACCGCGCCGCGATAGAGCTCAGTTCATCCAGGCCATTATTGGAGCATCTTTTGTAAAAGAACAGTCCATCTGGATGAGACATGAAAACAGATGCTGGTGGCGAGAGGTTCAAGAAACCTATGATGAACAGCAATGGCATCAAAACTTCAGGATGTGCTACAGGCTATTTGCCAACGCTTTCAGCCTTCTTCAAGGGTCAGACGGTTACGAACGGTCACTGCGTACCTGTAGAAATCTACTTTCTGGCAACAGCTGCTGCGTACATGACCGTTGGGAAACTTTTGGGCATTGTCCATTCCACAGTCTGCTTCTGCGTCAACGATGTTTGTAAAGCCATTAGTATAGGGATGTTTGTTGAGATTGTCAGGTTTTTTGAGAAGACACGCACAGCAAGATGATACAAGGGGATTTCCAAACTTTACATGAGCTGTCGATACCACACATATTTCGATCCTTGCTCCATCACTGTGCCATGCCTGCTTAGTCAATAGGAAAGGGTGGCACTCCAGGCATGCAAGCAGTGTGTGGTGATAGATACAGGTTTACCAATGTCTACATATAAGACTGTTAAGAAGATCGATGTCTGTTCCTGTTGATAGTGTTCATTCTCAATCTACAGGCTTGACGTGTAGTGTTCCACAGGGATCGGTTCTTGTCCTTGGTCTTGTCCTTTTCTTAATTTACTCTCAACATCTCGGAATCCTGATAAGAAAACATACGTTTCTGTTCAACAGTTATGCAGATGACTAACAGCTCAACGTCTGCAATAAACCCCTCAACATTCAGAATAGTATTAAGTAGGGGATGTCACCCAACTGTTTAAACTGAACATTGACAAAACACAGTTCATTATCCTTGGTTCCCCTCATCCACTTGCGAAACTAGGAAGCCCAACACTTTCGACGGAACGTCACCTATTACACCAAGAAGTGCTGTAAGAAATCTGTCAGTTGAAATGGACAAACAATTGTCTGATCGAGTGCAGGACAGAACAGCTTGATCAACGCTATATATTGTTAAAATAGGTTTATATGCATGAAATACCCCTGGGGGTAAATATACCCCCATAGGCTAATAATTTGCCCTCCTTCTGAAGCACGGGCGAATATACCCTGTGAGGTAAATTTATCCCCGAGGGTATATGCGTTTTCGCGACATAAAATACCATCGTGGGGGCAAATATACCCCCGTGACAAATATATCCGAGCGTATTTGGGTGTATGTAGACACGGCTTTCATAACCATAGAGTGTAGTACATACAATGGATTTATGCATTTTGGATTACACTGCTAAACATGTCTTATATATACATAGTCCATAGCTGTGCGTGTGTGCTCATTTCAATGTACAAGCTGGCTTTGACACGCATGCTCTGTTTAATAGCACATTCCAGGCATGCAACCATACATAGGAGTTGTTGAGTAGGAGAAGGTTGTGACGCCAGATTGTGAGTATTTACATGAACGTTTTCTTTGTACAAATGTGAGAGTTTTGCCAACGTTTACATGCAGTTACACTGTTAAAGGGGAACCAAGGTACACGTTAATTGAAAATAGGATATTTGTCTGGCCACTGCTAAAATATCATGAGTATACGAAAAACAAGTATTTCACACGTGAAACAACATGAAGTTAGAAACGGATTCGGGATTTGGGATTGGGGTCTCGAATCACGAACCTGAATATTTTAACAGATTCGGGATTCGAATCCCAAATCTGATTATATACAGGCAGACAGACATATTTATTCACTAAAGAGGCAATGGCCCCATGATACATACACTTCTATCGAAATATAAAGATATACTATGCAAGGTAGAAACATTGCATGATTTAAAGTAAATTCAACATATCTTGCGACACATAGTAGGAGTTAACATAAGGTATACGCAGGTATATATATTTCTTTCTAAGAATCATAAGTTTCACACACAAACACTACATTTAGTTCATCTTCAATAAAGTATTTTTCCGTATATTTACAAAATAAACCAACTCTATCCTTAAATTCTTCCTTATTGTATCTACCGGGGTCTATAGCAAGACCATAATTTTGACATCTAAATCTAGTCACTGAAGATAATAAGGACTATCATCTGACAGATATAATTCTACATATAGCCGCGATTTGAACTGTCTACAGTAGTTACACTTGGAGGAAGTCCCTAAACTTGAAGTCCATCACTGTTGCAAATTTTCTGATAATCTTTGTCTAAACAAAGAGATGAAAGATTTTATGCAACCAGCCTGCTGGTAAACCCAGACAAAACCAAAACAGGTCTAAATACGATATCTGAGATGTGTGTGACTCAAGTAGTACTGCCTTCATTTTCGAGGGATATAAGCATCTGGTTTTGTAACCTACAAGGAGGTAAAGTGATAAATCGACACCAGTATTTAACTGCTCTGGACACAGTTTGCACGACCATTTTGTCAATTATCTTCAGTAAATCCTTACATGACATACCTCCAACCATGTTAGAATACCCGTAAATTGACATCATAGCTTTGTTTTTGTTCAGAATACCCGTAAATAGCTTTGTTTGTTTATCAGCGAAGACAACATTGTGCCTTGCACCAGGGTAATTTGGGAGTGAGTACAAGCCATAAATATCTACATGTATATGAAGAAACAGTACCTATTCGTTTTCCTTGCAAATACCATTTTTCATATGATCGAAGTGGATCACCATTGCGGAATACCATCATTTTAGTTTCAGCCAAGTTTATCTTCATTCAAGTTTGATCACATAATTTTTCCAAAGCACCTATAGGTCTTACAGTCAAGAGCTGGTTAACGAAGATGCATCATCAGCAAACATGTATCAGTATGTATGTATGTATGTATGTATGTATGTATGTATGTATGTATGTATGTATGTATGTATGTATGTATGTATGTATGTATGTATGTATGTATGTATGTATGTATGTATGTATGTATGTATGTATGTATGTATGTATGTATGTATGTATGTATGTATGTATGTATGTATGTATGTATGTATGTATGTATGCGTGTGTGTGTGTGTGTGTATGTATGTATGTTTGTGTGTGAGTGTGTGTGTGCGTGTGTCTGTCTTTCTGTCTGTGAGTGTGTAGGTGCGTACGTGTGTGTATGAATATATCTATGCGAAAACTGTTCTAATATTGATAATAATGATGACTTATGATATTTTCTAAAGCAATGGTGAAAACTTTGGTTCACTTTTCAGAAAAAGGCAACTGTGATTGTAATTGAGGACACATTGGAACTGAAACTAGAGGCTTTGAAATTTGAAGGATGGAAAACCCCTTCTGAACTTATGTAAATTAATTTACTCACAGCACATCATTGGATAGTGACGATACCTCGATGCCATCTGTGTGCATTCTTGCGTTCAAACCATTTTAGGCTGGGTGACAATGTCATCGGAATATATCTTCATCAGAAACAGCTGTCATGTAACACACTGTTTTCCTATAGTGCAGGTGGAAGATGAAAGGGCAGGATATCTGTGTAGAAATGCTGATGCTCATCCTATTATCGACCATACTGGGTGAGTGTGTGAATAACAATGTCTTTGATAAGCATTGACATATATTTTGAATACGCAATTAATATTGAAGACCGAACGTCACTGAAATAAAAACTGAATACTTTTGTCATTTGTAGATGGCATATATACATTTATCTTGCTCCTGTATTTGTTTAGGCAGTTGTAGTTGGTGTAATCCGGAGGAAGTTTACTTTGCTTGTTAAGTTGTTCATGCTTTTGCAGCACTGAACGTCAGAGGTAATCCAATCTGTCCACCACACTGTCCACCAACAACTGTTCTGAACGGTGTAGGGTATATTCTGTTACGAACCGAATTTACTGTGACAAGACCAGTGGGAGTTGTGCGGAAGGATGTATTCCAGGCTGGTATACTGACAAGTGCAACATGAAGTGCAGCAAGGGCTGTATCAATAACACCTGCAATCACCGAAATGGAGAATGTACTATTGGATGCATAGATGGCAAAAAATTAACATTTTGTGAAACTCAAGGTATGAATAATACACGAAATAAGTGTACCCTTTTCACAAAGTGATATATTTGTGCATGACAAAACATAACGTCAGACCTGATACGAACTTTTCCGCCTTTCCTTTCTTCGAAAAGACAAAAGAATATTATTGATAACATATTAATATGTTTCCAAGCTTCAAATTCATGAAAAGGTAAACAAAGGAGGACATGGCTACAGGGTTTTCTCGAGCAAATAATTATATCAAACCCAAATCGCGTTTTTGTTTCCCATATCATTATGGATATAGTATTACTCATTTTGGTATCTTTTCAGTCACAGGTGCACATATATTTCTAGCAAACTTGGGGGAAGGTTGGGGTGGGGTGGGGTGGGGTGGGCGGTTGTGGCAGCGCGTAGCCCAGAGATTGAAACGTACGCTGTGTCACCTGCCGTGATATTGCTAGAATATTGCTAAAATCGGTGGTAAACCCAACTCACTCACTCACACCAGCAACATGAAAGATTATTATTGTTTTGCAAACAGAGAAGTAGAGTAGAGGATGTGTATGTGCACCTACTACGTGACGCACCTGTCCACTTCATTGATCTGCAGGAGGCTCGTAAGTACACATTGTCTCTAGTTATGAATGTAAATAAAACACACCATCGTTTCAGAAATAACCGCCACAAATGGTTATGCTATGAGTCTTGTAATTATCATTACACAGATACGAAGGAAACATCCGCAGGAAAGGCACATGAGAAACCAGAAGAGTGGGTAGGACTTGTGTGTGGTGTTGCTGTCAGTATGGTTCTAGTCGTCCTATTACTAATCGACGTTGTGTATGAAAGGTAAGAATACACGTGCTCACACATTCATGATTGTTTGTTTAGTCAGCTAATGTACATCGTACCCACAAAAAGTTTATATTCGGGCGGTTCATTACGGAAACGTCGACCTTCCAAAGCGTGTCAAAACAAAATGCCGAGAGAGGAACCGACAGTCTCCACGGATCGCGGACTAGTTACAGTGGACTTTAACTGTTGTTACAGTCACTTGAGTAATACAGAAAGGAGGAGCGACAAAAAACGGAGTCATCATATTGTCATTTATAAACAATAAAGCACTGTAATTGTAAACAGAATCATAAGATTAAACAGTATCAATACAGTATCAAATTGCATGGAGGGGAAGTCACCAGTGGCACTGATGGTTGCTGATCCAACGTCCTGCGTTTCTCTTGCTTATTCTGTACATATATCCCCATACACACGGGTATCTATGACCCCAGAAGGAAAGAAGAAAGTAGACTAGTAGTGTTCAAGCTGTGTATTTGCCATGATGGAAATGATGTCTGAGGTATATGTCATGCTGCCTTATACATGTCATATGATTGGATTAATAAGTCGCATTGAGTGAACTCACTAAATGATAACGCGACTATAACCTGGAGGCACCATGGATCAGTGATTGTGACCATGCAATGCATGAGAAAGTAACTAGATCGTTTGTCTGTTACATCCCACAAGATTGCCTGAAAAGTGCCATTAAAAAGTCCAAGTCTACCTAAAACGCTCCAGGGCCTGATGGCATTCGAAACCGGTATTGGAAACTCTTTCCCTGCGTCCAAACACTATTACTTCACTGTTATACTTCTATTGTGGACACAGGTGATGTTCCTCCATGGTTCTGCAAAGGTTTCACGATACTTCTCCACAAGAAAGGAGACCTGACTGATCCAAAAAGCTTCGGCCCTTTCACACGTTTGCATGCGCAATACAAAATATACACAGGATGTTTGACAAACTTTGTGTCATCTTACTGCTCTTCCAATGACATTATTTACAAAGAACAAAAGGGGGATAAAAAGGGATATTTGGGTGCAAGTATCAACTTTTGCACAGAAAATAATTTTGGAAGGGGCTAACCTCTCCGTGGGCTGCATTGACTACAGACAAAAACATAACAAAACGAAAAAATCCATACGTCCCTCACGAATGGGTTTTATTTAATCTCTACAGCGTAGTGATCTCCCTGAGCGACTACTTGATTTATTCAAGCCTTGAATGAGTTGATGGTCAACTCAACTTGAGACGTACTCACATGTACTCACAGGTGCAGACTCACATGTACTCACAGGTGCAGACTTGGGAATCTGCTCCACTTAGGAGGGGAATATTCCATGGGGACTCCTTTAGTCCTTTGCCTTTTTGTTTGTCTTTAAATCCTTTCAGTTTTCTGCTCAATAGGGAGGAGGGTTACAATCCCGGACTTCATCAGCACAGATCCCCAACACATCTGACTCATCTACTCTACAAAGATGACATCTAGCTCCTTTGGAGGCATAGGAACAGGACCAGTGTTCCTAATGCTCAACCCACCACATTGGCCCTGACTTCACCTAGACGGGTGGTTGAATGGGTCCAGTTCAACCAATCGGCTGGTCATGCCAAGCCCTGTGCATGGATTTTGTGTCATTGCAGAAAATTTGATTGGGAATTGTTTAAATTTTAGTCTTGACTCCCTTTGTTCATTATTTATTATTTCAATTGAAATTTGTTTACATGAAGCTTGCCTAGAGCCTTATGCCCAGAAGGCCGGGGCTCATGGGCCATTCCGGTGGAAGAATTAATCTTTTGATTTTTCTGCTGGAGTATATCATCCGAGTATCCTTGGTGCTGCAAGTTAGAGACCCACTTGTGTTTAGCATTGTTTTCATGATACTCCGTGGTGGGTGGGGAGCTTGCATGATGAATCTTTAAACACTAACCATGGCATACGAAACTCCCCTAAAGAAAAGAAAACGTCCTCTCGACACTGATCCTGATCATGATGACCATAGACAGCCAAAATCAAGACTACTGGCCACGTTTATTTAGCAATGGAAACTAAAGATAAGACTCGATTGAAGTTGAAGTGCAAAAAGGCATACACGGCATAACTGATGATGTGAAAAACATTAGACTTTTGCGTTCAGGGTCATTGCCCATTGAGTGTAGCAAAAGGTAACAAGCAACTAATTTTATGTCTACTGACACGTTCGTCGACATTCCGGTATCAGTCTCTCCTCACAGATAAAAATAAAAAAAAACATCAGCAAAGCAGTTGTTAGAGACCGAGATCGATTGTTTGCTGACATGTCCGAACTTGATATTGTTTCAGAAATGAAAGACCAGGGAGTCATTTATGTCAAGCGTTTTATAACACGCAAAAACCAGGAAACCATTCAGACGAACACTTACCTGTTCTCATTTTCTTCTCCTAATGCTCCCATATCAATAAAGGCAGGATATTGTAACATGACTGTTGACACCTACATACCAAATCCACTTAGATGTTTTAAATGACAGATATTTGGTCATGGTGTTAGCACTTGTACATTGTCTGGTGTATGTGCTCACTGTGGTGAGAAGACATACAACAGAAGATTGCGAGAATACTTTTAAGAAATGTACCAACTGCTCGGGTACTCACTGATCTTTTTCCAAAGATTGTCCGATTCGGAAACAGCAGATGTAGATAAACAAGATCCAATTTACTCAAAACATCAGTTTGTCTGATGCAAGAAAGCTTGTCGTAGGTTCTGAGATTAAGGAAACGTATGCTTCCACTGCAAAAACACCGTCTGATAAAACCTGATAAACCCGTACTGTATCCACGTCATCTGCAAGCTGTCAAACGAACTTGACGTGGCTTAAAACCGACTCTCCTACGATATTACCGCCTGTAATATCTACACAAACTGTGGAACCACTTCCTGGCATGCCCCAAACCCAATCAGAACAATCTTCTGCTTGTGATACATCTTCTCAGGCATCGGAAATGACTCAGTCTAACAGGGGTCAGATGATTAGATCAGATTATTTAACAGATACGGATCACTTCAGTACATGGACCTGTCTGAAAACGTCCATTCGTGGGCACATAGCTTGTCGCCTACGAAAAAGGTACGGTGCAGATTCCCTATTAATCCACCTAAAAGACAGGTCCATCTCAACTTATCGTGCAGTGGAACTGTAGAGGACTACGAACAAATTTTAATGAAATACTGTTGTTAATCAAGGATTTAGCACCATCAGCGTTCTGTCTGCAAGAGATATATCTAAAACAGACAGATAATTTTAGTTTACGTCAGTTCGAAGTGTCATATTATTTTCCCCTCCATGTGATAGGGCCACTGGATGTTCCACTGTCCTTAAACGACAGGATGTTATTTACAGCCCTGTTACACTTAAAACTAATCTCCAAACTGTTGCTGTGCGACTGACTCTGGGAGTAGCATTTTATACCATGCTCTCTGTATATTTCACCTGCTTGAAAACTACAACAGATTGATCTTCAATCACTCCATGACCAACTCCCGAAGCCATGTGTTATTATGGGTGACCTGAACGGTCACAACCCACTATGAGGCAGTACTAACACTAATACTAAAGGCAAAGTACTTTAACATTTCATTTCAAATAATGATCTGCGCATAGTTAATTATGATTCCAGCACCTATCTGCACGTATTCGTCTCTAGATTTGTCTCTTGCAGATTCAAACCTCCTCAATTAATTTGATTGGTCTGTTCATAATGACCTTTGTGGAAGTGACCACATCCCATTCAAACTTTTGCTGACATTTTAAATAAAATAGCTGATGTGTGTATACCAAAGTCCTCTAAGACTCCACATGTACGAAAACTATGATTCAATGCAGATTGAAGACAGGCCAGAGAAGCGAGCAAAAAGGCAGAACATTATTTCCGCCGTCATCCAACTGTCCATAACTTAAATACTGAGTGCAAAGGCACCTCCAACGTTTAAACAAAACAAACGACAGTCCTGGAGAAATTATGTCTCCAAACTTTATTCATGCACGCCAACGTCCAAGGTATGGAACATGGTTCAAAGAATAAAAGGCAAAGGTTCCAAATCTTTTGCCAAAAATTTATCATCGACAAATTATGTTCCTGAGTTTCAGAGACAAAACTTAATTTCGAATCAAATAACGGAGAAGATTACAATGAAGTGTTTTCATTCCATGAGCTACATACGGCTCTTGAGCCAGCTCATGACACTGCTACCGGTGATGATAAGATCCATTACCAGCATCTGAAACACTAACCTGAACCATGTCTGATGTCACTTTTAGATATATTTGATAAAATATGGACGTCTGAATTTTCTCCTTCATGGCACAATGTCATTCTAATCCCAATACTAAAGCCTGGCCGGGATCATAAAGATCCGTCAAACTAAATGACGATATATCCAACTAGCTGTGTCTGTAAAACCATGGAACGTATGGTGAATAATAGATCAACTTGGTATCTTGAAACCAATAACCTTATATCCAATATTCAGTGTGGTTTCAGGAAAATTCGTAGTGCCACTGATCATCTGGTACGTTTAGAATCATTCGTTAAAAATGCTATAGTAAATAAACAGCATGCTGTATCAGTTTTCTTTGACCTTGAGAAAGCTTATGATACGACTTAGTATTTTGAAGGATTTGCATGATTTTGGGTTGAGAGGTCGTTTGCCTCTTTTTTATATCAGAGTTTTTAAAAGACAGGCAATTTCAAGTTCGAGTTGGTTCAACCCTGTCTGATAATTACATACAGGACCAGTGTGCCCCTCAAGGCAGTATTTTGTCAGTCACTCTGTTTAGCATCAAGATAAATAGTTTATCGAAGGTTTTAAAAGATTCAATTGATGGATCGTTATTTGTGGATGGTTTTAATATCTCCTATCATGGTAAAACATGTGTACAATTGAAAGACAATTGCAGTTATGTTTAAATAAAATAAATAAATGGCTTCTTGAAAACGGCTCCAATTTTTCTAAATCAAAAACGAATTGTATACATTTTGTAGAAAATATAAACCCCATAAGGACCCAGAGCTATTCTTAAATGGAACACGCATAATTAAGGAGGCAAAGTTCTTGGGTCTAATTTTTTATTTCCATTTAACATTCCTGCCACATATTAAATCCCTTAAAGTCAAATACCTGAAGGCACTCGATTTGTTGAAAGTTGTTTCAAACTCAAAGTGGGGAGGGGATCAAGCAGCCCTCTCACACTTATATCCATCACTGGTCCGTTCAAAACTCGATTATGGCTCCATCGTATATGGTGGGGCCTGCTAAAGTAACCTTAAACTTCTTGATTCTGTCCACCACCAAGGTTGAAGACTTTCTCTTAGGTCTTTCAGAACTTCAACTATTGACAGTCTATACGTCGAGGCCGATGAACCATCTCTTACTCAACGTCGTATAAAGTTGTCTTTACAATACATTGCTAAATTATATTCAAATGCATCTAACACTGCCTATAACTCTGTGTTCAATCCGCTTTATGAGGATTTGTATAACAAAACGTTTTCTCTTGTTCCGCCTCTTGGGCACAGAATTAAACCTTTCATTTCTTTTGCCGGCATTGAGCTGCAAAGTATATCGCTTTCTCGTCTTCTTTCTTCTCCTCCTTGGCAACTGGTTAGGCCACAAGTTGACCTAACGTTAACTTCATTTAAAAAATCAGAAACTAATGAATTACAGTAGAAACAAGAATATCATCAATTAAAAAACAAATATAGCAATTACAAATCCCTATTCACAGACGGGTCCAACGACGGTGGCGCAGTGGCTTGTGCCACTATCACTGGACTGACAGATAATTTCTCTATTTTTACAACTGAAGCAAATGCCACATTAACAGCTCTTAAATATATTCAGAGACACCCTAAACGTAAACAATATATAATATATTCAGACTCTCTTTCGTGTCTTCAGGCGATTAAAAATTTAATTGGCCACACCAGATATACGCATGAATATCTTTTGAAAGGTGAGGATCCTCCGTTCTGCATCCCTTGTGATGAAATAATGTCTTGCTTGACTGTGTCGAATATTCCACCACAAGGGACAATTATTTCAAATCAAGAACTGTGAAGGAAATTTTTAGTAACGTAAGTTCGCATTTAATTATTGCATTTTAAAAAGAATTAGCTTTGTTGTCTGGCTAATGTTGCATACACTCACCGGCAGCTGAAGGGATGGTGTAAATCCAGCTAGGGATCATGCAGGTAGCAGAAGTACTGTAAGTCCCCATGGCCTCTAGTATGGTAATCTACCTTTAGCTGTTGGTGATCTATAGCCTGTTTTTATATAGTATTTTCTGAGTAGTGATATCAGTTTTAACTTTTCACGCTAGTTTTATTTCTTACTGTGATATTCTAGTTGTTTTACTGTCCTTCGTCGACAGGGTTTTACTATATACATCCATACCTTTTTTCAAGAATGTTCTCGACACGAAATGGCTGCAATACTGTCGATGTGACGTTGAAAATTAACTCACTCACTCACTCACTCACTCACTCACTCACTCACGTTCACATGATAAATTTTAACAGCCTGAAGACAAGAGAGTCTGAATATATTATATATTGTTTACTTTTAGGGTGTCTTTCAATACATTTAAGAGCTGTAAACATGGCGTTAGTTTCTGCTGTAAAAATAGAACTATTAACTGGCAATCTAGAAGATATTGTTCTGGATCCAAAGACAGTGGCACAAGCCACTGCGCCACCGTCTTTGGACCCATCTGTAAATAAGGATTTACAATTGCTACATTTATGTTTCAACTAATGATACTCTTGTTTCTACTGTATTTCATTCGTTTCTGTTTTTTTAAATGTAGTTAATGTTAGGTCAGCCTTTGGCCTAACCAACTGCCAAGGAGGAGAAGAAAGAAGACGTGAGGGAGCCATGTTTTCCAGCTCAATGCCGGCTGCAGAAAGAAAGGGTTTAATTCTGTGCCCTAGATGTGCAGCAAGAGAAGACTTCATGTCGTACCAATGCTCATAAAGGGGATTGAACACACAGTTATATGCAGGTTTAGATTCATTAGAGTGTAATTTAGTGATATATTGTAAGGATAATTTCATACGACGCTGTGTAAGAGATCGTTCGTCGGCCTCAGCGTAAAGACTGTCAATAGGTGAAGTTCTGAAGGACCCAAGACATAGATACGATAGAGCCATAATCAAGTTTTGAGAGGACGAGTGATCTATATAAGTGAAGGAGGGTACTCTGCTCCCCTCCCCATTTTGAATTAAAAACATCCTTTAATAAATCGAGTGCCTTCAAGCATTTGGCTTTTAAGGATTTAATTTGGGACAAAAGGGTCAAATGTGAGTCAAAACTAATTCCCAAGAACTTAGCCTCCTTGACAACTTTGATAGGGGTGCTACTTAGAAATAGCTCTGGGTCTTTATGAGGTTTATATTTACGGCAGAAGTGTATACCATGGGTTTTTGATTTAGAAAATTTGAAGCCATTTTCAAGACACCATTTATCTACTTTGTTTAAACACAGTTGCAGTTGCCGTTCAATAGTATGCATATTTTTCCCACGACAAGAAATATTAAAATCATCCACAAATAACGATCCAACAATTGAATCGTTACAACTTTTGATAAACTATTTATCTTGATACAAAAAGAGTGACAGACAAAATACTGCCTTGTGGATCACCCTGATGCTAATTGTAATGATCAGACAGAGTAGAACCCACGCGGACTTGAAATTGTCTGTTATTTAAAGATTTGGCTATGAATTCATGTAAATCTCTCAAAATGCCATATTTCCAGGTTGTGTCATATTCCTTCTCACGATAAGGAAGATGGACACAGCGTGTTGTTTATTAATCAGCGCGTTTTTCACAAATGATTCCAAATGCACTAAGTGATCGACAGTACTTCTGTTTTTACGGAAACCACATAGTGTATCTGTTATAAGGTTATTAGTTAAACAAGTCGATTATTTATCATGCGTTCCATGGTCTTGCAAACACAGCTAGTTAATGAAATCAGACGATAATTGGATGTATCCGTATGATCACGTCCAGGTGTAGGTACTGGTACTGCTATAGCGTCACGCCATGAAGAAGGAAATTTCCCGGAAGTCCAAATATCATAAAAATTGATAAGAGCGTCTCTAAACAGGATACTGGTAAGTGCTTCAGGAGTTGATAATGTATGTTATCAGTTCCTGTAGCAGTGTCATGAGCTTGATCAAGAGCAGTATGGAGTTCATGAATAGAAAACGTTTCACAATAATCTTCCCCATTATCAAAATTGAAATTAATAGTTTTCTGGGGTTTTTTTTCCATGTTACTGAAATTTAGGTATATAATTAGAAGAGGAATAATGTTTAGCGAGGGTTTCCCCCAGTTTATGCGTAATATCTGATTTATCAGTAAGTAACTGATCTCCATGTTTAAGATGATGGACAGTGGATTTAGTACCTTTACCTTTAATTTTCTGGACCATGTTCCATACCTTGGACATGGGTGTCCGAGAATTTATTTTGGATATATAATTTTGTCAAGATTGGCGTTTGTTCTGTTTAAAAGTACGCCATGCTTTAGCATTTAAAATCTTAAATTTATTTAAATTGTGCACCATAGGATGGCGACGGAAATAATGTTCTGCTTTTTTCCTTGCTTGTTTGCATTCACCGCTGAACCATGGTTTTCTTATGTGTGGAACTGCAGAGGAATTTGGTATACATTCATCAACTATGGAATTGAGTTCATCAGAAAAGCATTTAATAGCATCAGTATCGTCAATACAACGTTCAGGTATAAGTTTGTCAGCACATAGTGTTTCATATAAAGCCCAGTTAACCTTTTCAAAATTCCGCCTTGATGATGGAGGAATATCAGATGGAGTTACAGCTTTTAATATGGTAAGTAAATGGTCACTTCCACAGAGGTCATCCTGGACTGACCATTCGAATTCATTTAGCAGTTCTGAATTTGTCAATGGCAAGTCGAGAGCAGAATAGGTCCCTGTACCAGGGTGTAAATATGTGTTGGAACCATCATTATAAATACATAAATCATTGTCAGAACCAAAGTCCTCCAACAATTTATCTTCAGTGTTTGTATTTATACTACCCCAGAGTGGGTTGTGCCCATGTAAATCTCCCATTATAATACAGGGCTTCGGGAGTTGGTCATATAGAGCTTGAAGATAGGTTTTGGCAAACATCGAAGACGGCGAAATATAGAGAGAACATAGCGTAAACGCTACATGTAGAGTAATTCTCACTGCAACAGCCTGCATATTAGTAATAAGTGGAACAGGGCTTTGAATAACGTTTTGTCTGACTAAAATGGATGATCCTCCATTGGCCGTATCACCCGGAGGTGAAACACAATGATATGCATTAAAATGACGAGGGTCAAATGTATCTGTTTGTTTTAAATATGTCTCTTGGAGACATATCGCTGAAGGTGTAAAATCTCGGACTGATAGCTGTAATTCATGTAAATTAGTCCTCAATCCTCTGCAGTTCAACTGTATAATATTATTGGAATCTTTTGGGGGGATGTATTGGGGATCTACCCCACACTCTTTATGGAGGGCGACAAGCTATGTGCCCTAGAATGGACGTTTTCTGCCACTTTGTTGTTTTGAAGCATCAGGCTTTGTCTTCGATTTACTTTTCACAGTTTAGTGGCTATCAGATGTCGACTGAGATTTTGAGTATAACTGAGATGATGATGATTTGTAATCAGACGAAGACTTTGATGTACCAGGAAGTGATTCCTCAGTCCGGGATGATATAGCAAGACACAAAAGCCGTGGAGAGTCGCAATTTAACTAAGTGAAGGTAGTTTGGCAGCCTGTGCATGATATTGTTACTTTAGAGCTAGACTCAGATGAAGTTTTTGCTACTGTGGCATAACTGTCTGGAAGATCAGATTTCTTTACCAGTTTTTGGCCTAAGGAAAACGGATATTTTGAGTAAATTTGATTTTGTTGATCTCCGTTTGTTCTTTCCAAATAGGACACTGTTTAGAAAATAAGGAATAGTCGCCTGAGCAGTTGGTGCATTTTGTAGAATCACTGTCGCAATCTTCTGTTGTGTGTTTTTTCTCACCACAATAAGCACACACAACAGACAATGTGCAAGTATCCATATTGCTGGCATTTAAAACACCGTAGCGGGTTGGGGATGTAGGTATCAACTTGAAAGTTACAGTAGCCTGCCTTCACTGATCTGGGAGCATTTGGACATGAAACAGTAAACAGATACGTGTTCGTTTTGATGGTTTCATTGTTTTTCCGAGTTGAAAAGCGCTTGACACAAAGGACACCTTGATCCTTCATTTCTGACACTATATCAAGGTCCGACATATCATCAAACAATCGATCACGATCTCTCATGATGCCTTTACTTGTGTTCAAGGTTTTGTGTGCGGAGACCGTGACCGGAATGCCCACAAAAGATTTAATGTTCATCAAGTTGGTTGATTGTTGTTTTTTCGCGCATTCAATTAACAGCGCACCCGAACGTCACCTGCAATACCTTGAATACCCTTGGATACAGAAAAGGGGTTAAGCTTTAACGGTGTCTTATCAGGAGTCTCAATCACAATGGAACGCGGCCAATACTAAATTGATGCAGACGGTCTGTGGTCAGTATCAACAGGCTCATTTTCAAGTGGACGTTTTCTTTTTTTAGGGGTATTTCGTAAGCCATTTTTAGTGTAACATGGTTCATCATCCGAGCTCCCCACCCACCACGGAGTATCACAAGGACAATGCTAAAGCAAGGGGGCCTCCAGCTTGCAGCACCAAGAATACCCGGATGATATACTCCAGCAGAAGAATTAAAAGATTAATAATTCCACCAGATTGGCCCATGAGCCACCGCCCTCTGACATATGACTCTAGGCAAAGTTCAGAACAATATATTTCAAAATCAAAAATGTTTTAGACAATAAAACCAAGACCAAAGTTACACCAATTCCACATGTGTGCAATGATAAATATGATTACACTCCATGCACAGGGCTTGGCATGACCAGCCGATTGGTTGAACCGGGCCCATTCAACCACCCGTCTAGGTGAAGTCAGGGTCAAAGTGGTGTATTGAGCAACAGGAGCACGGCTGCAATCCCTTATTGCCCTCAACCACCAGGATCCCCTCCTCCACCGACACAGGGCCGCAACCCACGGGAAACGGGTTGGTGGACCAAATATCCCCCGGGTCCACTACGGGGATGTCGGTGAGCTCTTAGCGTTACCCAGTACCCACCACGAGGAGGTGGCTTGCCCCGGGTGCCAGATTTGTTAAAAGTCGTTTCAAATTCAAAGTGGGAAGGGGGTCAAGCTACCCTCCTTCACTGAAACAGATCATTAGTACGATCTAAACTTGATTATGGCTCCATCGTATATGATGGAGCCTGTGAAAGCAACCTTAACGTTGTTGATCCTATCCACCACCAAGGTCTCAGACTTTGTCTTGGGTGAATGAGTTAATATTTAACGTCACATCGGCAATATCTCAGCCATATCATGACGAGAACCACGGATATTATGCACAATAGTGAATGGTAAAAATGTCAGCGAAGCACACTAAAACAACTAGATTATCACAGATAGTTATTTAAAACCAGTAATTTATTCTAAAACAGTTTAACTATAGAGGACAATACAATATAAAACACGGGCTATAGATCGCCAACAACTGAAGGTAGATCACCATACTAAGGACCATGGGGACTTACGGTACCTTTGCTTCCTACATGGACCCTAGTTGAATTTACATCATGTCCTCAGCCGATGGCGATTGTAGGAAAGTTTAGCCAAAGTTTGAAAAATGTTACGTTTGAAATCGGGTAGGCAAAATTTAAGCTGTGAAAGTTTTAGGACTTAGGTATCCTCTCAGGAGGACAATAATTTTACGATGCTTTAACCCCCTTTGAGGATACAGCCACTGACAATACCAGTTGCTAATTTCCACTGTCAATCGTTAAAATAGATCTGTCTACAGCATATAGTAATAAAAATTCAGCCATTGAATCAATTTCTTTTAAGAAAAGAATTATCAAATGATAACTAACAGCAGTAAAACTGTCTTTCATAGTTCTGACACTGAAATATTTATCCCTTGTGATGGTTTTTCTTGGGTCTTTCAGAACCTCACGTGTTGACAGTCTCTACGTTGAGGCTGATGAGCCATCTCTTACACAACGTCGTATACAATATAGTATCAAATTATACGCTAATGAATAATTAAACCCTGTGTTTAATCCCCTACATGAGGATTTATACAACAAGAAATCTTCTCTTGTTCCGCCTCTCGGGCACAGAATTAAACCCTTTCTTTCTTCAGCCGGCCTTGATCTGGAAAATATAGCTCCTTCCCGACTTCTTTCTTCTCCTCCTTGACAGTTGGTTAGGTCACACGTTGACCTAACATTAACTACATTTTAAAATTCAGAAACGAATGAATTACAATATCAACAAGAATATAATCAATTAAAAAATAAATGTAGCAATTATAAATCATATTTACAAATGGATCCAAGGACAGTGGCGCAGTGGCTTGTGCCACAGTCATTGGATCCAGAACAATAACAGTTCTATTTTCACAGCAGAAGCTAACGCCATATTAACAGCTCTTAAACATATTGAAAGATACCCTAAACATAAACAGTATATGAGTCATTCTCAAAAGTTGCAGCTATTTGGTGTACAAAAGACAACATAATTCAAATACAAAATAATCAATCACTGTTTACACAAATGGCAAACTACATCGTTAAGGTTCACATATCAATAATATTTGAGGGTTAATAATATTCAGTACTGTCATGAAGATTAATTGAACTAATTAGGTCAAAGCCACAATGTCTTTCCTGTAACAACGAAAATACTTATATTTTTCTTAAAAATACATTGATACCTATAGATATTGCATTGTAAATTCTACCTTACCTGTTATTTTGTTACACACACTTGAAACTTCAGTTCTAAGATTGCATGTTTATGAAATAAACGTGATCTACACTGTGTCAGATGAAAAAGTGAAATCTGCTGGTACTTTTCAATGTTCCTGATATCCCCTCAACTGTCTGTCATAAACAATTATGGCACTGAAGGCGATTTGAAGAGAATATTTTGATATTTCTGATTGATTTCTGACAATGATTTCAAACATTTACTTTCAAGTCCTGCTATATGAAAGACAGTATCGTTATGCCAAAGACACTCTATGTTATTGGAAAGAAAATATGTGAAATAAATTTGAAAAACTATTTAATTGTAACAAACATCGTTGATCTATCTGTAACGAAAGAAAGAGGTCTTTGCGTGTTATCCTCAGAAGTATAGTAAGTGTTTCATGTTATATCCATATCTCCAAATAAGGTGACTAACAATGACATGTTTGTTACAGAGAAGACAATGTGATTGTATATTTAGTGAGGACAAGAATACGTGAGTGGCACTGATGATAAGCTAGATTCATATCAATCAGTTTCTAAACGTATTGCTTTCACCATACTTGTAGACCAAAATATATAGTCTACATTTTAGAACCTTGCCTATTTGTTAGTCTAAAGGCATGTCAGTGTTACTGGAAAGACATTTCAGAACAACGCAATGGAAGACAAAGAAGAATTAAAAAACTATAGACTTCATGCTCTAAATAAACAATTAAAGTAGCAGTAAACATCTTGAAATTTGCTTCTTTCAGGAACTCAGAAAAAAATATTAATGACAAGTTTGACAGTATTTGTCATGAATTTATGAAACTGTCAAACAGGTTTACAACTAACAAAAAAAATCCAAGTTTTGAGCATCTGCCTCAAACTGTTAAACAGGCTTGCTGCTAATAAAGTATCAAAGTATCATCTGCCTCAAGCTGTCGAAGTAACAAATTAATCTCTGTATTTGTCATACCCATTTTGCTAGTTCTGAAAAAAAGACATACAGAAATGAATGTTTCACGAATTTTATCACCAATTAACTTTATTTAGGAAACTGGATGTTCAACGCTTTGATTGTTTTTGCAGACTGATTATTACAGTGTCTTTCAAATAACAGTCTTTAAAGTGGATATAAGCATGCAAAGTTTCAAGACCAGACTTCTATGTTAAACATAAGGTAATTTTGTCTCATATCTTATGCACATCTGAATAAATCAGGAAAGAAAAACAAAATTGAAAGATCATTTATATTAAACTGTCTTTGCAGTAACAACATAAGTCCTTTAAATAACAGGTATTTTTGACAGGTGTGAAACATATAAATTGTTAAGTAAAATATCAATTGTTCAAATATAAACTTAATGGTCCTAATGTAAGGACATAGCAAATCCAGATGAACAAAGACCTTCGAGATATATTGGGTATTTTCCAATTTGTATTGAATTCTCTTTGTAGTCACATAACTTTTCTCTCCAGTAACGACCTCTTACACAAATAAGCATAGCTGCATTCAGGAGAGAAAGTGTAAAACACGTTTCAGTTTCTGCATATGTACACCTTAGATCCTTATCACAATTAAGCTGTTAATGACACTGACATTAAAATAAAAAGAATATGTGACTAATCAAGACATTTTTCTTTGAAGTAGCACTGATGGTCTTTCCAATAACAAAATAGCTGTTACAGAAAAAACTGTTATTTGAGAGACAAATTGTGAAAGTAAATTCAGAACAAAATAATCACTATTCCCTTTCCCATTTCAGACAACATCCTTGTGTTGTAATTCTGGTTCCAAATGCAAAGAGAAACACATATTTTTGGAAAATTGTTTGTTTCTTTTGTTGATTGATGTTACACCCATACAAAAAATACTTGCAAATGTTTACCCTTTCTACTTGATTTTCCTTAAAAGTTTTGTCTTAAACTTAACGCCTCATGTTTATCACTCTCAACCAGAAGTTCTTTATGAGCATGATAGGGAGTTCCACTTTCACAAGATGAGACATGCCTGATTATTTGATACTATTATGGAACTGTTACAGGAAACAGATTTGTCATGTATACAAGAGAAAAAGGTTGTTTTTTTTATTTCAAAATTCACTTTCAAAATCACAAACATCTGCCAGGAATGGGAAACAGTTTATTCTTTTCAACTACTCCAGAAACAATATTTTCTTAAATGAAATTTTTGTGCACCGCAGACACCCGATGTTAGGTTTCTACAACCGGATACATAACAAAACGCATATCCTTTGTTGCAAAAAGGAACAAATTAAAAAGTATATGGTCATTTTGCTTGTCATAAACAAAATTCCCAAGATAGATTAGATATTGCTAATGAAGGAGAAATCAGATTTTTAACATACTGATAAAATTTGACGGTTATATTGAAGTTTGAATCCTGATACGTGAAAACGCTGCATCTTTTGAGAATGACTCATGTAATCTATTCAGATTATCTTTCTTGCCTTCAGGCTCTAAAACATATTTCTGGTAAAGGTCCACTTTTAATAGAAAATATTGAATTATATAATGATCCTGCTACTGGCCTATACGACATCGTCCTTTGTTGGTTACCCAGTCACGTTGGCATTTCTGGTAACACAATGGCCCATCTTGCTGCCAAGGCAGCACTCAACAAATCTGTGACACCACTTCTTATTCCATACACTGATTATAAAGCTACTATTAGATCTTATATACGTGTTCTAATGCAAAAGAAGTGGGACATCCAAGTAGGCATCAATAAATTACTTAAAATAAAACCCTATATCGGATATACCTACTTGGGTTGTCAGTCCACATTGGAAGAGACGATGCCGTATTGGTCACACCAGATATACACATCAATGAGGATCTTCCATTTAGTATCCTATGTGATGAAAGAATCACAGTCAAATATGTCTTCCTTGACTGTGTTGAATCATCCATCACAAGGGATACCTCTTTTAAATCATGTAGTATGAAGGAGCTTTTTACAAACATCAGTTCTCATTTGATTATTGCATATCTAAAAGAATTGGATTTATTGAATGAATTGTAAATATATATATTTTTATTATTATTGGCAGTTTAGATTAGTACCTGAGACTGTTAGTGGCTATACTCTCAAAGGGGGTTGAAGTATTGTAAAATTATTGTCCTCCTGAGAGGGTACCGAAGTCTCAAAACATTCGATGTAGATTTAAGTCTACAAAGATTTTAATCGAAGTATTCTTGTTATTTATTTTAATTATGGTTAGCATTTTGTACACTCTCCAGCAGCTGAAGGGATGGTGTAAATCCAACTAGGTTCCATGCAGGTAGCAAAGGTACTTTAAGTACCCATGGTAGCTAGCTAGTTCAGTTGTTGGCGATCTATAGCCCATGTTTTATAACGTATTGTCTTCTATAATTACAATGTTTCAGTTTTTCGTGGTAGTTTCTTATTTACATCTGTGATATTCTAGTATTTTTACTGTCCATCGTCGACAGGTTTTTATAGCATACATTTTAGTGTTAAATGTTCTCGTCACGATATGGCTGAAATACTGCCGATGTGACGTTAAACACGAACTCACTCACTCACTCACTTTGGAGTAGTGGATTAGACAAAAAGAAGACGGTTGTTGGACACAATTTGAAATTTGAGCTTGATTTCGTTGATGGAGGTGTACTGCTGGACGACACAGCGATGGGAGTAAACGGTGTGAAGTCCTTCACCAAGTCTGCGCAGGGTCTGTGCTTTGTGGAGAAGCTGTCTGAGAAGCCATTGTGCATCGTGTACATGCAAAAAATCGGGAAAAGCATGATAAATATGCAGACCTTGCATTTGAAATGTATTGCTTGCATCCCAAGTACAGTTTCGTCCGGCTAACCATCTCGGTATCCTTGGTTTGGTACCTCCTGATCTCTTGGCGCAGATCAGGAGAGTTCCCGGGTTCTTCACCGGGAGCACAGCTCTTCTGACAATCTGGGTGATGCAGAAGGCTACATATTCTACGGAAAGGTCTTGGCGGGTTCGACAATGCAGTGTTTACTGGGAGAACTCCCATTGGCTCTCTCGGCTGTGTGTGCAGGGGCAAGGGCCCAGAGCTGATGATGAGCCTTACCAGTCCGACTGTGCCAGGATCACCCAAATCC
This sequence comes from Haliotis asinina, assembly GCF_037392515.1. Classification (NCBI taxonomy): domain Eukaryota; kingdom Metazoa; phylum Mollusca; class Gastropoda; order Lepetellida; family Haliotidae; genus Haliotis; species Haliotis asinina. Next base: position 6,942,386 of record NC_090283.1, on the reverse strand, counting down.
TCTGTGCTGCATATTTCAACTTTAATATGTACAACATAATGATAATATTTCAGAGGGTGAACGGGTCTCAAACTTAAATTGGTGATCTTTTTTCGCACCAGATTTGAACTTTGGGTGACACCCAGAGTTTAGTCCCTTGAAACAACAACACTAAAACAACATATCACATCAAAGGATTTTTAACCTCGACCCTAGGGTTCGACGTTTCGGTAAGACACCTTCGTGGCGTCTGAAGTTTTATTTGAACGGGAAAACATGATACATTAAAGCAGAATCCAGTTTATGTAGGGAGGATGACATTTCTGCAAATTTGTATTTAGACCATTATCGGTATTGTTTTAACAATCTCGAGTATTTTCTCATGTGTAAGGGATTGCAAACACTTATTATCTTTAAAATGCCAGAATGGTATAATGGCATGTTGATTTTTGTCAAGTATTCAAGTTGGTTAATTAGTTTTTTAACTTTCCTTTACAGGCGAAAGACAATATGTAAGTATTATTTCATGTTCTGTTTAGATTTAAGATATAGACATTTAAAATGGCGGGTTTAAACGAGGCTTGCCAAACGACGTAATTCTTCAACTGGCTGGGAACTTTTTAGAAGTTTAAGAAATAGAGTGGTATCACCTATAAGGAAATCAAAAGAAACATATTTTTTCTAGATTGGACAATAATATCAATGAAACTGTGAACGTAAGACAATAATATAGTTTACGATGATCCAGAGTCAATAGCAAATATTTTAAACTTCTTTGTCAGTCATTCTACTCTTCCAGCTCCAGACCTCCCCCTTCCTTCCCCAGTTACGATAACAGAAACTAGACCAGATTGTATTGGATTATCGATGTCCAAGGTATATTACTTTGCTTAAACAATGAAAAAGCGACGGGCGTAGACGGAATTGGAAATACCTTTCTTAAACATTATCATTCCCCCGTCTGTGAATTTTAATAAATCGCTCCATGATTCATTCCTGGCGGTTCTACAACTTATCAGTTAATGGATTTGAACAATTTTATTGCAAGTGCCTTAGATAAAGACAAAGAAGTAAGAGCAGTGTTCTGTGACATAAGTAAAGCATTTGACAAAGTATGGCATAGGCGACTTTTAAATGAATTACAGACATTTGGAATTAGTGGTAAACTGATAGAATGGCTAAGTAGTTATCTAAGTAACAGAGTCCTGTGTTGGCAGGAGTTCCTCAGGGTTCAGTTTTAGGGCCTCTATTATTCTTAACATATATTAATGACCTTGTGGATAATATTGATTGTAACATACGTCTTTTTTTCTGATGACACATTTGTGTATGTAATGACAGAAGATCCTTACTTAACAACAAACAGTCTTAATGACGACTTACAAAGAATATCAATTTTGGTGAATAAATGGCAAGTGAAATTCAACACCGAAAAAACGGAAACAACTCAATTTAGCAGAAAACGGATTGCCCGCCCCAAGCCCCCATTATTTATGCAAGGGATTCCTATAAATGAAGTTGATGAACATAAACACAAAGGTCTTATATTTCAAAAGGATGCTAATTGGGCTGCACAAATTAACAATATTGTAGATAGAGTTACGGCTTTGATAATCTGATTGAGAATTTTGAAATATCGTTTATCAGGTAGGTCACTTCAGGTTATGTTATTTGATTATTGCAGTCACGTTTGGGACAACTGCACCTCTGCTCAGAATACCGCTTTAGACAAAATACAGTTAGATGCATTAAGGACAATTTGTGGGACAAGAAGAGGAACAAGCCATAACAAAGTATATGCAGAAACTAAGTTCATTTCACTTAGTGAGAGAAGACGTATACAAAAATTAATCCTCTTCCATAAAATGATAAACGACAAAGCACCAGACTACTTATGTACTCTTGTCCCAGATAGCGCTTCGGCCCGTAATTCATACAACTTAAGAGATTCACCAAACTTACAAAACATTCGCTTAAAAACAATTCTTTATTCAAGATAAGTTTTACTAAGTACAGTAGATCTTGGAATGCTTTACCAAATGACGTTGAAATGACACAATCCCAAAAAACATTTATTGAAGAAATACCCCCACTGTCTGGATATACATTTGGATTTGATCTGAATTATGGAAGTCAGATTTTGTCAAATTATTCACTGCAGGCTTCGTGTAGGCTGTAGTGATTTGAACTATCATAAATTTGACAGACATCTTTCAAACGATCCTTCCTGTTCTTGTGGCGCTCATCGCGAAGATACCCAACACTATCTACTTGTCTGTCCTAACTACATTGCACTAAAAAAATGATGTAGAATATTACAAACATGGATACCGCTTAAAGACAATCTCATATAGAAATAGTGAATTATCTGATCTTGATAATCTAGCCATCGTAAAATCTGTCTACCTCTTCGTCACTGCTTCTTGTAGATTTGATACTAAATATGGCTGACAATTACTAACTCAAAGAAACATATTGGTTGCTTTTGAAATATTAACCATTAACTAGTTTCAAGTGCATTTACCTTGTGGTTTCTCATGTGACTATCCTGTATTAGAACTTTGGTTTATTTACTTTTGTAAAGTGCATCGGAGAGGCATTAACATAAGCTTCTAGCTTGTTTGCCTATCCACTCGTTTTCAAAATATGTTTAAACCAAATGACAGAGTTCAGAAGGTACCTGTAAGTGGATATACCTCAATTTTTTTTTCTGTGTTGACAGCTGTTCCTCGAGGTTCAGTTTTAAGACCTCTGTTATTGTTAACATGTATTAATGACCGTGTGGATAATATTGATTGTAACATACGTCTTTTGGGTGATGACACATTCTTGTGCATAATAATAGAAGATCCTGTATTAACAGCAAACACTCTAAATGACGACTATCAATGTAGGCAGATAAATGGCAGGTGAAGGTCCATTCCAAAAAATGGAAACAATTCAGTTTAGCAGAAAATGGATTGCTAGTCCTAAACCAAAGTTATCTATGGAAGGGATTCAATGTTGAAGAACAAAAACACTTAGGTATTAGGGATGTTAACTGAGCTGCTCAAATTAATATAGTTACGCCTGTGATAAATTGCTTGAGAAGTTTGAAATACCGTTTATCACGTAGATCACTTCAGATTATGTCTTTTATACTAGCGCTATTTGATTATTGTAGTCATGTTTGGGACAACTGCATCGCTACTCAGAATACAGATCTAGAAATGATGCGTTAAGAACAATATGTGAGGCAACAAGAGGTACAAGCTATAATAAATACGCAGAAACTTATTTCATATCCCTTGCTGAGAGAAGGCGTGTATACAAATTAATCCCTTTCAAGATCATTTTACCAAGTACAGTAGGTTTCTGGAATGCTATACCAAATAACGTTAAAAATGATGCAGTCTCAAAAACATGTACTGAAAAAATAACACGTCTAGCAGGATATTCATTTGGTTTTCATCTGAATTATGGATGTCCATTTTGTCAAGTTATTCACTGCAGGCTTCACCTAGGCTCACCTATCCAAATTATCAGAAATAAAGACTTACCTCAAAACAATCCTTCGTGTTCTTGCGGCGCTGATAGTGAAGATTCATAGCATTATCTACCTCTCTGTCTTAACTACATTGTGTTAGAAATCATGCGGTGAATTACAAACGTAAGTACAGCTTACAGTCTACATGGAATTAGTGAACTATCCGATTTCGATAACTATCAGATTCTGTTCACCACCAAGGTCTGTGACTTTGTCTTGGGTCCTTTAGAACCTCTCCTGTTGACATTCTCTGCGTCGAGGCAGATGAACCATATCTTACACAACGCCATATAAAATTTGCTTTACAATATATCACAAAATTATTCTCTAACCGAACTAACCCTGCATATAACTGTCTTCAATCTTCTGTACCCCTCGTGGCTACTACTTTAAATAAATCAGAAACTATTGAAATACAATATAAACAACAAGACCATCAATTAAAAAGTGAATATAGCAATTGCAAATCATTATTTAAAGGTTGGCCTAAGGATAGTGGTGCAGTAACTTGTGCCAGTGTAATTGAATCCAGAACAATATCTTCTCGTTTACCAGATTTCAGTTCTAGCTAACACCATATTAACAGCTCTTAAATATATTCAAGGATACCCTAAACCAACAGTATATGATCTATTGAGACTCTCTGTCTTGCCTTGCAAACATCCACTTTTAATAGAAATTATTGAATTGTGGAATCATCCTGCTTTTGTCCAATACGACATCGTCTTCTGTTGGTTACCCAGCCACGTAGGAATTTCTAGTAACACACTGGCTTACTTTGCTGCACAAGCAGCACTCAACAAATCTGTGACATCACTTCTTATTCCTTACTCTAATTATAAAGCCACCATTAGATCTTATATCCGTGATCTGATGCAAAAGGAATGGGACTCCCAAGTAGGTATCAATAAATTACATGCGATAAAACCCTATATTGGTTATACCTACTGGGGTTGTCAGTCCAGATTTGAAGAGGTCATCATGCGACGATGTCGCATTGGCCATACGAGATATACTCATGAATACCTTTTACACGCTCGAATATATACTAAAAGGAAAGAATCACAGTCAAGTTGAGTATTCCATCACTAGGGACAACTATTTAAAGTCAAGAACAATGAAGGATCTTTTTAGTAATAATAGTTCTGATTTAACGATAAGATGTTAAAAGAATTAGATCTGTTAACTGATTTGTAAATAGATAAATATTTTATAATTGAATGTTTTCCAGGTTTTTAATCGTAGCATTTTTGTGTATGTAGTCATTTTAATGTATGGTTAATTCTCCACATAAAAGCCAATGGCTGAAGGGATGGTGTAAATCCAGGTACGGTCCATGTAGGTAGCAAAAGTAATGTACGAGGGGAAGTCAATAAGTTCATAGAAGTGAGTATCAATATACCCTTGATGATATTGTCATTGGTGTCATTATTGAGTAAATTCATCTGTGACTCTGTACACTCATACACAGCATCTCTCGGTCATGTGTTTAAGGATTCTTTCATCACAAGGGATACAAAACGGAGGACCTTCACCTTTTAATAAATATTCGTGAGTACACCTCGTATGGCCAATGCGACATAGTCGCATGATGACCTCCTCAAATCTAGACTTACAAGGCACCCGTGGCGAGCCACCTCCTCGTGGTGGGTGCTGGGTAACGCCAAGAGCTCGCCGACACCCCCGTAGTGGACCCGGGGGGATATTTGGTCCACCAACCCGTTTGCCGTGGGTTGCGGCCCTGTATCGGTGGAGGAGGGGATCTTGGTGGTTGAGGGCAATGGGAGCAGTACCAGTGTTCCTATTGCTCAACACACCACTTTGGCCCTTACTTCACCTAGACGGGTGGTAGACGGGTGGTGGTTCATGGGCCAGTCTGGTGGAAATATTAATCTTTTGATTTTTCTGCTGGAGTATGTCATCCGGGTATCTTTGGTGCTGCAAGCTGGAGGCCCCCTTGCTTTAGCATTGTCCTTGTGATACTCCGTGGTGGGTGGGGAGCTCGGATGATGAACCATTTAAAACCAATTATGGCTTACGAAACCCCCATTAAAAAGCAAAACGTCTACTAGACACTGATGAAGATAATAATGAACACAGACCAACCCAATCAATTGACTACTGGCCACGCATTATAGTGATCGAGACTCATGATAAGACACCACTAAAGTTGAACACGTTTGCAGTATCGAAGGCTATTCAAGGCAATGCGGGTGATGTCAAAAATGTTAGACGCTTGCGTTCAGGAGCTCTTCTCACTGAATGTAGTAAACGACAGCAAGCTACAAACCTGATGACAACTGAAATGTTGGTAGGAATTCCCGTATCAGTCTCAGCTCACAGGACGCTCAACACTAGCAAAGGCATAATTCGAGATCGTGATCAATTGTTTGCGGACATGACGGAATTAGATATTGTGACAGAGATGAAAGATCAAGGTGTCATGCATGTCAAAAGGTTTACAACCCGGAAAATTAAGGAAACTGTTCCAAACACCATTAAGGTGTTTTAAGTGCCAAACATTTGGACATGCAGTGAATAGTTGTACATTGTCTGTCACGTGTGCTCACAGTGGTGAGCAGACACATACAACAGGAGATTGTACCAACAACTTTAAGAAATGCGTTAACTCCGCCGGAAGTCACTCGTCTTTTTCAAAAGACTGTCCAGTTTGGAAACGGAACATGGAAATCAACAAATTCAAATATACTCAAAACATTAGCTTTGCAGATGCAAAAAAACTTGTCCAAAGATTAACAGAAACTTCTGCTACCGGAACATCGCCTTCGCCAACCGTGAATGTAATCAAGTCTTCTGTTTGCTGTCAAACCAACTTAACATGGATTAATACTGACACTCCTCAGACTTTGCTACCTGAATCATCCACTCAAACTGCTGACGTACTTCTGGAGCCCATAGGTGTTCAGGATGTACCTTGTACACAGGAGAAATTATCTCAGACAAATGCAAAACGGACGTCTCAATCCAATGTGAAAATAACTGAAAAAAAACAAGCTTAAATCTAGGTGTGAATCTTCAGAAAAGGGTCAAAGTGGAAGAGCCTCAAAGGGGTCTAGTAACAAAATCCAACTTTTAATAAGTTCGGACCCTTAGAAGATATGGACGTTTCCGAAAGCATCCAAACAAGAGCACATAGCTTGTCGCCCTCCAAAAGAGTGCTGGGTAGATCCCCAATAAATCCCCAAAAAACATAGTTTATTCCAATAATATTGTACATTGGAACTACAGAGGATTGAGGACTAACTTACATGAGTTACAGCTATTAGTCCAAGATTTTACACCTTCAGCGATATGTCTCCAAGAGACATATTTAAAACAAACAGATACATTTGACCTTCGTCATTATAATGCATATCATTCTTTTTCACCTCCGGGTGATAGGGCCACTGGCGGATCATCCATTGTAGTCAGACAAAACGTTATTCAAAGCCCTGTTTCACTTAATACTAACATGCAGGCTGTTGCAGTGAGAATCACTTTACATGTAGCGTTTACGCTATGCTTTCTTTATATTTCAACGTCTTCAACGTTTGCCAAAACTGATCTTCAAGCGCTATATGATCAGCTCCCGAAGCCCTGTATTATAATGGGAGACTTAAATGGGCACAACCCACTCTGGGGTAGTGTAACTACAAACACTAAAGGTAAATTGTTGGAGGACTTTTGTTCTGACAATGATTTATGTATTTGTAATGATGATTCCAGAATATTTACACCCCGGTACAGGGACTTATTCTGCTCTTGACTTGTCACTCACAAATTCAGAACTACTAAATGAATTTGAATGGTCAGTCCACGATGACCTGTGTGGAAGTGACCATTTTCCTACTGTACTAAGATCTGTAACTCCAACTGATGTTCCTCCATCATCAAGGCGGAATTGTAAAAAGGCTAACTGGGCTTTATATGAAACACTGTGTGCTGAAAAACGTAAACCCGAACGTTGTATTGACCTCCCTGATGCTATTAAATGCTTTTCTGATGAATTGAACTCTATAGTTGATGAGTGTATAAAAAATTCCTCTGCAGTTCCCCATGTTCGAAAACCATGGTTCAACGATGACTGCAAACAAGATAGGAAGGCAAGGAAAAAAGCAGAACATTATTTCCGTCGCCATCTTATTGTGCATAATTTAAATAAATTTTAAATTTTAAATGCTAAAGCACGGCGTACTTTTAAACAGAACAAACGCCAATCTTGGCAAAATTATGTATCTAAAATAAATTCTCGGACACCCATGTCCAAGGTATGGAACATGGTCCAAAAAATCAAAGGTAAAGGTACTAAATCTACTGTCCATCATCTTAAACATGGAGATCAGTTACTTACTGATAAATCAGATATCGCAAATAAACTGGGGGACCCCCTTGCTAAACATTCTTCCTCTTCTAATTATTTACCTAAATTCCAGCAGTATCAAAAACAACAAGAAAAGAAAACTATTAATTTCAACTCAGATAATGGGGAAGATTATAATGAAACTTTTTCTATTCATGAACTCCATACTGCTCTTGATCAAGCTCATGACACTGCTACAGGAACTGATAACATACATTATCAACTCCTGAAGCACTTACCAGAATCCTGTTAAGAGACGCTCTTATATATTTTTGATGATATTTGGACTTCAGGTAAATTTCCTTCTTCATGGCGTGACGCCATAGTAGTACCAATACCTAAACTTGGACGTGATCATACGGATCCATCCAATTATCGTCCGATTTCATTAACTAGCTGTGTTTGCAAGACCATGGAACGCATGATAAATAATCGACTTGTTTCGTACTTGGAAACAAATAACCTCATTACAGATATACAATGTGGTTTCCGAAAAAAACAGAAGTACAGTCGATCACTTAGTGCGTTTATAATCATTCGTTAATAACGCACTGATCAGTAAACAACACGCTGTATCTGTCTTTTTTTTATCTTGAGAAGGCATATGATACAACCTGGAAATATGGCATTTTAAGGGATTTACATGACTTCTGTTTGCGAGGTCGTTTGCCTGAATTCATAGCCAACTTTTTAAATGACAGACAGTTCCAGGTCCGTGTAGGTTCTACCCTGTCTGATCATTATAATCAGGATCAGGGTGTCCCAGAAGGCAGTATTTTGTCTGTCACTCTTTTTAGCATCAAGATCAACAGTTTATCTAAAGTTTTAAACGATTCAATTGATGGATCGTTATTTGTGGATGATTTTAATATTTCTTGTCGTGGTAAAAATATGCATATCATTGAACGACAAATGCAGCTGTGTTTAAACAAAATAGATAGATGGTGTCTTGAAAATGGTTTCAAATTTTCTAAATCAAAAACCAATTGTGTACACTTCTGCCGTAAATATAAACTGCATAAAGACCCAGAACTATTTCTAAGTGATACCCCTATCAAAGTTGTCAAGGAGGTTAAGTTCGTGGGACTTATTTTTGATTCACATTTGACCTTTTTGCCGCATATTAAATCTCTAAAAGCGAAATGCTTGAAGGCTCTCGATTTATTAAAGGTTGTTTCTAATTCAAAATGAGGAGGGGATCAATCTACCCTTCTTCACTTATATAGATCAATCGTGCGATCGAAACTTGATTACGGCTCCATCGTATATGGTGGAGCTTGTCAAAGCAACCTAAAACTACTTGATCCTGTGCACCACCAAGGCCTAAGACTTTGTCTCGGTTCTTTTACAACTTCTCCTATCGACAGTCTGTACGTCGAGGCTGATGATCCTTCTCTCAACCATCGCCGTATAAAACTATCTTTACAAGTACATTACAAAATTAGCTTCTAATGAGTCTAATCCTGCATTTAATTGTGTCTTTAATCCTCTTTGTGAGGATTTGTATAACAAAAAGTCTTCTCTTGTTCCGCCTCTTGGACTCAGAATTAAGCCATTTATTGCTGCTTCTAGTATTGAGCTGGAAAATATAGCTCCTTCCCGTCTTCTTTCTTCTCCTCCTTGGCAGTTGGTTAGGCCACAAGTTGACCTAACATTAACTACATTTTCAAAATCAGAAACTAATGAATTACAATACAAACAAGAATATAATCAATTAATACATAAATATAGCAAATATAAATCCTTATTTACAGATGGGTCCAAGGACGGTGGCGCAGTGGCTGGCTTGTGCCACTGTCATTGGATCCAGAACAATATCTTCTAGATTACCTGACAACAGCTCTAGTTGTACAGCTGAAGCTAATACATTATTGAAATTGAGAACAGTAGGATGCCGGCGAAAGCATTTCTCTGCCTTCTTCCTACTTTTCCTGGCCTGTTTGCAATCATCAGTAAACCATGGTTTACGAATGTGTGGTGTTGCAGAGGACTTAGGAATAGTTTCATAAGCTATTTCAATTAGCTTGTCCGAAAACAACTGAATAGGATCTATAACATTATCAAAACATTCACAATTCATTTGGTCAGAACAAAGAGTCCGAAATAAAGTCCAGTTGACCCTTTTAATATTCCGTCTTGTTGGGGAAGGATCATCATTAGGGTTTATAGCAGAAAGTATTGTGGGAAAATGGTCACTTCCACCCAGGTCATCGTGGACTGACCATTCGAATTCGGTATAAATATCTGGTTCTGTTAGTGACAGATCAAGTGCAGAATATGTTCCTGTACCAGGATGCAAGTATGTGGCTGATCCATCATTACATATACATTATTATTATTTGAAATGAAATCCTCAACTTTATGGTTAGTTGCGGAACTTCCCCACAAAGGGTTATGGCCATTAAGATCACCCATGATGAGACAGGGCTTTGGGAGCTGATCAAATAGATCCTGAAGATCGGACTGCTGAATAACCGAAGAAGGAGAAATATACAAAGAACAAAGTTGAAAGGTTATCTGTAAAGTAAGACGGACAGCAACAGCCTGAAGATTGGTTTTAAGAGGAAAAGGGCTATGAATAACACCCTGCCTCACCAGAACAGAAGCACCACCATTGGCTTATCCCCTGGGGGTGAGAATGAATGATATGAATTGAACTGACGCCATTCAAATCTATCAGGACTTTTCAGGTATGTCTCTTGTAGACTGGTGGTTTAAAATCTTGAGATAATAATAACTAGATCGTTAAAATTGTTCCTAAGACCCCTGCCATTCCATTGTATTAAATTGGTAGTACTATTCATGGCGGTCCAACAGGGGATCGCGTACGAGAAGAACGAATTCTCCCATGCACTGGTTGTGAAGGAGTAACCTCCATATCGAGAGGTTCAAATGGATTATGATCCGTTACAGACGTAGATGGGGTGGACGGTACTTGTAAATGCTGTAGAGCTTTTGCCCTTCGTTGCTGTTGTTTTTCCTTTATTCATCAAACTGGCTCTTCCTTGTCCTGACTGTTTGTTTGATTCGATCTCTAGGTCTACTTCTGTCTGTGAAGCCGACGTTATTGAACCTGGCTGATTTTCAGAAATTCTGTTTTGTTCATTGAGAGTGATGTGTTTGTCTTGCACCTACATATATTCTGAACATCATTGAAAACGCACCACCCCTAAAATTGTGGATTTCTAAGAGCAGAAGTGAGCAATCTATGTAAATTTTACATATTTGTGTAGACCAATGTTTGATAAAGAAAAGAAGCAAAAAACAATCAAGCAAGTGAAGATTTAATGCAGCTGACAATGACATAAAGATGGGGTCAAAATGGAAAGTCAGTAGCGTGTATGACCCCCGTTAGCAGCAACACAAGCTGTGCAACGTCTCCTCATTGAACGGATAAGTCTCTGAATAAAGTCCTGAGGCACTGCATTCCACTCTTGCTGCAAGGCATTGTCGAGTTTTTCAAGGTTGTTGATCTGCGGACGACGTGCGAGGCGTTGGCCGATGTAATCCCACAAGTGTTCGATGGGTGACAAATCTGGTGACAATGCAGGCCAATGAAGTAGAGGAATGTTGTTGTTAGCCAGATACTGTATCGAAACACGTGCAGTGTGGGCTCGTGCATTGTCATGTTGAAATGTGTGCAGATCTTGATGCTGGTGAAAGAAGGGAACGACGTTGTTCTGCAGAATGTTGTCACGGTAGTAAACGGCATTCACTCTGCCACGACAAACAATCAGAGCGGTTCTGTGGTGATAACTTATCCCTCCCCACACCATAATGCTGCCTCCACCCCACCGATCGGTTTGCACAACACAATCCTGATGATAACGTTCACCCCGTCGACGCCATACCCGTAGACGCCCGTCAGCATTTCGCAAGTGAAAACGCGACTCGTCGGAGAACACCACACCATGCCAACGTCGTAACAACCACACACGATGCTGTTCAGCCCATTGTCGGCGTTCACGGCGATGCCTGTCAGTCAGGATGGGTCCAACGTAAGGACGTCGACAACGTAACCCTGCCGCACGGAGACGGCGTCGGACGGTGGAAGCGCTGATCAAACCACGTCGACCCTGGACAGCGTTGGCGGTTCTGGCAGCGGGCAAGGTTCAATCCCGAATATGGCGTCGTACAATGTCTCGATCTTGACGAGGGGTGGTAACACGTGCCTGACCTGGGCGTTGCCGGTCCCTGCTGGTTCCTGTTTGTTGGTATCTGTTAGCAAGCCTCAGAATGGTCGAATGATGACACCCAAATCGTCGTGCAATGTTTCTGCTTGAAGCGCCGACCTGCAACATACCCAAGGCCTGTTCTCGTTCCTCTGGTGACAATCTTGGCATGGCGAAAAAACTTTACTTACGAAAGTACTGCGAAAATGAGAACGGTTTTGTGCCGAAGGTCATTTATACCCCTGAACAGCATGCTTTCTGCATGCAATTTGTGCCCTTCGTGTGTGATGTGCATGAATTTTGTTGTTTTCATGTGATGTGTTCGATGATGTGTTCGAACGATCCGTTTTTTACTGTAGAGCGTTATTTACGATCTAGTGTGTTATTATCAAAATTCCCACCATTAATTTTCCATTTTCAAAAGATTCTATTGCCTTATTTCAAAATTTACAGGTGGTGCGTTTTCAATGATGTTCAGTATAGTTGTCTGACATGAAGTGGAAACCTTTTCAACAAGACTATGAACAGGGGCGGAAACAGTAGATGAATATGTTCGACTCTGAGACTGCAAGGATAAAAACTTTTTGGCTTCTTGGTAGGAGAGGTTGTTTGTGATTCTTATTTTTAGAAGTTTTTCTTCATACTCGAAATTTGGACAGGATTTTGATGATGCCATGTGCTCACCGGTACAGATGGCACATCTAATGGCCTCTGTGCATTCACTGTTATCATGAGCCCTACTGCAACGGGCGCATACTATCTTTCGTGTACATGACTTGGCACCATGACCGAATTTTTGGCATCTGAAGCATCTCAGTGGATTAGGTATGTACACGTCCACCGGGATGTTGAAAGAACCTGCTTTAAGGGCTTTTGGCATAGTTGACAGTCCAAACGTTAACATCTTGTTTTCTCGTAAAACGCTTTACAGACGTCACTCCTTGATGCTTGAGTTATGTAACAATGTCTTCCTCCGACATATAAGCCAGACAACGAGATCTGTCTCGGACAATGCCTTTGCAAGCATTCAATGATCTGTGTGCAGAGACAACATCTGGAGTGTTAACGAACTGTTTTTATCCTAACAGGTTGATAGACTGTTGCCTTCAGGCACATTTAATAAGGAGTGAACCAGAACGGAGCCTTGTTACGTTTGTCACCTCACCACAGACATCTTTGATGCCCTTAGAAATGGCAAAGGGATTCAGTTTCAATGGACTTCCATCTGTTGCTTCAATGACTAAGAATCTTGGCCAAGTATCCACTTCTGCGGAAGACAATTCATCATCAGATGATGTTGAAAGATGTCTACGTTTACTTTTGTTTGAACCAGAGAGTAGGTTTACAGCCATGGTAGATTAATAATTCCGCATCTCTGCTCTCCAACCGCCATCGAGTGTTAACAAGGACGATCCTACAGTGGAAAACAAACTGCACGATCAGAGCTACAGGGATGTTATACTCCAGAGATACAGATGTAAATAGCTAAGATGTCTAAAAGAAGAAATGTCAGACTGGTTCGGCCCATGCCATTCCCCTTAAGAAGCTCAGAATTTAGAGGTCAGTATCTCCAGATTGGCCAATTAGCCACCGCCTTCTGGCATCAGACTCTAGGCAAACATACATAACATGAATTTAGAGTGTGAACTTTCGTTATCAAAGATTCACAGTAATTAAAGTACATACTTTCCAGAATGTTGTCCATGCACAGGGCATGGCATGACCAGCCGATTGGTTGAACCGGGCCAATTCAACCACCCGTCTATTAGAGGTGAAATCAGGGCGAAAGTGGTGTGTTGAGCAACAGGAAGACGGTTGCAGGCTCCTATTGCCTTCAACCACCAGGATCCCTTCCTCCACCGACACAGGGCCGCAACCCACGGCAAACGGGTTGGTGGACCAAATATGCCCCCGGGTCCACAACAGGGGTGTCGGCGAGCCCTTAGCATAACCCAGCACCCACCACGAGGAGATGGCTCGCCACGGGTGCCTATAGGACACAGAAGTCGACATCACCAGATTGGTCCATAAGCCACCGCCTTCTGGCATAGGACTCTAGGCAAGTAGATATATCAAAAAGGTATTACACTAGACACTAGGGGACGCAACCCACTGCAAACAGGTTGCCCAATTTAGTCGTCTCTTACGACAAGCAATGGGGTGCTGTGGACACATTTTGCCCCGGGTCCACACGGGACTGAAATTCAGAAGACACTCTCTGTTTGTAAAAGGGATGAGCATGTTTCCTGTTCCTTCTGGTAGCAGTCTGTGTTGTGTGGTGCGGTACAGCAATGGTCGCGCCATGCGTCGGTAGCAAATTCCAAAGTATCCATTTTAAGTAGAGAATATGCCTGGCATACGGGTCCACACGCGGCGTACCCAGATCTGATCGACAAGATGTCATGACTGCAGCGCAGAGCAGGTACACAGGGGCCTTCACTGTCGTGATAGATTTATCATGGCCACCTCTACAGCTACAACAATAACAGTATTGTCATGTATCAGCTCATGAGGAAACGTCTCTCTCTCTCTCCCATGCTTGCCATAAAAGGCGACTACAGGGATCGTATTTTGTTAAATGACCATTGAAACTCGGGTGGAAATGAGGTGTGCGCACATACTCATATGCGCATCTGCTCGTTTTGTACAATGGCGGGATTGATTAGAATGCTACAAACATATCCTTGTAGTTACTTGTAGTGATCGTAGCTATTAAGTAGTTCATGGCTATCTGTCCGACATGAGAAACATCCTCTAGGTTTACGTAAACACACAAAGTCATCACAGGACAATTACGTGAATATCATTATCACTGTTTTTAACATCTCTATAAAAACTCGACTCCTGTCATAGTAATTGTGATGGCATTGTGGTTGTTTGTGTAGTCATTTGTGTTCTGGAAGCTTCTAGACTTACATAGATTGATCTAGCATAACATAGAGTAACTAGAAAGGTTTCAAGATAACCACATGCGTCTGTCATCTCTCATCAAGACTAACGTTCACTGAAGATATTCTTATCGCCCTTAATAACCACCATAGGAGTATTTTCGCTGAATTAGATGTGTCTCCACTGTTCTAATAATTTGAATACTACCATTGTAGTTGTATTGGTACTCTACACTGTTTTGCCTTATTACTTCGTACTCAAAGAAAATTAATGTGAGAACCAATTCTTTGTAGATTTGAAATCGAAACGTAACAGTTACAAAACCACTCTTCAGTGCAGTGGAGATTTAATTACGTTTGGCCTCAAACTGATTGTTTGTTGATGACTCAGCAAAGTTTCTAAGTGGAAGTAATACTAAATCGTGGACTTCACAGCTGAAAGGAAAAGTCAAGACATGAACAATGAGCATAAATAGTCTTGGTACTCCTCAGAATCATCAACTGGGCGTAAAACAAATCGCAATTTCGTTCATTAGCACTTGTACTGGATTCACAAACTCATTCATGTACTTTTTGTTTTCAGGCACGGACAGATCAGGCTCAGCTACAGGTGAGAGTACGATATAAATCACCGATTTGTTGCTTCAAACGTCAATTCATATTGTAGTGTCAGAATGTGCCCTTATGTGTATTTCCTTTTTCTCGAGCCTAGGTATCGACCTGATAGAAAGGTCTGCTTTTTGCAGTCCATTCCTAAGTCGTATTCAATAATCAAGTTTTGTATCAAGTTTTAAAAAGTATACGGTATTACATTAGCAGTTTTGCCTGTATTATGCACTTGTGACAAAGAAAACACACCATTCACAGTCAGATGTTATATTATATTATATTATATTATATTATATTATATTATATTATATTATATTATATTATATTATATTATATTATATTATATTATGCTGTCAGGTGGAGTGACAGAATCACTGATAAGAGGTAAGAGCAGAACTCACATACAAACTGATCATTGATAGGTAGATAGATTTTCTTTATTTCCTCCATAAAATGAAGAATACATTCATGTACTAAACAACAGTATATAAAAAGGTTCTAACAGTTTGTAATTATGTAAGACAGTAGTATTCAGTTGTGAAAGAACAGTAGTTATTTATGAAGATAGGCGGAGTGTGTTCTCCCAACAGCAGACTGAGGAACTAATGATCACCATCAATTCTGACCAGATGTTACAATCTAATACATCTATACGGTGGGAATACGTCGTCTTCCGCCCACATTTCAACAAAAATGTATACATCAACATATTCTTACAATAGAGAATTCCTGTCTACTAGGTTATACCGACATGACATAAAACATATTTCATAATATCGTTAGCAACCGTTCTTGAAACACGCTCCCTTGACTCTACTGGAGTTGCACTTACTCTTATAACTGTCGCAGTGTCAAGTTCTGGGGCGTTCTAAAGCAAATATCCATAGTCTGTGTTCTCGTCCTGATCTTGTTAGATATCTGGAGACGGATAACCTGGTCTGCAGTACATTTACCAACTACATTTGATCATAATTATGTAGTTACCCTTTCTTTGACAAGTTCCGACCAAGCACTTTTCTTCATAAACATAGAATCACAAATGTAGTAACGGATTTCACTCAGCAGAAACTATTTGGAAACAAGCCCGTAACATTTTGAAATAGATGATTTGTAGAAATAATGCAGTCACTGAAGTAGACTGCAGGGATTCCACGACCGCCATCTACCGACACCCCAACCTAACGTGGATTTGACCTCTATTCCCCAACACAAAACATTTAACGTATGATTTAAAAGAAGACAAACTCCTCCATACCTATATGTATCTAAGAATAAGGAGTGCATATTTAGTTGTCAGTTTTGTATTTTAAATATCTTCAGTTCCCCTATTGTCAATAGCGTGAGTTTTATTATGGACCTTAAAGCGTGTATGCAGCATTCATGGAGGCAAAAGTATGAATTCAAAGCGGGAAGTTTAATGTTGTTTTGAACGCCCTTGTGTTACCATTTTCAAAACAGTTTGTTAGAGACGAATATTGATGTGTACCAAGTCAGTGTTCGAGAATTTACCAAACATTCTTTTTTTTATTTGGCAATCCTGTTTGCAAAGTATTCACGTGATAAGCCCCTTAGAGAAATATACAAGACCTGAATAAAATCTAGAAATTAATATGTTAATGATGAGAAACAGCAATAAACAGAAAATACGAGTGTCACGTGTATGAATTTCACTCGTGACATCCCATCCCCTTGATGGACCTCATCCCAGGTTCAGATGACAAACACCCGCCGTCCCCCAATTCGACCCCAACCTTAATATATACATTTTGATCATCAGCAGAGTGACGTTACATCCATAGACATTTTTTTCCCTGATAGCAATGCTCATCTGATATCACTATTAACTATATAACGTACTATTCTCCGCGGCGAGCACTGAAGACTCATGCTACTTGACAGAAATCTTGGATTTGAGAAAACAAAACCCAAACAGCAAACATATCTGATGGTTATTTGTGAAAGTGTTATCAGTGCCATTCTTATTGAAGAAAGAAATCTTTGTGTAATTACGTCTCCTGGTCGTGAAGTCTACAGTGGTCTTTGTTGTTCATCACGTTCTAATATAAACACAGCGCTGGCTTTTTTGCAGGTACATGAAGTTGACAATATACCTGTAGTATTGTTTGAAGGAATATGTACATATTTCCCTTGTAATACAATTATATATCACCTGACATCATGTCATCAGCTATTCATATAAAGAACGAACAATATCCGAATTTCACCACAGGGTTACGTCAAGGGCCAGTTAAGGACACCCCGCTCCATAAGGCCAGCGTTGATGGGGACCTCGATACCGTGAAACAGCTCATAGATGATGGTAAAATAGATGTCAACACCCGAGGTTTGTATGGAGTCACACCACTGATTAGACCGTTGCGAAACAGCCTCCATGGTTGCAAAACGTGCACAACACATAGAAATGTATAAGCTGATAGAGTCAGTAAGATCAAGAACTGGTAAATTCTCATCACTGACGTGTTTCTCCTGTGCGGGAAGCGAAGTTTAAGACAAATTATGTTGATTGAGAAGGTAACCACATTCTTACCATTGGAACTTATCAACAGAAAGAGAAACGACGAATGAACGTCCTTGATGTGGGCAGCATGGAATAGGAAAGAAACCATATTTTGATGTCTGCTGAATAATGGGGCTGATTATATGTTAATTAATAACCATTAATTACGAACACCATCCTTCAGTATGTAAGTCATGGAGGACACACTGGATTCATGAAGAAGACCCTCGCTAAGGCCGAAATAGACATCAACACTGGAGACAGATATGGAAGGTCAGTACTGATGGAAGCAGCAGAGCAAGGATCTACAGAGTTTTTGACATACTTGTGAAGAATGGAAGTCACGCACAAAACGTTAAATCCCATTCACCTTACCTCAGACTTTGAGTCGACACACAAGAATACTGGTCATGTAATGCACTTGGTAACTTTGTTGTTCGAACCTCTCCCTTGACATGCTTGTTTATCCTCTTTTCACAGATATTTCAACTTGACCTATGTCTACCATTTGCGACATTTAATCGTCACTATCAACTCATGCTTGTCTGCCGAGAACCTTTCCAATGTTCTCAAGCAATGACAATAAGAACATGCCGTCTTTATGGAGGACTATTATAGGACTATTATGACGGTTCATGATTTCTTAATTCTCTTTTATGCAAATACTTATATACTTATATATATGTGCATGTAATATTGTACCGTTTCATATTTGTTATTTCTTTAGCGCCTGGTTATAAATATGTTACTTTTGCTTCTTGCAAATATGACCAAACGTGTTGTCTTGCCAACATTATTGTCTTGTTTTCCGGTGTCCCTCGTTGTGATATTGCTGGATTATTGCTAAAATCGGTGTAAAACTAAACTCACTCACTGTCTTGTTCGTTACACAACTCCAGTAGAATATGGATTCTCTTGTTATTGGGTCTTGCTTATCACCACCTGCTGTAATACCTGAACACTGAGTAGCGATCACAGCCAGATGTTTGATCATAGGTGTGTGGACATATGGAATTATTTTTCAACACCAACAATCAACGTATTACGTTTCAACTATCTGATATTTCACTTTTGTTTCATGATTAAATTCCATAATGCTTATTTGTTTCTACATAACTAATTAGTTGTACATATAGATGCATTGTGTCACTGGGAATATTAGTTCTGTATCAGGTCATTTGTTACATGTTCACACACGCCTGTTTGTACCTAATTGGTGCATATTAAGTTGATTGAACCAATTCATTGTACTTGTGTTTGGAATAATTTTAGGTGAGTACTTAAATATGTCCTTAGCATGGTGATCTACCGTCAGTTGTTGACAACCTATAGCCCATTTTTACATTGTCTTGTCTTCTGTAGATACATTGTTTTAGATCTAATCACTATTCTATTCTGTGATATTCTAGTTTTACTGTCCTTCGTTGACAGTTTTTTTACAACGTATGTGTTATTAATTCATTTGTATTTCTATGATTAATAGTTCTCGTCACGATATGGCTGCAATATTGCCGATGTGACGTTAAACACTAACTCACTCACTCACTTAAATATATTTCATACCAAACAGTGTTAAAATCTGGTTCATGGTGTTACCTCTAGATCAATCTTTATTAAGGGACTGAAACACGGACTAGTCCGACTTCTTAAGTAGTATAAACGATTGGGGTACAAGACAGGCCCCCCCCAACAAAAGCCTCATTTACTCCAATTAAGCCTTCCCGAAACACCTAACCAATCTCCCCATCGGGAGTTATCCCATCGTGAACTCACAGTGATCCTTCTACTGTGTACACCGTGTGTACCCGTATGCGTGAGTGGTGACTCCATCGATGATGACCCATTGTTTAGTGCTGGTAGGAAACAGTGACATCTTGTTGTCTGCCATCCCGTATATCGTGAGTCCGTTGCTTCTCAGCATGTTTGAGTGTTTTATTCTTGAACAGGGCTTTCTTGAATCTGGCAAGTTTTATATGTTTTTTGCACCACATGTTTTTTCATGCCTTTCAACTTTCTGATTTCATCAACATTTAATTTCTTGATGGAATACATCTTGAGTCTCAAGCCTACGTATTTGCCAACTTGCCGAGCACCTTTTTTGTTGACTTGGTTGTGCATAAGATGATCTTTAGGGTAGTCCCAGGTGTTATACAAGTGCATGTTTTTCTCGGGATGAATTTCCATCAGCAGGGAAGCCATGTCAGTGTACAGAACTTCACACCTGTCACTGTACTGCTTTTTTAACTCTTTGGACAGGTCGAGAATGCTCATTCACTGAACACTGAGATGTTCATAAGCTTGTTCCGGTCGCTGGTGGCCAGTTTTCTTAACTCTGTGTTCATTTCATGTATGTGTACATTGATCAAACTTGGGTGCCCTGTGTATTTTTGTGAGTTTCATTCCCAGTGATAAGTACAGCTGCAGGCTGTGATAGTGAGCAATGTGTTTTTTAAACGCTGACCAGCTTATTGTTTCCCAGTAACGTTTCTTGATATTCAGACATCCAACCCGGGTACACCGTCAATCGTTCAGAAGCAAGCTGATAGCTCTGTGTGAATTGTGTAATTTTCTGCACTTAGCCCAATCATACATGTACTGTTTTGGGTGTCATCGGTGTATCAAATGGTGATGGCTAAGTCGTTTGTGTTGTTGGGTGTAAACAAACTGTCTAGAGACGACAGCAGGAAGTAAACGATGCATATGATTTGCATAACGTCCAAAGACAACGAGATATATTTTTCCATGTTTTGGGGGATGCACGCCAGGTTGCCATCGACCTTTGCAATGGCCTACGTGATCAAGTGAGAATCTCAAACACCAAGATTGTAAACACGATACTGGTGATTTTGGAATTGGTTTCAAGTTACATGAGTTTTGAGAGGCGCCTCTGTATCAACCGGTGACATAGTAGTGATCTCTACTGCAATGCACGTTTAGTGGTTCGTTGCAGCATGGCAAATTTTGTGTTTTTGTAAGCTCGCAAGTCGTCCATCGTCACGCAAATCCTCAGGCTTTGTGTACATGCATTTTTTGTGTGAAACTTTTTTCTGGGATGGAGGGACGGTGTCAATGTTTTAGATGAGGACCTCGAAGTCAGCATAGATGACATACGGCACAGACATTTGGGTTTTGTGGTTGACAAATTTTTAGGTGTTGTTGTTTTTGTTTGGCATGTTGATTTCGGATGGCCGTCTCTCCAACGCATTGGCAATCCTCCCGGTGGGTTTCCAGTTGGTCGACTCTTAAGAAACCATGCGGGCACTGTTCACAAAAGTGTGACTTTCCTTTGTCTTTCAATTTTTCATGCAAAAGTCTGCTGAAATATTTTATGCATGCATAGTGATACTTGGTCATACGTTTGCGTACACCCTTGTCCACGATGCTGTTGTTGGCTTCGTGTCTGAAGATAGCTGATAGCTGTGTGGTAGTTCTATTTTTCTACTTTTACGACCTGGGAGTGGGTTCTTCTATACCATCCAGTTAAGTCCGCCATGTTTGGGATCACTCGTAAGTCTATCGGAATGTGTGTTGGCTGGATACAAAGCGGATGTGATTGCAATCATTATCTTTGTTTTTGATGCTGATCATGGGTTGTATTTTTCCTATAGTACTCGGGTAGTTCCAGGTAGGATTCATGGCATGTAATTTACTATGTACAGGTATACCGTATGTATACTGGCAACCCATATGTGTGTAGCATGCCATGATTTCTCGTATTTTGTAAACGAGGCATCGATGATTGTATTGATGTCCTCGGGTCATGTTACCTGAGAAGTAAGGTTGAACGTTCTTAGAGGTGCCGTTCATCTTTTGTTCGCCTAGGGACATTTTTTGTATGCGAGTTGAAATTTGAGGCTTCCATAAACGTCTTGTTCTTTGTCTAATTTGTTGGCATCAGCGGTTTGATGTCAGAGATGTTATTGTCAATCTCCATCCTCTCAGATAATTGCCAATGGGGTGTTCCGTTTGAGGGAGGTCGAGGGGTCCATGTTATTCTAGCAGTTCATCTTTGGCTGTCCTCATACGAGAATAACAACGGAACCCACATTCTCTAACTTGAACTTTGAGGTCCTGTACAGTAGGGGCCTATCATCGGCCATTCAAAGAGGCTTGTAGTCAGGCTTTCGTCCTAGTGGAATAATCTTGGAGCCCACGTTCTTTAGCTTGAACTTTTAGTTCCCATACAGTAGTGGGTTTCACACAGTCTATAGTGATCAAGGCCAGTAATTCGGCGGCTTTCTTCATACGAGAATGCTATACATATCAAACTCCTCTGGCAGTGCTTTGAGTTCACTAACAGTGATCATTGTGTATAGCATACGGAGGTCAAATCTATAATTGGTTGTATTCCATATGCAAGTTAAATGTTATTTTTCCAGAGTCTCCTTAATTCATGTCTTAATCTGACCGCCTTTTAGTGATTGGTTTCATTCTGACTATGTTAGCAATGGCTAGTTATGTTAGCCCGTGATGCAGGCACAAAAGTGGACCCACCTTTCAAGAGCCACCTTGCCTCTCTGGAACGTTTTTGTCTACTGGAAGTCTCACAAGAAAGAACCCCACCAAATGCCCTAGACGTCATCTCTTATGCGCACAGGTACACAATAGAGGGATTATTGTGAGTTCACTATGTGGTAACCCCCAATAGCGGGGATGGGGCTAGGTGTTTTAGGAAGGCTTAGTTGGGGTAAATGAGGCGTATGGTGTAGGACCTTGTCTCGTATCCCCATAGTTTATACTACTTTTTATCGTATGTCTGTGTGGGGTATCCTTGTGGAACTGTTTCTGCGTTGGCCAGTACCATAAACGGGCAGTAGTTCTGATCATACCGAATGGGGACACACGTGCATGTCGTTATATGCGTGAAACGGTCAGCTCCAATTTGAGTTCATGACCTGTGTTACTCCAAGAGTGTGGAGCGGTGGAATAGTCTACTGGTTAAAGCGCTGACTCGTCACGCCGACGACCAGGGTTTGATTCCACACATGAGTACAATTGTGTACAGCCCATATCTGGTGTCCCCCGCCTTCACATTTCTGGAATATTGCTAAAAGCTGCGGAAACAATACTCATTCATTCACTATTCCAAGAGTAAGGGAGAGATTTTTTTTCTGTTATGAGAAACACAACGTTTCGGAGTGTGTCCCTTTTTCTCACCAGGTGAAAACGCTGTGTTCCTCATTGTAAAGAAGTTGGCATCCATAAAACTCTCTCAATATTTATAAACTCAGCAAAAATGAAAACTTAACACTCGTTTCAAAGTCAATAATTTGAACATTTTGGAAAATGGGTTTGAAATAACGATTGTATTCAATTCTCTTGTCATTAAAGATGCTATAGCATACAGATCATGTTTGTCATGGAATCAGTTCCACCGGAAATGCGACTACAATGTCCATGATCAAAAACTGTGAGTCACAACTTAATGAAATCATGTCAGCATCGGGTGTGTCCTCCAAGAGCGTTCACAATTGCGATACAACATCTCCTCATGGATTGGATGATGTGTTTGAACACAGCTTGGGGAATGCGCCGCCGTATTTGTACCAACATGGCACCAAGCTCCCGCAAGTTCTCTGGAGGGTTCCTTACTTGGTGGAGCCGCCTGCCCAACACATCCAACACATGCTCTGTGGGGTTGAGGTCGGGAGATCTTGAGGGCCACTCGATGATATCGATGCCAACGTTCCTGAGGAAATTCGTTGTTAAATTGGCGTTATCCTGTTGGAAAGTCAGACCTGGGCCATGAGCTGCCGTGAATGGCAAAAGCTCTGGAACGAGCACCTGATCCCTGTATGCTGCCGCATTAAGGTTTCCCTGGATGACAATGAGTCGGGATCGAGCATGACCGTTGATAGAACCCCAAACCATAAGGCTGCCGCCCCCAAATCGATCCACTTCCTGTAGGCAACACTGGGCATTGCGTTCTCCTTGTCTTCTCCAAACTCTAGCCCATTCATCAGCAAAGGTTAATGTGAACCTTGATTCATCACTAAACACAACCCTATTCCAATCTCGCTGGGTCCATCTCAGGTGCCGTCGTTGGCAGACGTTGGCGTCGACAGAAACGGATTAGAATTGGTCAACGATATGGTTGCCGTGCATGGTTTGGGCAGTCACTCCACCTCCAAGCAGTACATTCCGAGTGGATGTGGCAGTGACAAACCGATCACGCAAATGACGTAAGACAATTTGTCGGTCTTCTGCGTGTGACGTCACACGTGGTCAACCAGGACGGGGGCGGTCAGGTGTGTTGCCAGTTTGATGGACACGTGTCTGGAGACAATGGATGGTCTGTCGACTGCATCTCCTAACCGTCAGTGACATCAGTGACGGACGTCGCCGTATTCAGCATGCCAATGGCACGTTCACGCCGAATGTTTGAATGTTTGTCACTCTGTGGCATTGCAAATTAACGAATAAGTAACCATAAAACTGTGTTTTTCTGAGATGATACTCTACTCTGATACCGTGAGATCCATTGCACGTGTATCAATAGGTCACGTGTCTTCTCATTGTAGCGTGCAGTGCTCTCGCACCTGCTACGTAAGCCCGACCAATAGAATGAATGTGTGACGTAATGCCCTTGACAATGCATTTAACCATCATCACAACAAGAACTCTTTCAAGAAAAGTTTCAAAACACTATTTCAAAAAATAATGAGTGTCAAGTTTTTATTCTTGCTGAGTTTTAGTTTAGGCAACGTAGCGTAAGATAAACTGTAGCTATCTTCTTACCTTATTTTCATGTACATTCAGATCTAATTTATGAATGCCTACCATGTACAAACTATGACACATTTAATTACTTCATCCATAAAATGTACAACAGTTCATTTGATATTCATTTTCATTCATCCTCATTCAAGTTGCATTGTTAACACTTGAGCGCAGAATTACATGTAATCACAGAATTGTGTCGGACAGTTTAATCTGAAAAGACGTTGAAATGCCAAAGGTCGAGGAAACTAGAAAACTATTTAAACAATATAATTTAGACAATTTTTACGGCTTCGGGTGAGTGTTTTGCCTTTGTTTATATTTCCACATAAGTAAGTTAGTTTATTTTCTTTTTTTATATTTCCTGTAAGTAAGGTGTACAATATGGAGTACATCACACTATATGTAATACATACACTTTGCAAAGGAATGTACACAGTTCCTACAGTGTGGAATACAACATGTGGCAAAGCGATGGACACAGTTCTTACAGAATGGAATACATGATATGGCACGACAATGTACACAGATCGTACAGCATGATGTAGATTAATGGCATAGCAATGTACACAATTCTTACAGTACGGAATGCATCATAAGACGCAGGAATGTACACAGTTCTACAGTATGGAATACATCATATGGTATAGCCATGTACACAGTTCTTATAGGAGCATATTACTGAACATTTTTATGCAGTCTAATACAACAGGTATTTCACCTGAGATTCGAAACTGAAGAATTCACTATAAGCATTCAGTGTAGAGTGTTACGTGTCAAAAGTTGCAAAGATAGTGTGGACCAATATCTATAAAAAGATGAGAACTGAGAAATCAAAAAATATAAAAAATAGTTTCTCTGTTTACAGTTTCTCTGTGTATACGCTGGAATTTGGTTAGTCTATAAATTGACTGTTTTACAAATGATCATATTGCATTTAAGGGATTGTTATTTTCCCCCCTAAATGCGAAGATTATATTTACACCTGAAAAAGTATTGTGTCTAAAGATATTGCGTTGAACCAATCAGTCATCTTTCCCACATACCCTCAACATGCTCACAATCACAAGAGCTATCTATATTTGTTTCAGGTACAATAGTGCAAAAACTTTATGGGGAATTCATATATTTTATCTAAAAGAGATATGTTTTTGTAGCTATAATATTGTTCATTTTGAAGTGAAACAATTGTTAATCAACACGTTTTGTACATCTATAAGACATACGATTAAAATTATGAGTTCATCTACATTTTTTGTCTTTTTAAAGATATTTTCCCATCGTATTTGACTTTGCGATTTTGTAACTTTTATGTCGCACATAGAGGTTACGCAGAAGGATTACAACATTTCTGGGATATTCCCAGACAGTTTGAATTAAAAGGCAGAAAAGGACGCATGAATTTTCCTGACTGTCTTTCAGTGTATTTCAAAATTACTGATTTTAGTCCTTGACATCTCAAAAACTGAATTTGCAAGTCATGTTTGAATTAAAATTCTTCTAAGCTACCGACGCTCCAGGCATTGTTCATGAACGCATTAATAAATCGAAACAGAAATGGGTTTTCTATCAGTAGCTATGCTATTTTGTGCCATACTGATTTGGACAGAGTATCTAAATAGTTAAGGATGTTCTGGTGTTTTTTTGGTAAGAAATCTGCCCATGCATTAAAACATCGAGCCAAAAGACATTTGAGATATATGGTAACACTTATTTTCTAAGACAAGATGGATCAGCTAACCAAAGATTTCTATAGGCAATAATGTTATCTGATATGTATGTATATCATTTTGGATTTTATCTAATCATCACATCCAGCTAAGATTTTGTGCTACGATAACGTGTCTTATACCGGGGGCATTTATACCACCAATTTCAGGTGGTTCTACCGAAACGTTTCTTTTACCTCTGTCTCTTTCATCTTTCCAAAGGAACACTTTTTCCGGAAATCGTTTATAAATTCTCTTGATGGATTAGGTAACGAACTGAAAAGATGGTTTAATTTCGGGAGGAGAACTGATTTGAGAACTACATTTCTACTTACCCGTAGACATTATTGACATTATTTTGCTTTTGTAGTTCAAATCTGCCATATTTTCTCAAAATACACTCCTAGTAGTTTGAAACCTCTTCGCGTCCAATCAAATTTGCATTCCTTGCATTGTTTTATACGATATCATTTCTTCGCTCCTATCCATACTATCTTAGTTTTGCTCGCACTAACGTCGAGAACTGAAAATCTAGCAAAAAATCGTAGAGTATTTAGAACTGCATTCATTCCCTTCACTGGTCCATCTATGGTGGGTGTGGTATCATCAGCAAAATGTTAAAAAAATGTTCTATATTTCCCATTCTGATCCCTTTTACGTTTTTATTCTTTCTGAACACGAGGGTTATGATCTCAACACATAAAATGAATATATAGGGGGATACTGGATCACCTTGGCGACAGCCTCTTGCTATTGGAAAACAGGAACTTCCATAGCCAATAACTAATACACTTGATTCAATTCCATTTACGAAATAGAGATCCGTTTTTTGTTTGCTAGGCTCAGAAATTTAATACATTTTATAATACATTTTCTATCAATGGAATCAAAAGCTTTCTCAAAGTCTAGGGTTTCCATCAAATCATATGTATGTCTGGTTATCTTTCCTATGTATCTACATGTATCTTCAACAAATCCCTTTTGATCCTCATTTATAATTTCTGGTTGCACAGGTTTGATTCTATTTGCAATTACTGTTGAGATACACGATATATTAAAAGTGAAATTGGCGACTTTGGTCAATGTGAGGAGCGTTTAACCTGAATAACCTGAATCGTTGTCACGTTACGTTGTGGACCGAACAGGCATAATGATGTACAACTTTAATATAACCAATGAGACATGATAAAGTGTACAGTCTTCACGTCTTTACAACAAGACTCATGGACAACACCTATCATACGTATAAATAGTCCATGTATTCCTAGCTAACACTCAGGCGTTAGCTACTCCTTTCAATGCTGAGTTCACAAGGGCTTGGAATCTTGTGAACATCTGCCTGCTCAACAACAACACATTGTGGAAGGCACTTTGAGTATGAATATTAGGCTGTAAATAACTTGTCGTATTTTGATTACAGGATTTAATCTATGCAACTGAAACACAAAGACACTTCCAAGCTAACAGTTGTGATAGTCGGTGAAAGCAACAATGTGAATTGACTACACGCGAAGATTGGCCTATGTTGTCAACTTACGTTGTCCGTATGTCATTTTTCACAGGCCATTTTTATTTCTCGGGAAAACTAAAGGTCATTTCGATCATTGCTCAATATCGTTCACAGGAAATGTCGCCGTAAGGGTTGTTTATGTATGTGGTTATTCAAAGCACGAATCTTCTACGCAGTAATATGCTACACCATTTAACCATAAGTCATTACGCAAGTCTCTTTATCACATCATTCACCGCAATAGAATGAGACCTTTTGCTATCACTTCTCTCACACTGTTGCGCTTTAGAACTTGATTATAAAAGACTAGTAGTAGTGATCACCTGAGTTCACAACAGAACGTAAAGGAGACGTGAGAAGTACCTGCCTTGTCTGACCCACCGAGATGCACCCTACACAGCCTATGAGAACGCTCGGTGATGAATTCACCCTACTTGTAAACAGGAGATTACAAATTTATGCCACAAACACTCTGTTGCAAGAGCAGTCGGGTAACGTGCATCTGCCAAAACAGGAAAAGCCGTGCTGTGAATATCCATGGATAGGTTTAGAATCTGAGTGAGAATCAGAACAACAAAGGTATCAAGTAATATGTGTTCAGTAGCTCTTTTTTCGAAAAGCTGTACATGTTCATAGATGTATCAGTCGGTGGGTTTTCGTGTTGAGTTTGAAGTAGATATATAAGCCCGCACGATGCCTGACATTTTGTCAGATCACACAAAAAGCTCGCGTTTACCAGGACGACTCTGATGTGGTGTGAAACACCTTTGTTCAGCAATATTCCAGCGGCTATCTATAAATAATCCGTTCAATGATCAGCATCATATACATCGACCTGTGCAGCTGGGATACGATGACATATGTCAACGAGTACGGTGATCTACCTTCAGTTGCTGGTGATCAATAACCTGTTTTTATATTGCATTGTCCGGATAGTGATATTAGTTTTAACTTCCCACGCTAGTTTTAATTCACCACGCTGTGATATTCTAGTTGTGTTACTGTCCTTCGTTGACAGGTTTTACGATATACAGATATTCCCTTTCGTTGTTAAATGTTCTCGTCACGATATGGCTGAAATATTGCCGATGTGACGTTAAATACTCACTCACTCACTCACTCACTCACTCACTCACTCACTCACTCACTCACTCACTCACACACTCACTCACTCACTCACTCACTCACTCACTCACTCACTCACTCACTCACTCACTCACTCACTCACTCACTCACTCACTCACTGTGTCAACCAAGTCAGCGAGCTTGACCAACCGATAGTCACCTCTTACGACGGCTTGCTGAAGTACAGTTTCAATCGAGATACATGCGGTTTTATCTAGCTTGGGTTAGCTGTAAATGGAGGCTTGTAAGTTAGAAAACAGAGGAGCTAACGCAAGATCAGGTAGCCTTTGCCCACGACTCGGCATATTGATAAGTGTGTTAAACCACTGATGTCTCCTACACAGCGTGGAATATTTCCTGTTGTAAGCGCTTTTTAAAGGCATGGTTTATCACTGTGTCAAAACGAGGCCTCTCGCCTGCCACACTGAATCATCAATTCAGACGCTAAAAATATTTCCTTCATGAACGTTGACTAATTATTATCACAGGACAACCCTTTGGAGTTCAGCATGAGATCACCGTCAACTCATCGAAAATGAGTTTACACTAATAGACTGTGCAGTGTCCATGTCAGATATAACCGTATTTCATGTAGAGGAAGTAGAAATGTCATCAAGTGCAGCCACTGTGTCGTGTGTCTCTGTTTGTATGCATGTGTGTACCACCGCTTTCTTCTATGACCGAAACTTAATGAAAAGATTGGATTAAACAATTCAACATTAAGTCACATACTTTAAATATTTTTATTTTCATGCGTGTCACACTGTCGTGTATATAACAACTATACATAGCCAGGCAGAAAACCTTAACTGCATGATCAAAGAACATATACAGACGGACACCAAACGTGGATAAGCAGGTACAGAGATACACTACCCATCAATAGTTTAGACTCACTTAAAGCCCTGACTACATGTTATGTATATATAGGTGGTTAGATTCGAGATGAATTTCTCCACTAACTTGGGCAACCAACTGCAAACCTCATGCAGATGAACTGCATGGGGATCATGCAACAAATTGCTGAAAAGCATGTGCAAAATGTGTTTGGGAACAGCTGAGTTTGGGTGTAAACTTTTGTTAAGAATTCGCAAATTTTCACTGATTTTCATTATTTACTGAACACAAGACTATAATATTGTGATCGTTACGAAATTGTTTACAACAGATCAGCTCATGCATAAACAATTCCTTTAAGCAGTGTGGAAAATTTTGCTATATTTAGTTTAGAACAGTTGACTTAAGGAAATGGCTGCATTTACACTAGTGAGTTTAAACTATTGATGGGTAGTGTATATGTTATAGATAATAGTAACAGGCGTCTTTGTAATCAACGTTACCTTTGTGGCCTTCCTAATGTACCCATTTACATGCATACAATGTTACAACACATGTACTTCAAATACATATACAAGGACATTTCTACACGTCAAAAGACACCATGCTAGTGTTCGATCATAAATCAAATGACGATATGGCTGAGATATTGCCGATGTGAAGTTAAATATAAACTCACTCACTCACTCAATAAATCAAATGACAGAATGAATATTGACCGGTCATACCATCTCCGCATTTGCTACATAATATGACCTACTACTCTAACACAGTTAAAGAACACCCTCCACTGGCAGGTGGTGTAATGAGATGTAGCAGTGTATAGATATATTTTTCCAGGACTAGTATTTCTTACACTCGCCAGCGGTTGAAGGGATGTTGTAAATCCAACTAGGGTCCAGGCAGATGGCAAAGGTACTGTAAGTTCCCATGGTGCCTAACATGGTGTTTTTATCTTGTATTATCTAGTTTAATTACTAGAATGTTTTACTTTTCCATGTTAGTTGTTAGTCTACCATGATCAGATGATTTTGTACTCTCAGAAGGGTGGATTCTATACTGTGGCCTATTATGCTGCATGGTCTCATGGTAGAAATAGTTGTAGTAGTAGCAGTAATAGTGTTAGTAGTAGTAGCAGTAGTAGTAGCAGTAGAAGTAGTAGGAGGAGGGGATGCAGTAGTAGTAATAGTAGTAGTAGTAGCAGTAGTAGTAGCAGTAGTAGTAGGAGAAGGAGGAGGTGGTGCAGTAGCAGTGTTGGTAGTAGTAGTAGCAGCAGCAGTAGTAGTAATAGTAGTAGTAGTAGTAGGAGTAGCAGTAGTAGTAGAAGTAGTAGCAGTAGCAGTAGTAGGACTAGCAGTAGCAATAGTAGTAGAAGCATCAGCAGTAGTAGTACCAGAAGTGCTAATAGTAGTAGTAACAGCAGAAGTAGTAGGAGGAGCAGTAGTAGCAGTAGTAGTGGTAGTAGCAGCAGCAGCAGTACTACTATTATTATTTACAGATTAAGATTGATATGCAGCAGAGAGGGTTTGGGTGATTCTGGCACAGTCAGGCCGGTAAGGCTCATCATCAGCTCAGGGCCCTCGCCCCCTCTACATGCAGCCCAGACAGCGAATGGGACTTCTCCCAGGAAACACCGCCTAGTCGAACCTACCAAGAACACTCCGGAGAATATGAAGGCTCCCCAACACTGCAGCCTTCTCCATTACCCACATTGTCAGAAGGGCTGTGCTCCCAGTGGAGAACCCGGGCACTCTCCTGATCTGCGCCAAGAGATCAGGAGGTACCAAACCATGGGCACCGAGAACAATGGGGAGCCTGACGACAGTGTACTTGGGATGCAAGCAAGACATTTCAAAGGCGAGGTCAGCATATTTTTCATGCTTTTCCTGAATCTTGCCAATCACATTGCTGTCAAAAGGGACAGAAAATTCAATGATATAAATAATTTCATTGCTTTTATGAAAAAGGACAAGATCAGGTTTGTTAGTTTGTTAATTCGTCTCAGGCTGTATATTGGCCTATTCCAGAGAAGCTTAAAAGCATCATTTTCCAGGACGCCATGGACATGTTCAGTGTCATACCATGGATGGACCTCGGAGTCAAAGCCACAGGCATGGCGGAGACGATAATAAAAGCAGCGAGCCATGCCATCATGTCTTTTAAGATATGTTGTTTGTGCCAAGGAAGGGCATCCACTGACAAGGTGTTGGACAGTCTCTGTAAATTCATTGCAAAGACGACATTTCATATTGATATTTTCTTTAAGAATAACATTCTGACGATTGCGAGTGGGAAGTGACTGGTCCTGAGCAGCAAAAAGGAAGCCCTCAGTTTCACATTTGAGACCAGCCGACTTCATCCAACAAAATCAACTTCAAATTTCAGATTGTGTCCAACAACCTTGGCACGCTTAAAATAGCTGTGGAATTCCTTGCTTTCATCGTGACGTGCATCACCAGAGGATCATCTGACAAATAAATATGTGTAAAAGTACACAGTAAAATTCTGTCATGAAGAGCTTCCACATTAATCAAACCCCGACCTCCAGAATTGATTGGCATATATAAACGATTAAGAGAGGAACGAGGGTGGTATGCTCTGTTATCAGACATGATCCTCCTGGTCAGGCGGTCAAGACTCTTGATGTCTTGTTTTGTCCAATCAACTACTCCAAAGGAATAGGAGAGGACTGGCACAGCAAAAGTATTGGTGGCTTTGACCTTGTTTTGAGCATTTAGTTCGGAGCTCCAGATTTTCTTTAAACGAGATTTATACTAGGCCCGAAGTTTATCTTGAATCTGGGCATTCTGGAACTTGTCTCGAACTTGCATTCCAAGATAGGTATTATTATTATTGTTGGTAGTAGTAGTAGTAGTAGTAGTAGTAGTAGTAGTAGTAGTAGTAGTAGTAGTAGTAGTAGTAGTAGTAGCAGTAGTAGTAGTAGTAGTACTAGTGACACAGAGACACAGTGCAAGGGAGGTAACTCCGGCATACCAAGGTACATGAGATAGCTCGGTACAAGAGCACCGACAGCCACCTGGAAGGGAGGTAACTCCGGCAGGTAAAGATACACCAGTTCAGTACAGTGTATTCACATCTCGCGTGCACGGCGTTCTCTGTACAGGATGCAAGGGAGGTAACTCCAACAGATCGAGGTTCAAGAGAGGATAGCGAATGTGCACTGACAGATCGGTGTGAAAGGAATGTTGAAATGTTTTCACGATTTACATTGTCGTGCATAAATGCAGTTGTTTTAAGAATAAAGCTGGAAAAGTAATCGATTTTGTATGGTCCTCGTGAGGAGTTAAATGGAAAACAACATGACATTTTCTAGACTTACGTGGACTTTCTTGGATGTATTTGCTTCAGGGTCTGTACGGCAGACTATGCTCATGGCTGTGGACCCTGATGGCGCAGTAGCACAAGTACTGGTAATGCTGGATCGCTCGGCAGCATTCGACACAACAGACCATTCGATCCTGCTGTCATTGCTGGAAGACCGAGCTGGACTGACTGGAGAGTTTTTGTCATGGTTCAGATCAAATCTTAGCAACCGATGTCAAGCAGTTAGCACTGAGGGTCAAAGTAAAGAAAGATGGTGCTACAGTAAGGGGTCTTGCAAGGTTCTGTTTTGGGCCCCATACGGTTTAGCCTGTACACTTTACCTGTGGGTAACATAGTCAGGACTCCCAGATCTATATGGGATTCAAACCGAAACTCTACAGCACTAGGTGACTCATTAACTACATGTGTCAACGTGAGATTGACACCTCACTTCTAACAACTGAAAGCAGATAAGTCAGAGCTTCTCATATCTGGATCAATGTCTACACTGTTATCCAAGTACCACCTCTTTTCGAGTGCTAGAAATTCCACTGACAAGAGAAAAGGATTTTGGTGACAGAGCTTTTTATAAGGCACGACCTTGAACTATTCAAACATGTCCTGAAAACGCATGTTTGTATATGGCTGAAATATTCCCGAAGTGACTCACTCACATATCGTAAGTGCTCCAATTTTAACTTCCGTGTTTATTCACTATAAATTGTAAATAGGACTGCCATACAAAATTCCAATACAACGTTTGAAAGTGGACACCTGTTGTGTAAAGTCACTGCATGGCAACAACAACAAGAGATTTACACAGGCAATGAATACACTAGAGTCATAGTTGAATAAGCATGGGGAAAAATACATGAAGAATTGGTCAACGAGTTGTAAAACTCGGTCCATCGTGATTAAAACATCTGAAAGTCATGCAGATATTTCGGAACACTCTTAACACGGATAACAATCGCCAACAGCTGAAGGGATGGTGTAAATCCAGCTAGGGTCCATGCAGGTAGCAAAGGTACTGTAAGTCCCCATGGTCCCTAGTGTGGGGATCTACCTTCGGTTGTTGGCGATATATATAGCCTGTTTTTATATTGCATCGTCTAAATAGCGATATTAGTTTTAACGCTCCACGCTAGTTTTATTTCAAATTGTGATAATCTGGTTGTTTTACTGTCCTTCGATGACAGGTTTTTATAATATACATATAGTCCTGTTCATTCTTAAATGTTCCCGTCACGATATGGCTGCAATATTGCCAAGGTGACGTTAAATATTAACTCACTAACTAACTTAACACTGAAATTTATACCACTGACCGTAGGATCACTAGGATGTAGTATTTCCTTCAGTATCTAACAATCAAATATCTGATCTCACAAGCTATGTGATGTTTTGTTGAAAAACGCAACAATTTATGACATTCTAATATCTGATCTCACAAGCTATGTGATGCTTTGTTGAAAAACGCAACAATTTATGACATTCAAATATCTGATCTCACAAGCTATGTGATGTTTTGTTGAAAAACACAACAATTTATGACATACAAATATTACACTAACGACCTAGATGAAGCGGTTTATGTATCTCTGTTTAAATGAGTATAGATATTGTATATGTACAACGTCATGTTAGACGTCACAGAGCCACACACTGTTCACACTCTTCCAGTGAATTTTTCGAGGAATATACTGTCAGGACACTAAATACATGGCAACTAATGTATCAGGATAGAGAGCATAGACTCTGTGTGTTACTGAATAGGCTCGTGTGTAATAAATGACACAGTAATTATTATTGATAAAGGTGCTGAGATCTGTCATTTCCACTGTTAGCGGACGCCAGAGTTTAATGCAGAAATCGTTTACACGGTGTGTGAATTAGGTAACAATGAAGAAAAACCATCGATCTATACCGGTTCAAGTATCTATAACGAAACATGTAGAATAAAAAAGTCCATAAGCATACACACTTGTCATTCCTACAACATGCATACAACGCGTACCCGATTGCAACGTCCTAAATAGCATCTCTTAGCATCTCAATATGTTAAACACTTATATCATTACAAACACTTATATCAACACTGAGTCACATATTACACAGTTTCATGTAGATGTTACGGTCTCTGTCAGGTTAATCACGACAATAGAGCATGAAATAACATCCATACTGAAACATAATGCTTCTCAGACAAGTTGCTGAAGATGTCCGACCCACACAATCCTATCCATATAACATCACTAGTTTCAACATGTTGTCTCAAATCATTTGTTTTTAGGATTTACCAATTATTACTTGATATAAAACTGAACAATTCTTTCAGACTATGCTGCATATGTTTCAACGTTAAATGCCATTTGCTATGCAGAGGAGCTGAAAATGTACAATCGAGCTGTTACAAAACCACTGGTAAATGACATCAACTTTGAGGTTGTCAGAAACCTGACCATACTTCAGCGATAGGCAGTTTCTATCAATTCATGTTGGAAAGTAATAAACCGAATACTAAACTCGCTTCCGTGTAAAACCATTTTCATTACACTCGTGGAAGATTTAGTATCAAAATTCTCAGCAAAGGAGGCAACAGATACATTGGGGAAACCTTCGGGCTACAGATTCAAGACCACCAAACATCCGTCAACAAACTCGAAATCAAATCAGATCTGCTGTTTCTAAATGTATCAACAAGAACAAGAACCACGCCTTCGTATGGGGAGCCACCAGAGTCCCATCTGTCAACAACTACTGGCGGTAACGAAATTGCAAGGGGTCATATACATCAGGAGAAGCCAATCTCGGAGTCTGCTAACACCTGTAGGGAACAAAATTGAAGCCTGCAGTCTTATATGAGAACCTGTACGTACCAATGGTTTTCAATTTTACTGTTTTCAGTCCTTCATTAAAGAGGTATGTTCTATGGAGTATGCACTTTTGCCTACAGCTAATACGAATCAACGACTTTCTGTGTTGATGAATCATTTATTAGTCATCCATTTTGTGTTTTCATTCAGTTTTCGTACATCTTTTTCACACCAAGTTTGAACATCTACAAAATTACAAAGTTGTGAAAATTATTTTATCCCTAATTTTCACACATTTTCACACTGTCAAAACATGAATGTTTTACGCAATTTACATATATTTACGCCTTTATTAAGTGTGCGGCAGCTGACGGGAATTCCTGTGATGTCTTCACTTGAGATGGTGCCGATCCTTGAGTCGTGTGAGCCTCTGGTAGAGTTCTATATGTACTGTCTCTTGCTGGGTGGAGGAAGGGCACCATGCACCATCTGGACCAACTTGTTCCCCTCAACTTCCTTCATCCTATGTAACACTATCACAGAAATATATTTACTCACTGACTCACACCGTTACGTCCACTGGCCGTGCATTTCTCACATAGACATTAAGACTACACCGTTTAGTGTCGGTGGATCCAGTGACAATGGTCAACAATTCTGAAAATGAAATCAGATTTTGTCGAATACCACAAAGGTTTTATCGAATACTAATTAATCTCTTCCAGGATGGCGAGCACCATCCGATTGAGTACACACAGAAGAAAATCATTTCGATGCACATTGACACTGATGTGTTTTGTGGCCGCTCTGATCTATTTGTTGCCCAGAGAAAACGTTTCTGTCGCCAAAGTTGATACGGCAATGGCGATCACGGGAAGCCTACGAAAGACTGGGCATTCATTGAGTCAAATAACCATTCCTTCAACGAGCCAAAGACTATCAGTAAACACAAGGCTGATACTTCGAGATCTTCTACGAGAACCCAAGCAGTCCCATACTGCGATACTTAAGCATTACACACAATGGAGATGTTTGGGATAATATGCATATGTACAAATTCTCAATGAACGTCGACAGTTGTAAGGGTGGGCAACCCGTAGCTGTGATAGTGCACACTGCCATGCATAATGCACAGAAAGGACAAAAAATTAGGAAGGGCACAAGTGTCAAGGAACCAATAACAATTGTTGTGTATTTAGTTGGAGAAACGATCAGCTCATCATTAAAGGCAGAAGTTGAAATCGAAAGTTGAAAGTCGCAGAAATATCAAGATATCGTACTTGGGAATTTCATAGATTCTTACCACATCCTGACCCACAAGCACATCATGGGTTATCACTGGGTTATCAATCATTGTAAGAATGTGCGCTATTTTATCAAGATTGACGATTATGTCGTTGTCCACGTTGACAACGTGCTGCGGTACCTGTTGTTGAACCCATTACCTAAAGGACATATTATGTGCCACGTGGAGAAGTGGTGCAAGAAGAAAATTTCTGAACAGGAATACCCCTTCATCATGTATCCCCGATATTGTGCTGGATTTGCATACATAACAACGCTGTCAGTTGTCAAGAGACTACACGCGACTTCAACATACATCAAAACAATCTGGATTGATGACGTCTACGCTACTGGCCTTCTTGCACTTGCATCCAACACCACACTGATAGGGTTTCCCAGAGGACAGCACTATAACGGGATGAGGAAACCGCCTGCACGATTTGAAAGAGAAGGGATGTTTGTATTGTACCGTAATTAATTGCGTCAAAAGTAGACGACACGAAGGGGGACAATATAACTTGCTTACTGGTTACGAGGGGACCGTGGGTTGAGGTACCCCCGACGTTTGTTTATGTTCCCTGAGCCCGATGTGCGATTTGAAGATATACAGACATCGAGGATACTTCCACCTATGGTCCCCGAGGGACCAGTGTTTATTTTACCGAACACTTCCAAGTTAACTGTAACTGTTGGAAGCATGAATATCGGATCGTACACTTCAGCCAACCTGTGTGAATCAAAAGATTTGAATCTTGCATCTTGCTGTTTTTTTCCGTAAGTATTGCCTTAGTAAAATTAATAAAGTCGCCACTATGTAATTCGCCTTCTAAATATTCACAGGGATTACATTTGAACTTTTTGTCAAAATTATTTATAGGAAATAGAGTCAATGTTTTCATAGCCATCGCTAGATGTTTAGAAAACATTAGAGTAATCCCCCTTTCATCGATTTCCAATCTACAGGTGATTCTGCTGTTATAGTGAGTGAGTTAATATTTAACGTCACATCGGCAATCTGCTGTTATAAAGGGAGTATGTACACAAAGGTGATTCTGATAGTATAAATCACATTAGGCATACACGTGTGTTGTCTGTGTATGTGTGTGGGGGGAGATGTCGAGCCGCAATGTTTTTTGATAAGGGGTGGACGTTCTTCAAAATTACGACCATGTCTTTCTCGTGCTTTCTGATTTAATTAGGTATTTCATTTGTAGCAAACATCTTTAATATCAACATATCTGCAATATACAGATTTATTCCATTTATAAAGGGCGAGCATGATCTGTTGGATCATTTTAAGGTAAATCGGCCTGAATGGTAAACTAGCAAATACACATGGTTTCAGTGAATATATTTATTTCATTTTATGATCGATATATATGAGCGGAGCATGAAGCAATATAACAAACCCCACACAAACGGACTGTGAGAGACAGTAAAATGATGTATATTTCTTGGGAAGGTTCACATAAACACTATATGTACTTTGATTTAATCCGATTCAGGAACCTGCTAATGATGGTTTAATTTAATATTGTGGCCAGTAATATATATTTTTTAAATGGACATTTGACCAAACCAAAACATCTTTTGCAATGAGCATATCTTCAGTTATATCATCTGAAGATCATACGTACGTTTGATTGGCACTGTATGCATGAAATACTATTACCAGGAAACCAAAGTTGGTATTTTCAACTTTTATTGAATTTAAACCACCAAAGTGTTAGATAATTTCAGTTCCATGTTTTACAAAACGTCACCCGTACCAAATATGTGGAAGATTCTGTTGGACTGGCATACAAATTTACTTTTATTGACCGTCTGGAAGACACAGGTCTGTAGATGCCAGAAGGTTTTGTAACACATTTGTGTCACTTGAGGCTCCACTGCACTTCACTACATTAACATGCTGTAAAACCATTGAAGCTGATGGATAATAATATAACGTCTTTATGGAAGGTTTCGATGTGTCGTGTTATTATAGCGTGCAGTTCTTCACTGTTCTCTGGTGGGGTGGAGCTGTCTGTGGGTGTCAGGGGACTCATAGGGTGATATGATGTGTTGACTGGTTAGGATACGTTTGGATATACTAAGGACGAAGGAGTGTTCTGCCCTACTGGGGGTTTATAGATAGTGAAAGAAAAGTGCCCAAGTTTTAACCATTACGTTAATAAAAGATTCTAGCGACAACGTCGTCATTGTTTTATGGCGCAAATTGGGTGCTTAATTATTAAAGACGTCAGCGATTGGTTGGCCATTATCACATATATATATATATTAAAGTCTTAATATCAACAGGACCATCAGCGTTCAGACCACTTGTGCTTTCCACGTCGTCATTTTGGTCTGAAATTTTATGCTAAAATCGACCAGATAAGAGAGAATCTCACCCAGGGGTCTGCTGGTATTAATTGTATCTACACGAGTTGATAAAGTTACAAATATTCCAGACCGAGGACAGTTTTAGGTTTAGCAACGGGTGTTGGTATATGTGATGTCAGAAGAGACGAGGATGAGATTATATTTATCATCAAAGATCACTTTTCACTGGTTTTCGTTAAAGGATGTACATCTCTGAACACGGTACTGACATTATGTTGTGGTACAGCGTTGTCAGAGCATTGTGAGTCATGCAGCTGATGACTTCAGGGTAGTGCACAAAATCTACTGTCACAAAGACATCTTTTGATCTCACACAAGCAATATGTCCTTTGGAACACAGTAATTTTTATGACAATTATTGTACCTATGTACGGATGCATATAGGAATGTGTGTATGTGTTTTTGTGTGTCTGTGAGCGTGTGTGTGTGTGTGCGTGTGTGTATGAGAGAGAAAGAGAGAGAGAGAGTGCATACGTGTGACTGTGTTGTAACGGACCCTCCTCACGGTCGCAACGTGCATGCGTGCATGGATTGTCTCCCTTGTGCTGTAACAGATCCAGAATATTAATACCGTTAAATGTATGCGGGTCCTCCTCTGTGTTGTGAGAGATATTCCACGAAGTCACCATCGATACACGCGATCGTTTACGCACGCGGCGAGGTTGGAGTTGCATGGGTGGGATTGGTAGGGATGGTGTTGCTTTGTGTGAAGCGGGGTTGGTAGGGATGGTGTTGCTTTGGGTGGGGTGGGGTGGGGTTGGTTTTGGTTCACCTTAGGTAAACACGTCAAACACCCAGACGCAATCGACACAGAACAGAGCTCAAAGGAACCGTATAACCAACTTGAATTTCGGTTACAATTTATTGGGGATTTTTTGTTCGTATGTTATGTTTTTAGTTTGTTCTGAAATATTTTACGTATAATCAATAAAGTTTCATCACAACTGAGCTGAAGCTCGGAGGTGTTTGAACTGAAGCTCTGTGATATTGTAGATGCACACGAGATCTTATAACCTCCAAAGGGGCGATGCATGTTAACTAGCCTGATATTTTCATTTGAATAAATATTGATGTAAGTTTCTTCCTATTCATAAGGATGTAAAATCGAAAGTGAATCATCTTTAAAATTTTGTTTAATCTCTGACCATAATGAAGTTTCCAAACAACTTGAAATGTTCATCTTTCAGTTTCCACATCATGTACATAAATGAACGCATGCTGACATTTTTGTTCTCTAGATTCCAATAATTGATGTTCACAACTATTCATATAAGGTCCGTATAAAAATGTCTTTACTCCATCTCGGTTTGGTTTCCGTTAGCGTTGGTGAGTCATAGATCCAATACAAATACAAATGATGCATGGATTTCACGCGGGTGTAAAGACATTACAGAGAGAGAGAGAGAGAGTTGAGATAGAGAGAGAGAGGGGGGAGAGAGAGAGTTCAGTTTTATGCCGTACTCAACACTATTCAAGCTGTATGGCGGAACTCTGTAAACATTCGAGTCTGGACCAGACAATACGGTGATCACCAGGGTGACCATCGATCTACGCGATGACACCTGTCAGCCAAGTCAGCGAGCCTGACCACACTATCTCATTAGTCGACTCTTACGAAAGGATACTGAAGATCGACTCTAACAAAGATCTTCAAGGGTCAGTCCTGAAGAAAAAGTGCATTGAAAATGGAGATATGATATTGAGAAAATACACGGGCAACACATAAACCATACTGAGAGAATACATGGACATAAAGAGCTAATAAACAGAAAATACACTGGAAATGCATAGACCATGCATAGAAAATACATGTATATGGCATAGACCATACATAGAAAATACATATATAAGGCATCGACCATACATGGAAAGTATTTCTTATGTCAGGGATAAGTCATGCATAGAAAATTCATGTA
Organism: Haliotis asinina; assembly: GCF_037392515.1. Classification (NCBI taxonomy): domain Eukaryota; kingdom Metazoa; phylum Mollusca; class Gastropoda; order Lepetellida; family Haliotidae; genus Haliotis; species Haliotis asinina. The sequence goes on along the minus strand of NC_090283.1, from coordinate 6,900,708 downwards.
TAGTGAGTGAGTGAGTGAGTGAGTTTATATTTAACGTCACATCAGCAATATTTCAGCCATATCGTGACGAGAACATTTGACACTGAAAGAGATAATATGTATTTCATAAATAAACCTGTCAGCAAAGGATAGTAAAACAACTAGAATATCACAGTTACAATTTAAAACTAGTGTGGAAATTAAGATCACTATTTGGACAACACAATATAAAACACGGGCTATTTATCACCAACGACAGAAGGTAGATCACCATACTAGGGACCATGGGGACTTACAGTACATTTGCTTCCTGCATGGGCCCTAGCTGGATTTACATCATCCCTTCAGCCGTTAGTAATTCAGGAAATCTAGCCATAAAGTAAAAAGACAGTTATTCTACGATTAGAAACAGTGGAACGTTTTCATGTACTTTAAATGTCTTGGGACTTACGTACCCTCTCAGGAGGACAATAATTTTACTGTGCTTTAACCCCCCTCGAGGATACAGCCACTAACACTCTAAGTTACTAATTCAAACTTCCAAGAATAAAATATTTATTTATATACAATTCATTTAGCAAATTTAAGTCTTTTAAAAATGCAATAATTAAATGAGAGCTAACATTATTAAAAAGATCCTTCAAAGTTCGTGAGTGAAAAAAATTATCCCTTGTGATGGAATATTCAATACAGTCAAGCAGGACATGCTTGACTGTGATTCTTTCATCACAAGGGATACAAAACGGAGGATCTTCACCTTTTAATAAATATTTGTGAGTATACCTCGTATGGCCAATGCGACATCGTCGCATAATGACCTCCTCAAATCTGGACTGACAACCCAAGTAAGTATAACCGATATAAGGTTTTATTTCATGTAATTTATTGATACCTACCTGGGTGTCCCACTTCTTTTGCATGAGATCACGGATATAAGATCTAATAGCAGATTTATAGTCTGAGTACGGAATAAGAAGAGGAGTCACAGACTTGCTGAGGGCTGCCTTGGCAGCAAGATCAGCCATTGTGTTACCAGAAATGCCTACGTGGCTTGGTAACCAACAAAAGACGATGTCGTATAGGCCAGTAGCAAGATTATTATACAATTCAATTATTTCTATTAAACGTGGATGTTTACATGACAGGTTTTTAATAGCCTGAAGGCAAGAAAGAGAGTCAGAAAGGATGATATATTGTTTATGTTTAGGGTGTCTTTGAATATATTTAAGAGCTGTTAAGATGGCGTTTGCTTCTGCAGTAAAAATAGAGCTGTTATCTGGAATTCTAGAAGATATTGTTCTGGATCCAATGACAGTGGCACAAGCCACTGCACCACCGTCCTTGGACCCATCTGTAAATAAGGTTTTGTAATTGCTATATTCACTTATTACTTGATGATATTCTTGTTTATATTGTAATTTATTAGTGTCTGATTTTTTAAATGTAGTTAATGTTAGGTCGACTTGTGGCCTAACCAACTGCCAAGGAGGAGAAGAAAAAAGTCGGTAAGGAACTATATGGTCTAGCTCAATGCCAGCAGCAGCAATGAATGGTTTAATTCTGACTCCAAGGGGTGGAACAAGGGAAGACTTTTGTTATACAGATGCTCATAAAGGGGATTAAAGACACAATTAAATGCAGGATTAGACTCATTAGAGGATAATTTTGTAATGTACTGTAAAGATAGTTTTATACGGCGTTGATTGAGAGAAGGCTCATTGGCCTCAACGTAAAGGCTGTCAACTGGAGAAGTTCTAAAGGAGCCAAGACAAAGCCTTAGACCTTGATGATGGACAGAATCTAATAGCTGTAGGTTGCTTTTGCAGGCTCCACACATATACAATGGAGCCATAGTCAAGCTTCGAACGGACAAGTGATCTATATAAATGTAGGAGAGTAGCTTGATCACCTCCCCACTTTGAATTAGACACCACTTTCAATAAGTCAAGTGCTTTCAGGCATTTAGTTTTTACGGATTTGATATGTGGCAGAAACGTTAAATGTGAGTCAAAAATTAGACCTAAGAACTTGGCCTCCTAGACAACTTTGATGGGAATGCCATTTAAAAACAGTTCTGGGTCTTTATGTGGTTTATATTTACGGCAGAAATGTATGCAATTAGTTTTGGATTTAGAAAATTTGAAACAATTCTCAAGACACCAATTATTAATTTTGTTTAAACACAACTGCAGTGGCCTCTCAATAGTATGCATATTTTTACCACGACAAGAAATATTAAAATCATCCACAAAAAGTGATCCGTCAATCGAATCATTTAAAACTTTTGATAAACTGTTGATTTTAATGCTAAATAAAGTAACAGACAAAATACTCCCTTGTGGGACACCCTGATCCTGATTATAATGGTCAGACAGGGTTGAACCCACTCGAACTTGAAACTGCCTGTCAGTTAAAAACTGAGATACAAAATCATGCAGATCCTGCAAGATGCCATGCTTCCAGGTGGTATCATATGCCTTCTCTAGATCAAAGAATATTGATACCGCATGTTGTTTATTTACTATGGCATTTTTAGCAAACGATTCTAGTCGTACCAAATGATCAAGGGTACTACGATTTTTCCTGAAACCACATTGAATATTTGTTATAAGGTTATGGGTTTCAAGATACCAAGTTAATCTATTGTTGACCATTCGTTCCATGGTTTTACAGACACAACTCGTTAAAGAGATTGGTCTGTAATTCGCAGGATCAGTATGATCCCGGCCAGGTTTGGGAATAGGGACTACAATGGCATTACGCCAGGAAGCTGGGAAATTTCCCGAAGTCCATATTGAATCAAAAATATGCAGCAGTGTTCCCAAACATGATTCGGGCAAATGCTTCAGGAGCTGATAGTGGATGTCATCAGCCCCTGTTGCTGTATCATGAGCTTGTTCAAGTGCAGTATGGAGTTCATGTAATGAAAATAATTCATTATAGTCTTCACCATTGTCCGAGTTAAAATTCAATCTCTTATTCTCCTGTTGTTTCTGATATTTTTGAAATTCTGGACTGTAATTTAACGAAGACGAATGTTTGGCAAGAGTTTCCCCAAACTTATTGGCAATGTCAACTGTATCTGTCAGTAAACTGTCACCATCTTTCAGATGATGAACAGTAGATTTGGAACCTTTGCCTTTTATTCTTTGAATCATGTTCCACACCTTTGAAATAGGTGTACGAGAATTTATTTGGGAAACATAGTTTCGCCAAGAATGACGCTTATTCTGTTTAAAAACACGTCGAGCCTTGGCACTATTTATTTTAACATTATGGAAATTGTGAACTGTTGGATGCCGGCGAAAGTATTTCTCTGCCTTCTTCCTACATTTCCTGACCTATTTGCAATCATCAGTAAACCATGGTTTACGAATATGTGGTGGTGCAGAGGACTTAGGAATAGTTTCATCAGCTATTTCATTTAGCTTGTCCGAAAACAACTGAATAGGATCTATAACATTGTCAAAACATTCATATTTCAACTGGTCAGAACAAAGAGTCCGAAATAAAGTCCAGTTCGCCCTTTTAAAATTCCGCCTTGTTGGGGGAGGATCATCATTAGGGTTTATAGCAGAAAGTATTGTGGGAAAATGGTCACTTCCACCAAGGTCATCGTGGACTGACCATTCGAATTCGGTACAAATAACTGGTTCTGTTAGTGACAGGTCAAGTGCGGAATATGTTCCTGTACCAGGATGCAAGTATGTGGCTTATCCATCATTACATATACATACGTTATTATTTGAAATGAAATCCTCAAGGAGTTTACCTTTATGGTTAGTTGCGGAACTTCCCCACAGAGGGTTATGGCCATTAAGATCACCCATGATGAGACAGGGCTTTGGAAGCTGATCAAAAAGATCCTGCAGATCGGACTGCTGAATAACCAAAGAAGGAGAAAGATACAAAGAACAAAGTGTAAAGGTTATCTGTAAAGTAAGTCGGACAGCAACAGCCTGAAGTTTGGTTTTAAGAGGAACAGGGCTCTGAATAATACCCTGCCTCACCAGAACAGAAGCACCACCGGTGGCTTTATCCCCTGGGGGTGAGAATGAATGATAGGAATTGAACTGACGCAATTCAAATCTGTCAGTACTTTTCAGGTATGTCTCTTGTAGACTAAAAGCTGATGGTTTAAAATCTTGAGATAATAACTGTAGATCGTTAAAATTGTTCCTAAGACCCCTGCAATTCCATTGTATTAAATTGGTAGTACTATTCATGGCGGTTCAACTGGGGATCGCGTACGAGAAGAACGACTTCTCCCATGTACTGGTTGAGAAGGAGTAACCTCCATATCGAGAGGTTCACATGGATTATGATCCGTTACAGACGTAGATGGGGTAGATGGTACTTGTAAATGCTGTAGAGCTTTTGCCCTTCGCTGCTGTTTTTTTTTCTTTATTCGTCAAAGTGGCTCTTCCTTGTCCTGACTGTTTGTTTGATTCAATCTCTAGGTTTACTTCTGTCTGTGAAGCCGACGTTATTAAACCTGGTTGATTTTCAGAAATTCTATTTTGTTCATTGAGAGTGATTTGTTTGTCCTGCACCCAAGATATATTTGTCTGACATGAAGTGGAAACCTTTTCAACAAGACCATGAACAGGGGCGGAAACAGTGGATGAATATGATCGACTCTGAGACTGCAAGGATAAAAACTTTTTGGCTTCTTGGTAGGAGAGGTTGTTTGTGATTTTTATTTTTAGAAGTTTTGCTTCATACTCGAAATTTGGACAGGATTTGGATGATGCCATGTGCTCACCAGTACAGTTGGCACATCTGATGGCCTCTGTGCATTCACTGTTATCATGATCCCCACTGCAACGGGAGCATACTATCTTTCGTGTACATGACTTGGCACCATGACCAAATTTTTGGCATCTGAAACACCTCAGTGGATTAGGTATGTACACGTCCACTGGGATGTTGAAATAGCCTGCTTTAACGGCTTTTGGTATAGTTGACAGTCCAAAGGTAAACAAGTAGGTATTTGTGTTAATGATATTTTCATCTTGTTTTCTCGTAAAACGCTTTACAGACGTCACTCCTTGATGTGTCAGTTCTGTAACAATGTCTTTCTCCGACATATATGCCAGACAACGAGATCTGTCTCGGACAATGCCTTTGCAAGTATTCAGTGATCTGTGTGGAGAGACAACAACTGGAGTGTTAACGAACTGTTTTAATCCTAACAGGTTGATAGACTGTAGCCTTCGGGCACATTCAATAAGGAGTGAACCAGAACGAAGCCTTGTTACGTTTGTCACCTCACCACAGACACCTTTGATGCCCTTAGAAATGGCAAATGGATTCAGTTTCAATGGACTTCCATCTGTTGCTTCAATGACCAAAAATCTTGGCCAAGTATCCACTTCTGCAGAAGACGATTCATCATCAGAAGATGTTGAAAGATGTCTACGTTTATTTTTCTTTGAACCAGAGAGTAGGTTTAGAGCCATGGTAGATTAATAATATTCCGCATCTCTGCTCTCCACCCGCCATCGAGTGTCAACAAGGACGATCCTACAGTGGAAACCAAACTGCACGATCAGAGCTACAGGGATGTTATACTCCAGAGATACAGACGTAAATAGCTAAGATGTCTAAAAGAAGAAATGTCAGGCTGGTTCGGCCCATGCCATTCCCCTTAAGAAGCTCAGAATTTAGAGGTCAGTATCTCCAGATTGGCCCATGAGCCACCGCCTTCTGGCATCAGACACTAGGCAAACATATATAACATGAATTTAAAATGTGAACGTTCGTTATCAAAGATTCACAGTAATTAAAGTACATACTTTCCAGAATGTTGTCCATGCACAGGGCATGGCATGACCAGCCGATTGGTTGAACAGGGCCCATTCAACCACCCGTCTAGGTGAAGTCAGGGCCAAAGTGGTGTGTTGAGCAACAGGAACACGGTTGCAGGCTCCTATTGCCCTCAACCACCAGGATCCCCTTCTCCACCGACACAGGGCCGCAACCCACGGCAAACGGGTTGGTGGACCAAATATGCCCCCGGGTCCACTACGGGGGTGTCGGCGAGCTCTTGGCGTTATCCAGCACCCACCACGAGGAGGTGGCTCGCCACGGGTGCCAATTCATGTATAACCTACAGTAAACTCATACATGGAAACCAGGTTGAAACCTTCAATAAACTCGTACATGGAAACCAACTGGATCCCGCTTGAAGGAGTGGGTAATGAAACGAACTGGAAACCATCCTGAAATGGTGCAGTTTCAGTTGCATGAAAACCACAATGAAACTATAGGAAACTCCCTGGAAACCAACTGGAAATGTTGGTTTCTATGGCGTTTCTTCTCGGTTTCAGTGTTCCGGAAACCAGCTTATTTTTGCTGTGAACGTCTTAAAGCTAAATTCACTTACACACACCTTTTGAAAGGTGTTCACTTCCATTCTGGTTCCCGTCAATATTAGGACTAACATGATGCATGCAATGACTAAGGAGCTGCTACGTCTTTTATGCAGTTGTTAGTACAGGACAGAATAACATGTTCGGCCCTCAGTTGAAACACGAGTAGCAATGTGAAGGACACATGCACTTTGTTACCCGTATTTATAGATAGTCCAAATGTAACCGTTATAACAATACATGCCTAAACGGTCACTGTGACAGCATTCGGGTTGTTTTTAAGCTGCTCTTTCACTCGTACACATTCTTACAAACATAACAAACACCTCCCGGCAACATCAGCCATCTAGGAAACGCATTGCGTGTTGCATAAGCCACAGTCAAAACTATAAAGGGTTCTCGGGAAGAAAGCAGACCCATAGAACACTCGTAGAACACTACGACAGCTCAGACTGGGGCTATGGGTTTACACTGTACTCGTGCAGAACTAACGCCGTACACTGGAGTACACTCCCTGTACCACCAAAGTAGATTCAGGTGGTATATCTTTAGTTCTTCTTTAGCAGTGAAACGGTGTTGAAATCTGGTCTGCATCACTAGTGTTTATGCTAGTTGTAAATAAATTATTTAACCTCACCACCACCAGTACCACCACCACTGCTACTACTACAACAAACACCAACACCAATTCCACTACTTCCTCTGATACTGACGCTAACACCACCACCAACAACAACATCACCAACATCACCAACACATAATACTTATGCAACAGCAGCAGGGTGTTGTCCACTTTCACACACTATATGTGGGTCGACCACTGACACAAAATAGAGTATGCACATGTCAATTCTGTGTAGTGACCTATAGACACAACTACCAGGAAAACGGTGCCATCATCTTTGAATGTAGTCACTACCATCGTCACCATAACCACACGTTATCAACATATCGGCAACCACCATAACATATTTTTGCAGTGTTTTTATACTAATCTCTTTGGAAATGATCAATGAAATCTGTGAAATATTTCCAACCAGTTGTGAAGTTGTGCTAAGGCTGAACATAAGATTGAGTGACTGAGTTGATTTTCATAAAGTCACAACTGCAATATTCAGCCATATTTGAAATATGTGTATGATATAAAAGCTGTAATCAGCAAAATGACAGGAACAGCACAGTTAAAAACTAGTAAAATGAATAGCATTGTTTGGACAGTGCAACATCTAAACAACGCCAGATTGAGACACAATTCATGTAGTTGTTCAATGTTACTATGCTTGTATACACAGAAGCACATTACGTAGGTTTCTGTTGCTACAGTCACACCCACGTCACAGTGACAGAGGCGGTGTTTCCTGTACAGCGGTCGGAGTGTATATTGAACACACCACAGTATGACTGCATAATGCCCGGTCATAGCTGAAACTATCTTGAATATCACTTAATACGACTGAATTTTTACTGTATAGGCTTTAAGGAAACCTTGCGAAATGAATGGACTACTTCATCAGTTGCATGACAGAATATGATTTACACACAAGATATACAATTAGAATTACAGGTCAAGCCTCTGTTCATCATTTGGTTATTTCGTAATGAGACTAGCTATAGCTAATGTCTAGACTATAGCTGCTTCTATGTATGGCCTTTGAAAGGGATTTAGAAGGGAACACACTCTGGAAGAAATGCCAACCGGCTTTTTATGAGGAAATGCACGTTTCGCAGAATATTCCTGGCAGAGAAAATATATATATACATGTATAGTCTTGAACACAATAGAGGTGACATGTTCTGAGCGCGTACAGCATGATAAGCACCGGATAGCCCACGCCATTTGACGTATTCCAACGTGTACCCATTTTCTGCGAGGTGAACAAGAGCAATATTGAACAAACTCAAATATGTGTGCTTAGTGGTTGGGCATGACAAAATGTTTAGAAACTCTCAGGTGTCAAACACGGAGTCCCATCCAAGTACCCTCCGTGACCAACGTTGCTGGACTTGTACAAGAACACACGCCACTTCAGAAAACATCGTGTTCCTTTTAACAAAGAAGTATTCACAAGTTCCCCATACCCTGCACAATTACCTGTACAATTGTTGTAGACTGTTCTAGATGTCATTAATACTTATTGTAATAGCAGGTGCTTATTATGGGTATTATTCTACCAGTTATTGTGTTTGTCTTATCATGATATATATCTGTACTACCACTATTATAAATGTATAACATCAAACTATCGTGAATATTGTCACGTGTTTTGATTCAGAGATCGCAAGGACTTAGGAGTGCGTCATCGCAGGTTCTATGTTCGTGAATCACATGTACAGATGTGACAAGGTCGCGAGTACAGCACTTTACACACCGCACAGCCCCATTTCGTCGGAAGTGAAATACACACTGAATATATATATGCAGGATCACGTAAGCATTGAATGGAACCATTTCTACCCATACATGCCCCATGTCCACGTTGCCTCACGTTAAAGCCCATGTGTATGACAATGGTTGTAATGTATGCACGCAAACGTGAGTCCTCTTGAACATTCGAACATAGCCGTCGTTGTTTTGATCGACCCGTTTGAGTCTCTTTGCATGTTCCTCCCCGGTACAAATATATGCTACCCCTGTCACATGAATGTCAGTTGTGACTCATCTACACATCTACACTTCGGCATTGTAGATCACCACACACTCTTTATTTGCACCTTTCCCTGGCTGTAAGGAGAATACGACTGGAGAGAAATTTCATCTGTAGGGAGGTCTCAGCAGTAAGAATATCACAAATGCAGTAGTAAGTTTCTAACCGCCAAGGGACTTGACACTGAAGCTTTGCAAAATAGATGACTTTCAGGTAATGTATCCAATTGGTTGAACTCACAGCCATTTCCCCCTTACGTTAGTCCTGAAAAAGTAACAAACAAACAAGCAAACAAAGTCACTTTGACAATATTTCAACCATATCGTGACTAAAACAATATATATATTAACAATAACTTAAGACTGATTATACAATTCCATCAACGATGGACAGCAAAACCACTAGTACATCACAGATATACATGTAAAACCAGACCCGTGAAGGTCCGGGGAAGAGCTGGCCTACATCGGGTGGTCAGGCTCGCTGACTTGGTTGACACATGTCATCGGTTCCCAATTGCGCAGTTCGATGCTGATGTTGTTGATGACTGGATTGTCGGGCCCAGACTCGATTATTTACAGACCGCCGCCATTTAGCTGGAATATTGCTGAGTGCGGTGTAAAACTCAACTACACAGTAATTAAATATAAAGCATTCTAACCATCAGGGACAACGCAACATTAAATGAGTCAAAAGGAAATTTCACATTCTTTCTTCAGGGCACTATAAAAGAACAAGAGATGGTAAGATGGTTAAATTGTTATTATTTCATTGTTGGGATCTGTGTGCTGTACTCGATACACTTTCAGTGCCACAATCAGTTCCATTAGGCTACATCGCAGTTCCAAAACATGGGTACACACAGAATGTCAAGTCACAATATGGACGTCGAGAATGGAGACTGGCAGCCCGCAATCTATTTCGAATGGTTTATCAGGACCTCTAGACATCTCTGTCCTGGTTCCTGTAGCAGAAATCTGTAAAGTAGGTGACGTAGGACGATTTGACGGTCACAAAGCCCTCTTACCGGCTCGACCTCGTAGAGCAGGTCGAAGACCATCTCGTAATTTTTTACCCCGTTTCACAAAGACTTCGTACATTTACACTGTCTTAAACAGCCACAAATGTGGGACCCCGATTGACCTGTCGTAAATGCTTTAGGAAGTCGTAAACACTACTAGTACAAAGATGGTGTCAACGACTATGGTACAGCAAATGATGAAAACATGCTAACTAATAAGGCCTAAGAAATTTTGAGATCATGATTCAAAGCAATATTTGGTGTACAGTATAATTTCAAATGTGAAAATTCGGATAATTACTATGATTATCTGATTTAAAAATAACGTGGTAACGATCACTGATATCAGTTTTTCATGTTATTTCCAATGATAAATCTGAAACGCAGCCGATCGGTTGGGATGCTTTCGAAACTATACTCACGCGAACGCCAAAGTGCGCTTTCCGCCATATTGGATAGTGTCTACAAAATCTCGTTTCGCAAAGGCCGGAATTAGACGCCTATTATATCACTAAAATACCATAGTCAGCTGCGACAAATGCATCACTGAATTACCGACACATGTTAACATGATATTACATCTGGTTTTGCCACCAGTACCAACAGAGAGAAATTACAACGAAACATACTAGGGGTGAAGACAAAGACTAGGCTAATTTGAAACGTAAACAAACAAAAGTTCCTATTTTGCAGTGTAGCACTTTATAAACAAAGTCCGACATCCAACCGGCTCTCAATTTCTTTGAATGGCTCAACAACATGTATGCATAGAAAGAGTAGCATAGCAGGAAATTAAAAACAGATACAATTCAAAGATTTGATACTTCATAAGTAATTGTCAAAATTTTCCTGCAGGGTGACGCCATAAGAGAAACAAAATTACGAAGAACAACGGTAATTATCAGTGTTTCTGGCATCTTCTCTTGCTTACAGTGAAAACGATGAAAACATATAACAACACACTGATAGTCAGAGTCACCCTAATTACTTACATATCATATTTATGTATAAACGGAATCCAGAAATGAGGAAAGAGTCCTCGTAAAATCCTGTGTACCCTTGTCAGCGAAGCCACCATTTCGTAAAAAATCGGTCATTGGTTGTATTAGGCCATTTCTTGGAGGTGAAGGTCGGATGGACAAGAGTAAACACAAAAGTTTCCGAAAACACATTCAGTACTATGAAGTATGTTTAGCGTATGGTCCAGATATGTTTTCATGAAACCAGTATCTACCTTTAGCCTTGTTCAATATCACATCATACGTGGATATAGGGTTTACGGTTTTATTCTTTGAAAGTTTTTAATTGGTTGAATAAAAGTTACGAAAGAAGTTGACACATTTAGTGTAACGGACCACGGTTAAATCTTTACACAAGACTAGTGTTATTAGATCAAACGTAGACATAACGGCAACATGGTTAATGGACAGCGATTAATTCAAACCTTATACTTAAACTGCTAATATTAATGGAACTGATTTATACATTTTATCTTGTAATTTTCAATGGAATTTAGTGAGAGAATATAATTTTTACGATAAGACAATCTGTGCTATCAATTAAAAACATGGCATTTGCACTGTTATTGAAACTGTGTTTCTATTTTGAAATACTTCGTTAATAACAGGATACGCAGGTGCCTGTTTGGTCTCGCTGTATGCGTTGCTATGCAACAAAGTACTTCTTAAACGATGTACGACATGGATGTAGGAACCCGTGGTACGACATGGATACGACGTCTTTGTGAAACGGTCGTAAGGGAGGTCGGAAGAGGGTCGTAAGGGAGGTCGGAAGAGGGTCGTAAGGGAGGTCGGAAGAGGGTCGTAAGGGAGGTCGGAAGAAGGTAGTAAACAAAGGGCCTATGGGCTACGACCTCCTGAATTTAGGAGGCTTTTGTGAAACGCAGCCTAGAAGTGGTGCCAGTTTGTTGTAGACGACCTCGCAAGTCATACGCAGTACGACGGCTGCATCACATTGCTCTTGTGACATCAACAACTGATCTTCCCGCTTGCAACATGCCAGCGGCACGTTCACGTTGCACATTTGACAACCTTGGCATTTAAAGTACCGTTAGAATCGGTTTAACAGTGATTTTTTTCAGTTTATGTGTGCCAATGCAAACACGTGAAAATAAAGAAAACTTCGATGAGAAGATCACGTAATCGACTGCATGTGCAAAACCTGATTTGGCACTAACGTCGTTTGCACGACGAATGGATGGGTTTGAGTGGGTTTTGCTAACGTTTTCTAGGGTCGAAAGATAGGGATTCCATTTCGGATACATAGATGTATCATCAGAGAAAAAATGTTAATTATTTTTTTAAAAAATACGTTTGGTGACGTTTCCTTTTTGACTCAGTATATACAGAGGTCATAGAAAGCCAACAACTGAAGGTAGATCACCATAATAGGGACCATGGGGACTTCCTGTACACTTGCTACCTGCATGGACCCCAGCTGGATTTACACCATCACATCAGCCATTGACGATTGTAAGAAATATTTAGCCAACTTTCAAAGAACAAAAATACTACGTTTTAAACATTTGGTAAATTTAAATTTAGTTAAGATTTGGGACTTAGGTACCCTCTCAGGGAAACAATAATTTTAATTCTTTGACCTCCCTTCGGAGGGTAAAAATGAACAATCTCAGTTACTATTCTAAACTACCAGTAAAAATATTTATTTGTTTACAAGTTATTCATTAACATTTATCTAATAAATCTAATAATTCTCTTTCATTTAAAAATTCCATACTTAAATGATCATTAACATTATGAAGAAGGTCCTTCAGTGTCTGACAGTGGAACGGAGCAAGAATTTGTATCTAAACGTCGCATTCACGACATATAGAAATTTTTATCCGTAAATTTTTTTTCTGAAAATGACATTCAAATAAGATTTGTACACTGTGATACTTTCAGTTTATAAACACACAGTCCTCACTACAGCCGAGTGTCTCAAGAGGTAAATATAACACTGTCTACACTGAGAGTCCTGACTAGACCTGAGTGTATCAAGAGGTAAATATAACACTGTCTGCACTGAGAGTCCTGACTAGACCTGAGTGTATCAAGAGGTAAATATAACACTGTCTACACTGAGAGTCCTGACTAAACCCGATTGTATCAAGAGATAAATATAACACTGTCTACACTGAGAGTCCTGACTAGACCTGAGTGTATCAAGAGGTAAATGTACCAGTGTATACACTGAACGTCCTGGATAGAACTGAAAGTGTTGAGTAGTCAGTATAACTTACACTAACAGTTCTGAATAGAGATGACAGTGTCAAGCGTTGAGTGTTACACTGTACACACTGACAATCCTGAATAGAACTGAATGTGGAAACTGGGTACTCTAACAGTGTTACAGTGAAAGTCCTTGCTAGAGCTGACAGTGTCAAGCGTTGAGTGTTACACTGTACACACTGACAATCCTGAATAGAACTGAATGTGGAAACTGGGTACTCTAACAGTGTTACAGTGAAAGTCCTTGCTAGAGCTGACAGTGTCAAGCGTTGAGTGTTACACTGTACACACTGACAATCCTGGATAGAACTGAATGTGGAAACTGGGTACTATAACAGTGTTACAGTGAAGGTCCTTGCTAGAGCTGACAGTGTCAAGCGTTGAGTGTTACACTGTACACACTGAAAATCCTGAATAGAACTGAATGTGGAAACTGGGTACTCTAACAGTGTTACAGTGAAAGTCTTTGCTAGAGCTGACAGTGTCAAGCGTTGAGTGTTACACTGTACACACTGACAATCCTGGATAGAGCTGAATGTGGAAACTGGGTACTATAACAGTGGTACAGTGAAAGTCCTTGCTAGAGCTGACAGTGTCAAGCGTTGAACGTTACACTGTACACACTGACAATCCTGAATAGAACTGAATGTGGAAACTGGGTACTCTAACAGTGTTACAGTGAAAGTCCTTGCTAGAGCTGACAGTGTCAAGCGTTGAGTGTTACACTGTACACACTGACAATCCTGAATAGAACTGAATGTGGAAACTGGGTACTCTAACAGTGTTACAGTGAAAGTCCTTGCTAGAGCTGACAGTGTCAAGCGTTGAGTGTTAAACTGTACACACTGACAATCCTGGATAGAACTGAATGTGGAAACTGGGTACTCTAACAGTGTTACAGTGAAAGTCCTTGCTAGAGCTGACAGTGTCAAGCGTTGAGTGTTACACTGTGCACACTGACAATCCTGAATAGAACTGAATGTGGAAACTGGGTACTCTAACAGTGTTACAGTGAAAGTCCTTGCTAGAGCTGACAGTGTCAAGCGTTCAGCATTACACTGCACACACTGACAATCCTGGATAGAACTGAATGTGGAAACTGGGTACTATAACAGTGTTGCAGTGAAAGTCCTTGCTAGAGCTGACAGTGTCAAGCGTTGAGTGTTACACTGTACACACTGACAATCCTGGATAGAACTGAATGTGGAAACTGGGTACTCTAACAGTGATACAGTGAAAGTCCTTGCTAGAGCTGACAGTGTCAAGCGTTGAGTGTTACACTGTACACACTGACAATCCTGGATAGAACTGAATGTGGAAACTGGGTACTATAACAGTGTTACAGTGAAGGTGCTTGCTAGAGCTGACAGTGTCAAGCGTTGAGTGTTACACTGTACACACTGACAATCCTGAATAGAACTGAATGTGGAAACTGGGTGCTATAACAGTGTTACAGTGAAAGTCCTTGCTAGAGCTGACAGTGTCAAGCGTTGAGTGTTACACTGTACACACTGACAATCCTGAATAGAACTGAATGTGGAAACTGGGTACTCTAACAGTGTTACAGTCAAAGTCCTTGCTAGAGCTGACAGTGTCAAGCGTTGAGTATTACACTGCACACACTGACAATCCTGGATAGAACTGAATGTGGAAACTGGGTACTCTAACAGTGTTACAGTGAAAGTCCTTGCTAGAGCTGACAGTGTCAAGCGTTGAGTGTTACACTGTACACACTGACAATCCTGAATAGAACTGAATGTGGAAACTGGGTACTCTAACAGTGTTACAGTGAAAGTCCTTGCTAGAGCTGACAGTGTCAAGCGTTGAGTGTTACACTGTACACACTGACAATCCTGGATAGAACTGAATGTGGAAACTGGGTACTCTAACAGTGTTACAGTGAAAGTCCTTGCTAGAGCTGACAGTGTCAAGCGTTGAGTGTTACACTGTGCACACTGACAATCCTGAATAGAACTGAATGTGGAAACTGGGTACTCTAACAGTGTTACAGTGAAAGTCCTTGCTAGAGCTGACAGTGTCAAGCGTTGAGCATTACACTGCACACACTGACAATCCTGGATAGATCTGAATGTGGAAACTGGGTACTATAACAGTGTTGCAGTGAAAGTCCTTGCTAGAGCTGACAGTGTCAAGCGTTGAGTGTTACACTGTACACACTGACAATCCTGGATAGAACTGAATGTGGAAACTGGGTACTATAACAGTGTTACAGTGAAAGTCCTTGCTAGAGCTGACAGTGTCAAGCGTTGAGTGTTACACTGTACACACTGACAATCCTGGATAGAACTGAATGTGGAAACTGGGTACTCTAACAGTGTTACAGTGAAGGTGCTTGCTAGAGCTGACAGTGTCAAGCGTTGAGTGTTACACTGTACACACTGACAATCCTGAATAGAACTGAATGTGGAAACTGTGTGCTATAACAGTGTTACAGTGAAAGTCCTTGCTAGAGCTGACAGTGTCAAGCGTTGAGTGTTACACTGTACACACTGACAATCCTGAATAGAACTGAATGTGGAAACTGGGTACTCTAACAGTGTTACAGTGAAAGTCCTTGCTAGAGCTGACAGTGTCAAGCGTTGAGTATTACACTGCACACACTGACAATCCTGGATAGAACTGAATGTGGAAACTGGGTACTATAACAGTGGTACAGTGAAAGTCCTTGCTAGAGCTGACAGTGTCAAGCGTTGAGTGATACACTGTACACACTGACAATCCTGGATAGAACTGAATGTGGAAACTGGGTACTCTAACAGTGTTACAGTGAAAGTCCTTGCTAGAGCTGACAGTGTCAAGCGTTGAGTGTTACACTGTACACACTGACAATCCTGGATAGAACTGAATGTGGAAACTGGGTACTATAACAGTGTTACAGTGAAGGTCCTTGCTAGAGCTGACAGTGTCAAGCGTTGAGTGTTACACTGTACACACTGACAATCCTGAATAGAACTGAATGTGGAAACTGGGTACTCTAACAGTGTTACAGTGAAAGTCTTTGCTAGAGCTGACAGTGTCAAGCGTTGAGTGTTACACTGTGCACACTGACAATCCTGGATAGAGCTGAATGTGGAAACTGGGTACTATAACAGTGGTACAGTGAAAGTCCTTGCTAGAGCTGACAGTGTCAAGCGTTGAGTGTTACACTGTACACACTGAGAATCCTGAATAGAACTGAATGTGGAAACTGGGTACTCTAACAGTGTTACAGTGAAAGTCCTTGCTAGAGCTGACAGTGTCAAGCGTTGAGTGTTACACTGTACACACTGACAATCCTGGATAGAACTGAATGTGGAAACTGGGTACTCTAACAGTGTTACAGTGAAAGTCCTTGCTAGAGCTGACAGTGTCAAGCGTTGAGTGTTACACTGTGCACACTGACAATCCTGAATAGAACTGAATGTGGAAACTGGGTACTATAGCAGTGTTACAGTGAAAGTCCTTGCTAGAGCTGACAGTGTCAAGCGTTGAGTATTACACTGCACACACTGACAATCCTGAATAGAACTGAATGTGGAAACTGGGTACTATAACAGTGTTACAGTGAAAGTCCTTGCTAGAGCTGACAGTGTCAAGCGTTGAGTGTTACACTGTACACACTGACAATCCTGAATAGAACTGAATGTGGAAACTGGGTACTATAACAGTGTTACAGTGAAAGTCCTTGCTAGAGCTGACAGTGTCAAGCGTTGAGTGTTACACTGTACACACTGACAATCCTGAATAGAACTGAATGTGGAAACTGGGTACTCTAACAGTGGTACAGTGAAAGTCCTTGCTAGAGCTGACAGTGTCAAGCGTTGAGTGTTACACTGTACACACTGACAATCCTGGATAGAACTGAATGTGGAAACTGGGTACTATAACAGTGTTACAGTGAAGGTCCTTGCTAGAGCTGACAGTGTCAAGCGTTGAGTGTTACACTGTACACACTGAAAATCCTGAATAGAACTGAATGTGGAAACTGGGTACTATAGCAGTGTTACAGTGAAAGTCTTTGCTAGAGCTGACAGTGTCAAGCGTTGAGTGTTACACTGTACACACTAACAATCCTGGATAGAGCTGAATGTGGAAACTGGGTACTATGACAGTGGTACAGTCAAAGTCCTTGCTAGAGCTGACAGTGTCAAGCGTTGAGCGTTACACTGTACACACTGACAATCCTGAATAGAACTGAATGTGGAAACTGGGTACTCTAACAGTGTTACAGTGAAAGTCCTTGCTAGAGCTGACAGTGTCAAGCGTTGAGTGTTACACTGTACACACTGACAATCCTGAATAGAACTGAATGTGGAAACTGGGTACTCCAACAGTGTTACAGTGAAAGTCCTTGCTAGAGCTGACAGTGTCAAGCGTTGAGTGTTACACTGTACACACTGACAATCCTGGATAGAACTGAATGTGGAAACTGGGTACTCTAACAGTGTTACAGTGAAAGTCCTTGCTAGAGCTGACAGTGTCAAGCGTTGAGTGTTACACTGTGCACACTGACAATCCTGAATAGAACTGAATGTGGAAACTGGGTACTCTAACAGTGTTACAGTGAAAGTCCTTGCTAGAGCTGACAGTGTCAAGCGTTGAGCATTACACTGCACACACTGACAATCCTGGATAGATCTGAATGTGGAAACTGGGTACTATAACAGTGTTGCAGTGAAAGTCCTTGCTAGAGCTGACAGTGTCAAGCGTTGAGTGTTACACTGTACACACTGACAATCCTGGATAGAACTGAATGTGGAAACTGGGTACTCTAACAGTGTTACAGTGAAAGTCCTTGCTAGAGCTGACAGTGTCAAGCGTGGAGTGTTACACTGTACACACTGACAATCCTGGATAGAACTGAATGTGGAAACTGGGTACTATAACAGTGTTACAGTGAAGGTGCTTGCTAGAGCTGACAGTGTCAAGCGTTGAGTGTTACACTGTACACACTGACAATCCTGAATAGAACTGAATGTGGAAACTGGGTGCTATAACAGTGTTGCAGTGAAAGTCCTTGCTAGAGCTGACAGTGTCAAGCGTTGAGTGTTACACTGTACACACTGACAATCCTGAATAGAACTGAATGTGGAAACTGGGTACTCTAACAGTGTTACAGTGAAAGTCCTTGCTAGAGCTGACAGTGTCAAGCGTTGAGTATTACACTGCACACACTGAGAATCCTGGATAGAACTGAATGTGGAAACTGGGTACTATAACAGTGGTACAGTGAAAGTCCTTGCTAGAGCTGACAGTGTCAAGCGTTGAGTGATACACTGTACACACTGACAATCCTGGATAGAACTGAATGTGGAAACTGGGTACTCTAACAGTGTTACAGTGAAAGTCCTTGCTAGAGCTGACAGTGTCAAGCGTTGAGTGTTACACTGTACACACTGACAATCCTGGATAGAACTGAATGTGGAAACTGGGTACTCTAACAGTGTTACAGTGAAAGTCCTTGCTAGAGCTGACAGTGTCAAGCGTTGAGTGTTACACTGTGCACACTGACAATCCTGAATAGAACTGAATGTGGAAACTGGGTACTATAGCAGTGTTACAGTGAAAGTCCTTGCTAGAGCTGACAGTGTCAAGCGTTGAGTATTACACTGCACACACTGACAATCCTGGATAGAACTGAATGTGGAAACTGGGTACTATAACAGTGTTACAGTGAAAGTCCTTGCTAGAGCTGACAGTGTCAAGCGTTGAGTGTTACACTGTACACACTGACAATCCTGGATAGAACTGAATGTGGAAACTGGGTACTATAACAGTGTTACAGTGAAAGTCCTTGCTAGAGCTGACAGTGTCAAGCGTTGAGTGTTACACTGTACACACTGACAATCCTGGATAGAACTGAATGTGGAAACTGGGTACTCTAACAGTGTTACAGTGAAAGTCCTTGCTAGAGCTGACAGTGTCAAGCGTTGATTGATACACTGTACACACTGACAATCCTGGATAGAACTGAATGTGGAAACTGGGTACTCTAACAGTGTTACAGTGAAAGTCCTTGCTAGAGCTGACAGTGTCAAGCGTTGAGTGTTACACTGTACACACTGACAATCCTGGATAGAACTGAATGTGGAAACTGGGTACTCTAACAGTGTTGCAGTGAAGGTCCTTGCTAGAGCTGACAGTGTCAAGCGTGGAGTGTTACACTGAACACACTGACAATCCTGAATAGAACTGAATGTGGAAGCTGGGTACTAAAACAGTGTTGCAGTGAAAGTCCTTGCTAGAGCTGACAGTGTCAAGCGTTGAGTGTTACACTGTACACACTGACAATCCTGGATAGAACTGAATGTGGAAACTGGGTACTATAACAGTGTTACAGTGAAAGTCCTTGCTAGAGCTGACAGTGTCAAGCGTTGAGTGTTACACTGTACACACTGAAAATCCTGAATAGAACTGAAAGTGGAAACTGGGTACTCTAACAGTGTTACAGTGAAAGTCTTTGCTAGAGCTGACAGTGTCAAGCGTTGAGTGTTACACTGTGCACACTGACAATCCTGGATAGAGCTGAATGTGGAAACTGGGTACTATAACAGTGGTACAGTGAAAGTCCTTGCTAGAGCTGACAGTGTCAAGCGTTGAGTGTTACACTGTACACACTGACAATCCTGAATAGAACTGAATGTGGAAACTGGGTACTCTAACAGTGTTACAGTGAAAGTCCTTGCTAGAGCTGACAGTGTCAAGCGTTGAGTGTTACACTGTACACACTGACAATCCTGGATAGAACTGAATGTGGAAACTGGGTACTCTAACAGTGTTACAGTGAAAGTCCTTGCTAGAGCTGACAGTGTCAAGCGTTGAGTGTTACACTGTACACACTGACAATCCTGAATAGAACTGAATGTGGAAACTGAGTACTATGGCAGTGTTACAGTGAAAGTCCTTGCTAGAGCTGACAGTGTCAAGCGTTGAGTGTTACACTGTACACACTGACAATCCTGGATAGAACTGAATGTGGAAACTGGGTACTCTAACAGTGTTACAGTGAAAGTCCTTGCTAGAGCTGACAGTGTCAAGCGTTGAGTGTTACACTGCACACACTGACAATCCTGGATAGAACTGAATGTGGAAACTGGGTACTCTAACAGTGTTACAGTGAAAGTCCTTGCTAGAGCTGACAGCGTCAAGCGTTGAGTGTTACACTGTACACACTGACAATCCTGGATAGAACTGAATGTGGAAACTGGGTACTATAACAGTGTTACAGTGAAAGTCCTTGCTAGAGCTGACAGTGTCAAGCGTTGAGTGTTACACTGTACACACTGACAATCCTGAATAGAACTGAATGTGGAAACTGGGTACTCTAACAGTGTTACAGTGAAAGTCCTTGCTAGAGCTGACAGTGTCAAGCGTTGAGTGATACACTGTACACACTGACAATCCTGGATAGAACTGAATGTGGAAACTGGGTACTCTAACAGTGTTACAGTGAAAGTCCTTGCTAGAGCTGACAGTGTCAAGCGTTGAGTGTTACACTGTACACACTGACAATCCTGGATAGAACTGTATGTGGAAACTGGGTACTCCAACAGTGTTGCAGTGAAGGTCCTTGCTAGAGCTGACAGTGTCAAGCGTGGAATGTTACACTGAACACACTGACAATCCTGAATAGAACTGAATGTGGAAACTGGGTACTATAACAGTGTTGCAGTGAAAGTCCTTGCTAGAGCTGACAGTGTCAAGCGTTGAGTGTTACACTGTACACACTGACAATCCTGAATAGAACTGAATGTGGAAACTGGGTACTATAACAGTGGTACAGTGAAAGTCCTTGCTAGAGCTGACAGTGTCAAGCGTTGAGTGTTACACTGTACACACTGACAATCCTGGATAGAACTGAATGTGGAAACTGGGTACTATAACAGTGTTACAGTGAAAGTCCTTGCTAGAGCTGACAGTGTCAAGCTGCCAACATGACACTGTATGCTATGACATCCCTGACTAGAGCTGAGTGGATCAAGTTGTCAATATGAGACTGTATACACTGACAGCACTAACTAAAGGCCATTGTGTCAAGTGACCGATATTACATAATTTGCAATACTGACAGTCCTGGCGCTGCCTGCATTGACAGTACATTGTGATTGCATGAAAGAAACCAATCAGCGTCAGTTTACAATTCCTGTTCTCTGCTATATGAATACATTATATGATTTTCATTATATGATCTTTAACAGTTAAGTACATGTGTGCATAAATGTGATTCAAGACTCAATGAATGAATTACACGATCTCAATATTCCTGTACTGTTACAGTATGAACACGAATCGAAATGACAGTGAAGGCCATGGGGTGGATATCATAATGAACAATCTACAAAGAAATAGTTGTCGAGTTGTTTTAACATTTGAATGTTACTCATTAGGAGATGCGGTTGTGATAGACTGATATTCTTACACCAGTTCCTGATGACAAAGTACAGATCATACGAAACATGACATGAATGACGAAACATGCCATGCATGACGAAACATGACATGCACGACGAAACATGCATCATGTGAAACGTATGCTTATATCAACCAAACATAAGTTTTGTTAAGTTTATTCTATGTTTTCAAACAACTCAATCAGCGGTCGACCTCCTGACAATATTAGTGATTCACCGTGTGAACGTCGATGTTTCATAACCAGGTCAACGTCAGTAATCACAACGAATGCCACAATGAGTGGACGAAATGCAACGGTGTTAATGCTGTACGCATTATATGTACATCTCGCGCGTCATTTGCAGGTAATAAGTTTGTATCGGTGAACCAGTTAGTTTCAATACCCCTTGTGCACCACTACAGTTATATCAGAGAGTGCCAGCTTCATAAGCGTGGAACACACGACTTCATGCAGGTCGAATACATAACCTCACTTGGATTGAGTAAGGTAGCTACAGGCCTATAACGATAATCAAGGCATATACGTGTGCTATACGTGTTAATTCTGAACCAGCTGCAACAAAGGCGAATAACGTTGGTTTAGTAGCAAACCAAACTTTATGGAAAAACTGTTTTCATTAGCTCTCGTGTATTATGCTCATGAGCTGGTTAATTTCAGTTTTCCCATTAAACGGAAGATAGCAGTTAACTGGCAATATTACTCTGATCCGCCCGCGACTGCTGTTGATAAACTAGGTTGCCTCAATCAACCGGATTCATCGACATTGAGCATGATTCCATCTCGTCACACGTGAGTAGGCTTAATATATAAGGTTTCACTTCCAAACGTTTCTTATTATGATACATATAAAAAGGTCATACAATTTCTAAAATTCGCTTGTTACAATGATCTATGGAATATGAACATATATTATTTTTTGTTTAGACACCTCCTGAGGTCTATGGTGATTTCGTGTTTAGCACTCCCTGTACTGAATATACGAGGTAAGTTTGCTATGTGTTTGTTGTTTCGTCAATATTTCCAGAAATTATTGAGATAGTTGTTTCGGCAAATATCTAAAGCATGTATATCAACTATAAATGTTTAAATGACTTACAAGTACTTAAATGAATAAGTTGCGATATGATTCTCTTGCAGTCAAAGTGTTTTTTCAGTCCTTTGTGTGGCCTCCTTGTCCTACAATTTACGTCTGGGTGTGTTTTTGCAAACTTCCGATCAAAGCTTGTAGAAAATCCTGTGACAGTGTATATCAATGTTCGACCACTTCTTTCTCCGTAGCCTCAATATTTTTAAGTCCATTTTGGTTTACTCTGTCCTTCATTATAGTCCCCACACATTCTCACAACTGTTAAGATCTGGCTCTAGTTCTGCCAGTCTAAAAGATTTTTGTCCGACAGCCACTGTTTTTGGTAGCGTTTTGGACTGTTATGAGAGATAGTTATTACGGTGTCTTTAGTTCACACTGTTTTCATACTGTTCGGAGAAAATAGACACAACTTTCTTCACTTTTTTGCCTTACTCACAGTTTGATCAAGTCACCAGTCACCAACTTCCTTGTCTTCCCTGTCCGTCTTCTGCTCAATCTCACCTCTTGACTGAACATTCGTCAAAGTCCTGTATACGGTTGAGGGGCGTCATAATTATCAGCTAAAGTTTTTGCATTACTCACACCCACTTCGAAATCATCCAGATCCAGTATTCTCTTCCCTTCTGCTGTCTAATATGTCATGTCAACAAAGACTTCCCTTATAATTTCTGGAAAAGGTGTATGACTTACACTTCAGCTTACACTACTTTTCAAAAGGACATATATCGACTTGCAATACCATTTACAAATACTCTAAATTTGACTGAGTAAAAAGGGCCACATGTGTGTGTCTCTCCGTGTGTAATGCCTTAATTCTAGTTACATATTATATTGTGTACGTATATTTTTTTTTCTGTCTAGTGCCAAATGGTTTTTCAATTGAGTCCACAGGATGCCGCTTAACGATTTAAGTTACGCTTAACGAACTATTAATTGCCCAGCATAAATTGTTCACTCACATTTCACAGACTATTTCAGTGAGTGAGTGAGCGAGTTAAAATTTAACGTCACATCGGCAATATTTCAGCCATATCGTGACGAGAACCATTAATATCATACGTAATAGAAAATGGTAAAATATCTGTCAACGAAGGACAGTAAAGCAAACAGACTATCACAGACAGATATTTAAAACTGTCTAACCATAGAGGACGATACATTATAAAAACAGGCTATATACCGCCAACAACTGAAGGTAGATCACCATACCAGGGTCCATGGGGACTTACAGTACCTTTGCTACCTGCATTGACCCTAGTTGGATTTTCACCATCCATTCAGCCGCTGGCGACTGTACGAATGTTTAGCCAAATTTTGAAAGAACAAATATACTACGTTTAAAACCTGGTAAGCAAAAATGAAACTGTGAACATTTTGGGACTTACGTACCCTCTCAGGAGAACAATAATTTTACGATACTTTAACCCCCTTTGAGGATACAGCCACTAACAATACCAGTTGCTAATTTATACTACCAATCACTAAAATACATCTATCTACAACATATATTAATCACAATTCAATCATAAAATCAATTTCTTTTAATAAAACAATAAGTATATGAGAACTAACACTGGTAAAAAGATCCAAAACAGTTTTGACATTGAAAATTTATCCCTTGTGATGGACACACAGACTATTTCAAGTGTAGGTGTTACGAAGTTGTCTATATATCGTGAAATATACATCCCATAGCAAGTCACTGGATACAAATATATACTTATCAGTTCTACCTTAATCGTGTCAATATTAACTGTAATATTTTTTTATTGTTTTTAGCAAAACCATGCAGTAATGGTCAGCACTGTGCAGACTGTAACAGTAATGGACAATGCTTGGCACCATGCAAGAGTGGATACTATGGTAGGAAGTGCACGTCGGTATGTAACAGCGGATGTAAACGTCGGTTGTGTGAACTTACAAACACAGGCATCGAGTATTGCACTGACGGATGTGTTCCAGGATTCAGAGGTACAAGCTGCACAATACCATGCCGAAACCCTGGGACACAGTGTGCAGTGTGTGAAGGTGGATGTGATAGAGGATACTGCAACCTCGGTTCTGCTTCCTGTTTTTCTGGATGTGTAGACTCCTACTATGGCCTTGACTGTAAGAACTGCTCTGGGAGATGTAAGTCCTGTAACAGATCTACAGGAATGTGCAACGATTGTCATGATCCATACCGGGGTTTGAAGTGTGAGATGTCATGTGAGAACTGTGCAGGATCATGTGTGTCTGGATGTGACGAAGGCTGTAAATCTGGCTTCTATGGTCACTGGTGTGATAAGGTGTGCAGTGAAAAATGTCGTCCTGGACCCAACAAAACTGCAGTTTCTGTCTTGGAGTGTAATCAAAATACATCCATCAGCTGCAACCCCGAATGCGACAACAATACTGGAGACTGTGTCCACGGATGTGTTCACGGATGGTATGGTAAAAACTGCTCCTCTAAATGTAACCGGAAGTGTGCAGATATGTCCTGCACTGAGTCAGGGTCGTGTGCAGCTGGTTGTGCTCCAGGCTATGCTGGGGCAGACTGCTCCTGTCTCGAGAACTGCATCCATGATGTTTGTCACCCGAACAACGGATCATGTGTGAAAAGTTGCTTGAATGGATATTATGGGGCATTTTGCAACATCTCCTGTAAGGTCTGTCTTGACGGTGTATGTGATCGGACACGAGGGACCTGCATCAGAGGATGTAATAATACAGCTCAAACATGCGCATCTAAGTGTAGTATAGACTGTCCTTTGGAGGTCTGCCTTCAAGTCAGAACATGTTCAGGTAAGACGTTTAAGCACAGAATTCCTGAGCAGTTTTTATGTAAGAAAGAAATGGAGAAGTTAATACACGTGCCCGCATAATTTTCCTTATAGCTTCCACGACCTTGTATAGAGAATATACATTATGTTCCAGCTATATAATATTTATTAACGACTAATAGGTACATTTGTATAGTGCCCTATATCCAGTCACCAGTGGCTGCTCATGACATATATACATATACTACGAAAACAAGGTATGGGAACACCCTAATACTCTAAGGCAAATGCAATTTTGTGTTTACTTAATGGGCATTTTAAACGACATGTTTGGAACATACCGTGAAAGACAGCAGAACATTCAAAACTGATTGACTTTGTATGTAGTGAAACATTGCCAAAAACCGCGAAAAACAAGGGTGCTGAAACACACCAACTTCACGTTTAGTTCAAGCGCCCAAACTTAACAGTGTAGTGCATGTGGAAGAAGGCTTCCTATGCATTTACCTTAGGGTGTACATGACAACACAACGTTTAAGTAAACTCAGCACTGATTAATTTTACACTGATTAATTTTCAAATAGTGTTTTGAAACTTTTCTTGAAAGGGTTCATGTTGTGATGATGGTTAAATACATTGTCAAGGGCATTACGTCACGCATTCATTCTACTGGTCGAGTCTATGTAGCAGATGCGAGAGCACTGCACGCTAAAATGACGTTTTCCACGTGCCATTTAGATATCATAGTGTTTCTTCAACAGGACAGGTGATAAATATCGACTAAGATAATAAGATAAATCATTAGTAAGACAGAATATTGTGAATTAGACTGTATTTGTAAAGAAATAAAGTCTTACAGTTACACTGTCTTGCAGCAAAGAACCAGTCTTGTGTTTCCAATGTTGAGAAACACCAATATAATTTCTGTTGCAGGGATGAAGCCGATGATGTACAGGCGGAATGCCCAGAAAATCAGCGGGAGGCACACAACTACGAGTTTGTGGATGTTGAGCCTGATGACAACGATTCAGGCCCTGTGATTGTTTTTCTTTAGTGGATGACCACATCTGTCAAGTAGGAAGTTTGTAGCATGTAGATACCAAGAAACACACATGGTTAATTATCGATGCAAGTCCAGAAAAGGACAGAAACGCTAGAACGATGTCAGCGACTGAAAACCACCAGTGACGATAAAAACGGCTTGGAAGTGGCGGCTGATCTAAGAATACATGTTCCGGCTGTACACTTCAACATATTGTCCACCTGTCACCTCACAACTGACTGCGCATCATTTGAATCAGACGTGCCGTTAGTTAGGACACCACTGGATAACTCAGGTTAGGATGTAATTTTTTCTTTTGTGAATTGAGAAGGGTCACCGACGTTTCGAGACCTCCTAATAAACATTTTATGGATGTTAACATCGTACAAGATGATATACAATTGCTACACATTGACTGGCCAAACGTATGTCCAGCAAAACATCCAAGTCATGCCATGGCTAGCACCCAGTCCATCCATTTTCCCACTAAATACTGTTTTTCTTAAGATATATGACAGTGATCGACACATTAAAAGCATCGCCCCAAAGACTCCATGCATGTCTGATCAATAAACATGGTTTAACCCTACTTTAGTGATGATGGATGCAATATCCAAATGTTAGTTTCACACCTCGAAATAAAAATTCTTTGCAGAATATCCGTAGCGTAATATCCGTTTTCGTAACAGCGGGCAGTGGCTGCATTGATAAATTGTATACATGTGTCTTTGATGAAAGTGTTTTTCAGTGTTCGAAAATGGAAACACTGAAGAGCAATGCGGGAGGAGCTAATATAGATCGATAGAATGGGGTGGATTTTGTACACCAGGAGGAAATGGGACTGAAAATATTGAAGAGAATATATTAGAATGTGGTGAATGAACACATCGTTGACAATGGAGAATCCGGTTCTTATTACATATTATACAGCAAGAAAATAAACCAGGATGATGCATTATGTTAAGGAGTTGCGTTGAATTATGTTAGTAGTGTGCATGTTCAATACTGCTCTCTTCTGGGGAAAAATACAAATATCTATTTCAAAATAAAGTGTATGTAAGTTTTCACTCTGTTGAAACTTTGTCTGCATTGTGTCCTTTGAGTTATCCTGTCTTCAATTTATTAAACATTGTATTTCCTCTTTTACTGGCATTCTTAATGGTGAGGAGGTGAAGAATGAGGATATACAACTTCGTTAGTCGACAGATTCTAATGTCGTCAAGTCATCACCTGCTTAACAACGACATTAGAGTCTATGTCGAAACGTTGCCTATACAGAGTAAAGAAATTGTCTGTCATAAACGTGTACTCATTCAACTCTGCACTTGTCCATAGACTTAAAAATAAAGTCGAAATTCAGAGTCTGATCTTCAGAAGAAGTTGGAATTTAAACATCGTGTCATGTAGCCCCATACATTTATTGCTTGTATGAGGCTGACAACAGCCCAGTTCATTTGTCACCCCAGCCCAACCAGGAAGTTAAACATGAAGAAGGCAGGCCAGCTTATGCAGTGATTTGAATGACTTGCTACACCACGAGCTTGTTCACTGCACAATACGTGAATATTTCCTGTTCTGCTCGTGTCCCGTATAACGTATTTCGAATAAATCTTAGTATTTTAAAAAAAATCAAATAAATCGCAAGTATGTTTTCTGTGAGTGAGTGAGTTGATATGTGCCGTTACATCGGTAATATTGCAGCCATATCGTGACGAGGAAAGTAATAATTACATAATTACATTGCATATCAAGAACATCAGAAACTAAGAGTCTGCTGACGAAGAACAATAAAACCACTAGTGTATCACAGATATCCATTCAAACGTAGTAAATAAATCTAGAAAGTTTAACTATAAAGGACAATGCAATACAAAAATGGGCTGAAGATATGTTTTCTGCCAAAACCGTTTCTATCATCTGCTTCTCATACACATCTTTTAAGTTTCTAACCGCCAAAGGACTTGGTACTAAAGCTTTGCAAAATTGGTGACTTACAGGTAATGTATCCCATTGATTTCCCATGAGTTCCCATCTCCCCCTTAAGTTAGTCCTGAAAAAATAATCTAAAAGTCAGTCTTCTTCATTTATATTGTTAACAAACATACAAATCCACTTTGACAATATTTCAGCCATATCGTGACTAAAACAATATATAGATTAACAATAACTGAAGACTGATTATACAATTCCATCATTCCACGATGGACAGCAAAATCACTAGTACATCACAGATATACATGTAAAACCAGACCCATGAAGGTCCGGGGTAGAGCTGGCCTTCACCAATCACTACTTGTCATAAAATGCGAATTTGTCGTAAGATACTACTAACAGGATCGGGTGGTCAGGCTCGCTGACTTGGTTGACACATGTCATCGGTTCCCATGGGATGCCCATGCTGTTCATACTGGATTGTCTGGTCGAGACTCAATTATTTACAGACCGCAGCCATGTTACTGGAATATTGCTGTGTGTGGTGTAAAACTCAACTCACCCACTCACTCATGTAAAACTATACAGTAACTACATCTAAAACATTCGGGAGGACACAACATACATATAGGTCATAGGTCGCCAACAACTGAAGGTAGATCACCATAATAGGGACCATGGGGACTTACTGTACACTTGCTATCTGCATGGAACCTAGCTGGATTTGCACCATCCCTTCCAGTCTCTGGCGATTGTAAGAAAAGCCAACTTTCAAAGAACAAAAATAGTACGTTGTAAAATCTGGTACATTTAAATTTAGCTGTGGAAAGATTTGGGACTTAGGTACCCTCTCAGGGAGACAACAATTTTTAAAAATTCTTCAACCTCCCTTTGAAGGGTACAGCCACGAACAATCTCAGTTACTATTCTAAACTACAAACAAAAAAATATCTATTGTTTACAAAATATTCACTGACATTTATCTAACAATGCCATTTCATTTAAAAATTCCATATTTAATTGATCATTAAAATTATGAAAAACTTCCTTCAATGTTTTGACAGTGGCAGGGTGCAAGAATTTGTATCTAAACGTCGCATACACGACGAATTGTTATCCGTAAAGTTTTCTTCTATTGTAAGTGCAACCTTCTGAAATGCAATTCAAGCAAGATTTGTATGCTGTTGCACTTTCACGTTAGACGCAGAGTGTGTCAAGCGGTAAATATATCACTGTCTACACTGAGGGTCCTGGCTAAACCTGAGCGTGTCAAGTGGTAAATATATCACTGTCTACACTGAGGGTCCTGGCTAGACCTGAGCGTGTCAAATGGTAAATATAACACTGTACACACTCTGAATCCTTACTAGACCTGAGCGTGTCAAGCGGTAAATATATCACTGTCTACACTGAGGGTCCTGTCTAGACCTGAGCTTGTCAAGTGGTAAATATATCACTGTCTACACTGAGGGTCCTGGCTAGACCTGAGCGTGTCAAATGGTAAATATAACACTGTACACACTCTGAATCCTTACTAGACCTGAGCGTGTCAAGCGGTAAATATATCACTGTCTACACTGAGGGTCCTGTCTAGACCTGAGCTTGTCAAGTGGTAAATATATCACTGTCTACACTGAGGGTCCTGGCTAGACCTGAGCGTGTCAAATGGTAAACATAACACTGTACACACTCTGAATCCTTACTAGACCTGAGCGTGTCAAGCGGTAAATATATCACTGTCTACACTGAGGGTCCTGTCTAGACCTGAGCGTGTCAAGCGGTAAATATATCACTGTCTACACTGAGGGTCCTGTCAAGACCTGAGCGTGTCAAGTGGTAAATATATTCTTGTCTACACTGAGAGTCCTGACTAGTCCTGAGCGTGTCAAGTGGTAAATATAACACTATATACAGTGAGAATCCTGAATAGAGTGTAACAAGCTGTCAACATAATTATATATACACTGACATCCCTGACTAGACCTGAGTGGCAAAATACTGTTACAGTGTTACAGTGACAGTCCTGACTAGGTCTGACTGGGTCAAGTGGTCAGTGTAGCAATGTATACACTGAATGTCCTGACAGGAGCTGACCGTGTTAAGTTCTCAGTATAACACTGTTTACACGAACAGTCTTGAATAGAGGTGACCGTGTTAAGTGTTGGGTGTTACACAGTACACACTGACAATCCTGAATAGAGCTCAGTGTGGAAAATGGGTACTATAACAGTGACAGTCGTTGCTCAAGCTGACTGTGTCAAGCTGCCAACATGACACTGTATACTCTGATATCCCTGATTAGAACTGAGTGGATCAAGTTGTTAATACGAGACTGTATACACTGACAGCACTAACTAAAGCTCAGAGTGTCAAGTGGTCGATATTACATTGTAATATTGACAGTTCTGACGAGAGCTGAGTGTGACGTATTCAATATAACGCTGTCTGGATTGGCAGTATTTGAACGAAAGAAACCAATGAACGTCAATTCCTGTTCTCTGTTACTATATCGTGCCACTGTTGTAGCGGCCACAGAATGTCCGAGTCCCGTGCTGGGATTCGAACGACGGACCTTCCGAAGTCAAACGCCTTGTCCACATGACCAAAGAGGTTAACCCCGTCAGCACACCCTGCTTCATATGAATACATTATATGATTTCTTTGGTTCCGTTCATGATCAATTTAAGTAGATCTTTAACTGTTAAGTACATGTGTGCATAGATGTGATCCAAGATTCAATGAATGAGTTACATAATCTCAGTATTCCTGTACTGTTACAGTATGAACATAAATCGAAATGACAAGTCCATGGTGTGGATATCATAGTGAACAATCTACAAAGAAATAGTTGTTGAGATGTTTTAACATTTGAATGTTACTCCTTAAGAGATCTGATTGTGATAGATTCATATTCTTACACCTGTTCCTAAACGACAAAGTATAGATCGTACGAAACATGACATGAATGACGAAATGTGTATCATGTGAAACGTATGCTAATATCAACCAAACATTATGTTTTATGTTTCATCTGTGTATTCAGTACTCCCTTGAGCAGCACTACAGTTATATTAGAACGTGTCAGCGTCATATGCGTGGATCGCACGACTTCATGCATGTCGAATATATAACCTCACTCGGATTGAGTAAGGTAGCTACAGGCCTATAATGATAATCAAGGGATATAAGTATCCTATGGATGCTCATTCTGACACAGTTGCAACAAAGTCGAATAACGCTAGTTTAGTAGCAAACCAAACTTTATGGAAAAACTGTTTTCATTAGCTCTCGTGTATTATGCTCATGAGCTGGTTAATTTCAGTTTCCCCTTTAAACGGAAGATAGCAGTTAACTGGCAATATTACTCTGATCCGCGACTGGTGGTGATAAATTAGGTTGCCTGAATCAACTGGATTCATCGACATTGAGCATGATCCCATCTCGTCACACGTGAGTAGGCTTTATACATAAGGTTTCACTTCCAAAATTTTCTTATTATGATACATAGAAAAAGGTCATACAATTTTTTAAAATTTGCTTGCTATAATGATCTATGGAACATGAACATATAGTATTTTTTGTTTTAGACACCTCCTGAGGTCTATGGTGATTTCGTGTTTAGCACTCCCTGTACTGAATATACGAGGTAAGTTTGCTATGTGTTTGTTGTTTCGTCAATATTTCCAGAAATTATTGAGATAGTTGTTTCGGCAAATATCTAAAGCATGTATATCAACTATAAATGTTTAAATGACTTACAAGTACTTAAATGAATAAGTTGCGATATGGTTCTCTTGCAGTCAATGTGTCTTTTCAGTCCATTGCGTGGCCTCCTTGTCCTACAATTTACGTCTGGGTGTGTTTTTGCACACTTCCGATCAAAGTTTGTAGAAAATCCTGTGACAGTGTATATCAATGTTCGACCACTTCTTTCTCCGTAGCCTCAATATTTCTAAGTCCATTTTGGTTTATTCTGTCCTTCATTATAGTCGCCACACATTCTCAAAACTGACTGTCATCAGTGATCCGTAGTACTGAACTTCCTTGTCCTCCCTGTCCGTCTTCAGATCAATCTAACCTCCTGACTGAATATTTGTCAAAGTCCTGTATACTGTGGAGGGGTGTCGTGTTTATCAGCTAACTCCTTTGCATTACTCACACCCACTTCGAAATCATCCAGATCCAGCTTTCTCTTCACTTCTGCTGTCTAATATGTCATGTCAACAAAGACTTCCCTTATACTTTCTGGGAAAGGTGTATGACTTACTCTTTAGCTTACACTACTTTTTCCAAAGAACATATATCGACTTGCCATACAATCTAGAAATACTAATTTGACTGAGTACAAAGAGCCACGTGTGTGTGTGTGTGTGTGTGTGTGTGTGTGTGTGTGTACTCTACCTTAATCGTGTTAATGTTAAGCTTAATCTTTTTTGTCGTACGGATTCAAATACCAACTGTAACATTTTTTGTTTTGTTTTTAGCAAAATCATGCAGTAATGGTCAGCACTGTGCAGACTGTAACAGTAATGGACAATGCTTGGCACCATGCAAGAGTGGATACTATGGTAGGAAGTGCACGTCGGTATGTAACAGCGGATGTAAACGTCGGTTGTGTGAACTTACAAACACAGGCATCGAGTATTGCACTGACGGATGTGTTCCAGGATTCAGAGGTACAAGCTGCACAATACCATGCCGAAACCCTGGGACACAGTGTGCAGTGTGTGAAGGTGGATGTGATAGAGGATACTGCAACCTCGGTTCTGCTTCCTGTTTTTCTGCATGTGTAGACTCCTACTATGGCCTTGACTGTAAGAACTGCTCTGGGAGATGTAAGTCCTGTAACAGGTCTACAGGAATGTGTGACGATTGTCATGATCCATACCGGGGTTTGAAGTGTGAGATGTCATGTGAGAACTGTGCAGGATCATGTGTGTCTGTGACGAAGGCTGTAAATCTGGCTTCTATGGTCACTGGTGTGATAAGGTGTGCAGTGAAAACTGTCGTCCTGGGCCCAACAAAACTGCAGTTTCTGTCTTGGAGTGTAATCAAAATACATCCATCAGCTGCAACCCCGAATGTGACAACAATACTGGAGACTGTGTCCACGGATGTGTTCACGGATGGTATGGTAAAAACTGCTCCTCTAAATGTAACCGGAAGTGTGCAGATATGTCCTGCACTGAGTCAGGGTCGTGTGCAGCTGGTTGTGCCCCAGGCTATGCTGGGGCAGACTGCTCCTGTCTCGAGAACTGCATCCATGATGTTTGTCACCCGAACAACGGATCATGTGTGAAAGGTTGCTTGAATGGATATTATGGGGCATTTTGCAACATCTCCTGTAAGGTCTGTCTTGACGGTGTATGTGATCGGACACGAGGGACCTGCATCAGAGGATGTAATAATACAGCTCAAAAATGCACCTCTAAGTGTAGTATAGACTGTCCTTTGGAGGTCTGCCTTCAAGTCAGAACATGTTCAGGTAAGACGTTTTAGCACAGCATTACTGAACAGTTTTTACGTAAGAAAGTTAAGATACTTGCCCGCATAATTTTCTTACAGATGTTCACCTTATGATGTTCTTTCGTGTCGGCATGTAATGACAAAATGAAATAATAGTGTTAACATTATTCCTATTGCGTTTTGAGCGTCCGCCCAGAGAGCGGAAGTTCACGGGTTCGATCCCCGCGTCCTACAAAGGAAGTAAAATTATGGTACTTGTTGGTCCCTGCCTGGCGTTTGATATTTGTGGGGGAGGGGTGGGGAGTAGAACAAGGAATTATCGGCTCAGTGAGCTAGCACTATAGAACTAGCTTAGGTCTGGGCTATTGGAAGCAGCCATACGTTCACGTACATATGAGCGAAATATTGTTTATCTGCACCATGGTTTCTTGTTAAACCTTTCTCGTTTTATACAAAGCATAATGAAATAAGAAATGATGGTCGTGCATCAGCATGTAGATGTCAAAGAGGTTTCAGAAAACACAAGGCCGATTTGTACGTGTGCCATGTTCCAATGCATAGGTTGTTGTCTGGTGTTGAATATGAACGTGTATCCTCTACTTTGACAGATGTCTTTTGTAACTTCTGTTATTCCCTGGAAATGACAAGTCACATGATGGCCTGACTGTTGATGTTTTATAATCACGCAGGTGGTCCGTCGAAGCTTGATATCAAGTATATCACAATAGGAGTGTCAGCGGTGATGTTTCTAACTGGCATCCTGTGTGCATTTTGTTTTGTAATATGCAGATCAGAGAGACGGTGAGTGGAGCAAGTGTCTTTTCTTGGCTCGTAACTTTACTTGATACATTTTACTTTTAGTATTTTACTCTTGCTTTTTACATGGCAGGGTATGCAATCGGGTCTATGGACACGAAGTGTTTGAAAGAGAACACTTTGTCAAATGATCAGAGATGCTATAAATCGATTCGCAGACATGCCTCAGCTGTCCCTTATAGAACTGACACGTATCTAACTCTAATGCATAAAGCGTGACGCAATAACAGTGTATTGTCTGTTACCAATCATTCAGCAATATTTCAACTATATAAGGGCTGTTTGTAAATAATCCAGATAATCTAGTGTTTCGCATCATGAGCATTGACCTAATAATGAAATGTGATGACATGCATCAACCACGTCTGCAAGCCAACTGGTCTCTCTTCATCATCTGCCTCTTTCGAAAAACATGGGCGCCTAAAAAGGAGAAGAGTTCCAAAGCAGATTAGCAAGTATGACAGTGAAGAATGATAATCACTCTTTATTCAGCATGTTTTCATTTTGGTACATATCTTGAAACCACTTAAACAACCGTTTCAATTAATCTGCAGAAATGATGAAGCAGACACCTACATAGTAGAGTATCAGCCTCCATCGAGCAGATATTACGAAATCAGAGATGAAGATGTGAACCAAGAATGTGACTCCTCCGAGTCTAGCTCGGGCGATGTTACTCCTCCGTTGGTGGATCAGCTGCAAGGAGCTTACGGTAGCGGAACACACAGTGACGTATCTTCAGGAGACAGTTCGTCGTACACACACCTCGAGAGGGAAAACTGTGTAGATGTTCAAACAACTTATGTCAAATACATGACGCCAGCTGTGGAAGCAGTGAACAGCGACATCGAGAGCAATCTCATTTCCTACCACTTTCAAAAGGTGTAAGGTCGATGTTTATAATATATCCTGTAGACTACAGTGTGTTTGTGGACAGTGTCTGTTTCAATGTAATGTCCACAAACTTTGCTCTTATACAGTCATCATCAATGACCAAAGCGATGTACAGTAGAACGCGTACATAGAAAGCGTTATAATGTAGGATCACTTTCAAGTAAACATGTTCAGTATTTGATTGTGTTTCGTGAACACCTTAAGTCGGAGAACAAATAGTTAATGAGAGTTGACATAGAGGTTTTGTTGGCGATATTTTGAGACACCGAGAAACCTAACGAATAGTTCTACATGGTGGACTAAGACTGCATTACTTGGTGCATTACTTGGTGCTTCTCTGATCAGTATATAGTTGGATGTTTTATGGTTTAGTGCAAGGAGTATGCAGAGCTTGTGCTGATTTTAGGTACATGTAAAAATATCACGATTTTCAATTTCATTTTGTTCGTGATTTGAAACCAGGCCTTTTGTGATTTTGTTCTTGAATGAACTGTTCAGCTTTGGAATGTTGCTTTTAAGCCTGAAGTGATTCACCTGTAAATTTTCCATTATTCACTGCCGCTTTTGTTCCCCGACATATGTAAATTACCTGAGATACTGACAATAATATAATTGCAATATCACTGTTCTACAAGTTCTATCATGAAATCTGGATTTATCATATTCCCAGCGTAATAGCCTCATTTCACTGGGCCGCGGCAAAATTGGTCGCATCCGCAAATTGTGGTTGAGGTCTTCAATGCATTTTTTAAGCTCCGAGGCGTTGCATCTCTGGACATCTATACGTGTGGCCCTTATCAAAAGGAATCTGTAGCTAGGGTACAGGCTTCCACATGATAGTGGTTTTTGAATGGCGACACGCTTCTTTTCATCCTGGAAGTACCAGCTGCGTGATCTCCATCCCAGCTCAATATGTGGATACTGTATGGCTTTGTCTTTATATTGACAAATGTTAGTCTGACAAACCTCGGTGACGAAGTTTGTGCTGGTGTGGCAAAATACCCTGAAGTGGAAGGCCAGAGTTGGATTCTTGTCGCCAGAAGCCAGGTGATAGTTCGTTTCAGACCAGGGCCCGTATTTTCGGATCTCTCTTAACTCTAAGAATTAAATTAATGTTAATATATGGCACTTACGACTGCCTTAGCGCTAAGATGGCTTCGAAATTCTAGGCTCAGCTCTGGGTGCTCTTCATTTTTTGTCACTCAGGAACCAGGACCGTG
This sequence comes from Haliotis asinina, assembly GCF_037392515.1. Classification (NCBI taxonomy): domain Eukaryota; kingdom Metazoa; phylum Mollusca; class Gastropoda; order Lepetellida; family Haliotidae; genus Haliotis; species Haliotis asinina. Next base: position 6,863,806 of record NC_090283.1, on the reverse strand, counting down.
ATTATCTCGTCAAAGAGGTAGGATGGGACGCGTGGAACTATCCCGTGTCGGCATTCTCCGTAGTTTGGGCGAGTGCGAGTGAGTGAGTTTAGTTTTACGCCACACTCAGCAATATTCCAGCTATATGGCGGCGGTCTGTAAATAATCGAGTCTGGACCAGACAATCCAGTGATCATCAGCATGAGCATCGATCTGAGCAATTGGGAACCGATGAAATGTGTTCACCAAGCCAGCGAGCCTGACCACCCGATCCCGTTATGCGCCTCATACGACAAGCATAGTCGCCTTGTATGGCAAGCATGGGTTGCTGAAGGCCTATTCTACTTCGGATCTTCACGGGTCCTCTCTTGTTTGGACCATTTAGAGGAGGTTTTTTACGTGTTTCCAGCATGTCGTCATTTACAAAGTTGAGCTTCCTTGGTATTATCCGCGTATTTGTTGGCGGAATCAGGTGAAAATCCTTTGATCTTTGCATCTGCAGGAATGGCGTGTTCGTTCAGAATGAAACGTGGTTTACGAGGGCTTACGCAATTATTCCGGTTTTAACGCAAGCATCCCGATGGTATTCCACGTGTTTCCGCAAGTTCATCCTTCACAAACGGGTTAGTGCCGTAACCATTCCCCCAATATTCAGTGGTTTCCGTATGTCTTCCTCTAGCACTCCGAAAGTCTGCGTAGCATTCTGTAGCACACATTCCTGCTTGTTCTGCGTTTCTTCCGGGGGCATTATTAATCCAAGGTTCTAGCGTAGTGTTGTCACAGTTGTTCCGTATGTTCTGTAAACGTCCAGAGTACTAGTATCAAATTATAATTTTCCGGAGGGTTTTGACCTATTTTCTGTGTAAATATGCCGAAGACTCAGTTCCGCACACATCCACGACGATGCTTCCATAACGCCTTCCAGTGAAATGTTTTTTTTTTATGAATGTAAATAGACCTATTTCCTTGGCTTTATTCAGGAATACATATTTTAATTCCCTTCGCCATTGGTTTGTTGTCTTTTCACAGCACATTGAAGCGTTCACCTTTTCCTTATGTCCTCGCAGCCTAAACAACACAGGCACACGGCGGAAGTACGCAGCTAGACACAGGCAATATTTATTTATTACAATCCCATTTCACTTCACCTCACTGTGATGCATAGTGATGAGACATTTATAGATGTTGGAAGTATCCAATAAAGCTTCCTGCAAAACAGATTAATGAATTGAACACCTACATTTCTGTCAGTATGAGTCGAACTTCCCTCTTCATTGTTAACAACTGGTTTCTATATACTGAACACGATAAGGTGCATGCGGCTGGAAATACTCTCCTGACAAGCTCAGCCTGGTTCCCTGCGCCTGTTGCGAAAACGCTCCGACACTGACCCAGGCAACCACTGCTGGATGGCGAGCTTCACTGCAGGGAGACGCGCCATACATTTAATATAGGAAAACATGGGAACGGCGATGTTTTCGTCATCAAATTTGCTCGACTGAAGATGCTAACTATATTCAAACATTGTGATCGTTCAGATCCATGTTTTATGTGTACAATTTCATGGTAATAGCAAGTTGACACCAAATATTAAAGCACACGTCTGTGATGAAAATAGGGGATGTGACATTGATTGCACATCATCCATGTAACGACGATTTCGCGCATCGAAACTGCTTAAATAACGTCTTCCAACACTGGAAGTAATGATGGCCGTTGTCTGGTGACGTAGACTTTGCCATAGTTTCGATGAAAATGCTATGAAAACATTCTACCAACCCGTTCTCAGGTTTTCCTATAGTAAATGTATGGCGCGTCTCCCTACAGTGAAGACCGCCATTAGGCTGTGGTTGCCTGGGTCATTGTCGGAGTGTTAGCGCAGGCGCAAGAGACACAGGGAACAAAGCTGGTGACAAGCTTTACCTGATGCTTCAATACATACGTTAGTTTCGATACAGATAGTTGACCGTTGTGACTGCAGAAGGTTGTCAGGATAGATTTTCCTTTAAGACTGTAAGTATTTACTTTACGATTTTGTTAGTGAAAATGTGACCAGGTTGTGGCAATTGTTATGTGCAGCGTTGTGAAAATACCGAGTGTGTTAAACTGCGCAGTTAAATTATAGATCTAGTACGGCACACGTTCATTAATAACATCACTGTTAAGCATATCTAATGAAAAACTACTCTCCTCCACATACATTTACAAACATATCGCCGTGAATTACTTCTTTGAGTAGCATCTAGAAGTTGGCATGATGAACGAGGATAGTTCTATGGATATTGTGTTGTAACCAGATATAAATCGTTCGAAAAACGCGGCCATTTTGTTATTATGATGTCATCACCATCTGAGCTCATATATGAGTCTGTTTGGTTAGAACAGTAACATGTTGCAGTCAGACTATGATTCACCTTACAGTTTCTAGACTCAGGTGGAACAGTGTTTGGAAATTCATTCTTAGCTCAGTCGCCAGAAAGAAAGCACAGATCTTGTCTGTTGCTAGTTTACCTTGACGATAGAAAATGGAAGCGGTTCATTTCACTAATCTCAGGGAGAATCGCTATGGACTTGTGAAAGTTGTACAACACGTAGAAGACGTAGTCAGCAAACTGGTGCAGTTTAAAGTCTTAACGTGTATCGCAATTAGAGATGGTCAATGTACTAAATTGCTACATAAATATAAACTGTAGGGGGTTTCTAATCCAGGGGTGGCTTAGAATATACACTGTACAGCATAATGGGGCTTACGATATAAATGCAGTTAAGCTGCATAGAGTGAGTAAGGGGGGCTATAAACAAACTTTAAGGAAAAAGGTTGTGCAGGGAATGGATAATGGAAGTTGAATCCCAGGTCCAAATGTACAGGCAATTGTTAACGCTTTACAGGAGAATGGATAAAAGGGTTTTGAACACTTGGCCTGAATGTAGAGAAGAGGTGATAGGGGTAGTAGAAATATGTCTGGGAGGTTCTAATTTTTATGCAATAGGTTTGAGTTTGTAGAAAGACTCAGCTAGGGCTTTGCCGATATTGGGAGGCTGTGTGGGTTTAGAACAAGTGGTAAGTTGTCATGGAATTTAGTGGGACTATTGTTATGGAGCTGTTTAATATCTGTCTGTTGCAGTTTGTGTGAATATGTGGTTTATGTCTTCTAGGGTTTTGTAATGTGTGCATATGTCATTTGTTGTCTATTTTGTTTGTATAGTTTGTGATTTAAGTGTGTGATTCCTGCAATAAGTCTGTTTATATTGTGTTTATTGTTTGAGTGTTTTTCTTATTGGTGAATTTATCATTTTATGATAGCGTTGACCCATGTTGCTTTGTTAGTGAGTGAGTGAGTGAGTGATTGAGTTACGTTTTACACCGCACCCGGCAATATTCCAGCTATATGGCGGCGGTCTGTAAATAATCGAGTCTGGACCAGACACTCCAATGACCAACCACTTAAGCATCGATTTGCGCAGCTGGGAACCGATGATATGTGTCAACAAAGTCAGCGAGCCTGACCACCGGATCCCCTTAGTCGCATCTTACGACAAGCATAGTCGCCTTTTATGGCACGCAGAGGTTGCTGAAGGCCTATTCTACCCCGGGACCTTCACGGGTCTTGATTTGTTAGCGTTGATGTTGTGTTTGTGTGTATTAGGTTTGACTTAATGGGCTGTTTGATCTCTGTTTTGGAGGTGTGGAAATTTAATGCTGGGTGAGGTGTAGGCTGTGGCTACCTTGGCTGCTGTATCTGCAATGTCATTACCTGGGATGTTTGAGTGGCTAGGGATCCGTATGAATGTTATGTTTTTGCTTAAGCATTTGAGTGAGTCAGTTTGAAGTAATATGTTGTGGATGAGGTCTGGACGTGATTTGGAGTGCTGGTTGTTACTTTGTTTGATTGAGTTTGTTTGGGGGAGGGGAGGGATTAAGTGGTGGGCACTGAGGATGGCTGTTAGTTCTGCAGTATTTACAGTGGTGTGGTTTGTATTGTGAAGGTTGGTTGTAACAGGGTGTTTATGTTGGACGTGTATGTTGGGGTTGGTTGAAGTGTCTGTGTATATATGTGTGTGGGTCGGGTAATTGGTGCTGATGTAGCTGTTCCTGATGTTTTTTATAATAGATTTGCGGTTGTCTTTGGGTAGCTGATGTAGGGTGGTGTCAAGAGTGTCTGTGGTGGGTGGGTGTTTGTCATAAATGTAGTTTTTAATGGGAGGTGTGTGTTGTATGTTGTTTAGCTGTTGTTCATGTAGCAGATTGTTCAGATGAGTGAGGAATGGAACGTTTAATGGGTTACGTTTAAATGTTTTGAGTGTGGATTTCTTCATACTGTTGTATTTATGTGTAATGAGTTTGAAAAGTGGATTGTGATGGGTCCCAGCCCGGTAAGTGAGTGTTGTTTGGTTGATTCTTTGTGTGATTGAAGTGGAGCTTGAGAGAAGAAGGAGTGTGTTAGGGAGGTGCCATTCCTCGTGGCGAGGGCTAGTTTAAGAACTATATATAATTGAATGGGATTATGTTTCTGAAGGTTGCAGGGGGAGAGGGAGTAGAAAACCAGGGCGCCGTAATGCAGCCTCGACAGCATGAGAGTTTTATAGATGTTGATTAGTGTGTGTTTCTCGACTCCCCAGTCTGTGCCGCTGATGGCTCTCATTAAGGTGAAGTCTTTTTGACATGAGTTGACCAAGTTATGAATGTGGGGTGTCCATGTCATGTGTTGGTCGAAAGTTACTTCCAGAAATTTTGCTTATTTTTGAAATGCAATTTTGCTATTGTTAAGGTCTAGTTTTTGTATTCTTGGGGTTTTGAATAGCATGCCCAGGGTTGTTTTGGTTTTGGTTTTACATGTATGATATCTAAAATAATACAAACACAGAATGGAAGTGTACCCAGTCGTAGATGAAGCAGAAAAAACACTGGAAACTATCGACTGATTTTGTTTGAGACATATATGTGACATAAAACGTCAGCTAGAGATAGACTGCAACAAACAGGCAGCATTATGTAGGAAATACCATAGAGCTTTCTATTTTCTGGATGGGATTGACATCACCCTTATGGCAACTAGTATGGGATGAGGAGCGGTAGGTGTCAGGTTGTTGACCACTATCATAGCCGCACCTATAGTGCTGGGCATTGAAATAACAGCTGGGGTGTAAGGGTTGTTGGGATTGGTGTTAAAGTTTGCATCTCGCAAATTACATTGTAAAGCATTGAAAGATGATGAAATTAGAATTCTAGCTGAAGCAAAGTTAAAGACAATATTTCCACCACACTCATGGATAGTAAAATCTCAGAGGAAGAGTTTAGTTTAGGAATCTCTGAATTCACAAAACACTACAGAATGAAAGGAGTTGAAACAAAAGCACTACCATCAGCGAAGACGAGAAAAATACATAGAACGAGGTATGCAACAAGCAGAATGAGCCTTCATTACAAAAACCAAAGAAATCACAGGATGTTCCAATTAAATTGTTTCACTGAGATCAACACAATCGAATGACCAGGAAGTGTTGGCTTGCGGTCATAGTCACCAGGAAGTTGGCAAACACATGTGGAAAGCTTTGGAGGAATGCAGAGAGATCAAAGCCATAAAATTGTTGGGTTTCGACATTACTACTGACAAGACATTACTGGGACCTCGCAGTTATTAGGACTTGGAAGCTGACACCAAGATCAGCGAAGGGACAGTACCCGTCAGCTCATTAAACTGCAAACAAGATTCCAAGAATGATTGAATTACTTTCAGGCTTGCCTTGTGCAGATGAGTTACACGTAGAGTCCTACTCAAATGGCCAGGCAGGATTTGTGTGCTTAATCTGAGGGAACGCTTGCAAGTCTCCAGACTGTGTATTTTGCCCTGGTGGGAATATCTCTTAAAGATGTGGTCTTTTGAAAACCACAGTGTGTCAATGTACTTCAAAATGCCAAATGTAGCTTTGGTCTGGGCCCCTGTCAACGGCGAGATAAGAGTCATGCATTACAGGTCTGTTTATTTCACCTAAGGAAATCATCATTGGTAATCTCTCAGTGATTGCCTTGGACCAACAACGCCACCTTGTGATGACTGCTGACTCATGCTTGAAGACTTGCCTGACTTGCAAAAAAAAAAACGGAAGAAAGTGGGAGAACGACAAATGCTCTGCCTTGAAGACACCATTTCAACTGACTATTGTGGTCATGTGTTTACAATTACAACGTACAAAGACATTTACACTATATACAATGTCCTGAAATGGTGAAGATGATGAACTGACATGTAAACGCTGAAAACTATGATTTGTGACCAAGAAGAGAAAGGTATACGGCAAATGCACGAACAGAGGTCTAAACAATGACGTTATACAAGTGAACTGAAGAAATGAATATGGATCACTTATAAAGAGACGTATGCATGCCTTATTACTTTGTGGACATTGTAATGTCAAGTGAACTTTGTGTGTGTTCCTAATCTTATGTCTTCTGATGGAAAGCTAGTTGGTAAATGTTATATGAATTGTGGGATATCTTTTGTGAATAATACTAAGTTAGGCAACGGTAGTTGTACAACTTACTATTGTTAAAGGTAAAATGGATACCTTTATGATTAATTCTTTTGTTTTATAACTGATATATAATATACTGGCAACACAAACCTTCAATGGTTGGTGAAGTGCATTTAACCTGATACGCCCTGTGGTGTTTTGGTCATTCGCATTCCAAATTCCGCTTTCAAGTCGTACTTTTACATGTAACCAATATACGCATTTCGCTTCTGAGCTGGAGGGTTTGTTTTTGGTGAAAGCTGAATAAAAGGGAACCACGTGTGTGGTCCAACGGACTGAGAAGGTGTTAGTCCTTTTCTTGTACATACACAACATATTTGGCAACGAAGGTGGCGACGTACAGTTTGTCGGAACCTCCGCCGTTTCTTGCAACCCCAGGTGAGCCGCATATACCTTGGACTCGGTGGATAGAGATGTTTGATAACTTTGCGGTTGCCAGTGGTATACCGGGGGACAAAGGGAAGCAATCCCGTAAACGTGCTATATTGATACATTGTCTGGGAACTGAGGGGCAGCGTATCTTTAGAACTGTAGAAACTTACACTTACGACGATACTGTAACTGTGTTACACAACCACTTTGTCCACCAACGTAGTGTTATGATGGAGAGGTGGCATTTTCGTCATCGTGACCAGAGGCCGGGAGAGAGTATTCGTCAGTTTGTCTTGGCTCTCACTGAACTCACTTTCCACAGAATTAGGGAGCGTTTGTTAATGGAACCAGACACGTTGACGCTTGATAGGGCTGTTACGTTGTCCGTGCAGATTGAGGAGGCCATTGCGGAGGCGAAGGTGATTGAAAACCGGACACCGTCTTTGATCGAAAACAAAACAAGTGTACAGGTTGTAAAGAAACAATCTAGAAGTCACGATAAGAGTAAAGTGAGACAATCAACTGTTACATCTGGACATTGCTATTGTTGTGGTTCTTCATCTCACTATGCTAAGGATAAAAACTGTCCCGCTATGGGAAAGAAGTGTAGAATCTGTGGTAAAGTTGGACATTTTGCTAGAATGTGTAAATCAAAAAGTTTAGTCAAATAGTGATTCTGTGGACAAGGATTATCCTCACACTGAAGTATATTCTGTGAAAGCCGAAGCAGGACAATTTAAAACTTGTCAAGTGAACATTGACAGTAAGCCAGTGACATTGCTGATTGATCTTGGATCCAAAGTGTCTATTTTAAATGCAGCACTTTATAAATCAATGTTTCCTCAGCACGTGCTGCAGCCTGCCAACCAAACTTTACTTGGATATGACGACTCCGTTTTGCCCATACTGGGTATGATTTACCTGGACGTGGTCTTCGAAGGTCAAGTTCTGCGGGGTCATCGCTTCTATGTGTCAAGGAAAGGATCCAGTTTACTAGGGGTTGATCTCTTTGACAAACTCCAGTTCGAAATTCATCGACAAGGGATGAAAATTCAAACAGTGGGAAATGTGCCAATTGGAATTTACGAGAAATATCCAACAGTCTTCTCCGGATTTCGAGTTATCAAGGGGTATGTGCATAAGCCTAGTGTGAATCCAAATGTTGCTCCGATGTCACAACAGCTGCGCCGAATTCCTCTCTCTGTACGGGATGAAGTTGCTACTGAAGTTAGAAGGCTAGAAAGCCAAGGAATCATTGAAACGATCGATTCTTCACCCTGGATCTCCAACCTGGTAATTGCTAGACGTAAAACTGGTGAGATACGTCTGTGTGTTGACTTAAAGGAGATTAATAAATGTGTGTTTCCGAATAAATTCCCATTACCGACCATGGAAGAACTTGCTTCTGAATTTCATGGATCTACAGTTTTCTCCAAACTTGATCTCCGCCGTAGCTATCTCCAAGTGAACTTGAAGGAAGAATGCCGCTACCTGACTGCATTCATCACTCATGAGGGTGTGTACCAGTACTGCCGTATGCCCTATGGACTCTCCTCAAGTCCTAGTGCTTTTCAGAAGATTTTGTCAAGCATTTTATCAGGCACTAAAGGTGCACCAAACCAAATTGATGACATTGTGGTACATGGTAAAGATCAACAGGAGCATGATTATAGACTAGACATGGTGCTTCAGAGGCTTGATCAACATAACGTCACTGTGAACGCAGATAAATGCACATTTTCTGCTAGTGAAATTGACTTTCTTGGATACAGGGTATTAGCAAGCGGTATCCTGCCTACAGTCTCGAACGTGAAGGCAATTGTTGACTTGAAGAAACCTGAGACCCGTGCAGAGCTTTTGTCGTTTCTTGGTGCTGCAAACTTCTACCTCAAGTTTGTCCCAAACTTTGCTGACAAAGCCGAACCACTGCAGCGGAAGACGAGATTACACTGGCAGCGGAGGATCTTTCTCAGGAGGAGGAGAACAGAGTTATGTCAGTTCTGTTAGATTCTCTTGACCAGCTCGTTACTCCTGCAGAGCTCAAGGAATGCTCAAAGTCTGATGACACCCTGTACACACTGCGGGAATTCATTGAACAGGGTTGGCCAAGTAGGTGTCCTGAGAAGTTTGCTGTATATTACAAGATGAAGAATGAACTATTTAGTTTTGACTCCTACTGCGTCGGACGGGGATATCGAGCTGTTATCCCCGAGTCTCTTAGACAGAGAGTCTTGAATATGGCCCATCAGGGTCACCCAGGCATTGTGCGTACAAAACAGAGGTGTAGAGAATCTGTTTGGTGGCCTGGCATTGACCGCCAAATAGAACAGTTTGTGAGGGATTGTGAGCCTTGTGTACTCAGTGAAAAGTCCTTGAAGCCAACGACTCCGCCAGCGCAGTCCATTCCGTGGCCTAAACAGCCATGGCAACAGTTGCAGATCGACATCTTTGGCGAAGTCCAAATTGCTCCTCAGAACAAGAGATTTTTAGTCGTGGTGCATGACTTACACTCCAAGTGGCCAGAAATCGCTGCTACCGGCACCGTCACGTCGGAAGTTGTGATAGACATTCTCACTAATCTCTTCACTCGTTGGGGTGTACCAGAAGTCATAATTTCGGACAACGGTCAACAGTTCACTTCGCACGTTTTCAAGGAATTTCTGGATAATTTGGGCAGTGAACATCGTTTGACGTCACGATATAACCCTCAAAGTAACGGTGGAGATTCAACAGAGTGATTAAGGAAGGCCTGAAATCAAATATGGCGGCTGGAAAATCCTTCAGTCAAGCAATCCAATCAATTCTCTTAAACTACAGAGCAACAGCTCATGGCCTAACACACAGAACTCCCTCGGAGCTGATGTTGGGAAGAAACATTAAGTTGCCACTTGACAGACTTCGCCCTAGCAAGTCGTCAAACAATTCTGACGTTCTGGCTAGAGATATTGACAACAGACAGAAGAAGTCTGAAAGTTACACTGACATTGCACGTAAACCTACAACCCCGAAGTTCCAACCGGGTGATTGGGTTCGAACTTCAAGACCACTTCGAAGTCACAAGCTGAGCTCAAGTCTGTTCCAGCCTAGACAGATAAAGCGCCGGTTAGGGTAGTATTCCTATCAGCTACAAATGGTACCTGTTGGAATGGCCGACGTCTCATTCCTGCTAGATGCCAGCCATCATCACTTGATTCAGTTGTCGATGTGCTTCCTACTGATGAGACTCGACCCCAGAGAACTCGCAGACCTCCGGTCTACTTATCTGCGTATGATTGCACTTGAACTTTTGAAAGAGGGGAAATATGTGGTGTTTTGGTCATTCGCATTCCAAATTCCGCTTTCAAGTTGTACTTTTACATGTAACCAATATATGCATTTCGTTTCTGAGCTGGAGGGTTTGTTTTGGGTGAAAGCTGAATAAAAGGGAACCACGTGTGTGGCCCAACGGACTGAGAAGGTGTTAGTCCTTTTCTTCTACATACACAACACGCCCAATTATGTAGACAGACAGACAGATTTATTTGGATCATAAAAGATTATCACCAGGGCATTCGATCTCAGTCCCCCATCTTTAACACAACTCTCCTAACAAACGGAAAATGTCAAAGCAAAGAAAGCATACCCCAAAATTACAAGTGTCAGCAGAGTCCCCCATTATCCCTGTTGTAAGTGGTGTGTCAACGCGTAGTTTTATCGACTAGCACAAGTGTACTTAGTTCTTATACTGAGATGATGTCGCATGGCGTACAGTGTCGAGACAATGTCTTACAGCCGTCCCATTTCCAGTATTTGACAGTGAGTATTCGACCTTTTGAGACAAAAAAAACCAACACCATTCAGTCTCTGAGAACAAATACGAAGCCTATTCAGTCTTCAAGCATTCGTACAATTTCACTGAAGTCGCCCAAGAGGTATCTACCACCTCTTGATGCTTACATGTACAGGTGACGCATCTGCTGATTTACAATGGTTGTACTGTAGGCACTTACATAGCCTTGGAGTAAAGCTCACTTGTACTTCCAATCACAAGTAATCAATGTCAAATCAATTAGTTGTATAACAACTCACCGGTACCTCCAGTCAAACTTAACCAATAAAGTAATAAGTGTCATTGGTGCTACCAATTTTCTTACATTTCTTACATTTTCCGCAGTCGAGTTCAAAGAATATTTTACTGAAATCACCAAGGTCGTCTTCCCGGGAAAACACCGCAGGCACGCGACTCGCATGCTCTAACACAATACCCATTGTGTATTCTGTAGACATTCACTGACCTTCAAGCAACTGACAGTCAGTATTTGTGTATGTCATAATCATATATTTGTTATACAAATGTGTACAGATTTGTATTGACACGGCTAATTTATACACGACATCTGATGACTTATTGTGTACAATACTTACTGCACAATACACAATACACATTCTATTGTGTTTTGTTGTTTCTCCAAATGATGGAGAATAAACGATTTTACCAGAACTAATATAATCTCACATATTGTGTAATGAGACCTTAGCTTCTGAACCATTCTTTGCCAGTATAGTAAGGCTGTATAATGAGGTCACTCACTTACTACATTATTAGGTCATACATGTGTTTGAGCAATATGCTGTATAATAAAAAAACAAAGAAAATAAGACAAAATGACCTTCCTTGTCAGTTATTTACCCCCCTCTACAGATTTTCGTCGTTTTGAGTGGAGCATGCATGTCGAGTAGGTCTGCTAAAGTCCTGTCAGACTTGATGTGTCCTCTACTCAATAATGAACATTTTGTAACTGTGTACATAATACGCCCAGGTTTGTTAAGTAGGTAAAGACACTGCTTTCAAACACGATCTTGTTAAAAGGATAATGTACCAATGTACTATATGTCTAGTTTGTTGATTTCGGTTTGGCTTGATCACAAAACGCATTGATGTGTACAGATACACTGTGGTCATTGACTTTCCGACTTGACTTTCAACTTTCAGTCCTCAGGTCTGTTAACAGGGATGGTGAAATCACCAATCATTAGAAGGTGTTCTTTTTAGCATGTTGGCAAATCCATTTATTTGCAGAGATCACTGTGTATATAAATATTTGTATGCAGGCTTTGTCTTGAAGCAGGAGGACGAAAAACTTGTATGCATTTCACAGATGCTGCGCTTATAGATGGCCTTAGATCAAGATGTTCAAGAGTTTCACATTGTTTGAAGTACTTAACAATTATGGTATCTTTATGAATTACTGCTGTCCAACTACCCCGTCTCTTTGCCCCGTTTATCATCGCCAATGAAGATCCGAGTTAGAACAGGTTTTTAGTAACCGATAATTGTGGTGAGACGACCAACAGGATCAGATGGTCAAACTCCCGTCATGTTTGAAACATTTCGACTGCTAATTCCGAATCTTAGTTGCGTAGTTCGATGGATGTTCATGCTGATGATCACTGTAGTATAGCTGAAATACTGCTGGAAGAACAACCAAAGAAGCACAACCAATCAATCAACCCAAAATCTATCGTGAGAACATAAGGTACTTCACAACAGTCAAATTGCCTTACCTCACCTGAAATAATGTACCTGGAATACATGATTGATGAGAAGGAAACGATTTGATTCCAACATGACAACAGATATCCAGGACCGTTGAAGACACTGAGTGAGTGAGTGAGTGAGTTTAGTTTTACACCGCACTCAGCAATATTAGAGCTGTATGGCGGCGGTCTGTAAATAATCGAGTGTGGACCAGACAATCCAGTGATCAACAACATGAGCATCGATCTGCGCAATTGGGAACCGATGACACGTGTCCACCAAGTCAGCGAGCCTGACCACCCGATCCCGTTAGTCGGCTCCTACGACAAGCTTAGTCGCCTTTTATGACAAGCATGGGTTGCTGAAGTCCTATTCTACCCCGAGACCCTCACAGGTCTGAAACCATTGAGATAACTTATGGAAATTGTGCATATTTTGTCATGTTAAGTATCGCGAAATGTCCACGGGGGGAAGTTGCATTTTGACATGAAAACATCTAACCTGAAACCACTAGTCTTTATCCAATGATCTATAGTCCGTTTGGCTCAAAAGCGGACTGATGAATTGCAATGTAGCTCGAAGAAAATAAGAATGAGATACTCAATAAAATGCCGATTATGAACAAAACATCGTACAAACTCGGTGAGTCTTTGCTCTTATAACAAAAAAAGTTGTTTAACAAACTATAATTAAGATATTGACACAGTTTACTGTTTATTACGAGGGAGGAGTGCAGAGAAAGCCACGGGCAGGTGTACAAGTAGCACGAGCACAAGTGCCGAGAAAGTTATTTATTCATTAACCTGTGCTGTGCTGTCTCCCTGCTTTTATACACACCTGGCTGTTCCTTTGCCTGCACTTCTCCCTCGTAACAAATGGTTAACTGTGTCAATGTCTTAATGATAGTTTGTTAAACAACTATTTTATTTTAAGACAAAATGTTCTGCAGAAACCTGTCAGAGGTCTGGTCATGATCAGCGTTTTATTGAGTATTTTATGTTTATGTTTCCACTTTTGAGCCAAACGGACTATGTCTCCTTTTGTACGGACGTGTTTAGGCGCATTTGTATGATCGGTAAAACAGTTTGATTATCAATAATCTCAGATCATGATAAGATCATGTCTAACTTGAAATGGGCAGTTACTTTAGTTGATTAAAGCAAAACCGCCTAAGACGCCAGGGGTAACATTGTGCCCTCACCCATAAATCGGAACTTGGAAGTATTTAGTGAGTGAGTAAGTTAAAGTTTTAAATCATATCGACAATAACCAGATCGCGATGACAACAAGTTGACGATGACAGTAAAACAATATGTTGAGTATCACATTTAACGCCAGTGTGGGCAATCTGAAAGTTTACCTTCCTCGACCTCCAACTTTAGTTTGTTAGACTCAGTAGAATAGTACTGTGACTAAATTTACTTTGACTGAAAAGAAGTTTAACCCAGAAGTAGGACTCAATATGGCGGTCATCGAGGGCATGTGGGCATATTTCGTGCTCAGTGTGCACAGTAGTTCCTGGGCACAAGGTATGTAAGCTGACAGTTCCAGCTGACATTTTGCGAGACTAGTTACGAGAAAACTGATGATATAAACGAGGAACTTGGAGTGAGTTACTGAGTGACTTAAGATGCTAATGTGGCAGACACAACTATGTACATAGGGATTTTATTGTTTTAATGTTTTCTGTTCTGTATATGTATATCTGTAGGCTACTTAGTAGGTCATGTGTCCCTCAAGCCCTTAACAAACCCAATCCATGACGTGCTCAACTGATTGGCCAAGCCAAACCTCCAAGTTAAATCTTTTGTCTAATAGACAAGTTGACAGACACTTGACAAATCAGATATATTCGGAATACAGATTGTTGCTGTGCTGTGTCGTCACCCCAGTCTCACCCACAGGGATAACTTATCGATCACAAAATAAAGATTCCTCGGGCAATAGCTCACACCCGTAGCGTGTTTGTTTTTTTGTGCATTCACTGCCCTGCTACATTAAATAACATGGGCAATATTTCAACCATATCATGGCTATTAACAAGTTATAATGTCATGATAAATTATGAAAACCTGTCGGCGAAGGATAGCAGATGACTAGAATATCATAGATATAGTTATGAAAATATTGGAGTAATTATTAGCCATACTTTAAAATAACACATGGTATTAAAACAACTATGAATGAAATGGGACTTAAATATCTTCTCAGGGGGACAATGATTTGACGCTTAGTTAACCCCCTTGGAAGGAATAAATGCCACCAACAGTCATTAATTCATTCTCACAAAATATGTTCATATTCTAATTACAGTACACATCAAAATTTATCAGGTACTTCAATTTCTTGTGAAAAGTCAATAATTAAATGAATATGTACATTATTCAAAGAGATCGTTTATCGTTTTGGCATAGAAATAGTTATCCCTTGTGATAGGAAATAAAACAACGTGTTTAAAAGTCACTGGAACAGCAGTTTTGTGTACTATTGGTATTGAAGTTGTAATTCTGGAATTCGTGAGTCTGGAGTCTTGAGATTTTCCATGACCCCTGCATCAAGGCATAATTGTTATAAAGGCTTTGACCAGTGGTTCTTGAGTTCTGCTTAGAACAGAAAAAAAGTATTATTTAGAAAACTCTTTTCATTTGCTAGCATGCTTTGAAGCTGCTACTGCAGTTATAGTGTCTAACCATTTCAGCGCATGTGTAGACGAATAAAAGTTCCCATTGATTGACGCGACAATGTGAAATCAATATACATTCTCGATTAGACGCGCAAATATACGTCCTTCGAAGGCACATACAACGGCCTCTTATTACAGACGGGTCGATGACATCACGAAAGATACAGTAAACCTGAAAATGTCACGTCGTCCTCTGTAACCCGTCCAATATATTATTACAGGTGGAACGCGAAAGAGCAGTACGTCACTTCAAAATGCTGACACTGATACTACAATCGAGTGTACTGAGTGAGTTTGTCTGTTACAATATCTCTGTTAAACAGTTAATGCACTTATCGAATGTAATCATAACTACACCAGTTCTTGAAAATATAAATGAGGAATTTGATGACAATGCGTATTGCGTTTCCTGGCTTACATATTAGTGTATGAAATATTGCAGTTCAGAATATCAGAGGTAACCCAGAATGTCCACCGGGAACATTCGGAGACGCTTGTGCCACAAACTGCTCTAAGCACTGCAACGTATATCCTGCTGATGGTCTTGTACACTGTGCCAATACCAATGGACGCTGTCTTGAAGGATGTATTCCAGGCTGGTTTGGCGACACGTGTAATAAACAGTGCAGCCTGAACTGCCTCAACAACATCTGCAATCACCAAGATGGAATGTGTACACTGGGATGCAAAGATGGCAAAAGAGGGGATTTTTGTGAAGGTATGAATAAACAAATACATGTGTATAGGTGAGCATATGAAATGCGTATACCTCCTTCTCGAAACTTCTCACTATCTGTATATACGTTGTCCATTTTGTCCTGTATTCTCAAGCGGATGAAAGGGTAGTAACATTATTGTCCTCTGGAGAGTGTACCAAGTTGCGAAACATTCAAAGTAATTTTAGACTTTCCAGATTCTTTAAATGTAGTACTTTTGTGATTTTAATTAATGGCTAAGTGCAACTACAATCGCCGGCGACAGAAAGTGTGATATGAAACAAGCTTGTGTCCAAGCAATACTACTTTTATGGTCACTTACCTTCAGTTGTTCAACAGCCCAGTTTTATTTTGTATTGTCCACAAATAGTTTTCTACTTTTAAAGATAAATGCTAGCTAGTTTTAACTCATTTTGTCATAATCTTGTACTTTTAGTGGCCTTCGTTGAGACAGTTTACATACGTGTATGTTTTTTGAGTTCAGAACTAGATATGACTGATGTATGTGACTTTAAATCCTAACTCATTCACTTTTCAATGTTTATCTATACCTCGCAATATTCTGGACCTTGACACTATTTCTTGATGTGCAGAGCGTTCGTACTATTGACTTTACGATTTAGGGATTTGCAGTTCAGATGAATTGAACGAAATGCGTGGGCTGGGCGAAAACTACCCACCCTCTTATCAAAGAATAACCGCCACATTTGGGTATGTTGTCAGATATACTTGTTTACAGTGACAGAGGATGGACACGCAGGAAAGGCAGAAGAGAGCTTATCATTCAACTGGCAAACACCTGGTGTTCTTGTCGTTGCTGGTGTATTTCTATTAACATTAATAGTAATACACTTTCGTCACAATTGGTAAGAATGCACCTACTCACATATCCTTGAGTGTTTGATTAGCCTACTAATGTTAATCGTTACTCTGAGCTTTTTATACACGATCCTTCGTTAGCTGCGTCAGCAAAAAAGTTTTGTTTTTAATAGATACCACGTTCCACAGTATGTGATAGCAAACCGTACTTTGTAATAACATATGTGATTGTGGTAGACTGCCTCGTGTATTTTCTGGGAAATTGTTGATTTATTGTGAATGATAGGAAACATTTCCCGATCTTTAAAGTGTCAAAATGATGATATAGCATGTAGTAATCTCTTATACAAGCATTCCACTTCTATAATGAAGGTTTCTTCTCTCATCCACAGTCGACAGAAACTATGTGAGTATGACATTAACACATACTAATTTTTATTTAACTAATATATTATTTAACCTAGATCATAAAATTAAACTACATTTTGCCTGTTCCTTTGTCCAACATCAAACGGAATGTGACTACACATGAAATTAAAAAAACACGTCAAAATTTTCATACTGATGCTAAAGCATCAAATCAATCATATAATCTGGAGACACGAAAATATTTCAACAACAGATATTCTTCTTTTGTTTACAAATGCCGTCAGAGGATAAAGACAAGAACCTCTCTTATTTGTCTTGCTCTATGTGAAAAACTCTAGTCACGTTATTTCTATCAGAGGAGCGGCCTGCTTGGTAATGTGTCATACCGATGCCGATCAATAAGCCTAAAGCTGTTGCTCCTATTTTAGCATATATTTCTTAAGATATTGAACAAGCATGCAGTATTACATTGTCAGTTTCAAATACAACGTGTACCTGTCACACAAAAGAAATATAAGATACAAATACGTAATTCAGAGCCACAGTTTATCTTACATTATGTTTCGTCAGGTCGGGTGGGAGAACCGTTGAAGGAAGGTAAGAGCAGAACTTAAAAACTGATCTTTGGTATATGATGGTTTTGTACCCACGTGATACTTCGTAAAGGTGTTTCATAACAAGGTGTTATGACACATATGTGTCATAACTCTTTCGAGTGATTTGATTGGCTAATACGTGAACTTTGACATTACCGGTACTACTTTCATCACTCATTCCTTTCATGATTTTCATTCAAACGTTTTCACACCCGAGATCATGTAAAACGAAAACACTTATATGACATTAAATGAAATGTAATTCATTTAGTGTGGTTATAAGGATTATTTATCGTGAGTGTGAACAAATATGGCTTGGCCCGTAATAGTTACTGATTAGGTAAAAATTGACGGGCCATTGGTGTGTTGTGAATATAATCAGGAGATTGAATACCTTCTGCGTGTATCGTGTCAGGACTGCACAGTAACACTCAACATCAAAAGATGAATGGCGCTTTTGTATCTCGACCACTGTCACTGTCAGCTGCATCCATTCCTCTCGCACAAACACACGTTGTATTGTCTCTGCCATGCCTCCCATGGTTTCGTATGTTGGGTCAAAAGCACTTCCCTCAATATGAACACAACATGGTTGAGAAAGAGAGAGAGAGAGAGAAAGAGAGAGAGTGAGAGAGACAGAGAGAAAGAGACACACAGAGAGAGTCACAGAGAGAGTCACAGAGAGAGAGAGAGATGTATTCAGTGAAGGGCCACAGACCCATTGTACATCAGGTGTACATAATACACAATCGTCGGAGCATCGTGCAACATCAAGAAAACTGCACAGTTATACAGCTGTGGGGGCACAAACAGAGAGGCCAAAAAGCAGGTATTTGATTAAACAATTTATAATATATGCATTCTTTGATGTAAACGGTGTGGCTAATTTCACTTCAGATGGATATGTTTGATCATATTTAGGGAGATGATGATTTCATAATTTCTATATTAGGCACGATACAAAGCGAACAAAGGCGATCCTCCCTTTCAAGACCTAAATGTCCACCATAGTCAATCATCAAACTGAGGTTTGAGCGACGAAATCTGCTTAGGAAAATGCGACACTGTTTCACACCAACATCATTATACTCCAAAGCTACACCTTCTTTTAACCTAAGATAGAAATCCAATTTTGGAACAAGTGTAAAACTGGTTGTCTATGTCAATGCACCTCTGCTTAAACAATGATATGAAAGTAGAAATATTTCCAACACTTTGATTGGCCCACACATTACCAAAACCATAACTGTACAAGAGAGATTTCACCTTAAGAGCCCACAATCTATACCCTTTTCAGCAAGACAATACTGATACTCGTATACTTTATGTAAGATTATATTCTCAACTTGGGACAGGAGGTGGACCCAATATTTAACAATTTGGCACCGGTTTACCTTCAATGAATAACGACCAATCTCAGTATGCGCTACAATATTTGGCGTGTTTCTTGAAAGAACCAAAACTTGTTCACAGAACCTATGTACATTCAGTACAGAAGGCAACGGGTGGAACCCCCAAACTTCACTTCCATATAGTAGTAATGGCAGGATCTTGACATCAAATATATGTCATTAATTGGTAGGTTATAAAAATTCTTAACCGATGATTTGAGGATATTCAGCACCTTCGATGCTTGTTCAGCCAGACTTTTCTGGGTAACATACCATGATCCAGAGGAAGAGAAGTGAACACCTGTATGATGCAAAAATTTCAAGCAACTGTCCATTTTAAAAGAATTTTTCATAATGTCTTCGTCGATCAGCATTCCTGAATACAAAAACTTTACTTTTGTCAGTGTTTATTTTCAGTTTCCACTTGTTGCAATACGAAACTAACTTATCTAGCCTCTTTGGAAACCTATTACTGTAAAGTCAAAAAGCAAACAACAGGATGAACAACTCAACTAAGTTTAGATTGATACCCCTCTGACCATCTGCTGATAAACAATCAACAATATCGTTGACAAAAAGGTAAACAGAAAGGGAGATAACGGACATCCCTGACGTATTCCTTATAAACAATCGAAAACCGGTTGGTAACCATCAGCTTTGATGATCAGTTTATCTATGTTGAAGGTTTCATTTGACCATGTCGGATCAGTGGTTTGTTTCCTATTGTCTCCCTCGTGTCCAGAAGTTTTTCTCCAAATCTCATTCTGATGTAAGGCTCTATCCAGGAGCTTTGACCGAACTTCCATACCCTATGTACTTTAGTCAGCTTCATACCCAGGAATAGGTACAGCTGCAGATTATGAAATTGAACGATATACTTTGTTTCGCTAATCAAATTCTGCACCAGTTTTTCAACACATGCCAGCCACCCACCCAGCAAGTTGTGTTGGTACTCGGACATCCAGCTTGAGTTAACCCTCAAATATTCGTAGGCCATGGGGATGTGTGCAATTCCTTGGGGTATTCCAAATCCACTTCGAGGATAAAGCCTGTGTTCAAATCCGGCCGTATGTTCATGACCTGCCGATCAGGAAATTTCCATTCGGAGACCGGACACCATTCAAATCTGCCTGTCAGTAGATACTGACTCAATGCTCATCCGTACAAGTTATTGGCATCGAGATAGAGAAGGTGTTTTGTTGGTCATAGCCTTCCACATATTACATATTTGTTATGCCATGGAAATACCACCACAAACAAACAGATGCATATCATAATCGATGAGCAGTTCTAATTTCACACCACTGATTTTTAGTAGGGCATCCCACGAATAACCGGGTGATGAATAATACCATGCTGGATCTATACCGTAATGCGTTGAACACGTTTTTCTGAATATCTCAAATAGATCAGCCAGCAATAACATATATCGTGGTAAGATTCTTACAGCCCAGTTTATTCCATACGGTAATCGCGTGTGAGTAATCATCTAGGGAGACAGACGCATCAGAAGAAACGGTCAATGGGAGGTAACTGTGTCTTGGTGAACTTGGCCCAGCTATTCATGTACTCGTAGGGGTACACGCCCTTCCTCATCAACAGGGGCTGATTCTTGGCGTTTGTGTATTGACTGGTGATGGGGAAGGTATCGTTGGCCTTGACCAGATGTATCTCTCCATGTTGTTGGGAATGCACGTCAGGTTGCCGTCGACCGTCGCGATTGTCTGCATGTTCAGCTGAGAGTGGTACACTCTAAAGTTGTGAAAGACCAATGGGATGCTGATTGTCTTTAGGTTGATTCTGAGCTCGAAGTTTCATGCGCTGTGAGCGGCTCCCCTGTACTTATTGGTGACGTAGCAGTGATCTCTCACCAAATCGCCATTCAGCAGACCATCACACAAGTGGCTGTGACTGTACACAGTGTGTTCCTGATAGTTTTGTCTTCCGCCTACAAACACTTTTGAAAGTGCGTTGGGACCTCTGTACACTATGGGATGTTTCAGTCACATCGGTATCCACGTATCCGACCCCACAGGCCTCGTGCTCCTGCATTTTATGTTTTTAGGGGAAGAGCCCTCCCCCAGTGGGGGGTGGATATGTTAATGTTTTTGATCAAGGCTTCGAAGTCGGTGTAGATGAAGTAAGTCACAGGAATCTGATTTTTGTGGTTGTCGAATTTTAGGATATTGCCACTTTCCTTAGGCATGTCAGTTCATTTGGCCGTCTGTCCTATACTTTGGCAATCCTCCTGGTGCAATTCTAATAAATCAACTCACGTGAAGCCGTGTAGGCATCCTACACAAAAGTGTTTTTTACCACTGTGTTTCGAGTGGTCGTATAGCAGCCTACTGAGGTGTTTTATCAACATGTAGTGATATTTTTCACCTCATTGGATCATGAATATGGGGATCATTTTGCGATCATACCTACACACGAAAGGGCCTAGGGGAACAGGTGTGAGTTCAATCGGTAAATCTATACCCACAATGAACACCTCCTGGTATACTTCGACGGCTGGGGGGCTGACAGTTGTATGATGATACAATAGAATTCTATGATGAGTGTGGAGTTCTGTGCCATCGTTAAATAGCCCTCTCGAGTCTCAAGGATCTGTTGCCATTATTATGTTTTCAGTGGAATTTACCCATGGGCGAAATGCTAAAACCTTATCTGGAATGAAAGACCCGATTAAGATACCATTGTTTTTAATTTCAGTGACACTATTATTTTTATCAAAACAGAAGTAAGGTGTGGTGAGGACCATGTTGATCAAGCAATAAGGGTCTTTATAGTCTCTTAAGCGTGCTTGCTTACACCCCGCCTTGATAGTGTAGGACATACAAGGTGCCTCCCTTCAGGTTGATCACGTTAAGCGTGATATTGGGATGAGGACTGGCCATTGTTATATGACAGTTACCAGACAGTTTCCGATTGTTTTCTTGATAATCTCTCTGGGGTGCACTTCAACCCCATGAAGTGTATGTTGTCTGGAAGGAAGATGTTGGTGAGTGATATCCACGGTCATGGTGAGCCCCTGCAAACTGTTATGTGCACTGGCACCCACCCATACGTAAACAGTGCAAATGTTAAACTGTTGTTGTTGGGGCCAACGAAGTTTGATTCCCTTCACAATTTCAACTTCATCCTGCAATGGTTCCCCTAGGTAAACTTGGATGACCAGCGTTGAAATTCTATGTAAATCTTAAAGGATTTTGATCACTCCACCGAATTCAGACACCAACTGCAATGCCATGCTGTCCATGCTGCCAGGTCTACTCGATAACATGTGTGCAGCCATACCAGATACTGGGCAGGTGATTACACTATGCTTCTGCACTTGATTGTAAGCCATGGGCAGGATTCCATTGTTCACTTTGTTTAGGTAGTTTTCTTTGTTTTCCGTGAACATGTATGGGGAACTGAGATTGATGTTTAGAAACCAATCGACTTGAGCGGGCAACAACAAACCTTTGTCGCTGTTGGTGAAGACGAGGGAATGTGGCTTATTTTTGATGATTACCGTCACGTTCCTCACAACATCTTCTAAGTCGATCAGTTTGCCACCGAATGATGGGTACACTGACCATCCATCGTCATCGATATGGACCAGGTCAAATCTAGTGTTGAGAGCCACTCCAGACGTCTTGGCTATGTCACTTAGGTTTCTACCACCACTGCAAATGATGGGGGCCTGAATGCGTTTTGAAATGTTGTTTTTAAACTCCGAGGCATACAATTTACCATCTACTGCAGGGTCGTCGAATCCACGTGTCCCCCCGAGGTCAGAGATCCCCAGATTAACTCATTTTCCATTTTCCTTGTGTTCTGGTCACTTTATGTGTAGTGTTATGCTGAGGTATTCTATGTTCAGAGGATTAAGTTTTATATCTAAAATCGATATTAGCAACTCAGTGATGGTGCCCCAAGTTAACCTCTTGTCCTGCCGTGTTGAAAACTCGATTCTGCCGTCATTTTCACATGCACCGCTCTCAATATCTCGAAAGTGTAGCCCCCTTGAATGTTGTCCATCGTGCTCAGTTGACCGAGACGAATGCACAGCTCTCGGTATGGCACTAGACTGGGTGACTTCATACCAGTGACGAGTGTCCTCGCCAACTGTCGGCTGAGCCTCAAGATGTTTATTCCGTTGTTCTTTAACACCACTGTGCCATTTGAGTTATTTATGTAGAGTTCGGCCACCAGGGGTTTGAAGACCTCGTTGCTTAGCAAACACGCATTGTAGTAGCCATCGGTTATCAGGCTGTGGATGCCACTGGCAGAAAGCTTGTTGTCGTTGATGTTTGTTCATCATGGGAAGTAGGTGATATTGCAGAGCGTGACTTCGAGTCAGCCCGACGTGTTATCGATTGCATGCATCAGCTGAACAGACTCACTGCTTGTTATTCCTGTAAGCATCACATACGTATTGGAAGTATATTTACATAAGAGTATAAACCAGGTGTGTTTCATCATACAAGTGACTTCACACACATGAAACATCATCGTTGATGTTGATGGTTTGTATTTCAGAACCCGGTTCATGGATGTGTTTGGGCATTATGGATTTTTGGTCACAAATGTGGAAACTGTCGATATGTGGTTTTGCAACACGATGCAATTCTGACAGAATCAATTCCATTTCGCTGTGTGGTGCACAACGACTGGATGTGGTTTGACATTGACAGACACTAGACGTGATGAAGTAAGTAAATCTGTGTTTACGTTTCACGTGTACTATAATATCTGTCGTATTCTCAAAGAAATAAGTGCACCAGTACCTCAGGATAAGGCGTGGAATGCAATAGACAACCTGTATGATAGACAGGCCAAAGAACGAGTTCGTTGCACCGGGGCTGAACTACGAATTAGGCATTCCAATCGTTCACAAAGAGCCTCTCACAAAATCCAGCTACAATGTAGCTATGAAGTGGAGTTACAAGTCATATCATTTCTTAGACACCAGCGAGTGGGACGACTGTTACATAGCTTTCAATGACAGCAAGGATTACTGCGCTTGGATGTTCAAACAAGGGCCAGGTGATGATTGGAAAATGTTTATGCTTGATGCATCGAAGGGGTTCAATCATGCCGGCACCATCTGCTTCAACGACTTTATTTAAACGTATGTGTGGGCCAACACGGTGCTCTCAGATGCAGATGCGCATGGTATCATAGGTAACTGCTTACAACGTTCAGAAACAGTTCGTGTCGATGCTATAGCCAGTCCAATTGATCTGCAGATGGCTGTCGAGCAATACCAGAACACGTTGCAATACACTCAGTCGAAAGTCGACTACATGTTCGTCATTGAGTTGTACATGGCCCCGAGTGACATGCAAATGAGAATATGCAAAAGAATGGTAGGTTACAACAACGAAATAGTCATTTCCACGGAAGACCACCCGAGTACAGGGTTAAACCAACACCACCAACATCAGGTATCTAATCAGGAGCACATCAACTAGAAAACAGTGCTGGTGGTGGGGGGACGATACATTGTATGGCAGTGGTCGTCGCGTTGACCATGGCAGCAAGGGGATAACCATCCAGATTACCAAGAAGGCTCAATATGCGGGCAAGCTGAATTTATATCTATATGTGATTATGGACATGCTACACAATATAGAAAATGGGAGATTTGTGCAAGCCATCTGGGCGTATCCCCCACTATTGATCTGCCTCGCGACCCACACTGCACAATAGTGTGTGGCCAGATGGGCTGTGGTAAGACAATTTTCGTGATGGATTTGCTGGAGGGGTACTCCCGGAATGTGTTTGATAACATTAGCATCATGTCAGCTGCCTAGCCTGGTCAGCTACCCCGACTAAAAAATGGAATTCGCGCTGGCTGAGTGGTTTAGACATCTGACTTTGGGTGCTGGTGATTAGGTGCCTGACTCTGAGGGTGCAGGTTTGAATCCCGGATGGGAATCAACCAAAAAAAGTACTATAATTTGTACTTTACTAGGAAAGTGAAATCCCACATATCACATATGTTGCAAAGAAAGACATGCTGTCATATTTGGCCAGAGAAAGCACGCAAAACACAGTATCTGGGTGCTGACGCAGAAGTTCAGCTTGGTGTTGAAAGACCTCAGGGGTGGGGGGTCAGCAGACACAAGGGGTGGCATTATTCCACTCCAAGGACAGGGATTCGTTCGAGGACTGTTTGAGAGAGAACGATGTGATGAGCTGGCTGAGAACGAGAAAAACTAAACACGCTTAGCTCATATTGAAAACCGACCAACCAGTGGTCTATAGGTCTTAGCAAATGCTTAGAAAAAAGTTTGATGTATAATTATGATTTCTAAAGTGCTTGTCGTGTGCAACTTAACCTTCATCCTGCTATGTTTCTGCTGCGTTGGGTATTTTATTATTAAATTATAAGATGGAGTGTGATGAAGTACTCAAACAACTGTTAATACCGGAGGGCGACAAACATCACCCCGACGGTACAAGCGTGACAAGCGGGAGAGGCTGGAAGTGCTGGCAGTCGGGGGTAAAGCCAAACAATACTTTAGAAACTACAACCCCCGTAGTGTCGACTTTACTTGTAGGATGACTTCAAGAAAGATCAGTTGATCAGTTTATCGAGCATGCCTTGGCCTGTGTGCTGTACTACAAATACAGAAAAAATAATAATAATGGTATGCATGGATGCTGCCCAAGAAACGCTGATTATGGTGGCGACCCTTCCAGAGATGAACCCCCAATTCTGACGGAACCCCCACAGGAGGAGACCAGCACAGTTACCTGGAAGAAGAACCCTAAGAGCGTCGCTGTTGGCAGAAATGGTGATTTAGCTAAATGTGGAGGATCCCTTGGGGGTGTGTGGTTGTGGGGTGCAGGCGCAGCCTTGGTTGAGCATACCACGCATACCATGCCGCTGTGGTCTCCAGTCTAGCAGAAGGGTACAGTTGACTAAACTGATGCTCAAACAACCGGCTATCAAACTAGATTTCGACTTGCAATATATGGCCTTGCTCACAATGAACCCCAGTATGGCAATGGAAACCAAGGACGTCCCCATGAAAGAAGGAATTATAATGGAAAATATTTCGAAGTAACATAAGATGACTACGATAGCTGTGATGGTCGGCGGGGCGGTAGTAAACGCCCGGGCATTTTCCAGGAGCAATTTACTCCTCTTGAAACTACGGGTATCAGATGCAGCCGAGATTGAGGCAGAATAAAAACGACACAATATAGCCATGGAGAAACTGTAAGCTGCAAAAGCCAAGAGCTCTAAAAAGAAGGTGTGCAGAAGAACAACTCCAGCGTGAGAACCACACCGTTCGAACGTTCAAGAATGTTGATGATGCAGAGAGAGAATACTAACTTCTAAATAGTAAGCAACTCGAACCACTGCACGAGCCAACACTCTCTCAGTACTACACACCATCCCCAGGGCAAAAGGACTGGGAATTGGTATTCATCATGCTTGGCCTAGCGGCGACTGTGTGTGCAATTAAACTAACTATTTGTATAAGTATACCAAAATGAGAGGACCAGCACCATACTGATGCGAATTCGTACTTATGGAGAAGACGGAGATCTGTGGTACAGGCCCCCCTAAGTAATTGAAGGAATTACAGCAAATTTGAAGGAATTGCATCTCAAATGTAAACAAACGCAGCCCACTCGCGAAACACTTGCAGCGATATCGGTAGTTTAGCGGTAATAACAGAAACACATCGGCCCTATCGGAAGCAATGTCGGTAATACTGGAAACACGATCGGCCATCTTCGGAGATTTTTCGGTCGCGAGCGGAAACTCACGCAGCAAAACATGGCGTCGTTGGAAGAAACACCCGTCTCGGTGAGTTTTGTTTTTAGTTCCTACTATTACATTTTTATACTTATCCATCTTTGACCACCCGTGTTGAATGCGTTTAGGTATGAGGTGTTGTCGGGACAATAGCTTATGTTTTTAGGAAAAGATAGTCACTCTAGAAGAGTGTCACAAGTCATGCCCCTGGAAGTTGTTTACACCTGAACATCGAAGTCGTGCCGATGATTACGAACGTGCGCTATAACATCATTTTTTTGTAAAATATGTTTAAGTTTGTCAGTTGCACTTCATAGAAAGAAAAATTATGGCTCATAAACTTCTTCATGGCGCACGTTCACGATGTTCGTAATCATCGGCACGACTTCGATGTTCAGGTGTAAACAACCTCCAGGGGCATGACTTGTGACACTGTTCTGCAGTGACAATCTTTTCCTAAAAACATAAGCTATTGTCCCGACAACACCTCATACCTAAACGCATTCAACACGGGTGGTCAAAGATGGATAAGTATAAAAACGTAATAGTAGGAACTAAAAACACAACTCACCGAGACGGATGTTTCTTCCAACGACGCCATGTTTTGCTGCGTGAGTTTCCGCTCGCGACCGAAAAATCTCCGAAGATGGCCGATCGTGTTTCCAGTATTACCGACATTGCTTCCGATAGGGCCGATGTGTTTCTGTTATTACCGCTAAATTACCGATATCGCTGCAAGTGTTTCGCGAGTGGGCTGCGTTTGTTTACATTTGAGATGCAATTCCTTCAAATTTGCTGTAATTCCTTCAATTACTTAGGGGGGCCTGTGTGGTAGTGGGAGCATGATTTAAGGTTACTGCTGTATCCACAGGAGGAGTGGCCTCCTGAATTCCACGTGTTCTGTGTGTGGTATCGGAGTGAAAGACCACTATTGCCTGTGCAAAGCTCACGGAGCAAACATTGTTCGAAACAAGCTTATCTAGATGAAAACAAATGACTACAGAGAAGAACGTAGGCGAGAGATATTAGAGATTTGTTTTCATCTATGTATAATAATGTTTGTATCTTTTGATAAGGCTGTTAATCATTAACTCAAATCATTTAGGCACTTCCTCTATCAGATGATGGTTGTTCTAAATAAAGATGTCTTCGGAGAGTATTATATAGCTGAAATCGTTGATCCTAGATGTATATACTGCCATATGGATAAAGTAACATAGAAATACAGCTTTAATCCCAGAATCTATAAGGTTACTCTGATTAGAGTACTGAACTTCGGGTGAAATACTATAGCCTCAAAAGGTTATCTGGACAGCTGGTTTGTGTAGATGCGCTCGAAGAAGATTTACCCGACATTTCAACGACTCTTCACATGACATAGAAGAATGGTGGGAATATTTCTGGATGCATTCTTGCTTTGTGGGAAATCGATTTTGTCTAGAAATAAACTAAGGCCGCCTCCATTAATTTAGTTTTTTTATCTGGAGTTACCTCCCTTACCGGCAATCCAATTGGAGATTGATGCATATAAGTGCATGTGCAGTGTTTACTGTCCGAGAGCTAAAACAGGCTGCAAAAACACTAGATGTAGCTGGTTACTCTCTAATGAAGAGGCCAGAGTTATTGAGATCACTGGGGATACAACCCCCTCCAAAAGTAAAACAACTTAAACTCCAAGCAAAAGAGCTGAAGCTGATGGGCTATTCTCATATGAGGAAAGCCAATCTAATGAAACAGATTAACAACCTCACTGTGAAACAACTCAAACAGGAAGCTCGAGAGCAGGGGTTAGTAGGTTATTCCGGTACGAGGAAACCAGAGCTAGTCAAACTATTGTGTCAGCTGTTGATCTAGAGTTCGTGCACACTGAGGTAACTATCTGAGAAGTTGGCGCATGCATGGTGATAAAAAGATAGACATCAAGCGTCTAATTGCTGACACAGTTAAGGAGGATTTAAACGATTTGGGAAAATGTCACTCGATGAAAAGCAGAATGGGTCACTAAGTACGTTCAGCCTTACTTCCGAGGCAAACAAGAAGTTGTGACTACCGAGACGACTATAGACCAGTCAACTGATAACAGTTTTCAGTAGATGCGCAAATACCTAGAATGCTACACATACATTTGTTCCTGGTGGGCCGCGGATAAAGTTGATAAGGTATATCTAGATGCAGCTATCTATGTGCCATTCACAGGGTGGTCGTACCTTGACTTACCTTATATCATTCCCTATTATAATTTGCAGCTGTATCTATCGCTGGGTATGAAGCTGGCTGAAGTATATAGGGTACGGAAGTTCGACAAGAGCCATATATCAAGATGAACACGGACCTGCGAAAGCTGGCTACCAGTGAAAAACCTCTACAAGCTCATGAACAAGTCAGTGTTTGGTAAAACCATGGAGAATTTCTGAAAAGTGGAGACAGTGAAGCTGGTGAGATCAAGTGAGGAAGACAAGCTAAGGAAATTGATAGCCAGTCCAGAGTACAACTGGAGCATGATATTCGTCGATGACTTGGCGGCCATGGACATGAAAAAGAGCTGCATCAAACTAGGCTGACAGGTATATGTATGCATGAGCATCCTCGATTTATCCAAACACCTGATGTGCAACTTCTACTACAACGAGCTCAGGAAACAATATCTTCCAGACAAATGTGAAGTGCTGGACACAGACACAGATTCCTTGCAGAGGTAAAACCTACAAGTATGCTCTGAACCTACAACTACGTAGCCAGCCACTACAAGGAGGCCGAACCCTTGACTGCAAAGAATGCAGTCCAAGGTTCCCAGGTGGTCGAACGAATATACCAATGCAGTCGATTTATTGCAAGTCGACCCCAGATAGGCGTTGATAGGTGCCATGTCACAGCTTCTGCCCAAGCATGATGTACGAGTCAGACGAGGCAAGGCTGGATAACATGACAGACAAAACAATTGTGCGCTGGCCTAATGCTTGTTTGGACAGCAGTACGAGAGGGAGATGGCCAAACCAGGGAAACGATCAACTGAATGGGTAGTGCAGCTATCTTGGGTGGTTGATGCTATGAATCACGGAATAATGAGACTACTGGGTAACAGACAAGTCGATGCTATCAAACTGAAACCAGTGATGGCTGAGTTGGCTGCCCTATCACGTGTGAAGGAGAAACAGAAACCTGATAGGGCCCTTGCTAGGTACCTCTACCATCTGGGTGAACACAAGGGGGGGCACTCGGAAACGAGCCACCGATCCGATATGGTCGATTAAAACTTACAACATAGATAAAGTGTCCATCAAAGCTGACCAGCCTTACTTTCACTTCTTGAAAAACAGGCCAGGGAGAGGTTTCATCAGACAGGAAGTACAAATCGTACCATACGGCAACAACTTTGCCAACCAACCTGTGAAATTAATTGCGCATTCAAAACTGGTCAGTACAGTGAGACCAAAGAGCCTGCAAAAGCTTTATTTCACAAATAAAGCTTTCCAGCGGGCTTTCTTGAGAGTGATGCAGAACACCCATTAAGTACACTACTGCTGTGCTTTTAACCTTGGTTGGTTTGGCAGATGTTGTTCAGTCTGATCAGGGCTCAAACTTTATGTCTAAGGTGTTTGAACACGCTATGTACCCTTTAGGCATTAAGCAAGTTAAGTCTGGTGCTCATCATCCGTAGTCCCAGGGAGCATTAGTGAGGTTTCATCAAACTTTGAAGACTATGATGAAGATGTATTGTTTTGAAATCAGAGAAAGACTGGGATAAGGGTGTGTGTTTATCGTTGTTTGCTGTCAGGGAGTCATTTCAGGAAAGTTTAGGGTTTAGCCCATTTGAGCTTGTATTTGGTCACAGTGTGTGCGGACCACTGAAACATTTAAAAGAACAATGGCTGAATGACTCTATTCAAACGTACGTGTGGGCTATTCTGGGCTCAAAAGTTGACAATGTGTTGGTGCGGGATTGTACATGGTTCCGAGCGATATGCGTCTGAGAATCAATAACATAACGGTCTACAACAGTGAAATTATCAACGTCACGGCCCATCAAAAGTTGGGTGTTAATGCTGACATAACTGCTGGGGGGGGGGGGGGGGGGGGTTTCACTCCACAACTCCATGGCCCCTGCGGACAACCGACTGAAGTGTTGCGCCACCACCAGAGCCATGGGTAAAACCGGTGTTAAATCAACAGCATATAGATCATAAAATTCCTTAGCTGCAACATACACCAGTCCAGCCACGGCGACGATGAATGCCCACAGATTTTTGAGTGAGCCACATGGTGGTTTTACCAACCGTGCTGAGCAGCCATGACACGATACTTCCTATGATACCGGGCAGGACTTCTGCAGCCTTACCAGTGAGTTTTGCTAGGGCTTCCCTGAGCGATTTGAGGTGTTTTTTTATCCAGTCTCTGACGTCACCACTCGGTGTGGTGCCACCAGTGGGGGAACCCCCCACAGAACCTCCCATAGGTGACACCACTATGGATAACCCCAATGCCATCAGGACGCTAGCACTTGCTCGCAGAACAATGTTCGGATTATGTGGGCTAAGGTTGTGTCCACGTTCAATATTCTGTGGTTTGTTTCCCAAATATGACTGAACTGGGATCGCAGTTGTTCACGATTCGAGGAAGCAATTTCCAGTCGCATGCGTCTCTGATCTTCTAAATCACATAGTCATTCCTTGATATGATGCTTCATATCCTCATCTTCCATTTTGGTGAGTTTGGATTTTTTTCAAGAGCTATGTGCTCGTCTATTTCGTTCAGTTTTGCCATGTTGTTCATGAGTTCTCCTCATGTGTGTTTCAAGGATTCATCTATGGTGTACCATTCCCTGATTGGATATTCAAATCCAGGCAATGGTTTGTCATAGTAAATACTCAACGCTTTTTCAAGGACGCCTGACGTTTCTATAGCATGTCACTGTGTGGTCCCTCCAAAACCGACTGCAAGTCCCCCTGTTCTTGAGCGAATTTCAGATGGACTTTTTTGGTTTTGCACCACCGTAATCCTGCATGTTTATTTTTTCACAGATAAATTTGGTACCTGATGAGTTGCCAAGGCGAGTTGTTTTCTAGTGCGACTGTTAATTAGGTTAATCTCAGGGTTAACCTTAAGACATAGAATGCCATAATCATCTAGGGTAAACTTTGAATAGTCTCGGCGCTGTGGCTCAACATACTTTTTATC
This sequence comes from Haliotis asinina, assembly GCF_037392515.1. Classification (NCBI taxonomy): domain Eukaryota; kingdom Metazoa; phylum Mollusca; class Gastropoda; order Lepetellida; family Haliotidae; genus Haliotis; species Haliotis asinina. The sequence goes on along the minus strand of NC_090283.1, from coordinate 6,831,886 downwards.
TCTTTTTAATGCATCATAATAATCATCTCCTGCTGTATTCAAAAGTTGCCTGCTCAATGGCGAACTAGTGAACGAAGTGTCTTCATCATAAACATCTGGAGCAGCAGCAGCCCTGAAATCATCCATTGCAAAATCGTCCAACGCAAGCAAGATAGACCAGAACCAAGTACTGATGGTTAAATTTCCAAGCATGGGAGAGTACGACGCCATAGTGCCAGGGACGGTGCGATTGGCATTTAACATCAAGGTGGATGTAGCTGATGAGAAAAAATGATATCATGAATAATATGGGTCATGCTATAGTCAAGAAGGTTGCTATAAAAATTAGTGGCAACGAGGTGCTTAGCGATGTATATCACTGTTATGCAGACCTATGGAAAAGTGAGGGAGAACGTGACAACAGCATGTACCAGGGAATCGGTAGCTGAAAATTGAATAGGTTACGCATTGGATACGCCTTCACTCCAGAAGAGTTATCCAAAATATCGGATAGAAAAAAAGCAATTGCTGAAGCGTACGGGAACAGGTTTTGCATCCCACTTTACTTTGAGTTGCTAAACAGGCACACACCATTCTATAAATTCACATTGGGCGACAAGTTGGAATACGAACTCACGTTCAATCATTAGAGCAAAGTCGTGCATACGACGTATGATGCCAAGCCTGCTAGTTATATCATCGACAACATCTCATTAGACTAGTCATCTCACGGTGACTAGTCCGGATCTTGTGCCAGGCAGATTCGAAATCTGTACTCTGGAAAAATGACCATCCTATACGATAGGATACTGCGACATAGAATGATAGTATGTGAGAAGAGAGACACGGTATGGAATATAAATACGAATGTGCCGGTGCAATCGATGCAAGGTATATTGATCCTACCCGTAGGTCTACTGTGGGGGTAATGGGGTCCCCCCATAGTCCACACTGCACTATTATATGTGGGCAGATGGGTTGTGGTAAGACTGTTTTCATGCTGGATTTGTTGGAGGGACATTATAGGGAAGTATTTGATAAAATCGTTATCTTGTGCCCTACTATAAAGATGAATATGATTTACAAAGAAAGAGCTTAGGTTATGACGGACACAGACGTACACAGAGTCGACCCGGGGACACGGTTGCAAGGTTTTTAACATTGTTTCACAACCAATTTAAAGGAATACCGATGTTGTTCATCCTGGATGGTTGTAGAGCTAACAGAGAGATAACAAAAAGGAGAGACATGCTGTTGTATATAGCCTTCTCTGGTCGGCACTTGAATCACAGCATATGGGTGCATGCGCAAAAATTCAACTTGATGTTGAAAGATTTGAGGGAGCAGACGCGTTGGGTGGCATTATTTCACTGCAAGGACAGGGATTCGTTCGAGGAGTGTTTGAGAGAGAACAACATGGTCAGTAAACCTGAACGGGAACGAGTAAAAACAGCTCGCTGAAACAAGACATGCCAGGCTCGTGTTGAAAACAGACCAGCCAGTGGGTTACCAAGTGGTAACCTGCGGCCGACTTAGTAAATGTTAGTAACGACCTGTGGTGACCTGCTGCCAGCTTGGTAATTACCTAGTAATTTTTAGTAATTTTTATCAATGTTTTAGTGATGTTTTAGTAATTTTAGTTCTAGGTGTGTGACTTAACCTTTATCTCTGTGTGTTTAGTGTACGTTAGATATTATTTCTTGAAAATAAAAACCAGTGTACAATATTATAAAATGGAGTGTGACAAATTACTAGAGCAGATGTTGGTTGCAGAGGGAAAAAAAGACAACAAGCAGCGAGACAGACTGATAATGCCAGTCGTCTGCGGTAAGGGAAAGCAATATTTGGGTGATGACAAAATTCAGGAAATGTTGGACGAGGAAATCAATAAATTATACGCTGGGTATGAAACACAACTCGGGGCTGAGATGACAAAAATCATAGGTACTACCATTACACAGATTTACACAGGCATAATGTCGCACCGATAGCGTTTACTGATCCCACCCGAACATCATCTCTATTAGGACTCACCCCCATATTATGTTATAATTAAAATTATATTTCCATTAATACATTATGTCTGAGGGGAAAACATTCGTTAATGACGCCTTCCAAGCATTAGTGGTTTCTGGATTAGCAGTAGGGTACTCTTGGGTGACTGAAATGATCATCAAACAACCTACCATAAAACTCGACTTCAATTTGCAAAATATGTTTATGGTTACTATGAACATTGGTATGGCGATGGCCACCAAGGACGTTCTGGTAAAGCAAGGTATTATACCGGAAAATATTTTAAAGTAATATATATAAAATGGCCACTGTAGCAATAATGGTTGGTGGGGTTCTTGTGAATGCACTAGCATTTTCAGAGAGTAATTTCCTGTTTTCACAAATGAAAGAGTCAAACGCGCCTGAGACAGAGGTGGAATGAAAGCGACATAATTTAGGTATAGAAAAATTACAGGCATCACAGGCTGAATACACTAACAGACGAATGAAAAGACTAGATTTTATCAATAATCAACTCCAACGAGAAAATCATGCAGTTAGAACTTTCAAGGACGTCGATGAAGCTATGAAAGAATACTATGTTTTAACTGGCAAACAGTTGGAACCACTAAATGAACCAACGCTGACACAGTATTACAATCTTTCAGAGGGTCCCATGGAAATACCCCCACGTAACCCTTTCTCAGTAAACAGATGCATATACTCCTAGTCCAAATGTAGAGATATTGCATGCTTTTGATGTGGGCCTCCCAATCTGAGTGCGTCATGCGCATTGGGGTTATATGGTGTAATTTTCTCTTGAACTCTTCCTCCTCGTGTTGTAAGTACTTCAGAAATTTCTCAGCCGTGTAAATAATGGTATGGCTAGTTTGTCCATCACAACGAACGACCACATAGCCAAACACACATGCTTCGTGTTCCTGATTTTTTTGCATGAAACTTTCATCAGGGGATGGAGCCACCGTATCAGTTGGTTTAATAATAGCTTCGAAGATGGTGTAGATAATGTATGGCACTGGCATCTGATTTTTGTGGTTGGTAAACTTCAAGATATTGTTGTTTTCTCTTGGCATATCAACCCGCACAGCTGTCTCCCCTACACATACGCAATTATCCCTGTGTGAATTGAGTAAATCGGACCTACAAAACTCATGGAGGCACCTTTCACAGAAGTGTTTCTTTTCCCTTGTGTTTCAACTGACTGTGCACTAGCAGACTGAAATGTTGTATAGTTGTATAATGATATTTTTCACCCTCCTGCACTAGAAATAGATTAATTGTTTGACGACCCTCCTCATTTAATAAAGGATTTATCCTGTGTATTATTAAGGCGTTACCCTCATGCCCAGATATATTTACAGCTAAGTCTGGATTCTGTTTTTCTACTGTTGGCCACTGAGAGATAGGGGTTGGCTCATCTATACCATCCCAAATAATACCATCATCTACTAGATAACTGGAAAGTATGTTGGGGTGGTTTTTACTTGGAAACTTAGCAACTCTTACCAATACCCTCGCACAATCATCACCACGATTTACAACATTAACTATAGAGTGTTTGGCAGTGAGTTATTTAGGGATGGGTAAGTATGATCCATCTCTCATTGGTCTAGAGTTTGCTATATCCAGGTAGACCAGATTAACCTTATCAACCACCCAACCAGACCCCCTATTATTCTGACGTTTTGGTGTTTGTCGAATTTTTTCAAATGATGTAACTTCCTAATTACCTCTGAAGTAAACAATAGTGTATCAAGTAGCACCATATGCCTGTTGTTTCTCTAAGGTCATCTTTAACGTGAGCTGAAATTTAACACCTCTTAAATTCTTCAGGTCTTCATCTACTTTATGAAATACCAATTGTTTTATTATCCCCAAATTTTATATTTCTTTGAACTTCCATCTTCCAAACCCTCAAATATTTTCCTATAGCACGCTCAGTAGGTGTGAATTGTAACTCTCTAGGGGCTTGTTCCTTTAGTAATTCAATGAGCTCAGGCTTCCTCATGCATGAATAGGCTCTCATCCCGCGGTCGCGAGCTTCCTTGATTAGTTCTTTCAAAGTAGTGGTGGTTTTATATTTTACCGCTAATAAAGTTAACAATTCAGACTTCCTCATATGGGAATAACCCCGCATACCAGTGTCACTTGCTCGCCTTTTCAACTCACGCACTGTAGCCATGTCACAGGGTTCATACGTATGTGAAACATTTCTCTAATTGGTTGTTATTGTATGTGTGTAAGCCGGCGCGGTCTTTATTGTTATGAGTGGGTATTTTCTGTATATTTTTGCTAATAATTACGTAATAATTATGATTGGGTCACAATGTTTAGTGTTTAGAATAGTAATTATAATGGGTCACATTTCGTATAATAGATGATCCGCTTTTGTAGGATTTAGTTTGTCCGGAATTTATCTGCTCCTAGTTTTCTATGTGTTCACTTCCGGAAGACTGTTTTGAGACCATTCTGTGGTGTCAGCGATGTTTGTAAGTGCTGGAACTTTCGGGAAACGGCTGCATATATATATACAAAAGCTAGCTGCCATGTTGCGGGGACACTCATTCCTACATTCATTGGATATACATCACTGCCAATGCTTGATTCATCAAAATCCGTCAAGGCCTGGATCTACATTATCTGCTCTCACCCTGATCGCTGAGTTTACATTCTGCATAGTTGATTCTCTCTCGTACTGAGACTTCGGTGAGTTTGCTATACTGTATATTTTGTGACCCATTGCCTTAGATTTTGTCATTTGTATTGAATTTGTAATCAGCATTGTGAAATTGACTTGTGACTTTGTATATTTGCTCTCTCATTGCTATTAATAACATTTGAGCTTTATAGACTTGTCTTTGTTCCATTTTGCTGGTTCACGGGGGTTTCTTATACTTTTGGCACACCAAATTCTTAACCATAACATTCTTAACCAATCCACATTTAGACATTAGTGTCGACATTTGAAATAGGCCAGACGTACTGTAGCCATGTTACAGTGTGGCCACACTATGTGTTAATCATTTCTCTAATGATTGCTGGCGCATTGTGCGACCCAGCTCTCTTCAGCCAGCCAGTATTGATCGATCCACATTTAGACATTTTTTTAGTCTAGGAAATAGGCCAGCCCACAGCAGCCTGCCTGCCTGCTGTGGATAGTGTGAAGGAAGACGGGCTCTGTCTCTGTCATTGAGATTGTGAAAATGGGGGGTGTCTAGAACATATTATTGATAAGTATAAGGTCTATATAAGATCTGGTCCCAAACCCCCATTAATACTACTACTAATGGGCTATAGATTGCCAACAACTGAAGGTAGATCACCATACTAGGGACCATGGGGACTTACATTAATTTTGCAACCTGCACGGACCCTAGCTGGATTTACACCATTCCCTCAGCCACTGGCGTTTTTGCAGAGACGTAGCCATACGCTAATATGACAAAAATGCTACAATTAAAGACCTGGAAAACATAAATTTACATCAGACTTACGTACCCTCTCAGGAGGACAATAATTTTACAGTACTTTAACCCCCTCTGAGGGTACAGCCATTACAAATTGAGTTACTAATTTCAACTTCCAATTATAACAAATGTATCTATTTACAAATCAGTTAACATACTTAATTCTTTTAAAAAGGCAATAATTAAATGACAACTGGTAGTGTTAAAAAGATCCTACATAGTTTGTGATTTGAAATAGTTGTTCCTTGTGATGGAATACTCAACACAGTTAAGCAAAATTTGCTTGACCGTGATTTTTTCATCACAAGGGATACAGAACGGAGGATCGACACCTTTTAGTATGTATTTGTATCTTGTGGTCAATACGACATCGTCGCATGATAACCTCTTCAAATCTGGACTTACAACCCAAGTATGTGTAGCCAATATAAGGTTTTATTGCGTGCTATTTGTTAATACCTACTTGATTGTCCCACTTCTTCTGCATCAGATGACGGATGTAAGATCTAATGTGGGCTTTGTAATAAGTGTATGGAGTAAGAGGTAGTGTCACAGATTTGTTGAGTGCTGCCTTGTTAGCAAGATCGCCCATTGTGTTACCAGAAATGCCCATATGGTTAGGTAACCAACAAAAGACGATGTCGTATTGGCCAGTAGCAAGATCATTACACAATTCAATAATTTCTATTAAAAGTGGATGTTAGAAGAAATATTGATAACAGTCTGAAAGAAAAAAAATCTTAATAGATTATATACTGTTTATGTTTAGGGTGTCTTTGAATATATTTAAGAGCCTTTAATATGGCGATAGCTTCAGCTGTGAAAATGACAGTGGCACAAGCCACTGCGTCTCCTTCCTCGGACCCATCTGTAAACAAGGATTTGTAATTGCTATATTTATGTTTCAATTGATTATATTCTTGATTATATTGTAAGTCATTAGTTTCTGATTTTTAAAATGTAGTTAACGTTAAGTCAACTTGTGGCCTAACCAATTGCCAAGGAGGAGAAGAAAGAAATTGGGAAAGTGTTATATTTTCCAGCTCAATACCGGCAGCAGTAATAAATGGCTTAATTCAGAGCCCAATAGGCGGAACTAGAGAAGATGTTTTGTTGTATAAAGATGCAGTTAAATGCAGGATTAGACTCATTGGAATATAATTTAATAATATATTGCAAAGGTAGTTTTAAGGGAAGTTTAAAGGAAGGCTCATCGGTCTCTATGTAAAGACTGTCAACAGAAGAACTTCTGACAGACCCAAGACAGTGTCAGACCCTGATTATGAACTGAATCTAATAATTTTAGGTTGATGTTGCAGGCTCAACCATACACAATGGAGCTATAATCAAGATTCGAGCGGGCAAGTGATCTGTATAGGTGTAGGATAGTAGCTTGATCCCCTTCCCCTCCTTTGAATTAGACACGACTTTCAACAAGTCATGTGCCTCCATGCAAGTCATGTGCTTTTATGCGGAAAGGACATTGAATATCCGTAATTAGGTTTTGTTTTCCAAGTACAAAACTAGTCGATTATTGATCATGCGCTCCATGGTTTTGCAAACGCATCTAGTAAGTGAAGGAGGTCGATAGTTTGAAGGATCGGTATGATCATCTCCAGGATAACTATAGCATCACGCCATGAAGAAGTTTCCAGAGGTCCAAATATCACAAAAATGTTTAAGAGAGTCTCTAAACATGATTCCGTTAAGTGCTTCAGGAACTGACAATGTATAGGCCGTCTGTATGTCTGTTTCGTTTCTATAAGTTTGTGATGCCTGTGATGAGTCTGTTTATGGCCGTGTCAGTGCGTTGCATGCTGGAGTATGTGGGATTTTAGTAATTGGTGATTTAATTATAGAGTTGACCCATATAGATTTATTGGTGCTGATGTGATGTTGAAGGTTTATATGTTGTATGTTGGATTCAATGAATTGTTTGATTTCTGTTTTGGATGTGTGGAAGTTAATGTTGAGTGATATGTGGGTTGTTGCAAGTTTGACTGCTGTGTCTGCTTTGTCGTTGCCAGGTATGTTTGTGTGGCTGGGGATCCATAGGAATGTCTTGTTTTTATTTAGTCGTTGGAATAAATCTGTTTGAATGACTATATTGTGGATGAGATCTGGACGTGACTTTGAGTGCATGTTGTGTATTTGTTTGATACAGCTAAGTTAGTCGGAGAGGTATATTAAGTTAAATTGGGGAAGTGAGGGGATTAGGTAAAGTGCGGTGAGGATTGCTGTTAGTTCTGCAGTGTTTATGGAGGTATGTTTGATGTAATGGAGATTGGTTGTAGTGGAGGAGGGAGGAGGTTTGTTGTACATGTATGCCTATGACGGTGAGTTTGTTTGGATAGATAGAGGCGTCGGTGTACATTTGGGTGTGGGTGGGATAGTTTGAGTTGATGTAGTCGAGTGAGATTTTAGTTATAGTTGGTTTGGTAGTGTTTTTTGGGTAAGAGTTGGAGGATGGAGTTGAGGGTGGTGTCAGTGGTGGGTGGTGGTTTGTCGTGAATGTATCTTGTAATTGGAGGTGTGTGCTGTACATTGTTTAGTTGTTGTGAGTGTAGAGATGGGTGAGGTAGGGGGTCTTATGTGGGTTAGATTTACATTTTTTTAGTGTAGATTTCTTTATTTGGTCATATTTTTGTGTGATGTGTTTGAACAGTGGGTCGTGTTGGGCCCCAGCCCAGCAAGCGAGTGAACACCCCAGTTTGTGCCGCTGATGACGCTCATTAAGTAGAGTTCTTTTTGACAGGAGTTGACCAAATTATGAATGTGGGGTGTCCATGTTAGGTGTTAATCAAACATTACGCCTTGGAATTTGGTTTCTTTTGTAACTTTGCTTTTTGGTTATTAAGGTGAAGGGTGGGTTATAATTTTTTCATATAGGGAGTTTTGATGGGAATGCCCACAGTTTTTCTTGACATTTATGAGGAACCCCCACTTATGGGCCCAATTTTGAATGTAATTAAGCATTTTTGACATTTGATGGTGACTTCTTTAACTGAGGTGGAGGACGTCCAGAAAGAAATGTCATCTCAATTTCTAAGGGTCTGAAAGGGTGTTGTGAGTTTTGAGAATTATTTGTGTGTTGTTTGGAAAGGAGTGAATGAAATTTAGAATGCGTCCGTGAATGGCATGTTTTTGGAATTTTGCTGTAGAAAACCATAAATTAAATATGACCATAGTGCATTATTTTTGTGCATGGGCTTTCTTGATGTCTTGTTCCAAATGTAAAATATGGTCTAAATATTGTCGGTTCGGAGTGAAGCCGATCTGGTACTCTTTAATAAGGTTTTTGGTTAGAATTTGACGTTTGAGCCTGTTATTAATGATAGTTTCTAAAGTTTGCAAACTTTCTAAAGAGGTGGGAGGTGAGAGAGATAGGGCGGTAAGAATCAGGCTCAGAGCTGGCTTTCCTAGGCTTGAGGATTGGTACCAACCTGGCTGTTTTCTAAGTGTCTGGGGTAGAGTCAGACGTCCAGATTTAATTAAAGAGGGTGAGGGTGATATGTTGCATGTTGGGTGGGAATTTGTTGAGTATAGTGGATGTGAGTGTATCTGGAGCAGGGTCTGAGGCTGTTTTTTTGATTATTTGTTTTGATTTTGTTTTTGTTCGTTTTTAAGTGCTGATGTTAATTCGTGTATGTTGATGATTCTGTTTATGGGATGTTCAGGGTAGGGTGGCTGCTGGGTGTGTGTTGGGTGGTTTTTGATGGTGTTTTGGAAAGCAGGTGGGTAGTTCGTGGAGCTACTGATGACCGAAAAGTGGGCGGCAAACTTGTTTGCCTTAGCTTTGTTTGTGGTTAGGTGAAATGTTGGTGTTTTTAAATACCCTTTATGGCTTTAAATTTATTCCCCATGAGCCTAGTCTAGAGTCGAGAGAGCCTGAGTGCGGAGCAGATTTGTTTCCAGTGATTAAATTTTGCTGCTCCTATTATTGCTTTGGTTTGATTTCTTAGTTTTTTTAGCTGAAGCTAATTTAGGACGGCCCCTTTTTGATTGATTAAGGGCCTTTTTTCTTGCCTTTCTGGCATTGATTATTTCTGTGTTCCACCAGGGACTGGTTTTTGTGTGGGGTTGAATCGAAAAGTGCGACTGCATTTATTGGTTATATTTAGGATGGCATTTGTGTAATTGTCGTTGAAGATACTGATGTCGGGGTCTTGGATGGTGGTGGTGTCGATTTGATTGCATAGTGTGTTGAATTTGTGCCAGTTTGCTTCTTGAGGTTGTATCTGGTTTCTGTAGGTGTGGTGGGTGTGGTGTTGGTGAATGTGGTGGGAGTGAAGATGTGTGAGTTTATTGTGATTTTGATGGGGCAGTGGTCGCTGCCCCAGGTGTCATCGTGGACCTCCCATGTACAAGCATGTTTAAGTTTGGGTGTAGTGATTGTTATGTCGATGGGTGTGGGTGACTGTAGATTTGAGAGGGGGTAACGTGTAGGTTGATTGTCGTTTAGAGTGTTTAGGTATTGGTTGTTTAGCCAGTCGCTTAGGCGAGTTCCATTTATATCTGAACTGAATTGCTGAATTAAATTCAGCATCAGGCGTTGATGAGAGGGTGGGTGATTTCAAACAGTCGGTGTGTCACTAAATAAGAAACAACTGAAAAAATATTTGGCTCATTAATACTAGATATAAACATTATTTTTTTAAAATATCCAGAAAATATCAAACGTACAGGTTATTTAAAAGACAAATATAAATAATGCAAATTTTCCCGCATTTACCTGAATTACTCGATTGACAGCCAGATGCGTTTTAATTAGGAACCGATTAAATGGTCCAATTAGCGCAAACCGATTTCAGTATTCTTATTACTGATATTTCATAAGTATCTGACTTTAATTTCGTATATTTGTATCGGCAAATATCCGCGCGACGATAAGTTAAAAATTAATTCTGAAAAAAAAGATCGTCGTAATCAAATCACAGGTCTTATTGAAATGGCACTATTACGTTTATTTAAACGTGTCATGTCATGAAAATAGCAGAATAAAATACATGATTTATAAACAATCACGAGTGTTGATTTCAAGTGTTATGGTTCATTAATTTTTGCACAAACCCGCAAAAAGCCGGTTTTACATGTACGAAAAGCAAACATAGCGCGCGTCGTCCAACTCCTACATAAAATATAGCTATTTTGATCAGAAGAAAGTTTACAGAACTCTTCTGTGTAAAACCTAGCGAAAGAGGGAGAATCTCTCATTCTACAAGAGTTTCATTGATCATTTTCCGTTTAGTATGACGAGAGATAGACGAAAATTAAGATCGTGAAATCTAACTTGTTTTCTAGTAAGTGCAAAGGTCACCTGATGTAATGTCACAGACAGGGATTGCCTGATGAAATTCATTCGTTATTGAATATAACAGAAAAGTTCGAGATATTTCGTCTGGCAAACCCACATTTAGCAGACGTATCTGTTTAAAATGATTAATCAGAGCTCATAGTAATTTATTGGTGTATTTTTTACTATACAATTCGCACATAGCCGAACCAGTTTGACCTTGTATGCTCCCGAGACCCGGAAACAGTAGTCGATCATCACTACAGATGCAAGTTTATCAGTATCTTGTATTTGAATTTTTGTTCATATTAGGCACATTACTTTATTGTCCACTAAATATAGAGATAGCAAAGATATAATTGTGATGCATGTTGATCCTAGCTTGTTTTTTTTTCACATGGTCCGACACAAAAACGTTTACAAACATCAGCCTCAACAACAGGTGCGCGGATATGGGCGTGGCATTTGTGTTTCAAAATAACATTCATGCCTTTCTTTTTGTGACGATATAGTGTAGAAGCAACTGCACGATACAAGTTTTATACATTGAAATATATTTTCAGTTATAGTTTCACATGAAAGCGGGGATGATTCAATAAATATTGCGTTCATATTACATGTAGGCAAAAATTATATGTTTCATTTTAGAACAAGTTGAATTACATTCATAATTTTGTGTAATAAAATAACGTTCTTGATGAATAATTATCATAGATTTGCCAATGCTTTATCTTTCATAGCTGATTACAACTTTAAATCTTTTCATATATTTTCATATGCTAATTGATCTTAATAATAGGACAGGTATTTTTCTCTCCCAAATAGTCATGGGCAAAGACACTCGGGATCTGCCAATGCATTAGCAAAGAGTAAATAACCAAATTTTAATTAATGTCTCTCAGTGATGTGGAGAACTGACAATTTAACACAATGCTTTAATACAACTACATCTATACCATGAAATATATGGATAGATGTTTCATAATACTTTGTGTATTTTATTTATTTATAATATCTTGCTACAATGTACATGAAACACAAATGGGTGATGAACTATTTTTGTTTTCAACAGTACCTCTTTGGTGAATTAGTTTGAATCACACATGACACATGTCATTTATAATGTTGCAGTAACAGTATATTTATCAGAAAATGTTATCATTTGATGAAAAGAGAAACCATAAACACGTAATGAGTTATATTGTCTCTAATGAAAGTAAACAGGCTTCATATTCTGTAAATAGAAACTGTCCTACCTTATTATCTTTTCCTGGGTTTAGGAGCAATGTCGCAATATGAAATGAATCTATTGAACTTTCAAGGATTCAGTTTGCTGAAATGTCTGACAATGACATACTTATTTAGTGTTCAATAGCCTAAACCATCATAAAACAGGAAATGTCAAGAACAGTCTTCTTTGAATAACAAAATGTCAAGTGCAGTTTTTCGTTTGGGATCTGGAAGCATTGGATATATGCCTTTGCCACATATATATGGCAATAAAAATTTCCAAATTGAAATCTTAATTAAACAGCTCCAAACTGGACAAGAAAAAAAAATCATTGCAGAGCTCAGTATGTGCCACCATACATTCCCTTAATGACAGACACTAACACATGTTGCACCTCCTGCTCAACAATTAATTATCGTTTTGCTATTCCATATTCACAACACCACTACAACAAAATTATTCTGGGTCTGGTATGATATTTTCATATTACTTCGTAAAATTTCATCACATGAAAAATATGAGTATCTCTTTCAATCGCTGTCAGTGTAATCATTGCTCCAAGAGTTTGGATCATCAGTCTGTTTCCCAGATGAAGTCTGTTTTAACAGTAAAATCTGAGCATAGGCAGTGTGCATTTACGTAAGGGTATGTTCATAAATATATCTAAAAACTCTATGGAGCCACGGACTGTGTCACATGACAAGACTTTTTATACAAATATGCACAAACTTCAAACAATTTGATCTGAAACATTACCTACAGCACAGTAGGCCGAAAGCTCTGCTTTTTGAAGTAACAGAATAATTTCAATTTTGCTCCAGATTAGTGAACAAAAGATGTGATGTTTAACTGTTTTAATGTCTAAAATAAATACTGATTTACACAGACGATGACCGGTGACGGTATACACAGAAATATATAATGTTATTGTTGTGACACACTCACAATTTATGTCTCCTCGTGTCAGAACATTCTTTGAAAAAAGTCTACCGCAAAAATCATCGACTTTGGATTTGCTAAGCTAGAGATCAACGCATGTGTGTCTAACTTGAGGAGGAAAAATACTACAACACAAGCAACAAATAACAACTGCTATTCAACACAACTAACAGTAAACAATTGAAAAGTAATTCTAGTGTATGATATGGATCTTACGATAATTTGAATGTAGAAAATGTATCAATAATCGTTTTCCAAATTGGTTATATTTTACCTCCACGGGTGCCATGCCGTGTACATGCTTCCGGTTTCATCAAGGGTGGAGACAATTACAAATGTTGTAATATTGTTTCATGATCTGCATTATACAGGTATTGTTAGTTAGTTAGTTAAGTGTTCTTATATAGCGCACAAATCAAACTGCAAGGCAATTTCTCTAGGCGCTAGGTATTTTTCCCTCGACCACCGGATGTCAATCTCAACAGCACATCGTATTTCAATCTCAACTCCCTTGGGAGTATACAACTCTTGCTGCCACTAGGCGCACCGAGTTTATTGTGGCTCTCTCATCCTAACGAGGTACCCAATTGACAGCTGGGTGGACTGGGACACATAGTCACAGCACTTTGTCCAAGTTTACTGCACGTTGCTGTACCCGCAACTAGGTGTATGCACGTGTACATGTGGCCACCATCTGGTCATATACCAACGGATTCGTGGGTTCTTTTAAGTGCACAGGGTTGTGTATTGTACACTAGGGGTTGTGACAACACTGAAAGAGTCTGCACACAAAGTTGACTCCAAGGTTTTTACACCCGGTCACAGATGGCTCGATCTCGAAACCTCAACCTCGCTGGATCACTAGCCTGGCGCCTGAGCCAGCTCGCCCACCGTGCCCCCGTGTATTGAGTCGTTTTCTTTCAATGTATATGAGTTCAGATTCCGCTCATGAACGCGTATTGTCAAACATCCATCGTGTCTAGTCACTTAGAAAAACCGCGAGTTTGGCCACGCCCTTTCGGGTCACCTACGGCTGTCAACATTGTGTATGTTGGACGGTTTATCAAACAAAATCACAATAAACTCACTAAATATGGTAATATCTGTGTAGAATTTAACATTTACCCATTTACACTATGTAATTAATTCCAGATAAAATTCTTGGATATGTCGAAAGGTGATATAAAGCTGAGAATCAGTACATTCCATACATAATTCCTATGACTCGTAAATCCGACTCGTTGAATATATTATTGCATGTTTTATTTGGAGATGTCATTATCCTGCACTCCCGCCGAATGGGTTCGACAGTAGCATTGAAATGAATAAAATTTCCGAGGATTATGGTTAGTAGACCGAGGTCTGTCCTGTCGAATAAAAACATAGCCTGGGATTTTGAGGGTGCTTTTGGGTGATAGTTTTGTTTCTTGCAGAGCAATAAATTTCGTTATTGGTAATGAGGGCCTTAAGCTCATGCCCATGTGCTCGGAGACTGTTGCAGTTCCACTGTATAAGTGCCATGGTTGCTGCCATTTGGAGAGGAACGTTAATGAAAACCATGGGATGGAGCTTAATTTTGAATAGGGAGAGTGACTGCTGGGATAACTTAGTAGAAGAGAGAACTTAAAAATGGGGTTTTAAGGGCAATTAATAAACGGGCTAGGTTTTTGTGATAAACTTTTGCTTTGTGTGCGAAAGTGTAGAGTTTTGGGGGATGTGAGTTTGTCCATAAGTGTTGCTGCGATAATAATTTCAAGTAGCTTTTTTAGGTTATGTTTGAGTTATTGTGGTGTGAGGGTAAGTGTGGATTTTTGGGTGGTTGAGGGTTGTTTTTTTAGGTGTGTGTGTGTGTGGAGGGGTGGGTGGTGGTGGGGGAGAGGGGGCGGTTGTTGTTAAGTTGTAATGTGGGTGAGGTGGGATTGTTGGAGGTGGATGCGGGAGGGTGGTGGTGGTTGAGGTTTGGAAGGGGTGGTGATTTCGCGCGGGAAGGTTTGTGTGGTGGCAGAGGGAACTGGGTGTGGGAGGAAGGATTTTTTGGGTGGGTGGTTTGGTACGGGGTTGTGTGTGTGTATTGCAGGGGGTTGGAGGTGAGGGGGTGGGGGCTTTGATTTGGATGGTTGTGGGCGTGATGATTTTGAGGGGTTTTGAGGTGGTTTTTTTGGTGGGGTTTTGGAAGGGGAGTGACGAGAAGGATGCAAGAGGTGTTGATTGCTATGATAAATGGCGGTTTGCGGGTTTTGGGAGGTCGGTGTGTTTAATGTGTTTGTTGATGTTGAGAATGTGTTTTTGTTCGATATGGCAAATGTTTTGTGTGGCTGTGTGTCCTGTGTTTGACAGTGGATGCAGTATTTATCCCATGTACATTCCTCGATGGTGTGAATGTCCGACACACATTTTGGGCATAAGATTGGGTGATTTGCATGTGTTTTTTGTGTGTATGAGAGGCAATATTTACCTTACTGTGGGTTTTTGCGTAGTGGGTGTACTTTGTAGGTGAGTGCGCCGAAGGTTGTGTGTGTGGGTACAGTGGTTGTGTTGAATGTGAGAAATGTTGTTTGGGTGTTGGTATTGTATTGTATTTGATTGTCCTGAAGTGGGCCATTTTAGGTTGTGTAGGGATTGTATTTGCTGTGTCAATGCAATTTTGTGTATCTGTCTGTTTCCCTGCGGTCAATGAGGATAAGACCCTGAATTTGTGATAGCCATCCAGGAATTTGCCAACTGATTTGTTTTCCGTCTATGAGTGTTTGGGGGAGTGTGTTATTTGGTGCTTGTTTGTCTGGGAAAGTAATTTTGAAGACTCGGCCACAATTTTTTGTGTGCTTGTATTGGGTGTTATGTTTCTTGAGGCAGAGTGCAAATTTATTGATGGAGTAAGTGTGGTTAATGGGGGTGTTGCTGTTTGTGGCGAATGCTAGGAGTATGTATGTGTTTTGTTGGGTTGAGGAAGTGGTGTGGTGTGCGCTTTGTTTTGTTTTGTTTGTTTGTCTGTTTTTTGTTTTTGTATTGTCTGTCTGTGGGTGATGTGTGGTGTCGTTTTGTGGCTTTAGAAGTGGTTGTGGGTTGACTGGTGGGGGCAGTGGGGATTGGGGTTTGTTGAGCTGAAGTGGTGGAATGCATGGGTTGGTTATTTGTTGATGGAGGGTTGATTGGTTTGACGGTTGATTCTTGGGTTATGAGTGAGTCAAGGTCATGGCTGAAATTGATTATATGGGATCAGTTTGATGTTGGGAGGGTAATCTTTCTTTTGGGTAGAGAAGAGCAAAGTTGTTGGGTTGGGGGTAGACCATGATACTTTGGCTGGGGCGGTAGTTGGGTTGTGGAGGGATGAAGTAACCTTGATCTTTTGCTGATTCGGGGTCGTGCTTTATTACAATATTGACCATAGCATGCATTTAACAAACTGACTAAAACGCGACACGCGACACGCGACACGCGACAAAATGTATGTCGCATTGTCGCGTTGTCGCCCTTTTCTGTTACCGGTGCGCATGTGTAGAAAGTCAATTAATCTACGCATGCGCAAAAAATGTTATACTCTATTTCAGGCTTAACTGGTCTTTCGTTACCTCCAATGGTTTTTAAAATGAAATGGCAATGGGCCTTCTCTTCTTGAAGTTAATGCAAATCTCTCTTTGTTGCTTTATTGTTTTACATATTGCAAATGTATTTAGCCAGTCAAATGTGTTCTAGCAGCAAAACGAATTATTAGCGCAACTATTCATTGTAATCACGGCGCACTGTACCCCTGTCATTCAAGGCGGGGCAATTTGCTGTGCAGAGTTAGTCTCTTAGTCACACCAGATGACTATTAGCATAAGTTCGAATCCCAGCACCATACACATTAATCACTTTGGACATTTCGATGACAGGTTGTGATGACAGATTGTGAAAAACTAAAATATTGTTAAACTTCAAGCCACATCGGCAGAAACATCAGGTGATATGCTCGAATGGGATACTTTGTTCCATAATGTGGCTCCTGACAGTTTCATGGTACAGTCCTGTCCGACGCCGATGAATTGTCTGAGATCTGCCTCTGTTCAGCCAGCAGTGGATGGATACCAAGTAGAATGAGATGTCATTTAACCATCCGACACCTCTCACTCTTCCACCGCTCCACTCAACTCACCCAAGGTTTTTTGGTAAATAGTAAGGTGTTTCATTACAATAATGTATTTTGATGCCCGTTTTCCTTTCTATTTGAATCCTATATTATTAATCCTGCACATGGCCTGAATCACAATATACCTCATAATTTTCGCATACGGATACTATATCCAGCGGTACACATGTACTTGTATCGTTTCAAACCTACGGCTGCTATATCATAATAACTTTCAGCGAAATGGTCTGTCTGAATACAACCATTTAAGCAACGACACTTAACCACTCTGGTACGTTCATATATTATTGTTCTGATTTCGATCCCTGGGTATCTGAACCCTTTTAAAATATCGAAAAATAATCATGCTCGTGATAGGGCTTTTTTCACATTCCACCGTAACTAAAAACATTTTGATGTCAAAATGTCGCGTTGTCGCATTGTCGCGTGTCGCGATTTAGTAAATAAGCTACAATACATACATTGGTCAATATTTTAACAACGCGTCATTTTAATAGTTACGGCGGAATCCAAAAACTATCACAAGCATGATTATTCTTATATCATTTTTAAGGGCTGAGATACCCGTGAATCGAACTCAGAACAATGATAAATGAACGTCCATGTTGCCGTGTAGTGTGTGGGTTAAGAGTGCGTGGTTAATGGAATGGCGTATTCAAACTGTCCATTTTGCTGGAGAATATTATGATTGAGTAGATGCATGTTTGAAACGATACGAGTACATAGTATCGCTGGATATAGTATCCATATGAGAAAAGTATGAATTATATTGTGAATCATCTCATGTGCAGAGTTAATAAGACAGGATTCAAATAGAACTAAAAACAGACATGACAACACATTATTGTATTGAAATGCCTTGCTAATTTCCGAAGCTTCCTAAACCTTGAGAGAGTGGAGCGAAGCTGATGAGTGCCGTCGAGCGAAGCGGATAGGAGTTGGCGAGGGTGGAGTGGAGCAGAACGGAGCGCCGGAGGAGTGAAGGGGAGGAAGGGGGTGTGGTGTGGAATGGAGGGGAACCTCGAAGAGTAGGAGGGAGGGAGGGAGGGAGGGAGGGAGAGGTGGTTTCTGGCACTTCAAGGGTACGCAACGCTACTAAGCGATTTCATCGTTCATAATAAACCATCCCTCCAAAAGAAACGCATAGGCGATTTGTATTTTTAAAACTCTATTAATTGCCTCTTGTGTTCCCACAATCGTCAGAATATGTAACAAAGGTGTTGATAACATGATTTTACACAATCTACTGACTGGCAATAAACATTCAGATTACTTTCCGAAATTGGCATTCGTTTTGAAGGCGTTTCAAGGTCAAATCACTACGTCACGTCTTGACTCGACACGGAACATCGCCACTGAAAGAGTGCAAGCTGGAGATTACCAATTTTCTGTTGCCAGGCGTCTGAATGTTAGTCTGAGCAAGATATAATGACTTGCAGATCGTTGCAGCCAAACAGATATAAGAAATCACCGGCCCACGGGTGAGAGCACAACAACCAGGGCACCTGGGCTTTAGAGGATGTCAGGTCAAACTGTACGGGACAGGTTGAAAGTGATTCGTTTGAGAGCCAGAAAACCCGACGTCAGGGTGGTGCTACGTCGTCATCATCGTGCTCAACGTCTTCGCTATCTAGAAGTATATTCTTTGTTTTATAGACATTACCTTCTTCTAAGCTCATGCACTTATTACTCATGTAAAATTTCATGCACTAAAGTCTATTTATGGACATGTTTGAAAATTTTCGCAACAGATTTCTCGTCTGTGCGTTTATTTCTTGGAATAGTATATCACAATCATAACAGTGCATTTGTATGAAGTTTTCCCATTATCACGTTCAGAGCCGACCAAAGTTGTCTTTGAGTTGTCGGATGGTTAAATGATGTGTCTCATTCTACTTGGTATCCATCCACTGCTGGCTGAACAGAGGCAGATCTCGAACAAATTCATCAGCGTCGGATAGGACTGTATAATAGCTATCTGGTGTGACTAAGAGACATTAGTCTGCACAGCAATTTGCCCCGCCTTGAATGGCACGGCAACCGTGTGCCGTGATTACAATGAAAAGTTGCGTAAATAATTATCCTGCTGCTAAAACAAACTTCTTTGGCTAAATACATTCATATAAAAAAATAATTTTCAAACCAACAATGAAGATTTGCATTAAGTTCAAGAAAAGCAGCCCAACTGCCGCTTCGAGCACTCCTTCAGTTTAAAAACCATTTCAATATGTCGCATTGTCGCGTGTCGCGTTTTAGTAAATGTTTAGTTTTCTTCACACACCTTAGGTAGGGCGACAATGGGACAACGCGACATATTTTGACCTTGAAAAGTGTCGCTGTGTCGCGTGTCGCACTTTGGAGGAACAGTGAAAATGTTATTCGAAACGCGACACGCGACATCGCGAAATGCGACAAATGGGCGAAATGTCGCGTTGTCACATTGTCGCGCTTTGGTTAATTTTTGCCTCATTTTGCTTGTTTTTGAGAGGGCGACAATGTGACAATGGGACAACGCGACAATGTCCCTTCTCGGATTCCATAAAACGGTCTACACAACGAGTCTCCAGTACATCGGGGCCTTGTACTGGTCTGACTGCCGAGAAGGTCAGTTCTCACTGCAGAGGAATTCAGTTCTGTTCTCTCCCTCGTTTGAGGTGCTTTTATACCTATTTCCCAACATCCGGGTTACATGTCAGCTAGTGTCATCCTGTCCATCACAGTTGATGAATGGTGACAATCAGCACACGAAAGCAAGTTGTTAATTGCCTCCTGATCTTCACCACCTGCTGACTCGCCTGACCGCCTTCACAGTATTAACTGCTCATGATCAGGGTCGGCTTTCTTTGTTACAGTCTTCTCCCGAAACAGTCTAACGGATGACCATCGTCGGCTGTGACTACAGATTTCAAGAATATGACAATAACACCGATGGATACGTGTTCGATTTAGTAACGACTCAAGTGTTTCAGCTTCTTAGTGCAGACCGCACACCCCGTGTTTATAGACATCGTGGAGAACGACACTGTAGTGGAAGGTTTGGTTGCAGGGGAGTAATGATGGATGTGTGACGTTATCTCCCATACCGGTAAAACAACTTGGTACACGCCCACAGTAATGTAACAGGGTATCGGATGGCCAGGCTGGCTGACATGTCATCGTATCCCAGTTGTGTAGATCGATGCTTAGATTGTTGATCGGGTAACTGTCTGGTTCAGACCCGACTATACATAGACCACCGTCACATATTTGGAATATTTGCTGCATGTGGCTTTAAACAATAAACCAACAACCATGTAACGGATGAATATTTCTCCAACGCGTCCGTCAAATTATGCATCAAGCAAACGTCGTTGTCCAACACATCAACTTGCAAAACTGATAGCGACCTTTTGTAGAATCTAAACCACAGCATCTAAGTTCAGCCATTGCCTCTGAGACCATTAGATGTAAATCCCATTGAACATTCATGGGAAATTCCTATATAAAGTAACAGACACAGAACAGCGACAGCTTACAAAGAAAGCACTGAATGGTCAGAAAATGAATATTCCCAGGCCACAATTCAAAATTTGATTAGTTCATGGGGTCGACGATGCCAGACCGTTGTGGACTGTTTTTAGAAGCCACTCAAGGCTGACACAGTGGACCTTTAACATAACACTCGATGTTTCATCTGTGCCATGATGTTCCTCGGTCTTGAACAATTTATTATGAACTGTTGATTATTTATATAATCACAGAGTATTCAATTGGCACACTACTTTTGCATTCCCTTTTTTTCAGAGAGTGTGTATGCATGTATGTGTGCGTGCATGCTCGTTTTGTATGGTGGCGGGATTGATTATGAAGATATAAATATTTCCTTAGTGAACACACTTATCATGTCACGGAAAACTGTCCACCATAAGAGACATCGGTCAAGTTGATGTAAATACACAGAGTCTTCAACGGACAAATACATGAATATCATTATCACAGTTTCAACCACTATATAGAATAATTTGATTCCTGCCATAGCAATTGCATTAACGCTGTAGTTACTTTTTTGTTGTCCTTTCTAATCTGGAATCTTCTAGAACAGCCTAGATTAATATGACATGATACATAACAACCTGAAAGGTTTCAAGACGACCACATGTTTCTTTGATCTCTTATTGCATCAAGACCAAGGTTCACTGAAGATAATCTGTGCACGTTATTATCGCTGACATATGTTATTATCCCTGTTATTATAGATTGAATGCTGCCACTCTACACACTGTTTGGTCGTATTACTTTGTACTTAAACCAGGTTAATGTGAAAACCGTTTCTCTGCAGATTTGAAATCGAAACGAATCAGTCTAAAAATTACTCTTCACTGAAGTGGAGTTTTAATTATGGTTGGTTAAACAGATCGTTTGTTTGTTGACTCAGCATAATTTCTTGGTGGAAGTAATGCTAAATCGTGGACTTCAGACCGCTACCAGAAATATCAGCCCAGTTCAAAAGACATGTAAGACAAGAGCGGCGAGGAGAATGGGACTTGGTTATCCCCAGAATCAGTATCCACTGAGTGTAAAATCGCGCTTTCGTTCAGTAGCACTTGTTCCAGATTTACAAACTCAGTCTTGTACTCTTTGTTTTCAGGTACCAACAGATCAGGCTCAGCAACAGGTGAGTGTACGATATAAATCAGTGATTTGTTGCTTCAATCGTCAATTCATATTGAACCATCAGAATGCGCCCTTATGTGTAATTCTTTTTTTTTAGCCTAAGTATCGACCTGGCAGAAAGTCTGCCATTTGCATTCTTTTCGTAATTCGTATTCAGTAATCAAGTTCTGTCTTCACTTTGAAAAGTGTACAGTATTATATTAGCATTTTTACATGCATTATGCACCTGTGACGAACAAACCATTCACAGTCACATGTTATATTGTATTATATTATATTATATTATATTATATTATATTATATTATATTATATTATATTATATTATATTATATTATATTATATCATATCATGTTGTCTTCAGGTGGAGTGAGTGAACCACTGTTGAGAGGTAAGAGCAGAACTCACATACAAACTGATCATTGATAGGTAGATAGATATTCTTTAGTTCCTTCATAAAATAAAGATTACATTTATATGATAAGCAAAAGTATATGAAATGATCTAACTGTTTGTAATTGTGTAAGACAGTAGTCAGATGTGAAAGGACAGTAGTTATTTCTGACCATAGTCGGAGTATGTTCTCCCAATTGCGGACTGAGGAACTAATGATCACCATCAGTTCTGACCCGATGTTACAACCTGACACGTCTGTGCAGTGGTCAGGTATACCTCCAAGTAGGAATGACTGGAATACATCATCTTCTTTCGTCCACATTTTGGCAAGAAAAGGTCTACGTTAGCAGATTCTTTCAATAAAGAATTCCTGTCTACTAGGTTATACCGACATGGCATAAAACATATTTCATAATATCGCGAGCAACTGTTCCACATACACACTCCTTTGACTCTATTGGAGTTGCACCTAGTCTTATAATTCTCGCAATGGCAGTGAAGTCATGAGGTCTTCTAAAGCGAGTATCCATAGTCCATGTTCTCGTCCTGATTTTGTTGTTAGATATCTGAAGAGAGATAACCTGGTGTGCAGTACATTTACCAACATTTAACAATTGTAGTAACTTTTTCTTTGACAATTTGCGATTAGCATTTTTCTTCGTGAACTTAGAATCACTAATGTAGTGACGGATTTCACTCAGCAGATGGTATATGGAAACAAGCTGTAACATTTTAGAAACGGATGATTTGTAGCAATAATGCAGTCACTGTAGCAGGCAGCAGGGATTCCACGACCGCCTTCTACGACACCCCAACCTGACGTGGATTTGACCTCTATTCCCTAACACAAAACATTTAACGTATGATTTAAAAAAAGACAAACTCCTCCATACCTATATGTATCTAAGAATAAAGAGTGCATATTTAGTTGTCAGTTTTGTATTTTAAATATCTTCAGTTCCCCTGTTGTCAATAGCGTGAGTTTTATTACGGACCTTAAAGCGAGTATGATTCATGGAGTATGAATTCAAAGCGGCAAGTTTAATGTTGTTTTGAACACCCTTGTGTTACCATTTTTAAAACAGTTTGTTAGAGACGACTATTGATGTGTACCAAGTCAGTGTTCGAGAATTCGAATTTACCAAACATTCCTTTTTTATATGGCATTCCTGTTTGCAAAGTATTGGCGTGATAAGGCCCTTACAGAAATATACAAGACCTGAATAATATCTAGAAATTAATATGTTAATGATGATAAATAGCAATAAACAGAAAATACGTGTGTCACGTGTATGAATTTCACTCGTGACATCCCATCCCCTTGATGGACCTCATCCCAGATTCAGATGACAGACACCCACTGTCCCCCAGTTCGACCCCAACCTTAATATATATATATATATTTTATCATCAGCAGAGTGACGTTACATCCATAGACACGTTTTTCTCTGATAGCAATGCTCATCTAAAGTCACAAGTAACTGTATGATGTACTATTCTTCGCAGCGAGCACTGAAGACTCATGATACCTGACAGAAATCTTGGATTTGAGAAAACAAAACCCAAACAGCAAACACATCTGATGGTTATTTGTTAAAGTGTTATCAGTGCGTTTCTTATTGAATAAAGAAATCTTTGTGTAATTACGTCTCGTGATCGTGAAGTCAACAATGGTCTTTGTTGTTCATCACGTTCTAATATAAACATAGCGCTGCCTGTGCATGGGCTTTTTTGCCGGCACATGAAGCTGACAATATACCTGAAGTATTGTTTGAAGGAACATGTACATATTACATATTTCCTTCGTAATATAATTATATATCACCTGACATCATGTTATCAGCTATTCATATAAAGAATGAACAATATCCAAATTTCACCACAGGGTTTTATCAAGGGCCAGTTAAGGACACCCCGCTCCATAAGGCCAGCAGTGATGGGGACCTCGATACCGTGAAACAGCTCATAGATGATGATAAAATAGATGTCAACACCCGAGGTTGGTATGGACTCACACCACTGATGTTGGCTGCACTGAGAGGGCACAAAGACGTCTTTGAATATCTTCACAAGCAAGGAGCTGATATGACACAGACGGATCGTGATGGTGACCACATTCTTAGCATGGCCTGTATCGGTGGCAGTGTTAACATTGTAGAGTATGTGATCTCAAACGAACCTAACCTTATCAACAGAAAGAGACACGACGGGAGAACGTCCTTGATGTGGGCAGCATGGCATGGGAAAGAAGCCATATTTAGGTATCTGCTGAATCACGGGGCTGACTATATGTTAATGGATAATGACATGGACAGCGTCCTTCATTATGCCTGTCATGGAGGACACACAGGAATCGTGCAGACAATACTCGCTCAACCCGAGATAGACATCAACAGTAGAGACATATATGGAAGGACAGCAGTGATGGCGGCAGTAGAGCAAGGACATAAACAAGTGCTTGACATACTTGTCAGGAATGGAAGTGACATATCTCACACAGATAAGGATGTAACCATCTGCTCCATCTGGCGTGTCGTGGAGGACATGTAGAGATGGTGGAGTATATCCTGTCACAGAGAGATTTTAACATCAACTGTAGGGGGCAGGAAGGGGCTACACCCCTGATGATAGCTGCACGTGGTGGACACAGGGGCTTGTTTGACGTGCTTGTAGAAAAGGGAGCTGATTCAGCACTACTTGATAACGTGAGGAACAACATCCTACACATGGCTTGCATGGAAGGGCATACAAGTATGTGAAGTGTATCCTGTCACAGAAATTAGTGGACATCAACAGTCGTGGACACCGTGGAAGAACACCGCTGTTGTGGGCAGCGTGGAAGAAACAAGAAGAAGTGATTCGGTTACTTGTGAGTCAAGGTGCTGATCTATCACAAGTGGACGACCGCGGAAACAACATTCTTCACATTGTCTGTGAAAGAGGAAGTGAGACAATTGTGCGATTTGTTCTGTCACAGAATACACTTGACATCAACGCACAGAACCGTCGTGGCGAAACAGCCTCCATGATTGCTAAACGCACACACATGGAATTGGATGACCTGTTCCTGTCACCATGAGGTCAGTGACTGAGAAAGCCTCATTACCAACACTGACGGGGTTTTTTTATGAAGAGTGTGGCTTTGTGTAGGATATGAACGAATGCATGTAAGTATCAGGGCCAAAGTAACTGGAACTAATTCCATGCGATTTTATTGGTGAGGACGCAGTACCACGCTCTATTTACACAGATTTCACTACCGCATCTGTAATGTAATGGACAAAGCCAAGAGTCTAGTCTTAGTTCCTTTGTCCCATAGTAAACGTTAGAGCAAAGGTTATGGCGGTGATCCTTCTGTCCGAGCAATGATATGGTCGGTCACGTATGGCGACCTATATAGCTTGGACGAAAATGATCGAGTATAGTGTCAGCCAATGCACATGTATGTGTTTGCGTTTCAGCATTCCATGTTTCTGTGTCAGTGTCATGCCCGTGCAGTCACAATATTTTTTAAATATTGCCGATGTGACCTAAATTCTTTACTCACTCATTCACTTCATAACCGTGCTCGTGGGTTGTACCAAAACATTGACTTTTCTCCGACACTGAGATAGTGGTGCAGTGGTTAGAGTGTCAGCACGGAAGGCGAAAGGTCTCGGTTTCAAATATGGTAATTTTTTTATCTTTGACTGGTGGGCAGCATTAATGGGTACAACTAGGACTGGTCGGCTCGGAGTCCTTGTGTGCATGCATAACTGTTACATTGTATGCCAGTGAGCTACCCAAAAGTACCGTAAGTCCCCATGGTCTCTGGTATGGTGATCTACCTTCGGTTGCTGGCGATTTATAACCCGTGTTTTATATTGTATTGTCTGCTTTAATTACTATAATGCTTTACTTTTCCATGTTAGTTTTACATCCATATCTGTGCTACCCTAGTATTTTTACTGTCCATCGTGACAGGTTTCATGTTTCAAAACGTTTTCATGTTTCTCATATCAATTGTTTTCGTCACGCTATGACTGAAATATTGCCGACGTTGTGACGTTAAATATTAACTCACTCACTCACTAACCTCACTCACTCACTCACTCTCAATGAGCTATCACTATAAAACCAGCTTAAGTTTAGGTTAGTGTACGCAGTCACACACACGCGCGTGCACGTCGTCATATGGGCGAAGTATCCTTCAGTACGTCATTAAACCTCATTTCACCTCACCTCCGACGCTGAGTCGACACACAAGAATACTGGTCATGTTGGAACACGTTTGGTAACTTTGTAGTTCGAACCTGTCCATTGACATGTTTGTTTGTACTCTTTTCACTGACAATTCAACTTGAATTATGTCTACCTGTAAATATGACCATTTGTGATATTTCATTTCCACTATCAATGATACGTGCCACAAAAACACCTGCATATACGTGTCGGAACCTTTCCAGTCTTCTCAAGCAATCACAACAACAGTATGCGGTATTGTACCTCTTCGTATTTGTTTGCTATTGTTATTGTGGTTGTAGTTAACACCTTACCAGTTGCTTTCTTTGTTACACAGCGTTTATAGTGTATGGATTCTGTTGTTATTAGCACTTGTTTATCGCCGCCTGCAGTAATGCACCAATGCTGAGTCGAGATGACATCGTTGTAGGATTGTGAACTAGACATAGCCAGATGTTAGATTTTAGATGTGTTGATATATAACGAACTTTCAGCACCAACAATCAATGTATTATATTTTAGCCTACCCACTGTTTCATTTTTGTTTCACAATTAAATTCCATATGTTTCTACATAATTGATTAGTTGTACTTTTGGATCTTATGCATGATGTTAATAGGAATATTTGTTTTGCATTGGGCCACTTGCTACATTTAGATACTTGTCTGTTTGTATCTTATTGGTACATATTAGGTTGGTTGGAACAATACCTTGTACATGAGTTTGGAATCGTATTTAATTGAGTACTTATGCATATTGTTATAGAGTAAGAATGTGGACTATGTTTTGCACAGTTTTTACATTCTATATTGTTTGAAATAAAGACCACTAATACATTTCATTTACTGTATATTAAATGTTACTTTAGAAAATTCATCTGGCAAAGGTAAACACACCTCAGATAAGCTCCTTTCAATAACCATAAATTAAACCCTATCGCTTCCCTCTCGGCTTGTCAAAACAACTACCGCTGTATGACCATCAGTATAGCCTCCGGCCATCACTTCCTGGTCAGTATCCCATTATCTTCCGGCTAAGCTCGTGAGCACTGCTCACTCCATTGTTTAAAGTTTTCTGAATTACCTTTGCCAGTCTCTGTGACGTTACACAAGCCTACGGCGTAAATATGCCACACTGTTGCATTGTTTCATTTAGCTTTAATCAAAAGAGTTATTGTGAAACATTGCCGCGGGTCTTACCCCAACAGGTTTAACTGCATGTTCCTTGCACATAAATACATGGTATCGTCCCCTCATCTTCACTCTTGAACTGCAGTCAGACTTGTTGGTCATATTTTGATATTGTTCATGTAAGACCTTGCATTCTGTATTGTTTGTATGTATTACTTGACTTACGTTTCATTTATGAAATGTCACTAAGTTGATGTTTGACTTACTATTTGTACTTGAATTATTTTGAACTGATTAAATTTATAACTCTTATTGTGTTCATACTTGAATACGTATGATTAAAACATTCACTGATAATGTTTATGTAACGTGTACGCTTAATAAAGTTATACCATATTCTATTGTAAGTCATGATATGAAATATTAGACCCTATATTGTATATGTAACTTACTATTATGTTACTCTCGATATTATTCAGGTACTTCTATGTATATAATAGCAAAACATACAGACATAAAAGTAATCTACAACGATGCTATCATTTCTGAAATCTGTTAGAGACGATATTAATAACCCATTGATTATCAATATATATTGACCTTATCAGTTCTTGCCTTTTTCATTAAAGACACTCTTGAACTGCAGTCAGACTTGTTGATCATATTTTGATATTGTACAGTTTTAGATATCTTGTGAGATACAGGCAAACAGCCCGATCTCAATATTTTATACCAAACGGCGTTAAAACATGGTGCTTGCTGTTACCCTCTAGAGCATTCGGTATCAAGGGACTGTAACACGGACTGCTCCAGCTTCTTATTCATTTCTGCGCGGGTTCTGCTTATGAAACGGTTTCTTTGTTGGCTGGTGCTATATAAATCATAAAACTGACAGTGGTTCTGACCAGACCGGTCTGGTACACACGTGCGTGTATGTCTGTATGTCATGTACGTGTATCGATCTGCCAAATTTCACTTCACCTCCTTGGCTATTCCAAGGGTGAGAAAAAGAGAGTTTATGGATGACAACTTCTCTACTACAATATGAGGTATACATAGTTTCGGATTATATCCTTACTCCTTATCGGGTGAAAATGACAGAGGAGAAAGAATATACATCGAAACGTGGTGTTCCTCATAATAGAGTAGGCGGTACCTATGAAACACGCTATTCCTTATATGTATCACTTCAAAGTGTGATGGGCGTTGGAGTAGCGTAGTGGTTAAAGTGTTCGCTCGTCACGCCGAAGACCCGGGTTGGATTCCCCACTTGGATACAATGTCTGAAGCCCATTTTCTGGTGTCCCCCATCGTGATATTGCTGGAATATTGCTAAATAAAGCGATAAAGTGGCGTAAAACTAAACTCACTCACTAACGCATTCTAAGTGTGATTCACAGACCTGATCTGTGGCCCTTATCCACAGATAACACCGTTAGAGACAGTACACGTTCCTCTACACTCTAACCATTGACAGATTTTATATAAGGAGACGTGTTGATTCAGATTGTTCTGCGACGTATTATTTCCAATTAGTATGGAGTAAGATCTGTGGCTGTCTTCACACCTTATTTCCATGTACATTCGAATCTAATTTACGACTGCCCATCATACATAAACTCTTATGCGTTTTACTATTTTATCCATAAATGCACCACAGTTCATCTGATGTTCATTTTCTGTTTCCTCAATCAAGTCGCCCACTCAAGCACAGATTTAAATGTAATCACAAAATAACGCTTGAGCTGTCGTAGAATTTCATGTGAAAGACCCTGAAATGAAAATTTCGCAGAAATAACAGGAACGTTTAGATAAAACTTTGGACCTTGGTTAATGTTGCTAATATTCACATCATATTCAAAACAATGTCCTGCTGCTGTATAACACCACTGTGTTGTCACTGTTGCTGGCGGACAAAATAGTTTAAGGAATGAGACATGATAAGGTGTACAGAATTTAACGCATACCTTTCACGTCTTTTTAACAAGACAGACAGACAGCGCCTAAGTATTCGGTATGCTTACACAATTATCTTTTGTATAACAGCTCATGTCTTTGTGTATTCCTTAAGCCTGTCATACATTCAGGCGTTAGCTACTCTTTTTACGCCCAGAATACACTGGGTTGGAATCTTGTAAAACACCTGCCAGCTGAATAACGGATATTATATTATGACATGCCCTCGTGTGAATGTGAGGCGGTACATTACTTGTGCTCTCTTGCTTACAGGATTTAATCTGCACCACTGTAGCACAAAAGACACCATTTCCAAACACAGGGGAGTGATAGTAACACCAACAATGTGAAATAACTGCACTGACGACTGGCCTGTTCTGTCAACTAAAATTAGTTGTGTGTCAATCTGCCCAGTTCATACTGTTCCTCGGGAAAACGAATATCGATAGTTATTTCAAAACTACATGTGAAGGAGGCCGTGTGAAGCAGCTGCCTTGTCTGACTCACAAAGGTATATCTCATACAGTTGTGTCCCTTGACAACTCTCAAAGATGAATCCACCTGTTGCAAAGCGGGAATCGTTATCGTTTGCTAGAAAAAGACTAAAGCAGATATCGTTCACTAGCCAATATACGAAGAGCCATGCTATGAAATAACCATAGATATAATCTGAGTAATCTGGAGAACAAAGGTGTGTGAGGGAGTAAACATTTATCGCCACACTGGCAATATTTCAACCATATCGTGACGAGAGAACCTTAGACGACAATAAAAGTATGAAGCAGAAATATTCCAGCTGTATGGCAGTGCTTGTAAAACATTTAGTTTAGACCAGAAAACCCAGAGATCAATATCATCAACATCGATCTATGCAAATGAGATACAATGACAATGTGTCTACTATGCCAGCGAGCGTGACAACCCGATCACAATAGTTGCCTATGACAAGTATGGCTTGCTGAAGACCAGTTCCACCCCGGATACACATGGTTTGAAACAGGTTGGGACAACTGCGGTGTTGGAACTAACACTACACAGGAGGGAACACCTGACTCGGTAGCCATTGCGCACGGCTCGATATATTGATGAGAGCTAGTGTCCAAACATTGAGGGTCGTCTCTCATAAACAGCCTTGAATATTTTCGGCTATGAGCGCTGTATCAGTGCGGGTTAATCACTGTGTCAAAACGAAGCCCCCTGCTTGCCACATGGTATCATAAATTCAGACGCCTAAAATATTTCCTTCGTCTACCTTGACTAATTTTTATCACGGGACAGTCCTTTGGAGTTTAGCATGAACTCATCGAAAATGAATTTACACTGTGCGGCCATGTTAAATGTAATGCTGCTTGATCTAATTTAAACATATTAAACATAATCTGGGAAGCAGTAAAGTCATCACATGGAGCCATAGCATGTCTCTATCTGCATACATACGCATAAATACTAACAATTATATGGAGCAGTTCAACTGCTCAAATGCGCTTTGTTTTCCCTTGATCATTGGGTGTCCACATCGTATTTACAATCTCAACTCCCTGCGGATCATACAGCTCAGTAAAACGTGGCCTTCCCATCCTTACGAGGTACCCAATCACAGATGGGTGGACTGGGACACATATTCAAAGTACTTTGTCCAAGTTCAACCACATACCAACGGATTCGTGGGTTCTTTTAAGTGCACAAGGTCGTATACTGTAAATTAGGGGCTGTGGCACAGTGAAAGAGTACGCACACAAAGCTGACTCCAGGGATTACACATCCGGTCACAGGTGGGCTCGATCCTGGCACCTCCAGGCTGGCTTGATTACTAGTAGCTTGGCGCCTCAGACGGCTCGCCCACGGTGCCACTATATTTGAAGGCACGAATCTTAATAAAATAGAGAGATAGGATAATAAGACTTATTTATTAAGACACGTATTTGTACTGGTTGCGATTGTACGCCATCTTGCATATTTCATCCTTACGTTGAATATAAAAAAATGATTATGAGTGAGTGCGTTTAGTTTTACGCCGCACTCAGCAATATTCCAGCTGTATGGCGGTGGTCTGTAAATAATCGAGTCTGGACCAGACAGTCCAGTGATCAACAACATGAGCATCGATCTGCGCAATTGGGAACCAATGACATGTGTCAACTAAGTCAGCAAGTCTGACCACCCGATCCCGTTAGTCACCTCTTACTACAAGCATAGTCGCCTTTTATGGCAAGCGTGGGTTGCTGAAGGTCTATTCTACCCCTAGACCTTCACGGGTAGATTACGAAGAATGTATATATATAACACAGGGATATTTTACAAATGTACGTTGTTATGTGTCCCTAAAATGACAACAGATCTGTTCACCTAAAATTCACATACAGGAGCACTTAAAACTTAAATA
The DNA here is from genome assembly GCF_037392515.1 of Haliotis asinina. Taxonomy (NCBI): domain Eukaryota; kingdom Metazoa; phylum Mollusca; class Gastropoda; order Lepetellida; family Haliotidae; genus Haliotis; species Haliotis asinina. The sequence continues at coordinate 6,800,098 of NC_090283.1, read as the reverse complement.
TCCCCTGGAATGCTATGTAACATATCATTAAAACACCTTTCGGATGAACTGATTTTAAAAATATCAAATCAATGCAAGTATACTAATAAACTATAAGAGTGCCTGAGGTAAATGTACTTTCTTGAAAGCAATAGCAGATAAAGATTGGACCCGTTAAGAGACAGGAGTTTTGCTCAAGCAGGAATACTGTTATCAAACGGTTGTCTGTCTGTTATACTGTGTGGCCGTTTCATACTATTGCATTTTCGTGTGTGCCACATATTTAACAACCATACATATATAGACGGGGGACATTTACGTTCCTGCATGAACAAAGAGCCAATAGAGACGGACATAAAGCATAGAGGCACAAAGACAAATGCTCACATACATTTATATATCAATATAGACAGTTAGGTTCTGAGTTCACTTGTATGAAGTTTTACACTTCAAGAACAGTGCAAGAGGAATAACTCCAACAGGTCAAGTTACACGAAACACTCAGGTGAATGTGCACTTAGAGTTCCTGTCTGACGGTGCAAGGGAGGTAACTCCGACAGATCAAGTTACAAGTACAAGGTCGGTCGACTTAATATAGCTAACAACATTAACAGTGAAGACTCCAATGAACCCACTATGATAACACTGCTGTCACAGGGATGTTTATCACGGTGCATGTACTGCTAGTACATATAGACGAACACTGCTGTCACAGGGATGTTTATCACGGTGCATGTACTGCTAGTACATATAGAGGAACACTTCTGTCACAGGGATGTTTATCACGGTGCATGTACTGCTAGTACATATAGACGAACACTGCTGTCACAGGGATGTTTATCACGGTGCATGTACTGCTAGTACATATAGAGGAACACTTCTGTCACAGGGATGTTTATCACGGTGCATGTACTGCTAGTACATATAGAGGAACACTTCTGTCACAGGGATGTTTATCACGGTGCATGTACTGCTAGTACATATAGACGAACACTGCTGTCACAGGGATGTTTATCACGGTGCATGTACTGCTAGTACATATAGAGGAACACTTCTGTCACAGGGATGTTTATCACGGTGCATGCACTGCTAGTACATATAGACGAACACTGCTGTCACAGGGATGTTTATCACGGTGCATGTACTGCTAGTACATATAGAGGAACACTGCTGTCACAGGGATGTTTATCACGGTGCATGTACTGCTAGTACATATAGAGGAACACTTCTACACGTCTGTCATATATCAAATGGCAAAATGAATATGTTCGGGTCAAACCGTCTCGGCATTTGTCATGTAATATTACATGTAGTACTCTAACACATTTAAAGACCACCTTCCACTGGTAGACGGTTTGTTGAAATGTGGTGATGTATAACTACATTTTATCCAGAACTAATGAGAGATCATGGTCTTGACCAACCGAGGACTGACGTCATGCTCATTAACCCCTCACGACCATATATCAATCGATTACTTTTCGAGCTTTATTCATAAGTCATAAGTGATAAGTCATGTGAGTACACTTATGTAGGCTGATGAAAGTAGTGAAAACATTTCAACATTACTTTCATTCAGTATCAGTGGACATTCACCACCCTGTTTCTTGTATCTTTTGGAGTTACGTCCCCTGTACCGTTCGCGGAGAACACTGTGTCACGTGCAGCTACCAGGCTGTCACTGCACGTTCAGCGTCCTGTCTCTTGTACCGTGACACATCATCGCTTCCCAACTGCACAGACTTTATGCTCATGCTGTTGATGACTGTCTCGTCCAGACACAAATATTTACAGGCTGTCGCCATAGCTTATTATCTGAGTACGGCACACAACTAAACTCACTCACTCACTACAACAACAACACCAACTACTACTACTACTACTACTATTACAACTACTACCTAGTGTTCGCGACGTTTTTTCTACATCAAGATGAATATTACGATCGCCATTACGGTCAATATATACCCACAGATGGCTAAACTTGATTATTCAGCCATTACCACAAGGCAATATGAACGTACTATCAGGGTCATATGAATGTACTATCAGGGTCATATCAATGTACTATCAGGGCCATATGAATGTACTATCAGGGCCAAATGAATGTACTATCAGGGTCATATGAATGTACTATCAGGGCCTATCAGGGCCATATGAATGTACTATCAGGGCCTATCAGGGCCTATCAGGGTCATATGAATGTACTATCAGGGCCATATGAACGTACTATCAGGGTCATATGAATGTACTATCAGGGCCATATGAATGTACTATCAGGGCCTGTCAGGGCCTATCAGGGTCATATGAATGTACTATCAGGGCCTATCAGGGCCTATCAGGGTCATATGAATGTACTATCAGGGCCATATGAACGTACTATCAGGGTCATATGAATGTACTATCAGGGCCATATGAATGTACTATCAGGGCCTATCAGGGCCTATCAGGGTCAAATGAATGTACTATCAGGGCCATATGAACGTACTATCAGGGTCATATGAATGTACTATCAGGGTCATATGAATGTACTATTAGGGCCTATCAGGGCCTATCAGGGTCATATGAATGTACTATCAGGCGCCTATCAGGGCCTACCAGGGTCGTATGAATGTACTATGAGGGTCATATGAACGTACTATCAGGGCGATATGAATGTACTATCAGGGCCATATGAATGTACTATCAGGCCATATGAATGTACTATCAGGGCCTATCAGGGCCATATGAACGTACTATCAGGGTCATATGAATGTACTATCAGGGTCACATGAATGTACTATGAGGGCCTATCAGGGCCACATGAACGTACTATCGGGGTCATATGAATGTACTATCAGGGCCATATGAATGTACTATCAGGGCCATATGAATGTACTATCAGGGTCACATGAATGTACTATCAGGCCATATGAATGTACTATCAGGGCCTATCAGGGCCATATGAACGTACTATCAGGGTCATATGAATGTACTATCAGGGTCACATGAATGTACTATGAGGGCCTATCAGGGCCACATGAACGTACTATCGGGGTCATATGAATGTACTATCAGGGCCATATGAATGTACTATCAGGGCCATATGAATGTACTATCAGGGCCATATGAATGTACTATCAGGGCCATATGAACGTACTATCAGGGTCATATGAATGTACTATCAGGGCCATATGAATGTACTATTAGGGCCTATCAGGGCCTATCAGGGTCATATGAATGTACTATGAGGGCCTATCAGGGCCACATGAACGTACTATCAGGGCCATATGAATGTACTATCAGGGCCATATGAATGTACTATCAGGGCCATATGAATGTACTATCAGGGTCATATGAATGTACTATCAGGCCATATGAATGTACTATCAGGGCCTATCAGGGCCATATGAACGTACTATCAGGGTCATATGAATGTACTATCAGGGTCACATGAATGTACTATGAGGGCCTATCAGGGCCACATGAACGTACTATCGGGGTCATATGAATGTACTATCAGGGCCATATGAATGTACTATCAGGGCCATATGAATGTACTATCAGGGCCATATGAATGTACTATCAGGGCCATATGAACGTACTATCAGGGTCATATGAATGTACTATCAGGGCCATATGAATGTACTATTAGGGCCTATCAGGGCCTATCAGGGTCACATGAATGTACTATGAGGGCCTATCAGGGCCACATGAACGTACTATCGGGGTCATATGAATGTACTATCAGGGCCATATGAATGTACTATCAGGGCCATATGAATGTACTATCAGGGCCATATGAATGTACTATCAGGGCCATATGAATGTACTATCAGGGTCATATGAATGTACTATCAGGCCATATGAATGTACTATCAGGGCCTATCAGGGCCATATGAACGTACTATCAGGGTCATATGAATGTACTATCAGGGTCACATGAATGTACTATGAGGGCCTATCAGGGCCACATGAACGTACTATCGGGGTCATATGAATGTACTATCAGGGCCATATGAATGTACTATCAGGGCCATATGAATGTACTATCAGGGCCATATGAATGTACTATCAGGCCATATGAACGTACTATCAGGGTCATATGAATGTACTATCAGGGCCATATGAATGTACTATCAGGGCCATATGAACGTACTATCAGGGTCATATGAATGTACTATCAGGGCCATATGAATGTACTTTTATAAGCTATTCTTCTGTGAAATACACGCGACTGTATCCAGGACTACTTTACTCAGTGTCTACACAGAAAGTTACACATGAATTACAAATTAGTTTCAACCCTGATCATCGAAATGTTTCCTCCGGATATGGGACACATACAAAATTGACGCCGCATTTCCTGTAACTGAATGCTTTGGAAACTAATTCATGCTAAGAATATCATTCGGATGCCTTGTTCACGGAAACTAAATTTAGAATGCCGGGTGACTTGTTTACATGTATAAGAATAGTGGCGCACATCTTCACCACCTTTACCACGGGCTTGAAAGTGGGACTTGCCGAGTGACATCACCTCCCGGTTGTAAAAAGAAACTTACAAAGGGAATGTATACATTACATTCATAGTTGAAGAGGCATAAAGAATATACATGAAGAAATGAACGAGTTGTAACACTCGGTCCATCGTGATTAAGACATCTGAAACTCAGCAGTTATTTCTGAATCGTTATACCACTGGAGTTTACACCACTGAACGAAGGATGACTAACTTGCAGTATTTCCTTCTGCACATCTAGCATTCAAATGCCTGATCTCCCAAGCTATGTGAGGTTTTGTTGAAGAACACAACAAGCTATGGCGCACAAATATTACACTACCGATCTGGATGAAGTGCTCCATGTATTTCCATCCAAATGATTGTAGATGTTGTTGATTGAGCTGTCTTTTTGGAGGAATGTACTTCTTTCTCAGGGCATTCAAGATAGTTTAGTAAAAAGTGATTTTTTTTCAATTAATTTGTAATGATATAGATCATATAATGTACAGGAAACTGAGTTCAGCTATGGAATGTATGACTCGGGGTTTTATATTGACGTAGGTGTTTAACATGCCACATTGAGTTAGTCCGTAGAACGTTAGTCGGTCCGTAGAACATCAATAATTACGACACGTTGACATAAAACATTTGCTCTTAGCATTTACCATTTACATCTCCCTCTCTCTCCCTCCTCTCTCTCTCTCTCTCTCTCTCTCTCCCTCCTCTCTCTCTCTCCCTTCTCTCTCTCTCTCTCTCTCTCTCCCTCCTCTCTCTCTCTCCCTCCTCTCTCTCTCTCCCTCCTCTCTCTCACTCTCTCTCTCTCTCTCTCTGTTTAATGTCACTAATATCATAGTAAAGGAATGGTGTTTATGGTGGAACAGCTCTAAGTTCAACAGCAGAGTGGATTTCTTTTCACAATAGCATGATTTTCAAAATAGCAATAAAAAACATTTCCGGCCAGAAGTTGGATAGTTGGATAACTTTATGTTTTGACGGTTGATTCGTAAAATAATTGAGTATATATTTGTTTCTAATGTTTCTATAAAAATCACAAATTAACCGAATATGGTATTCATCTTCCAAGATATTCGATTTACAGTATGTGCACACAGTAGAGTTTTTATTCAAATTTCCCTTATCACAGCCTAAATCACAATAAACGGAACGAAACTGTCACATGACTATGCTTCCTTTCTTAAGACTGTTCAAGAACTGTTGGTGTACAGTCAATCGAGCTAATTCTTTCAAGGTAATTCGTTTGATAGTTGCTTGGCTGTTTTAAAAAAACAGGACGTCTAAGTTTCCTAATGTGTGTTGCCTAAGTTATTCATGTGAGCATTGCTATACAAGTGTCAAGCAATACCTTGAATCGTGTCTTTATAGGCGTGATTCCAAAACACAAACTAGGGGTATAAATGGAAATTCAATGTAATGCAGTTATGTTGATTGTAATATTCTATGAAATTTCTGTTTCCTAACATATGCTATATTTGAGACTGCACTTTGTTAGTAAAGTATAGATTCTAATGCTTTTGTTATGTTGCCTCCTATCCAGGATTCGAAAACACACCAGCACGCAAAGTCATTCATTCATTCATTCATTCATTCATTCATTCCAACGCAGTCCAATTTATTCATTGTACTACAGATAGTACAGGTTTGTACCAGCAAAGTTCTGAAATACTGTGATGATAACCTGCAAAACTACGAGGATAACATGAATTTCAATATCAAAAAGGTATGAAAGGCGTCCAACATATATGTATAACCAAAACATACTAACATAATGGTAACAATATGTCAGGACACACTATTCATTGGCAGTTTCATCTATGTTTTCCCCCATTACCGGAAGCCTCATGTTGCCTAACGCTACAACCTCTGGGGCGAGCCCCAGTCCCACATTGGGCGACATCAGTCAGTTTCATACACCCACACTTGAAATGTCGCTCTCTCATCATCTGTAAGTACGTTTAATATTCACACATTTTTAATTTCATGACTCGTTCATGCTGATGATTCAAGTCAACATATATTCTTCTCAATTTTCAGAGACTTGATTGCTTCTCTGACGATTCTGTGTTTGGGATTTAATGCACTGATCATAGAAGGTATGTTCGGTAAATTATCTTTGTGTAATCATGTTCTGTGCATCATACATGAGAAATACAACATCGGGTGTCAAAAGAGACAAACTCCATACTTTTGTTTCTGTCGTTTCATGACCATGGAACCCAGTCTAAGAAAACCCAGTTAAGATCGCTCCTTATAGCGCCGGAAATTCTTATCGTGGTTATAGCTACTTTAACCTAATGATTCGAAATATTTATACTTTCTCTCTCGAAATGCCATCACTTTAAAAATGTTTCCATATTAAAAACACAAAGTGTAACATCAGAGCCAGATGCCTGATGATTGGCTATAGTAAGGGTTGCTACGAATAGGATTTCTTCTGCATGTTTGTTGTGTGTAACGCTGCACTCTTTGGATCAGACAGTCCAGTGACGAATAGTATGAGGATCCACCTACGACATCTCTTGTCACCGTGAATTCGGGACAATATTCTGCAAAGAACAAAAAAAAAACCCTTAAATTTGAAAATACATGCCATCATGAAACAAGTTATGCAGTCTAAACCAAGAATTTCATTCGTAACGCGTATAACAACTAATGTCATATTGGGGATCTACGATTGGACTCTGTACTTCAAAGAGAAATTCCAAATATGACACATTTTGCACTTGACCACTTTTTAAATAGTTCTGGCCATTCAAAGCTTTTAGCTTTAGGTGCGGTGCCAAGTCACATATAAAGGAGTGTACATAACGTTTGTGGACAACCAGCGATAGGATTTCCATTTATGTAGAAGCGATGGTGACTGTATTTATTCCTGTATTGATCGTGGGACTGTTTGTTGTGCCCCTCTTTTGTATCCTGCTGAATATTGTCCTGATTCTGTAGTTTCAGCTGCACCATGCAGTAACGGTCAGCACTGCCCAGACTGTGACAGTAATGGAGACTGTACAACACAGTGTGAACGCGGATACTTTGGCAAGAGATGCAGGAAAGAGTGCAATAGAAGATGCCGGGATCACTTGTGTGAACTCACAGAGACGGGCATCGAGTATTGCATTGGGGGCTGTGTTCCAGGATTCAGAGGTACACGCTGCAACATACCATGCCACAACCCTGGGACACAGTGTGCGGTGTGTGAAGGACGATGTGATGGCGGATACTGCTGGCTCAGCTCTACATCCTGTGTTTCTGGATGTGTCGACTCATACTATGGTCTTGGCTGTAAGAACTGCTCTCAGACATGTAGGTTCTGTAACAGATCTACAGGAATGTGTAACGATTGTCATGATCCATACAGGGGTCTGAACTGTCAGATGTCATGTGAGAACTGTGTAGGACCCTGTGTGTCTGGATGTGATGAAGGCTGTAAGTCTGGCTTCTATGGCCAGTGGTGTGATAAGATGTGCAGTGAAAACTGTCGTGCTGGACCCATCCAAGATGCAGTTTCTGTCTTGGAGTGTGATCAAAACACATCCACCAATTGCTTCCCCGACTGTGACAGCAACACAGGAGACTGTATCCACGGTTGTAATGACGGATGGTATGGTAGAAACTGCTCCTCTCGATGTAGCCGGAAGTGCGCATATATGTCTTGCACTGAGTCAGGATCGTGTGCAGCTGGTTGCGCTCCAGGGTACGCTGGGATAGACTGCTCCTGCACTGAGAACTGCATCCATGAGGTTTGTTACCCGAACAACGGATCTTGTGTGAACGGTTGCATCAATGGATATTATGGCGCATTGTGCAACATCTCCTGTAAGGTCTGTCTTGACGGTGTGTGTGATCGGACACACGGAACTTGCATCAGAGGATGTAATAATACCGATGGTAGATGCAAATCCACCTGTACACATGACTGCTCCATAGATGTATGCCTTACAAATATATCTTGCAAAGGTAAGACATCGTAAAACATTTTGATCAAACATTCGAAACATAATTTACCCAAACTTCGTATTGTAAGTCATAGTTTATAGGGAATGATGAGTGATGGAAACGGACTTTTGGTTAAAGACAGTGTTTATGCAATTGCAAGAACTGAAGTCAAATTGTATCTTTAGGATGTTGATGTGTCCTTGATATCCTAAAGTGACGTCAGATCTGTTTGTCACTAATGAATTAGACGACATGTATTCTATGTTCAAATTCTTTATAAAGTCAAATTTTGTAACTACTCGCACATGTTGGTTGTATACGCTGACCCTATTTCGTTGTCTTTGTAATTCAGCAGATGATCAGCCGAAGATTCATATCAGGTATGTCGTCATTGGATTGTCATCAGCGATGTTCTTTACTGGCATCCTGTGTGCATTTTGTATTCTAAAATGCTGCTGCAAGAGAAGGTGAGTCTTTAAAAGGTGACACTGGTTCTACTCTCAAGACTTATATGCTGTCTTAAAATAACAAAGCAGTGGCACCGAATACCCAAAGACAAAACCAGAAAAGGGGCCGGCCGACTTGTTAAATGTTTGAGATGAAGGGGATTCCCTTGAACACAGGAGTCTCCTTCCGTATGGATTCTTGTCCGGCGGTAACCCCAAACTGTCCCCAAAAGCTTTCACGATAGTCAAAATCCTCCTAACATATCACTATTTAGTATGTATTAATAAATAATTACAAATATCCTCTCAACTTATACACAGGAACCAAGAAGCAGACACATACATAGTCGAGTACCAGTCTCCATCAAACAGATACTGGGAAATTAGAGATGCAGATGTGGGACAAGTATGTGGTTCTCCTGAAGATGTGTTTAATGATGATATTCCACCGTTGGCAGACAACTTTCAGGAAGCACGCTGCACACACAGTGATGTTTCTTCCGGCTGTGCATCAGGATATAACCCGCCATACACCCCCTTAATGACGGATAACTATGACCATGGCCAAACAACTGTTATCACATATATCAGTCCATCTCAGGAAAAGGACGACCAGTAAACTGCCATTTTGAAGTCACTTCAAAATGCATACGCTCATGTCATGGACCTTATTATGTGAAAATACTAGATAACTACTTTCGAAGGCAGCATGACGGTTAGTGTGAGCCTGAGGAGTTCATTGCTTTGGATGTATGCTAGTTCTGTGCTACTGGTATGGAAGCATGCCACCAACATCATTACACTTTACACTATGGACGCAGTGGTCGAAGATACTGACTACACTCGGGTGGATACTGCGGTGTGTTGATGGTTCCTTATTGAACTGAATGCTGTGCAATCCTTTACATGTGACCGTGGCGAGTCTCACAAAAAGGACCAACCTACGTGAACCCGTCCTACGTTGGAACATTTGGTCGACCTGTGGGTAGGTCACCCGTGGACCATTGCGTCAACGGTTCCACAGTCTGGTAATGGTGCTTGACAAAACGTGAAAAACCAAACATGTTCACGGTCACAGCCGAGTAGCCTGCCTGCTGTCGGCTGACGGCGTTGTTGAGCTGAGCTTCAGTCGTGGCGTGTCTTCCTGTTTGTTTCCTGTGACGAACAAATCAAAACCCTTGCTTTCATAGCCCAATAACGTTCTTTTTCATGTGATGTTGGTGTGTTCGGCCACCTTTCTCCGCGTATTTGCGGCTTTTTTGTTAGCGTTTGCCTTACTTTTTCAGTATTTTTACGCCTTACCTCATTCTAACCACACAAATAACTAAACTAATAATGCAGATACTAGAAATTCATATTTTGTGACCATTTTGTATAAAAATCATCAACTTTCATCAGACATTTGCAATATTCAACTTTTGCGGGTTTTTTTTTATCAAATCAGAATACACTATAGATTATTACAAGACTCTTAATGATTCGACTTGAGGAACTTAACCTCTTGTTTCTTTTATATGTAATTATCTGTTATGAATACACGTTAAACGTTGGTCTACTCGAAAGAAGCTTTATCACTACTGGTTTGGACTAACTACTCCTGGCTTGATGTTTCGAAGGCTCCACACTCTCTACCTTTACACCAGTATTTCATGTTCGGTCAGTCTGATCAACGGATGCGAACAGCATAATATGTCACATATGTCATATGTAGGATGCTTATTTATATTGCATTTTGACCACTTTCTAAATGGCATCGTTTAATCATAGCATAATATGTCATTGTAAAATGAAGTAATTGCTGTAATTTAGCCTATTAATAAAAGCTCTGCACTTCTAGGGTTTTATGTTACTTCTTTCCTGATGAATGTCTTCTGTGCTTGCCGACACAATGCGCCTTCATGGTCGGGTGGAGAAAGCGCCTGCTCGGGGAATGTGATACTTGTTGTTACCCCGTCTGTTGTTGTTTTACGGGCATTACTGGCATCCATGCTAAAGGTAGTAGGGTGGCTTTATCGACAACCCTCGATAATAGTGGGTGAGTATGGCTATATGCCAATATTCCAGCAATATCATGGCGGTGGACAGAAATCAGCTTCACACATTGTACCCATTTGGGGAATAGAACCCCATGAGTTGAGCGTGACGAATGAACACTTTCACCTCTAGGCTACCCCATCGCCCCAGCTCAGAAACAGAGGGACGGGTGTCACACTAACAGTTATGACTATATACGAAACAAGACGACCGGTTGCATTCAGTGAACAACAACCAGCGCAGGTATAGTGAGGTGCACCGCCCAAAATAACTTCTCTGACATACTTTCCTTTGACAACACAAACTGCTTACATACACTGTATTGTAACAACTGTACAAGCATACACAGCCGAGGTTGGACGGGGGACAACTTTTAGGGTGTGTTGACGCGTGAGTATCAAGTTTAATAATTTGTCCTTGATAATGTAACCATAATATGTCAGCTTGCCCAAAGTTATTAAACTCAATTGCACTGACATCTCCTCACGCCAGTGTCATTTGACACTTCAGATCTGGTTGAATACCAAAATGTGGGCATGTATATATGTCACCCTTCGCTACACCCGAATGTGTACAGCAACATAGAACGAAAGAAACAGCTTATCGTTATAACGTAGTAAGTACGCTAGTTATGTAAGTACACTACGTGGGATCGCACGACTTCCTTCGTGTGTAGGTTGATAGAGAAATATTCATAGTAGGATCTAATGCAAAGTTTAGACAGCTAGATGCTACCGTTTGTACCGAGACCGCTGTATTTACAAGGACTGGGTAGATGACACGTGACAGGTGGGAGTACAGGGGATATGTCTCTTCTATACTGGCACGACGTACGCGTGTTGCGCTCATGGGAATAATAAGAGATTGCAATATTTGCCAGGGTTTGGCAGGAATTAAATGTTTGTAAGGGGTCACAACGGTCTCTTTGTACATGATCTGAATCTTTAGTGTACTTATTGTTTGCTGGAATTCGTCCTAGAGATTTCCAACACGTCAAGCATCAAACAGACCGTGAAGTGTGCGGACGGCAACAGGAGGAGGAGTCGACATATTCAGAAACACGGATGTTTCAGGTTCTTCTCATCATATTTGGTGAGTTCTTGTTTATAAGTGACATACTTTTGAGATGTTTTTTTTTCTTTCTCTCCGAAAATACATTTTACACATTCTTCGGTTTGCAGAACCGGTAAAAGTCATCGTTAGAACTGATCTTCAGTAACCCGTGCTTGTTGTAAGAGGCGACTAAAGTGGATCGGTTGGCCAGGCTCGCTGATGTGGTTGACACATGCCATCGTATCACAGTTGCATATGTTTTTGTTCATGATGTTGATAATTGGATTCTCTGATCCAGACTCAATTATTATTAGACTGTTTTCATATGGCTGAGTATGGCGTTTAATAACAACAACCAACCAACCAACTCACTCATTCATTTGAATCGAAGCACTTGTGCGGATGATTATTCGAATCATGTATTTAAATTACATCACATACATTTTTCGCTGTCTCTCAGTGACCGATGTTGGAGGCAACACACTGTGTCCATGGGGCACATATGGAGTCGCTTGTGACAGAAACTGTTCCGAACGCTGCAGACTGTTGCCTGAGGAAAACATAGTTCACTGTGACAAGTTAAGTGGAAAGTGTTCGGAAGGATGTATCTCTGGTTGGTACGCTGATAAATGTAACCAGGAGTGCAGCCAGAACTGTATGAACAACACCTGCAATCAGCTGGATGGAGATTGTACACTGGGCTGCAAAGATGGCAAGCAAGGGAGGTTTTGTGAAGGTAAAATATACATGTGACCTGCAGCAAATCGCAGGCACTCGTACATGTTATCAAACTAAACCGCACCTTTCAGCCAGACCACGGGATCATGACCGCCAGTTTGACGTGATACCCTCTTAATTGTGTCCAAAATCTTTAAGTATACGAATTGCAAGAAGAGTTTCCTTATTCACAAATGTGAATGAAATATTATAAGTAAATAACTAAATTTGTTTGTAGTGCGATTCGTATATTTCGATTGCACTGGTCACGTGGTATTACGTTCGATTTCCAATTGGATGTAAACATTAAAACTTACATGCAGTGCAAAACACAACCTTGGAGATTCTGTTACTTTTCGACATGGACTCATAGTAACAAATTATTAAAAGTAAAAATTCAGCTTCTAAAATTGAAAAATAACGCGATATTACAATTCCTGGGAATTTTGAGAATCGCTAATTTCACCCCAGTTGTGGTGAAAAGTGACTTCAGTAGCTGTGCTGTGCTGTGCTGTGCTGTGCTGAACCGGGATGCCTGAGTCTTTAATTCACAAAATGACGACTCGTAAGATCACAGCAACTGTTGTGTGCAAGGATCATAGCTGTGGTCGAGGTTTCTTGTGATTACAAACATTCGTAGGTCTGTAGTAATAAAAATGCACTCGTTATATTACATTTTCTGTTTTTCGGGGGTTTGGTACGGAAGCGTACTAGGACCACGATGAGATTTTTTTTAGTCTCATTATCTCCTACGTAGGACGTAATAAATTTGTTACATTTTTCTGTTATGCGCTGGATATTTCAGGGGTCGTTGCACACTACTCATAATGAAGGCATGCCTTAGACTATCGGTGGCAATCTATGCCTAATTATTCCCTTATATTTATACAAACAACTATAATGACAATATTTTGCCTTTCGTAATTCCGTACTGCTTTAAGTCGCATTCAACACTTTTCCACCCGAGTCAAGTTCACTTTTAAACAATCACGAACGAGTGTTATATCTGGTCCACCCCAGCCTCATGAAGGCAAGCAAAAATGTGAGAGGACATGTCATAACGAGAATATCGTTTCAGAATCCTTTTCCCCGTCCACTGTTTGTGTGCGTGCGTGCGTGGGTGCGTGTGCATGTGCATGTGCGTGTGTGTGAGAAAGAAAGACTACTCATAACTGCAATCAGATCAAGGTCCACGTCACCCAAACGTAACACGCACACATACACACAAACACACAATGACACTGTGTAGTAGCACTGTGGTAGTGTCATGAATAAACATTGACGTGCATTTATACTATCTAACGCCCTGCATAACGGAACGTTTCTTTATTTAATAGCTACACTTCATAATCCGATCCTTTCAAAGGATACATTAAGTACTGCGTAGCAGATGGTATATCTTTCGTAGGAGATAGTAAGTCCTAATTAGTATCTCCTACTTAGGAGATTGTAAGTCCTACGTAGGAGATTGTAAGTCCTACGTAGGAGATACTATCTCCTACGTAGGACTAAGTCCTACGTAAGAGATAGTAAGCCCTGTGTAGGAGATAGTAGGTCCTATGTAGCAGATACTATGTCCTACACAGGCGATAAGGACATCCCAACAAGTTTTCACCTTGGTCCTACTACGCTTCCTTTCAAGAAAGTGGAGCATTAGAAGCATCAGTTTCATGTTAAGAAATGGTCAGCTTAAAGACTGAAATACTTTAATTCATGTCTATGGAAACATGTTGATTGTAATGAGCAATCTCTGTCACAGACAAAATTCAGTGTCTCGTCCACTGACACCTATGTGTCAGCCTATGGTCTTGTAATGACAAAATGCGATGCACAACTTCAATCATTGATCACATGCAATTTGAAGTTTACACCTATCAGGCTATACACCACAAACGAAATACATTCATTTCTGGCTGGTGCACCTGTGTTCTGTTTCTGTCACATTATGTAATTATGCAGACAGACAGGTGTGATACTTGGACAAATGACATGTCATGATGCCTGTTGATTGCAAACAAAGTGTATCCATTTTTCTCCAATGACGGGATCGGACGGAAACCCGTGCAAACTCAAATTCAAGTTTCAAGTCCTGTTTCGTACTTGGACGAACGGTAGTTTCCAGCTGCGCAGCAGCCCACGATCTCAGTATCCCTTGCTTGTAAATGAGGATGTATATGTAAAATCCAACATCTCTATACAGACACAACGAGCTCTGGTGTATCGGCAATTGAACCAGCCAGACAGAGTCTCCGTAATACTTGAGCGATTGGTGACGTTGCAGTGGTTGACAGTTTTAGTATGGCAAACCAATTATTTGTTTATAGTTTCCGAGGACAAAAATGACGACGACGAGGACACAACAGTCCCACTGAACAAAGCTAGCCCTGTCCTTATCACCGTCGTTTTGGTTATAATCATCGTGGTTGTAATCGGCTTACTGACTGGTTACATCTGGTAAGCATCGCACTTACTGTGTTAAATGGGTTTTTAGAGAAACACGGTTATGTCCAACAGTGCTGTCTTGAGGTTCATCCAAATGCATGTCATCATTATATATGAACTAAAGATCCAAAACACTTCCCACCCACAACATAGTATTATATTTAGAAAGCCTAATAGTTCGACTTGGGGACTATAAATTCATATGTTTTTAAAACGAATTATTTCAAATGTCTTCGATTTTGATTCTTTCTCTAGATGCTTTTGTCATTCCCTTGGTATTTTGTATATTTCCTTGTCATTTCTTGGGTTTTTATGTCGTTACGTTTGCATCATTTATTTTTGATATTGTATTTATGCCTTGAACAATCAGAATTTGAAATCCTGTAATAAAACACCCATATTGCAGTTATGTGTCTTCATACCATAGATGAACATGAAAGTGATAAAAGTATCCAGTGATTGTAAACATTTCTTAGCTGCTTTGAATGGAAGTGACGTTCAGTAACCCACAAGCGTTATACCTTATTAATGCGGTGTTTCTTTCCATTCCAGTATTCACCAAAGACGTAAGTGAAACATACTCTTAACTTGTTGCTTTTCTATCATGTTTTACCAACTTGAAAATATATTATAATTACTGAAAGCGTTTGGGCTTAATATGTTTGTGATGGTTGCCTGTGAAACACAAACTACTGTGACAGCTATCTGAAAATGATAAAGGATGACATGCTCATGGCTTATTCAGAATCGTACTGTAGCATTTCTTAAAGTGAATGTGGGAATGGTTTTGCTTTTTTTTATTTTTGACAGATGTAGATGTGTGAAATGACACAGTTCTTTTAAATCCAAAATCTAATCAGCAAACGGTATGTAACACACAGACAACTTATATGCTTCTGCTTGTTGTTAGGTGCGACGAAACGACAGTTGATTGCAGGTAAGTATACGATCCACAGCTCGGTAGCAGCGGGATCAGTATCAATGTTTTACTGTATCATTGTATCATGCTGTCGTTGTACTTTTCTGTCACTGCATCATTGTGTCGCTTTGTCGCGGTATCACTGTATCACTTCACTGCTGTATCACTGTATTTTTATATCAGTATCTCGGTTTATTGTTGTATCAATTTATCGCTGTGTCGCCATATCACCTCGTCAATGTATCGCCGTATCACCGTGTCACTGTATCACTGTGTCACTGTATTGTCTAATCACCGTGTCACTGTATCACTGTGTCACTGTATCGCCGTTTCACCGTGTCACTGTATTGTCTAATCACCGTGTCACTGCATCACTGTGTCACTGTATTGTCTAATCACCTTGTCACTGTATGACCGTGTCACTGTATCACTGTGTCACTGTACTGTCTAATCACCTTGTTACTGTATCACTGTGTCACTGTATTATCTAATCACCGTGTATCACTGTGTCACTGCAGGTCACAAGTCATCACTAATCAGCTCTATTACACTGCTTGATACTACCGATGGGGATATGTTTCATGAGCACTAATCATAGGTCATGGTGTATGGTATCTTTAAATGAAAAGGGACAATGCATGAAATGCGCGGTTTTCATTTATAACTTCACGTCATGTCTTCATATAATCTGTAGAACAGATAAGGACGTAATCACAAGACTTGTAATGATCGTCTTTCAGAACAGTATTGAAAATGTGGGTTTTTTTCAGATAAGGAAAGTGACGGATTAATCTCAGGTAAGAGTCGAATTCCTCGACATAAACGATACCAATCCTTTGTCTTTGACAATGGCAACGTGTATAAACTCTTCACACTGTGATGCATATTGCTATATTTACTGCACACAGGACAGTATATATGTACTAGATTAGGACAATAAACACAGTCGTAAACCATAAATGCAACAGAACATAGTATATGTTTCAAGCATCAAAGTGAACATTTCGATGAAAATGGAATTGGTGCTACTGGCAAAGTATATGCATCCGAAAGGACACACTCCAACATGAGGACAAGCTATCATCTGTGTGGGATGAAGATAAGCTCCAATATTTCGCTGACGTCTACTCTTAAGGAGAGTAGGATATTCTGAGAAATGAACACTAATTAGCACGAATTCCACGTTGTTCATGGCTTCGAACTTTTGATTCGCATTTATGTATTTCAAAAAGCGACATGTATTTGTCAGCTTTATTCAAGTAATTCATGCATGTCTAGATCGAAGATCACGATGTTAGCCACGGGCATGTCTGGTCTCGGTTAGTTTCCAGAGAAAAAAAACAACAGTCACAGGCGGAGGCAATAAGTATTTGTAAACGATATGGTACCATCTACTGTCGTAGTTGTTATATATCGATGCTTTTTGTAGTTTTATCTGGAATCCCCTAAAACAACATAGATTAATGGAGCATCGTGTGGAAAGTTTGGCAAATGCTGTTATAGTATGTAAAGGAGCGAAGACCTCGCTCTAGCATCCACTTTGACCAACCATATATAATTATCTCATTGCTTATAACATGTTTGTGTTTATGTTGCTGTTTTCACATTACATTCGTTTTAGCTTTTGTTAGAGAACGTTGATACAATCACGAGTCATACTGACACATTTCTTCAAAGCTACAAATGAACAATTTATGTATGGCCTTATATGTAGTTGCTGCCTTATTCCATAAGCTGTTATAATATTTTTTTCAAAACACAGAAAGAACAAGGACAAGACTTGCTGACACCAGGTTCCACAACGCCTGCGAAGAGGGAAACCTGGAACTCGTGCAGGACATGTTGAGTAGTGATTCAATTGATGTCAATGTCCCGGGGTCGTACGGAGTGACACCAGCAATGTGGGCCGCACAGAAAGGACACAGGGATGTCTTTCAATTCCTTGTTGATAAAGGAGCTGATCTGTTACTTTTGGACGTTGATGGGGACCACATTTTTAATATGGCTTGCTATGGGGGAAACACAGAAATAGTGGAGAGTATTCTCTCAAAAATTCCAGATCCGGAGATCAACAAAGCAAGAAAAGACGGGAGAACTCCGCTGATGTGGGCCGCAATGCAAGGACATCTGGATATATTCAACCGCCTTACAGCTAAACACGCTGATTTGTTACAAACAGATGATGATGGCGACAACATCCTTCACTACGCCTGCCTTGGGGGACGCATTGAAATTGTGGAACAAGTCATAGCCAGTAAACAAATTGATATCAATAGTACCGACAGATATGGGAGGACAGCAGTGATGTCAGCTGCGAGGCATGGACACAAAGACATTCTGGATTTACTTGTCAAGAATGGAGGTGACAGGTTTCACACAGATAACCGAGGTAAAAATATTCTTCATTTGGCTTGTCTTGGAGGACACGCGAGGATGGTGGAGCATGTTCTCCACATGAAAGTTGCTGATATCAATAGCAGGAATAAGTTTGGGGTAACACCTCTGATGTTTGCAGCATTTAATGGACACAGAAGCGTGCTTGACTTACTTTTGAGTGAGGGAGCTGATGTATCACTGTGTGGAAACATGGGGAACAACATCTTACACGTGGCTTGCATGGGAGGACATGCAGGTATGGTAAAGCATATCCTGTCAGAACGTATGGTAGACATCAATAGTCGAGCACAAAATGAAAGGACGCCATTGATGTTGGCAGCACAGTGGGAAAGAAGGTCGGTGGTTGACTTTCTTCTAGAACAAGGAGCTGATATATCGCTGACGGATAATAGAGGAAACAGCGTCCTCCATATTGCCAGTAAAACAGGATACATGGAGATTGTACAAGATCTTGTGTCACATCATACTCTTGACATAAACACAAGAAATCGTCATGGTAAAACAGCAGCCATGACTGCAAAACGTAAAGGGAACAATGCTGTGTATACATATCTGATAAATATGTCAAATGCATGATCACCTATGTTCATTAGCCTGTAAGAACTCTCACAGAACAAAAAATGAATCCAATACTAGTAACTAAGTCTATACGCTTGTTGCTGTCATTGCGTAATGGAGAAACTGTAAAAGCAGTCTAAAATCCTTCCTAAATTTCCCAAAAATACAAGTCTTGTAAATATCATCTTTACAAGGTTGGAACGTTTTGGAAATGTTATATTTCAAAGTTTGGAAATTTTCAAACAGTAAATTTTCGGAGATTACATTTTTTTCTTGTGTGACGTCACAAGACAGCAGGGGTTCTCAGTGACAGCAAATATTTGGCAGACAGCACTGAGTGATAGTGAATACTGTGATATGTGTTTGATTTCACGGCGAATCAATATTATCTAAATAGGAAGAAATACCTTGTTTAATGGACAGCTACAAAATGATGAAATAAAATGTTTATCTTATGCTACAGTACTGAAACAGTCCTTTGTTATTTATAGACCCTAACACACCACTATATCTCCCAATGAACAATAAAAAATATTTGGATTGTGTTTATTGTTCATCCGTTTTGTGATTACCTTGCCACTCAATATATCCACCCATAAATCCAGTTTGTTGTATTGTTTTCAGGTTTCATGACAAGAAACTCGTCCTCTTTGTTCATGTTAGGGCATACAAATGAGGAAATATACACCAGACATTTGTATATCTGATATCCAGTTCTCCAGTTCAGCTTCTCAGGGGCGCTTTGTTCCCCTGTTTATATATCGGACCTGAAAAAGTGCACTAGCCACAACAAAAACCTGTGCGTCTTGGACATTAAAATATATGGTTGACCTACATGGGCAAATATGTAAATACAGTTATTACTTAATATTATTGTCCCCCTAAGAGGGTATGTAACTCCCATTTCTTTCAAAGTTTTTACATGGTTTTAATTGCAGAATGGATGGTCTTTTATTGTTTGCTAAACTGAAGTATAACCGCCAACAGCTGGAGGATGGTGTAAATCCAGCTAGGGTCCGTACAGGTAGCAAATATACTGTAAGTCCCCGTGGTCCTTTGCGTTGCTGGTGATAATTTCCCCGTTTTCATATCGCATTGTTTCCTATAGTAATATGTTTTATGATAACATTCTAGTTGTATCTTAATATTCGTGATACTGTAGTAGTTTTAAAGTTCTCCTTTTACATTTTTTATGTTGAAAATGTGTTCATCTTTAATTCATAAATTGTTATGGCGAAGGTATTACCGATGTGACGCTAAATATTAACTCACTCGCTCACTATCACTCACACAAATGCAGCAAGTATGGATGACGTGAGACGTTTTGGCATGGTCACGTGTATGACAGTCCTATACGAGCGACATGTGGATCACATTAATGTCAAAAACTATGTCCATTTATGGAGTTTACTTATCTGACGTTAGATCTAGCCACTATCTACGTACTCGAGCCCTCTCGTCTTGATTATGGATGCAAAGCGTCATCGAATGCTGGTCGACAGTGTTGATGAATTTGCTTCCACCAGAATTGACCTAATCGAAAAATACTCGCACAAAAGTTGATAGATAGATAAAAGATGAACAGGCTGACAGGATATTTAGACATTATAGTGGCGAAAACATCATGCCAGAGGTGACGGAGATATATGAGAAAACAATACAACGACTTGTTGGAACTTGCAGGTGATAATGGAATGTCAGTAGGGTGTTGAAAATGAAAGGTAACTGAAGTGAAATTGCAACGGTGACGGTTTACATGTAGAAATCGGCGATAATGTGTCTAGTTAGGTATGTAATGCAGTGAATGGGGGTGAACGTTGCGTCTCAACAGACTGGATGCCAGATAGCATTTGAGTTGTGCGGAGCTGTATAAAAATAATTAAATGTTTCTCGGGCACATTTTTTTTTCGAAAGTGACAAATTCAGTAGGTCATGTTTTTCTTAAACTTTGATACAAAAACGTAAAGAATACATTTTTACTTTTTTCACTTTCAGAAATACAGCTTGGGAAGTATGTGTATGTGCTAATGACTTTCAGATTCAGTAAAACGCGTTCTTACAAACATTAATTCTCATAGTGGACAAATGGATGATCGGGACGTGGCCAAGTCAAACTTATTTTTTTTTGTAAATGACAATAAAAAAGGGTTATGAGCACAAATAAAAGTGACACGCCGATGCCCGAGACGCCGATGCCTTACGCAACTGTCGCTTACGTCTACAGTTAGTCTTCATACGATATCCGAAACACAGCACAGCGAAAAACAGATGGAAATGGTACAAAGCAAGGACAAAATGTCTTGGTTAAACTGACTAATTTCAAGTCAAATCATCAATTGCTTATTTACTGACAGTTGTAATGTATACGGAAAATCTGTTATTGTGGCAAATGTCATGACAAAAAATATGTCACCTGTATGTTGCACGTTGGCTGATATCCATGATCAGAATCCTTCTTTGAGACAGCATATCACTGACACTCACAACCATTTTAGGCCAAACATCACCACACTAGCAGTGCCGTAAAATAATATGTCAGCTGATTACACGAATGAGTATATCCAGAGCAATATATGTCTCCACCTCTCGCACGTTAGTGACACTGCTATCGGTATTGCTGTGAATCTCTTATCTGGCAATACAGCTGTTGACCAAACTGACGGGAAAAGAGCACCTGATCATTTCACAAAACACTGAGACAAGACGGTAACTCAAGATATCAACCAGGTACGAACAGTTTATTATATTTCTTACGCTGAGTGCATACAAATGTCCTTTCATTAATATTCCCAGGACTATTTGTTCGAGGAAGTGTAGTTACCGAAGTTCGAGTAAGCGTCGGTGACTCGATATCACAAACTCTGTTGTGATCTCTGTTTGAGGTTTAAAAATGTAACCAAAACTCACAGGTGGTGTTCAAAGCTACAGGAGAATATTTGTTATACGTAGGTCGACTGCCCGAATGAGTAGGTAGGGGTGGGGTTGGAGGGGTTTGGAGGGGGGTGGGTCAGAAATCGGCTTTAACAATTTACGCATAACGTGAATCGAACATGACGAGCGAATACTTTAACTACTCGGCTAACCACCCTCACCTGTCTGCAGGATACTGTTTAGATGTCTCAGTTTTGCAGGTCTTGTTGTACTTGAATGTGTCAGATAAAAATGCTGCTGCTGCTATATATTTAGTTGCAGACAAAATCTGTTTTGAGACGCTAGGTTTGAGGCTGTTCCTGAACTATACCAGTGTTTCAGACATAATGAGGCTCCTCCCGATCTACATCAATGTTTCAGACACAATCAAGCTGCTTCTGAACTACACATGTATTTCAGACAAATGAGGCCGTTTTTTATCTACATATGTGTTGGTGCTACGGTACTAACTGGACAGTCTGGGGCGGTGAACTTTAAGGATGTGACCAAAACCCTCGGAGACATATTCCGTGCAACTGGACAAGATTTTCTGAAAGAGTTGAACTCGACAGTCAGGGACGTCGTGCACAAAGGCGTCGATGACGTCAAGATGCTGGCCAGTCAGGGTTTCCAAGGTAGGTCTATCTGCTGTACATGGTCAAATCAGCCATAGACTTAATATAATCCATTTTCGATTCGAAACAAATTTCTCCACTGGCTGGTACAAAATAACAAACTCCTGATATTGATGGGTTGAGGGTATACATTACCGTGTAATTGACATTCAGTAGACTAATAGACCTTTCTTTGAGTGATTTTGCTGTACATCATTTGGAGATAAGTCGACTGTGGCATGTGACTGTCTGCAGTTGGGGAACATTGAAAGATTGCCAATATAAAAATTCACTTGAAATGGAGTCGTATTTTATTGTGGTACAAACAGAGCAGCTCTAACCAGATTCAGACGTACATATCACGATCTCACTAGTGAAGCAGGGAGATCGTCAGAAATTACTTGAGAATAGAGATTGTGCAAGTACTGTTTGCCTTGGTCCAAAAGTAGAGTACTTGAGGATGAAATTCATTTTCGTATTACTATCTGAATATCACTATCTTCGATTTCAACTGTTGAATGTTGCGCATTATCTCTCCAATGAAAGAACACATATCCATATCATGATGTACAAGAATCAGTTATTCTACGATGCCTCAAGAAAATACTGGACTCTGATTGGTGTTGGGAAAAGTGGGACGACATTAATTCTACACGTTAGATTCCAAGTCAAATTTAGTCGCCATCACCCAGTACAGTATGTCTCTCATTTTCCAACACACTAGGTTTATTTCCGAATTATTAGCAGAATGCATAATGCGAGGCCTCAGCAGAAGTACATCGATACATGATGCAAGGGAGATAACTCAATCATATTTCACGGAACGGCTTGTCTGCTTTTAACTGTTATGGTTCTGTTGTTTGACTTGTTACTACTACAAAATATTGGGCATATGCATCACTATATTCATATATAATTTGCCATGACTTAATATACTCTTTTAAGTTAAGATCATATTGTTAATTTACCATTGTTATTATCAATTGTATCAATTGTATTACAATGTATCCACTTGTAAAATTTTGCCATTCACGCTCTTACGTAAGAGTCATCGAAACAAAGTATTCTATATTGTTTGTACTCTCTGCCTAAGGCCCTTACTATTCAAGTAAATTGAACTTGAACTTGCAAATGTTCACACGGCAATCAGCAATGTATTTACACACACAGCGCTGGTATTAAACTACATGAACGACCGACAAAAACAGAAGGATCAGAAAGCAAGCAGAGGCATGAGGTGAGACATTTCAATCGATCAACATCACTGAAAACCGATGCACAAGCTTAGTATTGGCCATGGTGATATTGTCTTTAAATATGTCACTGATATATAAGAAATCTTCAATCTTCGACATCAATGTATGCTTCGTCCATCCATAAATTTCCTCTGGTGATATTTTAAACGCGAAGCAAGAAACATACAACGCTAACAGAATTTGCATTGGTATGTATGTGTACAACCTACCTTCATTGTTCACTCCATAACGGACCATCAGAGTATTTTCACATAATATCACACTTGATGGAAATGCCTGATTGAGATCTGTGAGAACACGGCACCTTTATTATGACATTGTTTCAGTGATGCTGTCCAAGACACAACCCAACTTATCAAACGCATCCTCCTGCTGCTTGACAACGCTGAGCAGGACTTCCACCACGTAAACAACATCCTCGGCGACAGTTTAAACCAGGTCATTTCCACCGTTGTGTCCTTGGTAACGGATGTAGATGACGCCAAGAACAGAGTGGAGAAAACTATAAGTACGGTCTTGCTCCCTCATGTGCACAACGTGTACTTCACGCATTTTAAAGAACACAAAACTTCTGACATTTCTAGTCAGGCTTCACACAAAAGTCCAAGGTTTGATTCCATCGTCAGATGTGGCATCCTTTTAGTGTCTCTTGCCAGGGTATTGTCTAGAATCATTCACTTAGCTCATATATCCATTTTAAGCATGAGGTTGCTGAGACTTAAATATCAAAAACACCATGTCGACTGATGATGTAGGCCTCACGGTATTTCTGATGGTGAATAAGGTGACTGGGGAATCAGCCCTTAATTAAGACGAACATGTTGATGAAGACGAGGGCACAGTTGAAACCTGTTTAGCTGCTTGCATAAGAAGCCTGCTCGTGGTCGTCTCTGTATAGACTGTGGGAATACCGGGCTGCTTGACAATATTGATGTAAGCATATATAGTTTGTGGCAACAATGGACAAGCGAAGTCTCAACAATGGAAACACAGAGACACAGTAACACTTCCGCACTTCCCTGTACAGTTGATATGCTGAGAGACACGGCCAAGGCAAATGTCCAATGGTGGCAATAAACGCCACATACTATAATCAGTGAAGGAGACAACACTATGTACACTGCGGGTAGTGATAAGGATTAAGAATGCAGTATGGCATGGCGTCGCTGCATAGGGTTTGGTCTTAAGTAATATTTTCACGATGACTTTCTTGAAGTCATTATGACATTGGATAAGGACACACGGGCACATGTGGAATAACGCTGGTAGGATTCTATCTATCAATCTCATTTTAGACTGGTCTGCATAATGAAAGGTATCGTTGTATTTTCCAACGGTAGTGTCCATGAGGTAAGTTCCTCGCTGTTACAAGACCGTCTTTCTGTTCAGGGTCTCACAGTCAGTCTGCAGACTCTTTCATCAGGGACACCGTGATGGCGTTGGAGAAGCTGGTGATACGTCAGCATCAACAAGCCGGCGTCTTCAAAGACTTCTGCGGCAGCATCAGCCAGAAGGCTGCACAGGTTTTCACGCCAATGACTGACGGTCTCAAAAAGGTAACTGACAACACAAAGTGACTACTCTATACAATATCATTTTGTTTAAACCAGCAAGCAGTGGTATGTGATGAAACGCGAACAACTAAAATACTCATATTAAGCTCATGTGAGATAAACGAGACAAAAGTATTCTACCTTTGTTATGCAACAGAAACATTTATCCCTAAAAGGTCAGACTAGATTTTCCATCACAAGGTAAGTATTTGATTGTAAATCTGTTAAGGATACTGTTAATTTTCAGACAGGCAGACAAACAGACAGACAGACAGATTTATTCAATAGAGAGGCCTTGGGCCCATAATACATACATTTTGATCGTGTATATATACTAAGTGAGTATATAATCACCAAGGAGACAGAGGTATGGACATTTACAGTGGTGGGTAAGTGTTTCCATCCTTAACATGAATACATATACAGGGATTCAGTAAGTATGGCAGAGACATTACTATACACTAACAGTAACTGCAAACCTAGCTGCTTATGGATTAACAATGATGGCTCTCATTTCCATACTTTACATAAACACAGTCAGTGAGTGAGTGACTTTAGTTTCACGCCGCTTTTAGCAATATTCCAGCGATATCACGGCAGGGGACACCAGAAAATGGGATTCACACATTGTACCCATGTGTTACATAAACACATATGAAAAGATACAGTGTATCAGTAATACCTGGGAAAAAAGCCAATACGTATGGCTTAATTTTCATTTGATTATAGTTTGATTTTATTTTTGAAAAATGTAAATTGATTGAAAAATTCGGATATAACTTGTAGATAGATGAATGCCATTTTATAATTGGTAGGGCCATATCTGAGATTGATAGTGACTGTATCCTCAAAGAGGGATAAAGTATTGCAAAATTATCTTTCTGAGAGGACGCGTATGTCCCGAAACATTCAAGGTATATTTCCCCTCACTACAGTCGTAACCGTACAATGTGTATCATTGTAGTGCATGATTAGATTTGTGTAAATTACTAACAGCTAAAGAGATGCTGTAAATCCAGCTAGGGTCCATGCAGGTAGCAAAAGCGGTGTATGTCTCCATGGTCCCTAGTATGGTGATCTCTCTTCAACTGCAGGTGATCTTCAGGCCTTGTGTTACATTTTATTGACCATTAATGTGTCTAATTTTACTTCCTGCGTCGAAACGTTTTCACAATTCGAATGCGTTTATTATGAAATTGTATTTCCTAAACTCAAGATATGGCTTACATACTGCCGATATCACCATAAATCTTAACTCACTAACTCTGACCAGATCTTACCACCACGTCTGTTTATCGTATCGCATCCATAATACCGGGTTCGTACCTTAGAACGATGTATGATAAAATGCCCGTAGTCGTGTGTTTTAAAATATGACCCTGGTACATAACAAGTAAGTTTTGCTCTTGGCAAGCTGGTTGGTAAATTACATTTTCTTTACGGTGTAGGAGAACTAGATAACGGCATACGTTTTCTCCATGCAAGGGTCAATCGTTACGTAACGGTGATGAGCACAGCTGAATAGTTTCCCTTCAAGTTTGAATCACGGGATCGAGTCCTTACACCGTGTGACACCGAATTAATGGTATTGTTATCAGATGAAGTTTCTTCTAATATCAGAACAATTTGAGGTATGTTGAAAGGATCTTAAATGTAAATTATCCATCTGTATTTCAGATTGTAAGTCAAGCTGGGGATATTCTATCCAAATCATTTGAAACCGTCATGTCAAACGTGTCCGCTTCGACCACACAGTTTGGTGACCTGATGACTCAAGGGAAAATGTTGGTCTCAACACTGAAGCAGACAGTGATGTCTGACATAGGTGCGTACTGACAGTGATGTCTGACATAGATACTTACAAATGAGAATGTCTGACATAGGTACGTAGAGACAGTGATGACAGATGGGAATGTCTGACGCACAGACAGTGGTGGCTAATATAGGTACGTACAGACAGTGGTGTCCAACATAGGTACGTACACACTCTGATATCGGACATAGGTACCTACAGACAGTGACGTCTGACACAGGTACGTTTAGACTCTGATGTTAGACATACATACGTACAGACAGTGATGTCTGATGTCCGATCTTTGATGACTCAAGTTGAAATATTTGTCTCAACATTGAAGCAGGCAGTGATGTCTGACACAGGTATTCCAGACAGTGATGTCTGATGTCCGATCTCTGATGACTCAAGGTGAAATATTCGTCTCA
This sequence comes from Haliotis asinina, assembly GCF_037392515.1. Taxonomy (NCBI): domain Eukaryota; kingdom Metazoa; phylum Mollusca; class Gastropoda; order Lepetellida; family Haliotidae; genus Haliotis; species Haliotis asinina. Next base: position 6,772,566 of record NC_090283.1, on the reverse strand, counting down.
ACATTAAGCAGTCTAGTTAGGCTCCACTGTCCATCCGCAGTACCCCATATGTATGGCCAGTCAGTGGTGGCTGACATAATGATGGACAGATAGTGCAGGTTGATCTAGTTCTGTACATACTGTGATGATCCTTGTTGGTATGTACAAACAGTAGCTAGATATATTAAATTAAATAATTGCTGTGTCTCTGTGTCTGTACGATGTTCATCATATTACTTTGATCTTGAAGATGGTGCAGTCGCAGCTCTCCGTGCCGCCGCTGCTTGAGGTTGACGACGCTCAAGAATGTGCGTGTATACACATATACATCAACCGCGTTTCACGAATAAAGATGTTTTCATCTTGCTGCTTACAAGGTCTCTCGTTGTCAGTTGTCTCACTAAACTCGAGACCCGTGAACATCCTGGATACAATATGTCTTCAGCAACCCATGTTTGCCACAAAAGGCGACTATGCTTGTCGCAAGAGGCGACTAAAGGGATCGAGTGGTCACGCTAGCTGACTTGGTTGACACACGTCATCGTTTCCAACCGCGCAGATCGATGCTAATGCTATTGATCACCGGGTGGTCTGGTCCAGTGCAGTTATTTACAGACCCCCGCCTCATAGTTTAATATTGCTGAGTTAGGCGTAAAACTAAACTCACTCGCTCACAGAACTTGATTATACCCTTTGAAACTATTCATAGTATGTATTAGTAGCGTCCGCCGTTGCCTAGTATGCATGACTGGCTGGAGACACACCTGGAATACTGACCTGAAGTGTTCAACGTGATTCACGGGGCCGTGTTTGCGTGGGATTACCACGCTAAGCCACTGGTGCGCAGTATCGCACAATAAACAGCATCGTTGACCCTCATTTAACGTCACCCCTTCCATTCAACAACGAAAGTTGTACATGACTATCTTTGACCAGTGCGCCACAACACACTTCCCTGTCCTTGACACTATTTTTAGGCGTGGAAAACCCTATGGAAACGAGAAATTGGCGGAACTTCAGCAGCTCGTCTAAACATAAAGATGAACATAGTTACAAGGATGAGGTAGGTTATATCACAAACAAACATCTGCCGATCTAATCTCATTCTGTGCGTCGAGGTGTCGTGACACATGGCTATCAAAATACCATGGTCTCATTGCTCCCACGCACTCCGGATTTGGACGTCGGTGAAGGAGGCTAATTTGAGCATACACGTCGTTTTACAGGGAAACAGGGTTGTGCGTGTGTTGTGACCACTCTTAGTTGTTCATGTTGTGCTACTGACATTGACTGAGGTACACCCATCCTGGACGTGTCTTGTCAGTGTTGTGTGTTCTAAGGGCCGGGATCAGCAGTTGTCCTGGGACTGGTGGCAAAACACGAAGTTTCACGTTTTCCCAACATATAACTAGACATTCTCAAAGCCATTTAGAAGTTCGTGTAGTAATACAAGACAAATCTTCTTGATTTCAAGATTTCTTGATTTATTATTTTCACAACGTTTCTAATCTAGTTCTAGCCTCTTTTTTAGGTTTTAAAGAAACGAGGGGCATGAGTATAATAAAATAGGTAATAGGTAATAATAAACAAATTGATAAAAAAACCTTTTCACATTTATCTTTGCGATTTATGTAGTTGATTCGTGAAAATGTGAAATGTATGCTAAGTTCGGCCTAACTACAGCTCCAGTGGTAGGGAGATAGGAAACAAAAGAAAATGACTTTAACCAGGAGAAATTAGTGGAAAAATAAAAAGCGACTTATCTGAAACACATCACGACTTTTTCATATTAGTGTGCAGTGATACCGTATTACAAAGGACACTTTATAAGTGCGCATTCTGAAATTAGACTTAGCGTCATTATAAAGGATAGCTCAGTTAAAAAAGTAACAATTTTCATGTTGAAATTATGAAGGATGTTGCTACCATGGAGTCTCACTATCTGTACAACAAAAACTGGTAGGTAGGGTCGTCTCAAAAGAACAACTAGTGTAGCAGACGATAGCTGGGGTCGTGCTCGGGGATAGAGAGATCAGCTATTATATAAATAATCTCTAAGGGAAATTAAACTGGGAAAGTACACGGCATGTCATAACAATTCTCAAGTAATATCCATAATGTCGATCTTCGAGTGGTCATGCTACCTATATATTTTGAGACATTTAATACGATGCCTTTCTGTGGGTATCAGATATGATACACTTTCACATATCTCAACATAAACTTTAAGAAAGAAAAACACGTAAGGTGTCAATCAAAAGATGAGCCATAGTCAACACATATGAAGAAAAAAATATATTGAGATGGTCCTTTGTGCCAGTAGGCAGCGCATGCCTTTCATGCCAGGTGCGTCGACGGTCCGTCGTCATACCTGGCTGAGCGACCTAACTGCCATCTATAGTCGGATCGTAGTCGTATTTATCTTTATGTTTTGCCCGATTTTAGGAATAAACATGTTTTTCTGCATACCCTATTGCCCATCCCTGTAAATGCCAAGTTAGGTCCATGTTGTTTGCGGTTATATTACATTTTTGGGATTCAAGGTAAAATCATATTTTTTAACTTAATTCCGAACGAACTTAAGCTCAGAAATGTTGTGAAAAATAAATGAAGAAGTTGTTTTATTCATAAGACATTTACCTTATATAATATCTGGACCTGATCGTACACTGTCAGTATATACTGGACAAAATAATTTAGATATATTGGTGTTTTTACGATTGATATTTTATCAGTGTGTTAATAAATAAATAGATCATTATTCAAAATTTCAAAATTTACATATATCCCTAACTATTTGTGTCCAGTGTGTATCCTTCATAGTTCACCTGTCTACAGCTAAGAGCCCCGTGTAGTCACGTCATCTGTTAAAAATATCCCAACGGACACCTGTTAATCCTACGCTATTCAAGTCAGTTCCGTTTTACCATCTAATGTTACAGTGCCACAGACAGAAGCCCCACCCAGAAACTTGTGGCTGATATCTTGCGTTGTATTAAGGACGAAGAACGGATAAAGAAGGAGGTGATACACTCTCTGAGGCAATTAGCAAATGATCTTGACGTCAGACAACGAGACATGAACATAGCAAAGACTGCCTTCGCGTCCGGTGGGATCGCGGCTACCGGCTTAACTATAGCAGGTATAGCAGCGGCGCCCTTCACTTTTGGGACATCCCTGGGTCTGACGGCAGGGGGCGTGGCACTGGGTGTGTCCAGTGGCCTTGGTGGACTGGCGACATCAATTGCTGACAAGATCGTCAATAGCAGCACGTTGAAAATAGCTCAAGCCAAAATTGACGACTATCAAAAAACAGTGGCTGACTTAGCCAGCCTCCTTGAGAGAATCACATCCGACAACAGTCACGAACTTCGTGACAGGATAACTGAGGTAATCTCCTTTTAAACATTTGAAAGTTTCTTCTGTCGGTTTCTATACTTTTGTCTTAGTGTTTGTTAGTCTCTTTGTTAACTTGTCATCAGGCACAATATCACGGTTCAGTGTAACAGGTTTGAAATTGAACTGATAGTCTTTTCAAAATTACAATCACACCATAATTTTTGGAAGCTTCTACATACGTTTTGTTAATAAGTAGAGTTCCTGTTCCTTATTGAAGGACAGGGGTTCACATGCCCGATACATTGAAGAATGATGATTAGAGTAAACTTCTTTCTACTTTGTACAGCAAATCAACAACATGGAGGAAGGAGAGTGCGCGGTGACCTTGGATCTGATTCTTGGAGGACTGAAGACAGCAGCCGAGACGGGTGGATCGGTTGCCAGATCAACAGCTGTTGTAGGAGCAGTCGCAGCTCGGGCCACGTTGGCGGTGGGGAAGACGATGCTGGAAGCAATGGAGACTGGGGCGAAGGCCCTGAAGATTGGAGGGGTGGTTCTGTCAGTGTTGGCGGTGCCGCTAGATCTGCACACGATGATCTCCAACAGCATAAAGATCCACAAGAAAACCCCATCTAAAACTGCGGAGAGGATTCGCGAAACGGCGACACATTTGGAGAAAGTGAATGGTCTGTACTATATCAGATTCACTGCCAGCTTGTGCCGTGAAGAACCAGTCATAACTTGGTCCTACACAGCCGTTACATTTCCTAACAAATCATTCACAGGATCACGTGTTCATCTCAGATGAAAAAGATGACGTTAGTTTCTGAAACGCCTGGTCCCAATTCTCTTGTATACCTACCCCAGGAATTTAGTCCAAATTTTGCTTGTTATGACAACAAACATAAATCACTTTTATGTGGTAATATGTATTAATGTTGTTGAGTTGACAATATAATACTGACCTAAAATGTAAACTAGAAATATACGAGTAGAATTTACCTTACAATAATTCCTCTTCCTCTGCCCACCTCCTCGGCATTCGACACGGCAACTACATGTGGTAACTTCCAATTTTCATTGAGTCATCAGTACGTAGATTTGTTGGTATTCAACGTAGAACTTTACAGTGTTGTTCTGTGAAAACGTAATTCCACAATCAGAAAATGGCGCCAAGCGTTTTAATACATTTCTTGTCGTTGATAAGATGGTAATAACTATTTATGCCTTTCTCTATTTATCTTCAGCCAACATTCGACGACAACGTCTAATACAAATGGTGGACAAAGTTCCAAATGATGTACGTGACCTGGCCGCCAAGTATGATACGTCCAGCTTCCTCCCGATCTTGCTTAAGATGCTGTGTCTCTTGGTGCAAGTATCGGCTATTGTGTCTGTTCTCCTGGATCGACTGAGACCATTCTTCGTTGATGCTTGGTTTCCAGATTCCACGCTCGTGATGTTATGTATGACTGCAGTCTTGTGTGGAGTGGTTAATCTTGTGCTCGAAATGTACTTGATTGTTTCAAATACTTCAATCTGGAATGGTATCGAGTCTAAACTTGACAAATTTGTGACTGCAATCAAGTACGTCACCCGCTTGGATGGAGATGAAGGTTTTCGGGTAGACGTCCGGTCTATACATTGTACAATTCAGAGCAAGGTCCATGCTGGAGAGTATATGAAGCATGGTCATAGTGAGTTTATATTGCATGCGATCAAACTGGTCCTGGATGTCGGACTTTTCCTGTACTGTGGACAAGAGGTTTCTACAGACCCTGGAGACGGGAATCTTCTGGCATTTCATGAAGATATCCACTCTCTGGTTGTCTCAACACATAAACATCATGCTGCTGGAATAGAGGGACTAATGATGGGCGTGCTCTCTCTAACAATATCATTGTATCTCCTCCAGTCCTTGAGTTTAATAGTTTGCGGTTTTAAGAGATCAAAAGTAGCTGAGGCTATGAATGATCTTGGGGAGGATTTCAGACGTCGCTATCGTGACCTTCTCGCCAGATCTAATTATTATCTACCTGCTGTTGAAACCTAAGTACTTGTAAAACAAGACGACAACATGCAATAAGACACTGCGTGTGCTAGACCAGAACTTCACCTAACGGGAGAGATAAGGACGTGTGGATTCCAACGTGAAGCTGTAAGATAATCCATTGCTTGCCATGACACTTCCTACTGAGTGTCGCTCATATCACACCTCGATCACATCGACAGATTCTGGACACTGACACTTGTTGATGCGGATGGCCAGCTACAGGTGAAATGGTCCAGAGGAACAAGTGTCCAGATAAAAGTATCACGATGACGATTCTACTGTAACTCCCAAGTGCCTAACAAGCACCGCATGCACTACGAAGCATCCGGATGTCACTATGTATTGTAATCAAGACATTTCATCATGTTTTAACATGTTCTTATTATTCTGGCATGTTTTACATTTGGAATGAGACATTCTATGTTTCTTGTTATTTTGGGCAGGGTTATAATCAAACTTTTTTATGTAATTTCTGATTATTTGTAGGATATATATAGAGAGAGATATTATATTTCGGAGACTTTATCTTATGCCCAGAATAGAGTCACGCCAGTCGCCGCCATACCTTTACAATTCAGTTTGTGTATTCATCATGTATCGCCTCCGATCATACACAGGTGATATAAGCAGCAGGTTGGAACTTGCACTTTACAAAATGTGACGTCTCAGACGTAGTGTGTGATGAACATAAAGTTGTAGCTGAACAACAATATATGTACTTTTACATCATGCTGCAGTTCATTGCCTGGAATGTTGACGAGGGTGGTGCAGGCGTTGGCTAAGTTGGTGAAGCGATGATAAGGTGTTTTCTAACCGAATTCATCCTGTGAGATTCGAACAAACGACCTCGAGGGACGACTAGGACTGCGGGGGACGTGTACGTCGTGCCACTGATTTAGTTGCGACTGGTCTGCATCCCCATAAACATCCAGATAAAATAATTGTCCACTACTGTATTGTATATTTTATAAACACAGGTATATATTACAAGAGCTGTCTAAAATACGTCAGACTTAAGCTGTCATACAGGCATATACCCATCAATACTATGGACCATTTTGCACATGCCAGACTAGCTGTCGGCACAGGACAGATTCAAGCAATACCTGATGTTGACATTAGTTGAATGTACAGATCGAAAAAAGAGGAATCAGAACTGGAATGAACCGTTACTACCCCAACACCATCATATAAAATGTTGTCCAAAGAGCTTAGAATATGTGGCATGTCGATTAGTGACACATATTGGGCAAATGTGTCATCTGAGGAAGACTTTTGCATAAACCATTCAACAGTGCCATCAACGTTTGGTTTGAATCTTAAACCTGAAGAAATCTCCATTCCTCTTTTATACTGTATTGCAGAACTACACAAGAATCTGTACAAGGAGAGACATATTGCTGCTTCAAGCAAACGTATAATAAAATCTTGGTTCAGACTTGAACCGCAATCCTCCAGAGGGACTATCTAACATAGGGACTGTTCATAATATATTGGTTGGTTTGCACAAAAATTAGGGGATGTCAGTCACATTATACAGTGTTTTCCATAAAATCACTCCTCTTTCACAGCCATAAATTATGAACGATTACGGCATAACTGGCATTACACATGTTTATTAAAATATATTCGTTTGTCTTTGTACAAAACACACATAGAGAGAGTGAAACTCAGTTTCAGTCGCACCTGTCGTCCCTGATTTGGCGAAGTGGCACATAAGTGTATGGTTAATGTCGGTATGTCCTCAACCCTTCATTGTGTAGCAATCGTTGCGGATGTATTTCAGAACAGAAGAAACATTCTTTGGTATACTTTTGGGTAGTCTTGAGGTAGACATTACAACCATAATATATCTTTGGAAACATGACCAGAAGCACATACAATGTGTAAGTGACGTGACATCACGAAGTCTTCTAAAATATTTCAGTTTGTCACACGAGACAAGAGTTATTATTTATTTTTTTCCCTTTCACGTCGTATATGCCTTCTGTTTTGTCTTTTATTTTGTCTTCTGTTTTGTCTTTTATTTTGTCTTCTGTTTTGTCGTCGGTGTCAGTCATGGAATCCAGCCTGGAGAGATCGGCTACTGGGAGATCACTGACTGGGACCCGTCTTCCTTCCTGTACTGCCTTCATCATGCTCTGCATGTAGCCCTTCCTGAACACTCGGATCTGCGGGTTGTTGATGAGGGTGTAGAACAATGCCCAGTTGAAGGTGGCTCGATATTTTCGTCGCTTAGCGTCTTGTATCGCCTTCACATCAGTGTCATGTGCTTTCATCTCTGTAAATAGAGAGTACCGACTGAAATAAACTTACCTGTTGTATGAGCGATATATTGAGTGTCCCTCAACGTTTATTAGATTATTTACGCAAAGATTAAAGAATGTGAACCACCAGAAGCGACTTGAGAAAATGTCCTTGTCCACTTCCAAACCTTACGTTTACACTGAGCATTTTCTAAAAAAACTTAAATTAAGATCTGCACGTTTTCGCTGCTCATCACATGAGTTGCGGATTGAAGAGGGTGGATTTATGAAGATAATAAGAGAAGACAGGTTATTTAACTCATGCTACAGTAATGTCTTAGAAGACGAATATCAGTTTTTGCTCGTATGCCCATTATATTATAAACTACGTAAAATGTACCTTAAAGAATGTTGTTATGACCATCAATCCATAGATCAATTTTATTCCGTAAACTCCAACAATTATTATGCGATTCAGGATGTTACTATGTTCATTACCTCATGATATGCAACTTAGAAAAGAATATTCGTCACCGAGTATCGTCTGAACGTCACAATTGTATGAAGACTTAATATCATATAATACTGTGTACTCGTATACAAGTCTTCTATACACTGCTACTATGTATTGTACAATAGGCCTGTCACCTTTGAGTACTAAATAAAGACTGATTGAAATAAACGTTTTCCGGATTATCACAAAATATACCCCAGCTTCAAACATAGCGATAGACACAATCAAACACACCCATACCTACAGACACTACCTTAGATACACTCTAAGCCACACTACCTCACACAGACCCTCACTCACGGAAAAACTCTTATAATCAGCAACAAACACTACCTCACACAGACCCTCAGTCACAGATACGATATTGTGATCAGCAACAGACACTACCTCACACAGACCATCTGTCACAGAAACAATCTTATGATCAGCAACAGACACTACCTCAGACACACCCTCAGTCACAGAAACAATATTATGATCAGCAAAAAATACTACCTCACTCAGACCCTCAGTCACAGATACAACATTATGATCAGGAACAGACAGTGCCACAGACAGAGACTCAGTAACACACGCAACTTCAGATAGTGCCAACACCCACACAGACTACCTAAGATCAATAACATGTGTCCTCCCATGACTTTGTGACTTGCCATGGTCTTGATATAAAGGCACCACATGATTATGTCTTATAAAGAATATAGGCATGATACAACTCTGCACCCTAACACGATAGGGGAGATAACTCTTGCTGATATAGTAATACTGGACCATGGAATCCACTAAAAATAATTGTCTGGGGGAAAAAAGAATGACGTGTGGGGTGTCACTCGTTTACCCTTATTAGTTCAAGTCACCGTTTGGTTCAGTCCCTTAGCATATGCCTTTGCTCACATGGATTCAGCGAGTGAAACATATTATTGTGCCCCCGCCTTGATACTACCAATGGTTGTAGACTCGTGGATAACAGTGGAAGCAGAGATCTATTCTGGAAAACATTACGCGTTAATACTTTGACCTCTACTCCAGAATGCCCTAAGGGACGTTTCTGACTACTTACTGATACACATGACGTCGCTGTCTTCACCCTTGTTACCCTCTCCATCCACCGTCATGGAACCGTTCAGGTCGATGGATGTACTCTCGCCACGATTGCGGAAGTAAAGGTTCATAAGCATAAGGCGGATGAATACTATCATGACTGGGTGTGTGTGTTGGTTCTCCACGTGCATGTAACCTACATACGCCGCAAAACCTGAATAGAAAACACACATTGTAAAATCAGATATAAGTGATCTGAAAACAGACCACCACATCTCGTTTAAGGGCAGCATTTACATTTTCCGTGTTTTTCATTGCCAGACCGGCTCTAATTGTATTACAGACCATAAACAACAAACAAAATTTCATTCCAAACTGCCAACTTGAACCCGGAACGTGCCGACTCGTCATATAAAATGTTACCACACACAACAAAAACAAACCCAAAATCGTCCCTTGACAACAGGCCGGCCATGATGTCTGCTACTGGTATACCTATCAGTAGAGAAAATCGAAACTGAAAAGAACAACTGTTTTCTAATTTTCAGTCGCTGCCTGAGGTTGAAGTCTGTGCGAGAAGGTGTAATAGCACGTTTGGGAATCTGAAGTTTTAGGGACATTTTGAATTCATGTTGACTCAGTTTTCTGTACACGCAACACACACGCAGGAAAAAGGAAAAAAGTCTCTGAAACATTTGTACCAGGATCGAAGAACTGGAATCTCTGGGAAAGGCTGCTGTGGTCTAGTCGCGGCATGAACAAGGCACCCAGGACAATGGCCTTGATGATTCTCATGAGACAAGACACCAGACCGAGGAAGATGTTGAAGAAAAACATGAAGTACGTAAAGATGAAGAAAAATCGCCTGAAACAAAGGGACACAACTCGTGACTGAACCTGTTGTCTTCATGTAGCCTGACATCCACTGTATCTGAGATGTAAGTTTGTTGTTTATAGACATTTGTCCACGTGTTGTTGATTACGTTCATAGTATTCTGACTATTCAAAAACAATTATGAAACGTTCATATTTCATATTTCCGCATTTCCTTAGGATAATATTTATTTCATGTAATTGCCTCATTACCAATTTGAAATTTGTAACTTCATTTTGAAAAGAAAAAATCCAAAGATAAACTAATACTCATTTAATATACATATATATTAGCTTAGCTTTACAATGTAACATGGCTAATGAATTTTGAAAGTTATATTTACTGCTTAAATTGGGCTAAATAGCCAAAAATTGCATTCATTTCTGATTTGCAAAGGTAAAGCAATATGTAGCAAATCTTCAAAATGAGAATATGAATTATATTATGCTTACTTGAAACTGTTCTACCAAATATATTTGCACTCTAAATTCCAGACATAAACAGATAATCAATTTTAATCAAATAAGTAAATTGATATTGTTACAGCATGGACCTTGGAATAAATTGTTACGATAGTGACACAACAACGGTAGTGACACTATAGCCAGTTTCATGCGTTTACTTTAAAAGGTATTTTAATGAAATTTGTCAGTCAAATATTTCAGGTTGTTTGAAGAAAGTGTAATAGGCAAATAATTTGTGTATGGATATTCGTGTTGTGTAAGTACAGGTAAACACTTCATGGTCTGGCAGTGACATTATGACGGTACATAATGTCACTACCGTAACGGCCCTATCACAGCTGTTTTCTTCTTTGTGACAGCCTCTACACTACACTATCCTTATTATAACTAACAAATCATACTTATATGCCTATTGATCTTATTCATTTGATACAAACACAGTTTAAAGAAGATTACAAAACATTCGATATCCTTGAACTGAAAATAATTTAGACACAAACAACATAAAACTAGAAGGTATTTGGCGCTGTTTGATTTCACAGTATTATGAGATTTCAGTGGTAGACACCGTAACAGTTAGCCACGGACATGCAGAAATCTTTCTCAACACCTTTTTGCGATGAAATTCAGAAAAATTATTGGGTTTTGTGTCAGTATTTGCACACACGATGTAGAATCAGAAGACAGTGCAGGGAGTTAACAGTATTGCAATTTTTGGATGATCTTACAGTAGTGACAGCAATCCTTGTGACGAAGATTTACCCTTTTTCCATAACTAAAATGTCAAACCATGTCAACCAATTAAGTATAACATTGCAATCTAAAGATATTGTGTTACTGTAAAGTGTAGAATAAACTGAGATAAATTACTTACCATAACAAAAATCATGATTTTGACTTAATTACGTTTGTTGGGTACAAACATTTAACATAAATATGCACAAATTCTGAAAATGGCTCCTATGTACACGTGCTCACTCCTCTAATTAAGGTATACACACCTGTTGTCTATATACAGCGTAGTTCCACGCCCCTTTGCGAAGAGATACTTAGCCAGGAGCAGCTGGAGGATGTTCAGCACTACCGTCCACACTACGATTGGCCTGCAGTAAAATATAAGGTATATGATTGTTATTTGTTCTGCAAAAATAAAACAAATAGTTGCCTCAGTATGTTTACACAGCACATGTTGATTCTTCAACGCACTGTGGTTTGAAAATAAACTGTTAGTCATTTGTTCACGATATCTTTCCAGGGAAAAGCATACTTTCTCCAGCACCTATTTCTGCCTTTGATATGTTGATATTTGATGATCCATTTACAGGTGTGTTGTGTGCGGACGATTTACAGAAATCTATATGGTGATCAAAATCTTGATCTGATATACTGATAACAATTTTCAGACACTCTTGGTACAATCAAATGTTTGCTGACCAGAGCTGTAAGACGCGGTTGACCAGCCAGCTGGACACGCCGCCCCGAACTAGGATGACAATGACGGATATGACAATGGACAGGAGGAACAGGATGGTGAACTGGATGATGAACCCTGGGACAAGATACATTAGAAACAAAATCTTTACAAGGCACATGATGCGGAAACAATGACAAATAAATAAATAAACATTTTCCAAACTGTATACAACACGTTGAATTATAACGCTGATATACAACTAGAATGCTGCATTACCTGAAATGCATGCTATGCAACACACACGTGTCAATATAATCATGTTATATACTCTCCCAGAAAGTAGAAGAAACAGAACTTTCAAAGTAGATAGGGAGTATATGCGATAACAGACTTATTAAAGACAGACATGTTATGAAATGGGCTTCATTTAAATGTGCTAAATTGTCCATCATCTGTTACCAAGTCTTGCTTATTAGTAGTTTGAGACAGACACGTAATAAAGTATGAAAAAAAGTTTTTCTCTTTTACTGTTTTTTTTTTTTTCCTACCAGAAAATTATTACTTTTTTTCTTTTTATCCCCCCGGCATGTAAAGCGGGGGGATATAGTTGACGCCTCGTCTGTCTGTCCGTCCGTCCCTCCGCCCGTCATCATTTTGTTTCCGGAGCATAACTCAAAACTGTTCCATAATTTTAGACCAAGATTTATAGATATAATACTCATCTGGACCTATAGGCTTCGTGTCCGGAGCAGAACTCACAAACTTCTTAATATCTATAAGTAAAACTTGGTAGATATGTGTGTCAGACCCCAAAGTGGTGTCTTTTGCTATGTACAGGTTTTTGTGCTTTATTATTTTTTTCGGTTTCCATGGAAACGTTTCGAACATAGTCTCAAAATGGAGGGATGGGCTTCGTTTCCGGAGAACAACTCAAAAACCGTTCAATATTTTTCTGCAAGACATGATAGATATATCAGGCAGAACCCAAAGTGGTGCCTTTTGCTATCTACAAGTTTTTTTTAGATTTATTATTTTTCTCGGTTTCCATGGAAACGTTTTTGACTTAGCCTCAAAAGTGAGAGGTGTGTTTCGTTTCCGGAGCAGAAATGAAAAACTTCTTAATATTATGAACAATACATGTTATCATTTATGTTGGTTTGCTTTGAGCAGTATCTGACAAAGAATCGAGATACGATTCTAGAATTAAGCTATATCTCTATTCCTCTAATAAGTAAAAGGAGTACAAGGTTTTGATAAAAAGCGGGGTCATAGTTCACCCATGTGTAAAAATTATAAAGAAAGTGATGAACCACGGAAAAATGATCCAAGAAGGTTCACTACGAGTCAAAGAATAAGGGGAGGTAATAAGCATTGTGCCCTTGGGCAATATTCAGCAACTATGACTTATCTCCCTTGCATTACGTACCCCATGCAATGTAGCCCACCTGGTAGCCGGCGAACCGCATGCATCCCAGCTGCAAATAGTAAGAATGTTTAACTTCACAATGTTTCACTGAGTCACGAAAAGAACGGAAAGGTCCATAGATTTTCTGTCTCCTTTAATTTGTGTCCTGAGATGCAGTGATCATCGACAATAAAGCATACGACTTTATAGATTGTATAGCTTCTAAACGGTGCAAAAATCTACACGGAAACGGCGTACATGCAATAAGCGAGAAGGCGTTATCCGCTAAGTCGTAGGGCTTTTCACTGACTCAAAAAAGTCTTGAACGCCTATCGTAGTTATGTATACGAGGTTAGACACACAACCTCGAAGGACGAGAAACAAGCAACACGGAACACACCGTACGTCGATACAACCTTACTTTCGATACAATGGTGCTTGATTGAATTTAGAATTCTGTAACAACATTACGAAAAGTGGCGGTGGTGTAGTCCTGGTGCTAAAACGAACGCTCGTCACGCCAAAGACCGGAGTTCGATTCCCTACATGAGCACAGAGTGTGAAGCCAGTAGTCCCCGCCGTGATATTGCTGGATTATTGCTAAAAGCGGTGTCAAACTGAACTCACTCACTCACTCACTCATTACCATAAGGCTGGCGTTACTCCTGTACTTCCGAGATGGAATGTGGCTGTTATCACCTCTATATAACGCCAGTAGGTTGGTTCTGAAACATTGAACCTAAACTCAGAAACTGTTAGATATATTGTCCTCTTCTAGCCGGCATATAGAGCATATGAATGTGTGCGTCCATCTTTGAGTGTCTACCGGTACGATGAAGGTAATACGAATCTCATTTATACGAAACATCTTTACATCACCCTGAAACATGATCAAATTGTTTGCCTCACCACTCCCGTACAAAGTGTTTGTCTTACCTGTACAACGTGTTCGTCTTACATGTGCAAAGTGTTTGCTTTACCTGTAAAACGTGTTTGCTCTACCGGTACAACGCGTTTGTCTTATCTGTACAACATGTTTGTCTTACCTTTGCAACGTGTTTGTCCCACCTGTACAACCTGTTTGTCTTATTGTCAAATTGTTTGCCTCACCACTCCCGTACAACGTGTTTGTTCTACCTGTTTATACAACGTGTTTCTCTATCATGTACAACTTGTTTGTCTTCCATGTACAACGTGTTTGTCTTACCTGTACAACGTGTTCGTCTTACCCTACAATGCATTTCCACAACCTGATACCTGGTATACATGTAGGTCTTACCTGTATGATGACAGCATGTGCAGTATCATCAACAGCCCTATTACCAGTGCCAGCACCGTGGAAACGATCACACAATCTGAAAACAAAGAAAACAAAGGTTGGTTTAACGCCGCACTTAGCATCATTCCAGCTATAGGACGGCGGTCTGTAAATAAGCGAGTCTGGACCAGACAATCAAGTGATCAACAACACCAGCATTGATCTACAAAATTGGGATACATGTGTCAACGATCCTGATCCCCAAAGTTGCCTCTTACAACAAGCATGGGATACTGAAGGATACTGTTCTAACCCGGATCATCACTGATTCGTCAAATGAAACAAGTGACCCTGTCCACCAACATCAAAATAAGGCTTTGAGACTTTGGAAGAAGAATTGTACCTTAAGCCACCTTGAGCAACTTGTTTCATTGAAGGTTCATATTCAGTGAAGGTTCATCCATAATATATGTATGAGCTATCGTGGGAGGAAAAAAGAATGCCAAACTGGAAGCATCCATCGACTAACTGCATTGGATGGCGCAACCAACCAGAAAATCCATGCCAACAGTCTCTAACGGCGTTGCTGCGTATACCTCGTGTTTAAATATATTGAACATCCTTACCTACAGACTATGCTGATTACGTAGTCTAGGGACATATTTGGCCTAATCGTCTGACTAAATTCAATGGTACAAAGTTATTTCCATTTGGTGTGTCAGGAACATAAGATCGTGGGGTCTAATCCCAGTTTCAATGTTCCCAGGTTTCTAGGTTTAACGGTTCCATACTCTGGCGGGTTTCACCAAAATCGTAATGTCCGACCCTTCACTTCGTGCCAAGCTCGTTCACTTACCTTTGACTGCGGTCAGCATATAGTAGCCGATTATGATCCAAGTCTGCAGACTCTTCAAGTTAAACTGCTCGTCTCCAGTTGGCGTTAGGTCATAGGCATCGAAATATTTGTTTGCGTATCCGATTAGGATGTCTAAATACGTCACGAAAGTACCCAACAGCTCAAACGTGACCTGTGAACAAATGGCAAACAGTGTCAGTCTGTTGTTTTTAATGGATACTCAGGAGAGAGTGAATTGGGTTTTGTGCCGTTTTAGTAGTACTCCAGCAATATCACGACAAAGTACACCAGAAGATGGTTTCACAGACTGTATCAATGTGCGGAGCTGAACTCGGGCTCAGCATAATGAGCAAACGCTTTATTCTCCGGTTTACCTTAACTGACAGAGCGTCCACACCAAGACAAAATTCACATAAACTGAGAGTGTAAGATCCGCAGTCACTGGTCCGAAGCCCCCTTAAATCGCACTATCATTGCAAATTCCTTTTTTTTCAGGAAAGTCACAACAAAAGATATATTCCAACCTATTTGTCTGATTCTAACGTATATTTTATGAACACAGTTTGGCGTGAGATTTATCAGTTTTGTCGTGAGAGCTTGAGTAATGAGCAATAAAAGCGCGACTTTCATGCCAGATGCATGAGATTTGATATGTATTGGTAACTGATGCGGTATCACTGAGCGATTTCCACAATTACTTCTCTAAAGATGATAGAGTCTGGAGCAGGCAAAACAGAGGTGACCTTGTGAGCTACGTCGACCTGGTCACGAATACCGTGATTATTCTGCTAATATACTTCCGGTTTTGCATCCAGAGGACGCAGACCTGTACCTTACATTGTTGTGTCTCTGACGACTGGGGTCAACTAGTGAAGTGTTTCGATCAAAATCCTTTACTTACAACATAAAGGAGGAACACTCCGACCATGAGAACAGACAGAATACGGGTCGAGTATCTGAACCCTGGAACAAGAACAGGAACATGTAAAGGTTAATACCACAGCAACGCCAGAGCGAGCCCCCTGATGTACAATGAATGAGTGAGTCCATCTATATGGTGGTGGTCTGTAGAGATTCGAGTCTGGACCAAACAATCCAGTTGTCAACAACAGAAGCTTCCATGCAAGCTATTGCTACCTATGACACATGTCAACCAAATGAGCGAGCCTAACCAACCGATTCCGTTCGTCGCCTCTTACGACAAGCAGGGGTTTCCGATATTTAGGGGTCCCTGGTGTATAGAGGAGTTGACTTGTAGGCATAGTGAGTGAGCGAGTCATCGTTCAGCAATATGCCAGCAACATCACGATGGGGAACACCAGAAATAGGCGTCACACATTTAGGTGAATCGAACCCTTGTCATCTGACGAGCGAAGACTGTAATGAGTTGGCTTCTCGAGTTTGTCAGAAACCACAATTACTTTCAACGTTAGTCACATACTGATCATTCATCCTTTATACTATTGGAACAAAACAAAACCAAATAAATGATTGTGCCTAGGAAGCCCAAATGTATGCCTAAAGGAGGGATGGGTGGGGCAAGAGGGAGCTTAGCAGGCGGCTCAGCATTTTGGGACTGTTACAGTATATCTCCGACCCTATATTATGCACAGAGATTCTAAATAATGCGGAGAAACATCAAATCACCTGATTCATTTTTGTAAAGCACTCCATGTACGGCAGCAATCAGCCCTTCTTTGATTTTGTCTATGATTTTGTCCGGAGGGCTGGAATCAGAAGAACGCTCTTGTTTACAACAGGACAATGTGACCTGATTTAGGTCAATGTTCCGGATAGGTTGTAGATAAACATTATTTTGTTGTTGATGTATAACATTACAGTAATTATAGACACATGATGGCAAGGAGCACTACAAGAAACAGAAAGTTCGTTTGTTGTTTCTATCCGGCGGTTGTTAAACACCGACTTTCGACCAGGCAATCATGTGACTGACATTATTGGGACATTATTACCAAAGCGACATAATGAGTCACATCAAAGTAGTCATAAAACATTTAGTGCCAGGCTTAATATGATTTGAATTCGGTGTAACAAGAATCTGTGTTCCTACATTCCTCCACGACGATTAACATGTTCATGTTTTAGAATATACATAAACGATGACTATATTGTTATGCACTATACCGACAGACAGCAAGACAATCGCTGTTGCATAATTACAATTTTAGCATTTTCCTGCTAATGTTGATTGTCATAATTATCTGTGAGACTCATTATTCCATCACGAATCGTAGCCCAGCATACAGCAGAATGCCAGCGCGAGGTGTGTTTAAAGAATACTCGTAAAACTAAATTTACTAGTATGAAAATTCTCTGCAATATCCACCCCTAGGGAATAGCACAGAGATGTGTTGTGAGTCGTAACGGGTCATTCATTTGAGTACTTTGATTACAATGAAGAAAATGGCAAAACTCCAAAGGCATACCAAATGAATTTCAAAAAAGGTAAGAAAATTAATCAAAATGTTTAATGCCCCCATATATGAGATATGCATTAGGCTAAGGACAAAAGTTGAGCAGGCACATGGTCATCCATGGACCGTTTGGGGGCATTTAAGGGGCATTTAAGGAGCATTTAGTTTTGCGATGCGAAAGCATATTTTGCGATATGTATTGCAATGTATTGCATGGATTTGTTTTCACCAAACAAACTACTTAAAAACTACTTATCGTAGAGTTAATGCTTGATTTATTAAGCAAACCACAACACAATCACTACGCTTGATTAAGCTTAAAAAACTTCTTTTTAAAAAATGTAAATAATATCTGACACAAATGAAACAAGGAAAAGGATAATTTAACATCAGCACAGTGTTTTCAAGTGTTTCCAATTAGTTCCTCTAATCTCAATAAACGCCTTCAGATTTTAGACTGCAACTTGACCAGGTCAGTACATATCAGAGGTCATTGGTTATCACTGGGCGTCCGTATCTGATAATAAATGCATGACTTCCGGTGTGAAAAACGGCAATTCCAAAAACTTTCCAGTGTTACTAAGTTTTCCAATTGCATGCCAAAATATCGGTTTTCGATCAAAGTATCGCAATACGTATCGTTTGCATTTCTGAACCGGTAAATACCGGTAAACCGGGGGTTGGTAACAGACAGATAATATCCACTTACGGGGTTTGGTAACAGACAGATAATATCCACTTACAGAGGTCGGTAAAAGACAGATAATATCCACTTACGGGTGTCGGTAACAGACAGATAATATCCACTTACGGGGATCGGTAACAGACAGATAATATGCACTTACGTGGGTTTAGGTGCGGGTTTCTTGAAGAGCTTCCTGACGTGAAGTCCCTGATAAGATTCCCGAATATACTTCAGTGTCTGGGGAACATCTAGATCGGTTTCCTCCGCCTCAAAATACTTCTTAGTTTTGAGGGCATAGACAAACCTAATCGGTAGGATGACGCTGAGATAAGTGAGGCAGAACAGCTGAGGTAGACTTCTTCCCACTACCAACATACGGGATTCCTGTGTACATGAATGATTTATATGTATAGACATAATTATGTATACACTACTACTGCTGCTTCTACTACTACTAATACTACTACTACTACTACTACTACTACTACTACTATCATTGCTTCTAATATGAATGCTTTCATCGGAAGATTTCGGTATCGGTAATAAGGTGTAAGCGAGATAATTATTATCACATTGTTTCTCCTCCTCTTGTAAAACATGACAGACAAATGATGGTCACATAATGGGAGAAATGGCTTGCACATTGTGACAACCCTTAATGTATAACAGCGAATGTAGCTCTGCTTAACGTCAAGTGGTTATGTGGCATTGTTAGTTCCTTCTGTGATCCAAATCATCAACCCTTAATGTATAACGGCGAATGTAGCTCTGCTTAACGTCAAGTGGTTATGTGGCATTGTTAGTTCCTTCTGTGATCCAAATCATCAACCCTTAATGTATAACGGCGAATGTAGCTCTGCTTAACGTCAAGTGGTTATGTGGCATTGTTAGTTCCTTCTGTGATCCAAATCATCATCACGCAGTGATAGTATAATCATGTGCAGCCTTTGGGTGTTCTTCAATCATATACCCGTGAAGATCCGGGTTAGAATCGGTCTTCAATACCCCATGCTTGTCGTAGGAGGCGACTATCGGAATCGGGTGGTCAGACTGGCTGACTTGCTTGACGCGTCATCTTAGATACAGACCGCCGCAATTCAGCGAAAATATTACTGAGTATGGTAAAATAACAGCCAACTAACCAGTGATTAAGCACGTTATCTTGAACCACGAGGCTCATTAAGCGTGCAACTCAACTTACCCATCTGACGTTACACTCGAAGGTCTTGTAGAACTGCACGGCAGTGATCACCCACACGTACACCGCACCAATGGCGTAACTGAAGATAGACTTTATGGCCAGGGAAGCGAAGATTGGGTAGTACACGAAGCCGTACCATATCATAGATACTATCACGATCAGTGCTGGAAGCAGAATTTAAAATATAGAATATCGATCATCAATACTGGGCGATGGCAGCACCTGCTGATGCCTACACATGGACCTGGCGCCATAGTCGGTAAAATTTGTAAAAATTTGGTAATCTCCTAAACTGTCTAAATGAGTCAAATGTGTAGATCGATGCCCATGAGGCTGCTGTTTGTAGTCAGCCTTTTTGCACGATCTATAGAAATGGATTGTCAGTTGACCAGAGTCGTATCAAGTCGAGTCATCAAACCTTGACACTTCAGCAAGGCACCATACGCCCGTCCATGATGAGTGAGTGATAATATGATAATACCGGAAAATGCCGCTCTGAACAGTATTTCTACCACCTCTCGGTGTATCCGCGTGATACAGCCCTGATACCACGTACACCACATCAGTGACGTCATCAAAAATAGGCATTATACTACACAGCGAAGAAACAATCAGGTCGAGACGGGATTCGAACAAACGATCAAAGTTCCTGGCAAGTCCAAGGGAGAAACTTAATACGCGATGTGAAGCCTGATTGATCAAAGTCTCCCGGAAATGCCTTTCCTGATGGCGCATACGTACTTTTTAAGGCGAGTGGTCCTTCATATCGGAAGGCAAACTTTTGCTCAAATATAACTTCATATATGAGGAAGATGGTTGCCCCAAATGCGGCTACATAGGATATGCTGGCAGATGTCGTCAGTGCATCCATGGGGCTGAAATAAGAACACAATGTAATGACAATTAACTAGCACAGAGTAGACGATCCAAACTTGATACAAAATGTAAAAAAAATGAAAGTTTAGTCATGCTAACTAAATTGCAGAAACTGCCACTATCGCTCTCAGAAAGGAAGTGTTTTAAAGGAGTTTTCTGATATAGGACTCACACACAGCCTGGTTCCCTGGGTCTACTGCGCCTGCGCTAACGCTCCGTCACTGACCCAGCCAACCATTGTCGAATGGGACTTTCACTGCAGGGAGTCGCGCTATACATTTACCATAGAAAAATCCGAGGACGGGTGGTTAGAGGTTTTTAATAGTATTTTCATCAATACTATGGCAAAGTGTACGTCACCAGAACAACGGCCACCCTTACTCTCACTGTTGGAAAGCGTTTTAAGCAGTTTCGAGACACGAAATGAGTCGTTACCTGGAACAAATGACACATCTCCTACTTTCATCACCGACATGTGCTTTGATATTTCGTGTCAGCTCGCAATTGCCACGAAATCGTACACATAAAACATGGATCTGAACGACCATACTGATTGAATATAGTTAGTATCTTCATTTCGGGGGAATTTGATGAGGTGTAATTTGCCGATTTGGCCCCCTTTTCTCCTGTTATGCGTGTTGGCAACAAACTGAAAGCCCAGTTCAGATGTAGCTAGAAAACAGTTTTTACATTAATTTATATAAGTAATAATAATTAGATCTAATACTTTTGAAACGTATAAATGAGGAGTTGAACCCTGGTCCTCGGTGTGAGGAGCTGAACCCTGGTCCTCGGTGTGAGTAGCTGAACCCTGGTCCTCGGTGTGAGGAGCTGAACCCTGGTTTTGAGCATGAGAAACAAACGTTTTAACGACTATACTACCTCACCGCCCCTATCGGTGAAAATGCTCCCTGGTTATGCCGTAGACCCGTGTCTCTTCCCCATGCGGATGTGACTTTCAAAACCCATATCCCGTGTTCCGCGTCGTGATATCGCTGGAATGTTGCTAAATGCGACGTAAAACAATACTCATTCATTCAATCAGTGTTCATCGAACGCAACTTACTGAGCAAGTGCAGGTCTGCCATGGAGAAAGTTAACAAACTTCCGTCTTCTCGTTTTCAATAAGGAGAATGCCAGGCTGATCAGCACCTGCAAAAGCGACATGTCAGTGGTGTTTACGACGTCGTCTCAGACCAAAGGAAAGACCATCTCAACATTACCTCATCCAATCTATATTTTTTCTTTCTTTTTACAAACAGAACAACATTGAAAAACATCAAGGATCACATTAGATCTTCGTCAGTACAAAAATGGAACAGTGGAATAAGGAAGATTTTACGTTCATGTGAATTGTGTCAGGCATACAGCGAAGAGGCCAAAATGGAACACTAAAAATCAAATCTGTTTCAAGTACAGTCAGGCCGCGTTAATCCGAACACTTCTGTTTTTCATCAAAAACGTTCGGATAGTGAAACGTACGGACTACTGAAACGAACTTTTATGAACACAACTACAGTAGGGTTACTTCCCTTTGACATGGCAATACAAAAACATACGAACGTATACAAGTTGGCTGAATGTGCGATGTGGTGTTTGGGGGCAAGAAATCAACTTTCACGTTGGTCAGTTTGACATTGGCATACTTGTGACTTGCAGCATTGTTACGAAGTAAGATCACGTGTCAACCACGTGATTGCATCTGTCTGTCAAATGATCATAGCCAATCACAAAACATATCCGATGTCCGAAATTGTGCTCTTGCCGATAGACTGTCCGAATTCTTGACCAAAATGTTTACACATAAGATCAAAATTGGCTTTAGGGTTTTCTCTCTTTTTTGTGTGCGGCAGTAATTTCACATCTTTTACGCCTAGGGGCGGGACTTGCCATTATGACTGACAAGCGTCAGGTGATCTCATTTTGACACGATCAGTGTTTTATACAAGAGGTAAGCATGACAGGTATTACTCCAACTAACCAAAAGTGAGACCTACTAATTCATCAAAATCACAAACTAAAGACATCTTCAACTCACAAGTGTCACTTAACAATTACCACTGAATGGGGCTCATGGTGTGAAGGGATTATCCGAACCTTTTTGATGTACCGCTGGATTAATGAAGCAAAACTATGTGTAATTAGCTAATCTGTTACCGCTGATTAACGTTCGGATAAATGAGTTTCTTCATTAGATTATCATTGCGTCATGACACTAATCAGAACAAGAAGAAATTCGTCAAACACACAAAAAGTCACAATTTGTGGTGCTGACCAATTTATTCGTTTAGTTTAGACACATTTTATTCACAGTGTGGAAAGGATTCAACCTATGAAACCCCTCTCCAGAGATATTTACAAATCACTTATTACATCACAAGAAATGATTAGAAACACAGTAAGATTGAAGGATAACAGAAGGTAATGTTATAATACAAAAGGTGTATAGAGAGAAGACTACTGGAATCGTTAAGATTTGCATATGCATTCATGTACATCTTTTAATGTAATTTCATTTTTGTTTCAGTTGCTAAAATTGAGATGCCCGCTCACGTGGTCAAACAAAGCAGATAACAGACCTCCGTGAGTAGATAACAGAGCTCCGTGCATGACTCACCGCTGGGATTACTGTGTACTGATAAAAACGGAAGTGGTCGACGTGGGAGACGCAGCGCGTTCTGTAAGAAACATAGCAACATAAATATCCTTTCACAATCACATATCCAATAGTCCTGTGGTATATTTGTCAATACACAAACATTATTTCCGTTTACACTTTCGCTCTCATGGTCACAAGGAGATTATGCAGAAGAAACTATCGGTTCAGAGTTGATGATATGTTGGTTAGCTGAGGGAGGGTTGTCAGTACTGGATAAAGTGTTGGCACGTTACACTGAAGACCCGGGTTCGATTCCCAAAATGGATACAGTGTGTGAAGCCTATTTCTGGTATCCCCACCGAGATTTGCTGCACCATTGTGAAAGCGGCGTAAAACATACTCTCTCACTCCATCTTGGGGTGGTGGAGTAGCCTAATAGTTAAATACAATACAATACAATGCAATGCAATACAATACAACTAGATATTTGTATATCGCCGATATCCAGTTAGTTCAACTTTTCAAAGGCGCTCTGTTTTTCCCTCGATCATTGGATGTCCACCACAACGGCATATAGTATTTTCAGTCTCAACTCGCTGGGGATCATACAACTCTTGCAGCCTATCAGGCCCATCGAGTTAATGTGAGATTGCTCGAAATATTGCTATAAGAGGCGAAAAGCCATAGTCCCTCACGCAAGCCATTTCGACTTTAGCGTTTTAGTATGCATTCGATATATAAACAAAATGTAGCATGTCAATAAACAATGCCAGGGATGCGTATCTTTCTTACACTGTATACCATGCATGGTCAGATTTACGTGTGTGTGGGGTAGGTGACGATGTCCGTGGGACACTCACCTATTGAAGTGTGTGGTGTTATCGTCACTCTCAAGAATAGTAAACAGGTCGTTGATGTCGTTTAAAAAATTTCCACTCATCTTGAATCATTGGCTGTGAACAGAGAAACAGAGAATGGTATAGGTGTTGAAATGTAGGCGTCCATTCAATGATGTTAGTATGTTGGTTTTTCGTTTAACGTCACACTGTGACGGGAATATGATGATATTATATCGATTATTTTGGTTTAAACGTATTTCCAAAAGAGCAACCGGACAAGTAAACAAGCAGTGTATTGTTTATGCGAACACCGCTCCAGATCGACGACCATCGAGTATTTTGTCATGGTGTTTATAAATTTAGATATCGGTAAAATATTATATATGAGACTTTACTGTCGTGCTTATGCTGTGGGGCCCTGATATTATTGTTTGTTAATTAACACCGCACTCAGCGATATTCCACCTACATGGCGTCTGTTTGTAAATAATCGAGTCTGGACCAGACCACCCAGTGATCAACAACATAAGCATCGATCTACGGAACGAGGATGCGGTGCCTTGTGTCAAACTAGTCAGTGAGCCTGACTACCCTTTTACGACTAATTACGTACGACCTCTTAGACCAATCGACCCGTCAAAGTCCGGGGTAGAATAGACCGTGAGCAACCCATGCTTGCCATAAAAAGTGCTTGTCGTAAGAGGTGACTAACGAGATCGGATGATAAGGCTGCTGACATGGTTCACACACGTCATCGGTTCCCAATTGCGCAGATCGATGCTCATACTGATGTTGTTCACTGGATCCAGACTCGATTATTTACAGACTGCCACCATATAGCTGGAATTTTGCTGAGTGCGGTGTAAAAATGAAGTCACTCACTCACTCTTTGACCTATTCTAACCCGAATCCTCGCGGCTTTGGGTACATGCATGCATGCGGCCGGATCTTTACTTGATGATGCAGACGGATATTTTTACATAATATACAATTCGTACATCAGATCACACTAGCCACACAGCAAGTGTGCTTCTGCTTTCACCCCAAAGCCTCAAGACGTAAAATACCATCTGAACAAACCTCGTCGTTGGCGAGTATGTAAGATGATAAAACGCAGTGTATTAGACTATTAGATATGTTTAGGATCCATTCGCAATTCTCCTTCAGTGCGTTTTCGGCTATATAAAGCGAATCATCAATCCTGATAAAAATAGAAAAGACATTTAGGAATACAATGTCGAAAAACCGAAATCACAATTGACAATACATGCCCATTTCTAAAACTTCACAGGTTACATTATCACTTAACTGAATACAGCACGTTGTCTTTGTACATCAGGAGTAGACAGAACTAACGTACATGTCATGGATCTGAGTGTTGATCAAGCCTCCAGCCAGCCAATGTCAGTCTGTCCGACCGCAGCTTGAGATATCGTAGACTTAAAGCTGTGTTCTCTCAGGGGAGATTCGTCTGTAGATGCGTTCTGTGCTGGTTTAATGTTATTTTATTTGTCCAAATAGACCACAATTCATTGACGTGTGCATAAATAACCTTTCTTTTACACACGATGTGTATTTCTAGTGTTACCGACGTCACGTGAATCGATGTTATCTAAACAGCTGCAGTCAAGACGACAAGGTCAATGTGAACTCTCACGATAATGATGAGTGTATTTCTTATCCTCCACTTTCCGATCAATTCTCTGAACACAGTCGACCAAGGGTTACCTAACTCAAGGTCTTTGTCGATTGCGATTCCGGTTTTGCGGCATTCATTCCAGGATTTCTTTAAGACATGTAGCAATATTAAACTACTTCACGCCTGGCGTCATTGTCTGGGGAAGGTAAACATGTCGGGATCTATGACGGATATGATGTAATCAGCCAGCCTTTCATAGTTACTGACTAATCTCAACGTCGTTGAGAAAGGGATCCACATGTAGTTAGGTAACCAATCCCTATGCAGTTAAACTATGATTCTCCACCTACCTGAGCAAGGATCACCTCACAGCTAAGCAAGGTACCCCACGTACCTAAGCAGGGTATCCCCACATAGCTAGTCAGGGTATCCCCACGTACCTAAGCAGGGTATCCCCACATGGCTAGTCAGGGTATCCCCACATTGCTAAGCAAGGAATCCTTAAGTGGAAAAACAAAAATCCCATGCAATAAACTGAGACCACATTTACAGCTTGCCCATGCAGCACCGTAATCCTTTCTGAAAAACATCACTGTCAACAGGTGCCGTGGCTTTGTGTGCACACTGTGCTCTGTCAGAATTATTCATACCCATGAAGCAGAGTTCCTGTTTGAGATCATTTATTATTTAATCCTCTGCGTACAATCAAATACTGCCTGTTGCTTCTGACGCCCTGTGCAACATCACATGGAGGCCATATCCTTGGCGTTACTAATAACGTATATATGCTAAAAAGACGTCCCTATTTTCATTGCACAACTGTCACCATATCATAGGTCGAACACACACATATGTACACGAGTGTTCGGGCTTGAAACAGTTATATGAAATCAATTTGATAGTAACTGAGTTACTTTTGCGAAGCAATCAGCAATATTCCAGCAACATGGCCCCGGTTTGTAAATAATCGAGACTAGAAAAGACAATCCGGTGGTCAACAGTACGAGTCGAGAGACGATAAGGCGTTATGTGTCAGCCAGGTCAGCCAGACTGGCCACCCTCTTCCGACACACAATCTGATAGCTTTGCAGAGAAGCTTGTTAGGCATGAACATGGCTACAAGTTGATGTAACACTTTGGTGATACATTGATTATTGAGAATCAATTCGTATAATTGTCACAGCTGTTTTGCCTCCTAGTCCTAGTGGAACCTGTTTCCATGGACCCCTGAGAATGGTTGAGGATACACCCATGTGAAGGTACATGGTTCTCCTGTGCTCTCACCGACACTACTTACTCATTCTGGAACATCTGTTTTCACTTTAATGACATTGATCTCGGATTGAGTGATCAGTCATGTGTACACACCGTACTGTGTAGCCTTTGTTACGTTTCACAGAACACAGAATTGATGCAGTATTCTGAAAATGTGATACAATACCAAGACATCGTCATAGTATCATGCTATTTATGAGTGAGGGAGTTTGGTTTGCGCCGCTTGTAAGAAGATTCGAGCGGTATCACTGCGAGGAGCACCAAAAATGGGCTTCACACATTATACCCATGTGGGGAATCGAACCCGAGTCTTCATTCTAGGTTAATAGAATAGCATCTGCTTTACGTATTCACAAAGGGACGACGTGGTAGCTTTGTGTTTAAAGCGTTCGCTCGTCACGCCGAAGACCCGGGTTTTGATTCGCCACATGTGTACAATGTGTGAAACCCATTTCTGTCCTCAGTCGTAAGAATGTTGAAATGTTGCCGGTGTAAAACAATAATCTTCACTCAATACTTTTTAAACTATGCGCATGTGGATTTTCAGTTTTGAAGTCAGCATATTAATCTACAATCGTCAAGCATTCGGTGGACAAAGTCAGAGAGTCGACCCTCGCCGTCCTGTGCACTATACCGAGGAGACGGTTCTACTTTAATTTGTTGAAAGAATCCTGGTGTTTGTGTCAACAAACAACGTACACCTGAAACACGCCAGGCAGGCAGACGACTCAGTGCCTATTGGTGTTGTCAAGGAACGACTGTTCTGGTTGTCAGCCACTTCATATGTCTGTGTCTCGTGTGTGGGGAATGCAGAAACCAGGGACAACGCACAGCTGGCGAAACTATGGGATAACAGCACTCTCCTACTACAGAACACAACGCCGATGATAATGAGCAGGGTTGTATGTTGATGAAATATTGTACTGCAAGACATAGCGACTCTGTATCTGTATTGCGATACGTAGTGCGATATACTGAGAGGTACAGTGTTGGACAGTGGGTGATACTCATTGAAACCGACAGGTCTCATATCGTAAGTCCTTAGTACCAGTGAGGATCCGGGTTAAAACTGATCTGCAGTAACCCACGTTTTTCGTAGGAGATAACTAACAGTGGTGAGGCTCGCTTACGTGGGTGACACAAGTCTTTGTATCCTAATTGTGTAGATCGATATTCATGTTGTTGATCACCGCATTGTCGGTCCTTTTTGTACAATATATAGTATGTTAAGCAGCAGTTTTGTCAGTATGAAAAGGGGAAACATCAGTTTTGAATGAAAGATCATTAAAACTATCTCGAGAGACACATATTTTTCACCCAACGTAAGGGTTCTCAGAAAAAGAAATTGCAAAACGTTTGGGTTGAAAAAGCGTATTGCGTTATACTGATAATATCGTGCAGTCATAATAAAGATAATAATAGAATTCTGTTTGTGTTGAACTTTGCCATATCAGAGATCATGCTCAGAGAACACTATTAATGTGTCGTGACATTTTCTAATATCAATCTGAACACAGACAAATTCCGAGCAACATCCGGTGTGGACCGGAAGTATAGACACTGTCAGGCGCGACTGCCAGTGCTGTATACATCTGCACACATTGTAGAGGCTACAGTTTATCCAAAGTAAACGTTTAAAAGAGGGCGTTACCTTAACTTCACACCACAATTACTTCAATATTCGATGCTCTTATTGCATACAGTTATCTCCCTTGGTATGTTGATCATATGTTCATCATTTCCCCAGTTCGTGTAATTGCACCAAAGATGACACCTAACACACATGGTGTTATTCAATGACACATGATGGTACAAAATGACACCTAGTTCACTTTCCATATCAGCTCCCACATTCCATTTCTTCCAGTGGACTTGTTTGTCCATGTTATCTCGCAGACTATTTATTGATCGTGCGCTATGTTAATTGCTCATGTCTATGATTATATGTGATGTGCATAACATTGTAAAATATACATTACACATTCCCATCGTAATTTTTTTTTCAGCCACATAGCGACGAACAAAGTTTGCACACAAAATACAACTGCGTCTATCAAAGTACGTATTTCTTCATTCCATCATAATCTGGAAAGGGAAAAGGTCACAGCATCAAATTTAAAAAAGCAGTTTGTCATACACTTTGACAATCATAAGTAACTGGACGAAAGCCTCACCAGTCCAACCCCACAATCAAGTTGATTTCGACATTGTCGTGCTGGACTGTTGAGTCGGGATCGTGTCAGCTCAGACGCGAGGGAGTTATTCTTATTTATACGTTATCTTCCTATCTGATATCACTGCAATTCAGTACCTCGACCTGTGCTACCGTGATACACCTGACCACGTTGCCACACATAGTGCTGACATATTGCTGGAATGAGGCTATCGATATTGGCATTCACTTCAATACACGGTATTCTGTTGGGTTGAGACCCATCCAGGACATCAGAGATCTAACCCACTCCACAAAATGTGAGAATGGAAACAGGTAGTCAGAGATCTAACCCACTCAGCCTGCCCGACTTCCACAAAATGTAAGTATGGCGACAGGTAGTCAGAGATCTAACCCACTCAGTCTATGTTGGCACATCTGAACCAACACAGTGACGGAGATGTAATGTACATACCGTTACATACCAGCAAATACAGCTGTACGTGTATTGATCGCATGCTATTAACATAAACACACACATATACGCCATTTGTTAGAAAGACTCATATGTAACATGTGTTGAATTACAAGACAATACCATCATACCGTGGCATATAGCAAATTATTGACTCTCACACCGCAGTGATTATTGATTCTGACCAGCGACGGACAGATTACCTAATCCTCTAATCCCAAGCTCTGAGCAGGCACATATTACGCATTTAAGCTGTTCGCTCGCATTAAGCGTGTTTAGTGAAGTTTAGTTTTAGGCCGCTATTAATATACCAGAAATATCCTGGCAGGGGACCCCATAATGAGAACCCATGTAAGAAGAGAACCTAGACTATCAACGTGACGAGCAAGCTCTGTAACCTCTGGGCTTTCCCATCCCCGTGTTTCGTGGAGACACAATACTACTCCAGACTGACATTTCGTTGCTTTATCGATTGAAATTTACCGGAAACCGAAACTGAATATAAGTGAGACGAAAAGGAAACCAACAGTATTTGTTGATGACAGCAACAAACTTGTGACATTTGTAACTGTTGATTACTTGGTATTACTAGAAACTAATCTCAACAGAACACATGGCTGATACACAGATTAATCATAACCGTTGAGTAAAAACAACGAATCCACGGCGTTTTAAGAATTAGGTAACTTACCATATGAATATCAGAGGGTATCTCATGCCGGCCTAATGTCAAACTGATTTCTGAAGATTTCACACTTTTATAAATTCAACTCAAAACGATTCAAATCGCCTGTCATTTTCAATACAGTTAACTGACGTGCTCGTCTATAAATCCTTGTATTTCATGAGACCAATTTCCCCCCACCTGAGAATACTTTCTGTTTGTCACGTGACAGACTGGTCAAGTACGGCTAATGTAAATGTCCTTTAATCACGAGCTGTAGGTTGTGTACACAAACCCTGTGCGATGGCAGTATGTACATAGGTAGGTCGGCGTACCCACTTTGAGCAATGCATACGGTTGAAAAAGAATATGAAAACACAGTCAAACATACACTGTGTACACACGGTTGACGTATAGACCTCTGACAGTCCTCATTTCACAACCTGCTTTTCTATATCATCTTCCCTTTATAAATATCCCATTGAACTAGTTTCATAACTGGTCTCTGCTACACATGGGAAACAGGTTCTTATCCACGTTTTTTTTAAATGTTCATTACAAATATGTCGAAATGTTTTGTACTAATTGCAACAATTCATTTTTAAAGTGGATAACATTCATGGGTGTTTATATATTTCAGTGTGGGCTGACGGTGAAGTGCGTGTAGTAATGGAGGTTCCCCTGTTCAGAAGAGGTCAACATAGACATTACTGACTTTAAAGAAAGTCTCGGGTAACACTGTCCTCTCTGTGTGAGTACAATAGAGATGGCATGGATGAGAGCTGTGCTACCTGAGGCCCGGGGTACGATGATGAGTCAAGGCAGTCTAGGTGCTAGTATGTTCAAACACCTGATTATGACTTGTAAGAAGAGAACTGGGGAGCGTCCTAGATGTTTTAAAAGGCTAACAGAAAATAACCCATCGTGAGATTGCATATAATACTGGCCTGCATCTGACAAGGCACTATCTAATCATGCAATATGGTAAATGACTGACAACAAGGCATTATGTAATCAGACAGTAAGGTAAACGACTGACGACAAGGCACTATGTAATCAGACAATAAGGTAAGTGACTGACGACAAGAGACTATGTAATCAGAAAATATGATAAAAGGGTGACGGCAAGACACTGTGTAATCAGACAATATGGTAAACGACTGACGACAAGACACTGTGTAATCAGACAGTAAGGTAAACGACTGACGACAAGACACTATGTAATCAGACAGTAAGGTAAACGACTGACGACAAGACACTATGTAATCAGACAGTAAGGTAAACGACTGACGACAAGACACTATGTAATCAGACAGTAAGGTAAACAACTGACGACAAGGCACTATGTAATCAGACAATAAGGTAAACGACTGACGACAAGACACTATGTAATCAAAAAATATGATAAAAGGGTGACGACAAGACACTGTGTAATCAGACAATATGGTAAAAGACTGACGGTAAGGCACTATGTAATCAGTCAGTAAGGTAAACGACTGACGACAAGACACTATGTAATCAGACAGTAAGGTAAACGACTGACGACAAGATACTATGTAATCAGACAGTAAGGTAAACGACTGACGACAAGACACTATGTAATCAGACAATAAGGTAAACGACTGACGACAAGACACTATGTAATCAGACAGTAAGGTAAACAACTGACGACAAGATACTATGTAATCAGACAGTAAGGTAAACAACTGACGACAAGACACTATGTAATCAGACAATAAGGTAAACGACTGACGACAAGGCACTATGTAATCAGACAGTAAGGTAAACGACTGACGACAAGACACTATGTAATCAGACAGTAAGGTAAACAACTGACGACAAGATACTATGTCATCAGACAGTAAGGTAAACAACTGACGACAAGACACTATGTAATCAGACAGTAAGGTAAACGACTGACGACAAGGCACTAGGTAATCAGACAGTAAGGTAAACGACTGACGACAAGGCACTAGGTAATCAGACAGTAAGGTAAACGACTGACGACAAGGCACTAGGTAACCATGCAATATGGCAAACGATTGACGACAAAGTACGATCTGTGAATGCAAAGACTTACGTTCGAATGCAGAGTCTATGAACCAACTGAAACAACATTTGGAATATATACATTTACCTACATCGCTTTGTATATAAACATGCACATAATTCAATGTATAGTTTCCAAATTAACTGGGTACTAGTATATACCCAAGAAAAGTAGTTTCATATTTGTAATATGAAGCTCAAGACAAAAGCAATGCTGCAAACGTGCACATATTTGTCTGTTTCAACCTTCAACATAACCGATTGTTCATTTAACTGTGTGTACACGTATGTGTGTATATGTATGTGTGTATGTGTATGTGTGTATACATGTAGGTGATTAACAGATGTGTGTGTGTAGGTGTGTAATTTTGTATGTGTGTATGCGAGCCCACGCGAGAGTTTGCACGCATGCATGTGTGCATCCACACATGTGCATATAATACATATCTGAATCAACACATACAGCTGAATACACCATCGGTTTAATACGGAAAGCTAAGTTGTGTTTGGTGGTGCCTCGGGTCAAAATTAGATTACTCTAGTGGAAGATAACAGTTGGATATTATCACAATAAATATATTGGAATTCATCAACACAAACAAACAGACTGTTGTATAGATTTGATATATTGACGACATGGTAGAAGATTAGAATCACAGTGGTAAGAAATGTCGATTGCGCGGTTCTCCCGTACCAGTAGCATATCTGTGTCAACAACTATGGACATAGCGACACAATCGATGCAAGAGCCTCTATGAAGTAGTAATCGTCCGATTAAGAGAAATAATCTCAGACTGGTGGCAGTGAGTAAAGGACCAAGCAATTGATCGTGTTTTCTCATAATCGAACAATTGGGAAACGTGTTTGCATCAACAATATTACTCACAATGTTGGTTTTGTGTGTTGCAATGAATTAATCATTGATTGTGATATTTTAACCAGCTCCAACACTATAACGACAAGTACATAATATTTACTATGCAAACACCTGCATGGGTTCTCACGTTGGCGCCAGTGCAAAACTAAGAGAAGATTTGTCACTGTGACCGCCATACGTAACCTTTTGTCTGTGACCTACTGATACCGATGAGATAACAAAACAATGTACACATAAAAAGTACCTCGCTGTCATCTTACTTTTATGCATCATATTATGGTGTTTAAGAAGCATATTGCATAAATTTCAACACTTTCCTTTCTCTGATATTGCAGCTAATATTTTGATTAATTTAATCTTAAACAAAATACATTTATCACAGTAACATACTTCACCATTGTCACTTACAAATGTGACACTTACCTATTACTATCGGTCATATGCTTGGGGTGGATGGAAAAAAGTGACAAAAAACCTTACATGTCCATATGAGATCGATGGAGACCCAATTGCTCAAGGTTTGGGTTTTTAAATCAATATCAAATAGTGATGACACCAAGTAAAAAGAAATGGTGAGTGTATCCGGTCCTATCATAGATATTCACCGCCAATACGATGTCCCCAAACAGCAAAGGGCCGGACCAGTATCCCACACAGCTGCAAACCAACAGCAGGGTATGGTTGACACAGGACAAGTTGACTACACCTGCGAGGTGAGGTGGCAAGTAAATAGCTCGAGTACGTGCACACCCTGAGGGGTAATCCTTTATCGACACATAGTACTTCACATAATACGATGTGGTCGTATTTGCAGTATTAATGCAGCTATAGAAAATTACTCTTTCTAACATGTAGTGCAGAGCAGTACATTCAAAGGGACCCATTGAAGGTGACGTTTACCGTCGCCTCCCGTAGTATAGCGCTATGCAGGCATAGAACGTTCAAGCGCAGACAAACAAAGCTGTGCTATTGTTCTTAGCACTAGAGGTCTCGATTTGTTAGCCACCCTGGCATTTCGTGATTCAGCTTGAGGTCATTTTCGCTAGTGCATACTAATATACATATCATTATGTATATCTTGTACACGATGATTGTGCCAGTTAATCTTGTAGTCCAAGTATCGATTGATTTGAACATTTCAAAACACTGTGAATTATAATACAATTTCCAGTTTATGTATCGACTGTCACTTCAATCTTTCTGTTCTATTACCCAACAAGACTACTGGAAGTTATGCTATAAAATATATTTCACATAATAGACAGATTTATATTGTCCGTATATCATTATTTTCAGTGGTTAAATATGGATTACTAATTCTTTATGTTTCTAACATCTGTAACACCGAAACATTGCTTTACATGGCTGAGAGCCTCAAACCGGACGTTGGTTTCACCTGGTCACGGGTGGTGGTTATCCATACACAATACCTGGGATTAACAGAGACTTGTGTTTCTATTGTATGTAGCCCACTGACCACTGACTTGGCAATGACTGGAAACTCATATGCGTCTCCGTCACAAGTAGCCAAGCAGATAATCGCCGTGGGCAACCAGAGCTGTAATGGAGGGTTGTATTAACGTCCGCATGGCTAATTCATTAGTATTAAACATGATTGTTCAAAGTTTGCAACAAACGGAAATGACAATTCATTGAACTGAAACACCGACCTGTTGGTTGATTTGAGCGCTGTGTTACACTGATGGTACGGTCGTATCACGGCTGCATGTGTCTTGTTATCAGCTCTCACCTGCCCCATCCACCTTCACACACACCTCTCCAAACAATCCACTTGAGCAACAAACGTCACAAACCGATTACGAAATCTAAGCCGATAGCCCCAAAAGAATGTCCCTAGGGCGGGAGAGGGCACCCACCGCCCACTTATAACACTAAGATTAAGCAAGACAACAGTCATTCAGCTACTGCGAGAAGGAACTGAACTCTGAGTAATATCAATGCCCTCATACGCTTCACATTTTTGTCATGTTAAGATCGAACTCCGCCTTTCAGTTAACTGAAGGCTCATTCGTCCATGATCTCGCCTCGTCGTGTTTATTTATGTACGACTGAATTCAACGTCGGTAACATTGCCAGGTGCTTGGCGTCAACACGTGCAAGTCTTACCTCGGAAGTGAACGCTGTACAGCTCTCGGCGAAATCAGCTACGGTTAACGCTGTACGGGTTTTAAGCGACTGTCAACACCGACAGGCGTATATACAAGTAATCTCCACGCGTAGCAGTGGTCCACTCATTGAAGCACGGGCTTGACATCAAGACAATGGGGGGCTGGTTAACAGACCCCTATAGATGATCGGTAATCGTGTGACCTGATTAAAATCCATATCTTCTCTCACCTAGTGCCGCCGACATGTATATCTATCCTTTGACCTCGACTGTCACGTGATGTCGGTTGATTCATCAGTTGAAGACTTGGAATGTTATTGCCATGGTGATGACGAGAGGCTATGCTTGCGATGGCTCGTGAGTCTGATCGACAGCGTGTAATAGCAGTTCTCGCTTTTCACTTACTGGTTCTCAGTCCCTGCAGAACATCACATTATCTCACCCAATTATCACTGTATAATTCCTCTGTAAGCAAAGCTCTGCTTCTGCTCGAGGTACGGCCGGGTTGATAAAGAATTTATAGCTCATTTCAGAATGGTTTAAGTCAATTAAGTCAATTTCTATCTGACTGTTGACTTTGGTATATTGATTAGTATACAATGCTGTGCATGAAAGCGTGATGCAGCTCCTTTTTGGTGATAACCAATACCACACATGGATACTTTGAAACATACCACACATGGATACCTTCAACCAACTGCTGTTATAACGGGAACACGGATTGTACGCTCAAAAAGTATTTTTTGCTAATTAGTTTGAAGGATTAAGTGACATGTGTCTTATTTTCTTTATACATAAACATACTCAGATGATATGAATCGCGAACAAGGCAGTGAAAGGATGGGCCAGTTTTCCGAGGAAAAGGAGGTAAATGACTAATATAATACAGATCAAGTTTCCAATCGCAAATGGGCCTCCTACTGGTCCACATCGACCTACAACTATAAAACCAGCCAACCATGTTTCCAACATTGCCTGACAAGGCAGGAACTACTGAGTGAATGAGGGAGTAAGTGAGGAAGTGAGTATGATTTAGCAATATTCTAGCAACATCACAGCGGCCTTAAACAGAAATGGGCTCCACACATGTAACGAATCGAACCCGGGTCTTCAGCTTGCCAAGAGAACGCTTTAACCACTAGGCTACCCTACCAGCCCTGAAACAGTAGGATTAGAGCAGTGATCATCGATAGTATATCAAGATAATCGCCGCCCCCCTTTGGAATGTCTTCATGGTGATGTAATTGTTGCTTTAAACACATTCTCCAGCTGGATCTGTTGTCATTTCAGGTTCTGTCCGTCTGACGCAGTGGAAAATAAAAATTATATTAATTTGCACGTTTCAGAGAAACCTGTGATCGATGTTACGAAATCGACGTGAGACGTGAACATAACTTATTGATATAAAGATTGTGATAATGAACCGCGGCTCTCTGCGTTGACGGCAGAAATCAATTGAAGTTAAGCAACGTCCGTCACATAGTCCTTGGATGGTTGACCGTGTTTGGTAGCTTAACTCTTGAGAGTTCCCAGAACGTCTGTCCTCCCCGCAACGAATCATAAATGTGGTCTCGTCTTAGGCAAGTGAGTTCAGTGTGTTCAGAACTGCCTCTTTTCACACAGCAGAAAATGGGTACCATGTGGGATAAGTCATATAGCTATTAACCTGCCTGGGTAATACTGTCCATCATATGTCCATTGTATGCGCTTAGAACACGTCCGTGCTGCGGGCAATTGAGCAATATACAAGATGCCAGTTATTTTCGTTCATTATCATTAAGGTGTGACTTGTCTCGTGTACTTCAAGTCATACCGGATATGTACCACACCCTTGGCCTACCCACCGTAATGTTAAACGACAACACGAACTATGATTATTACTTCGCAGATATCTCCAGATACGATATAAGTGAACTGAAACGGCGACAGCAATCGATTTTATTTGCTAAACGTACACTCAACGATCAACGTAATATTTGAGTATGTCACTAATGACAGTGTTGTCGTAGTCGCAGCCATTTGTCATGTGGGAGTTACGTCCGTCAGGGACGCGGCACCCGTGACAAGCCACCTCCTCATGGTGGGTGCTGGGTAGCGCTCGCCCTCCCGCCGACCCGGGGGAGATAATTGGACCACCAGCCTGTTAGCCGAAGGTTTCTTGTCGGTGGAGGACGGGATCCTGGTGGTTGAGGGCAACGGTAGCTTGGAACAATGGTCCTTTGTCCAACACACCACTTTGGCCTTTACTTCGCCTTGACGTGTGGTTGAACTGGCCCGATTCAATAATTCGGCTGGTCACCCTTAACCCTGTGGCATGCATTTTTACTGTGTCTTGACTCGGTCCATTCATTTTTTAATATTTCTAGATCTGTGTTCACGAAGTTATGTTCTCGAAGGTCTAAGCCGTGACAGAGACCGAAGTCTCGCAGATAAATCTGTTGAAGACATTGGATCTCAGCGTCGATGTCGAGGTATAACTGAGGCCAAATGTTTTACATATCGTGAAGATGGTCCTGTGTTCTTATCTAACACATATCTTTTTGACTTTTGACACCCCAGTTTTACCACTTTCTGTTCAATCACTTCTCCCTGAAGATACAGCTGAAACATGTGGAAGATCCGTGCCGTGTATCCATTTCATAAACTACTTGTTATATATGTACGCTCGGTATTTTCATCACTTTCTTTACACACGCACTCTCTCTCTCTCTCTCACACACACACACACACACACACACACACAGACAGACAGATATGCGACAGACAGAGAGAGAGAGAGAGAAAGAGAGAGAGAGATGCCTCCGATTGTCTAGTTAGTTGTTCTGGCCATACTTTAAATTGAGTGCCTTGTTTTCATCGCTATATGACAGATAATATTGCAGATGAAATATAAACCTTTAACTCACTCCCTCACGCCCTAGAAGGAACATATTTTCGTCACATCCTTAGGACTGATAGGTGACTGTGTGGATCGAAAAAGTAAAGCCTTGAGAACCATGGGACGAGCAAGTCACTAACATACAGAAGCGATCAGCGATCAAATATAACAGATGTAACCGATAGTCATGGCAGATGGCACTGCAAATTGTTCAGACTAAATTTGTTACCTTGCTTACATCGCTTTATATGACAGTAATACTACCGAGGCGATGTAAATTTGTAACTCACTCACTCACCCCTCGAACGCGGGGCACCTATGAATTTGCGGTGTTTGAAAACGGTGGAAAACTTTGAATAAGAGGAAAGTGGTTTCTTGGAGGACGCTTAACCGATTATGCTGCCTCTGATAGATACCTGGACATGCAGTACTGTCAATCTATAAACGCCATTTTACAAAGATAAAAAAGATTGTTCATTATTTTCAGATTTCTATCAAAGTTGATGCCTTTGCAGTGGTGTATAATTTTCAAAATGTGTGAGCCGAAGGTAATGTTAATTTTGCTTCATGGGGCAGAAGTCTGGGAGCTAGATTGTCATATCAGTTCTAATGTAGTGAAACTTCAGCTTGTAAGGCAGTGTACTTGGTGTGAGGATGTACGTAGTGACTGCTACAGATTTTCCACACGTGACGTTTATTAATGCGTACAAACGCTGTGTCAGTATTGGTATAATCTGTTGAAGTGCCGGCGTCTAGTTTTCCTAAAAATGTTATAGTCTAATTTAGTTAGATGTTTCCCACAGTGGTAAAATCAATTGGGCTTCCAAAATTAGATTGCTGCTGAATAGTGTGGGAATCGGTTACGTATAGGAGAGTCGTTGTAATAACAACTTAGATTCATTTCTATTAAGGTATGTATGCAATTGATTAGGGTATGTATGCAATTGATTAGGGTATGTATGCATTTGATTAGGGTATGTATGCAATTGATTAGGGTATGTATGCAATTGATTAGGGTATGTATGCATTTGATTAGGGTATATATGCAATTGATTAGGGTATGTATGCATTTGATTAGGGTATGTATGCAATTGATTAGGGTATGTATGCACAGGGTTCATAATTAACACCTACATTTGAACTTATTCATATTCACTCTATAAACTTGCGTTTGACTTCGAGATTTATTTAAATTGGGGTAGTGTGAACTCTGTGTAGCTCTCATACATTAATTATTGAGAAGGGTATGTATATCGATACACAAAGGAATGTTTCATTATGTCATATGAGTTCGGTAGGTCATCTCTCAACACGCTAAGCCTAAAAAAAAAAACCCAAACCCCACAAGAACAAAACAAAACACCATACCAAGATTTCCTTTTGGGAGCATGTGAACAGGCTGAATACACCTAAACATAATGTTTCTCACTTCACATTGGCTATACATTACTTTACTATTATTGCATAAAGCGAAATAAAACTAAATTCACTCACTCACTTCTTAACCTGAACTGAGCAACATCTGTTTGCAGTCACTACAAATTTGCAAATTCTTGGGATTGACTAGTGACATGACCGCTCACAATAAGGATTTATGTAGCGTTATATAACGTCGACCCGTCAGCCTTCTCTTCTCGCTAACAGTTATTCAGCTGGAAGGCGATTACATGAATCACTGTCCTAAAGACAGCGGTAGTCTTTGTGAACTAAAATAACATCTGTTTATAATGTATTCCTCATCTCAAGCTGCCCGTACATCAACCATGGTGAACTGATGTAAAAGCGAATCAATGTATTCACACAACAAAACTCCAAAAAGGGTCTCATTTTTTATCATTTATTATTATTAATTATTATTTCTTTAGGTTGGTTTCAATTTCAATTTGCATCCGTAATTTGACAGTTCACATGCCGCCCACATAGAAATAATCCATTTGGTTTTTTTATTTGTATATTATTATTATTATTTATTTTACGCAATTCCTACATGCCGCGCCGTTGGCACTATTGTATGCACTATTGCAGTGTTATGACGCTGCCTTGATCAAGTTACCGATGCCTGCGTCATGGTTTGTTTGTGTCCAGCACCGTCGCAGGCGTTCATGTGTGTCACGTAGTGTGTACGTTTGTTAACGGCACGTTTCCTTGATAACGCTCCAGTTGCCGGCCCTTGGCAATCTATTGATTACTTCCTGTTCGAGAAAGTTCTAAGTGAATGGCGATGCTTCCGCTCTTTGCTCGAATGTTCCCGCCACTGTGTCGGTGTATATAAAGGCTGGTTGTTGTGTTGAGACTTACACTTGGAATTACTGGAGTTGTATGCTTCTGCCTATCATCGACTGTTGTCAGCAACACCATCTGAATCATCTGACCAAGAAGACTGACACTACGTGCCTGACTGCTCCCTCAATAGAAACAAGCTTCAGTTGACATATCCGATCTCACTGTAAAATACCAATATTCTAGAGAGTTAATATTTGATATCAGTGACCCATTACCTTAGACTTGTGTCTCAACAGCATTGTACTTACAATCTGAATTGTGATTCATTGTCAGTTGCTCATTGTTTGCTCAATATATTATTGAGTATTTTAGACTTGTTTGTGTTACATTTGACGGCTCCGAGGGGATATCGTATATCATTTGTCACGGCCATTTATTAACTTAACACTTGGTGAAAATTAGCAAACCCAAGGATATTACACAACCATTATCAGGATTACAACATCACAGAATGTACACGTAGTTGGACATGAACGAATGTGCATGTATTTGCATTTAGATGCACAATTGTTAACTACTCTCTCCATTTACAAGTGAAAATAATTCAAAGTAGGTCCAGGAGTGGTGCATTTATACGTCAACAGCCTTATATTTGTCCAAGGTACGATAATCAGTCAGTCTAGTAATGAACACGTGTTCACAGTTAAGTGAACATTTCCGAAGTTCTGCATTGACATCTGTGACTATACAAATAGTATGTCTAGCTGAAGAGAGTTTCAAGAGTCTATCACGTCTTTAGCTCTGTGCCAAACAACGTTTTTCTTCTGACCCGAACAATCGTACTGTTCAGGCAACATTTTTGCCAGTCTCTGTTTGGGATTCAGGTTGCTACTATTACAATCAACATGAATGAAACGCCGGAAGCACCAGTCAGTTGTTGTGGCTAATTCCCAGAAGCGCCTTTCTGTTATTGACACAGCAAGCGTATCTGTGTTTCTGCTTCATGCCCCATGATGGAAACAGTCAACCGAAATAAATGCAATGTCTTTCCTTCAATATATGTCTTCATCATTTGTTATGTCAGTAGAGTTAATTGCGAGGATAAATATATTTCGAAATATGCGAACCAAAATTGACAAAACGCATGATGTGTGAAGTCAATAGCATATATGTTATTCGAAGCGAATGAATTGGCCCTCTAGGTCACCTTGACATGACTCGTGCAGACGTCATCAAGTGTGATTACGCCTTCATAACCAAGAAGTATGAACATAAAACTTCCATAAAGTCTGCAGCAAATACATTTTAGTGCCTTTCTCCCTTGTTCCCTCACAGCTTCAGGCGAGGGAGGAACGGGGTGGGGGCGTCAAGGGCGTCCCTATTCAATCAGACTATGTGTGTTAAATGTGATGAAAGACCCCAGGACTCTACATTTGGCACAAGCATGGTGAGAGAGAGTGGGCGTGAGATGTGTGTGTGAGGTGTGCTGGGAGGGGAGGAGGATCCTGAAGAAACGGGACCACAAATTGGCTTCACACATTGTACCCATGTTTGTACCCATACGGGGAATTGAACCCCGGTCTTCGGCGTGCCGAGCGAACGTTTTAACCACTATGCTAGCCAGCATCCCCACACTCCTTCAGTGTGTATAAAATTATATGAGGTATTTGATTGAATGAATCAAATATCATTTCTTCCTCTGTATGTGTGGTCGGGGATTGTCCATATACCTGTGCTTCTTCAGTAATATTTGTCTTGCAAAAGTAGATTCATATGGAAAGCTTTAGAGCTAAAACGTTTGATTAATGTGTGTGGTATTGTGCGTGTGTGTGTGCGCGCGCTTGCACTGAGTAATAGTGGTTTTAAGTACTGACCAACTGTGATGTATTCAGACACAGTATATATATATGTCTTCCGTACAGATCTAGTATTGCCTTTTTAAATAAATCCCGACATAGTTACATAAATATAATATATTCATTTCAGAGCAAACTCGAGATTTAGGAATATATGTGGCTATAATGTAGAATAGTTCAACATGTCAATACACACGTCTATTAGACATATAGCGGTAGGGTAGCCTAGTGGTTAAAGCGTTGGCTCGTCACGCCAAAGGCCCGGTTTCAATCCTCCGTATGGGCATAATATGTGAGGTTCATTTCTGATGTCCTCCTCCCTAATATGACTGGAATACAGCTAAGTATGGCGCAATAACTAAACGCTTCTTGAGCAATATTCCTGCAATATCACGACGGAGGACATCAGATATGGGCTTCATACATTATGCTCATGTGGGGTGCTGAACCCTGGTCGGTCTGACGAGCGAGCGTTTTAACCACTAGGCTATCCACGGGGACCATTTGATATGATTTGCCCGCACCGCGCATGTGTTTGTAACCCCATTGGAGCAGTAAATTCTCACCTTTCAGCCAACACCTAGTCTAAATGATTCTATTTCTGCACAATGAGGTACGTTTATATATATCCGAGGCTTCTCTCTCTCTCTCTCTCTCTCTCTCTCTCTCCCTCTCTCTCTCTCTCTCTCTCTCTCTCTCTCTCTCTCTCTCTCTCTCTCTCTCTTAAATAGGTTATTATGATATAAAATCTCTGACCCGTCGGAATTGAGCAGTTTAGGAAATTAGTTTAGGATATGTGTTGCTAGTGCTTTACATAAAATGGCGTGCAGTTTAGGTTTGTCAGTACGTATCCAGAAAACATCAAGTCAAGAACAACAGAGGGTAAAACACTATTCAACCTGAGCTCAGAGTACGGTGGAACAAAACACCAGTAAAATATTATTTCTGGATAACATAATTTTCTTGACATCTAGCTCAATGAAATCGGATATCTCAGTGCAAAAGTGTTTATCAATAATTAATTGAAAAGCGGTCGATCTCTTGTCGAAGCACGTTTGTGAGCGATCGACACGGGACCAGAGCAGCCACCGCAATGACTGGAAGTGTTCCAAGTGAAGGTAAACATTCTTAGCTTAACATTCCATTCTGCATATTTCAGAGTGTTTATTTTAGATAGTGGAGATAGATGCTTCAATGTTAAGTTCAACTTACAGTCGGTGTTACAGTGCCCCACCTCAAAGAGCGCATGTAGTATTAACTTTACCCTGCCGCTGTTCTAACAAGCATACTAAATTGAAACACAAAATACTGATCCCGACCAGGGCTAGGAGGATCAGGTCACTCCCCAGGATGACACTACCAGAGTGATTCTGGCCCAGAGTCAAACCACTCCGCTGTGGATCAAACCACTCCCTTGAGAATCAAACCACTCCACTGTGGATCAAACCACTTCCTTTGCATGATCAAAACAACCTTTGCAGGATCAAAACACTCATCCGCTGCAAGATCAAAACCCTCCTAGAATAGAAACATACTGTCTCCCCTACATATGCTGCATTATGTTTTACACTGTATAATATCTATGTTCTGTATAATGTAATCTATGTTATGCCACTTATAGCTTATCCAGTGAAGCGATGAGGTCAATATTTTTCACGCGCAGCGAAGTACCAATTCATTTTTTGTCGACGTTAACACTTCACGAGATAAGTTAAAAGTGCAAAATCAGTGAATGTTCCATTTGTTACATATTTTCCAGACATTCGGATTTCAGGGAAAGCTCCTCAAACCAGCAATGGCAATATAAGAACAAAGGAATGTGATAACGAAGTTGAAATTCTTACACCAGTAAATCATATATCAAATCATATACGTTGCTTTTACCTCAAGTGGCTTTGGCTGTTTCTGCTGGAAATCAGTTGAGTTCCCGAACAATTATTCATGTACATGTGGTACGTGTAAGATATTGGTGTGCAAAGTTGAGAAAACAAATCAGTGAACTTTCTTTTGTGGGACTAAACGAATCAAGAAAATCTTTTTGTGGAGTCAATTTCTTCTGTTGTAAATACTTTCGTGATATAAGAGGAAAGTAATCTGATGATAACATGAATGATTATAGCTAGTCTTTGATACACCTGGTGTATCCGACAATGAATCTCTCTTTATATACACCGTTTATAGTACCTTATTATACATCTCTAAAAAAAAAACGACCTCCAGTCGAC
The DNA here is from genome assembly GCF_037392515.1 of Haliotis asinina. NCBI lineage: Eukaryota > Metazoa > Mollusca > Gastropoda > Lepetellida > Haliotidae > Haliotis > Haliotis asinina. Next base: position 6,728,047 of record NC_090283.1, on the reverse strand, counting down.
TCGGAGTAGCCAAGTGGTTAAAGCGTTTGCTCGTCCCGCCGATAACCCGGGTTCGATTCCAATGCGTGAAGTCCAATTGTGGTGTCCCTTGTCGTGATATTGCTGGAATATTGCAAACAGCGGCACAAAATTAGACTGACTCACTAAACTACCGGCTAGAAAGTAATCATAACAAACTGTGTTGTCGGTGCTGTTGGTGTTGTCTGTATTCAGGCCTCTAGCTTCATCGTCTCTAGCTTCATATTCACCTAAAGAACAATACAAACAATAGCTGATTGTTACCGGAGGGATAATAATCAGTGAAATCTGAACAATTCAATCGATAGAAGAATGACAGCAGCAATGCAGCAAGCAGTCCGTGTTGGTGATCGTCAGCTCGCTATGACAATTACAGGAATTATTTCCTCTTCCACCGGCGAGACTGATCTATATGTGTGTTGTGGACGCTGTGGGCGACTTCAAACAACCTGCCCTCTCAGACAGGAAAAAGAACTAGGAGCGTAACCATGGTAAATCGATTGTTTCATCTCGAAACACGACAGACCACAATGGAATAGATTTAAGATATCTTTTCAACACTGAAGAGTTTATGGTCGAGACCCTGATTATTTGAACAACACGGTCAATACAATCAACTTGGGCTGTCGTTCATCCACGCCATGTTCTAGACCTTGTGCGGATATTCTATGTCAAAACTTAAATCGGATTTACACAATCCACAAGGAGTGTGTACTGACATGACAGAAGGAGAATCAATACAGGAGGAGGTTCACCGACACTGTTTAATAATTGAATGTTATTTTTACTTTCAAAAATCCATATAACGCAGACGTGCTCTAGCAACCAACAGAAATACTTCTCATCTGCGTATACTTCTTCTCAGAGTACACGCATTGATGTCGTTGTCATGAGGACGAGTGTGGTAGATGTTGTCCATGTTGACTTATCCAACGTCACGGGAACATGTCAGTGAAAATATGATTTCCTCATATTCCTTAGTACTGGTCGATTACTATTGACATCCATGTTCATTGACTATTGACGTTCAGCCGGAAGATTGTCTCGGAATTCAGTATATGGCATGGGACAATTTCTGTGATGCGCCACTGAATCATGGCATCTGTTGGATACAACTGAACTACGTCGTCTGGTAATGTGAAATATTTGAAAGTTTTCATAATTTGTGCCTTTAAAGTTACGCAGCTTGAGCCTGATCACGTGACAACACGAAGACAAAGACTGGAGTTTTGAATGGACTTTTTAGCATTATGTAATACTCCGACTGGCATCCATGTCAGCTGCTGACAGAGCTTAAATTCTCTCCATGGTGGTTTACAATCAAGCCACATTTCACTTTGACCGCTTGACAAAGCCTTAGTTAGCGGACGTTTGTTAGCATTAGTAAAACAGGGATTTTTTCAAATATGTATTTTTGTCTTTTTTAAACTATTATTATTCTGCGTATATTCTCGACTTCAGCCTAAACATCATATTCAAGCCTTCCCGTTTCAAGAAAGATAGAAAACAAAGAGACCACCTGAAGACCAGCGACTACCCTGGCATGATCTAATAAACTGTGTTTCCATGAATACAATTCCACTCTCTACAAGACATTCGTTTTCATCGCCAACTCCCAGAACAAAGATGGTGACATTACTCGTTACGTGTGCCTAGAAGACGCGTCAAGTCCAACTGATCAAGCACTACTGGTATGGTATGTACAGATTCGATGGGACTCTTGCAGGAATAGCCGTAGATGGATGTGCCAAAGCTGTACGTCAACGTCGTGTGTCTCCTGATCCTCATCCCGGCATCAGAAGAGCGGCCAGCCAGACAGCATCATGCTAGGTTCAAGAATAAGCACAACATGAAGGACATCATCTTCCAACAGGACCTGATCAAGGAGCTGAAGGCGAGTAGGGTGGGATGCGCTTCCCAGTGTCATATTCAGACGACCTGCAAGTCTTACTTCTACAACAAGTCAACACGCCGATGTCGGCTTCATTCTACCATCTTCACCGACACCACAGGAGCCATACCTACAGAGGGATGGGACTACTATGGGAGACATGCAACTTCAGGTCAGTGACGAGTGACGAATGTTATAGGTGACTGAGTTCAGTTTTACGCCGCACTCAGCAATATTCCAGCTACGTGGCGGCGGTCTGTAAATAATCGAGTCTAGACTAGACAATCAAGTGATCAACAGCATGAGCATCGCTCTGCTCAATTGGGAACCGATGAGAGTCAACAAGTCAGCGAGACAGTTCACCCGATCCCGTTAGTCCCCTCTCACGACAAGAATGGGTTTCTGAAGACTAATATTCTAACCTAGATCTTCACTGGTCGGATGTTATGAGAAAGTGCTGTAGAATGTATCATAGTTATATCATCGAGTGCTGCAAATATTCCAAAGAAGTCTGTTGTTAATACTGATTATGTAAACACTCTTCGTTGAACCACAGGCAAACTGTAGCGCAAATGGGTTGCGCAGCACAGAGAAAATGACCAGTCTTCTTACATGCGAGCGAAGCGAGCAAAGGTTGGCAACGTACTTTCCTCAAAATATAATATCGCCACCATCAAAAGTATACACCTATTTCTTCACTTGGTTGTGCTCTCACATTTTCCAACCCCATGCTGAACAATTACTCACGTGAAATATTTTTTAATTCAACAGTTTAAGCGCAACTCGTGGCAGATCAGACCGTCCTTCGCCTCCATTCCCCCTTCCAGCTTCCGGTTCAAAGGAGTGAAGAAACAGGAGTGTATTATTCCACATGGAATACTTACTGTTACCTCCCCTGCTTCATTCGCCCTTTACGCCAGAAGTGTTTTATGTAGAATAAATGTTACGAAAAGTCTAACAATAGCGACGACAGATAAGACAAATAAACCCCAAAAGGTTCATGATAAAATTAGGCAATATTTGATTTCTTTCTAATTTCTGCTTATTCTTGTCCAGGATAGAATAGGCCTTCAGCAACCCATGCTTGCCATAAACGACGACTATGAGTGTCGTAAGAGGTGACTAACGGGATCGGGTGGTCGGGTTCGCTGATGTGGTTGACACATGTCATCGGTTCCCAATTGCGAAGATCGATGCCCATGCTGTTGATCATTGGATTGTCTGGTGCAGACTCGATTATTTACAGATTGCCAAATATAGCTGGAATGTTGCTGAGTGCGGCGTAAAAGTAACCCCACTCACTCCCTGTAAATACGAGTCTGGACCAGACAATCCAGTGATCAACATCATTAGCTTCAGCATCCGTAATTGGGACAGGGTGGCACGTGTCAGTCAAGTCAGCGAGCCTGACTCCCGATCCCGTTAGTCGCCTTTTACAACAAGCATGGGTTACGTTCGTCAGTTCTAACCAGGATCTTCGCTGGTCCCATGGGATACCTCAAACAAGAGACACCATCTGCAAAAGTTGTACAGTCAGACACTGAAAACACATGACGTAGATATACATGGGTATGACAGTGCGTGTGAACACCCGGTGTCATCACTCGCCGTCAGTGATCCACTCGATACTGCCATCGCTGTTTGCCGTTTACCACCAAATCCAATCCGTGTAAGAGAAAATGAATACTGGTGCACAGTGCTTACCTTTCTATGATGATATGAGAATATTTATTTAGCAAATCGATTTCTACATGTATAATGTAATACGTTTAAAACACACTCGCGTTTAGAACGTGATCAGTTTTCACGAATTTTATTTTTTTGTCTTGACCATTTGTACATGCCAGTCACATCGCATTTCACGAAATGTCCATATGGCAGTAGATCCCTTAGAGTTGCAGTACAATCAGGTCACTCACTACAATATATTTACACTTCTTATTTGGGTATGTGGTACTAGTTTAGTCAGTGTATAAACGAAATTTTAACTCACATTTCTTTGACTTCTCTTTGCAGTTAAAAGAAACATGGCAAAGACGACAGCAAAGGCACCAGATTCGGAATCGTCAGCTGATATAACTGCTTCAACAGGGACGACGCAGTCCTCTGGGGTGGAAGTTTCAGAAGAAGTCAGAAGTTCTCCTGGGACGACGGAGGAAAGGACAGTTACAGAAGCCGGTCTAGAAACATCCCCTAGCGACACTTCCACACAAAAGAGTCGTCTGTTGTCCACACTGGCAGCACGATATAGGTCCAGAACGTCAAGCGGCACAGAGATGGGTGGAGCTAAGGAGAATCGTTTGACGAGTCGCATGGTGACCAAACCATTTGTGAAGCTGTGGACAGTCACTCCCGAGTCTCTCCCTCCCGGGAAGCTAGCCTCCATGTCCACTAGAGACAGTCTTTCAACGATGGAAGGGGGGATTAAAAGAGCATCTGGGTCGCATGTCACCACAGGACCGACTGGTAATGTGATCTCCTCTTCTCGCACATCCACCTCTTCCACTACTACCGCCTCCTCCATCTCCTCAGCCTCGTCCACATCCACATCCATACCAACAACTGATCGGGACACAACTCGTAATGCAAACACACATTTTTCTCAACCAGTGTTGTCAACGCCAGGTAGCAGATCAGATGATGATAACACATCCCCACGAACGGATAATATGACAGAAACTGACAGTTCCACATCGTTAATATCAAAGGATACAACGGTTGGCAACATAGGTCAGGTGGTTCCAACATCTGACCACAACGAGGACCAGCACGATGAGCTGAACCTTCTCACCACTGAAGATCATGCTCAGTTGTTTGAATTGTCAACCGGTCTGGCGATTCCAACTGAGACAACCGGAGACGAAGACGACGACGAGGCTGGGACGATCACAGTCATGATGGTATTTGGTGACGATGACGATGACGATGACGATGACGATGACGAGTCTGAAACTACCAAGTTCATGATGGGACACGATGTGGAGTCCACAGTGAGTGTCATATCTATCGGTGGGGACGACGACGACCACGAACACCATCATCACATACTGGGCCATGACGTGGACGATGACGGCGAGGTTTCCTCTACGACTGATGTCTCAGCCATTACACCTGAACGAGGACCCCAGCACGAAGGTCACGCTGGCAAGACCACCGAGAGGAAATCTCCTTATGCTACACTGAGACTCGACAAAAGTAAGATTGTATATGATTGTAGTGTGAACACAAACACCAAGCAGAAGTTCGATATCGTAAAGTGTCTGAAACTAGTAGCCTGGTCATGAAATTGTCACCTTTTTCACAATGTAGTTGACCGATGTATGATTTCTTCTTGAAGGTATGGCGAACTCTGGGTCTTCGGAATCGGTAGGTATTTTTCAATAGCAACATAGGCAATGGATAACTAGATTTTCTTTGTTAGTAGCGCCTTATATTTCGTCTGTAGAGGTTGCCCAGTCAGCTCTTTACCCATGGTACTCATATCTTTACAAGTGGAACATATCTGCAAGACAATTAACGACATTTCTGATTTCTTAATACTGAAGGCTGCGAAATCATCATATAGTTGAACTATTGTTCAAAGGGCCACAAACCAACTTCCTCGCTCGCATATAATTTGAATTTTTAGTTGCCAAATTTCTCTCGAGGAAAATGTTAAAAAGTGAAACGGGTGTCTTTTTTATGGCATAGGTCAAATCAGGACATGTCCACTTTAATTAGGTTGCTCCAGAATATTCAACCGGTAATATCAACCTCGCCATTGCTGTATCCTGTCTGTCTGTTCCAGCCGACCTCTACTGGAAGTTCTGTAGCGGGCAAGGTGGCTGCCTATGTAGTGTTTGGAGTGGTTCTCCCTCTGTTGGGTGCGGTAGGCTATGCTGTGTACCGTCGGTGGAGGACGGGGTCCTGGATTCTTCTACACAAGCAGGATGAAAGCTTGAGCCTACAGCTCGTGTCCTCAACCGATGGACTGACGATGTAAAACAGGCGATACAGCCTTTTGTTTTGGGGTGTAAATGTGGGGAGTGTTGTGTGTGATGCTTTGTCACGATTTACCTAAATGCATAATTTATCAAATCATCAAGCAAATTATTCCACATTTACTCTTCCTTTGTTACAAACAACATCGTAAGCTGTTACATTGCTGAAACAAATATGGTCATTATTGTGGAAATGGCCACTTTGGCAGAGATTCCTTATGAATGTGGAAAGGGTTTTACTGTTTTTAGTTTCTCCTCACGAACTAAACGATCGGCACTCATTTAAAACCAAATTGATGGTTTGGCAAACAGTGGTTAACAAGTTTCCAGATCAGTAAGATAACTCTGGACAAGGTGGAAACACTCGCCAGTCAATTACTGTCCGGTACGATGACAAAGAAACTATTTTTCTATGGGTTGATGAATTAAGTGTACTATATTTTGTTTGATCAACGACATATGTATTACTGTTCTTGCCTCTGATATGACTGGCGATGACATATGTATTTTACTATTGAATGTTGTTTTAAAGGTACATGCTGATACGCTGTGTTTGTTATGTACAGATGTAAATGTATAAATGTACAGGCGCCTTGGTTGCTGGAGCATGAGAACAAATGTTTCTGAGGGCGCAGTATTGACGTGGCCAGGTCAGCCTAAGATCATGTGGCATTAAGTTGGAACCTCGACATGGATGTTGGACTTTTATATAACTCTATTCTCAATCAGCAAATCAAAATGTTTCGCAGCTTGAACAGCTTGTTTTGCACACATGAATGTTGCTTTCTGACTGACTAAGCGCTATTTTATAATTTTCCATGTATCCCGCTTACAGGCGATGTATTATTTTCAATGTACACCGCTGGGAATTCCGAACTCTTCTGGTGCTTCATGGTAGTACTTCTTTGTCTCGAACATCATTAAATCACGCATGAAGCACGGAAACTACCGATGTTATGCGATTGAAAAAATTCGAGGGAAAGGGAGATAACTCTAAATCTGTTTACTTTGTGTCGTCTGCAAAATGGCGATTCGCCTCGAGTTCAACAGATCGAAGTGCTTCAAACAGTTTGAAATTAATATTCTGGTGTTCGGTAAGATAAATGCGTTGTTCACTGGTCCCTCGATGTCAATGGGCTCATGTACCCACGAGGTTTGTTTATGTTTATACTTGACTCTTGAGCCCATGCCCCCCTCGTGACTAGTGGACAACTTTTTAATTTTTAACCTGTCAAAAACCTAGATTCCTTGATATAAAGAGACCAGATATGGTGATAGGTCCACGGTGCACAATCTGACATGACAACATGTAAGACCTGGCCTGAAGATAATCTCAGTCTGTCGAAAGCTTTCGTTCCAGTCGTAATCTGTAATTACGTTCTCCCTGTTGTGAGCCCTTCCCTGACAATATGCCCTCTCTTCCCCAATACTTCATGCCAAAGGATAGTATTTTCGAATGTAACATACACTCGGATTCAGATTAAGTGCCCAAGTATTACTACTTTAACATATTTAATTCATGCTTTGAATACATAAAAAAACACGTCCCCTGTTTACCTTAACGTCCTCGAGCTCACTACGTAAATACTGCCGATTTCACTCAGGAGCGTTGGACTACTCTCATCCTGGTTCGACACGGGCTAGCAGATGTCGTAACAGGAAAAACGGGCAATTGTCTATTGCAGATAACTGAACCCGTCTTGGCAGAGACGTATAAACCCAACACGTTTGACCGTAAGAATCAATCGTCGAAGGTCTTGTTGTGCAATGCACATTTGATGTTCCATGGCTGAAACAACGCCAGTGCGCAGCAACTCCCCCATTGCTCCAACCTCTTCACAAATCCAGATCATAATAATTATATTCCACACAACACATGTAAACTGATTTGGGGTGTGATTTAACTTTACCTTCGGAATCCCTGGAGATTTACTTTGTTCTGCATGTGAACATAGTTTATCACTGAAAACATTTACGTCACATAAAACTGCAGAACATTCATATATCTTCGATTAATTGCAAATTTTATCATTGTACAAAATTGCCAAATAAATATAAATAGTACACGTGTTTATCATTTACTAATACGAAACAGCTTTCTGATATTTGAACATTTTCCGGACTCCACCAAAATGTTGTTAAAGAAACTATCATCACTGAAAACGCAAAAGTTGTTATCTGTCGCGGCGGGTTGAAACCGCAGAAAAGAAACAGCCACTATCTCGTCGTGCATGGGATACACATGCCTGATGAAACATGAAGTTGAATGCTGATGTGAAACAGTTGATGATTAAAGTGCACGATTTTCCCCCGTGTTGAAGCCGAAAGGTGCTAACCATTTTATGCCATTAATAAATTCCGTAAGCGGGCATCAAAAGCTTTTAGAGTACCAACAAGTGTACTGACAAATGTTCTCGAACACAACATTGTGAGGGTGATGCGAAACAGGTAGGGGTCGTCTAAAAATCACACAAATTAAAACATTTGGACAGCTTTCAAAAGAACCTTGTAAGGCAGTCTATCAATGAGCTCTATTCTGAAAACAAATACATTTCGCTGAAAATTTTAAGAAAAGCATTTGTATCAAGAACCCAACCTCAGAGTTTCAAAGTATATACTCTGGCGACTCTTACGGGTATCGTTATAAGAACATTTCGGGGGAGAATAGGTCAGTACTCTGTGAACGCCCTGATATCGTTCACTTGAAAAATAGTGTTCTCGGGGTTATAAAGATGCCCGAGAAAGGGTTCGAGCCAGTGTACTTGGACGAGACCTGGATCAATGCCTCGCACACTGCCAGCACTCAGTGGGTACCCGATGGAGGTGATAAGGGGTCACGTAGAAAGCTGGCTCTGGGGAAAGGAGAGCGATTAATAATTCTCCATACTGGTTGTTCCAGCAGTCTTTCACCCAGACTGCGACTTGGTATTCAGGGCAAAGTCCACAGATAACAGAGAATACCAATCTGAGATGAACGGTGCAGTTTTCCTCGATTGGGTTAAAAACAAGTTGGTACCAGCTCTACCAGAGAAGTCTTTTCTCGCAATGAACAATGCCCCACACCACGGCGTGCAGGGTCCGACAGTAAAGTTCCGAACAGTCGAAAAGGTGATACATCATGGCTCGACAATTTTCAGATCGCACGGCTTTCAAAGGCAAAGGAGCCTCACCCATATGAGATCATAAAACCCCACAAAGGTGAACCTTTCTACAAAGTTGACAGTTACATAAAAGGTAATGGTTACGATATTCTGGGACTTCCACCTTATCACTGTGACCTTAACCCCATTGAAATGATATGGGATATTGTCAGTGGAGGTGTTGCCGGATCAAAAGCAAATTTTAGATTACGTGACGTAGAGGTTTGGGTTAAGGAATACCTTAACAAAATCACGACTGAAACTGTGTCAACGAGGCAGCTAACGTCATTGAGCAAGGTTACTGGTCTCGGAATGGTTTACAACAGGCAACTGTGGCATCACTGTGTTTCAAGATGGCCCCCCGCCATGACTGGCTGTTCCGTGTCTGTGGTTCCACCCCACCTCGACAGATAGCATCATGTGCGCAGAGTCGGTATATGGTCTCTGATTTGCGTTTTCAGTGATGATAGTTTCTTAAGCAAGTTTTTGGTGCAGTCTGGAAAATGTTCAAATATCAGAAAGCTGTTGGGTATTAGTGAATGATAAACATGTGTACTGTTCATATTTATGTAACAATTTTGTACAATGATAAAATTTGCAATTCATCGAACCGTTTCTGACTCAAGCAGACTGTAAAGATAACCTTCAGTCCCTCTCTATTAACAGGAGCTGTCAGAAAGGTTAACTTCTACAAGTACATATTTTAGACCTAATGCCCTGAATGCTGGATGAGAGAGAGGATGAAGGTTAACCTTGTGGTTACAGCATTTTCTCGTCACATCCTGGGTTTGATTCACCACCTGGATACAATGAGTGAAATCCATTTCTGGTCTCTCCTGCCATGACGTTGCTGTAATATTGGTAAAGTCAGCGTAAAACGAAACTCACTGAATACAATTGCTGAAGACATTTTCTTGGCTTGATGTCTCTGGTCACTTCATGGTGGCTGTCTGTATGTGATGGAATCTCTAAGTTCTCCGAGCAGGAAGCACGAGAAACACATTTCCTTACTGGACTTTTATTTACAGACAAAACTACAATATCTCATATTACTGAACTGATCATGAAGAAAAAAAGAACAATTCTTTTAGAAACGTAACAACAAAAAACACAAAGATACACTTAGTAATCGCTTATGACAGCTTTGGCACTTCTTGTAATGGGGTAATGCTCTATTGTATCGGTGGTCGACTGCGTCTGAGTGAGGACCTGTCCAACCCTTGCTCCGCAATAACGTCACCTTCCATGAGACTGGGTTGACAGGACTCAATGTTTAACCTGATGCTCAGGAGATATCAGTATGACATTCTTGTCTTGAGAACTGGGATGACATACTCTCTTATCTCCGTCTTTTCTCAACCACAATTTGCTTGTATTTAAAATCATGAATCAATAATTTGAGAAGGGTATGTTTTAAGAAGAATGAGAAATCAGAACATACAACATGTAAGGCAACAGAAAAGGCCAGCTCAAATAACTGAAAGGCCAAATGAAAACTTATGAAGCCCTTGAAAAACATGTCTTTTATCTGGAAAATTACTTTTTGCCCAAACCCTATTATCTTCGATCTGTGAATGACGTAATCAGTAGGCTTTCCAAAGGATGTCACCAACTCAACTACTGACATCATCTGTGGGATGGACAGGACATGATATATACCACTTTATATTAATATTGAAAATAACTATTATGCATAGCAATATGGACTAGAGTCAGACACCCATTCCTTTCTCGACTAAGTCATGATGTCACATACTGGTCAGTCACATACTGGACCCCCGATTGAGGCAACTTTGAGTTCACTGCTCCCAGCATTCATCATATTATAGGCAAATCCGTTTCAATGCCAGAATCAGATTTGGTCCCAAAGGCACTGTGGGGAACTACAGACATAGGTAATGCTCAACATTTTTCTGAATTCCTAAGCATGGAATTAAAGGTCTAATATACTAAGAGAAGCAAATAAAGGGTCACAGGAAAATTCAAGCATTCCTTTAATATTTTCCAGTTTTCTTCTAAAGCTTGGAATAGGGTTGTGGTAAAGAAACCTGGAATATAAAGAAGGACTATTTGAAGTTTTCTCTGATCATTTATTTGTTTCTCTCGGTATATAATAAGCTGTTACTGTTACTTGCAAGAAAACCTTTATGAATAAATTTCAATTCATCACTGGTAAGAGTAATTAAATATTCCTGTCCTTTCACTTCACAAAGCTTAATCAACTGAAAATCAACTATGGCAAACTGAAACCAGGGCCCAATTTTAAGCATAGTTACTTGCACTATTGTATTATGAGTCTAACTTGTACAAAGTGCAATCAATTTTTGAGAAATATATCAACAATAAATCTAACATTATAAGCATAAGCATGTCAGCTTATTTTTCTTCTAAACTTTGAATAGCTATGGCACCAAAACACTGCTATTTATAGACTTCTTGTACACAGGGATCAGCTGTGACTCCATGTTGCTGTGGTTCCATGGGTACTACATCATGAAAATATGTTTATGTGCACCAAAACCTCTGACGTTTAAACACACTGTCTTGCAACTGGAATTTGGCTTGTATAACTAAATTTTTATCTAAGGTTGCGCCTGGTGCAAGTAGGTTAATCTCTCTTTAATCGAGCCCTGGAATCGATTGCTGGAAGAGTTATTATTTAAACAACCTCAAAGAGAATTGAAATGACAAATGAAAGAATGACAAATATTGGCCTGGTCCTCCACTCACAACATGATGTGTGGCAACAAATGTAAGAAACATATCAGTTTAAGTCCTTGTGATTTCAGATAATGGAGAACAACTTGACATCTATTCTCACTCAAATCATAAGACAGAAAATTGTGTTAATTTTATGTCTGAACAAAATTGAACAAAGCTTCACAAATGATATATTAAAAAATATGAAGCATAATATCTATGTATCAACTATTGATTACTAAAAATAAACAATAGCATTATATACTGCTGACGACCAGCTTCTAACACTCAGAGGAGTGAAAAAATATAAAGCTAAATTTATGCTATGAAATATGATATCGGAATATGAAAAAAGTGAATTACCTTGGTCTACCTTCGGAGGGATCATTGTGCAAATATAACAATGCTGTTTGTTCTATCAACTAAACAATGACAAATCATCAATACAAAATACATAACAAAACAATATCAAAATACAATTGAATCAAAGCGAGGTATACTTGTATTTGATTTACACTAATATCAAGAAATCTAACATATAAAAACGAAATTGGAATATTATGATATGGAGGAATCGCAATTCATCACCTGAAAACAAAATGTGAGATATGCAGGGCTGGTACTTTCAGTGAACTGGTGACAAAAATACACGAGACAAGGAATACACAGTGTAAGTGGTGAAAGGTGTGAAAGAAAAAAACTGCACAAAATCAAAAACCCTTTGTGCCAAAACATCCTGACTTTGTTCAAGTACTTTCTTAACTATTTGCCGACAAAATATAGATATAGCCTTAATTAGCCACTTGCTATTTTGCAAAATATATCAACAACTTTATATCCATACCCTACCACTTAAACAGGGCTTCAATCATTCAGTAAGACTTTGGATGAATCATTAAACACATCCACAATCAGTGAACAGTAGACAGACACACATACAGCCTGTGAATGCACAGATAAGACACTGACTCCCTGTTTAAACCTTGACAGACACTGGAACAGTCTGTGAATGTAAACTTACCACACAAAATGTCTGTGAATGCATAGGCAAGCAACCACAAATATACACACAAAGTATATAGCTGAATACTAAGGACAACACATTCTCCTCTCATAGTGAAACAAAGTACCATATATTGTGGATGTCTCTCATCACCCCTAGCACACACTCAGTAAGACAATTCCAAACACTTTGTTTCTTATCTGATCAATGTCCTTTACTATGAGTGATTAACACAGAATGAATGGTGGTAAAGCAGAGAGAAAAAGAGCTAAATGTGGAGAAGGGAAAATATTACAAATGTGAGTGGAAACAATATTTTTCTGAACATTAATTTTGCTCCTGGTGCTCATTTTTTCATGTACATTCTGGTCACTATTGTTCCAATAAATTGGCCAAAATTCTGTAGTAAACAGGAGCTGATTTGAGACTTCATGTTTTCAAGATGATGTTTGGTTACATTTCCCCATTACCAAGGCAACATAAAATGCTGAATAGTGTAAGTGAATAGTTGGGTAGATTTCATCAGTCAATGTTGTGAGGTAGGACTGGGGTACTGGACAATGGACAAGGTTATATTTACTTTCATTCTTTACAATATGAATTTCAAGAACTGTCAACAACATCTCGCTTTACATGTTGAAAAAGGAAAAAAAATCACAAAAAAAAACTTCTGTAACATTTCCTCATGCCAAAGAACATTTTGCTAAGACAAGACACAACTTTAACCATAGCATAGCCTAACCACCTACGCTGTTCAAGCAGTGAGAAAATGTCTCACAAACCGGAACTGCTATGTAATTCTTCTCTCTTGTAGATATCTTTTTTCAATTCTTTTACAGATTTGGACAAGTCTGGACCATATTTATGGTCAGGAAAAGAGTAATCAAAAGGTCTGCTAAACAAAAACAAAATTTCAGCAAAGCACTGTAATCCTTGTACCTGACTAAACACCCCAACCTTCACAGACTTAAGGATACATGGCGGTGTTTCTTGCTTTATGATATAAAAAATAACAATCCAATCCATGGACTAGTTTGTCAGTAACAACATTTACACAAGGAGAAAAAGTATTGAGAAGAATGAATATAAAAACATTGAACTTATAAACAGTGATACTTTTAAAATGAAACAAAATAACTTTTAAATATATTTGTTGCAAAAGAAACCTGAAATATTATTACATCAACCATTTCTACAGTGAAAAAAATACAACATGAATTGAGCATTATTATACGATACAACTGCATCCCACTGACAGCCGCCAACAACTGAAGCAATGTCAGGAAAGTGAGTACCAGCTGATTTCTTCAGCACAATCTGGTCGCAAGTTATACCCGCAGTTCAGAAACAATGGTCCAAAAGATATTGTGAAGATATAGCAGTTTTAAAATCAATATTTCTTTTGCAAGTTCCTTGCTAGCCTTCACAGCAGAATCATCTATAGTCTTGCCAAATACCTAATCAGAGTATAACAATCTATCTGTCTCTGATGCAAAAGTTACTGAAAGGTTCACAACAATCCGGGGCTGATTTATTATAATGGCTAGACGTTTTTCCTTTGGCGCCTCCCCCCCCAAAAAATAACAATAATAATAACAAAAAAACATGAAACTGAAAAAAGATCAAATAAATGTTACATTTATAAGATAATTTTTCAACATGTTTTAGTTTTCAAACTGACATTTTAATGGTTTATACAGAAAATGAGTTGTTTGTTTATATATTTTGAATATTTGTGGTCCACGAAAAGTAAGATCACTTTTCTTTGGCTTTTTTAAAATTTCGACATATTTGAAAACCAAGCTGCAACATGCATTGGCCAGAGTAGGTAAAAACCTTGCTGAGTGTTTGCACAAAATTAATGTATCCATGCTGCACTATGTTAACCTGCGACTAATGAACTACTTTGCCGACAGTGATGTGCTATGCTGCACTGCTTTAGTGTGGGCGGCCTGCAGAGACACACACAGAAATATCAAGGACATAGTTTAGCAGGGCTCCAGAAAAGGGCCGTATCGGCATATGTACGGGTACAAAATATGCACGATACGGTAGGAAAGAAATTAGAAAATGTAGCAGACGCGCACCACAGCAATGGTGTATGGTCTTAGAATTATTTACGGACGTATTTATCTGAAAAAGTATTGCTTCATTGTTTATTGACCTGTTTACACAAGAGTAGCAATGTTGTGGTGCATGTATGAAACAAAACACAAGATTACTTACATGCCATTCAATCCCATTCAGTACTCTAACTTTTCTCAATAAGGGGTATGTACGCCTCATGTTGAAAAATTATCTGGAGCCCTGATTTAGTATATTGTAATGCTGTGTGAAATCACATAAAATATGCCATTTGAATATCAGATAAAAAGAAGCGCTACTCAGCTACCAGCCACAGGGGCGTCATTGTTCAAGAGACTCTGAGATTCAACAATCAGTTTACTTTGGTAATATCGACACAACATCTATGACTAGCAGATACTGTTCTGACTGGAAACACATTGACTTAACCGCATAAATGACAAGAAAACCCACAGACAAATAGAGATATCAATAAATTCAAACAACCAAAATACTGCTGAACTTTTGATAGACGAATGAAATAATTGTTTGATGAATGAAACATCACTATAACAAAAAGATCAAAACACAAACTGAACACATGAGGATTTGGTCATTTTTGACAAGGAGCACTACCTCCTTCTAAAACCTCTCTGGCCATGATAAAAGTTTCACACTTCAGAAAAGGCTACTTCAATGCTTTCCTAATCACAAAGTTGAAAGAAAAGTATTACATGAGTATGTCTATATTACAAGTCATAAATCTGAGCTGACTCCACGTATGTTTAACCAACAAGAACCTCAGACCAAATCTTGTATGGCCACATGGCACAACCCTAAACATTAAGTGAAGCACTTCAAGGAACTGATGTCTCATACCTTCCTGCCACAGAAACTCATTGTAGTCACATTTCTTTTGTACTGTGATAGAGTTCCTTCACCAAACAATTTTAAATTAAGTTTTCTCACTGATCCCTTACAAAGGTTGCGCAGTAAATACAGCAAGGCTAAACCACCCTGAGACTGACAGTATTCAGGGTGAAAAGCACCATGATAAGAGCATTGACGTATTTCTGAGTGATACTTTGGTTTACGTGGATCAGAAGATTAAACACACGTTCTCAAGTGACTCTTTCTGGTGTGGTCTGACTGATTTATGTACCATGACATAATACAAGGAGCCAGACATGGACACAGTGCTCTCTGGTAGAGGAAAACACAATCTTGTCCAGCCATGAAATCTGTCTGACATAGGGTGCACACCCTGGTCCAACCATGAAATCTGTCTGACAAAGGACAACAGAGTCTGGTCAATCATGAAATCTGTCTGACATAAGGAACAAATTCAGACCCAACCATGAAATCTGTCTGACAGATGACAACACAATTGGGTCCAACCATGAAATCTGTGTGACAGATGACAACACAATTGGGTCCAACCATGAAATCTGTCTGACAGAGGACAACACAATTGGGTCCAACCATGAAATCTGTCTGACAGAGGACAACAGAGTCTGGTCTACCATGAAATCTGTTTGTCATAGGGCAAACTATCAAACATGAAATATGTGCGACAGATCACAACGCAATCTGGCCCTGTCATGATATCTATGCAAGATGACAACATAATCAGGTCCAATAAAAAATCTGTCTGCCAGAGGACAATACAATCTGGTCCACCATGAAATTGGTCTAACAGAGGACAACACAATCTGGTCCACCATGAAATCTGTCATTGATCTTCTGAAGGTGATGCCCAGGGAGACATATAACTGAACCTGCTGGAAGGAGGGTTGGAAACCACTGTTTACTGTTTTCACAATAATTATCTGCTAAGTTAAAAGCTACCCAACAGTAAAAGTGGTCGTCTTTAAGAAACTGTCATTAGTAATTCATAAATTGTCACAGTCTTGGACTAGAGTACTGTTAATTTCAACCCTGGTAATTCTCACTGAGCACTATGATCTCCAAATCATGCTCGTGAACATTAATACAAAAATACGTTTTTAACACTGGAACAGCCACTGAAAATAGTCACATTGTGCAAAACATATTTGTCATTCAGGCATTATGCTTCCTCTTATATAGTTCTAGATAATGTCAAGTAGATATCATTTGCTGACATCATCCAGCCTCAGCACTCGGCAGACATAAAACTGCCAAAAATATAGAAATATATATACTATGTCTTTCTTTGAAAAATACATTTCTCACAGAGAATTCAGCATATAAACAGACATCAGGAAATGTTTAACACAAACACTTGTATTACAATCATGTGTGTTATAGCAGGTGGCAAAATATAGTCAATAGCTCAGTATGATCAGGGTGGAAAAATATATAAATATACATATACTTTTTAGCAAAATATCTCAATGTGATAACCATGAGCACTGTACAGGCGTATTTGTAATTACTATATTATGCTTTTTAGGTCTTTAGAAATATACATATTTGACTCAGAAAACATCTATCATGCTGACTATAGCTTGGCTCTGTATGTCATAATACAGGTAGTCATGTTCCACAAAGGCACAGAGGTGTATTTCATGTTATTTTTCTCAAGTTTTAAAAAGGTCTTTTTTCACAGCAGTGAAGAGTGTTAGAAATATAGAGCCTAGGAAATGATAACGTTTATGACAGTGATCTAAATAGGGCTGGGACATCTCCAAATTTTCTACACAGGTGCCCCACCCCCTATTATCCTATCCACCCTTGATACCTGTTATTCTAATTCCTGACATCCAGTTTGCAAGAACAGGCAATATATTTTTCCGCTCAGAGACTAAAATGTCAAGTTTTTCAATATGTTAACCATGTATTATATTAAAAAGAAGTAACTGTAAATTATGGTTAAATCTCCCAAAACAATACAACCTTTAATTATGGAAGAATAAGACAATACATTGTTTAATATATCAGTCAACAATACATTGTTTAATATATCAGTCAAATGATCGTAATGGGTCCAGGTATTGAGACAGGAACCTGGATCCAACTCATAACCCACCCATCCCTGGATCCGGTTTGCCTGTCCCAGCCCTAGATCTAAACGTTTTTCTAATGTATCATGGCACATTACCCGGATCCAACTCATAACCCACCCATCCCTGGTATCCGGTTTGCCAGTCCCAGCCATAGACCTAAACGTTTTTCTAATGTATTATCAACTCTATGTCCATAGTTTATGCACTTGTGTGAATACAACTGCAAATATAATAATTGTGCTTACACACTGACCAGCAGTAGTCAGTGATTAGGACATTATTACCCTGACATCATGCATTGTATTGTTCAGCTGGACATTGACCAAACCCTGTGAACCATCAAACAAGTGTAGTTGTTAACCTATCACACATGTAACAGCTACAGTGTCAAAACTCACATGCATTAATCATCCTGAAACTGCATTTATAATGTCATTTTATTGTCTGATCATTCCATTAAGTTTAATGAATGGAGCGATGTGTACCAGTTTCAAGACCTAGATACTTCATAGTCTTTGTAAATACATCTGGCTTATAAAATTTCAAACACTCTGTAATTTAAGTAGGGCAATATATACTGTAACTCTCAATTCCTTAAAAATTACGTGCCCTGACTCCCCCAGGGCCTCAGTTTTGTTATTTTCAGAAATGGAGTGTTACTTGGACATTACCCTGTACTTCCTTAGGGAGAAATCTGATCACTACAAAAAATAACACTGCAATTACCTCCCTTACATACTGCAATTACATCCCTTTGTAAGGATGCATGATAAATATTATATTTTACCTGACCACTTCCCTGAGTCAGTATTCTCTGTGTGTCCTGGGGCAATAATGCTGAAGATTACAAGTTACAAGTACAACAGACGAAATATTTCAATGGTAAATATGCAGAACACGTGATGCTAGTATTCTGCACCAACTGCAGTTGTCATCAAACAAAACCATCAAAACTACAAGCACAGACTCTTTGAGCAACTGTCTCTATAAAACGAAAAAGGATTATTATGAATAATGAAAATAGCACTACTGGAACTCAGCACGTGGACTGTGTCAGTCTCACCTGGGTATATAGATAGTATTACACTTGCAAAAGCCACAAAGTGTTTTTTGATATTGTACACCACAAACTGTAACGAGAACCCTCTCCCAGGGTGTGGATATCAGTAATTCATTGCCCAAACTTGAACATGATAATTGCACTTATTTAACCTGTGACATGAGATCACATGTTATATTTAACTGTGACACTAAGTCACGTCATGCTTTCGACTGTGAAACAGGTCTTAACACTAACTGTGACTAAAAATGGCACATCCCACCTACAGACGTTACACAAAGGTCGCACAACATACCATCAACTTTTACACAAGATGTCTCCAAGACAGGATCGCTCATCATTCTCTTCACTGTGACACAAAAACATGCACGCCTCATCTGATGACCTGAATTTGCAGATCATGTCGGTAACTCAGACATGAGACGTCCAGTCAATGGGCGATTCAACAACTGCCTGTCAGTCAGCACCAGTAGCAGGAGAAAGAATAGGCCATTGTGGTCAGTTGTGATGACTCCTGGTGGGTGTGTACTGTACCTTTGTAGTGCAGCATCAACAGCGACTCATCCTCCACTGATGGATCTGTAACACTACAACCTTGTCCCCGAGAGCATAGCACTCTCATCTCCGATGGGCATGTCACTGAAAAACAAAGTCAGGTAGGTTCATTGAGCGACAGCAAAGGTGAGAAAACTGGAGCTTGCTGTAGTAGGGCACATAAGTGGGTCCAAGTACTTCGCTGTCCTTAGCGCCTACACTTGGTCAGGTCTAGCAAAGTCATATTTGGCGGTCGCACAATTTTGAACTTGTTCTTGAATATAAGCTTATCACCAGAAATCTTGTACCAGAAGTGAGCTGGGTCCGTCTCACATATCCCAAGTTGGCGAGCACAAAGGGAGCTGAGAACCAACTAAGTACCGTGAGACTTACAGGCCCTGCTGCATTGATGATAAAGTATATTTTATTCGCTATAAACCTGAAAATATTTTCAATACGGGACATAGGATGACTGAGATTATGTCGGGTAGACAGACTCACATGGATCCTGGCACTGCATGTTTCTGCAGCATCTTGCGATGTTGTTTATGTTCCTGCTCAAGGTTGATGACACACTTCTGGATCTCGGTGACCGTCTGGTAGCACTGCTTTGTGTCCTCGATGACCAGGCGCGGACGCGGTTCATCATTCCCTGAGTACACTTCCTGACAGCCACACTGCTCTGAAATAACAGAACAGGGACGTCAGGGACAGAACACTCATGTCAGGCCAGCACTATGTAACAGAGCACTCATGTCAAAATTTGTTTCCATGATATGGTTTCCTTACATCCACTTTCAATGGGCTGCTATGCTTCACTTATCATATGACACTGACAACATGTGACACTGACAACATATGACACTGACAAAATGTGACACTAACATGTGACACAGACAACATATGGCACTGACAATATGTGACATTGACAACAAATGTCACAGGCATGAACCACTGACAACATGTGACACTGACAGTATCTACTTAACAGTCAGCAATTTCCAGCATGATCACCGTGGGTTAACAATGCAAAGAATCCACACAACAATATTTCAGCTAAGTGACAGCCTTGAATGAATAATGTATAACATGACAACCCTGCACTAAGCCTCGCAAGCATGGGTTTCTGAAGGCTTATTCAACCTGGACAATCACGGGTCTGATGTCTTGTGAAGAGAGACCTATTCCTACTCTGTTCAAGGAAGACTAACTGACTATATTCTGAATAGTTTCTTGGCTATTATTTAGCCACTCAGTCTGTTTGTCGTGATTTGTACATACAGCTTGATTCAACTTAACTAGGAAAACAAGGCACCAACAACTGTACACATATTGACTGAATTCAAGACCATGGTGAAATGGAACGAAACAAGATCAGTAAATAAGACATTAACAAAGGACAGAATGATGTGTTGAGTCTAAGTGCCAGGCAAACCCAAGTCAGATTTCACTGCATGTTGAAAACAAAAGGATAAGAAATGCAAAAATAGTTTTCTTGCAGTCTAAGTAAACTGAGGCCCAGTACTACTATTCATTACACTGATATACTGAGTCTAATCAACCCTAATAAGAGAGCGCATCATCTAACCTTTGAGAGACATGTGACCATCCAAGGAAATGCAAAATGGCTGAACGAATTGAAATGATCAGACAATGGGTAGTGTTTAGGCTCTAGCATTACTTACAAAATTCCAGGTCACTGACACTAATTTATCAACTTACGAAAATCTGCATAAAACACAATTTTTTTTCCTCCAGTATATACGTATGTTTTGGACTTTCTAATGACCTGGTCAAATTATCAGTAGCTATTATTTCAGCATGCTGACATCCTGGGATATTGACAAAAGCACTATTTTTAGTGACTGTTTACTCAATGTTGTGATGTGCTCCAGGTGCATCATTCGGCAGTGATTGTACAGAAAATCATTTTCAGATTCTTCAGGTACAAACCTTTTTCAAAAGGTATGTGTGAATGTAAACTTTGTGATTCAGTAAGCTGTGTTCTGATTGGTCAGTTAAAGAGGTTAGCTGATGGGACCCTCTACTAGGGTTTGTGAGACTCATGAAGCTCCTGGGGTAGAATAGGCCTTCAGCAACCAATGCTTGTCATAAAAGGCGACTATGCTTCTCGAAAGAGGCGACTAACGGGATCGGGTGGTCAGACTCGCTGACTTGGTTGACACATGATCAGTTCCCAATTGCGCAGATCGATGCTCATGTTGTAGATCACTGGATTGTCTGGTCCAGACTCGATTATTTACAGACTGCTGCCATATAGCTGGAATATTGCTGAGTGTGCGTAAGGCTAAACTCACTCATTTACTCAATCAGTAAAAGCAGTGAAACAAATTATACAGAGCCTAAGTTTACATAGGCTGGGTTTCTTATGACCAACTCCATCTCACTAAACTACTGCTCCAGTGATTCTGACGTGTATGGTGCAAGACGAATAACAGACAAACAGACCACAACGTTAGGCCACAAAACTGTCCATGAGATGTGCTGAAAAATACTTAGATACATCACAGAAGAGAAAAGTATACAACCATTATGTGGAAACTAAAAACAAAAGAACAGAGACATTCGACATGTTAGGAAGTGTAGACAACTGACACTAGTGACAGAGACAGCAGCAAGCAAGACGCGTGCAGATAGGCACAAGAGACAGACAAAGAGACAACAGCAAGTGAGAGACGTATATCTTACCAGAGTTGTCATCCTGCATGCTGTCTGTGAATGTCAAGCAAGGCATGCATTATAGCACATTGGGGGAAGATGCACAGATTATATTATCGTGAACACCACTGACATCAAACAAGCAAGTCCTCCTCTGTTACTACATACATTCAGCTCCTATATCTTTCTGTATTAGCAAATACACCCACATGAAAGACAGGGGGCCTAAAAAGAAATGTTGTTCCTACTGCTCGATCGATGTTTACATTCTGGTTTCGACCCTATATCTCTTAACCAGTATGAATAAAGTAAGCTTTCAGATACCATTGTTTTTTCGTGACACCCAGGTATGCGAATGGGTATGAGTGAAAAACGTGGAAAATGGGTTGGGCCTCTTTGGAGTCATGTTAACTGAAACAATATAACACATATCATGAACGACACCAATGCCATCTTATGCAAGGAACTCTGTGGATTCGCAGAAAATTCTCACCTCTGGGCACCAATGGACATCAGCCATTCTGACTGAGAGAGTCAGCATGATGGCCACAAGAAATTCCACATTGATAAATGTGTTATTAGTTTGTAAATTACTTCTAAAGAAGAAAAATGAAAAAAAAAAGTCCTACCTACCTTCCTACAATAAATCATAAAGAGGTGAAATTGGAATCACAACATTTGTTCCATTTGACCCAATGGAAACATTGGAGAAAACCAACAGGAAGGCGGGACAGTTTCAGATGAGGAAGTAACAGTTCCTGTTTAGGCTTGTGGGGTTCTGTCTTTCAGCATTGCTTAGTATGGCCTGTCTTATCACAGAGTACTTCATGACATGCATACTTCAGAAGAAATCCAACTATGCATCATATTCTTTATCAGGATTCATGGCACATTCCACATGTGCCAGGAAACCTGAAACTGGTTTTATGCATTGTTGAAGTAGTTTCGTGACCTGTATACTGCTTAGATATCAGGGTACATTTGTTTATACAGAGAGACACTTGTGGTATATTTGTTTATACAGAGATACACTTGTGGTATATCATACCTGTGCCTCAAACATCATGATTGGTATTAGTAACTGAGAGATTATTACAACCAAGTTCAGGAGGACAGATCCCTATATCATAACATGCAGCTGGTATAGTTAGTTCAGGCTATATCACATCATGGGGTTAGTAAAAGTCAAACATCTCAAACTTCCATGTCATGGCAATGTCAACCACATTCCCTCCATCTCATGAAAATGTCAGACACATGCCCTCAATCTAATTGGCCATGTCAGACTCCTGCAAGACACAGGGCCCCCTGCTCCCTGGGCTACCTACAGCCATGACAGACACATGACACACAGCCATGACAGACACATGACACATAGGAGACTGGCAGTCTAGTACAGACATTTGATTCCAGGAACCTTTGAATGCTATCCTGATGATGTTAGGTGCTGCAGAACTTGACACTTCAGAATTTAAGACCTAAACTGTTGCCTTATTTAGTTTATCTGATCACCACAACAAACAGTCTCCTGACAAGCGAAGTATGGAGAGAGGTAACTAGTGACACAAGTACACACAACAAAAGGTGTTATCACAAGGTGTTCGAGCAGGAACTGCTGCTACAGAGGAAGACACTCAGTGTCCACTCCTGTATATTACACACCTACCTAACACAGAGTCCAGTTTGTCCATGTGGCTGAGGAAGAGGGAGTGTATCTTCTCCACCTCCCTATCAGAGTCGATATCCAGCTGGATATCAGTGACGGGCAGTCCCCCGGACACTGGGCAGCACCCCCGTGCAGTAAGGTCGGCTTCCTTACAGCTGCAGATAAGCAGGAACAGAAACAGTAACAGGGATATTAAGTCCATGGACTGGACATTCTATACTGGTGGAATGTCTAGATTAATTGCCATCTGAATACAGAAGCTTAATAAATAACAGAAATCACAAAAGCACAATGTTTAATAAACAAAGATATGTTTTTGCCAGTAACTACTACAAAAATAAGAATAAAATCTTTTGACATGGACGCTATAGGAAAGGCCATGTCAGATATAACAGGTGTAATGTTATCTCCTCGTCTTAAATGTCTCTGGTGTCGGGGCAAAGGATTCACACTTGGTTTTGGTGGTAAATGTTAAGCTATGGGAGTGACAACAGTCTTGGCGCTGCAACTTGTATGTCCGACTCAGGTCCTATGACTTCCTGTTAATGGCAGTTCTATCTGTCTCAGGGCTATGAGTAAGGTTAATGGAGGCTTCCAATTGTCTGAGCTATACAACTTGCAGGTTACTGGAGTTTGAACTGTCTTTGACATAGAATTATTATTTGCATGTTATTGTCTGGTAAAGAGAGCTTCAACTGTTTCCATTCTTACAGTTGTTGGTCAACTCTCTCGAGGAACAAATCAAGCCTTGATCTGCTGATATTTGGATAACGACACAACTCACCACAGCCAATGTCCGTTGATGAACGCAGCAGGGTGATACACATTCAGCCGGTTCTTGTTGGTGTTGCACACCTTTGTGAGGATATCCAGCCTGCAGCAGTGACACAGGTAAAACAGCTGGATCCAAATTTCCCAGTTTTTGACAGTACACGAATCAGATGCTTGATTGGCATTTTAGAAGATGCTATTTGATGAATACTGAGTTTTTTCGGGGTTTTATTCTGGGAGGAATTCTATTCTGAAGTTTATTCTGCTGTGGTGAATAATAGAGATGTAACTCAGACAAAACGTGTATGTTCAGTACATGGATCTTTCCATAAACATCTAAACATAGACATTAGTTTGATCATAGTCACTAAATGGAAACAGTTTCATGTCAAATATGTGCTGTTTCCTGATCACAGATACAGAAAAGTGATCTTGCATGTATACATTTGCAATGCATAAATTTCGCAAAGTGATGCACGGTAGTAAGTTATAGGATGTGTCATAAAAAATGCATGTAACGGGTATGCATTTAGATGTTATGCATTGAACTCTCTGTTTCTTTCCTTCCATGACATCTTCCCTTTCAATACATGAGGACAAACTGCAGTCTAAGCCATCTAGAGAAGCAGATGCATGTCCAGCTGTACGTACCACTCCTTCTCTTCCACACAGTTGTTGGCCTGGATGTACAGAGCCCTGGATGGCTGGACCACTTGGAACATCTGAAATACAGTCTCAGATAAATGGGCAATCACAAACAGACGCAGTCATGGACAGAAAAACAGGAGTACTGCACTAATTTCAAGATTAATTAGCGATGGTGGGACTTGAATATGTTTTGCTGGAATACTGACTTCGTTAAATAGTGAATAATTAGCGGACACTCAACCACGACCATGAGCACCATCACAGTTAATGAGTGTTCGTTTAACAGGTCATTAGTACAACAGTGAGGCAGAAGCATGATAAATGAAAGCCAAACCAGTGCACATGCCCAAAGGTTTGTTTCATTTCTTGTGCTTCCATCTCACTATGCCACACCCATCCCATTCATTTATTTGTCTGGCAGCTCTATCAAAATTGGATTTCACTACCATAAAATAAGGTTTAACCCTATAAACCTACAGGTTGTTTGCCTCAGAAGATGTGTCAGCTGCCTGAAGATCGAAAATGGTAGAGACCCTAACCCCAAACCCTAAACCTAAGGATCCGAAAACGTTCCTAAGGTAACCCTAAAACCCTGACCCTGAGCATGCCAAACCCTAACCCTAAGCATTGTAAAGGGTGCCTAACTGTTACGAGAGTGTATTTTCTGTAAATTGTATTATTGATTAAGTAACAATTATTATTGGTTTAGACTTTTGAATGATTGTTGTTATTTTGTATCATAAACATTCAGTGCTTTTAGTATTTTGGCTACAGGCCTTTGAGAAAGTGCTCTAGAGTTGCCTCCCTTGATTAATTGTTTACTTCCAGGAGACTACTAGAGAATGTTGATGGCTATTGTCGCATGTGCTCGAACATTGACGACTGTATATTTAAAGGCTGGTTGTCGTGTTGACGACTGGACACACACAGATTAACTGGAATATGTCATTCGGCCATCATCAATCACCGTCAACGCTTCACCTACATAACCTCTTCCTGACCACTCGCTGTGGTACGCTCTGCATAACTGTTTCTCTTTGCTATATCAAGACTTCGGTGAGTTGACATGATGTTCTTGACCCATTACTTTAGATTTGACTCAGTTACATTGTACAGCAATCATCTCTTGTGAATCTCTGGATTCTCGCCTTTGTTTGCTCAATATAAAACACCTGAAAAATTCAGACTTCTCAGTGTTGAATTTTGCTGGTTCTGAGGGGATTTCTTGTACATGGTTAATTATTCACCGTAACACTAACCATAATCACAAACTCTAAAGGTGCCAAACCCAAACCTTAAGGATTGTAAAGGGTTGTTTACTTTAAAAAAAAGAGATCATAGAAGCCTAAGGCAATACCCAGTATAGTGACTAGGCAGGGGCATCATAGTGAGAAATTTCTGACTGGTGCTGCACCCAGTAAACAGCTTTCTAGTCAAACACAGTCACAGACAGTGATAGATGAACACACAAACACAAATTGACACACTCATAGAGACAAAAACACAGACAGACACACTCATAGTTGAAGACACACAGAGATAGACACACTCATAGATGGACAGACACACACATAGATGGAGACACACAGAGATAGACACAATCACAGATAGACATTGTGACAGTCACAGATGGGCACAGTCGTAAACAGACAGAGTCACAGACAGACACAGTCAAAGATAGACCCAGTCGTAAACAGACATGGTCACAGAATCACACACAGCTAAAGTACCACACCCATTTTCAAAGACAGAAATGCAATCACAGATGTAATCATGAACATGTAGGAAAGATTTGCCAATCTTAATTTAATGCCTAACATAGAATGAGATAGACAGCCAGACTACACATAGTTTATGTCTTGGCAGGAGCATCACTACATTCATTAAAATAATGCTTTTCTTTCAATACACAAGATAACTACTCACATAGTTCATTTTAAAGGAATTCTCTTGAAGTCGTTCCACAGCCAGTATATCTTCTATAGGAATACTACACAGCGGCTTCTCGGCTGTCAAAAAATACATCTGTTACACAGGTTTCTCTACTGTCATATTTACAAAGACAGCTAACATCTCTATCTGCTAGCAATCAAAAACAAACATACACAACAACCATCTCCGGTTTAACTCATTAATCAAACAGTTTTCTTCACTGTCACACAAACAACGCTCTTGATATAGTTTAGCTGTTTTGTCTGTTGTACTGAATTTGAAACACATTCTGAAACTCCTCTCCTTACAATCACAAAGATTCACTGCTTGACTTACTGACATAGCATACGACAGATACTGGTTGACTTACTCATGGACTCAGCATAGGACAGATACTGGTTGACTTACTCATGGACATAGCATAGGACAGATACTGGTTGACTTACTCATGGACATAGCATAGGACAGATACTGGTTGACTTACTCATGGACATAGCATAGGACAGATACTGGTTGACTTACTCATGGACACAGCATAGGACAGATACTGGTTGACTTACTCATGGACACAGCATAGGACAGATACTGGTTGACTTACTCATGGACACAGCATAGGACAGATACTGGTTGACTTACTCATGGACACAGCATAGGACAGATACTGGTTGACTTACTCATGGACATAGCATAGGACAGATACTGGTTGACTTACTCATGGACTCAGCATAGGACAGATACTGGTTGACTTACTCATGGACACAGCATAGGACAGATACTGGTTGACTTACTCTTGGACATAGCATAGGACAGATACTGGTTGACTTACTCATGGACATAGCATAGAACAGATACTGGTTGACTTACTCATGGACATAGCATAGAACAGATACTGGTTGACTTACTCTTGGACATAGCATAGGACAGATACTGGTTGACTTACTCATGGACATAGCATAGAACAGTGCTGGTTGACTTACTCATGGACACAGCATAGGACAGATACTGGTTGACTTACTCATGGACACAGCATAGGACAGATACTGGTTGACTTACTCTTGGACACAGCATAGGACAGATACTGGTTGACTTACTCTTGGACATAGCATAGGACAGATATTGGTTGACTTACTCATGGACACAGCATAGGACAGATACTGGTTGACTTACTCTTGGACATAGCATAGGACAGATACTGGTTGACTTACTCATGGACACAGCATAGGACAGATACTGGTTGACGTACTCATGGACATAGCATAGGACAGATACTGGTTGACTTACTCATGGACATAGCATAGGACAGATACTGGTTGACTTACTCATGGACTCAGCATAGGACAGATACTGGTTGACTTACTCCTGGACACAGCATAGGACAGATATTGGTTGACTTACTCTTGGACATAGCATAGAACAGATACTGGTTGACTTACTCATGGACATAGCATAGGACAGACACTGGTTGACTTACTCATAGACACAGCATAGGACAGATACTGGTTGACTTACTCTTGGACACAGCATAGGACAGATACTGGTTGACTTACTCTTGGACACAGCATAGGACAGATACTGGTTGACTTACTCTTGGACATAGCATACGACAGATACTGGTTGACTTACTCATGGACATAGCATAGAACAGATACTGGTTGACTTACTCATGGACATAGCATAGAACAGATACTGGTTGACTTACTCATGGACACAGTGTAGGACAGATACTGGTTGACTTACTCTTGGACTTAGCATAGGACAGATACTGGTTGGTTAGACAAAAGTATCTCTTCTTGAAGTTTTTCCGACCAATCTTGTTCCGGCCTTGAGCTCGCTTGATCATAACCCTGGAAGAAACCAACAGAATGATGAGGAAAGTTGTTAACAGATAAAATACACGTAACAAAGATGAGCTTAAACAGATTCCCCAGGGAGAAAGCTTACTGCTCTAGAAGGCAAGAACACATCTCTACAAGGAGATATATGAGAATCAGGTGAAAGTAAGGCTATATTACTCTCCATCAGAATCTGGCCTGATCACAGCAAAGCTGCATAAATTATAGCTACAACTGATTGCTTTGTAGGGCCACATGTACTTCACTGAACACTGAACTAAGAATACGTGGTTGGAATGCTTAGTTTATACAGTAGAAGTAATTCTTTGTTAATCATTATGCTGTCCTCTCATCCTGCTAACATTGCATATTTTCAGTTATGAGTGAGTGAGTGAGTGAATTTAGTTTTATGCCGCACTCAGCAATATTCCAGCTATATGGTGGCAGTCTGTAAATAATCGAGTTTGGACCAGACAATCCAGTGATCTACAACATGAGCATCGATCTGCGCAATTGGGAACCGATGACATGTGTCAACCAAGTCAGCGAGTCTGACCACCTGATCCTGTTAGTCGCATCTTATGACAAGCATAGTCGCAAGCATGGGTTGCTGAAGGCCTATTCTACCCCGGGACCTTCACTGGTCTTTCAGTTATAAGAATATCCACATATGGAATGCGCCTACCCTTCCTTGAGTGCTATTGGAGCTTCTATGTTCTTACAGTAGGCCCCAGTCCTAGAGGAAACGATGTCCAGGAACTGAAACAGGGATGGAACTGGTAGTTCATTTAATATCAAGGAACACAACATACCAACGTAATGTTACGGAAAGGTTACCAAGGAAATATATTATCATACACATGAGAAAATTATTCAGAAAGTGTCACCAGGGTAAGAAGTAGATTATTGTGATTATACACTCAACTAAATTATCAACATGACACTTTTTAAAATGAATCCCACAACTGAAGTAGTGTGTGTGTGTGTGTGTGTGTGTGTGTGTGTGTGTGTGTGTGAGTGTGTGTGAGTGTGTGTGTGTGAGTGTGTGAGTGTGTGTGTGTGTGTGTGTGTGTGTGTGTGTGTGTGTGTGTGTGTGTGTGTGTGTGTGTGTGTGTGTGTGTGTGTGTGTGTGTGTGCATTTTTATGAACAAATTTGCATCAGACTGATAGCATCCATGTAACAATATGGAAGATGCTCATCTACATAGTTCAGGACAATAGTGTAAGTAGTAAGGCACCTGACTATCACACTGAAGGCCCGGGTTTGATCCCCAATGGAAGCACCAATGTTCCAGTCCCAAGGTGGGCACATCCTTGGACATGTTACTCAGATCCACATTGTCTCAGTTCACCCTGCTGTAGAACGGGTACCTATGTGCTGGTAATGAGAGTGCTTAGTTCATTGTGCCTAACAGGCAGCATGGCTGCATGTTCCCTGGGGAGTTGAAAATGTATCGGAGAGTATGATAGTGTCCTACAACTGGAGATAGTAATGAATGTAGCGCCATGAACAGACAATGTGGCTGGATATGTGTGCCTTATAAGCCGACTACTACTACAGCTGTAGTTCCCTGTACATCTAAAGCCATAACACCTACCATCCTGACAGCGTCCATGTGTGTGTCCTCAGACAGACAGTCGAACACAGGCACCATGTACTCCTCCTTCAGGTTGAAAGGCACCTGGAGACATACAACACACATATTCATCAATATTCATTTGAACAGTAACAGTAAACTCACCTGTATCTCACATTTGGGTTTGGTGTTGTATTCAATGCACTTCTTGTGTTGTAATAGTTTTAGTTGGTGTGAACTGAGAGGGTTTCTTGAAGACATGCTATTACTCACAGAGTTTGAGCTGATGAGGTTGACAAGACCTTGGATGACCTTGGACACCAATGTGAGGGTTCGATGTACCAGTATGTCCTGAAATATTTGGTACATGTGCTACAGAAAATCTAATACATCAATAGCATCAGCTACCACACCACACCACCATCATCATCATCATCATCACCACCACCACCCAGTGTTCACAAATAGTGTCTGACCCTCTGACAAATCTGGCAGATTCGCCAGTGGTCAGATAGAAATCACCAACCCGCCAGCCCCAGTGTCCGACTGAATATTTCACAATATCTTTGTATGAAGTTGGTAATTGTGGCATGTGACACTTGTTTGCTGTTAAGAAATCTTATGTTTGTTATCATATAAAGTTAATAATTTCAATGCCAGTTACAAGAAATGTGAAATCTGAAATGTTTGTTTAAAATTATTTTGTGGGTCCTGCGAATTTTCATTGGGTCAGACAGACATCTGAAACTTACAGGACCATCACATCATCATCATCATCATCATCATCATCATCATCACCACCACCACCACCACCACCACAATCCTGACTGTTGTGATCAGATTACAGGTCATGTGGTAGCAAAGTGATGTGATGCTCAGTCTATAATCACCATCATTTAGACACCAACACAACATGCAAGCATGCCAACTCACCGCAGTGTCTGTCCGCAGGTCAAACAGCTTGGGCCCCAGGATGGCAGGCGCAAAGAATCGGAGGAAGACAAAGCTGCTGACCACTCTGTACTTGATTGTCGGACTCCCTTGAAACACAGGTGACCACTTCCAGTAAGTCACTGAGTAGGGGTTTCATTATAGGTATGGATGAGTACCAATGTTATTGATCAACTCTCTACGAGGAACAAATCATGTCGTGATCTGCCGATATTTGGATAACCACAGAACTCAACAGTGAGAGACCAGAACTCGACCTGTGAGAACCTGTGTCTTGTCATGTCACAACTGACCCGTGTTCACACTAACAGGCTCCACTGAGAGTCTCAGATAGAGGTGTTAAAGATGCAGATTCCCATTTCTCATGGTAATTCATTACTTACTGATAATTATGTCACCCACAATCAGTGCAAGATATCACCTCCAAAATGTACTATACATCACCTACATCACTTTTCCCATAATCAGTGCTTGATGTCACCAAAATAACATCCCCTATAATCAGTGCATATCATATGACATCCCTATAATCAGTGCTTGATATCATATGACATCCCCTGCAATCAGTGCTTGATATCATGTGACATCCCCTGTAATCAATGCTTGATATCATGTGACATCCCCTGTAATCAATGCTTGATATCATAGGTGGCGTCCCCTGTAATCAGTGCTTGATATCATGTGGCATCCCCTGTAATCAGTGCTTGATATCATGCAGGTGACATGTAGTGGACTACAATCAGTGCTTGATATCACCTCCACAACATCACCTACCGTCGTAGTGCATCATGGCTGCCTCCTTGACAGCATGGAACACTTCTCTCATGATAGTGGGACATACCAGAGCTGACCCGGTGATGGCCTCAACAATAGACACCACGTAGCCCTTCAGGTTACCCTGTACAACATCAACACATCTACTGTCACAATCAACAAGAGAGATCCAGAGGCCGTATCATGCACACAGTATGAAACTTTCACACCAATACACGTATCATGAAGCACTTGGACTTTCCTAAACCAGACTACAGCCAAACAATCTATGCATTATTGGATGTCTCATGTGGACGCATTGTAAGTAAACACGCAATCTGTTAACATGAGTGATGATGTGATACTGACCAAGTTTTCCTCCAGGGATGCCCCTTCCTTCATCCTGGCTGGGTCCACTTCACACAGCTTCCTCTCCTCAAATATCTGCAACATAAGCAGCCCACATCACAACACAGCAACATCTACACATTACTTACTCTCGGTCTAAGCTCCTGCTGGGTTTGGAGAGACAGCATCAGCATCCAGTCCTCAATGGATTCTGTGATTCCACAGTCACAGAATATTTTGCAGAATTCACAATGTCAATGTCAGAATGTCATCTATGTCAGCCTTGGAAAAACAATTTTCATGCAGAATACATGCAGAATTCGCATAAACTTTCATGCAGTATTTTGAATAACAGTTGACTTGTTTACAAATCATCCAAATCTCCGAACACGTCTTTCTGTGAAGCCCATTTAGCCAGCTAATCAAGGTGTTCAAGAGATGGGTAGGCATCTTTCAACAACATACAGCATATGTTATTTATGTCAGTCATGCAAAATCTAATAATTTTGATCTGAACTGAGATACAATACAGAATTAATATGCCTGAAATTAGAGTACCCTCATGCCAATCCTAGTTGTCCATGCACTATTCCAGTTACTACCTGATGGTAAGTGTGGTCACCATCATGGATAAATTTTTAAACAAGCGAGGTCCTCCTATTCGAACAGGATCTAAACTTCGAAATGTGTCT
Source organism: Haliotis asinina (assembly GCF_037392515.1). NCBI lineage: Eukaryota > Metazoa > Mollusca > Gastropoda > Lepetellida > Haliotidae > Haliotis > Haliotis asinina. The sequence continues at coordinate 6,694,821 of NC_090283.1, read as the reverse complement.
GCTAACGAGTGAAGTCAGATGTCAAGCATTGACATTTCTTTGCTACAGAGACTCCAGTATGGCAAGATCATTCAAGAGACAATGGCAAATATTCCTAATATTCTACCGGAACATCCAGATCGTCCCATGGTTGGACCTCTGCTTTGTGCTCTCCCAGAACTTCCATAGCCTAAACTGACCTAATATTGACGAAAATGCTACAAGCCTTTTAATTATTTTAAGTCAAATCAACAGTTTTACTACATATATATCACTACAAAATTTTGTGCAGGATTTTTAAAATTCAAATGCAGAATTTACTTAAAATTGCTGCAGAATTTCAGCGTTTGGTGCACGGAATCCAGGGGGCACTGAACATCAGAGAGTAACCATTTCAGAGATACACTGAGAGTTACAACAGACACATGCATACCAGTTTCAATGTCAATATTCAGTCTGCAGAAAATCCAAGTGCATACCTATTAAACAATGACAAGTACATACCTATATAACAAGCTCTTTGCTCTCAAGCAACAGTATAAACAAGGTCTACTATACTGAACGGCATAAGAGAGCGTTTCGACAAAATATAATCTCATAAAAGTAAGCGTTTATGTCTATGTCCTGTATTTAAAAACTGACCAAAAAGATAGAGTTCCATTTCTTTTTCTGTTCAGTATACAAGCTATTGTGTTGTATTGGCCTGACCTGGTCAATGATATTCTTGAGGGTGTCATGGAGGTAAGGTAGGCCCACCAGCTTCATCAGCTCATCGATCATTTTGGTCACTAGTGTATTCCCACGGAAGAATGTATTGGCATCACTGTAAAGATAGGATACATTACTGCAATGATAAGATACTGCAAAGATAGGGTACATCACTGCAAAGACAGGATACATCACTGCAAAGATAAAATGACTGTTGAAACTTATAATAGGATATACTGGGACAGGGGAATGCTGGGATAGGGATATACTATACTACCGACAAGAAATAAGGGAACTAATGAAATAATAGCGAATTTGAAACTGCTTTAAATATCCACTAAATCAATTTTAGGCGTCAAGTTCAATATCTGGTGTGTCCACCATGTTGGGCAACACATTCACGGCACCTTGATGGCATGCTGTTAATCAATTTCCGGATGGTTGCCCGTGGTATTGCCCGCCATTCCTCTTGGAGAGCTGCACCAGGCTTGGCCAGGTTGGCGGGTCCTGGGTCCCTGGCGTACACCCTTCGACCAAGAACGTCCCAGAGATGTTCAATTGGGGACAGGTCTGGGGACTTAGAGGGCCAGTCCAATGTCTGGATACCTTCTTGTCGGAGATAAGCGGAGACAATTCGGGCCCGATGTGGTCTGGCATTATCATCTTGGAATATAAAATTTCGGCCGATAACTCTAGCCAATGGAGCCACAACAGGACGCAATATTTGGTCAATGTATCGCTGACCAGTCATGGCTCCATTAATGATGACCAAATCTGATCGTTTGTCATGTGTAAACCCACCCCAAACCATGACACTACCACCTCCATATCGATCATGGTCAAGAATTGCTGCTCTGGCATATCGCTCCGACGCCAACAACGTTTTCTGCCATCTGTGAATCGTAGGCAAAACCTTGACTCATCAGAGAACAAGGTGTAACGCCAGTGGCGCATAGCCCGTCCCTGATGCTGCCTAGCCCATGCCAATCTTTGGCGCTTGTGGTGAGCTGAAAGGGTGACACCCTTAAAAGGCTGTCTTGCTTTCAGACGAGCTTGATAGAGTCTGTTTTTAACGGTTGAGGTTGAAATGCGTCTTCCAGTGGGTGTGCGGAATTCTCTATTGATGGCAGGGGCCGATTTAAACCTATCGCGTAGAGCAATTAACGTAATGAGACGATCTGTCGTGGTGTCGTTGATTTTGGTCTACCACGCCCAGGTCTTGTTGCAACCCCACCCGTTTGACGGTACTTATCCCACAGGCGTGAAATTACACTTTTTGATTTACCCATCTGCCGGGCAACTTCACATAATGGTGTCCCCCCTTCTATCATCCCCACAATTCTCCATTTTGTTGCTTCACCGAGATACTGCCTCGGAGGCATTTCTGTCAGTAAGTGTCAATCTCTATTGCATAAGTGATTGCGACTTCTCCATTACATTTACAGGAGTTAACTTCTGTATGCATGTGTAGCACGTGCTGGGCATGCATTATGCAAAATTCCATTGTCATTGGATGTTGCATTTGGGAGATACGCCACGATAACGGACCCTGTCACAGTCAAAGTCATCTACAATCAATTTCTTGGTTCCCTTATTTTCTGTCGGTAGTATAGGACAGGGATGTGATAGAACTGGAATGTACTAGAGCAGGTACATTCTGGGACAGGGATAAACTGGGACAGGGATACACTGGGACAGGGATACACTGGGACAGGGATATACTAGGACTGGCATACACTAGGACAGGGATATACTAGGACAGGGATATACTGGGACAGGGATACACTAGGACAGGGATATACTGGGACAGGGATACACTAGGACAGGGATATACTATGACAGGGATATTCTGAGACAGGTGAAAACTGGGACAGGGATATACTAGGACGGGAGTATACTAGGACAAGGATACACGATGACTGGGAGGACAGTGTAACACTACGACAGGGATATACTAGGACAGGGGTATACTGGGACAAGGATATACTAGGACAGTGTAACACTATGACAGGGATATACTATCATAGGGGTATGCTGGGACAAGGATATACTAGGACAGTGTAACACTATGACAGGGATATACTATCACAGGGGTATACTGGGACAAGGATATACTAGGACAGTGTAACACTATGACAGGGATATACGATCACAGAGGTATACGGGGACAAAGATATACTTGGACAGGGTAACACTAGGACAAGGATATACTAGGACAGGGTAACACTGGGACAGGGATATACTAGGACAGGGTAACACTAGGACAGGAGTACACTAGGACATGAGTATAAAAGGACAAAAATGGAGTGCAACAAAACAAAAACATGTCATCTTCAAGAAGACAGGTTTCATGGTGGCAGACTCTGCCAGACAGATTGTGCTGGACACTTACGTTGTCTTTTCTATTTCCCATTTGGCAAGAGCAGAGACTAGGGGGACTATTTTTCCATGTTTAAGGAACAGTCTGACTAGAGGTTGTGCTGCATCCTGGAGGTGTTCAACCACCTCACCGAGTAGGTATACAGACGTACAGGAGATGGGCTGAAACACAAGTTATAGACATGTCACAACAGTCACATACTTTACACCAGTCACAAAAAAATCACTCTTCAGTACACTGACAAGCTGCACTCAGGGCGTGTCTACTCACCTGGACGTCTATAGAGTGGAGAAGAAGAGATCGGAGATCATTGTAGTAGTGAGACAGAAACACAAAGTCAGCAGTGTAGGAGATGTTGAGACGGAGCGAGCCCAGGTTAGCAGGTGTCTGGCGTAAACTCTCCCTGGCCTGTAGACTGTACCTGTCAGACAAAATACAAGGTGGGCCATTCAGCCATGTAACTCCCTCCTACGTGAAAGAGGTAAGCTCTCAGTTCGACAACATATCAACATAGGGTCAGTAGATAAAAAAACCCCTGTTTTTCATAAAGTGACAAACTGACCATACCTACAGCGATTATGGCTGCTTCAAATTCTGATTAAACATAATGCCTCACATGGAGAGAGAGATGTGGTAACAAACAAAATGGAACTAAGGAATGAGAACTTCATCACAGGTTCTTGAACAGCCATTAGGACCAAGAATAAACCTAACTGACAGATACCTCTGTCTCTGATTGGATGTTAGGTAAGTGTCTGGTCTAATTACGAATCACCAGAGAGTATGGTTAATTAAACACGGTTCCAAATGTTGGACGGCATCTTAGATAATTTGACACAAATATATGCGATCATGCTGGCAGCCATTTCAAAATAATAAGACTGTATTCCTCATTTCTCTGGTTGTTACCATGCAGGAAGTTAATTTCTCTAGGTAGGCTAGCAACATTGAGTACATTTTACAGAAATGTGTTCATCAGAGACAACCAATTACATGTGTTTGATTTGTGTCCAACCTCATAATCGATCTATTTTCTCTACAGCTTTACAGTCACCATGTTAATCAAGTACCACCTACCAGGCACTGTGGGGAAAGTTGTTGTCCAGATCATGGAGCGGAATCTTCACCTCTCCCAGGAAGGATCCACGAAATATGTTGCCAAGGACCTCTCGAGACACGAGGGAGTCATCATGCCACACAGATATACTGTAAACATACAGGTAACACTGTAGAAAGGATAAACGTAAAATGCAAACTCGTTAAAAATAATCAAACTTTTACGATAACATCATCTGGGTAGTTTTCTTCCTTAAAATGACAAAGCTTCCAGTAATGTATTTTCTACTTCATGCATTAAATCATACATAAAGGCACTGAACGGTGTTCATGAAGTTGATCACTGGTTCATTACACCCAACTGCAACTAATTACCTCAGATCTCCACTGAAGGCATCTTCAAAACAATACAGTTTCCTGTCGTGGTTCTGACCCTTGTTTTCCAGCTGCAAAAACAATAATCATCGCTAACCTCCAAGAATGATTCTGAACAAGAAAATGTATTGACATCGGTAAAGTTTTCATGAACATGCCAGAGAAGTAGGCTCTACATTCCTTATATTTCAAAATTGGGCATGGCCATATGTCAGAGATTATGTCACACGTGTACAGGACAGTAGTCCAGTTTTTACACAAGTGAGTGAGTAAATGAGTGAGTGAGTGAGTTGGGCTTTATAAATTGTACTCATGTGGGGAATTGAACGTGGGTCTTCGGTGTGACAAATTGATTACATGAAGGATCTTCCTTCTTTTCTTGAATTGGTATAAAGAAAATATGTGAACAAAGCTATAGGGTACCACACATGAAAATTCTGGATAGATCTTAACAATACTAGTCTCCTAATTGAAAAGCACAGAAATATACTGTCTTATAAAATCACTAACGACACACATCCATGTCTCTCATCCAATCACTGATGATTCAGACAATCAATACTAATCACTAACTACACACACACACACAACCACTCACATCAAAAAAGAAAGTTTCATCAAAATGAGGGCAAATTGTTTTCTTCTTGACAGCAGTCCTCCTAATGTCCTTATGGCGTGACTTGGGGTTGAGAGTGACGACAACATACGGGTTGCAGGCACCATTGATGATGGTCAAGTTACTGCACTCGACCACTCTGCAAGAGGAACAAGAACAGCCACATCACACATGGGTACTAAATGGTCATTATACTGGTAGAGTCAACAGTTACATGGGTACCTGGTAGTTATTGTACCACCAACTTAATACTTAGTTTATATGTTGGTAGCCGGTAGTTTTCATAGTGCTTTTATCAGTTGTCAGTTCATGGTGGTGTTACTCTAGAATTTGTGGCGTAACTCTACAATATGGTGCTGTTACTCTACAATATGGCGGAGTTACTCTACGATATGGTGATGTCACTCAACAATATGATGATGTCACTCTACAGTATGGTGGTGTTACTCAACAATATGGTGGTGTTACTCAACAATATGGTGGTGTTACTCAACAAAATGGTGATGTCACTCAACAATATGCTGGTGTTACTCAACTATATGGTGATGTCACTCAACAATATGGTGATATCACTCTACAGTATGGTGATGTCACTCAACTATACGGTGGTGTTACTCAACAATATGGTGATGTCACTCAACAATATGCTGGTGTTACTCAACAATATGGTGATGTCACTCAACAATATGGTGGTGTTACTCAACTATATGGTGATGTCACTCAACAATATGGAGATGTCACTCAACAATATGGTGGTGTTACTCTACAAAATGGTGGTGTTACTCAACAATATGGTGATGTTACTCAACTATATGGTGATGTCACTCAACAATATGGAGATGTCACTCAACAATATGGTGGTGTTACTCTACAAAATGGTGGTGTTACTCAACAATATGGTGATGTCACTCAACAATATGCTGGTGTTACTCTACAAAATGGCGGAGTTACTCTACGATATGGTGATGTCACTCTACGGTATGGTGGTGTTACTCAACAATATGGCGGAGTTACTCTACGATATGGTGATGTCACTCAACAATATGGTGATGTCACTCTATAGTATGGTGGTGTTACTCAACAATATGGTGGTGTTACTCAACAATATGGTGATGTCACTGAACAATATGCTGGTGTTACTCAACTATATGGTGATGTCACTCAACAATATGGTGATATCACTCTACAGTATGGTGATGTCACTCAACTATACGGTGGTGTTACTCAACAATATGGTGATGTCACTCAACAATATGCTGGTGTTACTCAACAATATGGTGATGTCACTCAACAATATGGTGGTGTTACTCAACTATATGGTGATGTCACTCAACAATATGGTGATGTCACTCAACAATATGCTGGTGTTACTCTACAAAATGGCGGAGTTACTCTACGATATGGTGATGTCACTCTACGGTATGGTGGTGCTACTCAACAATATGGCGGAGTTACTCTACGATATGGTGATGTCACTCAACAATATGGTGATGTCACTCTATAGTATGGTGGTGTTACTCAACAATATGGTGGTGTTACTCAACAATATGGTGATGTCACTCAACAATATGGAGATGTCACTCAACAATATGGTGGTGTTACTCTACAAAATGGTGGTGTTACTCTACAGTAAGATGGTGTTACTTTACATTAAGGTGGTTTACTGTACAATATGATGGTGTTACTCTACAATTTACGGTGGTATTCCTCACCTGACAGCCATCCTGTGAGTGGGGCTGGACTCTGGCTCTGTACTGAGGTATTCATCAAATCTGATTTCAATGTTGATCTTGCCCTTGAGGACAAAACAGGTACTGATTTAGAAGTGTTCGAAATACCTATTTGGGGGTTATTTTCAACACAGACTGACAGATTCTCAAATTCATCTGCCCAACAGTTGGGATTAAATTTAGACATGTATACATACAAAGATATTCATGAAATTTCAGTGTAATAGACCAAGATTAATTCGCTTGTAAAAACCAAATGATGAATTCCAATTGGATGATAAACTATGTCACTTTTGAAACCTAAATCATGTACACTTGCAGGCAGGTAAGTTTTGATCAGGGCCAGCAAGATTTACATCTAGCCAGCCCTGTAGTCTGGCTGAAATTTATGGGAGTTTCATACCCAGGGTTTAGTGAACATGTGGTTGTTGAAGGATTTCTATTTATTATCAGTCTACAAATGATGTGCTCCGCACAGAATCAGAGTTTGATGGCGTCCAAAAGTTTAGCTTTCATGACATATGATACTTGGTGATAGGATCTGAATTTTATCAAATTGGATAAAATGACTGGGGAAATTTTGTTAGTGGTCTGAGGTTTGCAGTCTGCCTTGGCTGGAGAGGTTCTATATTTTTACATGCGGGTAAATACGGTTTGGGAGATTTCACCTATACAGGAGTCATCAAATTTACATTTCACCTTGTGGATCACTTCTTTGGGTCATTGTGGAGTCTATGTGCATTGGGGAGGTTGGGTTACAGGGCATTGGCTTTGTGGTTGGTTCTGAGGGATGGGTGCCTGTGAAAATGGTGCTGCTGCCTACCTAGTGCCAAAGACTGTATTGAGAAAACATCACCATTACATCAGAGAGATGCACAGACAGCAGGTGCTGACCTTGACAGTGATATCTCACCTTGACTGCGGCATCTAGATCTACGGGTGTGAGAGAAAACCAGTGGTCTTTGTTGTAGAACTTGTACAGCTCTTCTTTCTTCAGGGTCACCTTGCCAAGAACCTGCACCAAAAATGAAACATACAACTTAGTGAATGACAATTTCGTATTTATTGCAAAAAGCGATATTTCGATGCAGATTCTTACATCATTATCAAACTACACTTTTAGCTTGACAACAATGGTCAGACTCACTGACTTGGCTGGCACATCATTGGTTCCCAATCGCACAAATTGATGCTCATGATGTTGACCACTGGATTATCTGGCCCAGATTATTTATAGACACCTTCCATATAGCTGGAACATTGCTAAGTGTGGCGTGAAACGAAACCCACTCACTCACTCACTCTATGCATTAAACAAGAAGTTGGCATCCATAATGTACGCTTTAATTGTAAGTCACCAGCTTCTAGAGTGAGTGAGTGAGTGAGTTAAGTTTTACGCCACTTTTAGCAATATTCCAGCAATATCACGACGGGGGACAGCAGAAAATGGGCTTCACACATTGTACCCACACTACGCTACCCCACCGCCCACCAGTTTCTAGAATGCTGATGACACAAATAGCCTGCAGAAAGCATAAAACTAAAAATTTAATACTTCATACTTTCACTATCATTAAGCATAGTAAGCATGAGTCAGGATATGGAAAAATTTTAATACTTCATACATATCTGGTAATCATAGTCAACATATGAAACTAAATGATTTGCACTCGATATCAGTATCACATAGACGGACCATAACATGAATATCACTTTCCATGGTGACAGTCGAGATTGATTGACAAGCACCTGCAAGTGAGCAGGCAACAGCTGATTTGATTGACAGATGTGCAAGGTTCAGTCACATCAAAAGTATCATATTACAGACAAGCTAGACAATAACACAAGGACACTTGGGATGTTTATTTGTGGTCTGACAGCTTCGGTTAGACATGGGTCAAGATGGCGGTGCAATGTCATTATACTGCAAACTCATAATATTCAATTAGATTTGATTGTATAATTATGCACTCAGCAAAATCCCAGCAATAGTGGTGGTTTGTGAATAATCAAGTCTAGACAAGGCCGGGCTCAATTTAAGAGATGTTAACATTCTTGCACCAGGTGCAACCTAATACAAAAACCATGTTGTACCAGCAAATCCCAGTTGCACTGTTTCTATTGCAATATGTAACGAAAGGAATGTGTTTTTGAATTATTGTGATTTTTTTCAATCTCATCATAATACAGCCAATCCCAGTTGGGTCGTTTCCATTCCTTCTTAAATTTTCTTAAACTTTTAGCATTGCATGTGGCTGAATTCACATTTATCTCTAATTTACATTTCAGTGCATCATCTGAACTGCATCATCGTCAACGATATGTATCACGATACGAAAAAAAGTATTGATATATTTATCTTCAGATAACTTATCATGATTATCGATACTACGATATATCATCACAGCTCTAATAAATATGATAATTAGACCATTATTAAATGGGGTATTTGGGGACAAATCCCAGCTACTTTATGGGCAGATACCCACCTTCTCTGTTTTAGCACTAGAGTCACACACATAGAACGAGAGGAAACGAAACTTGATGGGGATATCTCCTTGAAACTCTGCTCCATAGAAAGGACTGAAACAAAATCAAGCAACTATAGCAGCTTGTCTGTGTGATATTCCAGAGCAAACAGCAATTGTTTACAAATTGTCAGTAGTAAACACCACCTCAGATCAGGAAGTTTTGTTTCTGGGGGGTTTCACAGCTGCCAGTGACATGCATTTACTCCAAAACGTCAGAGTCAGAAAACAGTTGCCCAGTATCTGCCAAAAGAAATTCCATCTTGCTAAAAAAACGGCAAATTTATTATGATGTATGAAACCATGTCATTACCCTCTGTTTGCAGAAAGAAAAAACATAACTGTTCTCCACCCTGTATTTCAATTATCAACACAGTCACAAAGTTTGACCAGCCAATCCACAAAAAAGTGAAGACGCTTATTAGTATGGAGGTGTGAAAATACCATGTAAAGACAAAAGTATTGGATAAAACGTCACAATATGTTGACAAGAAGTATACCATACTTTTTTTTTCTTTCTTCCATGTTTTTATTGTTTTCATTTTCATTCCATACTTATTAATTTTTTTTTAAATGTCTGCTATGATATTTCTACAACAACTTAAACTTGAACACCAAAAAACGAGATAGCAATGCTCAGTTGCAAGCATGTGGTGAGTTTCAATTCAACTTGAATCAAACATACAAGCATCTGAAACACATACACCCCTCACATTAGAGCAAATGGCATAGTAACTGATTTAAAGAGGGAAAAATTGTGAACGGAAAATCTACATAATCCCGTTTATAATACAGCTTGATATGGTTTGTAATTCATAAATAATGATAAATGATAGAGTTAGTCATAAAGTTGTTTACAAAACACCAAGGAGTAGTCCTGACCTACAGCAGCCAGTCAGATAAATACCTTCCTTGTCCACTACAACTACATGCAGCTACAGTTTAAACATTGCCGACTGACACTGAGTTGCCATGACAACACTTCCTACTGTTATCCAGTAGCAATTATTTCATGTCACATCAACACGATGTGAAAGGCATCTGTTATCAAGGATTCATGAGTGAGTGACCTGCAACCCTGAACCATTGTCAACCTGTCTGGACATAATACACATTCATTGAATTACTTTGGTGTTTTCTCGACGGGTGCAGTCCTGTATATCTCTTCTGAGTCAATCCGTATTGTGCAGACCGTGGTGCGACCGCTCCCGGACACGGACGATGTTGACAGGTTCTTGGCTTCTCCTACAAATAACAGTCAGCAAATGGTCAGCAGAAAAAAGCCCCAGTCAAAGCAGGATTTAATAAATCGGTAATTAATTTGAATCCTCATCCACACAATGTTCAGAACATTACGACTAACTATATCTATACAGTTTATGAGCATGACGAGTGTTACGAAAGTCGCAGCACTATGAACGTTTTGTGGATCGAAACCGTTATTGGAATCTGAAGGCAAGGTACGACCCTCATGCCCAATCTCATCACTGGGTAACCCAATCACTGGGTAACCCAATTACTGATCTCACTAGACAACACTGGAATTCAATATATATCTAAATAAACATGGAAAAATAATGAAATTGAAATGGTTAAGCATACTGCACTGTAAGACTTGACATAAATGGAATTACTATGGAAACAGTAATTTTCTTTTCAAGAATTTGGTGGGAAGAATATTCTGGTGTCTCTTGAAGCAAGATACATGTTTAAAGTCTCCACTCTGTACACTTGCCTGTTCTGGAAACACATTTCCGTGTTGTTTTTTTATAAGCATGATAAGAAGAAAATTACACTCCAGGTTCAGCGACCAGTACCTACTAATTGATGAGTTTGAGGAACATAAAATTCTCACAATTCACTCTCATAAAATTGACCAGAATTAATGCCCTGTTAGCTTAGGAGTCTTTGGGCAAAGTCTGAAAGTCTAAAAAATATCTTCTTAGCAATTGAAAAAGCATGAATGAATGAAAGGTTTCAGACTAGGATCCAATTTCCATGCATAAACTTCTAATCAGCACAGACATTTACATCACTTCCTTCCTACACCAACAAAACTCAATGGTACTGATTTGTAGCCGGATCTAAAGGTCTTAAATTGTTGTAGATGCTTCTGTCATGTTTCAACACAACAAACTATCCAAGTCAGTGTTTGACCCGAGAAGATTCGAGCAAAAATTGACCCTGCAGTTAACCCATGCTTGTTGCAAGAGGCAACTAACAGTGCTGAATGGTCTGCCTCGCTGACTTGGTTGTCATGTCATCCTTTCCCACTTGTGTGTAGATTGACGCTCATGCTGTTGATCACTATATTGCCTGGTGAAGACTTGATTACCTAGAGATCACTGCTATACAGCTGTAGAGTGTAATATTGCTGAGTGTGGCATAATACTAAATTCATTCACTCAGTATTACTCATTATATTTGACTTCAAACCTAACAGTTTGATGTTACCATGGTAATTTCTACATAAGTCAATGACACTGTTTGCAAAATTGTGCCATACAGTGATGACACACATAAAAATTGTAACCATCGATAACTTGCTATGCGTTTCAACATATCGCATGAGGTTGCGACCATATTTCATGTTGTTGATAATCACCCCTTCTGTTATGTGATTAATGATTCTATGTGGTAACTGACAGAAGGAAGTGTATGTGAGTAAACACATATCACTTGTAAAGATAGCACCAACCATTATCTTCAAACATGAGCAATATTCAATTTTTCCTGACCATATCTACATCTCTGTTCCATTATATGTACAGATTCTCTTTTCATCTGATGCTTTTACAGTTTGGGAGGAAACGGTGACACCATCCCCATTCTTAACATCAATAAGCATGATGAACAGCATATTTATTGACATATATGTCTATATTCAGCGTCATACATTAGTCACAGATAAGCTATACTAAAACATAAGTAGCAACAGCAGTGATTCACACTGCCATGCCATGAAGAAATACAAATCTGCAGTTTATTACGAAAGGCGTCAGTGCTGTGATGATCAAATATTTATAGTGTTATCAGAAGGATGAACATATGATTTGTACAATGTTTTCCAATAATATACGCTTCTACAATCCGACAGCATTCAACAATATTGAACATACTGAATGCTGTAAACAATTCAAGCATGAATACTACTTCGATTCTTTGTCAAGGAGAATAAATAAGTAGCAAAACATAAAAAAGTCAACTTTCACCCAGATCGCGGGGACTGCACAAGAAACAGCAACGAAGATGCTTGCATTGGAGATGTGAAGCACATAGTGACACAACAAATAAGTATTAAATGAAACCAAAATAACGGCCAAAATAACTTTAAATAAAGGCATTTTAAATTCCACTGATCAATGCACCGTCGAGTCATTTAAATTTGGGGTTCAGAGAGAGGGGGGAGTTGGCGGTCACCGGTGCGGGACACGCGCGTGACAACGGTTCAGTCGTTAGCCAGATAACTGACTCAAAACATATGTTCAATCTACAACTTGATAGAGTCTCACCGATTTTCACTCGTAACGTTTCCTCCACTCTCACGTCCCGCAGAGACGCCATTTCACCCACTTCCGCATTTCCCCATAAGCAAAATCGGATGTGACGTCACTGAAAGGGTTTGTGAAAACACGAAATGCGTTGAAACGAAATTAAGATATTTACCGCTTTCTGCTCAATTTTCAAATTATTTGTTTCATTGACGACGCTGGGTAGTTTACATCCTAGCGTACTAGATCAGTAACTGGGCTATAGTTATTCAATAGTTATTTAAATAAAAGTGAATTCTAACAGATATATTTACTCGCCAAAAGATCCATATACCAAGACCGAAAATAAATAACCTCGTAAAATGGCCCAATCGTTTCTCAGTGTAGTAGAAAACACGGTATTTACAACGTTTCAGCCAACTGAAACTTGTTTCATTTTGCGTAAAGTATTCGCTGTGTGCAGCTTCAATGTACTTTCTGACCCAGACAACATAGACATTTGGAAAGCACCTTAATTTCAGTTTGATGCCAGCGATCTCAAGGAGATCTTCTGGAGGTGTGCTAGATGTCTGTTAGAGGTCTCCTTGATGACTGCGTCTCCTGGAGGTGTGCTAGATGTCTGTTTGAGGTCTCCTTGATGACTGCGTCTCCTGGAGGTGTGCTAGATGTCTGTTTGAGGTCTCCTTGATGACTGCGTCTCCTGGAGGTGTGCTAGATGTCTGTTAGAGGTCTCCTTGATGACTGCGTCTCCTGGAGGTGTTCTAGATGTCTGTTAGAGGTCTCCTTGATATGACTGCGTTAAGTGGAGGCCTGGTAGATATCGTTTAGAGGTCTCCTTGATGACTGCGTCTCCTGGAGGTGTGCTAGATGTCTGTTAGAGGTCTCCTTGATGACTGTTGTGGGTGTGTGATGTCATTATCCTGCTCTCCTGTTGAATGGATTCGACAGTAGCATTGAGAGCTTTGAGGAATTGTCACGCATAAATGAATATGTATCTAGAACAAACACTTCCGACAAAAAAGCAAACGTGCTGGTTAACGACTTCCTCGTGTTACTTCAATCTTATTCTCTTCGTACAAACACCCACTCACACTTCTGTATGACGTTGCCTATTAGGTAACGTGCGGGCAGGTAGACAGCTTGGTGATCATTTGCCCTCGAAATATACAATCAAAATTATTTACCACACTGATAAACTTTGATGTTACAAATTCAATGAATGCACTGAATTCACTTCTTAATGTCTATGTGTTGAAGAATATGCATTTTCTAACATCGCACTGGGATGTCGGTAACACACAGCTGACTCAACCGACGTTTAGATTTTGATATACCGACATCCTCGCACGATTCTAAAAATGCTTATTCTTCAGCACAGTGTATATATGGCTCACAGTCCTTATTTCGTTCTCCACTTGCAGGTTCTGCTTGATAATGATGTTAGATGTTGCTCATCCAGTTGTTTTTGTTTCCCTTCTTCACGAATAGTCAATAAGCTTCTAAATTACCGAAATTATAAGCTCAGTAAAACATTCTCTCTTTCCCTACGTATAAAGCATGCTTTGGTCATGTCACTTATCATCCAAAAGTTGCGGTTGTGTTAAAACCTTTTTAAAAACTGGATTTGGTTTCACCCAAGGGGGGCGGTGGGGTAGCCTAGTGGTTAAAGCGTTCGCTCGTCACGCCGAAGACCCGAGTTCGATTCCCCACGTGGGTACATTGTGTAAGGCCCATTTTCTGGTGTCCCCCGCCGTGATATAGCTGGAATATTGCTAAAAGCGGCGTAAAACCAAACTCCCCCCCCCCCCCTCCCCCCTTCACCCAAGGAATTTTCTTGAGCTTAAGGAGGTTGGATGCAGATTATCATAAATGTCACGAATTGCTAAATTCAGCATCATTACGTAGAAACTTATGTCACGAATTGCTAAATTCAGCATCATTACGTAGAATCTTACGTCCCGAATTGCTAAATTCAGCATCATTACGTAGAGACTTATGTCCCGAATTGCTAAATTCAGCATCATTACGTAGAAACTTATGTCCCGAATTGCTAAATTCAGCATCATTACGTAGAAACTTATGTCCCGAATTGCTAAATTCAGCATCATTACGTAGAAACTTATGTCCCGAATTGCTAAATTCAGCATCATTACGTAGAAACTTATGTCCCGAATTGCTAAATTCAGCATCATTGCGTAGAAACTTATGTCCCGAATTGCTAAATTCAGCATCATTACGTAGAAACTTATGTCCAGAATTGCTAAATTCAGCATCATTACGTAGAAACTTATGTCCCGAATCTAATTATATGATAAAAATAGCAAGTCACCACGGCATATGTTTAACAAGTGGCGCCCCCTGTGACACTGTCTTTAAAGTATTATGTCAATAAAAGTTCCCTCAAAAGTAAATTGTTTACTTATATTATTCAATGTAGTTTTTTGCAAAGATATTTCAGTTTTGATATAGCAAAATGCAGTATTTTTGATACATTGATTACTTCAGTGACTTCAAAAATAACAAAAGTATGTTGCCAGAGTGTATCAACAGTATCGTGAATTAAAACAGCATACCCAAAATTAAATTCAATAAGTGAATTTAACTCTTGTCCTGGTTACCCTTACAAAACATGCTTGTGTGCCTTAAATATCATGAAGTATGATTAGAATCAAGACAAAGTGAATAACTGCTTAACATCTATACGCGGCCATACTGTCACATTCCGTAGCATGCGGTATGCGCACAAAACACGGTATCCAACCTCTTTAGTCACTGGTGCTGCTATTTGAGTGATATTATTGATGATCTGTTACATTTTCGCCAACACTGCTCTTCGATCTATTATTTGATTCTACTGTAAACGGGCTATTTGAATTAATTTTGTATTTTGTAAAAATCCTTTTTTGTGGAAGTCGCGATGGCTGAGCGTACTAGGCGACCGACATTGTATACTGGTGATTAGGTGCCTGGCTCTGAAGGTGTGGGTTCGAATCCCGGATGAGACTCAACCCAACAAAAGTACTAGCATCTGTACTTTACTGATAAAGTGTCGCCCCAGATACGTGAAACTACCAAAATAATAAACTCACCATTTACCACGCGCTTGCCGTCACTGAGCAAGATCATTGCGTAGTCATAATACAATCAGGTAATTATTAACGCGGAAGTCAAAGTTGGGAGGTTTCATTGTTTCCTAGTGACTGAGATTGATTCAGATGGGCTGATAGTGCCGTTTAATGGTGACACTTGGAGGTGTGATTCCAAACGATTTCAGTGTCTAGTTAGGGACATATAAGATAATATAACCGCCTCATACCTCCTCAGTGTTAGTGTTGATGTCATGTACATCTATACTCACACGCATAAGAAACGCAAGTAATCTTTATCAAATAGGAAATAAACTCGGACCAAAAATTATTTGGGTTTTTGTCATATATTGAAGCCTGATGGTGCTATCAATAATTTTCGTTGCGTTTTGGAAGGCCCAAGAAAAACACGCTTCAAAAGAAAGAATCACCAAACTAAATCACCAAACCCGTGAACATGTGGGTACCATGCACGCACTTGTCAACCCTTCTATCTTTTGAAAACTTAATGTCATCAATCTTGGTAGCCAATGAAACGTCCTCACCCTGTTTCTTGTCTTTAATACTGGAAATTACATACAGATCTGCTCTATACTTGCCTTGAGGCACTTTTGCGTGTGAGTATAGATAGTGTTGGGGAGCTGAGCAATGAAATACGCTGGCCTATACCGGAACGTTTTCTTAAATATTCAACATGAATATTTGAGGTTGCTTGAAAGAGTGTGTATGTTTACGTATACCCCATCTGCATATTGGTATGAGACACTGTATCAGGCAAAGGCAGACGAGGATGCATTCTATTCGGATGTCAGCTCCTTCCACCAGTTCTGAGGAAGATACTGAGTCTTGTAGGAGCCTTGGCACATAAGCTCTGCTCACACATGAATTTTCCATACTGACCATTGCAGATGTAAGGTGAGCACAAGCGTCTTCTGGTACGCCAGCTCTAGAACTGCAATATTCAGGCTGACTGCAGAAGATGCAGGTGTCCTTTCTACTCTGTACAAGTGACAAAGCACGACAGCATCAATCATTTACTGCCGTGGCGCCTCAAGTGACGTGTGTCGGCACATTCAATGCATTTTCCGGATCACCATAGTTACGAGATACGCCGCTGAGTTTGTTGATTCTATAACGTTTTCTTGATAGAGTCAGTAATCATTATCTATCATTCATGTTATGTAATGGAAACAACCAGAGTGAACCACCTGGCTTCCATCTGTGGAAAGTACTTTCAGACAATGCGCTTTATTGACCAAACACATCAAACTATACTTTCAATGAACTATTACATGTCATTTACCTGGGAATCGTGACAGCATTACACCATCATGCTATGGGGAGGGTGCTAAAAGCCAGGACTGCCCTTTTCCTTAACGTTGGTTTCAAAACTAACGGTTTTGTCACCCATAACCAGTAGGAGATTTCATTAAAGTTTCAGAACATCCAACTTCGCCATCAACACCTATGAATACCGGGTGTCTTCTCTGAAGCTTCAAAGTACCTGGTGTCTCCAATGACGTCAATGAACCCAGATGTCTACCCCGAAGTTTCAAAGTACCTGGTGTCTCCAGTGACGTCAATAAACACCCGATACATTCATAGAACTTTCAAAATACCCCGTGTCTCAACTGCCGTGAGGAAACAACCAATTTCTTCAGGGAAGTTTCAAAGTACCCGGTGTCTCCAATGACGTCAATGAACCCAGATGTCCTCCCTGAAGTTTCAAAGTACCCGGTGTCTCCAATGACGTCAATAAACCTGGATGTCTTCACTAAAGTTTCAAAGTAACTGGTGTCTCAAGTGACGTCAATAAACACCCGATACATTCATAGAACTTTCAAAATACCCCGTGTTTCAACTGCCGTGAGGAAACAACCAATTTCTTCAGGGAAGTTTCAAAGTACCCGGTGTCTCCAATGACGTCAATAAACCTGGATGTCCTCCCTGAAGTTTCAAAGTACCTGGTGTCTCCAATGACGTCAATAAACCTGGATGTCTTCACTAAAGTTTCAAAGTACCCGGTGTCTCCAATGACTTCAATAAACCTGGATGTCTTCACTAAAGTTTCAAAGTACCCGGTGTCTCCAATGACGTCAATGAACCCAGATGTCCTCCCTGAAGTTTCAAAATACCCGGTGTCTCCACTGACATCAACAAACACACCATTTCTTCCTTGAAGTTTCAAAGTACCTGGTGTCTCGACGTCAATAAACTCCCGATGCCTTCACAGAAGTTTCAAAGTACCTGGTACATTGTACGTTGGGTACAATGTGTGAAGCCCATTTGCTGGTGTCCCCCGCCGTGATATTGCTGGAATATTGCTTAAAAGCGGCGTAGAACTAAACTCACTCACTCACCCAATGACGTCAATAAACACGATGTCTTCACTGAAGCGGCACACTATTGCAGTCCCTTTCTGGATCCGCCTATGCTGAGTCAGCTATGTTGGGCGGAAAAAAGCACGGTGATGGCAACGTTGCCTCCAGGCACGGCATCTACAGTATCTTGGTACATGTGTACAATGTCTGTGTTTGGTAAGTCACAACCAAAACAGTTTTCAAACTATTTACCCAAGTTCGTTGTTTTAAGAAAATCACTCGAAAGAACCAAGAGTTTATCTTTTGTACATACTAATACATGAGCACACGAAACAAATCCGTAACGTGTTTGCTTATTTCAAATAATTAAATTTATAGAATTAAAAACAGTAAAAATTAGTAACAAGTAATGATGAGAAAATATAAA
Organism: Haliotis asinina; assembly: GCF_037392515.1. NCBI lineage: Eukaryota > Metazoa > Mollusca > Gastropoda > Lepetellida > Haliotidae > Haliotis > Haliotis asinina. The sequence goes on along the minus strand of NC_090283.1, from coordinate 6,676,124 downwards.
GCAACATGAACGATGAGTGAGGGAGTGGGTGAATTCACTTGTACGCCGCACTCAGCAGTATACCAGGTACACATGACCTTCGGTTTACTCAATTAAATTGGTTGCTATACGTAGCAGTTTTCATTCGGTTATTACGATTCATGATTTGTATGCCGTGTTATGTGGCCCCAGCAATCTGGCCAACCACCCAGTCTAAATCCTGGGGGCATAACCAGACCGGAAACACTAACTCCTAAACGAAAGCGCATGCTGAAGTTTTGTTTCAACAAGATTCAAGATGGTGCCATGTATATCTGTCGATTGCCGATAGATTTTCTCCATGGGTTTTCAGAGTTACATGTATTTTCTGTTTCATCGTGATGGTAGTGATATGTGTTCATATTCATATACTATTTCCAACAGGAACTTCACGGGTCACATTCGTCGGTTGACTAACACGATGTAAGCCTTATTGAACAATAAAGATGCAAAGCATAAGCTTGAATAGGACACTTTAACACATTAAACACCGCGGGAAGCACAGTGAGAATGAATTCCAATTCAAACCGTTCTTGGAATAGCCCTAAATATTTAATATATTGGTTATCGAAGCATGCAGTGTCGAACGATGGCGTACAATCTACCATTTACAGTGCATTACCAAAACAAGAAAGACGTTATTTGGTTTCGCGGATCGGTATGTTGCTGGTGTTCTGTACACTTCAAATTCCTTTCGCGTATTCAGTGTATATCTGAATACCGTGTTTCAGGAACATGGAAGTGTGTTAACATATGGTTCAGTAAGGACTACAATGAGTGTTAGAGCAAGGGCATGACCTCTGTAGTATTGCGTGACGGACATGTAGGTCATTAAACAAGTAGCCAGTCAGACATGGCATGCACAACCAATTACACATAATTACACACATGATACATTGTGACTGAAATCATGATAATACATGTCACCCTACTACTGAGGTTCTAAGGGTTAACGCATGTTCACGTGTGAGTGAGTGAGTATGGTTTTACAACGCTTCTAGCACTATTCCAGATTTAACCGCTGGACTATCCCCCCACCCCCACCCCTCCACAACACCCCGTCACAACACCCCCGCCCGCAACAGCTAAACCCCCAAATCCTGCATCCCATCCACGTTTGCAACCCCCTTCCAACACCCGCACCCCCACCCCAACGACCTGTCTGTGAACTAGTGCAGTGTCTTGATTGAAAAGATCACAACTGTTACGTCCTTTGGTCTTAACTGAATCCTTGAATTGCCTCCAAAATGCATCATAAAATCTTCTGTGTATCAACTCATCTTTGTAACGTTGATGACTCCATGATCAAACAATGTCCTTATAACTATCAGTGACACAGTCTTTATCTCCTTTGTGTTGTATAGTTGTCTGGACGTTCTGATCCCATAAAGCATTGCAAGAACCATTCCGGAACAACTTTTTAAAAGAAAACCGACAATAATAGCAGACGTGCTCGCACTTGGTGCCTTATTGATCCCCGTGAGAAGGTTTAAAACTCAACTGACAGTGTTTTTTTCAAAGTGTCTGTGATGAGAGAAGATAGTCTCTTCTGGAACATGACATTGTCTATTTTCAATTAGGGAAAAAGCAGCATGCTGTCTTCTTGATGACAAGGCAGGATGGGATGCAGGTACAGTACGTTAACTATGGGCCCAATGTGCCCTCGCTGAGGCATGGCACTATGAAGTACGTGACCCAGTCTGTGACGGATGTCATATCTGTATCTACTGCGTGGAGACAGGAGGGATCAGCAGACGGATTGTAGCTGAAGCCGAGACAAGGCTGGGTCTCCATACAGCTGATGCCACAGTCACTGACAGACCTGGCATTCAAAGACGACACGGCCGTGTTGACCTTTTCATTCACGTTCTTGTTGTAGATAGTGGCTGAAAACAACCGTTTTCAATATTATCATGTACTGTGTAAGTAATATACATATTTATATGCCGAACGACACACTGGACACAATGTGGACACATACAGGCTGAACAACCAGCTTACAAATACAGCAGAGCTCTAATGAACAAATAGACGCACAGCCAAAAGGGTACAATACAGGAATCCTGAGATGTAAGAGTAACAATTATACCGACCAACGAAAGACACTCAACTTTTTTGTCAAGTTTTAAGAAAGAAGGTTTAAACATGAACGCTTCAATTTTATGAGATTTCAGTTTTTCGAAACTTGCGTTTCTTTTGCTACTCAACATGAACACAATATGATCAGGAAGTATAAAATAATCCATAACTTACTACCAATGCAAAGAATTACCTTTTGATCTACTCGGACTGCCGTGTACCTCCACTTCCTGTACCGCTAGGTGGTCTGTGATGTTTCTCCATACCCTCACGAACCTCACAGGTTTCACGTGGGAACAGTTGAAGGTCAAGGTCACATCAAGTAACGTATCTGCTGGCCATTGACCACACCAGGTCACGTCGGCATCCGGGCAACCAACGTCTACTGATGATACTCCAATGTATGCATTTCGGATGTCTGAAGCTGCGAAATTGAAAGAGCACCACTTATGTAATGCCATCTGTTTGTCCCCATTTCATTTGCTTTCAGTGAACATATATATGCATGATCAATTGTGGTACCCCCTCTGGTACCCCCGCAAAGCTAACAACAGCATGTCATCGTTATAATGTTTCTGTAGGGTATGACATCCTATGATGCTCTCGTAGGCCGTCTAGTGCAAGATTTAAATATGTGCAGTGAAACTGGCATTTTGTTATCGAGGCGATAGATGCAGGCATTTGCGGAGTGCCACCTACTTTGCTTGTTTATGACAGAATTGCAGTTTACATGTTTGTATGAACGTACACTTTCATACATTTACACTTTGTACCATCGCCATGGTATTGCACATGAATTCAACAATGCTTCAAACTGTTTATGAAGACTGGAAAATACACTGAAAACTACAACCGAACTTCCATTATTTAACCGCCATAGCATGACCTTACCTACTACCTAGGGTACTCCGTACACCAGTTTAGTTATTTTATAGCTAAAATACTATTTCGTAGATAAAAGGCTCTTCAGAATTCAGCATTCCGAGATACGGACAAAGAGAAATGATGTGATACCTTCTTTGAGAGGCATTTCAGAACTTACATAGGTGAAGCGAAACCATTTGGTGTGGTCAACATCTTTACGTCTGTGACTGCGACTTATCCTCTGTAGGTACTAACACCGTTATCAACCAAGTGCGTCGTTTCCGTGTAGGTATTAATACCGTTATCAAACACACAGACTTTAACATTTTGTGATAAACTGATAACATATGTCCACTATAAAACGAACGAAATCGTCACCCAGAGCCAGAGGCTCGACTAAGAAATCCAAGTAAAATATTGGTCAAATCTTTGAACGGCATTTGGAAGAATGCATGAAAGACGTGAGAGATATATGGATGTCAACTGTTTTTATTGTGAATAGCACGAAGTTTCGAAGTGTCAAGACTTGACGAAGGAGTAAGCATAAACACCGAAATATCGTGTTATTCACAACAAATAGTTCACATCCATAAATCGTATGATTTTTTTGTAAAGTCAATCCAACACATGCAGAGATTGCCGTGGTATGTTTTAGCCACGGGCAAACTTGCTTAGTTATTGCTATCCGGTATGGTTAAGTGAGTGAATTTAGCTTTACGTTGATTTCAGCAAAATATTCCACCAGCATCAAGGACACCGGATATGGGCTTCACACGTTGTACCGGTGGGGAATTGAATCTGGGTCTTCCACGTGACGAGAGAACGCTTTTACCACTGGGCTATCCATCACCTATACGGCCAGGAAACAACTGTTCTTGGTTCATATGACATTATTAGCATTAAAACGTACGGGATATTCCATTTTGAGAGCATGCAACTAGCCAATGCCAATGCATTTGAGGAAAAGAAATATGTATTCGTGCAGAGGAAACGTTCCAAAAGGAATGGAATAAATTGTCATATTTCTTTTCCCTTAATTTCTCTGCATCATCTGTTTCCTCCACGGCGGCATCCAATTTTATCTGTATTGTAAATCCATTATCCCCTGCTTGTTTTGCAATGGTATAAAAACATATATAAAAACATTTTAACTTCTTTGATGGACATGAGGAATGATGATAATACTACAGCTCACCAAACTGGTTATCACTGGTGACAAAGATGTTGTCCACCATATAGAACCCTTGTAGATCTCCCTGCCAGAAGGGGCCTGTCTGGTTGTCGCTTCTCGCTGGAAGTGAGGTTCTGCCATCGCTAGCATGATAGGCTTGGAATAATAACTCTGTACCATTCACTTGCTTCTTGAATGTAGAACTGAGCTTCCTCGGCTTTCGAAGCATGATATTCTTTGCCTTGATGTGGATCCAGACTGGATGAATAAGTTTGAGTGTATTATGGATTTGAAATGTGAAAATAGTAAGTTTAGGTTCACCTCTTTTTCAGCAATATTTGAGCAATATCACGACATAAAAACTATGAGCTTTACACTTGTTTGTCCAAGTGACAATCGAACACGGGCCTTCGGCGTGATGAGCAAACCCTTTAACTACTTACCGGTCCATGTACTTTGGAAGCGTTCGAGCGACATATGTTTGATGAGGTCGGTACACGAAATCAGCAACAGCTGTCAACGTGGCAGAGATAGACTTTAATACCTAACTGCTGGCATCAGTACCGCTTTAGTAGTAGACACCATTCTGACATTGTTCCATCAGTACCCAGCTGTACGATGTCGATGTTGTTTGTACAAATCCAGTCTGGACTAGATTGCCACCACGCGATACGATAACAACATCTGTTTATGAATCAAGATGACACTTTGGTGACACCAGGTGTTCGCGAAGAGGTGTGCGTATCCTGCCCCACCGTTTGCACCCGTCATAAACATATGCTAGTCTAGCCAAGTGGCAATATAGACATGTGCAATGTTTCGCCAAATGTTCTCTTGTAATAAATCGGGAACGTAAGATACGAGTCAAAACAAAGTATCATTTTAGTCTCTGAGGCATCAAATGTGGAAATTCAGCCACAGTATCGACTTTTGGGCAGCTCTTTATCATCGTCAAAACAGGTATTTCTCATAATAAATTGAAAATTAGGGCTATGAATGCTAAGAAACCACAATGCAGGGTTTCACACTCATAACAAGCCGAAACATTGCAGGCGTGTGGCGTTAAACAACAAACAAACAAACAATCAGAAAGCACACAAGTTTTGCATCCCCGCTCCATCTGTCAGGAGCTGAATTAGAAAGAGAAACGATAGGGTTGGCGAAGTAACACGTGACGACGGTAGAAACGGTTGATACTTACCAAAAAGGAAATATATACATACTGCCTTGAGAAAAGCATGATTTCGAAGCATCCTTCGTTGTCTGATGGTTTGCTGCTTCCGTTGAGTCAGTTTAAACCAAGCACTCCATGCTGTATGCATAACATACAACTGAGCATCGCTCTTAAAACACAATGTAATGCGTGACGCTTGTGAAAAATTAAGTGACGTATTGTTTCAAAATCTTCAGCTTCAACGCTTGCCTGTTCCAAGTGGTTTGGGTATTTCTTTCCATGTGATCTCATGTGAGCGCTTGCCTTTATGCAATACATATTTATGGTTTGTTTTCCGTGCACCTTTGCGAGAGATGAAATACCCTGCGATGGACACACCCTCATATTCCTGTACTGATAAACTATTTTTGAGAGATGAAATACCCTGCGATGGACACACCCTCACATTCCTGTACTGATAAACTATTTTTGAGAGATGAAATTCCATGCGATGGACACACCCTCACATTCCTGTACTGATAAACTATTTTTGAGAGATGAAATACCCTGCGATGGACACACCCTCACATTCCTGTACTGATAAACTATTTTTGAGAGATGAAATACCCTGCGATGGACACACCCTCACATTCCTGTACTGATAAACTATTTTTGAGAGATGAAATACCCTGCGATGGACACACCCTCACATTCCTGTACTGATAAACTATTTTTGAGAGATGAAATACCCTGCGATGGACACACCCTCACATTCCTGTACTGATAAACTATTTTTGAGAGATGAAATTCCATGCGATGGACACACCCTCACATTCCTGTACTGATAAACTATTTTTGAGAGATGAAATTCGCTGCGATGGACACACCCTCACATTCCTGTACTGATAAACTATTTTTGAGAGATGAAATACCCTGCGATGGACACACCCTCACATTCCTGTACTGATAAACTACTTTTGAGAGATGAAATACCCTGCGATGGACACACCCTCACATTCCTGTACTGATAAACTATTTTTGAGAGATGAAATACCCTGCGATGGACACACCCTCATATTCCTGTACTGATAAACTACTTTTGAGAGATGAAATTCCCTGCGATGGACACACCCTCACATTCCTGTACTGATAAACTATTTTTGAGAGATGAAATTCCCTGCGATGGACACACCCTCACATTCCTGTACTGATAAACTATTTTTGAGAGATGAAATACCCTGCGATGGACACACCCTCACATTCCTGTACTGATAAACTATTTTTGAGAGATGAAATACCCTGCGATGGACACACCCTCACATTCCTGTACTGATAAACTATTTTTGAGAGATGAAATACCCTGCGATGGACACACCCTCACATTCCTGTACTGATAAACTATTTTTGAGAGATGAAATACCCTGCGATGGACACACCCTCACATTCCTGTACTGATAAACTATTTTTGAGAGATGAAATACCCTGCGATGGACACACCCTCACATTCCTGTACTGATAAACTATTTTTGAGAGATGAAATACCCTGCGATGGACACACCCTCACATTCCTGTACTGATAAACTATTTTTGAGAGATGAAATACCCTGCGATGGACACACCCTCACACTCCTGTACTGATAAACTATTTTTGAGAGATGAAATACCCTGCGATGGACACACCCTCACATTCCTGTACTGATAAACTACTTTTGAGAGATGAAATACCCTGCGATGGACACACCCTCACATTCCTGTACTGATAAACTATTTTTGAGAGATGAAATACCCTGCGATGGACACACCCTCACATTCCTGTACTGATAAACTATTTTTGAGAGATGAAATACCCTGCGATGGACACACCCTCACATTCCTGTACTGATAAACTACTTTTGAGAGATGAAATACCCTGCGATGGACACACCCTCACATTCCTGTACTGATAAACTATTTTTGAGAGATGAAATACCCTGCGATGGACACACCCTCACATTCCTGTACTGATAAACTATTTTTGAGAGATGAAATACCCTGCGATGGACACACCCTCACATTCCTGTACTGATAAACTATTTTTGAGAGATGAAATACCCTGCGATGGACACACCCTCACATTCCTGTACTGATAAACTATTTTTGAGAGATGAAATACCCTGCGATGCACACACCCTCACATTCCTGTACTGATAAACTACTTTTGAGAGATGAAATACCCTGCGATGGACACACCCTCACATTCCTGTACTGATAAACTATTTTTGAGAGATGAAATACCCTGCGATGGACACACCCTCACATTCCTGTACTGATAAACTATTTTTGAGAGATGAAATACCCTGCGATGGACACACCCTCATATTCCTGTACTGATAAACTACTTTTGAGAGATGAAATTCCCTGCGATGGACACACCCTCACATTCCTGTCCTGATAAACTATTTTTGAGAGATGAAATACCCTGCGATGGACACACCCTCACATTCCTGTACTGATAAACTATTTTTGAGAGATGAAATACCCTGCGATGCACACACCCTCACATTCCTGTACTGATAAACTACTTTTGAGAGATGAAATACCCTGCGATGGACACACCCTCACATTCCTGTACTGATAAACTATTTTTGAGAGATGAAATACCCTGCGATGGACACACCCTCACATTCCTGTACTGATAAACTATTTTTGAGAGATGAAATACCCTGCGATGGACACACCCTCATATTCCTGTACTGATAAACTACTTTTGAGAGATGAAATACCCTGCGATGGACACACCCTCACATTCCTGTCCTGATAAACTATTTTTGAGAGATGAAATACCCTGCGATGGACACACCCTCACATTCCTGTACTGATAAACTATTTTTGAGAGATGAAATACCCTGCGATGCACACACCCTCACATTCCTGTACTGATAAACTATTTTTGAGAGATGAAATACCCTGCGATGGACACACCCTCACATTCCTGTACTGATAAACTATTTTTGAGAGATGAAATACCCTGCGATGGACACACCCTCACATTCCTGTACTGATAAACTATTTTTGAGAGATGAAATACCCTGCGATGGACACACCCTCACATTCCTGTACTGATAAACTACTTTTGAGAGATGAAATTCCCTGCGATGGACACACCCTCACATTCCTGTCCTGATAAACTATTTTTGAGAGATGAAATACCCTGCGATGGACACACCCTCACATTCCTGTACTGATAAACTATTTTTGAGAGATGAAATACCCTGCGATGCACACACCCTCACATTCCTGTACTGATAAACTACTTTTGAGAGATGAAATACCCTGCGATGGACACACCCTCACATTCCTGTACTGATAAACTATTTTTGAGAGATGAAATACCCTGCGATGGACACACCCTCACATTCCTGTACTGATAAACTATTTTTGAGAGATGAAATACCCTGCGATGGACACACCCTCATATTCCTGTACTGATAAACTACTTTTGAGAGATGAAATACCCTGCGATGGACACACCCTCACATTCCTGTCCTGATAAACTATTTTTGAGAGATGAAATACCCTGCGATGGACACACCCTCACATTCCTGTACTGATAAACTATTTTTGAGAGATGAAATACCCTGCGATGCACACACCCTCACATTCCTGTACTGATAAACTATTTTTGAGAGATGAAATACCCTGCGATGGACACACCCTCACATTCCTGTACTGATAAACTATTTTTGAGAGATGAAATACCCTGCGATGGACACACCCTCACATTCCTGTACTGATAAACTATTTTTGAGAGATGAAATACCCTGCGATGGACACACCCTCACATTCCTGTACTGATAAACTATTTTTGAGAGATGAAATACCCTGCGATGGACACACCCTCACATTCCTGTACTGATAAACTATTTTTGAGAGATGAAATTCCATGCGATGGACACACCCTCACATTCCTGTACTGATAAACTATTTTTGAGAGATGAAATTCCCTGCGATGGACACACCCTCACATTCCTGTACTGATAAACTATTTTTGAGAGATGAAATACCCTGCGATGGACACACCCTCACATTCCTGTACTGATAAACTACTTTTGAGAGATGAAATACCCTGCGATGGACACACCCTCACATTCCTGTACTGATAAACTATTTTTGAGAGATGAAATACCCTGCGATGGACACACCCTCATATTCCTGTACTGATAAACTACTTTTGAGAGATGAAATTCCCTGCGATGGACACACCCTCACATTCCTGTACTGATAAACTATTTTTGAGAGATGAAATTCCCTGCGATGGACACACCCTCACATTCCTGTACTGATAAACTATTTTTGAGAGATGAAATACCCTGCGATGGACACACCCTCACATTCCTGTACTGATAAACTATTTTTGAGAGATGAAATACCCTGCGATGGACACACCCTCACATTCCTGTACTGATAAACTATTTTTGAGAGATGAAATACCCTGCGATGGACACACCCTCACATTCCTGTACTGATAAACTATTTTTGAGAGATGAAATACCCTGCGATGGACACACCCTCACATTCCTGTACTGATAAACTATTTTTGAGAGATGAAATACCCTGCGATGGACACACCCTCACACTCCTGTACTGATAAACTATTTTTGAGAGATGAAATACCCTGCGATGGACACACCCTCACATTCCTGTACTGATAAACTACTTTTGAGAGATGAAATACCCTGCGATGGACACACCCTCACATTCCTGTACTGATAAACTATTTTTGAGAGATGAAATACCCTGCGATGGACACACCCTCACATTCCTGTACTGATAAACTATTTTTGAGAGATGAAATACCCTGCGATGGACACACCCTCACATTCCTGTACTGATAAACTATTTTTGAGAGATGAAATACCCTGCGATGGACACACCCTCACATTCCTGTACTGATAAACTATTTTTGAGAGATGAAATACCCTGCGATGGACACACCCTCACATTCCTGTACTGATAAACTATTTTTGAGAGATGAAATACCCTGCGATGGACACACCCTCACACTCCTGTACTGATAAACTATTTTTGAGAGATGAAATACCCTGCGATGGACACACCCTCACATTCCTGTACTGATAAACTACTTTTGAGAGATGAAATACCCTGCGATGGACACACCCTCACATTCCTGTACTGATAAACTATTTTTGAGAGATGAAATACCCTGCGATGGACACACCCTCACATTCCTGTACTGATAAACTATTTTTGAGAGATGAAATACCCTGCGATGGACACACCCTCACATTCCTGTACTGATAAACTATTTTTGAGAGATGAAATACCCTGCGATGGACACACCCTCACACTCCTGTACTGATAAACTATTTTTGAGAGATGAAATACCCTGCGATGGACACACCCTCACATTCCTGTACTGATAAACTACTTTTGAGAGATGAAATACCCTGCGATGGACACACCCTCACATTCCTGTACTGATAAACTATTTTTGAGAGATGAAATACCCTGCGATGGACACACCCTCACATTCCTGTACTGATAAACTATTTTTGAGAGATGAAATACCCTGCGATGGACACACCCTCATATTCCTGTACTGATAAACTACTTTTGAGAGATGAAATACCCTGCGATGGACACACCCTCACATTCCTGTACTGATAAACTATTTTTGAGAGATGAAATACCCTGCGATGGACACACCCTCACATTCCTGTACTGATAAACTATTTTTGAGAGATGAAATACCCTGCGATGGACACACCCTCACATTCCTGTACTGATAAACTATTTTTGAGAGATGAAATACCCTGCGATGGACACACCCTCACATTCCTGTACTGATAAACTATTTTTGAGAGATGAAATACCCTGCGATGGACACACCCTCACATTCCTGTACTGATAAACTACTTTTGAGAGATGAAATACCCTGCGATGGACACACCCTCACATTCCTGTACTGATAAACTATTTTTGAGAGATGAAATACCCTGCGATGGACACACCCTCACATTCCTGTACTGATAAACTATTTTTGAGAGATGAAATACCCTGCGATGGACACACCCTCACATTCCTGTACTGATAAACTACTTTTGAGAGATGAAATACCCTGCGATGGACACACCCTCACATTCCTGTACTGATAAACTATTTTTGAGAGATGAAATACCCTGCGATGGACACACCCTCATATTCCTGTACTGATAAACTACTTTTGAGAGATGAAATTCCCTGCGATGGACACACCCTCACATTCCTGTACTGATAAACTATTTTTGAGAGATGAAATTCCCTGCGATGGACACACCCTCACATTCCTGTACTGATAAACTATTTTTGAGAGATGAAATACCCTGCGATGGACACACCCTCACATTCCTGTACTGATAAACTATTTTTGAGAGATGAAATACCCTGCGATGGACACACCCTCACATTCCTGTACTGATAAACTATTTTTGAGAGATGAAATACCCTGCGATGGACACACCCTCACATTCCTGTACTGATAAACTATTTTTGAGAGATGAAATACCCTGCGATGGACACACCCTCACATTCCTGTACTGATAAACTATTTTTGAGAGATGAAATACCCTGCGATGGACACACCCTCACACTCCTGTACTGATAAACTATTTTTGAGAGATGAAATACCCTGCGATGGACACACCCTCACATTCCTGTACTGATAAACTACTTTTGAGAGATGAAATACCCTGCGATGGACACACCCTCACATTCCTGTACTGATAAACTATTTTTGAGAGATGAAATACCCTGCGATGGACACACCCTCACATTCCTGTACTGATAAACTATTTTTGAGAGATGAAATACCCTGCGATGGACACACCCTCACATTCCTGTACTGATAAACTACTTTTGAGAGATGAAATACCCTGCGATGGACACACCCTCACATTCCTGTACTGATAAACTATTTTTGAGAGATGAAATACCCTGCGATGGACACACCCTCACATTCCTGTACTGATAAACTATTTTTGAGAGATGAAATACCCTGCGATGGACACACCCTCACATTCCTGTACTGATAAACTATTTTTGAGAGATGAAATACCCTGCGATGGACACACCCTCACATTCCTGTACTGATAAACTATTTTTGAGAGATGAAATACCCTGCGATGGACACACCCTCACATTCCTGTACTGATAAACTACTTTTGAGAGATGAAATACCCTGCGATGGACACACCCTCACATTCCTGTACTGATAAACTATTTTTGAGAGATGAAATACCCTGCGATGGACACACCCTCACATTCCTGTACTGATAAACTATTTTTGAGAGATGAAATACCCTGCGATGGACACACCCTCATATTCCTGTACTGATAAACTACTTTTGAGAGATGAAATTCCCTGCGATGGACACACCCTCACATTCCTGTCCTGATAAACTATTTTTGAGAGATGAAATACCCTGCGATGGACACACCCTCACATTCCTGTACTGATAAACTATTTTTGAGAGATGAAATACCCTGCGATGCACACACCCTCACATTCCTGTACTGATAAACTACTTTTGAGAGATGAAATACCCTGCGATGGACACACCCTCACATTCCTGTACTGATAAACTATTTTTGAGAGATGAAATACCCTGCGATGGACACACCCTCACATTCCTGTACTGATAAACTATTTTTGAGAGATGAAATACCCTGCGATGGACACACCCTCATATTCCTGTACTGATAAACTACTTTTGAGAGATGAAATACCCTGCGATGGACACACCCTCACATTCCTGTCCTGATAAACTATTTTTGAGAGATGAAATACCCTGCGATGGACACACCCTCACATTCCTGTACTGATAAACTATTTTTGAGAGATGAAATACCCTGCGATGCACACACCCTCACATTCCTGTACTGATAAACTATTTTTGAGAGATGAAATACCCTGCGATGGACACACCCTCACATTCCTGTACTGATAAACTACTTTTGAGAGATGAAATACCCTGCGATGGACACACCCTCACATTCCTGTACTGATAAACTACTTTTGAGAGATGAAATTCCCTGCGATGGACACACCCTCACATTCCTGTACTGATAAACTACTTTTGAGAGATGAAATACCCTGCGATGGACACAATCTCATATTCCTGTACTGATAAACTATTTTTAGTACTGGAGTGCAAATTTATACTGAACAGCAAAAGTTTCCTAACATGAAATGTCATACAAGAAAGCGTTCATATTTAAGCCTTCTTTAAAAAAATGACACACCCAACGCCCCCCCACACAGACACACACGCACGCACATACACGCACACACACACGCACGTACACACACACGCACACACACACACGCACACACATACACACACACGCACACACATACACACACACGCACACACACTTACACACACGCACGCACGCACGCACACACACACACACGCACACACACGCACGCACACACACACACGCGCACACATACACACACACGCACACACACACACACACACACATACACACACACACACGCACACACCAAACAAACAGTGAACACAACTACGATTAGCACTGGTATAAAACACTGTATCCAAGTTGTGCACATTTCCAGCATGTCTTATCTGTTGTCCTTCTGTTACCTCTTTACCTGTATACATGATAATAGAGATTTTAATTGCTTTAACTCAATAACCAATCACGACAATCAGAGGATTATCATAAGCTTTGTTCTTGTGTTCCTAAAATGTAAAAGAACTTATATCAAAAAAGTATAGATATACTCACTGGAGCAAAAAGTCATGTACTTTAGAAACATCATTACTTAATACATAACCACTACCCGACAAAACAAAAGGCAGTAACATCGATGTCGATGGCTTCTACGTAGAACCCCCTATCACTGCCTTCTGCAGGGAACCCCTTGTCACTGCCTTCTGCAGGGAACCCCTTGTCACTGGCTTCTGCAGGGATCCCTTGTCACTGGCTTCTGCAGGGATCCCTTGTCACTGGCTTCTGCAGGGAACCCCTTGTCACTGGCTTCTGCAGGGATCCCTTGTCACTGGCTTCTGCAGGGAACCCCTTGTCACTGGCTTCTGCAGGGAGCCCCTTGTCACTGGCTTCTGCAGGGAACCCTTGTCACTGGCTTCTGCATGGAATCCTACGTCATCACATGGCCACTGTATACGTACATACCAATTGTCCCTGTTGTTTTAGTTGTTTAATCATTTCTTAGTTACCTAAACTTTACCTTAGTCGACAAATCGCAACAGTACCTGTCTACAAACCGGGACTCAGTTTGTCGACTTCCCGGGATAAGTGAAATTTCATTTGTCGACGTCCCGGGCGCACACTTTAAAGAAGGAATAAACTCACATTTTTATACTATTTTAACCATAACATATGAAAGACGTATGGTTTGTCTTTAAGCGGAACGCCAAATTCATTCTTCAAAAACGCGTGGTTAATCAATAGCGAGCGATTAAAAGTTGAAGCCATGTGAGGAAGGATTTTCAGTTAGTTGCGTATAAAATAGGAAACAAGTTCGTCAATTTGGTGATTGCCCGACGTCACCAAAGACAAAGCGAATCGTTGTGTTGCCGTCAAGTGTTCCAAGATGTCTGGTGATGGTGTCACCATAAACAGATTTACATCGAACCCCTCAGTTGTTTGTGAGCCCGAAGCCAGCGTTTTGGAAGCCTATACGTATTAAATAAAGTGGCTCGACACCTTCCTCCCTTCCTAGATTGAAGATGCTTTTTAGATTTGTTTTCATCGAGTTAAAAAAATCGAAACTACTTAGTATTTGCAGTAAACGATTGAAGACTAAAAGGATTTGCATGGCACAATAGTAACAGAACGATGTCTTCGTCGGAGGGAAATAACATTGCAGGTTGTATCATATTGACACCCACCTCGCTTCCAAGAATGATATAAGCTTATGCCATAGGCATTGTCATACTAAATAGTATAGTCCATCAACCAAATACATATATTTGCTAACAGCAGACAGTAGTTAAGATTTTGTAACTCTGCGAAAACAATCCTAAATAGCATATTCTCAGACTGGCGGATATTCGGGACAGGGCGAAGCCATTTTTTTTTAAATCGTGACGTCACGGTCTAAAGTCAGTTTGTGAATCAGTTAGATTGTGGTTTGTTTTGACGGGGTTTCATTTCTAACGATGTCAATAAATGATTTATGTATTAGTTTGGAACTGCACATTTGCTCGCAAACCAATCCCCAGGCTACAGTGCTCATTCTCAACACTGCATCCGCTTCTTTGTTCAGTAATCTAAGAATTTGATCTAGTTCTTTGATTGTTGTTGCAGTCAATAATATTCCAGCTATGTGGCGGCGTTCTGTAAATAACCGAGTCTGGACCACACGATCCAATGACCAATCGCACGTGCATTCATCTACGCATTTTTGTGTTGAGTGATATGTGTCAACCATGGTGACAGTCGAAACTGATTGACAAGCACCTGCAAGTGAGTAGGCAACAGCTGATTGGATTGCCAGATGTGTAAGGTGCAGTCAGCATAGATCTGTGTGCTGGGACAAATCACATCGACAGTATCATATTCTAGACGCTCTAGACAACAACAATGATATTTGGGAGGTCTAGCTCTTGTAGTCTCATAGCTTCAATTAGACATGGGTCAAAATGGCTGTGGAATGCCGATATACCGCTAACTTGTTACACTTAATTAGGCTTGGTTGTTGTTGAACGCCCGCCACAGTCAGCAATAATCCAGCTGTAAGGCAGTGGTCTTTGCATAACTGCGTCTGGACAAGACAATCCCACGATCACTAGCATGAGCACTGATCTACGCAATTGGGATACTATGACTTAAGTCAACCATGTCAGCGACCCTGACCACCCGATCCCCTTAAAGCTTAGGCGACTCTTGCGACAAGCATGGTTTACCGAAACCCATTCCTATATTTGCAGGTATTGATTTGGGAAAGTTGATAAGAAGGTATATACGCTACCTCCTTTGCAGCGTAAAATGCTATCAATGGCTGACGTCTGCTATTCTGTCTATTTCGTTCAGTAACAAGTGCTTTAACACAGTTGGAATACACAATCGCTTTTTCGGGCAGAATTCTTAAGATTTTAGGTGTTTTTGCCTTGACCTTGGAATCGGTCCTATTTAAAGTGTTTTTTTTTTATAGTAAGACCGTTCGATATGGACACAGACCCCTTCTCACCTGTTTAGAACAGTTTTCTTTCGAATACCCACGTGGACACTATGTGGTTCGAATCCCCACGAGGGTACAACCTTACTAGAACCCCTTTTCTCGGTCTCACTGCTGTCAAGTGAATTCCGAGCGTCGCGTGTCTAATATATGCATTTTATGGGTAGGTACACAGGTATAGTATACTGAACTACTTTTCAACGTTCAAAGCAATGAAACTGCCATTGTGCGGCAACCACTCATTCTACTGCAATTCATTATTCATATTATGTAATTGAATTTAGCAAATGGGATTGCACCGTCTTATCTTCAGTTGTGTCAATTACTTTTGAACAATGGGCGTAGTTGTTCAAATAGATTCGTTAACTTCTAACAGGTTTCTTGATATCCTGTAATGAGAATAGTGTTTGTTTGCATCTGGAATCATTACAACTGTTTAAAGCACCATCGTCAATTGGGCTATTATCAATTTCCCTTGGCGTTTTGGTTGTGTTTGATGAGTGTATGCGTACCTGCAATGAACAACACACGCAGACACACACAGATACACAGACACACACACACACACTGCTCCGAAAACCCCAACTTGGTGTGGGCGTACGTGAAAATAGAACTTATACAATCTAAGTCACCAAACCTTTAAACGTATGAATAAATTACATGTAATTGAATAATACCGATGTCTGGAATCCATGACGACTGAAAGGAAGAACATTTTTAATAACCACCTGCAAATGCTCAGACCCAACAATCGCTTGTTGAACAATAAGGCATCTATATTTTAAAGCAGTACAGTAACTGTCAGTGAGGTGCAACTAGCTAACTGTAAATGGTAGTGTTGACCGTGATGCCTTGTACACATCACTCTTTGTCTTTCTGACGCAGCATTGAGATGATTGTAAGTCAAAGAGGTTGGTATATATTGACTTGTGTATTTTTAATGCCTAACACATTTTGAACTGTCTAACATGTAAGGAAGATAATTCTGTTTGTGCCAAGTTCTTTATTACGAGGAACACAACGTCGAGGGCGAGCGAACAATTGCGTATGGGCGGTTAAGTCTCTTAATGACGACAGTGACAAAATTTCAATGGCTACAGGCAATAATAGCAACGGAGTATGTTGTTTTAGGTAAACAGCAGTGATACTCTTCCTTTCACACAAGTGGCCACTTCAACCCCAATGAGAAAAATATGTTTACGCTAAGAAAACATTTTAGAGATTATCTGATCATATCAGCACAAGCAGTGCCTTATGTATCCTTTTTCCTTGTTTTGAATACAATTTGTCTATCTTTCTGTTTAGCATGCAATAGATTTTGCACTGAGTAGGGTTGAGAAGGAAACATGATGAAATAAAACTGGACTTCTACATAGTCTGGTTCAAATCATGGCGAATCCAAAGAAGGTAGAGTAGTACACGTCGCAGGAAGGTGGGCAGAAAGTTCTGTTAAATGGCTACAGGTAAAGGTTGAATAACCGACACCTGTCAAGTGTGCACTGGAGGTGTGTATAAGATGATTGTCTAGGCAATTGTACCACAGTTGGACAGTGTGTCCGTAACCAATCACCACATAATCATCCTCTAGAAGATAAGGTTGCTTTGAAGTGTTCAAGCACACTTCGTCAGAGAGTCCAGGCCGAGACAACTCCCATCCAGATGATCTATAACGAAGAATACACACTGCTTGATGTTTAAGAGACTGCTACCATTCCCTTTTTCCACACCGTGAACTGTGGCCTGTGAAGACTATGCTTCCACACCCTAAGACTCTTGCTGACGTCAATCTTCCAGACATCTTCAAACAGTAGATTGACAGCCTTTCCTATATGTTGATGGTGGCGAAGAAGACAGAACCCTGAGTTTTGCAACAAGTAATCGGATCGATATTTTCAACGTCATGGACACACTGTACATGGATGGAACTTTCTACTCCTACCCTGCACTCTGGGACCAGCTGTAGGTTATCCATGGCCTCACTGACATTATGATGACTCAGTTAGTGTTTGGACTATTGCCAACCGATAACACAGCACGTATGGACGTCTGTTCAGACTCTTGAGTGAGAAAGTACAGGAAATCACTGGACATTCACTTAAGCCAACTAGCATCCAAACAGACTTCGAAATAGCCGCAATCAGAGCCAAAGTGGCAGTGTTCCCAAATGGTGCTGTCCGAAGTTGCTGCACTCACTGCTGACAAGCTCTGTGGAGGAAGGTGCAAGAACTTAAGTTCACTGATGTCTGTCTGCAGGATCATGAGTTGTGTAAGTGGATTAGGCATGCTGCAGCTCTACCTGTTTTGACTGTAAGGCAGGTTCAGGATGCCTGGGTTGAGAAGATGCTTCCGAGATTCCAGAGAAGGTCCAATGGCATGACTACATCACCAACACCTGGGTTGACGACCATGCCTTCTACAGATCAGAGCCTGGAACCGGCATAACCCAGGACCTCGCTCGACCAATTAACCATCCTAGGGGTGGCATTCCCATCTGAACAAGGTCGTCAAGAAAGCTCATCCAAACATCTTTGCGTTGGTTATTCAGAAGCTGGAGAAGACCGATCGGAACAGGCTTGTTCAGGTCATCCACGGAGCAAAACCAACGCCACGACGTCGTGCGTACAAGAAGGGTGAAGGCAGGCTCGATAGACTAAAGCATCAACTACGAGCTGGAGTGAAGGCTCCCTTGGACTTTTCCAGTGCTGTTGGTTGACTAGTTAAGATGGAGTAAAACAAATTATCAGACATAATCCATAAGAAGCTGTAAAGATAATTGACCCTGTCTGATGTAAAGAACTGAATTCAATTATTGTTCCATTTCACAAATGTATGAAAAACCCCAGCATGTTTTCGCTGTGTGGGCATTTGTCCACCTTGTCTGTTGGAACGTTCCATTTATGTAATGGGGAGAAGACTCTGGTGCTTGAAATCACTGGTGCATGACTCATTTGTCATGGCATTTGTCACTGTAGGCATTTGTCAATGTAGGCATTTGTCACTGTAGGCATTTGTCACTGTAGGCATTTGGAGACTACGCCGTATGGGCACGGGTGTCTGGGTGTACAGAGTTTTAGAGAGTGTCCACGTCGGACTTATGCTGTGTGTTTCTGATCATGTTTGCTCGCTGAATGGATTTGAGTACATTCGTTTATTATCATTAGAATTTGTATTGCTGTTAGGTTTCATATTTGACATATCATGGTCACTTGAGCGTAAAATGGAGTTGGTAGAGTTTATGCTTTGGTTTCTGCTATTTGGTCAGAATATTTGATCTGTCATTCTCCGCAGTGAATGTAAACACAGAAAATGATTTTTCTATGTGAATGCAATGCACGTGTAGTGGATGAAATCTGAGTATTCGTGAAAACTGTATGATTGGCACTGATGTGTGAAATGAATGACAGCGTGTAATGTATATTGAGAGGACGGGTTCCTCCCGTTTCCGCATCGGAAATATATGTATAAATTGATATATACGAAAATTATTAGCCAAACCAAGCAAAACAATTGCCAGAGAACTCAAGATAACTAAAAGTCCCCGAATTATTTTCAGTATATAGGGTCGAACCACGCTGTATTATATAAGGGCCCCATGCACGCTAATATTGCACGTATAACATGGGGGAACAGACGGCACTCTTCCCATGGTATGGTTTCGGTGTGTCAGCACTGTGATGTAGTAATACAGTGTAGAACTGTTTGCTTGGTATTCACTCCAATGTTTACATCAAAAGCTTACTGGTTGGCGTGTATGCCGAGACCAACGACTCAGCAGAGGGCTTTCATTGCATGCGCAGACCTGGTCTGTAATGGGTGCATGGTAGCCAGGTGGTGGCGACTTAAAGTACAGGGCGCATCGTTACGGCTTTAAGACGATGTCCCATTGGTGTGTTGACCTTGGTCAGGTCGTGTGCCTGTAATCCTTGGGATGTTCAAGCTGAGAGGTATTTTTAGATATTGGATATGCCTTTGATTTTGTTCAGACACAGTAAAAGAAACATATGTCAAAATTAATCCTTATCAGATGTGAAATATATATTCAGGTGGTATGATTTGGCAGGAATGAAGTGATAGTGGGGGATGTATCGAGGCCAACACACCAAGTTCTTTTCAGTGCAAATTCAACGATGATCACAGTATCTAACACATTTAAGTATGCACACTTTTCAACTCGATGGATTAACCTAGAAAATGACATATACAACAGAAATATTGATGCGGTACTTTGGGAGCTAGGGCCTTTGGAAACTCGAATAATTGTGATTTCTCGATTCCGAGCCAAAATCCATGCTCACATTTTTTTGCTGTAACTCATCCATTTTCTTGTTTATTTCACATACAAACGGTGTTCACCAAAACAGGTTGAATTGGCTGTGCGTGCCTGAGAACCGCTTGCTAAATGTGAACTGAAATCAGTTTGATCAACACGAGTTAATAAAGTTTTACCTCTATTAACGAGTGTTGATATAATTGATATCAGTGGATACGAGGGTGAGATTTGATTTATCACTTTTCTTCATTAGTTTTCAATGAACAGTGTACATTTCTCAACACTGCACTATCCTTAAACTTGCAATGAAGCGATGTCATAGCATTGTTACCTCATTAAGGGCACGACGCAGTAGCATTGTGAGGGCATTGTACAAAAACAACTGTCAAAACGATATGTCCTAGGAGATATCATGGGATCCCACACGTGCCACATCTTCTGTGGAAAAGGTTTGGATGATCAATGAATGTAGGTTACTTGAAGTAATCACCATCACAGGTGTTGTGACTGAAGCAGTTAGTTGTGAAGTACGTGACCCAGTCTGTGACGGATGCCGTATCTGTATCTACCGCGTGGAGACAGGAAGGATCAGCAGACGGATTGTAGCTGAAGCCGAGACAAGGCTGGGTCTCCATACAACTGATACCACAGTCACTGACAGATCTGGTATTCAAAGACGACACAGTACTGGTCACCTTTTCATTCACGTTTTTGTAGTAATTAGTGGCTGAAAAGAAATGTTTTCAGTAGCTGTATAAATAGAAAACTTGTAAACACATCGTTAAATCAGCCACTGGTTCACGTTATAATGTGTACTGACAGAAATAGCTCACTGAAGGATCATACCACATTACGCATTCATGCCGTTCTTGTGAAGGAATGTTTTACAGGAGAAAGAGGCAACACTATTTTTACAAATGTATTGTTCATATTAAACAATATCGGTTTGTATATTTGGGAAAGTGAACACATTTTGAAACTAGAATGAAAAGTCAAAGCCAGTAAAAGTGTAAGGAATAATCAGAGAAAAGAAACCCTGTTTCCCTTTGTACAAGATCGTCAAAGAATTGTGCGTTTGTGTTTGACATATTTAACTGCATCTAATCTGCCGAGTTTTGACATCATGTCCCAGGTTTTTAAACTGGAAGTAGAGTTTGAACGTACTGTGGATACTAGAGCGCACAGTTACTGTAGCTTTCTCATCCTTACGAGGTGACCATTCCCAGTTGGGTGGACCTGGACACACGGTCATGTCTTTGTCCAAGTACCCGCAACTGGGGGTTGGCCCGTATTCATGTGGTCATCTGGTCATTTACCAACGACCTCGTGGATTCATTAAAGAGGACAGGGTTGTGTTGTGTGTACTAAGGGTTGTAATAACACTGAAAGTGTCTGCACACAAAGTTGACGACTAGGTCTTTACATCCAGTCACAGATGGGTTCGATCCTGGAAACATTATTAATAGGATGGAGCCTTAGCCAGTTCGCCCACCACATCTCGCTATACCATTCCGTCAGCTAGCTATGTGGCATGAATAATCCTTACCAAAGCCATCCAAGATGCAGTAGTTACCTTTTAGTCTACTCGGAGTGCCCTGTACCTCCACTTCCTGTACCGCCAGGTGACCTGTAATGTTTCTCCAAACCCTCACGAACCTCGTATATTTCACATGGGAACAGTTGAAAGTCAAGCTCACACCAAGTAACGTATCTGCCGGCCATTGACCGCACCAGGTCACGTCGTCATTCCGGCAATCGAGATCTACTGACGATACTCCAATGTATGCATTTCTGATTTCTGAAGCTGTGAAATGGAATATTCTAAATTATATCTTCTCTTGTTTTGTTGCTGATATTGAATGTCGCGCTTCAGTAAACAGTAAAGAGGAGGTCCCATTGCCTTCCCCTCTTATTCATAAGATGTTCAAGACAAAACAAATATGTTATTTTCCTTGAGTGTGTTATAGCCAACCAATGCAGGATTTACGAATTATGTAGTTATATTTACATTTAATATCACCCATTCATAGTATGGATTATGGCAGTGAAAGATGTAGATTTACAACATAGGTATACAGGAAAATGAACTCAGAAGTAAATAGAAAAAAAAAATTTGGTACTTATACACCAAAAGCTATTAAAACACAATTAATGTTTGTTGCCCTGGAACTTACACAACTTCTATTGAAGATTTCGTTCCTGCGATACAGAGGATGTGGGGATAAAAGGCTAATATTCGTACCCATTTCGAGTTTGAGTCCCAGAGCATTCCTCCTCTATGAAATTCTATGCCTAAAACTGAACCATTGACATTTCTCGTAAACACAACCACATTCACGAGAAACGTTGAACACGTGCATTACCTGCACCCAGGCCCTAGAAAGAAAACAAGGAACTGTGAAACTGAATCACGTTCAGGAAATGACATCGGCCCTTCAACATCACTGGCAGACCATTCCACAGCTATTTCTGAGAAAACTGTGTCTTCCAATAGCTCAGAGACTGTCATCCAGTGCACGATATTGGCCGCACATGTCCCCTCCTTTGTTTGATGTTGTTGTTGCATCACTGACGTTGTTGCTGATTGGGCATTTTCCGATTACATTATCCACAGATGTCTATTTAAATTATATCTACCAGTCAACTATATATGTTGACATTTATGTGAGTAATGAAAGTATAATGTCAACATGCGTTTTGAATGGCTTTCAGTAAATATCATGTGCAAAACAAACTGTGTAAATCTTTGAAAACCATCATGAAGGCCACTGTTTAAGCCACAACTACAGATTGCGGGAGTAGAATATTGTTCATGCATATTGCTGATTTCTAAAACAATTGATTAATCATTGTTCATAGATGACCAAATACTTACCTCTGGGAACTATGATAGAGATATACAGAAAACTAACAGAACCTTGTTTATATCTACAAGAAATATTTGCCAATAGTTGCATAGAAGTTCACCAGAATGTCTCTTATGGGTGAATTATGTCTCTTCTATTTGATATATCACTATCTATTCCATAGTAAATATTCATCATGTGTCATGTTTAGTGGTGGGAACAATGTTTATTTGAATAAATATAATGGCTCACCAAATTGAAGATCCTTGTCACTTGTGACCACGATGGTCTGTACTGTGAAATACCCTTGTAAATCTCCTTGCCAGTATGGTCCTGCTTGAAAATCACTTCTTGCTGGCCTAGAGATTTTACCATCGCTAGCATAGTAGGCGTGGTAACGATGTTTAGTACCATTCACTACCTCATGGAAAGTTGAACTTAGCCTTCTTGGTCTCCGATGCATGATGTTTTCTGCTTTAACAAGGATCCAATCTGCAGGAATGATATTGCATTATGCCATGATAATTGTTTGGGTCATGCTTGTTACTTTTCTTATACAGTTGTATAAAAAAGCTGGCTATTAAAAGAGCCTGTTGAAGACAGATATGAACAATTTGACACTTACCAGAGAGGAAATATATACACAGTTGTAAGAGGAATCTATGCTTCTGCAACATCCTTGAGACTATTTTGTAGCATCTGCCTTCTGTTACAGCACTGACAGACATCATGAAATATACATCATCTCTAGTAAAATCAATACTATGTGACGTCTGATAGGGTTCTTGACTGACCTATTGATTCTATACTAGTATTGCTTTCCGGGCAATCTCAGATACACGCGTTCATCGATGCAATCAATATAACCAATTTGTTTATGATTATCATTATTGTTTCTAGCCCCAGGATGCAATTTTTCAATGTTTTCAAATCCCACAATTCTACAGATTGTGATGGAAAACATTTGTAGTAGACAGCAAATGACAAAGGTGCTTATAAAAATTTGAGTTATGGAGAGAACAGTCGGCAGTGTGAGAGTGTCGAATAGTAACCTCCCTTGTTGTTTAGAGGGTATTTCATGTGTGCCCCTTACGCGATACAGATCCAGTACGTCTGGATGAACATGTCTGCAAAATAATTTGATTTCCCATCAGTGAATTTCGGAAACACATAATGACTGACTATAGAGCCGGATCTTCACAAACCACGCTCTCTGAAGTATATCACACAACTAGGTTCCATTATTGAAAGCGAATGTTTAAGCAATATTGATAAAGATAATAATATTTTACTTCCTTGGTAGCACATATCAGTGGTTGTGTAAGTGGAAAAGTGTCTGCAATGTTAAAAGAGAAGTTATTAGATACAAATTTCCATCCAACCAATACACAGGCTCGCTATTATTTCCACTTGAACTCTCTTAAAGGAAACTAACGCCATGTTAGTATGTCTGATACTTGTATGAAACGGTTTTCATTTCGCGAAATTTATCATGAGTCACACATGTCACTGTATACAATCAGACTGCGAAATCAGTTCTGTCTTGAAAACGTCGTGAAATGAGTAAGACCATTTCGCGTCATTTTGTGCTACAACAATCAATATACTTCAGTCATTTTATAACATTTAATTTCATCTTTAGGTAAAGGACAGGTTTTTGTGAGGTGTAAGTGCTTTTGACACAGCAAGTGTCAAGCAAACAGGAGTAAATGCTTTAAAGCCAAACTGAGGGGTATATGACTGTAACGTATACAAAGGTGCATCAAAACATGTGGGGGACGCATAATGAAATGTATACCACCAAAATTAAGTATGGGAGCATTCTAAAATTTGTTAGTGACATAAAAAAATCGAAGTGCTGTGCTCATATATTCTCTAAGGTAAATGCATGTTTATGTGTGCTTAATGGGATCTTTGAATGATGTTAGAAAGAGCAGTGAAGTAACTGATTCAATATTTGTCGAGTTTGAGTGAATTGAAACAGCGAAAAACAGGGGTGCCCTGTTAACCAGCACCGTGTTAGTTTCACACACCAATACACAACGGACTGATGGATGTTGAAGACAGACTGCATACGCAGCTTGTGGTTACTGGATACTGGCACCAACACTGGAAATTGGTTCCGAAGGGCTTAAAGCACAACATGTCGATGATCTGTCCTTGATGCTGTTCTGAATGTTGTCTGTCGTGTACTTTATCAGTGCCCTGGAAACTCCTGTTCAGTCTTTGAGTGACAGAGTGAGACATCTGAAGACGGCGCGCAATACTTCTTTTGGATTCCCCTTCCTGTAACCATTAGTCCAGCCATATATAGGGACAATCAGGAAGACGAAGGTGTTACTACAAAATGTTTCTCACAGACTGCAGTTGGTAACATATGTATGTCAAGGTCAGTCTTATCAACATGGCAGTTGACCACGCCAGGTAACGTCGTTATCAGGACAGTGACGATACTTCGATGTGGGTAACCTCTGGCGCCAAGCAATTGAAGCGACATTAAAATCCTCAGTGGTGGCACTCGGTTTTGTCCTCCATTCAATCTACAGAGTTACCCAAACGTCAGCCACTTTCCGGATGTGACGTGTACTGTCCACCCGAGAGTACCCACTGAATCTCAGTTTGAGACGTCCCAGGTGACATGGAGTGGGATATGAAACACCCGTCTTCTTGACAGAGTTAATCAACGACGACCTATACAAGAATGAGTCATTATCATCCAATTTCGTGATAATTCCGGCGAACATCCGCCAACAAATCGATAGTATGACTATCACATGTCCATTCATCCTGTTCAGCATCCATGTGTCGTACGGTACAAATCAGTGATGCCACACTAACCAGCCAAGAGCAGTTGTACTGGCTTATTCTTCCTCATGGTTCAGCGTTTTGTGCCACCGCAGTCAAAGATTTGATTCGTTTGTGAGTGGGTGAGATTACGTTTACGACGCACTCAGCAACATTCCCGCTATATAGCGGCAGTCTGTAAATAATCGAATCTGGACCAGACAATCCAGTGATCAACTTCATGAACTCCGGCGCAATAGGGAACCAATGATTTGAGTCAATAACGCCCGACAACCTGATCCCGTAAATCGCCTCTTACGAAGAGCATAAACGCTTTTTGTGGCAATCATGGGTTGCGAAAAAGCCTATTCTATCCAGGATCTTCACGAGTCGACTCGGCTGTGAACTTGACCTCATTGGCGTTCATCCATCATCAGGTATTGTCTGTCCCAACACTGTGTTATAGTACATTGTTATGATCTCAAGCTTCAAGGACAACATTGCATCAGGATCTAGTGTTTCTAGTGAGTGACTAAGTGCGTGTAGTTTTACGCCACCTTTATTCCAGCAACATCACGACGAGGAACACCAGAAATAGGTGTTACACATTGTGCAACGGGAGGCTAACATTAGTAAAAGTCTAAGGCTGTAATCTTAGAGATAAGGTTGAAATATCTCGTCGGGGAGGGTCTGAGCATAATTATGTGGGGTGCTATTGCTCTCAGTCACAAAGTGGTGTTCCATAATATCGGTCCTGGTAGAGGTAACATCAAGCGCTGAGATCCTTCGTCGTGCCACATTTACTGAAGGACGAACAAGAGACTTTTCCCTAAACACCGCATACTTCCATGGCCCTCAGGCCAGACGTAATCCCGATAGAATACTTGTGGGACGAGGTTCAGACAAGGCTCAATGATGTGCGACCAAGGCCTACAGTGAGTGAGTGAGTTAATAATTATCGTCACATCGGCAATCTTCCAGCCATATCGTGACGAGAACAAGTAATAATGACATTGTAGAATGAATGAATATAAGAAAATACTGAGACAACAACCGGAACATTTACAAACTGCTTTAATCCAGGCAGATTGACTGACTGTTGTCTTCGTATACATTCCACAAGAAGTGAGCCAGAACGAAGTCGAGTGACGTTTTTAACTTCTCCACAGGCACCTTTGATGCCCAAGGCATTCAAGTATCACCTCTCATAACAAAATTGACTTATTCAGGTAGTCAAAGGACTGGTTTGACGTATTGACTGTAAGACATAATGGAATGAAGCTGAAGTGTTATGTGCTTACATAATCAGCAGAAACTACTTTCTATCATACTAGCTAACAAGTATGCATTTCATCATTATTTAGTTATGTAGCCATTTGAAATTCCAAGGACATATTTCAATCTATTAATAGGCCGTACAGCGTACCTAATCTGTTTTATTTTCCACAATAATTGTCTTCAGTATAAATTATGTTACAGCAGCGTATTGTGTTCTCTATTTAGTGAGCGAGTGAGTGAGTTAACATTTAACGTCACATCGGCAATATTGCAGCCATATCGTGACGAGAACAATATAAGTTATAGTAATGTTAGGATGAAAAAAGAGAAAAAGTAAAACCTGTCAGCGAAGGACAGTAAAAACACTAGAGTATCACAGAACATAAAACTAGCATTGAAAGATAAAACATTGGAATTAAAGAAGACAATACAACATAAAACCGGGGCTATAGATCGCCAACAACTGAAGGTAGATCACCATACTAAGGTCCATGGGGACTTCCATTACTTCTGCTACCTGCATGAACCCTAGCTGGATTTACACCATCCCCTCAGCTATTGGCGATAATCCTGAAATTTAACCATTACTTAAAACAACAAATATTCTACGATTAAAAACTTGTAGTAGATTTAAATTGACTATGAGTGTATTGGACTTACGTACCCTCTCAGGAGGACAATAATTTTACAATACTTCAACCCCCTTTGAGGGTACAGCCACTAACAATCTAAGTTACTAATTTAAACTACCAATCATTAAAATACAACTATCTACAGAACATATCAATTACAATTCAATAAGAAAATCAATTTCTTTTAAAAATCCAAGAATTAAATGAGTACTTACTGTGCTAAAAAGATCCTTCATTGTTTTGACATTGAAATAGTTATCCCTTATGAGGGAGAATTCAACACATTCAAGCAGGATATGCTTGACCGTGGTTCTCTCATCACAAGGGATGCAAAACGGAGGTTCATCGCCTTTCAGTAAATAACTGTGGGTGTAACGCGTATGGCCAATGCGACATCGTCGCATAATGACCTCTTCAAATCTGGACTGACAACCCAAGTGAGTGTAACCAATATAAGGTTTTATGGCATGTAATTTATTTATTCCCACTTGGGTGTCCCACTTCTTTTGCATCAGATCACGAATGTACGTTCTAATGCTAGCTTTATAGTCACTGTATGGAATAAGAAGTGGTGTCACAGATTTGTTGAGTGCAGCCTTAGCAGCAAGATCGGCCATTGCATTCCCAGAAATACCTACATGGCTGGGTAACCAACAAAAGACGATGTCGTACTGGCCAGTTGCAAGATCATTATACAATTCAATTATGTCAATTAAAAGTGGATGTTTACAAGACAAATTTTTTATAGCCTGAAGGCAAGAAAGAGAGTCAGAAAAAATTATATACTGTACATGATTAGGATGTCTTTGAATATATTGAAGAGCCGTTAATATTGCGTTTGCTTCTGCAGTGAAAATGGAGCTGTTATCAGGTAATCGAGAAGATATTGTTCTGGATCCAATGACAGTGGCACAAGCAACTGTGCCACCATCCTTGGACCCATCTGTAAATAAGGATTTGTATGTACTATAATTATTTTTTAATTGCATAAACTCTTGTTTATATTGTAATTCGTTTGTGTCTGATTTTTTTAACTTTGTTAATGTGAGGTCAACCTGTGGCCTCACTAATTGCCAAGGAGGAGAAGAAAGAAGACGAGAAGGCGCTATACTTTTCAGCTCAATGCCGGCAGCAGAAATGAATGGTTTAATTCTGTGCCCAAGAGGCGGAACAAGAGAAGGCTTTTTGTTGTATAAATGCTCATAAAGAGGATCGAAAACACAGTTAAAAGCAGGGTTGGATTCGTTAGAGTATAGTTTTGTAATATATTGTAAAGCTAATTTGATACGGCGCTGTGTAAGAGATGGTTCGTCAGCTTCGAAATAGAGACTGTCAATAGGAGAAGTTCGGAACCACCCAAGACAAAGTCTCAGACCTTGGTGGTGGATAGAATCAAGGAGTTTTAGATTGCTTTTACAGGCTCCACCATAAATGATGGAGCCATAATCAAGCTTCGAACGGACAAGTGAACGGTATAGGTGCAGGTATATATGCGGAAGAAAAGTTAAATGAGAGTCGAAAATCAAACCTAAGAACTTGGCCTCCTTAACGACTTTGATAGGAGTGCCATTTAAAAATAATTCTGGGTCCTTATGTGGTTTATACTTACGGCAGAAATGGATGCAATTAGTTTTTGTCTTAGAAAATTTAAAACCATTCTCAAGACACCATTTATTTATTTTGTTTAAACATAATTGCATTTGCCGTTCAATAGTATGCATATTCTTACCGCGACAGGAAATATTAAAATCATCCACGAAAAGTGATCCATCTATTGAATCGTTTAAAACCTTGGATAAACTGTTGATCTTGATACTAAATAAGGTCACAGACAAAATGCTGCCTTGTGGAACACCCTGATCCTGATTGTAATGATCAGACAGGGTAGAACCTACCCGGACTTGAAATTGCCTGCCTTGTAAAAACTGTGATATAAAAAGAGGTAAACGACCCCTTAAACCGAAACCATGTAAATCCTTTAAAATGCCATGCTTCCAAGTGGTATCGTACGCTTTCTCGAGATCAAAAAAGATCGATACAGCATGTTGCTTATTGATAAATGCATTTTTTACAAAGGATTCTAAACGTACCAAATGATCAATGGTACTACGATTCTTCCTGAAACCACACTGAATATTTGTGATAAGGTTGTTAGTTTCAAGAAACCATGTTAATCGATTGTTTACCATACGCTCCATGGTTTTACAGACACAACTCGTTAAAGAAATTGGTCTGTAATTCGACGGATCAGTATGATCCCGGCCAGGCTTTGGAATAGGAACTACAATAGCATTACGCCAAGAAGACGGGAAATTTCCCGAAGTCCATATTGAATCAAAAATATTTAGCATTGTTTCCAAACATGATTTGGGCAAATGTTTCAGGAGCTGATAGTGAATACCATCAGCTCCTGACGCTGTATCATGAGCTTGCTCAAGGGCAGTGTGTAGCTCATGTAATGAAGATAATTCATTATAGTCTTCGCCATTGTCTGAGGTAAAATTTATTCTCTTCTTCTCCTGCTGTTTCTGGTAGTGTTGAAATTCAGGTACGTAATTGGACGAAGAAGAATGTTTGGCGAGAGTTTCACCAGTAGATCTGGAACCTTTGCCCTTAATTCTTTGTATCATATTCCACACCTTAGACATAGGTGTACGGGAATTAATTTTGGAAACATAGTTCCTCCAAGACAGACGCTTACTCTGTTTAAAAGTGCGTCGAGCCTTGGCATTTAAAATTTTTACTCTATCTAAATTATGTACTGTAGGGTGGCGGCGAAAATATTTTTCCGCTTTCCTCCTACTCTTTC
This sequence comes from Haliotis asinina, assembly GCF_037392515.1. NCBI lineage: Eukaryota > Metazoa > Mollusca > Gastropoda > Lepetellida > Haliotidae > Haliotis > Haliotis asinina. Next base: position 6,645,014 of record NC_090283.1, on the reverse strand, counting down.
TGGCCTGTTTACAGTCATTAGTAAACCATGGTTTGCGAATATGTGGAATTGCAGAGGACTTGGGGATAGTTTGGTCAGCAATGTTATTGATTATATCTGAAAACAGCTGTATAGGATCTTCGCTGTTTACAAAAACATCAGGTTTTAAATGATCAATACAAAGTGTTTCATATAAGGACCAGTCAGCCTTCTTGAAGTTCCGTCTGGATAAGGGTGGATCATCCCCAGGGATAATGCCTTTAAGAATAGTTGGGAAGTGATCACTCCCACATAGGTCATCATGCACCTCCCATTCGAATTCATTACATAAATTTGAGTCGGCAAATGATATATCCAGGGAAGAATACGTTCCCGTAGCTGGATGTAGGTAAGTAGCTGAATCGTCATTGAAAATGCATAAATTATTATCGGAAATGAATTCCTCAAGGATTGTACCTTTAGTATTTGTGGTGACACTACCCCAAAGTGGGTTGTGCCCGTTAAGATCGCCCATGATAAGACATGGTTTCGGAAGCTGATCATAAAATCTGAAGATCTGAATGTTGAATATTTGAAGAGGGAGGTATATACAAGCTGCACAATGTCAGTGCCATGTGCAGAGTAAGACGAACAGCAACAGTTTGTAAATGTGTATTCAGAGCGACAGGGCTATGGATGACGCTCTGATGAACCAAAATAGAAGTGCCTCCAGTAGTTTTATCTCCTGCAGGAGAAAAAGAGTGATAATCACTGTACTGTCTCAGATTAAAGTTATCTGTATTTTTAAGATATGTCTCTTGAATACATAATGCTGACGGTTTAAGATCTTGCATGAGTAACTGGATTTCATTTAAGTTATTCTTCAATCCTCTGCAATTCCACTGAATCAAAGCCTGAGAAGTATTCATCTCTTGGGCGGGTTAACAGGAGATCTTGTTCGCCCATTACGTTTCGGCGATAAACTTGTTGTTCGCTGAGGGATGCTCTCTGAGACATCCATCACTTCAAGTGATCCAAACTTATTATAAAGTTTGATGGGATCATCAGAACCTTTTGATACTCTAACCGTTTCGTTGTTACGAGAAGAGTCAGTTTTATATCTAGATAACGAATTTTTCCCCTTCCTAGACTGTGAACTGGCTGAATCATTCTGTGCTCCTGTCGGCTGAACTGAAGTTACAGTAACAGCTGATAATGTAACAGGAACTTGTTTAGCTGAAGAAGGCTCAACAGGCGTTTGTGTACTGGACTCTGACGTGCAGGTGGGCTCGGGATTGATAGAATGTGTCCATGTCAGATCTGTTTGACAGCCAATTGAAGATGTTACTGCAGCTACTTTTCTAGTTACAGAAGCATATGAACCATTTGGATCACTGGATGGTACGAGTTTCCTAGCCTCATTATAACTAATGTTCTGAGCAACTTTGATTTTACTAATCTGCATCTCTCTTTTCCATATAGGACAATCTTTAGATGAAGATGAATGTTGACCAGAACAGTTAACGCATTTCTTAATGTTGCTGTCGCAATCTTCCGTAACATGTGTTTTCTCTGCACAGTGAGCACAAGTAATAACATTTTTGCATGAATTTACCCCATGACCAAACTTTTGGCATTTAAAACACCTCAGTGGGTTGGGGATATATTGCTCAACTGCAAGGCTGCAATAACCTGCTTTGATACTTCTTGGTGGAGACGGAGACACGAAAGAAAACAAGTAAGTATTGGTTGGAATTACTTCCGAGTTTTTACGGCGAGTAAAGCGTTTCACATTTGTCACGCCTTGATCCTTTAATTCACAAACAATATCAAGCTCAGACATGTCATCTAGAAGGTGATCTCGGTCCTTTACAATGCCTTTGCTTGAATTAAGTGACCTGTGAACTGACACTGAAACAGGGAGTCCCGCCAATGTATCAAGAGAGAGTAAGTTGGTAGCTTGCTGTCGCTTAGCACATTCAACTAGAAGTGATCCAGATCTCATACGCCTGATGTTCTTTACATCTCCTGCTATACCATATACAGCTTTTGAAATCGCAAATGGATTTAACTTTATAGGTTGTTTGTCCGGAGATTCTATGACAAGAAATCTCGGCCAGTACTGAATTTGTTTAGGAGTTTGACAACCATCATTGTCATCATGATCATTATCAAGTTGACGCTTCTTTTTCAAGGGGGTTTCAAGAGCCATGTTGAAGTTGTAAAAATTCATCACCTCAGCTCCCCACCCACCACGGAGTATCATAAAGACAATGCTATATACAAGTGGGTCTCCGACTTGCAGCACCAAGGATACTGAGGTGATATACTCCAGCAGAAGGATTAAACAAGTAATCAGTCTACCAGATTGGCCCATGAGCCATCGCCTTCTGGGCACAAGACTCTAGGCAAATGAAAGAAGACATATTTCAAAATTGAATGACATTGTACAACCAAAAGAACGAGCCAAGACCTAAGTCAAAATATAATTCATAAGATAATTTGTACAGATACAAGTAATACCACAGGGTTTGGCATGACCAGCCGATTGGTAGAATCGGGGCCATTCTACCACCCGTCTAGGTGAAGTAAGGGGCAAAGTGGTGTGTTGGACAAAGGAACGCTATTCCTGGAACCAATGTCCTCAACCACCAGCCTACCGTCCTCCACCGACACGGGACGCAACCCACGGCAAACAGGTTGCCCAATTCGATCGCTCCTTGCGACCAGCAATGGGATACTATGGACCAAATTGACCCGGGTCCACACGGGGGTTGGCAAGCTCTTAGCGTTATCCAGCACCCACCACGAGGAGGTGGCTTGCCACGGGTGCCGTGTTCTCTATTTAATTTTGTTAGCAACGAATACATTGTAACGTACAAATACCGTGAACAACAAACGGGGGAATCCCAGCGGGATACCGTGAACAACAAACGGGGGAATCCCAGCGGGATACCGTGAACAACAAACGGGGGAATCCCAGCGGGATATCATGTCTTACTAATGAGATCCAAATGGAACACGTGTCATTCCAGCAATCTACTGAATAGTTGTTGATACTTGGAGGTAACATTTGGGAGTTAAAATTTACCTACGAATACATGTTATTTTGTGTGATATTTTCGAAAAACAGCACAGAAAATGTTCAGATGTGGCACATGAACAGAGGATATCATCCACTAATACTTTGTGGTATATAGAGGTAACGTGATTTCTTTTACCAACTCACACTTTGATATTTCCTAACTTTTCAAACAATTATTACGTGTAAGATTTCTTTATAATAAGGCCATTGCATCTGAATACTGTCCATGCAAATGCTGTAAAACGTGATAACATTCACAATGAAAACTGTATTCGTCGGTAACTGTATTCTGTATTCGTCAAGACACACATGGACTCACGCACATATAACGCACGCACAATTTGTGTGGCACAAAATAGTGACTTATCGCTTGAAAATGTAGTCATGTATACATAATAATTAATGTTGGCAGAAAGAAGGCAAATCTGATAAGGATGCTCCACATACCTTGCACAACTATGCAGGTCACGATGAACACCAGGTCTGGGGTAGACAGAAGCATCCTTCACTCGTCTCCTTGTGATGTCTGAGTGTTATTATCGAATCACGCTGTAAGATGATGGAATTGTGTTGGAACCTTCGACAAGGGCCAATGTATTACAGTACAGTCACACGCCTTGGTGAACACAAATACTGGAATGAAGACGATAGATTGCATACAAAATTTAGAGTAAAAGTAGAAGTAGAAGTTTCCGTGAAGAATGTTATACACGTGTTTCTATTTACCTGCGGAGAATAACGTTATGTTTCATTACAATCTGACTAGTTATATGCTCCATCTGAGGGATTTAAGCCTGATATAACGATAAAATAACCCATGGCAGAATCAAGACAATGAATATCTTACAAATACGGATTCTCCTTTCAAAGAAAAATCTCCTCCCTTGAATATATGCAAATATGAATTTGTCTGTCTAACTAGAATAACGCAAACCCATAAAAAATATAGCTTGCTGACAGACATAAATTACTCTGTGTATATAACTTTCATCTTATGGCTATTTTAGAACATTTCAGGAAATATTCTCAAAACATCACCAAGAAGACATGCAAAGCAAAATGCAGGTGCAGGTATGCAGAATGGACATCAGACTATGAACTCCTCCAGAATGGAACGGTAAACAAGAATGACGTCAAGGACGACGTCACACAGCTGAGTTAGATGAGGAACTCAGTCTGCTAGAAGTGAAGTAAGTTCTAATGAAAGCTAACATTGGGACACCACAGGGCGTGGACGAAATACCAACACAACTGCTGAAAGGGGAATTCACTGTGGCGCTATTACCAAAACAGTCTGTTTCATGTCAGCTAAAATTCCAAGAATGTGGTCAGGGGGTTTTATTTTTCCAATACCAAAATCATCGATGGTTGACAAGTTGAACCCACTTTACAAGGCGATAACTCTAGCCCCAGCTGTCTACAAAGTCTACTGCGGTGTGTTGAATGCTCGTCTAAATGTGTGGTCGGAGAGGAATAATATCTTAGTGCACGAGAAAAATGTTTTAGAAAAGGTGTATGGACCGGATTTCATCTATCACAAATATTATAGAAAACGGAAAAGAGTAGAAATATGTACCTTTGTCGATTTTATTGATTCAAGATCGACGGAAACACTCTCTGGAAGAAGTTGAACAAAAAAGGAGTAGGAGGAAGAATGTTGACGGCTCCTAAATCTCTCCCTACTAGAATGGTAGGCGCTGTGCTTGGGTGAATAGGCCGTAAACTGAAGTTTCAAGCAAGGTTGTTTAACTATGAACCCGAAAAAGTGAAAGGTTTTCCATTTTAGAGTTCTGTCAAAAAGTTGAACCAGTTCTATTTTTACAAGTTGTGATTCTGCCATTGGCGTTGGCAATCAGTACCACTACCTGGGTATGACCAAATCCCCAGCCAAGGTAGCCAGCAAATCACTGGGACTGCACATCTAAAACGTTGAGACTCTATGGGGATTGTCCCATAATGTGTTTAAAAAGCTCTGTGACACCATGGTCTTTACTGGTAGAAATTAGATTTTTCCATGCTATAGAAGAAATGGTTGCCCCCAGAAGCGAGGAACTCGACATCTGTGCTATGACACCGTTTAAGATGCCACAAGCAGAAGATTGAATAAGAGGATATTTGTAATGGCGAACAAAGTCAAAAAGAAAAACAAAATGAAGTTCAGAACCCACCTTGTAGCCCATGATTCGTACACCTCACAGACATTGACTACATCCTGGAAAAGAACCTATTCGTCATAAAGAAGAAGCAGTGTATAGGACAAACAAACAAGGATGGAGAGACTCACAACACCAGAACATGTCGGCTAAGGTAGCAGGGGGTGGTAAGGGACTTTGGTAGGGTTCTTACACAAGGGTGTTGTCTGTTGAAGCCAAAGATACAAAGAGTAGATACCATAGCCTCACTGAACCAGGGTTACAGAGATTAGTGATTTCACTGGTGCATGTGCCATGAAGTGAAGATCGTGACATGCTGAACGTCTGGAAGTTGTATTTGGGGATGAAGTCCATAAACCGTAAAGTACGTAGTGAATGACACTTGCCACTGAACAATACACACGAACGATTACTGTCTAATTCGTCAAATTTTGATCAGTCAGCAATGTCGATCCGCCATGCTTGAGTGGTTGTGTGCTAACTGATCGTATTTCAGATCGTGTTAACATAGAGAGAGTTCGTTAATAAAGAGGTTGGCGCGTATTGGATCAGACTACATACATTTTTAAATAGTTCAAGGGTTCTCAGATTAAGAAGAGGAGGTTGCAATAAACTAACATCTTTTTGTGTTTGTTAATTAATCATAAAACTCTGAATAAAGTTGAGTGAGTGCGTAATAGTTACCATCACAGTGCTTCAGTCATATCGTGACATAACACATTTGACGTTTACAAAGAATATGTTTATTTCATAATAACCTGTCGGCAAAGGGCACTAAAATAACTAGACTAGTTTTAATTCAAACCGTGATAGAGTTGAATTTGAAACTAATAGCACTATTTGGACAATACGTTATCTAAAAAGAGGATGCAGATCGCCAACAACTAAAGGTAGATCACCAGACTAATATCCACAGGGACTTACAGTACTTGTGCTAACTGCATGGACCATAGTTTGATCTTCACCATCCCTACAGCCGTTGGCGATTGAAGGACTATTTTGTCATAGAAAATAACAACATGCATCGTTTAAAAACTTGAAAATCTTACTGTGGAAGATTTGGGACTTACGTACCCTCTCAGGGGAAAATTGATTCTGTGAAACTTTAAGCGCCTTTTATGAGGATACGGTCACTAACAATCTCAGTTGCTAATTTACTCTACTATTTATGAAATAACAGTGATCTAATTACAAAACATATCTTGTGAAGTTCTGTTTAACAAACTGTGTTTCCAACACAAAAAGCAGGCAATTATTAAACGATAATTTACATATAAATACATCCTTCAATGTCTTGACACTGAAATATTTATCCCTTGAGATGGCGAAATCAATAGACAAGCAGGACATGCCTGACCGTAGTTCCTTCATCACAATGGACTCAAAAGGATAATCTTTGCCTTTTAACAAATGCTCATGAGTATATTTAGTATAACCAATGTGACATGTCACCTAATGACCTCTTAAAAATCTTGACTGCCAACCCAAGTGAGTGAGTGAGTGAGTTAATATTTAACGTCATATCGGCAATATCTGAGACATATCGTGACGAGAATCATAAATATCATACATAATAGTGAATGGTAAAAATGTCAACGATGGACACTAAAACAACTGGATTATCACAGATAGATAATTAAAACCAGTAATGAACTCTAAAACAGTCTAACTATAGAGCACAATACAATGTAAAACACGGGCTATAGATCGCCAACAACTGAAGGTAGATCACCACACTAAGGACCATGGGGACTTACGGTACCTTTGCTACCTGCATGGTCCCTAGTTGGATTTACATCATCCCCTTAGCCGCTGGCGATTGTAGGAACGTTTAGCCAAAGTTTTAAAGGAACAAAAATGTTACGTTTAAAATCGGGTAAGCAAAAATTAAACTGTGAAAGTTTTCGGACTTACGTATCCTCTCAGGAGGAGAATACTTTTACGATGCTTGAACCCCTTTTGAGGATACAGCCATTAACAATACCAGTTGCCAATTTCTACTACCAATCGTTAAAATACATCTATCTACAGCATATGGTAATCATAATTCAGTCATTAAATCAATTTGTTTTTTAAAAAAAACAATTATTAAATGATAACTAACATCAGTAAAAAGATCCTTAATAGTTTTGACATTAAAATATTTATCCCTTGTGATGGAGAATTCCACACAGTCAAGCAGGATATGCTTGACTGTGACTCTCTCATCACAAGGGATACAAAAAGGAGGATCCTCACCTTTTGATAGGTATGCATGTATATATCTTGTGTGGCCAATACGACATCGTTGCATGACAACCTCTTCAAACCTGGACTGACAAACCAAGTAAGTGTAACCAATATAGGGTTTTATTTCATGTAATTTAATGATGTATCAATAAATTGTTTTAGAGTTCATTACTTTAGAGTTCATATAATCACTGTAAGGAATAAGAAGTGGTGTCACAGATTTGTTGGGTGCTGCCTTATTAGCTAGGTCAGCCAAAGTGTTGCCAGAAATTCCAACATGGCTGGGTAACCAACAGAAGACGATGTCGTATTGGCCAGTGGCAAGATCATTATACAATTCAATAATTTGTATTAAAAGTGGATGTTTGCAAGAAATATTTATAATAGTCTGAAGGCAAGAAAGAGAGTCGGAATAGATTATATACTGTTTATGTTCAGGGTGTACTTGAATATATTTAAGAGCCGTTAGTATGGCGTTAGCTTCAGCTGTAAAAATAGAACTGTTGTCTGGTAATCTAGAAGATATTGTTCTGGATCCAATGACAGTGGCACAAGCGACTGCGCCACCATCCTTGGACCCATCTGCAAATAAGGATTTATAATTGCTATATTTATGTTTTAATTGATCATATTCTTGTTTATATTGTAATTCATTAGTTTCTGTTTTTTTAAATGTGGTTAATGTTAAGTCAACTTGTGGCCTAACCATCTGCCAAGGGGGAGAGGAAAGAAGACGGAAAGGAGCTATATTTTCCAGCTCAATGCCGGCAGCAGCAAGAAATGGTTTAATTCTTAAACCAAGAGGCGGTACAAGCGAAGATTTCATATTGTATAAGTCCTCACACAGAGGACTAAAAACACAGTTATATGCAGGGTTTGACTCACTGGAATATAATTTTGTTACATACTGTAAAGCTAATTTGATACGTCGCTGCTCAAGAGATGGCTCATCGGCCTCAACGTACAGGCTCAACAGGATCAACAGGCTGATCTTGCTGCCAAGGCACCTGTGACACCACTTCTTATTTCATGCACTGATTATAAAGCTACCATTAGATGTTACATCCGTGATCTGATGCAGAATAATGTAGGTGGGACACTCAGGTAGGTATTAACAAATTACATGAAATAAAACCCTACATTGATTACATCTACTTGGGTTGTCAGTCTAGGTTTGAAGACTAAGGTTTATAAAGCTACAATTAGATCGTATATCCGTGATCTGATGCAAAAGAAGTGGGACACCCAAGTGGGTGTAAATAAATTACATGCAATGAAACATTATTGGGTATACCCACTTGCGTTGTCAGTTCAGATTTGAAGAGATCATTTTGCGACGATGTGGTATTGTCCATGCGAGACATACTCATTAATAAATATTGAAAGGTGAGGATCCTCCGTTCTGCATCCCTTGTGAGGAAACAGTCACAGTCAAGCATATCCTGCTTGACAGTGTTGAGTATCTATGAAGGATCTTTTTAGCAATACTAGTCCTCGTTTAATTATTTCATTTTTAAAGGAATTAGATTTGTTAACTGAGTTGTAAATAGATAAATATTTTATAATTGGAAGATTAAACTAGTAACTCAAATCGTTAGTGACTGTACCCTAAAAGGGGGTTGAAGTACTGCAAAATAATTGTCCTCCTGAGAGGGTACTTAAGTCCCAAAACATTTGAAGAAAATTTAAGTTTTCCAAGTTTTCAGTCGTAGAATAAGTGTTCTTTTACTGTATGGCTTGATTTGTCTAACTTGCTAACAGCTGAAGGGATGATGTAAATCCGGCTAGGTTCCATGCAGGAAGCAAGTGTACTGTAAGTCCCCATGGTCCATAGTATGGTGATCTACCTTCAGTTATTGGCAACCTATAGCTCATTTTTATATTGTACTGCCCTCTATAGATACATTGCTTTAGGTCTAATCACTAGTTCAGTTCTGTGAACATTCAGTTCTGTGATATTCTAGTTAGTTTTACTCTCCTTCGTTGACCGGTTTTTACAATGTATGTGCTATTAACACATCTAGACATGTGTGGCGGTGATTTCACATAAGCCCTTTCCTACCACCACACTTCACCCCATGAACCCCGACTCCTCTATCTTCCAGCCATACATTGACATATTAAACCTGAATATAATCAAACTATATAATAAGTGGCTACAAACACCTTAAGTATTTCCAGGGTGTGAGGGACTGAGTAGGAGATCTACGATGGTGAAAGAAGAAAGAGACGTGTGTTTCAGTATTTGAGGCCACATGGCCAAGAGTACAAACTTGTAAAAACAATTCTGTGTGTCTGGAAAGACAAAACAATGTAATAGTTCAGTTTTATACAGGCAAGTTACGCTTTAGGAATACTGTAATAGACTTCAGTTGATGCGCATCTTTTGTTGTTAAACGTTTTACCAGGATAGAAACCGATAATAATCATTGGATAAATGCAGTTTTATGTGTACGAAATGGAATGGGAGCACAAGCAAAGAATGAAATTCATCTCGTGTAACATTAAAATCACACGTGTCACATATTAGTACATTGGAATTTATATTTTAAAGAATAAAGATTAACTGCAGCAGAGAGGGTTCATGTGATCATGGCACAGTCAGACTGGTAAGGTTCATCATCAACTCAAGGACTTTGGCCATCTACCTGCAGCCCAGACTGCGAATGGGACTTCTGCCAGGAAACGATGCCTAGTCGAACCCACCAAGAATTTTCCTGCAACCTTCTGCATTACTTAGGATGTCAGGAGGGCTCTGCTCCCATTCATGAGGGACAGAGTCGAATGTACTTTTGTAGTCATTCCAGCACATAGACAGGTTGCGGTGATATTTCTTAGTCTCTTCCAAAATCATTTTCTGTACAAAAAGTTGATCCCTGCTCTCCAACATCCCTTTTCCGCCCCCGTCTGCTCTCAGTAAATTACATTATTGTCAAACACCATGTAAATAGTTCATATCGAGTATTCAAATATATGTAATGTGGCGGAATCTTCACTTTCCAACATTCAAGCAGGGTGGATTTTTTTTATGTTTTGGTCGGGTTCTGTGCCTTCCCCTGGGAAAAGTCCCATCTCCTGTAAGGTTGGTTTGACTATCGGGAGATGGCTCAATGGGCATTAAATTCTTCTTGGTGCACGTTCAGGGAATAACATTCCCTTATCTAGATTTCAATGTATATGTTTTACAGATGAAAGATAGTAATGTGCACAGAGATTCATGTGATCTTGGCACATTCAGTCTGGTAAGGTTCATCATCAGCTCAGGTTTCTTGTCCTCTCAACACGCAACATGGGACTTTGCTAGAACTTTCCGGAGGATTTGTAGACTCCTCAAGACTGCAGTCTTCGGCATTCCGCCATTCCTGCAGTACATCGCCATCAACAAAATCAACCTCAAATTTCAGATTCTGTCCTACAAACTTGGCACGCATAATGTAGTTATGGAATGCATTTCATGGATGTTGGCATCCATCACAAGAGGATCATCCGACAAATGAATATGTGCAAAAGTACACAATTCAATTAAAACATGAAGAGACGCACAATAATCAGTTGCCGACCGATGGGATCTGTTATCAGACATGATCCTTCTGTTCAGGCGGTCTTTGGTCCAATAACCTATTCCAAAGGAATAGGAAAGGACTGGCACAGTAGATGTATTGGTGACTTTGACCTTGGTTGCATTTAGCTCGCAGCTCAAGATTTTCTTTACGCGAGATTTATACTCGGTCCGAAATTTGTTTTGTATCTGGGCATTCTGGAGTTTGTCACGAACTCGTATTCCAAGATAGGTGTAGGCCTGATCTTTCTCAGGATGGTCAATAACTCCTCAACTTTGTAACCTTGACCGATCCATCATTAATTACCGTGCCATGTTTCAGATGAAAAATATTACATTTTTCATTATTATTAAGGCATTGTTGTTGAACATTGAACCTATGGTTTAGAAAAGGAAATTTTCATATGATTTTAATATAAGTTTCAATATAAGTTTCAATATGTATTTTTCATGTTCCAGGACTGACGTGATTGATCCATATATAGTTTTTCAGAAAAGATGATGATGCTATCCTTGAATAAAAATTTTAAATTTCAGTATCTTGACATCGTTGTCTAAATTCACTTATAAATGTTTCTATATTCCCACATTCCTTAATAATCCAAACATAAGAAAATCCAGTTCGGAGAAAAAGTAGCTGTACACACGTAACCCAGTTGCACCTGCCACTATCATCTTGCAGGTTAACATTTCATACCATGATTTGGGATGTCGATAATGCACCATATGTAACATTCTGCACGATATTCAATGCATCTTTATCAGAAGCTGATATCTTATCATTTATATGAAAGCGTATTTCTATTTATGAAACATGAGTCTTTTCAAGGTCAATATAAGTTGCATAAAATCGATATTTGGGTTTTTTGTTATATACTTTTGCATAGAGACTGAAGAACAAATGTGTTAGTGACTGGTGAATAGTCAGCTCTAATTCCTGAGAGAGAGAATTCGTATACAGAATTCATAGAAACCAAACATTAAACGATTCCTGGGCAAAGTCTCTCTTATGGTATAATGCAATGCAATTTTTACAGTCAAACAGAATCTAGATCTCGTTCATCATAATTGCGTACTAACCTACTAGTACAGAGATAATTAGTCCGCAACATATGCGCAGACACATTTGCGGAAGCAAATTGAACCCACTTGGTTGTCATTCGGTTGTGACGTTCCGCAACCATTTAGAGGCGAAATAATCAGACTGTTCGGAGAGACAAATAACTAGAATACAGTTATTCATCAGACCGATCGTATAGCAAGACACGCCTCTGATAAACTGTTTCCCGTTGTATACATACACATATGTTTTCCTTCAATCCCAGTGATTCTATATGCCCTTTGCAGCTCGATCATACCTTGCTTTGGAACATGAGTTTGACGAGGATAGCTTGGTTAAATGCCACCATTAAGCTTCACATGATTGTAGTACATATCTGAAAGGTTCTTAGATGAATGGGGGCGGTGGGGTAGCTTGGTGGATAAAGTGTCCGCTCTTGACACCGAAGACCTTGGTTCAGTTCCCCACATGCCTCTTGTGTGTGAAACCCATTTCTGGTGTCTCCCTTCGTGTTTCATCAAAGTCAGATTACAAATGATTTTTTTGGAACGTAAAGCAAAAGCATTTATGCCTAATATTTATATGTAATTCGTTCCTATCAAAGATTTTACCCCATACCTTCCCCACTTTATTTTTGGAGTGCCTACCTGCTCCCTTACAATCAGTTCAACTGAGCTTGGTTTACGTCACATTGGCATTAAACTGTTTCTCACAGGCTGCAGTTGGTAACATATGTATGTCAAGGTCAAGGTCAGTCTAAAAATCATGGCAGTTGACCACGCCAGGTAACGTCGTTATCCATGCAGTGACGATACATCGATATGAGTGACTTCTGATTTCTGGTGGCAGGCAACTGAAGCGAGAATAGAATCGTCAGTGGTGTCACTCGGTTTCCCTAGTAAAGTTTACGAAACGTATTACTAATCATGTGTGTGTGTGTGTGTGCGCGCGCGTGTGTGCACAGTAGGATGGTCGTGTTCCAGTTAGTGCATCATGGGGAGGTTGTGTTCCTGACTGTGTTACTGCTACTACGGGGAGGTTTCTAGGACGCCATGGGGTGGTTAATTTGCTGATAGGGTAACATAGGGAGGTTGTGTGGTTGTTAGGTTTAGTTATTATGTGTAGGGAACCATGTGTAGGTTTTAGTGCTGATAGGGCACCATGCGGAGGTTGTGGTAACGATGCGACACCATGTGGAGGTTGTACTTCTATTTATAAATAGTGCAAGTCCCATCCTCTTGTGTCGATTGTCGACGATCCTGTAGGGCGAAATGCAGGCGTCGTCGTAAAACCCTCTTCAAGCGCAGGTTCGCCTCCCGCACCTTCCCCTTAAAACTCGGAAACACACTTCCTATCACCGCTCATAAGAGCCGCCGTTTCCGTTGTAGTTCAGAACCAGTAAGTCCTGAACCAGGCTCTGGGGATCAGTTGACGCTGACGCTTGAAAGGAAACAATACCTTGAAAAGCAGGGCATCTTCCTCTGTTTTAATCGAAGCGACAGTTTGCCCTCCGATCCCACGCAAAGGAAGTGAGGAAGCTACGTGGAGGGACAGACTTTATCAAATCACCGTTTCACGGTATGCCCCAGGATGAAACAGGACCTATAAAAAGTGTGCAGGCCAAGGTTTAAATGAAATCTTCAACAATGAGTTCTGTCAAACACATTTTGCACAAATGCCGTGATACACACATTTGACTGCTGGGTACACATAGCGCGGGCGACTGATATGTGTATTTAGCTCTGCACTGAGGTTAGTCTTTCATGGATTACGGCTTGTTGGTAGGTTAAATCTGGCACAACACACACGTCTCGTTCACGTAAGGAATAATTGATTGGCGCTTTCAGCCGTAATCTTCCATGTCTCACTCAGAAACTCACGGATTCGACATCACAATAAAAACATCAAAAGCTTGTGTGCCCCAATCAAGTGCCTGTGGAAGCATGACACCAATCAGAATGAACTGAAGACAACTTTGTGAGTAATACCTCACACTCACCATGATGCTACTTTAGGAATGTACCTTGTGTGAAGGTAACAGATAGTACCAATAAGAAGTAAATATCACAGCAACCGTGTCTTTGCTTTCTCTCAAGATGGAAATAAAGACAATACTAAGACTAAACGCACAATGAAAACGTAAAGCGTTTACTCGTCCTTCTAGACAGCATCAAACTAAGAAAAAACATTTACAATTACATTCACTATCACGCAGGACAAAATTTGAAATTGTGGGCAAGTCAGTGAAATGGAATAACCCGCTAGACAATAGATGTCTCTTATATTTTGCTGTTCGTGAAATAAGGTCCCCCTCCCCATAACTGATTCCCATAGGGTGTGACAAATACAGAACAAGTATCAACCTTTTCGCTTGGTCCATGCCGTACGAATAACATGCTTCGGCAAATATGTACTCTGGTAACATATGATCTGCTACCGCTCAAAGTAGACATATTCTCTCACAATTGAAATCAGTTATATAAAGATCTTGCGACTCACCAATATCACCCCATCTTTTGATGGTTACCCAATCATGTGGGAATCTCTGTTATTAACACAATGGCCAAGTGTGGCAGCACTCGACAAAAGTAATCTGTGACACAAGTTCTGATCCCATATTCTAATTACCAAGCTTTCATTAGTTCGGTCATTAGTGATCTGATGCAAATGAAGTGAGACGCCCAAGTAGGTATCAAACTTACACATAATTAAACAAACTGGGTTACACATACTTGCTAGTTCAGATTTGAAAAGGTTGAATTGGGCACATCAGGCATAAACATGAAAATCCACCATTCTGTCTCTTCTAATGAAAGAGTAAAGGATGTCTTGTTTGACTGCAGTCAATTTTCCATGACATGGGGAAATATTTCGATGTGAAAACGCTAAAGAATCCTTACTTTAACGTAAATTGTCATTTATCATTGAATCTTTAAAGAGATGAAGTTAACTAAAGACAAATGATGTATATGTCCGGTAGACAGATGCCATTACATCCTTGGTAGTTTAGATCAGTAAATGAACATTTGTGGCTGCACACTCAATGGGTGTTTAAGTGACATGACATTATTGTCCTCCTAGGAGGATAGGTAAGTCCCAAAACATTCAAAGTAAATTTAAAACTACTACTAAATTAATTGTAATCCTTATATGTGTGATATTTGCGCTAGATCATCTGAATCTGCTAATAGCTGAAGGGAATCGTGTAATTCTACAAAGGGCCCATGCCGACAATGATGTATTGTCTTATGTAATTAAGATATTTTAGATTTACATTCTAGTTTTAAATTAATGTCTGTAATGTTTCAGGTGATGTTTTTCTATTCCATGTTGACGTAACCGTGAAGATGTGGGTTAGGATATTTCCCTTCAGTAGCTCATGCTTGTCGTAAGAGGTGACGAACGGGATCGGGTGGTCAGACTCGCTGACACATGTCTATTACGCTCAATCACTATAACGTCAAGACCGCCTCCATTTTGCTGACTGTTGCTGGGTGCGGCGTTAGGCAAGAATCGCTATCATGCTCTGCCGAGCTTATTTAAATCAAGAAGAAATATTTAAATGTTTTGACGCTTCCGTATGTACAGAAGCTTCTCTTGCTAGCTCACAAGAACGACAGCGTCACTCAACGAAAACAGGTACTGTCACCGAAAAACACAGATATATTAACATATAAAGAAAATTGTAAATAAATATGCAAATAGATAACCTACAATTAATAAAGTCCTAGAACGCGGTTGTTGAGAGTGCAAGAGTATAACCGATTTTTTTCAGCTTGATTGTACCAAATGTTGGCATAACAGTTCAATGTCAGCTTTTCTGTATCAAATGTTTGCATGTTAAGAGGAACGAACACCTCATTTTGCCCGAAATCAGTTTTTGTAGAGAAATCATGAGTTGTCATGGTATGAAGAAAGTGAAATTTTAATATCTTTACAGGTGAAGTTCCGGGTTGTTATCTTTTGCATACGACAGGCAACTTGATTTTCTGCCTGCGCTGTTCATATGGTACTTTGTCTGGGAGGATGATGATTGAATGAATGTATTTTTCCGATTCAAAGTCATTTACAAGGTTATTTTGTTGGACAGAGTCCAATCTGTGGTTTGTTATTTAATCACAGTTCAGATATATTACATGGCATTACGTCTGTTTGTGAATTGAGCTGTCTAGTTTTACATACATATCTTTCCTACAGTTTTATCTGAGTGTATGCTGATAGACTCACAGAAACTGGCACTAGGGCCAGGGAGTCACGGTGGGCATGTTCATTGTTTGAACGGATGTGCCACAAGCGAGGTCCCTGGAGCAGGGGGATAAGGAGTATGTAACCCAGCTGTTGGCTGCTGTTGTTGCTGTAGATGTTGCTAACAGACAGGATGGATCGGCAGATGGATTGTAGCTGAAACCGAGGCAAGGTTGGGTCACGTGGCACTTGCTACCGCAGTCACTGGCTGATCTTGCATTCAGTGTAGCCACAGGTGTGAACAGCTTCTTGTTCAGACTCTTGTCGTACTTAGCATCTGAAGTACAAAAGATAGAAATATCCTCTAAGTTTGTCGATGAAAGAGATTAACAACAGCATTGCCTGATGCCGATAATTATGTTACACTGGTCCTCGCATAAAGGGAAAGAATTCATCAGGGAATAGCGTGAAAAGTTGATGGTGCTGCTTTGTTACTCTGTGAGTACATGTACAGCATATATGATTTTGCATCGCATGTTCACAAGATTTAAATGAGCGAGAATTCAAAACGGTAGACCAAAATTTCTTAAGAAACCGTTACCGTTTTTTCCTCTGGGAGTGCCCTGTACCTCCACTTCACGTACAACCAGGAAGTCTGTGACGTTTCTCCATACCCTCACGAATCGCACAGGCTGTTCATGGGAACATTTGAAGGTTACATTTGCTCCAGCTGATAATCCCACCGGCCATTTACCACACCATCTAATGTCGTCATTGGTGCAGTCAACATCTACGGACGATACACCGATGTATGCATCAAGGATATCTGAAACGTTCAAGGGGTAAACGTTCTGCAGTAATACTGTATACCTGACTTAATAAATCAGGGGAAGGTCATTAAAACACAGACATATATATGACGTCCAAGATAATTGCTTTAAATGTAACATACAAGACGTTTTCAGTGCAATTACTGCGCAGATACTTTCCTGGTGCCTTCAAGATATTCAAGAGTATTTTTGTTTTAAGAAAATGTAAAGGTTACTGACACCCCAGAGAATAGATGGTGATGCTGTGTACGGTATAGAACCCTTGTAGGTCTCCCTGCCAGAATGAAGGTGGTTGATTTTTAGTAGCTGCTGGATTCCCTGTCCTGTTTCCATCATTGGCATTGCCAGACGGGTAGCCTGCAGAGTAAGTAGTACTTTGGCGCGTCGGTTTACCCAGCATGATATTTGCTGCCTTGACATGGATCTGATCTGCAGGAATGCGGTTGATATAATTTGTACGCATTACGAAACACAGGATAAAACACGGGTTCGTTATTAGTAGTTGTAAAATACGAACAAGCTTAAGCAGTTATAATCAACATTAGCTAACATCCTTTAACGTCCAGTAAGATAGATCTTGCGTTATCATGATTCATACGATAAGTAGGGTGCAGATTGAGTGAGTAAGTTTAGTTTCACGCCACATTCAGCAATAGTTCAGCTATCTGGCGACGGTTTGTAGTGAGTGAGTGAGTTAATATTTAACGTCACATCGGCAATATTTCAGCCATATCGTGACGAGAACATTTAATGCTGAAATGGAACATATTTATATCATAAAAACCTGTCAAAAAGGATAGTAAAACAACTAGAATATCAGAGGTACAAGTTAAAACTAGCGCGTATAGTTAAAACTAATGTCACTTTCTGGACAAAACAATATAAAAACAGACTATAGATCACCAACATCTGAAGGTAGATCACCACACTAGGGACCAAGGGGACTTACAGTACCTTTGCTACCTGCATGGACCCTAGTTGGATTTACACCATCCCTTCAGCTGTTGGCGATATTAGGGAAATGTAGCCAAACTAAAATGACAAAAATACTGAGTTTAAAAAATTGGTAAGTTTAAATTTGACTTTGAAGGTTTTGGGACTTACGTACCCTCTCAGGGGGACAATAATTTTACGATACTTTAACCCCCTTCGAGGGTACAGCCACTAACATTCGCAGTTGACAATTCATACCACCATGGTTAAAATATCAACTTTCTATTTACAAAACACATTATTCCAAATTTATCTAATAATTCCATTTCCTTTAAAAATTAAATGGTTAGATGATAATTACCATTACAAAGATCCTTCATTGTTTTAACATTAAAATATTTATCCCTTGTGATGCAAAATCAATACAGTCAAGCAAGATATGCTTGACTGAGATTCCTTCATCACAAGGGATACAAAACGGAGGATCCTCACCTTTAAGTAAATATTCATGAGTGTATCTAGTATGGCCAATGCGACATCGCCGCATAATGACCTCCTCAAATCTGGACTGACAACCCAAGTAGGTGTAACCAATATAGGGTTTTATTTCATGTAATTAATTGATACCCTTCTGGGTGTCCCACTTCTTCTGCATTGTAGCTTTATAGTCTGAGTATGGGATAGGAAGTGGTGTCACAGATTTGTTGAGTGCTGCCTTGGCAGCAAGATCGACCATTGCGTTCCCGGAGATTCCTATATGACTAGGTAACCAACAAAAGATGATGTCACACTGGCCAGAAGCAAGATGATTATATAACTCAATAATTTCTATTGAAAGTGGATGTTTACAATATAAGTTTTTTTTAGTCTGAAGACAAGAAAGAGAGTCAGAAATGATTATATTTTGTTTATGTTTAGGATGTCTCTGAATATATTTGAGAGCTGTTAATGTTGCGTTTGCTTCAGCTGTGACAATAGAGCTGTTATCCAATAATGTAGAAGATATTGTTCTGGATCCAATGACAGTGGCACAAGCAACTGTGTCACCGTCCTTGGACCCATCTGTGTATATAGATATATAGTTGCTGTATTTACTTTTTAATTGATGATATTCTTGTTTATACTGTAATTCGTTAGTTTCTGACTTTCTAAACTTTGTCAAAGCAAGGTGAACTTGTGGGCTAACTAACTGCCAAGGAGGAGAAGAAAGAAGACGGGAAGGAGATATGTTCTGTAACTTGATGTCAGCAGCAGAAATATATTGTTGGATTCTTATGCCTAGAGGCGGAACAAGTGAAGTTTTTTTTATTATACAAATCCTCGCAAAGAGGATTAAAACACAGTTATGAGCAGGATTGGATTCATTTGAATATAACTTTGTAATATATTGTAAAGACAATTTGATACGGCGAAGCTTTAAAGATGGCTCATCGGCCTCAACGTAGAGACTGTCAAGGGGAGATGTTCTGAATGATCCAAGACACAGTCTCACACCTTGATGATGTACAGAATCTAATAGCTTTAGGTTACTTTTGCAGCACCACCATAAACGATGGATCCGTAATCAAGTTTCGATCGGACCAGAGATCTATATAAATGAAGGAGGGTAGTCTGGTCCCCACCTCAGTTTGAATTAGACACAACTTTTAACAAATCGAGTGCCTTCAGGCATTTGGCTTTGAGATACTTAATATGTGGCAGAAAGGTTTGATGAGCGTCAAAGATGAGACCAAGAAATTTAGCTTCCTTCACAACTTTGATGGGTGTGCCATTTAATGATAATTCGGGGTCTTCATGGGGTTTGTATTTCCTAAAACATGTATACAATTAGTTTTAGTTTTAGAAAATTTAAACCCGTTTTCAAGACAGCATTTATGAAAACTCTTTAGACAAACCTGTAACTGTCTCTCAATAGTTCGCATATTTTTACAGCGGCAAGAAATATTAAAATCATCCACAAAAAGGGATCCATCTATTGAATCACTCAAAACCTTTGAAAGACTATTTATTTTAATAGTAAATAGCGTGACAGACAAAATACTGCTTCTGGAACACCCTGATCCTGATTATAATGATCAGACAGGTTGACCCCACGCGGACTTGAAACTGCCTGTCAGTTAAAAACTGTGATATGAAAAGAGGCAAACGACCTCGCAACCAAAATCATGTAAATCTTTGAAAATTCCATGTTTCCAAGTAGTATCATATGCTTTTTCTAGATCAAAGAATATAGATACTGCATGTTGTTTGATAATAATAGCATTTTTGAAGAAGGATTCTAAGCGTACTAAATGATCAATAGTACTTCGTTTCTTCCGAAAACCACACTGAATATTTGTAATGAGGTCATTGGTTTCCTGATACCAAATTAATCTGTTATTTACCATTCGTTCCATCGTTTTACAGACGCAGCTAGTTAAGGAAATCGGCCTGTAATTTGATGGATCCGTGTGATCCCGGCCAGGTTTGGGTACTGGCACGATAATTGCATTACGCCATGAAGGAGAAAAATTCCCAGACATCCATATTTTGTCAAATATATCTAAAAGCGTCTCCAGACATGATTCAGGCAAATGTTTCTGATATGTAGCTGATAATGAATAGTGTCATCACCCGCTACAGTATCATGGGCTTGAGTCAGAGCAGTGTGGAGCTCATGTATTGAAAACACTTCATTATAGTCTTCACCGTTATCGGAATCAAAATGAACTTTTATGTTCTCTTGTTGTTTCTGGTATCTCTGAAATTCAATTTGCCGAGGAAGAATTTTTGGCAAGTGTTTCGCCAATTCTATTTGCAATATTAGCTTTATTAGTTACCAATTTGTCACCGTCTTTAAGATGGTGAACAGCAGATTTTGAGCCTTTCCCTTTCATTCGGTGAGCCATGGTCCACACCTTAATTTTTGATACATAATTTCTTCAAGATTGGCGTTTGTTTTCCTTGTATGTGCGTCGTGCCTTGGCACTAGTAATTTTTACATTGTTAAAGTTATGAACAGTAGGATGTCTGCGAAAATATTTTTCGGCTTTCTTCCTACGTTTTCGTGGTTGTTTGCATTCGTCAGTTAACCATGGTTTACGAATATGCGGAGTTGCAGAGGACTTAGGAATTGTTTGATCAGCTATTTCATTCAGTTGTGAGTGAGTGAGTGAGTTAATATTTAACGTCACATCGGCAATACTTCAGCCATATCGTGACGAGAACAATTTAACATGAAATGGAATACATCTATATCATAAACAAACTGTCAACAAAGGACAGTAAAACAACTAGAATATCACAGAGAATGTAAAACTAGTAATTAGATCTAGAACAGTTCAACTATCAGAGGACAATACAATATAAAACTGGGCTATGGATTGCCAACAACTGAAGGTAGATCACCATACTAGGGACCATAGGGACTTACATTACTTTTGCTACCTGCATGGACCCTAGCTGGATTCACATCATCCCTTCAGTCATTGGCTTTTATGCGGAGAATTAGCCATACATTAAAATAACAAAAATACTGCGATTAAAAACCTGGAAACCTTAAATTTAGATCAAATGTTTCGGGACTTACGTACCCTCTCAGGAGGACAATAATTTTACAGTACTTTAACCCCCTTTGAGGGTACAGCCACTAACAATTTGAGTTACTAATTTAAACTTCCAATTATAAAATATATATCTATTTACAAATCAGCTAACAGATCTAATGCTTTTAAAAATCCTATGATTAAATGAGAACTGGTATTGTTAAAAAGATCCTTCATTGTTCTTGAATTGAAATAAGTGTCCCTTGTGATGGAATACTCAACGCAGTCAAGCAAGACATGCTTGACTGTGATTCTTTCATCACAAGGGACACAAAACGGAGGATCTTCACCTTTTAATATATATTCGTGCGTGTATCTTGTGTGGCCAATGCGACATCGTCGCATAATGACCTCCTCAAATCTGGACTGACAACCCAAGTAAGTATAACCAACAGTGGGTTTTATCGCATGTAAATTGTTTATACCCACTTGGGTGTCCCACTTCTTCTGCATCAGATCACGGATATAAGATCTAATGGTGGCTTTATAATCACTGTAAGGAATAAGAAGTGGTGTCACAGATTTGTTGAGTGCTGCTTTAGCAGCAAGGTCAGCCAATGTGTTACCTGAGATTCCTACATGACTGGGTAACCAACAGAAGACAATGTCGTATTGGCCAGTAGCAAGATCATTACACAGTTCAATAATTTCTACTAAAAGTGGATGTCTGCAAGAAATATTTTTAATAGCCTAAAGGCAAGAAAGAGAGTCTGAATAGATTATGTATTGTTTGTGTTTAGGGTGTCTTTGAATATATTTAAGAGCCGTTAATATGGCGTTAGCTTCAGCAGTGAAAATAGAGCTGTTATCCGGTAATCTAGAAGATATTGTTCTGGATCCAATGACAGTGGCACAAGCCACTGTGTCACCGTCCTTGGACCCATCTGTGTATATAGATATATAGTTGCTGTATTTACTTTTTAATTGATGATATTCTTGTTTATACTGCAATTCATTAGTTTCTGATTTTTTTAAATCCAGTCAATGTTAGGTCAACCTGTGGCCTAACCAATTGCCAAGGAGGAGAAGAAATAAGACGAGAAGGAGCTATACTTTCCAGCTCAATGCCAGAAAAAGCAATAAATGGCTTAATTCTCAGTCCAAGAGGCGGAACAAGAGAAGATTTTTTGTTGTATAAGTCCTCATAAAGGGGATTGAAAACACTGTTATAGGCAGGGTTAGATTCATTAGAGTATAATTTAGTAATGTATTGTAAAGACAATTTTATACGACGTTGTGTAAGAGATGGTTCATCGGCCTCAACGTAGAGACTGTCAATAGGTGAAGTTCTGAAAGATCCAAGACAGAGTCTTAAACCTTGATGGTGCACAGGATCAAGAAGTTTAAGGTTGCTTTTACAGACTCCACCATATACAATGGAGCCATAATCAATCTTTGAACGGACCAATGATCTGTAGAGGTGAAGGAGGGTAGCTTTGTCCCCTCCCCATTTTGAGTTGGAAAAAACTTTTATTAAATCCAGCGCCTTCAAGCATTTGTTTTTTATATATTTAATATGCGGAAGAAAAGTTAAACGAGAGTCGAACATTATACCCAAGAACTTGGCCTCCTTGACCACATTGATGGGAGTGCCATCTCAAAACAGTTCAGGGTCCTTATGTGGCTTACATTTTCTACAGAAGTGTAGACAATTTGAATCCATTTTCGAGACTCCATTTATTTATTTTGTTTATTTGTGGTTTATATTTTCTGCACAAATGTATACAATTAGTTTCGGATTTAGAAAATTTAAAGCCGTTTTCAAGACAACATTTATTTATTTTGTTTAAACAAAGCTGTAGTTGTCGTTCAATAGTGTGTATATTTTTACCACGACAAGAAATATCAAAATCATCCACGACAAGTGATCCATCTATTGAATCATTTAAAACCTTGGACAAACTGTTAATCGTAATACTAAACAGTGTGACAGACAAAATACTGCCTTGTGGGACACCCTGATCCTGATTATAATGGTCAGATAAGGTTGAACCCACTCGGACTTGAAATTGTCTATCGTTTAAGAAATTTGATATAAATTGAGGCAAACGGCCCCTTAATCCAAAATCATGCAAGTCTCTTAAAATACCATATTTCCACGTCGTATCGTATGCTTTTTCCAGATCGAAAAAGATCGACACTGCATGTTGTTTATTAATGATGGCATTTTTAACAAAATATTCTAAACGTACTAAATGATCAATGGTACTTCTGTTTTTACGGAAACCACATTGTATATCAGTGATTAGATTATTTGTTTCCAAGTACCAAACTAATCGGTTATTGATCATGCGTTCCATGGTTTTGCAAACACAGCTAGTGAGTGAAATTGGTCGATAATTGGAAGGATCGGTATGGTCTCGTCCAGGTTTAGGAATTGGAACAATTATAGCATCACGCCATGAAGAAGGAAATTCACCAGATGTCCAAATACTATCAAAAATATTTAAAAGGGTCTCTAAACACTATTCCGGTAAGTGCTTCAGAAGTTGGTAATGTATGTTATCAGCTCCTGTAGCAGTATCGTGAGCCTGGTCAAGAGCAGTATGAAGCTCATGTATCGAAAAAGTTTCGTTGTAATCTTCCCCATTATCTGAACTGAAATTAATAACCTTCTTTTCTTGCTGATTTTGGTATTTTTGAAATTGGGGTACATAATTTGATGAGGAAGAATGTTTTGCCAATGTCTCACCAAGTTTGTTCGCAATGTCTGATTTATTAGTCAATAAATGGTTCCCATCTTGGAGATGGTGAATGCTAGATTTAGAACCCTTACCCTTGATTTTCTGGATCATATTCCACACCTTTGATATCGATGTGCGTGAATTTATTTTTGATATATAGGTTCGCCAAGAGTGGCGTTTACTTTGCTTGAAAGTACGCCTTGCTTTAGTATTTAAAATTTTGAATTTATCTAAATTGTGGACCATAGGATGGCGACGGAAATAATGTTCCGCTCTCTTCAGTGCTTTCCTAGCCTGTTTGCATTCATCATTGAACCATGGTTTTCGCACATGTGGAACTGCAGAGGACTTTGGTATACACTCGTCAGCAATATTATTCAATTCATCTGAAAAACATTGTATGGCATCAGGAATATCATTAAAAAGTTCAGGTTTTAGTTTGTCTGCACAGAGTGTTTCATATAAAGGCTAGTTAGCTTTTTTAAAATTCCATCGTAATGATGGTGTAACGTCAGATGGCATCACAGGGTTTAATATTGTTGGGAAATGGTCACTTCCACAGAGATCGTCGTGGACTGACCATTCAAATTCACTAAATAGGTTGGAATCAGTAATAGACAAATCAAGAGCTGAATAAGTACCTGTACCATGATGGAAATATGTATTTGAGCCGTTATTATATATGCATAAATCATTATTTGAAAGAAATTCCTCTAGTAATTTTTACCTTTGGTGTTTGTATTAATGCCACCCCATAGTGGACTGTGGCCATTTAAATCACCCATGATTATACAGGGTTTAGGTAGTTGATCATAAAGATCTTGCAGATCAGTTAGTTGGACAGTCGATGAAGGCGGAATATATAAATAGCATAATGTAAAAGCAACTTGTAATGTAAGTCGGACTGCAACAACTTGAAGATTTGTTTTTAGTGGAACTGAGCTATGGATAATATTGTTCCTCACCAGGATTGATGAACCACCAGAAGCTCTATCACCCGGAGGAGAAAAAGAGTGGTATGCATTGAAGGGACGGAGTTCAAAATTATCTGTCTGTTTCAGATAAGTTTCTTGGATGCAGAACGCCGACGGTTTAAAATCTTGATTTAATAAGTGTAGATCATTTGAATTATAGCAGAAGACATTATTTCCTTGGTGGATGTACAGGAAATCTACCCCTCACTTTCCTTGTGGGTGACAAGCTATGAGTCCGACCTTGGATGTGGTCGGACACATCCATGGCCTCAAGTGATCCAAACTTATTATATAGTTGGACCTGATCATTAGACCCCTTAGGAGGCCTGTTACGTTGATTTTTCTTCGTGATTTGATTGCTCGATCTGGATGTAGTGTTCACTTTTGACTTCACATTAGAGTCTGATTTAGATGCCTGTTTCTGAGAAGCAGATGAATCCTTCCCAGAAGATACCTTAGACTCAACAATAGTTTGTACGCTGGAAGTTTCGTTTGAAGAATTCGCCTTTATTTCAGCAGACAGCAATGTTGGAGCTGATGTACTAGCCAGAACGATCTGTTTTGCTTCAAAGAACGAAACGTTTTGCTCATGCTTCACCCGTGAAATCTTTGATTGTAACTTCCAGGAAGGACATTCCTTGGATGAAGAGGGATGGCAACCAGAGCAGTTTACACATACAGGTGTGTTATCACAAAGGGTACTATCTTTGCATGCTCCAGCGCATCGTTGGCATGCAGCTGGATTGTGGCATGACTTGGATCCGTGCCCATACTTTTGGCAATTACAGCACCTCAAGGGGTTGGGGATAAAAGTATCAACCCTTAAGTTGCAGTATCCTGCTTTCAGAGATTTTTGAGGCATCGAGAGACAAAATGTACACAAGTAAGTACTTCTCTTGAAGACATCATTATTCTTTTTGACTGTAAAGCGTTTAACATGAGTAACGCTGTGTGATTGTAGTTCAGTAACTATGTCAAGTTCACTCATGTCTGTAAGGCAACGTCCAGTATCACGGACGATGCCTTTGCTGGTATTTAATGTCCTGTGAGGGGACACCTCTACAGGAACATTTGCTAGAGACTTTGTTTTGAGCAGAATTTTGGACTGTATTTCTTTCCTGCATTCGATTAGCAGGGAACCAGATCTCAACTTTTTAATGTCTTTCACCTCCCCAACCAAACCTTCAATGCCTTTTGACACAGCAAAGGGATTTAACTTGAGAGGGCCCCCTTCAGGGGCACACATCACAATGAAACGAGGCCAATTGTCAGGGTTACTGGACGTTGTATGCAACTCATTATCTGAAGATAACGAATCATCAGATTCGTGTGATCGTTTTTTAAGTGGGGGTGCCATGGTAGAAAAATATATGATTCACCCTCCTAGCTCCCCACCCACCATGGAACGTCAACAAGGACGATGCCTCATGCCTGTGGATCTCCTGCAGACGGCACCAAGGATACTAGGAGGGTATACTCAAGCAGAAAATATCTTGAAAAGATATATCCCACCAGATTGGCCCATGAGCCACCGCCTTCTGGGCATAAGACTCTAGGCAAGGTTCACAACATCAGATTTCAAAATCAATAAACAATTTAGATGAGCAATTAGGCCAAGACCGACAGTAAAACAAGATCAAATAAAATTTGTGCAATGACATATATAGAAAAGCCATGCACAGGGCTTGGCATGACCAGCCGATTGGTCGAACCGGGCCCATTCGACCACCCGTCTAGGCGAAGTCAGGGTCAAAGTGGTGTATTGAGCAACAGGAACACGGTTGCAAGCTCCTACGCCGACACAGGGCCGCAACCCACGGCAAACGGGTTGGTGGACCAAATATGCCCCCGGGTCCACTACGGGGGTGTCGGCGAGCTCTTAGCATTACCCAGCACCCACCACGAGGAGGTGGCTCGCCACGGGTGCCTCATTCAGTTGTGCTGAAAAAGACTGGATGGGATCTGCTACATTAATGAAGTGCTCTGGTGTTAGTTTTTTGACACATAATTGTTTATACAAAGGCCAGTTTGCTTTCATAAAATTCCAACGAGATAAAGGAGGATTCTCATCTGGTCTTATAGCTTTAAGGACAGAAGGGAAGTGATCACTGCCACAAAGGTCATCATGAACAGACCATTCAAATTCATTGTAAATGTTTGACTCAGTCAGAGCTAGATCCAGTGAAAAATATGACCCAGTGGCTGGGGGCAAATGCTTATGTGAAACATCATTAAAAACACATAAATTATTATCGGAAATCTTCAATTACCTTCCCTCTATTGTTTGTATTTGTACTACCCCATAGAGGGCTGTGCCCATTGAGATCTCCCATGATGATGCAGTGCTTTGGCAGTTGATCATACAAACTTTGAAGGTCAGATTGTTGAAGAGCTGATGAAGGAGGTACATATAAAGAGCACAAAGTAAGAGCAATGTGGAAGGTAAGTCGGACTGCAACAGCTTGAAGAGGAGTATTCAGCTGAATAGCACTGTGAATGATGTCCTGTCTGACCAAGATACTACATCCTCTAGTTGCTTTGCCCCCTTCAGGAGAAAATGAATGGTAGCCAATGTGTTGTCATAAGTTAAAAACATCGTTATGTTTTAGATATGTCTCCTGGAGACATATTGCTGACGGCTTAAAATCCTGTATTAACAAAAGAATCTCTCTGCAGTTCCATTGGATCAAGCTCGGCAAGTGAATCACGGTGGTTCAATAGGCGATCGCTCTCGTAAACGGGAGGAAGAGAGATCCCTCCTGTTATCCTTTGTAGAAATAGTAACATCCATATCCAAAGGATCAAAAGTGTTACGCACAGGTACCTCCGAAGGAATAGGTGACCTGGCCTTTAAATCTTTCTTCTTGTCTTCCTGTGACATGTGAGTAGTGCCTGGTTTCTTAGTTGTCAGCTCGGACTGGCTGTCTGTCTCCTCAACAAGTTCATTTTGAGTCTGAGTCTGTGTTTCTGAAGTGCATTTTGTAGAAGCGTCAGCAACGGTGCTGATGTTGACTGGCTGATCTGACCTAATCCATGTCATTTCAGTCTGGCACATGACTGATGCAGCTGCGACAGGGCGTGCTGCAGCAGCTGCATATGTCACGTTTGAAGAAGGTGTCGACTGGGCTACTAACCTTTTTGCTTCAGCAAATGAAATATTGTTCTGACATTTGATCTTCATAATCTGAGCTTGTCTTTGCCACTGAGGACACAGGTTTGAGGAGGACATATGTTTGTCACCACAATTTGAACAGTGAAAATCATTTTCACAGTCTGATCCATCATGGCTGCCACTGCAACGGTAACATACCATAGAGTTCCAACAGGAGCGTGAGCCGTGACCAAATTGTTGACAATTATGACATCGAAGTGGATTTGGGATGTACATCTCCACTCCGAAATTAAAATAACCAGTTTTGATAAACTGAGGAAGTGTTGACCGGGAAAAAGTGAACAGATAAGTATTTGTTTTCCTGATGATCCCATCTTTTTTTTGTGGAGAAACGTTTGACTGATGTGACACCTTGACTTTCAAGTTCAGCTGCAATTTCCTGTTCAGACATGTCAAGGAGGCAGTGAGCTCTGTCCCGGACAATGCCACGGCAAGAGTTCAATGTCCTGTCCACAGACACAGCAACATCAACATTGGCGAATTTAGTAACTGACAATAGATTCAAAGACTGCTGCCTCCGTGCACATTCAACCGGAAGGGAACCGCCACGCAGACGAGAAACATTCTTAACTTCACCACAAATTTCTTGAATTGCTTTGGATATGGCAAATGGATTCAATTTAATTGGTTCATGGTCAGACGCCTCAATAACTAGGAATCGAACCCACGAGTCGATGTTCATGTGTATGATCAAAATCCAAGCATGTCTTTTTTTCATTTCGAATTGAACCAAAAGTGTGACATGGTTAGTAAATAGCATTCAGCATCCCCTCTCCCCACCCGCCACCGAGTGTCAACAAGGACAGTGTTAAAGTGCACCGGATATCCAGATGCAAACACCAGGGATATGGGGATGCTATACTCCAGTAAATATGACTTGAATACCCATCTTTGTCTAATAAATTTGTTCGGCTGGTTCTGCCCATAACAATTATTCATAGACAGACAGTATTCAACATTACCAGATTGGCCCATGAGCCACCGCATAGGACTCTAGGCATTAAATATATCGATAATTAGGAAATGAGAGGTCGAAATGGCCAAGACCCAAATAGTGAGTGAGTGTGCAAACAATATTATCTATGCACAGGGCATGGCATGACCAGTCGATTGATAGAACCGGGCCAGTTCTACCACCCGTCTAGGTGAAGTCAGGGCCACAGTGGTGTGTTGAGCAACAGGAACACGGTTTCAAGCTCCCATTGCCCTCAACCACCAGGATCCCGTCCTCCACCGACACGGGACGCAACCCACGGCCAACAGGCTGCCCAATTTGGTCGCCTCTTACGACCAGCAATGGGGTGCTGTGGACCCATTCTATACCGGGCTCACACGGGAGCGACGGTTTGTAAATAACTGAGTCATGACCAGACAATCCAGTGATCAACAGCTCGAGCCTCGATCTGCGTTATTGGGTTGCGATGACATATATGAACCATGCCCGTGAGCCTGAGAACCCAACACCGTTAGTTGCCACTTATGACGTTATTGGAGGTGAGTTCCAAATGGACCTTCTAGACAAAAAACTGTAAAAAGAAATCATGCCTCGCCAATATTGTATAAGATATAGAAAATATTATTTTGGATTTTATGATTTCATGTATGCTTCATTACTGGTACATTATTCGTAATTCAGTTAAAATGCATATAAAATGCGATGACGTCACTGGATTGTTCACTGACAAATGTACACAATGCAAATGTCTTATTGTTGTAGAAAAAAGCAAATATTCAAAAGAACAGGCAATAGCAACTGCAATTAAATTTTGTTGAACTCTTGTCTAGACATTTTGTCCGTAATTTAGTGGCAGGTCAATGTAATATACTTTGTTATTTATAATATATACAAATATCCACAACTAGGGCACTTGTCAGGAGTGGAAATTACTGACAACAAATACGGAGTTGACTGATGAAATACCTTCTTTCACATCATTGCACAATCAGCATAAACTCTCACCAAGGGTTTCTTTTTATTTTAAGTAATTATTTGCTTGTGTAAATAATACCTATCAGAATTATACGTCTTTTCTATATATTGTAAATATATTTTCCAACTGAACCATGTTTAAGGAACTATAAACTGCCATGCATTACAACTCTTTGGATGTATGTCATTGGAAATACGTTTGTCAATAAAAATACTACAGCCTTTTGATGTTTTGACTAAACAGTGGTTGAAATTCAAACTACTGAATAAAATGTGTTAAGAGTTGTCTTCCAAGAGTGAGGTAATACATGCAGTAAATATCTATAAGATAAATAAGTCACTTACACGCCACTGTATTCTTTTAACGAATCTTGCATTTAACCGCCCTATCCTTTGTGTTTGTGTGCGCGCGCGTGAATGATTTGCCGTGACAAAATGCATGACAATGCTCTCAACAAGTCTAAAATATTCCAATATGTATTGAGTTAAGAACAAGATAAGCAAGATACAATGCTTCACAACAGAGGTTTCTAATACAATGCAAATGAGTCAAATAAAAAACAAACAAAAACAAAATGGGTCACAAAATATAATGTCAACTCGGCAAAGTCTATTCCAATGAGAGACACCAAGCGAAGGAAGCTGACATTGGCAGCCGTCAGACACAGACTTTGACAATTCAAGTGGATGCGTTGACTAAGAGTCAGGCTGATGATAACACAACTCAAGCTGGTAAAGTAAGTCCATGTGTGTATTGTCAACACAACAGCCAACCTTATCCATACACAGTCACTGATTCTTGAGAATTCCAACAAGTTATGAAAGCTTTTCGATACAACCTCGTGTTTACAAGCAGTACTGCCCAAGGAATACAAATTCCTGCCTCAAAGGCGAGGCGCTTAAATTCTATTATATGCAATGTGACCTACAATAACGATCGCTAAAAACTCTAAACATTGTAACCTAATAACAACTATCGATATCACCAGATCGTGTGAAATAGTATTTTTAATATACACGTAAATGTACGTGTCAGAATAGGTTTTAATCATAAATATGTCTTTGTATTGCATGGGTTATTCGTAACACATCTTTTGAAATACAGTCCTAAAGTATATAATTTAATGGAATAGTTATTTCACAAAACACTACTCGTTTTATTATTCTTGTCGTTTATAAAAAAACCCAAAATAATAAAATGTTTTCAAGTTAAGTGAAACATTCTAATGTTGAGCTGGCGTGGGAATTGAAAATATGAACCACATTTAGTGAGTGAGTGAGGTGTTTTACTCCTCACTCAACAATATTCCACCTATACCGCGGCGGTCTTACAACGGTCAATCAGTTTTTGTAGCCTTTGAACCACTCTAGATTTCCTTCTTTTAGCTAAATTAATTTCCTACCTGAATTTTGCAGTAAAAACGTTAATCCTGTCATTAGCAAAGTACAGACTCTTGTTTCGTAAGTTATCACATGTATCCACCTTATATTTCAGGACGAAATTCAAATTAATGTAAAACTAGATTGATAAAATCTCTTGATACAGTGTTATCACTCTTTCAAAATCTGTCAAAAAGAGCAACCATGGAATTTGTTGCTTCTTTATTTCAAATGTAATGTCATTCAACAATCTTGTATTTTTACGAATCGTCCTGTCAGGTATAAAACTAGTTTGATTACAGTGAATATGTTCATCTCATGTAATCTATGAGCAATGCAGCAGCTGATACATTATTACTATCATAAACTGAAGTGGTTGGCCTACAGTTTGTACGGTTTGTTTTCTTTAAGCATGATGAAAGGATATAGTCTTTCCTCAGATTTTCGTTAAAACAGTACCTCCGTAGAATAATACAACATACACACATGCACGCGCACATGTTCACACATACAGTAGAGCATAGAAAGGGAGTCAGTTAAAATATTAATGTCAGGAGAGTCAGCTTGTGTCTGAAATACAATAAACAACTTTGACTCTGACTGATTGTGTCTTATAACCTAACGTTAAACATACCTTGTACCACTATACAGCTTAGGGTGAGTATCAGCTCAGTGATAGACAGCAACATCCTTCACTCGTCTCGTGGTGGTTTCTTGATGTTCCAGATTGTTATTGTTGTGAAGAGATTGGGTTGGATGCTTTGGCACTGCAGCATGCACCTAAGTGAAGGAGAATGAATGAAGACTAGAATGAAGACGATGTTAAGAATATAAACTGGATTACTGCTTTGGTGCTTACTTGTTCCATGAACATGAAACATGCTTTACTTGTATCCGGGAAGTAAGTGTTGACACATCAAATCTGAAGGTTGTAAGCAAGGTTGTGATTCAGTCATTATAAAAAAACGTTTTTGTCAGAACACAATTTTGTGTTTCGCTTTGAAAGCTGCATGTCGTTTGTGTTAATGTGGTATTACCAC
The DNA here is from genome assembly GCF_037392515.1 of Haliotis asinina. Lineage (NCBI taxonomy): Eukaryota > Metazoa > Mollusca > Gastropoda > Lepetellida > Haliotidae > Haliotis > Haliotis asinina. The sequence goes on along the minus strand of NC_090283.1, from coordinate 6,612,258 downwards.
CAATCTCACCCGCTAGAAATTCATTGACTGACCATCAAGTTATGACAAATAACATGTGCAGGCTAGCTATTCTCGAAGTGTTCATAGCTCCACTTGGCTATATGATAATGTACATTGACCTTAAGCGTGTCTGTCGTTCTTGTACTGAATATTGTATAAGTTTAGAGATGAATTTATGTCTCTTGTTCTGGAGAAAACAATGTCGCAATTCATATCACAATATGACTCGTTCAGAGACCCACTGTGTGTAATCAGTGAGTGAAATGTTGGGATTTTGCAATCGCTGATGTATGTACCACTTGATATACACACGCGCGCAGTAAAATAAAAAAAATATAATGAAATAAAGAAAGAAACAAACAAAGAAAGAAAGAATGAAAAAAGAAAGAAAGAAAGAAAACGCATACATACAGTTGTGTGGCCGACGGTATGACCTGTGCTAGTTCTGTATGTGCCAAGTTAATAAATATGCATTTCATTTGCATTTTATGTTTATGGGTATCTTTGTTAAAATACGAAGGTTTTTGATTGATTGGATGTATGATCTGCTTCAATATGATCATACCTCGTGGTGTGTTTTTCTTTGCATTCTGAGAGCTGATAATAGGAGGTGGAGTTTCACTGGGTTAGTTATATTTGGTTATAAAATGTTTTCAAAAAAATTAAGGTGTAGTATCTGATGCATATAAAATCAAGTTCTAGACTAACTAAATATGTATTATTGTGTAATGTTGTCAGTTCAGTATGTGATTATGTTGTGTTAATCCGAGTCAGGCTGTTACGTTTTTATGCCTCAGTTGGACAGCTAATGCAAATGATTTCATACAATGTTTCTTGGCAGGGTCACCTGTTATCGGACCAATATTTATATATCTTTTAGTTGTCTCCCCTTTCCGTTAATCACCGTGATGTTGGGAGTACCATTTAAAGATAGTTCAGGGTCCTTATGTGGCTTATTTTCTTCAACAAAAATGTGTACAATTTGTTTTGGATTTAGAAAATTTAAAGCCTTTTTCAAGACACCATTTATTTATTTTGTTTAAACACAACTGCAATTGCCCTTCAATAGTATGCATATTTCTACCACGACAAGAAATATTAAAATCATCCACAAATAACGATCCATCAATTGAATCGTTTAAAACTTTTGATAAACTCTTTATCTTTATACTAAAAAGTGTGACTGACAAAATACTGCCTTGTGGAACACCCTGATCCTGATTGTAATGATGAGACAGGGTAGAACCCACTGGGACTTGAAATTGGCTGTTATTTAAAAATTTGCCTATGAATTCAGGCAAACGACCTCGCAAACCCAAATCATGTAAATCTCTCAGAATGCCATACTTCCAGGTTGTGTCATATGCCTTCTCAAGATAAAAAAAGATAGACACAGCATGTTGTTTATTAATCAGCGCGTTTTTCACAAATGATTCTAAACGCACTAAATGATCAACAGTACTTCTGTTTTTACGGAAACCACATTGTATATCTGTGATAAGGTTATTTGTTTCCAAGTACCAAACAAGTCGATTATTTATCATGCGTTCCATGGTCTTGCAAACACAGCTAGTTAATGAAATCGGACGATAATTGGATGGATCCGTATGATCACGTCCAGGTCTGGTAAGTGCTTCAGGAGCTGAAAATGGATGTTATCAGCTTCAGTAGCAGTGTCATGAGCTTGATCAAGAGCAGTATGGAGTTCATGAATAGAAAAAAGTTCATTATAATCTTCCCCATTATCAGAATTGAAATTAAATTTTTCTTTTCTTGTTGTTTTTTATATTGCTGAAATTTAGGTGTGTTAGCGAGAGTTTCACCCAGTTTATTCACAATATCTAATTTATCAGTAAGTAATTGATCTCCATGTTTAAGATGATGGACAGTAGATTTAGTACCTTTACCTTTAATTTTCTGGATCATGTTCCATACCTTAGGACACATGTGTCCGAGAATTTATTTTGGACACATAATTTTGTCAAGATTGGCGTTTGTTCTGTTTAAAAGTACGCCGTGCTTTAGCATTGAAAATTTTAAATTTATCTAAATTATGCACCATGGGATGGCGACGGAAATAATGTTCTGCCTTTTTCCTTGCCTTCCTAGCTTGTTTGCACTCATCGTTGAACCATGGTTTTCTTATGTGTGGAACTGCAGAGGACTTTGGTATACACTCATCAGCTATGGAGTTCAGTCGATCAGAAAAGCATTTAATAGCATCAGGAACGTCAATAAAACGTTCGGGTTTAAGTTTCTCAGCACACAGTGTTTCATATAAAGGCCAGTTAGCCTTTTTAATATTTAGCCTTGATGATGGAGGAACATCAGATGGAGTTACAGCTTTTAATATAGTAGGAAAATGGTCACTTCCACAGAGGTCATCGTGGACTGACCATTCGAATTCATTTAGTAGTACTGAATTTGTCAATGACAAGTCAAGAGCAGAATAGGTCCCTGTACCAGGGTGTAAATATGTGTTGGAACCATCATTATAAATACATAAATCATTGTCAGAACAAAAGTCCTCCAACAATTTCCCTTTAGTGTTTGTTGTTGCACTACCCCAGAGTGGGTTGTGCCCATTTAAATCTCCCATTATAATACAGGGCTTCGGGAGTTGGTCATATAGAGCCTGAAGATCAGTTTTGGCAAACGTTGAAGACGGCGAAATATAAAGAGAGCATAGCGTAAACGCTACATGTAAAGTAAGTCTCACAGCAACAGCCTGCATATTAGTATTTAGTGAAACAGGGCTTTGAATAACGTTTTATCTGACTAGAACGGATGACCCGCCAGTGGCTCTATCACCCGGAGTTGAAAAAGAATGATTTGCATTATAATGACGAAGGTCAAATGTATCTGTTTGTTTTAAATATGTCTCTTGGAGACATAACGCTGAAGGTGTAAAATCCTGGACTAATAGCTGTAATTCATGTAAATTAGTCCTCAATCCTCTACAGTTCCACTGTACAATATTATTGGAGTAAACTCTCTTTTGGGGGGATTTATTGAGGACCTACCCCGCACTTTTTTGGAGGGCGACAAGCTATGTGCCCTTGAATGGACGTTTTCAGAAACGTCCATGTCCTCAAGAGACCCATATTTGTTAAACAATTGTATTTTGTTCTGTGACCCTTTAGGAGCTCTGCCACTTAGTTTTTTCATAGGATCTGGCCTTTTAGGTTTAGTTTTAACAGTTTCTGAACATTTTGGAGTTGATTGAGAAGACTCATGATCAGAGGATGCTACTGATTGGATTTGAGACGAAAGTGACTCTGGCGTTTGAGTAGATATTGCAGATGAAAAAATCAGAGGAGCTTCTGATGTTATCCAAGTCAAGTCAGTTTGACAGCTTGCGGTTGATTTTGTACTTGCTTCCGACGGTGTTTTAGTAATGGAAACATAGCTTTCTTTAGGTTCAGAACTTTGGACCATTTTTTTGGCATCTGCAAAACTAATGTTTCGGGTGAATTTTAGTTTGTTGATCTCCATGTGATACTTCCAGACAGGACATTCTTTGGAAAACGATGAATGGGCACCAGTGCAGTTCGTACATTTTTTAACGTTACTGTCACAATCTTCCGTTGTATGTGTCTTTTCACCACAGTGAGCACAAACAACAGACAATGTGCAGTTATTAACCCCATGGCCGAACTTTTGGCATTTGAAACATCGAAGAGGGTTTGGAATGAACATTTCAACGTTGATGTTACAGTATCCTGCTTTCAATGATTTTGGAACATTTGGAGAAGAGAAAGAAAACAAATATGTATTTGTGTTGACAGTAGCATCATTTCTACGGGTTGTAAAACGTTTGACAAAAAGGACACCTTGCTCCTTCATCTCTGAGGCGATGTCAAGTTCTGACATGTCAGCAAACAAACGTTCACGGTCCCCAAGACAAAGTCTTAGACCTTGATGATGAACAGAATCTAATAATTTTAAGTTGCTGTTGCAGGCTCCACCATATTCGATGGAGCCATAATCAAGTTTAGAACGGACAAGTGATCGATATAGATGGAGGAGGGTAGGTTGATCACCTCCCCATTTAGAATTTGATACCACTTTCAACAAATCAAGTGCTTTCAGACATTTAGTTTTCAGAGATTTAATATGAGGCAAAAACGTTAGGTGTGAGTCAAAAAGTAATCCCAAGAACTTGGCCTCCTTGACAACTTTAATGGGAGTGCCATCTAGAGATAGTTCAGGGTCTTTATGTGGTTTATATTTAAGACAAAAATGTATGCAATTAGTTTTGGATTTAGAAAATTTAAAGCCGTTTTCAAGACACCATTTATCCACTTTGTTTAAGCACAACTGCAACTGCCGCTCTATGGTATTCATATTTTTCCCACGACAAGAAATATTAAAATCATCCACAAATAACGAACCATCAATAGAATCATTTAAAACTTTCGATAAACTATTTATCTTTATACTGAAAAGTGTGACAGGTAAAATACTGCATTGTGGAACACCCTGATCCTGATTTTAATGATCAGACAGGGTAGAACCCAAGCGAACCTGAAATTGTCTATCATTTAAAAAGATGGCTATGAATTGCGGCAAACGACCTCGCAAACCGAAGTCATGTAAGTCTCTTAAAATACCATGTTTCCAAGTTGTGTCATATGCTTTTTCTAAATCAAAAAAGATAGACACAGCGTGTTGTTTTTTAATTAGTGCGTTTTTAACAAATGATTCCAAACGCTCTAGGTGATCGACAGTACTTCTATTTTTACGGAAACCACATTGTATATCAGTGATAAGGTTGTTAGTTTCCAAGTACCAAACAAGTCTATTATTTATCATGCGTTCCATGGTCTTGCAAACACAGCTAGTCAGTGAAATAGGTCGATAATTAGACGGATCAGTATGATCACGTCCAGGTTTAGGTATTGGTACTACTATAGCGTCACGCCATGAAGACGGAAATTTACCTGAAGTCCAAATATCGTCAAAAATAGATAAGAGTGCTTCTAAACAGGATTCTGGTAAGTGCTTCAGGAGCTGATAATGGATGTTATCAGCTCCAGTAGCAGTGTCATGAGCTTGATCAAGAGCAGAATGGAGTTCATGAATAGAAAATGTTTCATTATAATCTTCCCCATTATCTGAGTTGAAATTAATACTTCTTTTTTCTTGTTGTCTTTGATACGTTTGGAATTTAGGTACATAATTAGAAGAGGAAGAGTGTTTAGCGAGGGTTTCACCCAGTTTATTTGCGATATCTGATTTATCAGTAAGCAATTGGTTTCCATGTCTAAGATGATGGACACTAGATTTAGTACCTTTACCCTTAATTTTCTGGACCATGTTGGCACCCATGAAGAGCCACCTCCTCGTGGTGGGTGCTGGGTAACGCTAAGTGCTCGTCTCCCGTGTGAACCCGGGACCGAATGTGTCCACAGCACCCCATTGCTTGTCGTAAGAGGCGACTAAATTGGGCAACCTGTTTGCCGTGGGTTGCGTCCCGTGTCGGTGGAGGACGGGATCCTGGTGGTTGAGGGCAGATGGGCTTTAAACTGCGTTCCATTTGCCCAACACACCACTTTGGCCCTTACTTCACCTAGGCGGGTGGTAGAATCGGCCCGATTCTATCAATCGGCTGGTCACGCCAAGCCCTGTGTATGGACTTAAGTTTTTGTCAATACACTAATCTTTTTGGAAAATGTGGTCTTGGCAGAATTGTTCTCTAAACATGTTTATGATTTTGATGTATGATGTTTTGCTCATTGCCTAGAGTCTTATGCCAGAAGGTGGTGGCTCATGGGCCAATGTGGTAGATGTGTTATTAATAACTCTTCTGCTGGAGTATATCATCCGAGTATCCTTGGTGCTGCAAGTTGGAGACCCACTTGTTTTTAGCATTGTCCTTGTGATACTCCGTGGTGGGTGGGAGCTCGGATGACGAACTATTGGAAATTAACCATGGCTTATGAAAACCCTCCTAAAAAAACCAAACGACAACTAGACACTGATCCAATTGATACTGTTCAAAGACTGCCCACGTCAATTGAATACTGGCCACGATTTCTTGTAATTGAAACTGTTGACAAGACTCCATTAAAGTTGAACCCTTTTGCCATATCCAAGGGTATACAGGGCCTTGCAGGTGATGTCAAGAATATTAGACGTTTGCGTTCCTGTGATTTGTTTGTTGAATGTGGGAAAAGCCAACAAGCCACAAACCTTATGAACACAGAATTGTTTGTCGGCGTTCCAGTCACGGTTACGGCTCATAAAACACTGAATACGAGCAAGGGAATCATCAGAGATCGTGACCGATTGTTTGCGGATATGACAGAGCTTGACATCATCTGTGAGATGAAAGATCAGGGTGTACTCAATGTAAAACGTTTCACAATCCGGAAGAATGATGTCGTAACTAACACCAATACTTACCTGTTCTCCTTTTCCTCACCAACTGCTCCAAAATCTCTTAAAGCAGGTTATTGTAACATCAATGTGGACATGTACATTCCAAACCCTTTGCGGTGTTTTAAATGTCAAAAGTTCGGTCATGGCGTCAATACTTGCACATTGTCTGTTGTATGTGCTCACTGTGGCGAAAAGACACATACAACGGAAGATTGTGACAGTAATGTTACAAAAAGTACAAACTGTGCGGGTGACCACTCCTCCTACTCTATAAGTTGTCCTGTTTGGAAACATCAAATGGAGATAAATAGGATAAAATTCACTCTAAATGTTAGTTTTGCGGAAGCTAAAAAGCTAGTTCAAAGCTCAGAACATAAGGAAAGCTATGCTTCTATCACCAGAACATCGTCAGAAATAGTAACCGCTAAAACAACAACGTCATCTGTATGCTGTCAGACAAACCTGACCTGGGTTAAAACGGAATCTCCTCTGATATTCTCACCTGCAATATCGACCCAAACAACAGAATCAGTTCCTAGTACATCTCAAAGCCAATGTGAAACATCCTCTGATCTTAACGCATCATCTCAGCCTACAAAGTCTAAACAACTCTCTAAAGGCAAAGGTACAAAGCCAGATTCTTTGAAAAAACTTAGTGGTAGAGCCCCCAAAGGGTCAGACAATAAAATCAATTTATACAACAAATATGGATCCCTTGAGGACATGGACGTGACTGAAAATGTCCGCTCCAGGGCACACAGCTTGTCGCCCGCCAAAAAGGTACGGGGAAGATCCCCAATAAATCCTCCCAAACGATAGATTATCATAATCCTATTATACAATGGAACTGTAGGGGACTAAGGAATAATTTACATGAATTGCAACTTTTAATCCAAGATTTAGCACCCTCAGCGTTTTGTCTGCAGGAGACATATTTGAAAGAGACAGATGTTCTCAACCAACGTTCGTTCAGTGCATACCATTGTTTTTCGCCTAAGGGTGACAGGGCCACTGGAGGGTCTTCCATTCTAGTTAAACAGAACGTTATCCATAGCCCAGTTACACTTACTACTAATCTTCAGGCTGTTGCAGTGCGACTAACTTTGCAATTTGCGTTTACATTATGTTCTCTGTATGTTTCTCCGTCTTCAACGTTTCACAAAATCGATCTTCAAGCTCTATATGATCAACTCCCAAAGCCCTGCATTATTATAGGAGATTTAAATGGACACAACCCACTCTGGGGTAGTGCAACAATAAATGGTAAAGGTAAAGTACTGGAGGAATTTTGTTCAGATAATGATTTATGTATTTATAATGATGGCTCCAATACATATTTACATCCTGGTACGGGAACTTATTCTGCTCTCGACTTGTCAGTCACAAATTCAGAACTACTAAATGAATTCGAATGGTCAGTCCACGATGACCTGTGTGAAAGTGACCATTTTCCTACTATACTAAAATCTGTAACTCCATCTGATGTTCCTCCATTATTAAGGCGGAATTTTAAAAAGGCTAACTGGGCTTTATATGAAACACTGTGTGCTGAAAAACTTAAACCTGAACTTTTTTTGACGTTCCAGATGCTATTAAATGCTTTTCTGATGAACTGAACTCCATAGCTGATGAATGTATACCAAAGTCCTCTGCAGTTCTACATGCACGGAAACCATGGTTCAGTGATGAATGCAAACAAGCTCCATTATCAACTCCTGAAATATTTACCAGAATCCTGTCTGGAAACTCTCCTCAATATTTGTTATGATATTTGGACATCGGGTACCTTTCCTCCTTCATGGCGTGACGCTATAATAGTACCAATACCTAAACCTGGACGTGATCATACGGATCCATCCAATTATAGTCCGATTTCATTAACTAGCTGTGTTTGCAAGACCATGGAACGCATGATAAATAATCGACTTGTTTGGTACTTGGAAACAAATGACCTTATCACAGATATACAATGTGGTTTCCGTAAAAACAGAAGTACTGTCGATCACTTAGTGCGTTTAGAATCATTTGTGAAAACCGCGCTGATTAATAAACACCACGCTGTCTCTCTCTTTTTTGACCTTGAGAAGGCATATGACACAACCTGGAAATATGGCATTCTGAGAGATTTACATGATTTGAGTTTGCGAGGTCGTTTCCCTGAATTCATAGGCATTTTTTTCAATAACAGACAATTTCCGCGATCATTGTCTGATCATTACAATGAGGATCAGAGTGTTCCACAAGACAGTAGTTTGGCAGTCACACTTTTTAGTATAAAGATAAACAGTTTATCAAAAGTTTTAAACGGTTCAATTGATGGATCGTTATTTGTGGATGATTTCAATATTTCTTGTCGTGGTAAAAATATGAATACCATTGAACGGCAACTACAGTTGTGTTTAAACAAGATTTGTAAATGGTGTCTTGAAAACGGCTTTAAATTTTCTAAATCGAAAACTAACTGTATACATTTTTGTCTTAAATATAAACCACATAAGGACCCTGAACTACCTCTAGATGGCACGCCAATTAAAGTTGTGAAGGAAGCTAAGTTCTTGGGTCTCATTTTTGACGCATACTTAATGCTTTTACTGGATATTAAGTCACTTAAAACTAAATGCCTGAAAGCACTTGAATTGTTGAAAGTGGTTTCAAATTCTAAATGGGGAGGAGATCAAGCTACACTTCTCCATATACAACGATCTCTCGTGCGTTCTAAATTTGATTATGGCTCCATTGTCTATGGTGGAGCCTGCAAAAGCAACTTAAAACTATTAGATTCAGTCCATCATCAAGGTCTAAGACTATGTCTTGGCTCCTTTAGAACTTCACCTGTTGACAGCCTGTACGTCGAGGCTGATGAACCATCTCTTGAGCAGCGACGTATAAAATTAGCTTTACAGTATGTGACAAAACTATATTCAAATGAGTCCAACCCTGCATATAACTGTGTTTTCAATCCCCTGTATGAGGATTTATACAATAAGAAATCTTCTCTTGTTCCGCCTCTTGGTTTAAGAATAAAACCACTTATTTCTGCTGTAAGCATTGAGCTGGAAAACATAGCTCCTTCCCGTCTTCTTTCTTCTCCTCCTTGGCAGTTGGTTAGGCCAGAAGTTTACCTAACATTAACGACTTTTGAAAAATCAGAAACCAATGAATTACAGTATAAACAAGAATGTAATCACCTGAAACATAAATACAGCAATTATAAATCCTTATTTACAAATGGGTCCAAGGACAGTGGCGCTGTGGCTTGTGCCACTGTCGTTGAATCCAGAACAATATCGTCTAGATTACCAGATAATAGTTCTAATTTTACAGCAGAAGCTAACGCCATACTAACAGCTCTTGAATATATTCAAAGACACTCTAAACGTAAACAATATATAATCTATTCCGACTCTCTTTCTTGCCTTCAGGCTATTAAAAATGTTTCTTGTAAACATCCCCTTTTAATAGAAATTATTGAATTGTATAATAATCTTGCCACTGTCCAATACGACATCGTCTTTTGTTGGTTACCCTGCCATGTAGGCATTTCCGGTAACGCAATGGCCGATCTTGCTGCCAAGGCAGCACTCAACAAATCTGTGACACCACTTCTTATTCCATACAGTGATTATAAAGCTAGCAATAGAACGTACATCCGTGATCTGATGCAGAAAAAGTGGGACAACCGCATATTGATTATTCCTACTTGGGTTTTCAGTCCAGATTGGAAGAGGTAATCATGCGGCGATGTCGTATTGGCCATACTAGATATACTCATTCATACCTATTGAAAGGTGAGGGTCCTCCGTTTTGCATCCCTTGTGATGAGAGAACCACGGTCAAGCATATCTTGCTTCACTGTGTTGAAGTCTCCATCATAAGGGATAAATATTTCCATGTCAAAACAGTTAAGGATGTTTTTAACACCGTAAGTTCTCATCTAATTCTTGGATTTTTAAAAGAAATTGATTTCATTATTGAATTTTTATTATTATGTTCTGTAGATAGCTGCATTTTAATTCATGGTAGTTTAGATTAGTAACTTGAAATGTTGGTGGCTGTACCCCCAAAGGGGGTTGAAGTACCGTAAAATTATTGTCTTCCTGAGAGGGTACGTAAGTCCCAAAACATTTCCTGTACGTTTAGACTTCCACCGTTTTTAATCGTAGTATATGTGTATTTTTAATTTTTGACTAGATGTGACTAAATTGCTAACAGCTGAGGGGATGATGTAAATCCATCTAGGGTCCATGCAGGTAGCAAAGGTACTGTAAGTCCCCATGGTCCCTAGTATGGTGATCTACCTTCGGTTGTTGGCAACCTGTAGTCTGATTTTATGTTGTATTGTTCGAATAGTGATATTATTTTTAACTTTCCACACTAGTTTTAATCATATTTGTGATATTCTAGTTGTTTTACTGTTCCTCGTTGACAGGTTTTTATAGTATCCATATATTTCACTTCCGTATTAAACGTTCTCGTCACGATATGGCTGAGATATTGCCGATGTGACGTTAAATATTAACTCACTCACTCACATACAAGCTGGATATTGCAACATCGAAGTGGAACAGTATATTCCAAACCCACTCCGTTGTTACAAGTGTCAAAAGTTTGGTCACGGTGTCCAAACCTGCAGAAATCGTGCAACATGCTATAGATGTGGTAAAGATGATGATGAAGGTTCTGACTGTTTGTCTTCTCCAAAACGTGTCAATTGTCTTGGAGATCATATGTCTTCGTCAAAGTCATGACATGTCTGGAAACGTGAATATGAAATTGTCAAAATCAAAATCCAAAAGAATGTCACATATCACGAGGCAAAACGTTTAGTTAATGTAGCCTCCCCTCAGTCATCTGGTGTACCATATTCTACAGTTGTTGCTCGCCCAATACTAAGTCTCTTCTGTCAGTTGCATGTCAGACAGATATCACCTGGGTTAAAGCTGACAAACACACTTTAATTGCATCAGATCCTACTGTTGATAAACACCATGCAACATCAGCTTGCCAGACTGAATCACAAACAATATCTCCTGTTGTGAAAATTCCTTGTCAAAAAGTAGATTACAGACAAAAAACTGATCGAGTACAAAAGGGATCACGTGATCCTGTGCAAATCTATAAGTTTCAACTTTTAGAAGACATGGACGTCTCTCCTCATCCCCGTGCGCGAAATAGAAGCAGTTCGCCTCGGAAGGGGAAAAGTCGGTCCCCAGTACTACCACCTGCTATAAAATGAACAATAACTCCTTGATCCAATGGAATGGCAGAGGACTTAGGACCAATTTTAATGAAGTAAAATTACTAGCACAGGATTTTAAACCATCAACATTTAGTTTTCAAGAAACGTACTTGAAACAAAATGATAAGTTCGAATTGCGTAAATACCATTCTTATCAGTCTTTTTCACCCTCTGGTGACAAAGCCAGTGGTGGATCTTCCATATTGGTGAGACATGGCATAGTTCATAGCCGGCCCTGTTCCCCTTAAAACCAATCTTCAGGCTGTTGCTGTTCGTCTTACTTTACATATAGCTCTTACTCTTTGTTCCTTGTATATCTCTCCTTCTTCCACTCTCCATCAGAATGATCTTCAAGATTTGTATGACCAATTACCAAAACCCTGTATCATTATGGGTGATCGCAATGGACATAACCCATTATGGGGAAGTCCTGATACCAACAGAAAAGGGAAAGTTCTTGAAGAGTTTATATCTGATAATAATATATGTATATTCAATGATGGCTCTGACACATATTTACATCCTGCAACGGGAACATATTCTTCCTTAGATCTGTCACTCACTGATTCAAACGTTTATAATGAGTTTGAATGGTCAGTCCATAATGATCCTTGTGGTAGTGACCATTGTCCAACAGCAATTAACCCTTCCGATGATCCACCTGTAACAACATGTAATTTTTCAAAGGCCAATTGGCCATTTTTTCAGGCCACCTGCCTTGTAATATTCAGCATCTCAAAAATGATAATAACATACTAACTGAAAAATCTGATATTGCAAACAAGTTGGGTGAAACTTTGGCTAAACATTCGTCCTCCTCAAATTATCATCCAAAATTCCAGACTGATCAAACACACCAAGAGAAGAAACCGGTAAATTGTAAATATGACAATGGTGAAGATTATAATGAGGTATTTTCATTACATGAACTTCATAAAGCGCTATCACAGGATCACGATACTGCAACAGGACCTGAAGATATCCATTACCAACTCTAAAAACACATGCCTGAATCATGTAAAGATAAAGATGTTTGGATAAAGATTAGTCACTGAGGATAAGGTGGTTCCATGCATTGGGTAAGTAAACACCTCCGTCTCTGTTCAAGCCCTCAGTCAACAGAGACGGAGGTGTTTACTTACCCAATGCATGGAACCACATCTTTACCTGTACCTCGATAACCTAATCAACACAAGCCTGAAACCCAATCAGTTGAAGCCTGTACATAAGTTGAAGCCTGTACATCAGTCAATCGAAGCCTGTACATCAACACAAACCTGTATATCTTGTTACCCGTTGTTATCGGTCTACTGTTATGTGTATATATACTACAACCCTTTAGTTTGTTCCTCACCTCACCTGAAGAAGAGACTAGAATCTGTCTCGAAACGCTGTGACCTTGTATAATAAAGAAGTTGAACCATAAAGCACTTTTAGTTTGATGTCAACAAAGGACAGTAAAACAACTAGAACATCACAGAAAAACGTAAAACTAGTAATTATACCTAAAACAGTTTATCTATAGAGGACAATACAATATACAAATGGGCTCTAGATTGCCAACAACTGTAGGTAGATCACCACTAGTGACCATGGGGACTTACATTACTTTTTCTACCTGCATGGACCCTAGATGGATTTACACCATCCCCTCAGTCGCTGGCAATTTACGCACATCTAGCCATAAATGTAAAAGAACACGTATACTACGATTAAAATAGCGGAGAGTTTGAATTTACTTTGAATGTTTCTGGACTTAAGTACCCTCTCAGGAGGACAATAGTTTTACGGTACTTCAACCCCCTTTCAGGATACAGCCACTAACAAGCACAGATACGAATTTAAACATGAAATAACAAAATATTTATCTATTTACAATTCAGTTAATATATCTAATTCTTTTAAGAATGAAAAGGATTAAATGAGAACTCGTGTTATTAAAAAGATCTTTCATTGTTTGTAAATTAAAATAGCTATCCCTTGTGATGGAATATTCAACACAGTCAAGTAAAACATGCTAGTCTGTGACTTACATATAACAGATTCACAGTTTGTCGCTTTGGTTCATCTAGACTTAACGCAGAAAATATACGTTATCGCACGAACATAGATGTATGCATATTGTATAATGCTATTCCTTGCACATACATAAGACAAAGGGTCATGGGGTGGGCGTCATCACAGTTCCCGAATAGGTCGTTTTATATCTTAACTGTTCAATATACTCCCTGATTTGTTATCTATGACCAATCGTATCATGAGATACCTGTCACATTGGAAATGACAGGTGATGGGGCGTGGGCTAAATTTCTGAAGAGTACGTTCGGTCACTAGACAGCTTGGATACAGATTGACTATTGGTTAGATCGTTGACCAACCGATATGCTAAATTTCGGCTTTATCAACTGTAGCTGTCATGAAAAACTTTGTGTATCGTGAACATACATAATCGTAAGGATGCCTGAAATGTACACGTAGAACTAACAGGCACTTTGACGAGTTTATGTTTCTTTGAAGCTCTCAAAGCGCTACAATCCGATTATTTTTACCCCGGATAACCCAATCCAACTATTGAGTAGAGATGGTATTTATTTGCATATACTTTTTGCGTACATCAAACATAATGGTTCGCTGAACATTTCAATTTAATCTGCACATTGTTACGAATAAATACCATAATTCAAGTACATGTATTATAGAATTTAAAAAAGTAACACGATACTGATTTATTGTGATGTATACACTTGTAGTTGAATCTCCCCAAATATTTATGAAGATGGACATACTTATATTTGTTTTGAAAGCAAACGATGTTCAGAAGATTGACAATGGGCGTGACTCCACAAAACAGGTTGTCCAATGATGTAACAACGCATTAGTTTGTTTTACACTTGTCACGGGACAAAAGTTTACGTGGACATGCATTCGACCAGAGGCTGTTATTTTGAGGTTGAAAGAGGTGTTCACATATCTCATTTAGTGTTGTCTGATTGAATGATTATACGCATCAGTTCCGTAACTGATATATTATCCTCCTTTTATTGACAATTGATCTGATACACGTGATCATTACACAGGATAAGATAATTACAGAGATCAAATACAAACGTTTCTTACACAATGCTTATGTAAATTGCATTGAAAAAATCACATTTCAAGCAAGCATGAAACAGCTTGAACAAAATACCCCAGTTACCTTTGTATGGTTTATGTGTACTATATATGTATATTATGAGTAGATGCAAGAGATATCACTTCATATTCGATTATGTATTATTGTCAATTTTAAAAATCAATAGTCGCAAATGAATTAGGTCTATATTAGTAACTTGGTTTATTTCAAATCAACAGGAACATGAGTGTAATACAGTATTGCTGTTTATGTCTACGATTCATTATATGGACTATTACAACGAATGAATGAATGATTTAATTTAGCAGATGGTTTTGTAACCTTGTCACCGTTTATTCAATGTGCAAACATAGTATCTTAGTATTCACTCCCAATGACGAGTAACAAACACGTACCTCCTGTAACAACATCTCATAATCCCTTTTCTCGCAGACATGTGTTCATTTGCCTGTATAAGCCCCCGACATTGCAAGCAATTGTTATCAAAACACATTAATAGTTCTTCTGATTACACAGAAAGTAACCTCTCTCGTAAGAAAAGCTAATCTTTGATCATTACCGCTAAACTGATTGAAATTATAGGTACAGTACGAATTTAAAATGTAAAACCCCCAATCCGCGGCTCTCGCTGAATGAGAGGTGCTTTTCGTAACCCCCAATATGCGGCTCTCGTTGTGAGAAACTAATTAATTTGCCGCATATACGCGGCTCTCGGCCTTAATGAGTTAAAAGTGGATGCTAGGTTTTTTATAGCCTGAAGGCACGAAAGAGAATCAGAAAAGATTATGTATTGTTTATGTTTTGGATGTCTTTGAATATATTTAAGAGCTGTTAATATGGCGTTAGCGTCTGCTGTAAAATTAGAACTATTATCTGGTAATTTAGAAGATATTGTTCTGGATCCAATGACGGTGGCACCAGCCACTGCGCCACTGTACGTGGACCCATCTGTAAATAAGGTTTTATAATTGCTATATTTATGTTTCAATTGATTATATTCTTGTTTATACTGTAATTCATTAGTTTCTGTTTTGTATGTGTAGCTAATGTTAGGTAAACTTCTGGCCTAACCAACTGCCAAGGAGGAGAAGAAAGAAGACGGGAGGGAGCTATGTTTTTCAGCTCAATGCTGGCAGCAGAAATAAGTGGTTTTACTCTAAAACCAAGAGGCGGGCCAAGAGGAGATTTCTTATTGTATAAATCCTCATACAGAGGATTGAAAACACAGTTATATGCAGGGTTGGACTCATTTGAATATAGTTTTGTTACATACTGTAAAGCTAATTTTATACGTCTCTGCTCAAGAGATGGTTCATCAGCCTCCACATACAGACTGTCAACAGGTGAAGTTTGAAAGCAGCCAAGAGAAAGACTTCGACCTTGATGATGGACTGAATCTAATAGTTTTAAGTTGCATTTGCAGGCTTCACCATAGACAATGGAGCCATAATAAAGTTTAGAACGCACGAGAGATCGTTGTAGATGGAGAAGTGTAGCTTGATCCCCTCCCCATTTAGAATTTTACACCGCTTTCAACAAGTCAAGTGCTTTCAAGCATTTAGTTTTAAGTGATTTAATATGTGGTAAACACGGTAAGTTTGAGACAAAAATGAGACCCAAGAACTTAGCTTCCTTCACAACTTTAATTGGTGTACCATGTAGAGATAGTTCCGGGTCTTTATGTGGTTTATATTTACGACAAAAATGTATACAGTTAGTTTTCGATTTAGAAAATTTGAAGCCATTTTCAAGACACCATTTACAAATGTTGTTTAAACGCAACTGTAGTTGCCGTTCGATGGTATTCATATTTTTACCACGATAACAAATATTAAAATCATCCACAAATAACGATCCATCAACTGAATCGTTTAAAACTTTTGATAAACTGTTTATCTTTATACTAAAAAGTGTGACACACAAAATACTGCCTTGTGGAACACCCTGATCCTGATTGTAATGATCAGACAATGTAGAACACACGCGGACTTGAAATTGTCTGTTATTTAAACAAATTGCCTATGAATTGAGGTAAACGACCCCGCAAACCCAAATCATGTAAATCTCTCAGAATGCCATATTTCCAGGTTGTGTCATATGCCTTCTCAAGATTAAAAAAGACAGAGACAGCGTGTTCTTTATTAATCAGCGCAAATGATTCTAAACGCACTAAGTGATCCACAGTATTTCAGTTTTTACGGCAAGCACATTGTATATCTGTGATAAGGTTATTTGTTTTCAGACCCGTGAAGGTCCCGGGGTAGAATAGGCCTTCAGCAACCCATGCTTGCCATAAAAGGTGACTATGCTTGTCGTAAGAGGCGACTAACGGGATCGGGCGGTCAGACTAGCTGACTTGGTTGACACATGTCATCGGTTCCCCATTGAGCAGATCAATGCTCATGTTGTTGTTCACTGGATTGTCTGGTCCAGACTCGATTATTTACAGACCGTCGCCATATAGCTGGAATATTGCTAAGTGCGACGTAAAACTAAACTCACTCACTCACTCACTATTTGTTTTCAAGTACCAAACAAGTCGATTATTTACCATGCATTTCATGGTCTTGCTAACACAGCTAGTTAATGAAATCGGACGATAATTGGATGGTTCCATATGATCACGTCCAGGTTTAGGTATTGGTACTATTATGGCATCACACCATGAAGAAGGAAATTTCCCGGAAGTCCAAATATCATCAAAAATTGGTAAGAGCGTCTCTAAATAGGATTCTGGTAAGTGCTTGAGGAGTTGATAATGTATGTTGTCAGCTCCTGTAGCAGTGTCATGAGCCTGATCAAGAGCAGTATGGAGTTCATGGATGGAAAACGTTTCATTATAATCTTCCCCATTTTCTGAATTGAAATTAATAGTTTTCTTTTCCTGTTGTTTCTGATATTGCTGGAATTTAAGTATATAATTAGAAGAGGAAGAATGTTTAGCAAGAGTTTCGCCCAGTGTATTCGAAATATCTGATTTATGCATAAGTAATTGATCTCCATGTTTAAGATGATGGATAGAAGATTTAGAACCTTTACCTTTAATTTTCAGGACCATGTTCCATACCTTGGACATGGGTGTCCGAGAATTTATTTTAGATACATAATTTTGCCAAGATTGGCAATGGTTCTGTTTAAAAGTACGCCGTGCTTTAGCATTTAAAATTTTAAATTTATTTAAATTATGCACCATAGGATGGCGACGGAAATAATGTTCTGCTTTTTTCCTTGCCTTCCTAGCTTGTTTGCAGTCATCACTGAACCATGGTTTTCTTATGTGTGGAACTGGAGAAGACTTTGGTATACACTCATCAGCTATGGAGTTCAGTTCATCAGAAAAAAAACATTTAATAGCATCAAGAACGTCAATAAAACGTTCAGGTTTAAGTTTCTCTGCACACAGTGTTTCATACAAAAACCAGTAAGCCTTTTAAAAGTTCCGCCTTGATGATGGAGGAGCATCAGATGGAGTTACAGATTTTAGCACACTAGTAAAATGGTAACTTCCACAAAGGTCATCGTGGACTGACCATTCAAATTCATTAAGTGGCTCTGAATCCGTGAGTGACAAGTCAAGAGCAGAATAGATCCCTCTCCCAGGGTGTAAATATGTGTTGGAACCATCATTATATATACATAAATCATTGTCAGAACAAAAGTCCTCCAACAATTTACCTTTAGTGTTTGTAGTTACAATACCCCAGAGTGGGTTGTGCCCATTTAAATCTCCCATTAGAATACATTGCTTAGGGTGTTGGTCATATAGGGCTTGAAGATGAGTTTTGGCAAACGTCGAAGATGGCGAAATATAAAGAGAGCATAGTGTAAACGCTACATGTAAGGTAATTCTCACTGCAACAGCCTGCATATTAGTATTAAGTGAAACAGGGCTTTGAATAACGTTTTGTCTGACTAGAATGGATGATTCGCCAGTGGCCCTATCACCCGGAGGTGAAAAACAATGATATGTATTAAATTGACGAAGGTCAAATGTATCTGTTTGTTTTAAATATGTCTCTTGGAGACATATCGCTGAAGGTGTAAAATTTTGGACTAATAGCTGTAATTTATGTAAATTAGTCCTCAATCCTCTGCAGTTCCACTGTACAATATTGTTGGAATAAACTATCTTTTCGGGTTATTTATTGGGGATCTACCACGCACTCTTTTGGAAGGCGACAAGCTATGTGCCCTAGAAAGAGACCCGTATTTATTGAACAATTGAATTTTGTTCTGTGACCCTTTAGGAGCTTTGCCACTTTGTTGTTTTGAAGCATCAGGCTTTGGCTTCGGTTTACTCTTCACCGTTTGTTGACTATCAGCTGTCGATTGAGACTTTGAGTGCGACTTAGATGATGATTTGTGATCAGAAGAAGACTTTGATGTTCCGGGAATTAATTCCTCAGTCTGTGATGACATTGCTGGGTATAGAAGTTGCTGCTGACCCAAGTCAAGGTAGTTTGGCAGCTTGTAGATGATTTTGTTATTTTAGAGCTGCGCACAGATGATGTGTTTGCTACTGTAGCATAACTTTCTGTAAGGTCAGATCTCTTCACCATTTCTTTTTTCCTTCAGAAAAAGAGATGTTTTGGGTATACTTTATTCTGTATATTTCCATTTGCTCTCTCCAGATTGAACACTGTTTCGATGAAGATGAATGGTCACCTGAGCAGTTGGTGCATTTTTTAAAATCACTGTCACAATCTTCTGTTGTGTGTGTTTTCTCACCACAGTGAGCACATACAATAGACAATGTGCAAGTATTTATGCCATGCCCATACGTTTGGCACTTGAAGCAACTCAATGGATTTGGAACATATGTTTCAACTTTGAGTTGACAGTAACCAGTTTTTATTGATGTGGGAGCAGTCAGAGTAGACAAGAGAACAAACAGATGTTTGTTTGTTGGATCTCATTGTTTTCCGGGTAGTGAAAAGTTTTACATATAGCACACCTTGTTGCTTCATTTCTGAGGCAATATCAATCTCCAGCATATCAGCAAAAAGGTAGTCTCGATCTCTCACTATGCCTTTGCTGGTGTTAAGTGTTCATAAGAAGAGACCCTGAACGCAAATGTCTAACGTTTTTAACATCTCCTGCTATGCCTTGTATGCCTTTTGAAATGGCAAAAGGGTTCAGCTTCAAGTGCGTCTTGTCAACGGTCTCAAGTACTATGAAACGTGGCCAATAGTCAGTAGAGGTGGAGGGTCTTAGTTCATTAATATCAGGATGATAGGGGTTTCGTAAACCATGGCTAGTGTTTTATAGTTCATCATCCGAGCTCCCCACCCAGCACGGAGTATCACAACGACAATGCTATTAACAAGAAGTGGGTCTCCAAATTGCAGCATCAAGGATACTCGGATGATATACTCCAGCAGAAGAGTTATAAATAACAAATCCACCAGATTGGCCAATGAACCACCGCCTTCTGGGCATAAGACTCTAGGCAAAGTTCAAAACATCAGTTTAAAAAATCGTGAACATTTGATATAAACAAATGTGCCAAGTCCAACAGTAAAACATTTTCAAATTAAAAACATACAAGCTTGGCGTGACCAGCCGATTGGTAGTATGGGGAATGAAGGTACGGGACAAGATCTGTCCTAAGTGCTCAATATTTAATTGGGGCCGTGGAAGAGACCTGGTCCTGTACCCCCATTTCCTATACTACTGAATGGAGGGATGATCCCGAGTTCGTGAGCGATCTGTCAAATGTTTTGAAGAACTGAAGTTGGATTTAATCAAACTTCTTCTCCTGTCCTCTTTCAAGACATGAATCTCATTAACCAGTCGAAACAATGACCAACTATTCAGCTGGTCCAAATTTTCTCACGTGAAAATAGATGAGACACTGCAAGAAATATGATTACAGTATATTCCATGTTCTTGTTTCATAAGAATTTTACGAATACAGAAAACATCATAGGAGCATAGTGTTGCAATATGCAATGATTGGTTGCATCAGATGATACAGATTTAAACTCATATATCCACTTGAATGAGTGAGTGAGTGAGTGAGTTAATATTTACCGTCACATCGGCAGTATCTCAGCCATATCATGACGAGAACATTTAGTTCTGAAATGAAGTATATGCCTATTATAAAACCTGTCAACGAAGGACAGTAAAACAACTGGAATATCACAGAGTAGAATATAAAACTAGTAACTATACCTAAAACAATTTATCTATAGAGGACAATACAATATAAAAATGGGCTATAGATTGCAAACAACTGAAGGTAGATCACCATACTAGGGACCATGGGGACTTACAGTACCTTTGCTACCTGCATGGACCCTAGCTGGATTTACAGCATCCCCTTAGCCGTCAGCAATTCGGGAAATCTAGCCATTAAGTAAAAGGACACTTATTCTACGATTAAAAACATGGAAAGTTTAAATTCACTTTGAATGTTTGTGGGCTTACGTACCCTCTCAGGAGGACAATAGTTTTACGGTACTTCAACCCCCTTTGAGGATACAGCCACTAACAAGCACAGTTACCAATTTAAACTTCCAGTAATAAAAAATGATCTATTACAACATTTACAATTCATTTAATAAATCTAATTCTTTTAAAAATCCAATAATTAAATGACAACTGATATTAGTAAAAAGGTCCTTCATACTACGTGATTTAAAATAGGTATCCCTTGTGATGGAATATTCCACGCAGTCAAGCAAGACATGTTTGACCGTGATTCTTTCATCACAAGGGATACAAAATGGAGGATCCTCACCTTTCAAAAGGTATTTATGTGTATATCCGGTGTGACCAATACGACAACGTCTCATAATGACCTCTTCAAATCTGGACAGACAGCCCAAGTAGGTGTAACCAATATACGGTTTTATTTCATGTAATTTATTTATACCTTATGTCCCACTTCTTTTGCATCAGATCACGGATATATGTTCTAATGCTCGCTTTGTAATCAGTGTATGGAATAAGAAGTGGTGTCACAGATTTGTTGAGTGCTGCTTTAGCAGCAAGGTCAGCCAGTGTGTTACCAGAAATGCCCACGTGGCTGGGTAACCAACAAAAGACGATGTCGTATTGGCCAGTAGCAAGATCATTATGCAATTCAATAATTTGTATTAAAAGTGGATGCTTGCAAGAAATACTTTTAATAGCTTGAAGGCAAGAAAGAGAGTCCGAATAGATTACATACTGTTTATGTTTGGGGTGTCTTTGAACATATTTAAGAGCCGTTAATATGGCGTTAGCTTTAGCTGTGAAAATAGAGCTGCAATCTGGAATTCTAGAAGATATTGTTCTGGATCCAATAACAGTGGCACAAGCTACTGCACCACCGCCCTTGGAACCATCTGTAAATAAGGGTTTATGATTGCTATATTTAGTTTTTAATTGATTATATTCTTGTTTATATTGTAATTCATTTGTTTCTGATTTTTTAAATGTAGTTAATGTTAGGTCCACTTGTGGTCTTACCAGTTGCCAAGGAGGAGAAGAAAGAAGACGGGAAGGCGATATACTTTCCAGCTCAATGCCGGCAGAAGAAAGAAAGTCTTTAATTCTGTGCCCTAGAGGCGGGACAAGAGAAGACTTTTTGTTATACAAATCCTCATAAAGCGGATTGAAAACACAATTATGGGCAGGGTTAGATTCATTTGAATATAATTTAGTAATGTATTGTAAAGACAGTTTTATACGACGTTGTGTAAGAGATGGTTGATCAGCCTCAACGTAGAGACTATCAACAGGGGAGGTTCTAAAGGACCCAAGACAAAGCCTTAAGCCTTGGTGGTGGACAGAATCAAGAAGTTTAAGGTTGCTTTTGCAGGCTCCACCATATACGATGGAGCCATAATCAAGTTTTGAACAGAGGAGTGATCGATATAAGTGTAAGAGGGTAGTTTGATCCCCTCCCCACTTTGAGTTGGAAACAACTTTCAACAAATCAAGTGCCTTCAGGCAATTAGCTTTAAGGGATTTAATGTGCGGTAAGAAGGTTAAATGAGAATCGAAAATAAGTCCCAAGAAGTTGGCCTCCTTTACAACTTTGATGGGAGTGCCATTTAGTTCAGGGTCCTTATGTGGCTTATATTTTCTACAAAAGTGTGTGCAATTAGTTTTAGACTGAGAAAATTTAAAGCCGTTTTCAAGACACCATTTATTTATTCTGTTTAAACACAACTGCAATTGTCTTTCAATAGTATGCATATTTTTACCGCGACAAGAAATATTAAAATCATCCACAAAAAGTGATCCATCAATGGAATCGTTTAAAACCTTGGATAAACTGTTTATCGTAATACTAAATAATGTGACAGACAATATACTGCCTTGTGGAACACCCTGATCCTGATTATAATGGTCAGAAAGGGTTGAACCCACTCGGACTTGAAACTGTCTGTCTTTTAAAAACTGTGATATAAAATGAGGTAAACGACCTCTCAACCCAGAATCATGTAAATCCTTTAAAATGCCATGCTTCCAGGTGGTATCATAAGCTTTCTCGAGATCAAAGAATATCGATACAGCATGTTGTTTATTTACTATAGCATTTTTGACAAAGGATTCTAAACGTACCAAATGATCAATGGTACTTCTATTCTTCCGAAAACCACACTGAATATTTGTAATGAGGTTATTGGTTTCCAGATACCAAATTAATCTGTTATTTACCATTCGTTCCATGGTTTTGCAGACACAGCTGGTTAAAGAGATCGATCTGTAATTGGAAGCATCAGTATGATCCTTACCAGGTTTGGGTATGGGGATTACAATGGCATTACGCAACGAAGGAGGAAAGTTTCCAGATGTCCATATTTTGTCAAAGATATCTAAAAGTGTGACCAGACATGGTTCAAGGAAATGTTTCAGCAGCTGATAGTGAATATTGTCATCACCCGCTGCTGTGTCATGTGCTTGTTCAAGAGCAGTATATAGCTCATGCAATGAAAACATTTCATTATAGTCTTCACCGTTATCCGATTCAAAATGAATACTTGTCTTTTCCTGTTGTTTCTGATATCTCTGAAACTCAGGAACATAATTTGCTGATGAAGAATTTTTGGCAAGAGTTTCGCCAATTTTATTTGCAATTTGACATTTGTCAGTAATTAAATTGTTACCATCTTTGAGATGGCGTACGGCAGATTTTGAACCTTTACCTTTAATTCTTTGAACCATGTTCCATACTTTGGACACTGGCGTGCGTGAAGTAAGTTTGGAGACATAATTTCTCCACGATTGTCGTTTGTTTTGTTTAAAGGTACGACGCGCCTTTGCATTCAGTATTTTGAATTTGTCTAGGTTATGGACAGTTGGATGACGGCGAAAATAATGTTCTGCCTTTTTCCTCGCTTTTCTGGCCTGTCTACAATCTGCATTAAACCACGGTTTTCGTACATGTGGAGTCGTAGATGACTTTGGTATACACTCATCAGCTATTTTATTTAGAATGTCAGCAAAAGTTTGAATTGCATCAGTTATATCACTGAAATATTCAGGTCGCAGTTTTGATTCACACATAGTTTGATATAAAGACCAGTTAGCCTTCGAAAAGTTCCATCTTGTAAACGATGGAGAATCGGATGGAGTAATTTCTGAGAGGATAGTTGGGAAGTGGTCACTTCCACAAAGGTCATTATGAACAGACCAATCAAATTCATTGAGGAGGTTAGAATCGGCAAGAGATAAATCCAGAGAAGAATAAGTGCCAGTTGCAGGGTGAAGATAGGTGCTTGAATCATCATTAAATATGCACAGGTCATTATTTGAAATGAAATCTTCAATTATTTTGCCTTTAGTATTAGTGTTAGTACTGCCCCAGAGTGGGTTGTGACCGTTTAGGTCACCCATAATAACACATGGTTTTGGGAGTTGGTCATAGAGTGATTGAAGGTCAGTATGTTGAAGTGTTGAAGAAGGCGGAATATACAGAGAACATAGTGTAAATGCTACACCTAGAGTCAGTCGCACTGCAACAGCTTGGAGATTAGTGTTTAGTATAACAGGGCTATGAATAAAATCTCGCCGTATAAGAATAGTAGAACCTCCAGTGGCCCTATCACCCGGAGGGGAAAGAGAATGATAGGCGTTAAACTGGCGTAAGTTACAATTATCTGTCTGTTTCAGATGTGTTTCATTCAAACAGAATGTGGATGGTGTGAGATCCTGGACTAAAAGCTGTAGTTCATTGAAATTAGTTCTTAGACCTCTACAATTCCACTGTACGATATTAGTTAAATGACCTATCTTTTAGGTGGATGGATAGGGGATCTACCCCTTGCTTGTTTTGAGGGCGACAAGCTATGTGCCCTGGGATGGATGTTTTCTGACACATCCATGTCCTCCAATGAACCGTATTTGTTAAATAATTGAAGATGGTTCTCCGAACCCTTTGAAGCTCTGACACCTTTTTTCACTGTTTTTGCCCTAGTCTTGACTGTATTTTTAACTGTTTTCTTTGAACTTGTTTCTGGACGAGTCTTCTGAGTGGACTGAGGCAATGACTGTGATTCATCCTGAACTTGGATCTGGCTGTTTATACATGGTTCCGAAGTCTGAGTAGACTGTTCTTCAGGTATATGAAGGTGAGGGGTGTCAGCTGTTACCCAAGTCAAATCTGTTTGACATTCTATGGAAAAGCTAGTGACTGCCGAATTTACTCTTGTCAAACTTTCAGACGGTGTCTTAATGACTGATGCATATGAAACATTGTGTACTGTTGATTCAACAATCTTTTTAGCATCAGCGAAGCTAATATTTTGAGTAAATTTAACTTTGTTGATTTCCATTTGTTTTTTTCCATACTGTACAGTCTTTGGAAAAGGAAGAATGATTACCGGAACAGTTTGTGCATTTTTTGAACGTACTTTCACAATCTTCAGTTATGTGTGAAGTCTCGCTGCAGTGAGCACATGTTATTGGCTTTGTGCTCGTGTTGACACCATGACCATATTTTTGGCATCTGAAACATCGCAAAGGATTTGGAATGTAAACACCAACTGACATAGTGCAGTAACCAACCTTGACACACTTAGGAGGATTTGGTGAAGAGAAGGAAAAGAAGTACGTATTTGTAGGAATGACATCATTATTTTTGCGGGTGGTGAATCGCTTGACATATGTGACTCCCTGATCCTTCATTTCAGAAACGATGTCCAGTTCTGACATTTCGGCCAACAAACGATCTCTGTCTCTAATGATACCTTTGCTGCTCTTCAGTGTTCTGTGTTCAGTAACTGAAACCTGGATTCCAGCAAACGTTTCTGTATTCATCAAGTTAGTGGCTTGTTGTTTCCTGCTGCATTCAATCAGAAAAGATCCTGAACGCAAACGTTTTATGATCTTCACCTCACCTGCAATGCCATATATGCCCTTAGAGATTACAAAAGAGTTTAGTTTCAATGGTGTCTTGTCTACAGTACTGAGAACCAGGAAACGTGGCCAATTGTCTGTTGAGTTGGATGACCTCTGTTCATTATCATTGTCGAGCTGACGTTTGGTCTTTTTTGTGGGGGTTTGGTAGTCCATGGTAAGATTATTTTGATTCATCATCCGGGCTCCCCACCCACCACGGAGTATCACAAGGACAATGCTAATTGCAAGTGGCTTTCCTACTTGCAGCACCAAGGATACCCGGATGATATACTCCAGCAGAAAAATTAATAATTAATAATTCTACCAGATTGGCCCATGAGCCACCGCCTTCTGACACTGGCATCTAGGCAAATTTTCTCAATTTAAAGCAAAGCACATGTATATGTATATGTATGTATGTATATTTAAATATTCTGTTGAAATTAATACCAAGCCAAACAATGATCGAGCAATGAAATTTAGTGCTCAGGGCTCGGCATGATCAGCCGATTGGTTGAACCGGGCCCATTCAACCACCCGTCTAGGCGAAGTCAGGGCCAAAGTGGTGTATTGAGCAACAGGAACACGGTTACAGGCCCCTATTGCCCTCAACCACCAGGATCCCTTTTCTCCGCCGACACAGGGCCGCAACCCACGGCAAAGGGGTTGGTGGACCAAATATCCCCCCCGGGTCCACTACGGGGGTGTCGGCGAGCTCTTGGCGTTATCCAGCACCCACCACGAGGAGGTGGCTCGCCACGGGTGCCCCACTTGAATGACCTGTGAAGACTGAACAGTTAGAAATATTGACCTTAAGTAGCCCATGCTTATGGTAAGAGGTAACTAACAGGATTTAGTGGTCAGACTCGTTGATTTGGTTGACACATGCCATTGGTTCCCAGCTGTGCAGCTCGATGCTGTTGATCATTTTATTGACAGGTCCAAATTTGATTATTTACAGATCGCTGCCATATAGCTGGAATAGTGAGTGAGTGAGTGAGTTAACATTTAACGTCACATCGGCAATATTGCAGCCATATCGTGACGAGAACAATATAAGTTATAGTAATGTTAGGATGAGAAAAGAGAAAAAGTAAAACCTGTCAGCGAAGGACAGTAAAAACACTAGAGTATCACAGAACATAAAACTAGTATTGAAAGTTAAAACATTGGAATTAAAGAAGACAACACAACATAAAACCGGGGCTATAGATCGCCAACAACTAAAGGTAGATCACCATACTAAGGTCCATGGGGACTTACATTACTTCTGCTACCTGCATGAACCCTAGCTGGATTTACACCATCCCCTCAGCTATTGGCGATTATCCTGAAATTTAGCCACTACTTAAAACAACAAATATTCTACGATTAAAAACTATTAGTAGATTTAAATTGACTATGAGAGTATTGGACTTACGTACCCTCTCAGGAGGACAATAATTTTACAATACTTCAACCCCCTTTGAGGGTACCGCCACTAACAATCTAAGTTACTAATTTAAACTACCAATCATTAAAATACAACTATCTACAGAACATATCAATTACAATTCAATAAGAAAATCAATTTCTTTTAAAAATCCAAGAATTAAATGAGTACTAACTGTGCTAAAAAGATCCTTCATTGTTTTGAAGTAGTTATCCCTTATGATGGAGAATTCAACACAGTCAAGCAGGATATGCTTGACCGTGGTTCTCTCATCACAAGGGATACAAAACGGAGGATCATCGCCTTTTAGTAAATAACTGTGGGTGAAACGCGTATGGCCAATGCGACACCGTCGCATAATGACCTCTTCAAATCTGGACTGACAGCCTAATTGAATGTAACCAATATAAGGTTTTATGGCATGTAATTTATTTATTCCCACCTGGGTGTCCCACTTCTTTTGCATCAGATCACGAATGTAAGTTCTAATGCTAGCTTTATAGTCAGAGTATGGAATAAGAAGTGGTGTCACAGATTTGTTGAGTGCAGCCTTGGCAGCAAGATCGGCCATTGCATTCCCAGAAATACCTACATGGCTGGGTAACCAACAAAAGACGATGTCGCACTGGCCAGTTGCAAGATGATTATACAATTCAATTATGTCAAGTAAAAGTGGATGTTTACAAGACACATTTTTAATAGCCTGAAGGCAAGATAGAGAGTCAGAAAAAAATATATACTGTACATGATTAGGATGTCTTTGAATATATTGAAGAGCCGTTAATATTGCGTTTGCTTCTGCAGTGAAAATGGAGCTGTTATCAGGTAATCGAGAAGATATTGTCCTGGATCCAATGACAGTGGCACAAGCAACTGTGCCACCATCCTTGGACCCATCTGTAAATAAGGATTTGTGTGTACTATATTTTTTTTTTAATTGCATAAACTCTTGTTTATATTGTAATTCGTTTGTGTCTGATTTTTTTAACTTTGTTAATGTGAGGTCAACTTGTGGCCTCACTAATTGCCAAGGAGGAGAAGAAAGAAGACGGGAAGGCGCTATATTTTTCAGCTCAATGCCGGCAGCAGAAATGAATGGTTTAATTCTGTGCCCAAGAGGCGGAACAAGAGAAGGCTTTTTGTTGTATAAATGCTCATAAAGAGGATCGAAAACACAGTTAAAAGCAGGGTTGGATTCGTTAGAGTATAGTTTTGTAATATATTGTAAAGCTAATTTGATACGGCGCTGTGTAAGAGATGGTTCATCGGCTTCGACATACAAACTGTCAATAGGAGAAGTTCGGAACGACCCAAGACAAAGTCCGAGACCTTGGTGGTGGATAGGATCAAGGAGTTTTAGATTGCTTTTACAGGCTCCACCATAAATGATGGAGCCATAATCAAGCTTCGAACGGACAAGTGAACGGTATAGGTGCAGGAGCGTAGCTTGATCCCCTCCCCATTTTGAGTTTGACACAACTTTCAATAGATCAAGTGCCTTCAGGCATTTAGTTTTCAAGGATTTGATATGCGGAAGAAAAGTTAAATGAGAGTCGAAAATCAAACCTAAGAACTTGGCCTCCTTAACGACTTTGATAGGAGTGCCATTTAAAAATAATTCTGGGTGCTTATGTGGTTTATATTTACGGCAGAAATGGATGCAATTAGTTTTTGTCTTAGAAAATTTAAAACCATTCTCAAGACACCATTTATTTATTTTGCTTAAACACAATTGCATTTGCCGTTCAATAGTATGCATATTCTTACCGCGACAGGAAATATTAAAATCATCCACGAAAAGTGATCCATCTATTGAATCGTTTAAAACCTTGGATAAACTGTTGATCTTGATACTAAATAAGGTCACAGACAAAATGCTGCCTTGCGGAACACCCTGATCCTGATTGTAATGATCAGACAGGGTAGAACCTACTCGGACTTGAAATTGCCTGCCTTGTAAAAACTGCGATATAAAAAGCGGTAAACGACCCCTTAAACCGAAACCATGTAAATCCTTTAAAATGCCATGCTTCCAGGTGGTATCGTATGCTTTCTCGAGATCAAAAAAGATCGATACAGCATGTTGCTTATTGATAAATGCATTTTTACAAAGGATTCTAAACGTACCAAATGATCAATGGTACTGCGATTCTTCCTGAAACCACACTGAATATTTGTGATAAGGTTGTTAGTTTCAAGAAACCATGTTAATCGATTGTTTACCATACGCTCCATGGTTTTACAGACACAACTCGTTAAAGAAATTGGTCTGTAATTCGACGGATCAGTATGATCCCGGCCAGGTTTTGGAATAGGAACTACAATAGCATTACGCCAAGAAGACGGGAAATTTCCTGAAGTCCATATTGAATCAAAAACATTTAGCATTGTTTCCAAACATGATTTGGGCAAATGTTTCAGGAGCTGATAGTGAATACCATCAGCACCTGACGCTGTATCATGAGCTTGCTCAAGGGCAGTGTGTAGCTCATGTAATGAAAATAATTCATTATAGTCTTCGCCATTGTCTGAAGTAAAATTTATTCTCTTCTTCTCCTGCTGTTTCTGGTAGTGTTGAAATTCAGGTACGTAATTGGACGAAGAAGAATGTTTGGCGAGAGTTTCACCAAGCTTGTTGGCAATATCAGATTTATCAGTTAATAACCGGTCACCATCCTTCAGATGATGAACGGTAGATCTGGAACCTTTGCCCTTAATTCTTTGTATCATATTCCACACCTGTGACATAGGTGTACGGGAATTAATTTTGGAAACGAAGTTCCTCCAAGACAGACGCTTACTCTGTTTAAAAGTGCGTCGAGCCTTGGCATTTAAAATTTTTACTCTATCTAAATTATGTACTGTAGGGTGGCGGCGAAAATATTTTTCCGCTTTCCTCCTACTCTTTCTGGCCTGTTTACAGTCATTAGTAAACCATGGTTTGCGAACATGTGGAATTGCAGAGGACTTGGGGATAGTTTGGTCAGCAATGTTATTGATTATATCTGAAAACAGCTGTATAGGATCTTCGCTGTTTACAAAAACATCAGGTTTTAAATGATCAATACAAAGTGTTTTATATAAGGACCAGTCAGCCTTCTTGAAGTTCCGTCTGGATAAGGGTGGATCATCTCCAGGGATAATGCCTTTAAGAATAGTTGGGAAATGATCACTCCCACACAGGTCATCATGCACCTCCCATTCGAATTCATTACACAAATTTGAGTCGGCAAATTATATATCCAGGGAAGAATACGTTCCCGTAGCTGGATGTAGGTAAGTAGCTGAATCGTCATTGAAAATACATAAGTTATTATCGGATATGAAATCCTCGATGATTTTACCCTTAGTATTTGTGTTGACACTTCCCCAAAGTGGGTTGTGTCCGTTAAGATCGCCCATGATTAAACATGGCTTCGGGAGTTGATCATATAGATTTTGAAGATCCGATTTATGAATATTTGAAGAGGGCGGTATGTACATACTGCACAATGTCAGCGCCATGTGCAAAGTAATACGAACAGCTACAGCTTGCAATTGTGTATTTAGAGCGACAGGACTATGGATGACGTTGTGATGTACTAAAATAGAAGCACCTCCAGTTGCACGATCCCCCTGAGGAGAAAAAGAATGGTAAGCATCATACTGTCTCAATTTAAAATTATCTGTATCTTTCAGATATGTCTCTTGGATACAGAATGCCGACGGTTGATGATCTTGTACGAGTAACTGTAACTCGTTAAAGTTATTTTTGATCCCTCTGCAGTTCCATTGAATTATATTGGCCAGCTGAGTCATGGTGGCTCAATTGGCGATCTTTCGCGAGAACGTGACGGGGGTAAGCACCTCCGCTCGTCCTGTGAGTACGGGGTCACCTCCATGTCTAGAGGCCCAAAAGTATTTTGTAGAGGAACAACATGTGTTTCTTTCCTATTTAATTTTTTACCTTTCTGCTTTTTCACTGGAATAGTGGGTGGTTGTGATTTGGATAGTGGCGAAGCAGTCAATTGTGATGACTCAGACTGAATTTCTGTCTGAGACTCAGACGTTGTTTGAGTGACTGGGGCAGTAGATTCTTTCGGTTCAGAAGCAGGTTTGTTAGATGAAAACACAGTTTTTTCTGATTTGACCCAGGTCAAGTCAGTTTGACATGCAGCTGAGGACATTGCTACAGAACGGGTAACTGCAGCAGAATATGTTATATTTGATGGGGTTGAGGACTGAGTGGTGAAAAGTTTTTTGGCTTCAAAATAAGAGAGATTTTTTTCACATTTTATTTTCATTATCTTCGATTACCTTTGATATATAGGGCATGACCTTGAAGAAGCAGCATGAGTCTCTTTGCAGTTAACACACTTGAGATCATTCTCGCAACCTGTGCCATCATGAGGACCGCCACAGCGATAACATACTGCAGGATTACGACATGAGTAAGTCCCATGACCAAACTGTTGACATTTATAACACCGGAGTGGATTGGGGACATACACATCCACCCCGATGTTAAGATATCCTGCCTTAATGGACTGTGGTAAAGAAGGTCTGGCAAATGTTAGGAGATATGTGTTTGTTTTAGTTACAATTCCATCCTTTTTAATGGTGAAACGTTTCACTGCTGTAACCCCCTGATCTCCAAGCTCAGCTGCAATATCCTCTTCACTCATATCATACAGACAGCGTGCCCTGTCACGTATGATACCACGGCAAGAATTAAGAGTTTTGTGCACGGACACAGCAACCTCTATATTGGCAAATGTTTTAACAGACATTTGATTTAGAGATTGCTGTCTCTGTGCGCACTCAACTAGCAGTGAACCATTACGGAGACGGGTGACATTTTTCACCTCCCCACAGATCCCATAGATAGCTTTTGACACGGCAAATGGGTTGAGTTTGATAGGCATAAAATCAGTTGCTTCGATCACTAGATATCTAGCCCAGGAATCAGTAGTTGAATTAGTGTCGGATGGACGATCTAGTTCGTCCAGACGTCGCTTTTTGTCATGTCGAGTTGAACCAGCTTGTTGGAAAGTCATGGCGAAAGGAAAATCATTCACCATCCCTGCTCCCCACCCACCGTGGAGTGTCAACAAGGACGGTGTCTATTAGCAACGGGTATCCAAGATGCTGACACCAGGGATACAGGGATGGTATACTCCAGCGAATATGACACGAATAGCTGTATTTGTCTACCAATTCAATGCCAGACTGGTTCGGCCCTAGACAAGAAATTAGAGACATACATCATTCGGAGGTCAACATCACTAGATTGGCCCATGAGCCACCGCCTTCTGGCATAGGACTCTAGGCAAATTATCATAGTATAGAGTATGATAATAACAAACGCTCATTGTCACAAATGTACAAACATGCACAATAATTGTTGAGGAAGTTTGTCCATGCACAGGGCATGGCGTGACCAGCCGATTGATAGAACCGGGCCAGCTCTACCACCCGTCTAGGTGAAGTCAGGGCCAAAGTGGTGTGTTGAGTAACAGGAACGTGGTTCGAGGCCCCCATTACTCTCAACCACCAGGATCCCTTCCTCCACCGACACAGGGACGCAACCCTTACGGATTGGTGGACCAAATATGCCCCCGGATCCACACGGGGGGTTGGCGAGCACTTAGCGTTACCCAGCACCCACCACGAGGAGGTGGCTCGCCATGGGTGCCTATAGCTGGAATACATGGAATATAGCTGAGTGTGGCGTAAAAGTAAACTCACTCACTCGACTTGAATCAGGTGGTCTAAAAATTCTGGTTATTGTAGTTGCGCAGTGGAGGGGCCCAAGGCAGCAGTGTAGTGTAATCAATATTTTGACTTCCGCCACCACAAAAGGCTGCGGGAGATGTGGCGTGACCCAAGACACGTCGATACACTATCCCCATCTCTTCCTCCCCTCGTGGGTTCTCAACACACATTCAGCATTGACCACAAGCCAAGCAAACATAAGTTTATATGAAAGGAACCAATCTGCATTTACGCCCTTTGGAGAATCCATGACCAGATGTAGTATGTAAACGTAGAGTGAGTGAGTGAGTTCATATTTATCGTCACATCGGCAATATTGCAGCCATATCGTGACGAGAACAAGTCATAATGACAGTGTAGAATGAATGAATAAAATCCTGTTGACGAAGAACAGTAAAACCACTAGTAAATATCACAGATATCCATTTAAGAATAGTAATTAAATCTAAAACAGTTTAACTATAGAGGACAATACAATATAAAAATGGGCTATAGATTGCCAACAACTGAAGGTAGATCACCATACTAGGGACCAAGGGGACTTACATTACTTTTGCTACCTGCATGGACCCTAGCTGGATTTACACCATCCCCTCAGTCGCTAGCAATTTAGGCACATCTAGCCATGTATTTAAAAGGACATATATACTACAATTAAAAAAGCGAAGAGTTTGAATTTACTTTGAATGTTTGTGGACTTACGTACCCTCTCAGAAGGACAATAATTTTACAGTACTTTAACCTCCCTCGAGGATACAGCCACGAACAATCTTAGTTATCAATTTAAACCTTCAATCATAAAATATTCATCTATTTACAAGTCTGATATCAAATCTAAGTCTTTTAAAAATGCAAGAATTAAACGAGAACTTATGTTACTGAAAACATCCTTCATAGTTCGGGATTTAAAATATTTATCCCTTGTGATGGAATATTCGATACAGTCAAGCAAGACATGCTTGACCGTGATGATTTCATCACAAGGGATGCAGAATGAAGGATCCTCACCTTTCAATAAGTATTCATGAGTATATCTCGTATGGCCAATACGACATCGCCGCATGATGACCTCTTCAAATCTGGACTGAGAACCCAAGTAGGTATAACCAATATAAGGTTTTATTTCATGTAATTTATTAATGCCTACTTGGGTGTCCCACTTCTTCTGCATCAGATCACGGACATAAGATTTAGTGGTAGCTTTATAATGAGAGTATGGAATAAGAAGTGGTGTCACAGATTTGTTGAGTGCTGCCTTAGCAGCAAGATCGGCCAGTGTATTCCCAGAAATGCCTACGTGGCTGGGTAACCAACAAAAGACGATGTCGTATTGGCCAGTAGCAAGATCATTATGCAATTCAATAATTTGTATTAAAAGTGGATGCTTGCAAGAAATACTTTTAATAGCTTGAAGGCAAGAAAGAGAGTCCGAATAGATTACATACTGTTTATGTTTGGGGTGTCTTTGAACATATTTAAGAGCCGTTAATATGGCGTTAGCTTTAGCTGTGAAAATAGAGCTGCAATCTGGTAATCTCGAAGATATTGTTCTGGATCCAATGACAGTGGCACAAGCTACGGCGCCACCGTCCTTGGACCCATCGGTAAATATGGGTTTGTAATTGCTATATTTACTTTTTAATTGCTTATTTTCTTGTTTATATTGTAATTGATTAGTTTCTGACTTCTTAAACTGTGTAAGAGTTAAATCAACTTGTGGCCGCACTAGTTGCCAAGGAGGAGAAGAAAACAAACGCGAAGGAGATATAGTCTCCAGCTCAATGCCAGCACCAGAAAGGAATGGTTTAACCCTAAGCCCAAGAGGTGGAACAAGAGAAGATTTCTTAGTATATAAATCCTCATAGAGGGGATTAAAGACACAGTTAAAAGCAGGATTAGACTTGTTAGAAAAAAGTTTTGTAATATATTGTACAGATAATTTTATACGGCGTTGTGAAAGAGATGGTTCATCTGCCTCGACGTAAAGACTGTCCACGGGAGAGGTTCTAAAGGATCCGAGACAGAGTCTAAGACCTTGGTGGTGAACAGAATCCAACAGCTTTAAGCTGCTTTTACAGGCTCCCCCATATACGATGGACCCATATTCAAGCTTTGAGCGGACCAGTGATCTATATAGGTGAGTTGAGTAGCTTGATCACCTCCCCATTTTGAATTGGAAACAACTTTTAGTAAATCCTGAGCCTTCAAGCATTTATTTTTTAGATATTTAATGTGTGGAATAAAAGTTAAATGGGAGTCAAAAATTATACCCAAGAACTTGGCCTCCTTGACCACTTTGATGGGAGTGCCATTTAGAAACAGTTCTGGGTTCTTATGTGGCTTATATTTTCTACAGAAGTGTAGACAATTAGTTTTTGACTGAGAAAATTTAAAGCCATTTTCGAGACACCATTTATTTATTTTGTTCAAACACAACTGTAGTTGCCGTTCAATAGTATGCATATTTTTACCACGACAAGAAATATTAAAATCATCCACGAAAAGCGACCCATCAATTGAATCATTTAAAACCTTGGACAAACTGTTAATCTTAATGCTAAAGAGTGTGACAGACAAAATACTGCCCTGTGGAACACCCTGATCCTGATTGTAATGATCAGACAGGGTTGAGCCCACTCGGACCTGAAACTGTCGGTCATTTAAAAAGTTGGATATAAATTGAGGTAAACGACCTCGTAATCCAAAGACATGTAAATCTTTTAAAATTCCATGTTTCCATGTTGTGTCATACGCTTTTTCTAAATCAAAAAAGATTGACACTGCATGTTGTTTATTAATTATGGCACTAAACGCACTAAATGATCGATAGTACTTCTGTTTTTACGGAAACCGCATTGTATATCTGTTATTAAGTTATTGGTTTCCAAGTACCAAACAAGTCGATTATTTATCATGCGTTCCATGGTCTTGCAAACACAGCTAGTTAGTGAAATGGGCCTATAATTAGAAGGGTTAGTGTGATCACGTCCAGGTTTAGGAATGGGAACAATAATAGCATCACGCCACGACGAAGGGAACTTTCCACTTATCCAAATGTTATCAAAAATATATAAAAGTGTCTCCAAACATGAGTCTGGCAAGTGTTTGAGGAGTTGATAATGTATACCATCAGCTCCAGAAACAGTATCGTGAGCCTGATCAAGAGCAGTGTGAAGTTCATGTATCGAAAATGTTTCATTGTAGTCTTCTCCATTATCTGAAGTGAAATTAATAGGTGTCTTTTCCTGCTGTTTTTGATATTTTTGGAATTCAGCTACATAATTAGATGAAGAA
This sequence comes from Haliotis asinina, assembly GCF_037392515.1. NCBI lineage: Eukaryota > Metazoa > Mollusca > Gastropoda > Lepetellida > Haliotidae > Haliotis > Haliotis asinina. The sequence continues at coordinate 6,575,685 of NC_090283.1, read as the reverse complement.
GAGTGTTTGGCCAACGTCTCACCAAGTTTATTTGCAATATCTGATTTACTGGTCAGTAATTGGTTCCCATCTTTCAGATGATGGATACTAGATTTTGATCCCTTGCCCTTGATTTTCTGGATCATATTGCACACCTTTGATATCGGCGTGCGCGAATGAATTTTTGAGACATAGTTCTGCCAAGAGTGGCGTTTACTTTGCTTGAACGTACGACGAGCTTTGGCGTTCAAAATTTTAAATTTATCTAAATTGTGGACCACAGGATGTCGACGGAAGTAATGTTCAGCTTTCTTCCGTGCCTTCCTAGCCTGTTTGCATTTATCTGTAAACCATGGTTTTCGTATGTGAGGAATTGAAGTGGATTTTGGGATACACTCGTCAGCGATAGTATTTAACTTATCTGAGAAACATTTAATGGCATCAGGAATATCATTGAAAAGTTCAGGTTTAAGTTGTTCAGCACAGAGAATTTCATACAGAGGCCAGTTAGCCTTTTTAAAATTCCATCTTGATGATGGAGGAACGTCAGATGGATTCACAGGTTTTAGTATTGTTGGGAAATGGTCACTTCCACAGAGGTCGTCATGGACTGACCATTCAAATTCATTCAACAGGTTGGAGTCAGTTAGTGACAAATCAAGAGCTGAATATGTTCCTGTGCCAGGATGTAAATACGTGTTTGAACCGTCATTATAAATGCATAAATCATTGTTTGAAATAAAATCCTCCAGCACTTTACCTTTGGTGTTTGTATTAGCGCTACCCCAGAGTGGGTTGTGGCTATTCAAATCACCCATGATTAAACATGGTTTAGGTAGCTGATCATAGAGAGCCTGTAGATCACTTAGTTGAACAGTTGATGACGGTGGAATGTATAAGGAGCATAAAGTAAAAGCAACCTGTAATGTAAGTCGCACTGCAACGACTTGGAGATTTGTTTTAAGTGGAATTGGACTGTGGATAACATTGTTCCTCACCAGGATTGATGATCCACCAGAGGCTCTATCACCCGGAGGAGAGAAACAGTGATACGCATTGAACTGACGGAGGTCAAAATTATCGGTCTGTTTTAGATAAGTTTCCTGGATGCAGAATACCGACGGGTTAAAATCTTGGACTAATAACTGTAAATCGTTTAAATTGGTCTTAATTCCTCTACAATTCCATTGGATGATAGGTGAAGACATCATTTCTGCGGAGGGTGGACGGGAGATCTACCCCTCACCTTCCGTGAGGGCGAAAGGCTATGTGTCCTGCCATGTCTATGGTCTGACACATCCATGTCCTCAAGAGAGCCAAATTTATTAAACATCTGGATCTGGTTGTTTGCCCCTTTTGGGGCTTTATTGCTGTGATGCTTTTTACCCGTTTCACTGTTCGTTTTAGACTTGGTCTTTGCTGAATGTTTCATACTTGAATCTTGTTGAGATAGTTGAGATGATGGTTTCTGTGAATTAGATGGATCCTGCTCAGATGATACCTTTGGTTGAACGACTGGTTTCGATTGAAATGTAGTTTGTGCACTGGCGGTCTTTTGTGGTGGTTTCGCCTGGACTTCAACAGGTAACAAAGTGGGCGCCGAAGTCTTTGTCCATGTGTAATTGGTCTGACATCCTACTGAACTGCATGAAACAATGGGACATTTGACAGGAAGTGAAGCAGAAACAGCGCTAGCATATGACAGGCCTGACTGTTCTTGTGCGAGAACAATTTGTTTAGCTTCAACGAATGTAATATTTCGGTCATGCTTTATCCGTGATATCTTAGACTGAAGCTTCCAGGTTGGACATTCCTTTGAAGAAGAAGGATGACAACCAGAACAATTAACACATAGTGGAGGATTATCACAAAAGGTTGTGTTTTCACACGATCCTGCACACCGATGGCAAGCAGCTTGATTATGGCACGATTTAGAACCGTGGCCATATTTCTGACATCTGTAGCATCTCAAGGGATTAGGGATAAATGTATCCACCCTCAAGTTGCAGTACCCAGCTTTCAGTGATTGTGGATGCACGGGGAGACCAAAAGTAAATAGATAAGTGTTAGTGTTTGTGATTTGATCATTCTTTTTGAAAGTGAAACGTTTAACACTAGTGACTCCTTGGGAACATAGTTCTTTAACAATGTCAGCTTCTGTCATATCAGAAAGGCAACGCTCATTGTCACGGAGGATGCCCTTAGAATTATTTAGTGATCTGTGAGGAGAAACCTCAACTGGAATATTGGCTAGAGATTTGGCTGAAAGCAGGATCTGTGATTGGATTTGTTTCCTATACTCGATGAGCAGAGAACCAGATCGTAGTTTCTTCATTTCTTTTACCTCACCGACCAAACCTTCAACACCTTTAGCTACAGCAAAGGGGTTTAGCCGTAGAGGACCACCATCAGGTGCTGTCATGACAACGAAACGTGGCCAGTTTTCATTGGTGATGAGAGCTGTGGAAGTCTCATCCCCCGACGAGAACGAATCATCAGACTCGTGGGAACGTTTTTTGAGTGGGGGTGCCATGTTAGAAATATATATGATTCACCCTCCTAGCTCCCCACCCACCACGGAGTGTCAACAAGGACGATGCCATATGTCTGTGGATCTCCAACAGACGACACCAGGGATACTAGGAGGGTATACTCAAGCAGGAATAATCTTGAAAAGATAGATCCTACCAGATTGGCCCATGAGCCACCGCCTTCTGGCATAGGACTCTAGGCAAATGAACAATTCAATAAGTTGTCGTATCATAAAAATAAATGGCCAAGGCCAGAGTATACATTCCAAAATTCCAAATATGTGCATAAATACTTGACATGCACAGGGCTTGGCGTGACCAGCCGATTGGTAGAATCGGGCCCATTCTACCACCCGTCTAGGTGAAGTCAGGGCCAAAGTTGTGTGTTGAGCAACAGGAACACGGTCATAGGCTCCCATTGCCCTCAACCACCAGGATCCCCTTCTCCACCAACACAGGGCTGCAACCCACGGCAAACGGGTTGGTGGACCAAATATCCCCCCGGGTCCACTACGGGGGTGTCGGCGAGCACTTGGCGTTACCCAGCACCCACCACGGGGAGGTGGCTCGCCACGGGTGCCTGTAAACCTAGAACCTTTACCTGGTAGTTTTATAGAGACAAGAAAAACGCATGTGCTTATGTGTTGCACAGGAATACTTATACTGGACAAAGTAAGTTGGGGTTACTTTTATCAGTGTGTCAATAAATAAATAGATTGTTATTAAAAATTTCAAAATTGTCTATATCCTTAACTACTTGTGTGCAGTGTAGTAAATAATAAAGTAATATTTATTAAGGAATATCTAGTTAAGACAGTTCCATAGAAAATAAATGGAAAGGTGTCAGAGATGTTTATATGAATTATAATTTCTGATAAAATTGATTTGATTGATGAATTATTTGAATTTATTTGTTTGGTATTATGTAAACAAATGATGATGCATCGACGTGGACAATGTCCCATAAACATCTTAAGTGTCTACTTAACATTTGCTGGCTTAAAGACAACATAATTCGTTCACTAACAATTAAGTCTCAATATTTGCATAAAAACTTCCCAATACGGGAACGAGGATAGTTAAGTGATGAAGCGCTTAATGCTGGTCGATCTGAAAGTCAACAAACAATGGGGAATAGACTCACTGAGAAAAAAACAAAACAATACATGTTCTGGAGCTGAAATGAGAGGTGCATAATTACTATTTTGCTTTTTTCTCAAATGTCAAACTTTGAAAGGTATATAATTCGTCACAGAGAATCCAATAGTAAAATAACTCACATATATTAATGTTCAGGAGTGAGTGTTCACCTGATAGCACAAGGCCACGTTTCCATTCTCTGTATGAATGTTCAAAAGCCTTCAAAAGCAATGACAAGCAAATGACGTTCAAAGCCATCAGCAGATTCTCCCACAAGACTTTTTCAAAAAGAGAAAAGAACAACCTACCTTATATTACACTTGTACTGTGTCGCTGCCCACGTTCAATATGCACCGTTGTAGTCTCATATATAACATTCCACGTAATGAATATTCATGAGACCATCACATCAGTTGTGACGTCTTCAAGCATAGGCACAGCACATGCATTTCCACGTGACCATATCATAATGTACATCGATCTTATCCATCTGAACTGTTGTCTTGAATATTTGATAAATTTAGAAATGAATGTCTTCTCCTTGCAAAGAAATATTTCAAGTCAAGTCAAGTGAAATTTATTGTATTCAAGGCCTCCGGCCCATATACAAGGAATTACGTACATATACATATTTATAATATATAATGCAATGACAATTATGAAGTTACATGGATAACACATTATTTCTCATGACAACAGCGTGTTTCAACAAACAAAGAAAGGTTACGGATGACAGTTTCATTTCTGGAAGTGAGAATGGAAACAAAGGATAATGTTGGGTGTTTTGATAGATAATTACTTGGTATATATTTTATTCTAAGATTATCATAATATGGACATACAAATATAAATATAAACAAACATTTTCCACAATTAATATCACAGTATTAATCGCTCATGCAGACTTTTGAGTTATGCCAGTAATCCCAAATATGACATAAGTTATGTTTGGCCACTTTGTTAATGGAATAGTGTAATCATACCAACAGATTTACAACATAGACAGTACTTTATCACACGTAATATCAGAATATCTGCCCCTTTCTATGGCTAGGATAAAATTGCAACACCTACATCTAGCAAATGTAATTATTAAATATTGAGGAAGCTCAATACCGAACAAGTATTTCTCTACTGTTAAAAGAGGTGCTAAATGTTCGTAATAACTACACTTACTGTTGTTTTGTAAAGATGACTGCCACGACCAGAATAAATTGTTAGATAATCTTTGTTTAAATGGGCACCCATGAACAGCCACCTCCTCGTGGTGGGTGCTGGGTAACGCTAAGTGCTCTTCTCCCGTTTGGACCCGGGGCAGAATGTGTCCACATCACCCCATTGCTGGTCGTAAGAGGCGACCAAATTGGGCAACCTGTTTGCCGTGGGTTGCGGCCCTGTGTCGGTGGAGGAGGGCATCCTGGTGGTTGAGGGCACTGGAACAGGGACTAAGTGATCCTGTTGCCCAACACACCACTTTGGCCATAACTTCACCTAGACGGGTGGTTGAATGGGCCCGATTCAATCAATCGACTGATCATGCCGAGCCCTGTGGCATGTATATTTTTGATGCACGTTTGCAAGAAAACTATTTACACGTTTTGTCAGATGCATTGGTTTGTGCGTATATGTTTAGAAAGAAAAGAGAAAACATCTTCAATTTTGTATTTTGCCTAGAGTGATATGTCCAGAAGGCTCATGGGCCAATCTGGTAGAATAATTACTTTCTATTACTCTGCTTGAGTATATCTTTCCAGTATCCTTGGTGCTGCAAATAGGAGGTCCACTTGCTTACAGCATTGTCCTTTGATACACCGTGGTGGGTGGGGAGCTGGAATGATGAATCAAAGCTGGAATGATGAATCTAAATACATTAACATGGATCCTGAAACCCCCTTGAGAAAGAAACGTCAACTTGAAACTGATCAAAGTACACCTGATAGTTGTAGATCATCTAAGAAAGAAGACTACTGGCCGAGATGTTTAGTGATAGAATCCCCAGATAAAAAACCACTTAAACTCAACCCGTTTGCTGTTTCTAAAGCGGTGTACGGTATAGCAGGGGACGTGAAAAATAACAAGAGAATGAGATCTGGGTCTTTACTCATAGAATGTAGCAAACAACAACAAGCATCTAACCTGTTGTCAATTGATACATTGGCTGGAATACCTGTTTCAGTGTCAGTTCATCGGACCCTCAATTCTAGTTAAGGTATAGTCAGAGATAGGGATGATCTTTTAGCGGACATGACCGAACTTGACATCTTGCTAGAACTTAAAGATCAAGGTGTTACGTTCGTGAAGCGATTTACGAGATGTCAGAATTCAGAAGTGGTTCCAACCAACACGTGTCTGTTTTCATTTGTATCACCATCGCCACCGAGATCAATAAAAAGCTGGATATTGTAGCCTTCAAGTTGAACTGTATATTCCAAATCTGTTGAGGTGTTTTAAATGCAATAAAATTTGGTCATGGGATGAAGTCATACTCAAACTGAATAACTTGTGCTCATTGTGGGGAACAATCACACGTGACAGAAGATTGCAATATCAACTTTAGAAAATGCGTCAACTGCTCAGGCATGCATTCTTCATCGTCAAAAGATTGACCAGTTTGGAAAAGGGAAATGGAAGTAAATAAAATAAAGCATACTCAAAACATCAGTTATGCTGAAGCTAAGAAACTTGTGCCATCTGTCCTCCCAGGTCAATCTTATGCTTCTGTTAACAGAAAAAAATGTACAACCACAGTCTCCATCGAATGTCAGACAGAGCTGACATGGACAAAGTTTACTTCTCCTGTACTTGTCCCAAATCAAGAACTGTTAATACGAGGAGAATCTGCTACACAGACTGCTGACGTTTTACCAGCTACAGTGACGTCCTCTCAACATATGTCTTCTTCCCCCAAACATATCCAAAGACACAACCAGACAAAACAAGATCCTCCAGTTCCAAATCTAGACCAGATTCATTTCCATCAAAACCTGTACAAGAACCTCACGTTAAACAAATTCTGACAGAAAACTTAACCAATGCGATAGACTTGCTAAGGGTTCGAATGATGAGATCCAGCTATACAATAAGTTTGGATACCTTGAGGACATGGATGTATCTGACCATAGCACTGGTAGGACACACAGCTTGTCACCATCACGGAAGGCGAGGGGTAGACCTCCTGTACATCCTCCTCAGAAGAAATAATGTCTTTGTCTATAATTCAGTGGAATTGTAGAGGACTAATTTTAATGACTTACAACTGTTAGTCCAAGATCTTAATCCGTCAATATTTTGCATGGAAGAAACCTATCTAAAGCAGACGGATAATTTTGATCTACGTCATTTTAATGCATACCATTATTTTTCTCCCCCAGGCGACAGGGCTACAGGTGGATCATCTATCCTGGTGAGGAATAATGTTATTCATAGTCAAGTCACGCTCAAAACAAATCTCCAAGCCGTAGCAGTGCGACTTACATTACAAGTTGCATTTACTCTATGTTCATTGTATCTTCCAACATCTTCTGCTGCTCAGTTAAGTGATTTGCAAGCTCTTTATGATCAACTACCTAAACCCTGTTTGATCATAGGTGATTTAAACGGCCACAACCCACTCTGGGGTGGTACTAATACAATCAACAAAGGTAAACTACTTGAGGATTTCATCTCAAATAACGATCTATGCATTTATAATGATGGCTCAAAGACATATTTACATCCTGGCATGGGAACATATTCAGCTCTCGATTTATCAATGACTGATTCCACCCTATTTAGTGAATTTGAATGGTCGGTCCATGATGACCTGTGTGGAAGTGATCACTTCCCAACACTGTTAAAACCTGTCAACCCATCTGATGTTCCGACATCATTAAGATGGAATTTTAGTAAGGCCAACTGGGTTTTATATGAAACCCTGTGTGTTGACAAACTTAGACCCGACTGTTTCCATAATGTTCCCAATGCTATAAGAGATTTCTCTGACAACGGGGAAGATTACATCGAGGCATTTTCGATTCATGAGCTCCATACAGCTCTTGACCAGGTCCATGATACTGCTACAGGAGCTGATAATATCCATTTTCAACTTCTGAAGCATTTACCGGAATCATGTTTAGAGACCCTTTTACAGATATTTGATGATATCTGGATATCTGGAAAGTTTCCTTCTATATGGCATGATGCTATAGTTGTCCCTAACCCTAAACCTGGACGTGATCACACCGACCCTTCGGTCGATATTGCTAACCAGCTGCGTTTGCAAAACCATGAAACGTATGATTAATAATCGACTTGTTTGGTACTTGGAAACCAATGACCTAATTACAAATATTCAGTGTGGTTTTCGTACAAAGAGAAGTATCGTTGATCACTTAGTGCGTTTAGAATCATTTGTTAAAAACGCTTTAATCAATAAACAACACGCTGTGTCTATCTGTTTTTGATCTAGAAAAAGCTTATGACACATCCTGGAAATATGACATTTTAAGAGATTTACATGACTTCGGACTGCGAAGTCGTTTGCCTCAATATATAGCCAACTTCTTAAATAACAGACAATTCCAGGTCCGCGTGGGTTCTGCCCTGTCTGATCATTACAATCAGGATCAGGGTCTTCCACAAGGGAGTATTTTGTGTGTCACACGTTTTAGCATCAAAATCAATAGTTTGTATAAAGTTTTAACGGATTCAATTGATGGATCGTTGTTTGTTGATGATTTTAATATTTCCTGTCGTGGGAAAAAACATGCATACTATTGAACGGCAGCTACAGATGTGTTTAAACAAGATAGATAAATGGTGTCTTGAAAATTGCTTTAAATTTTCTAAATAAAAAAAAAACAGTTGTATACACTCTTGCCGTAAATACAAATCCCATAAAGACCCAAAACTATTTCTAAGTGGCATCCCAATCACAATTGTCAAGGAGGCCAAGTTCTTTTGACTTATTTTCGATTCGCATTTGACCTTTTTGCTGCATATTAAGTCCCTGAAATTTGAATGCCTGAAGGCACTCGATTTGTTAAAGGTTGTCTCAAATTCTAAATGGGGAGGTGATCAAGATACCCTCCTCCATCTGTATCGATTGCTGGTCCATTCCAAACTTGATTATGAGCCTGTAACTGCAACATATATCTGTTCACCACCAAGGTCTAAGAGTTTGTCTTGGGTCCTTTAGAACTTCTCCTGGTGACAGCCTGTACGTAGAGGCAGATGAACCATCTATTACACAACGCCAAATAAAATTAGCTTTACAATATATCACATATTTATATGCTAACGAATCTAACCCCGCACATTTCAATCCTCTCTATGAGGATTTGTATTACAAAAAGTCGTCTCTTGTTCCGCCTCTTGGGCTCAGAATAAAGCTATTTATTGCTGCTGCTGGCATTGAGGTGGAAAATATAGCTCCTTTCCGGCTTCTTTCTTCTCCTCCCCTCCCCAAGTTAACCTAACATTAACTACATTTAAAAAATCAGAAACTAATGAATTACAATTTAAAAAAGAATATAATCAATCAAAAACTAGATAGAGCAATTACAAGCCCTTATTTACAGATTGGTCCAAGGACGGTGGTGCGGTATCTTGTGCCACTGTCATTGGATCCAGAACATTATCGTCTAGAATTTCCTGATAACAGCTCTATGTTTGCTGCAGAAGCAAACGCCATATTAACAGCTCTCAAATATATTCAAAGACACCCTTAATGTAAACAATATGTAATCTATTCGGACTCTCTTTCTTGCCTTCAGGCGCTGAAAAATATTTCTTATAAACATCCACTTTTAACTGAAATTATTGAATTGGATAATGATCTTGCTACTGCCCAATACGACATCGTCTTTTGTTGGTTACCCAGCCACGTAGGCATTTCTGGGAACACACTGGCTCACCTTGCTGCTAAAGCAGCACTCAACAAATCTGTGACGCCACTTATTATTCTATACTCTGATTATAAAGCTACCATAAGGTCTTACATCCGTGGTCTGATGCAGAAGAGTTGGGACACTCAAGTAGATATCAACAAATTACATGAAATAAAACCCTTCAATGGTTACAACTACTTGGGTTGTCAGTCCAGATTTGAAGAGGTCATCATGCGACGCTATCGTATTGACCACACACGATATACACATGAATATTTGCTTAAAGGTGAAGATCCTCCGTTTTGTATCCCTTGTGATGAAAGAATCACAGTCAAGCATGTCTTGCTTGACTGTGTTGAATATTCCACCACAAGGGATAACTATTTTAAATCAAGAACTATGAAGGATCTTTTTAGTAATGTTAGTGCTCATTTAATCATTGCGTTTTTAAAAGAAATAGACCTGTTACATGACTTGTAAATAGATTAATATTTTATCATTGGAAGTTGAATTAGCAACTGGGATTGTTAGTGGCTGTATCCACGAAGGGGATTGAAGTACCATAAAATTATTGTCCTCCTGAGAGGGTACGTAAGTCCCAAAACAGTTGAAGTCAAATTTTATCTTCCACCTTTTTAATCGTAGAATATGTGTCATTTTAATTTGTGGCTAATCTTGCATACAGTCACCAGCAGCTGAGGGGATGGTATAAATCCAGCTAGGGACCATGTAAGTAGCAGAAGTACTGTAAGTCCCCATGGCCCCTAGTATGGTGATCTACTTTCTGTTGGCGATCTATGGCCTGTGTTTATATAGTACTGTCCAAATAGTGATATATTAGTTTTTAAGTTTCCACGCTAGTTTTAAATACTCACTGTGATATTCTAGTTGTTTTACTGTCCTTTGTCGACAGGTTCTTCATAATATGTATTCCTTTTTATGTCACGTATGTTCTAGTCACGATATGGCTGCAATATTGCCGATGTGACGTTAAATATTAACTCACTCACTGACTTTGTTTAAATGATTTCATAAAGACGTTGTATTACCAGTCTCCAAATAAAATCAAAACCTAATTACAAAAGAATATTCGTGATTTTAGCTGCCCATGAAATGCGACCTATATTGTCTAACGATAGTAACGCACGATGCAATTAAGCATGTTTAAGAATCTACACCAATATTTTACCGCATGTGTTGTATAAGTAAATTATACGGGATTTCAACCATATTCACCATAGACCATAATGTTACATGTGGACTTTCCAACTTTTAACACACGCTTACAACATTTTATATGAACAGCTGTAATTGTACTACAATACGATGTGCCCAAATTTCAGAGTGAGTGAGTTAAACTTTAACGTTACATCGTCAATATTTCAGCCATATTGTGACGAGAACATTTAACGTTGAAACGAAATATATGTCTACTATAAAGATCTGTCCATGAAGGACTATAAAACACCTAGAAGAGCACGATTATCATTAAAACTAGTGTGGAAAGTTAAAATTAATATATCTATTTGGACAAAACAATATAAAAACAACCTATAGATATCCATCAACCGAGGGTAGATCACCACCCTTGGGACCATGGGGACTTACAGTACGTTTACTTCCTGCATGGACCCTAGTTGGATTTACATCATCCCTTCAGCTGTTAACAATTTAGACAAATCTAGCCATAAAAACACACTTATTCTACGATTAAAAACCTGGAAAACCATCCCTCTGCCACTGGAGAGTGTAAGAAATGCTAGCCAAAATTAAAATAACAAAAATACTATGATTAAGAACTCGGTAGACTGAAATTTACATCGAATTCGTTGGGACTTACGTGCCATCGCATGAGGACAACAATCCTACAGCTACTAACAATTCTAGTTACTAATCTAAACGACCAATCATTAAAATACTTCTATCTACAGAATCATATTGCTCAAAATTCAACAATGAAATCAATTTCCTTTAAAAAAATCAATGATTAAATGAGAACTAACAGTAGTACAAAGATCCCTGTCAGTTTTGACATTGAAATATTTATCCCTTGTGATGTCCAAATTTCAGAACCGTAGTGAGTGTGTGAGTGAGTTTAGTTTTACGCCGCTCTCAGCAATATTCTAGCTATATGGCTGCGATCTGTAAATAATCGAGTCTGGAGTAGATATTCCAGTGATCAACAATATGAGCATCGATCTGCACAATTGGGAACCGATGACATGTGTCAACCAAGTCAGCGAACCTGACCACCCAATCCCGTTAGTCGCCTCTTACAAGCATAGTCGCCTTTTATGGCAAGCATGGGTTGCTGAAGGCTACCCCGGGACCTTCACGGGTCTTCAGAACTATAACAAGGAATGGGTGCTATCATGCTGTCGAATATCTTAAAAAAAGATCTGTACAGTTAATATTACCAAGTTTCCTTCCAAAGTTTGTAGCAGAGAAAAAAAAAAACTTATTTGCTTGTGACATCAGACAAGATTTATCTTTAGTCCAATGTAATTTATTAGTGAACATAAGTACTTGCAATAAGACACAGTATTGATGACACTCCTTTATAAATTCATTTCTCATATGAGCGCAGAGGACCACCCTTTCTAAACACAATAATTTTTGTCTTCTGTGAATTTACTTTCATACCTGTTTGATTACAAAAAAAGATCAAGAATATCAACAACAACAGCTGACGCATCATCAGCAAACATGAGAGGACAAATACTTGCGAATGGAAGATGAAACTGCAGTACCCTCTCCGCCATCCCTCTCTAAAAGATACCACAACGTATTGATAAAATAATATAGCTGTGGGCTCAATACACATCCTTGACGGGTTCCAATGTTACAAGAGAGACATCCACTAAATGTCCTTACTGAAGCATATAGAGACCTGTACATATAATTGTGTTAACAAAGTTTAGAAATATAATATCTGCAATATCTCTACAACCCGACTTATATACAGGACAAATGATGCTCTAACCTCAACAACCAAGAATATTGCTAGAGCCAATTGCAAGAATATTGTTTTGAAAAAATGATTAAGATATTGCACAATCAGATGCCTAGAAACATTTAAAATTTCAGCGACCATACCATCTGATCCTGGAGATTTATTATTCGCAGCATGAACTATATGTTGCAGAACTTCTTCCTCTGTCAATAAATGTTTCAATCAACTCTTTGTCATAATGCTATTATGTTAATCTATCTTAGTTTTAGACCAGTCGTTGGGGTAAACAGGACAAGGCTACACCGAAGGCTACACTAGGAAGTTTAAACATTCTATTTTCCTTTTGGGTAAAAAACCTATGTTTTGTAATGTAACTCAAAACCTAATAAACATATAATACTCAATGAAACAACGCTGATATTGATCAGGTAAATGCAGTTATATCTTCGTCGATATTTGCGTTTCGTGTACACATGGCTGTTCCTGTCTTTGCATGGTAAGGTTATAGAACACATACACTTTTACTTCGACTTTAAAACCCAAAGGGATTACCAATGGATTTTACGAAAAGATTTATTCTTTCAGGTTAGGAAATATATTCTTTTGCATTTTTGTCTGTTTAAAGTTACCGACATTTTACAAAAGAATGTTGCATTTTCCTTGTCCTTTATTTTCCTTGTCAGTTCTGCCTTCTGTCTGTGTGGCACTCGTGGCGAGCCACCTCCTCGTGGTGGGTGCTGGGTAATGCCAAGAGCTCGCCGACACCCCCGTAGTGGACCCGGGGGGATATTTGGTCCACCAACCCGTTTGCCGTGGGTTGCGGCCCGTGTCGGCGGAGGAGGGGATCCTGGTGGTTGAGGGCAATGGGGGCCTGCAATCGTGTTCCTGTTGCCCAATACACCACTTTGGCCCTGACTTCGCCTAGACGGGTGGTTGAATGGGCCCGGTTCAACCAATCGGCTGGTCATGTCGAGCCCTGTGCATTACTTGTAATTGCACAAAAACTTACATTCTGAATGAACTGTATTGTTACTTTTAGGCTTTGACTCTTTTTATTTGTCAAACATTACTTGAGTAGAAATATGTCATATATAAATTTGCCTAGAGTCTTACATGCCCAGAAGGCGATGGCTTATGGGCCAATCTGGTAGGATTAATCTTTTTGGGATATTTTCCTGCTTGAGTATACCCTCCTAGTATCCTTGGTGCCGTGTGCTGGAGACCCGCATACAGTAGGCATTGTCCTCGTTGACACTCCGTGGTGGGTGGGGAGCTAGGAGGGTGAATCACATTCAATACCACCATGGCACCCCCACTGAAAAAACGTTCGTATGCATCTGATGATTCAGTATCTTCTGAGGATGAAATGCAAGAAGTTCTCCCAAATCCTGATCATTGGTCACGCTTTTTGGTCATGTCAGCACCAAATGATGGTCCACTAAAATTGAATCCTTTCGCCATTTCTAAAGGTATAGAAGGTTTAGCTGGCGATGTCAAAGAAATCAAGAAGCTACGTTCTAGATCTCTTCTGATCGAGTGTAAAAAGAAAAGCCAGTCACAAATACTTCTTTCAACCAAATCACTGGCTAATGTTCCTGTGGAGGTGTCCCCTCACAGAACACTCAATAGTTGTAAAGGCATTGTCCGTGATGTGGGACGTTGCCTTTCAGATATGGATGAGAGTGACATCATTTCAGAATTACGCTCACAAGGTGTAACTGCTGTTAAGCGGTTCACTTACAAAAGAGAAAATGACATCGTAAAGACCAATACCTATTTATTTACATTTGGTCTTCCAACACGTCCGGAATCATTGAAGGCTGGTTATTGTCACTTGAGGGTTAATACTTACATCCCAAATCCCCTGAGGTGCTACAGATGTCAGAAGTATGGCCATGGTTCTAAATCATGCCGTAGTCCGGCTGCTTGTCATCGATGTGGAGGCACCTGTGAAGATGGCAAACTCTGTGATAAACCTCCAGCGTGTGTAAACTGCTCTGGAAATAATCCTTCGTCGCCCAGAACATGCCCTACATGGGAACTCCAGTCAAGAATTTCGAAAATAAAACATGAACGAAATGTCTCTTTGCTAGAAGCAAGGAAACTTGTACTAGCTCTTGAAAAACCAGGCCCATCTTATGCAGCTGCTGCTTCAGTCTCAATTCCAACTTCTAGATCGGTTTCATATCAGTCCGTATGTTGTCCAACTGATTATACATGGATGGAATCCTCTACTCCGATCCTCACTACATCTCCTCGACAGTCATCTAGTTCTTCATCTCAAACGGATGATTCATCAACAGTTGTCTCACACTCGCCGATGACTTCAACAGTGAACATGCAGTCGGTACCGAAACCATCGTCTGATTTGAAAACGGCAACCAAAAAATCTGACCATTCTCATCGTTCTGATCGTATTCCAAAGGGACAGCGTGACCCTGTACGGATACAGAATCGTTTTCAAACCTTAGAGGACATGGATGTATCTCCTCTCCCTCATCGGCGCACCACCAGTAAGTCGCCTAGAAAAGGGAAACACAGATCCCCTGTACAACCACCTTTAACATGAACGTTTGTAGTTCAGTCATTCAATGGAATTGCAGAGGTCTTAGGACCAATCTCAATGATTTGCATTTATTGATACAATATTATAAGCCATCAGCAATATGTCTGCAGGAGACTTACCTTAAAGAAACTGATAACTTTGATTTACGTCAGTACAGTACCTACAATTCCTTCTCCCCACCAGGGACTAAAGCTACTGGTGGATCTTCAATTTTAGTTCGACAGGGTGTGATTAATAGCCCTGTCTTACTTCATACCAATCTTCAGGCTGTTGCAGTTAGAATAACTCTGCACATTGTTTTTACTTTGTGCTCTCTTTACATTCCCCCAACATCGTTGCTTCAATTAACTGATCTTCACGCACTTTACGACCAACTTCCAAAGCCCTGCATCATTACTGCACACAAGCAATAAAGGAAGGTTACTTGAAGAGTTCATTTCAAATAATGATTTATGCATCTATAACGATGGCTCTCACACTTATCTACATCCTGCGAATGGTACTTATTCTAGTCTTGATTTATCTGTCACTGACTCAATCCTCCTAAACGAATTTGAATGGTCCGTCCATGACGACCTTTGTGGAAGTGATCACTTTCCTACAGTTCTAACACCTGTAACCCCTTCTGATGTTCCTCCGTCATCCAGATGGAATTTTAAGAAGGCTAACTGGCCTTTATATAAAACTCTCTGTGCTGACAAACTTAAACCTGAACTTTTCACTGATGTTTCTGATGCTATAAAGTGTTTTACTGATGAGGTGAACAACATAGCCAATGTGTGTATCCCTAAGTCCTCCGCAACTCCACATATTAGAAAACTGTGGTTCAACGATGATTGCAAACAGGCTTGGAAGGCACGGAAAAAAGCTGAACATTATTTCCGCCGCCATCCTATGGTCCACAATTTGAACAAATATAAAATTCTTAATGCTAAAGCTCGGCGTACTTTTAAGCAAAGTAAACGCCATTCAACGTATGTATCAAAGATCAATGCACGCACGCCGACATCAAAAGTATGGAACATGATTCAGAAAATCAAGGGTAAGGGCACTAAATCCAGCATTCAATACCTTCAAGATGGTGATCAGCTACTGACAAACAAATCCGATATCGAAAATAAATTGGGTGAAACTCTCGCCAAACACTCCTCTTCTTCAAATTATGTGCCTGAATTTCAGAAATATAAAAGTCAGCAAGAAAAGAAAGCTATAAATTTCAGTTCAAATAATGGTGAAGATTATAATGAAATATTCTCTATTCATGAGCTTCATACTGCTCTCGAACAAGCTCATGATACTGCTACAGGAGCTGATCATATACATAATCAACTCCTGAAACACTTACCAGAATCTTGCTTAGAAACCCTTTTAAATATATTTGATGACATTTGGGAAAATTTCCGTCTTCATGGCGAGATGCTATTGTAGTCCCAATCCCTAAACCTGGACGTGATCATACTGATCCTTCAAATTACCGACCAATTTCTCTCACAAGCTGTGTTTGCAAAACCATGGAACGAATGATAAACAATAGACTAGTTTGGTACTTAGAGACCAATAACCTCATAACAGATATTCAGTGTGGTTTTCGTAAAAACAGAAGTACCATTGATCACTTAGTGCGTTTAGAATCATTTGTCAAAAACGCTCTAATCAATAAACAACATGCAGTCTCTATATTTTTTTATTTAGAAAAAGCCTATGACACTACATGGAAATATGGCATTTTGAAAGATTTGCATGACTTTGGACTGCGAGGCCGATTGCCTCAATTTATTTCCAACTTTTTAAATGACAGACAATTTCAAGTCCGAGTGGGTTCTACCCTGTCTGATCATTATAATCAGGATCAGGGTGTTCCACAAGGCAGTATTTTATCTGTCACTTTATTTAGCATTAAAATCAACAGTTTATCTAAGGTTTTAAATGATTCAATTGATGGATCACTTTTTGTTGATGATTTTAATATTTCTTGTTGCGGTAAAAATATGCGTACTATTGAAAGACAACTGCAGTTGTGTTTAAACAAAATTAACAAGTGGTGTCTTGAAAACGGTTTTACATTTTCTAAATCGAAAACTAATTGTATACATTTTTGTAGAAGATATAAACCGCATAAGGACCCTGAACTATTGCTCAGTGGCACTCCCATTAAAGTGGTAAAGGAAGCTAAGAAGCTTAGGTATAATTCTGGACTCACATGTAACCTTTTTACCGCATATTAAGTCCCTTAAAACTAAATGCCTGAAGGCCCTTGACTTGTTGAAAGTCATTTCTAATTGTAAGTGGGGAGGGGATCAAGCTACCCTCCTGCAAATTTATCGATCATTGATACGTTCAAAACTTGATTACGGCTGCATCGTCTATGGTGGAGCCTGCAAAAGCAGCCTAAAACTTTTAGATTCTGTTCACAATCAAGGTCTAAGACTTTGTCTTGGCTCATTTCGAACTTCACCCGTCGACAGCCTGTGCGTTGAGGCTGATGAACCATCTCTTAACCAACGCCGTATAAAATTATCTTTACAGTATATAACCAAATTATATTCCAACGACTCAAACCCTGCATTTAACAGTGTCTTTAAACCTCTGTATGATGATTTCTATAACAAGAAGTCTTCCCTCGTTCCGCCTCTTGGAATAAGAGTGAAACCTTTCCTTTCTGCTGCTGGCATAACGCTAGACAACATAGCTCCCTCCCGTCTGATTTCCTCTCCTCCTTGGCAGTTGGTTAGGCCACAAGTAGACCTTTCACTGACTACATTTAAAAAATCAGAAACTAATGAATTACAATATAAACAAGAATATATTCAACTAAAAAATAAATATTGCAATTACAAATCCTTATTTACAGACGGATCCAAGGACGGTGGCGTAGTGGCTTGTGCTACTGTCATTGGATCTAAAACAATATCTTCTAGATTATCCGATAGCAGTTCAATTTTCACGGCTGAAGCAAACGCCATATTGACGGCTCTTAAATATATTCAAAGACACCCTAAACATCAACAATATATAATCTATTCAGACTCTCTTTCTTGCCTTGAGGCGATTAAAAACGTATCATGTAAACATCCACTTTTAATAGAAATTATTGAATTATGTAATGATCTTGCTACTGGCCAGTATGACATCGTCTTTTGTTGGTTACCCAGCCACGTTGGTATTACTGGGAACACAATGGCCGATCGTGCTGCGAAGGTAGCACTCAACAAATCTGTGACACCACTTCTTATCCCCTACTCTGATTTTATAGCTGTTATCAGATCTTATATCCGGGATATCATGCAGAAGAGGTGGGACACTCAAGTAGGTATCAATAAATTACATGCGGTAAAACCCTCTGTTGGTTACACCTACTTGGGTTGTCAGTCCAGATTTGAGGAGGTCATCATCCGACGATGCCGTATTGGCCACGCCAGGTATACGCATCAATACCTATTGAAAGGTGAAGATCCTCCGTTTTGTATCCCTTGTGATGAACGAATCACAGTCAAGCATCTCTTGCTTGACTGTGTTGAGTATTCCATCACAAGGGATAAATATTTTACATCACGAACTTTGAAGGATCTTTTTATTAATCATAGTTCACATTTAATTATTGCTTTTTTTAAAAGAGTTAGATTTGTTGTCTGAGCTGTAAATAGATAAATATTTTACGACTGGAAGTTTCAATTAGTAACTGAGATTGTTAGTGGCTGTATCCTCAAGGGGGGTTAAAGTACAGTAAAATTATTGTCCGAGAGGGTACGTAAGTCCCATAACATTCGAAGTAAATTAAAGCTCTCCACTGTTTTACTCGTAGCATACGTGTAGTTTTAATATATGGCTAGATATCACGAAATTGCTAACGCCTGATGGGATGATGTAAATCCAGCTAGGGTCCATGCAGGTAGCAAAAGTACTGTAAGTCCCCATGGTCCCTAGTATGGTGATCTACCTTCAGTTGTTGGCAATCTATAGCCCGTTTTTATATTGTAGTGTTCTCAGCAATTAAACTGTTTTAGATATCATTACTAGATTTAAATGAATGTCTGTGATATACTAGTAGTTTTGCTGTTCTTTGTCAACAGATTTTAGATTGTTTCAAGTATTATTGTATATCATGTTTTTTTGTATTGTTCTCCTCACGATATGGCTGAGATACTGCCGATGTGACGATAAATATTAACTCATTCACTCACTCACTCTGTCTGTGTAATTTTCTCAGAGGCGTTCCATAGTTGCTTTGCTTGCTGACATTATCGAGAGGATTTGGTGGACATTGTATGTAAGTATGTGCGTCTGTGATCGTTGTGTTGATGGGTGGGTAAGTGAGTGAGTGTCTCAGTTATACCATGTTCACTCTTGGCGATGAAGAGACCTAGAGAAATCCTTATATTTTACATTTTACTCGCAAGCGGTTACACGTTGGGTTTCTGTAGGTAAAGATATGTTTACATCTAATTGTGATTAACATCGGTATGAATCTTAACCACAGCAGAAATAACTTGGTGTCTGTTCTTGCGGAAACCTGATGGATACTGGGTAATGTAAGTTTCCGCAAAGTTTCACTTTCAGGAAACGCGCAATGAGAGTTTCCGCATAGTTTCCACAACTGAAACTAACAAGTCTTGGTTTCTGTCATGTTTCCGTCAACTGAAACTGTAGTTGGAAGTTTCCCTTTAGTTTCAGTTCACTGAAACCTTTATAGCTGGAGTGAGTAAGTTTCTGGTCTTGCGGAAACCTTGTGGATCCTGGGTAATGGTTTCCGCCAGGTTTCTGTACAAGGGAGATGACAATGAGAGTTCCGCTTAGTTTAGAAAACTGAAATATGTTGTATTATCTGTTATATTTATTACACATTTATTTGAAGAAAAAACAAACTCTGGAAATGTTATGATTCAACTGTTTCATTTCTTAGAATAGCTCACATTTTAATGCAACAGGGCAGTTGCAGTAGTACACAATTCGCTGTATTGCTTTAAGAAACTGGGGCGCCCAGAGAAGAGTAACAGAATTCTCTCCACACAAGCATTGCTCAGGAGGTACACACTGAATGAAGACGATCGACTTTGCAGCTAGCCACTGCACAAGGTGCTTTGTTCTTCGTTCTTCAATGTTTGTTGGTGTGTGCGAGTCCTGCTTGATATCTGGCGAAACATCTGAATCCGAATCAATCAGGCTCTCATATTGTGGTGGTAATAGCTCGCAAACCTTGAATGTGCTGCTAATATCTTGGTCACTGTCTGTGTCTGGAAAAGAAAGAGAAGAAAAGGACATTGAGTTTGAATCATCAATTCAGCTGAGAAAAAATTCACTGAAGAAAAGCTTATAAAATCAATGAATGAAACACAGCAATATTTATGATAATGCAGATAATATGTATTACTAATATCAAATACGTATTACCATTTGCTCACTTTCAGTTACAGTTACATGTATGATACATACATTAAATATATTAAGCATGGATAGCAAAGTGACAATGCAAACTCGTTTTTTAGAGAAATCTAAAAATTCTTTGATGACCAGCCTGATGAAACATTTGTCATTCAGACGGATAAACATCTTGTCGTTACGGAGATGGAGATAACGTCTTTTTCTTGAAACTAACGTCTGGCAGTGAGTACAGAAAAGCCGTATATCTCCTGGAATTTAAAATATATGTATATATTATGCTTGAATCAATGTACAGTTACATTTTGAGTGAGGTCAAAAAGGTTTATTCTACGTATCTACATAGTGTCTGCTTCATTATAAAGTTATATAAATAATATAGTTATAAAAGAGATTCCCTTACCGGGCAGATAATATGGCGTAAAATTATAAATACCAATGAAGGTGTCTTGTCATTCTCCAAGTTTGTTGGTCCACAATCCATATCTGTAAATAAAATAACTGACACAATGATTCTTTCAAAAATATGAAACGTGAGGTGTGATGATAATGTCGGTGCGTTGTATGGCTAACACATGCAACATGTACTGATGAACAAGGTTTTAATGGTTATAGAACAAACTGATTAACTGGTACAACTGGATACACAAAACTGACACAGAATATATGATACTAGATAATTTGATAAACTAAAGAATGTATGATGTGACTTGGTTGAAATATTTCTGGAGTACAGATTGTATGAATAGATATAACGAAGACATATATACGGAATATCTCTGGGTACCCATGTTAATAGAATATTGAAGAAACCAACCATATTTCAGAAACTTTTTTCTTGTGATTGTAGGCTGTCTTTCTTGACAATTAGTAGTCGCAATGTCCGCAAAGAAGTATGTTCCTGCAGCAGAAAGTGCCACGAATAGTCTACAGAAATTATGAATGCTTGCATGTACAAATCATAGCCAAAGGGTCAGTAGGGTTGTGCTTCATTCTTCATTCACAGGCACCCATGAAGAGCCACCTCCTCGTGGTGGGTGCTGGGTAACGCTAAGTGCTCTTCTCCCGTGTGAACCCGGGACAGAATGTGTTCACAGCACCCCATTGCTTGTCGTAAGAGGCGACTAAATTGGGCAACCTGTTTGCCGTGGGTTGTGTCCCGTGTCGGTGGAGGACGGGAACCTGGTGGTTGAGGGCAGATGGGCTTTTAACTGCGTTTCATTTGCCCAACACACCACTTTGGCCCTTACTTCACCTAGACGGGTGGTTGAATTGGCCCGATTCAACCAATCGGCTGGTCATGCCAAGCCCTGTGCATGGACTGTCTATCTACCATTGCACAAATTTGATTTGGAATTGTTTTAAATTTCGGCCGTGGCAATACTGGTGATTTGTAACTTGTTTGATTGTAAATTATGATAATATGAACTTTGCCTAGAGTCTTATGCCAGAAGGCGATGGCTCATGGGCCAATCTGGTAGATTAATTTCTTATAATTCTTCTACTGGAGTATATCATCCGGGTATCCTTGGTGCTGCAAGGTGGAGGCCCGCTTGCTTTAGCACTGTCCTTGTGATACTCCGTGGCGGGTGGGGAGCTCGGATGATGAACCATATGACACCAATCATGGCTTATGAAATACCAACCAAAAAAACTAAACGTCCACTTGAAATTGATCCTGTTGATGCTGATCATAGACCGTCTCTATCGATTGAGTATTGGCCACGTTTCCTCGTTATTGAGACTCCGGAAAAGACACCATTGAAGTTGAACCCTTTCGCAGTGTCAAAGGGTATTCAAGGTATTGCAGGAGATGTTAAGAACATTAGACGCTTACGTTCGGGTGCCTTACTAATTGAGTGCAGCAAGAAACAACAAGCAACCAACTTGATGAGTATTGAATCTTTTGTGGGTATTCCGGTCACGGTCTCTGCTCACAAGACCTTGAACACGAGTAAAGGTATCATCAGAGATCGGGATCGATTGTTTGCTGACATGACCGAACTTGATATAGCATGTGAAATGAAAGATCAAGGTGTGCTGTATGTGAAGCGTTTTTCAACCCGAAAAAACAATGAAACATTCCAAACGAATACTTATCTGTTTTCTTTTTCATCGCCAAATGCTCCCAAATCAGTGAAGGCAGGTTACTGCAATATCCAAGTTGAAACGTACATCCCCAACCCACTCAGATGTTTTAAATGCCAGAAATATGGACACGGTGTAAATACCTGCACATTGTCTGTTGTGTGTGCTCACTGTGGTGAGAAGACACACACAACAGAAGATTGTGACAGTGATTTTAAAAAATGCACCAACTGCTCAGGCGAGCATTCTTCTTCTTCGAAACAGTGTCCAATCTGGAAAGAGCAAATGGCAATAAACAGAATAAAGTTTACCCAAAACATCTCTTTTTCGGAAGCAAAGAAACTGGTGAAGCGATCTGACCTTACAGAAAGTTATGCTACAGTAGCAAAGACATCGTCTGTGCGCAGCCCTAAAATAACAAAATCATCTACAAGCTGCCAAACTACCTTGACTTGGGTCAATTGTGACTCTCCACAACCTTTATACCCAGCTATGTCATCATAGACTGAGGAATCACTTCCTGGAACATCAAAGTCTTCTTCTCATCATAAATCATCTTCACAGTCACGCACTGAGTCTCAATCGACAGCTGATAGACAACAAACTGCAAAAGGCAAACCTAAGCCTAAGCCTGATGCTTCAAAACAACAAAGTGGCAGAGCTCCTAAAGGGTCACAAAATAAAATTCAGTTGTACAATAAATATGGGTCTCTTGAAGACATGGACGTTTCTGAAAACGTCCATTCTAGGGCACATAGCTTGTCGCCCTCCAAAAGAGTGCGGGGTAGATCCCCAATAAATCCCCCTAAAAGATAGTTTATTCCAATAATATTGTACAGTGGAACTGCAGAGGATTGAGGACTAATTTACATGAATTACAGCTATTAGTCCAAGATTTCACACCTTCAGCGTTATGTCTCCAAGAGACATATTTAAAGCAAACAGATACATTTGACCTACGTCATTTTAATGCATATCATTGCTTTTCACCCCCGGGTGATAAGGCCACTGGAGGATCATCCATTCTAGTCAAACAAAACGTTATTCAAAGCCCTGTTTCACTTAATACTAATATGCAGGCTGTTGCAGTGAGAATTACTTTACATGTAGCGTTTACGCTATGCTGTCTTTATATTTCACCGTCTTCGGCTTTTGCCAAAACCGATCTTCAAGCTCTATATGATCAGCTCCCGAAGCCCTGTATTATAATGGGTGATTTAAATGGGCACAACCCACTCTGGGGTAGTGTTAATACAAACACTAAAGGCAAATTGTTGGAGGACTTTTGTTCTGACAATGACTTATGTATTTATAATGATGGTTCCAACACATATTTACACCCTGGTACAGGGACTTATTCTGCTCTCGACTTGTCATTGACAAATTCCGAACTATTAAATGAATTCGAATGGTCCGTCCACGATGACCTCTGTGGAAGTGACCATTTTCCTACTATATTAAAAGCTGTAACTCCATCTGATGTTCCTCCATCATCAAGACGGAATTTTAAAAAGGCTAACTGGCCTTTATATGAAACACTGTGTGCTGAAAAACTTACACCTGAACGTTTTATTGACGTTCCTGATGCTATTAAATCTTTTTCTGATCAACTGAATTCCATAGCTGATGAGTGTATACCAAATTCCTCTGTAGTTCCACACATAAGAAAACCATGGTTCAACGATGAGTGCAAACAAGCTAGGAAGGCAAGGAAAAAGGCAGAACATTATTTCCGTCGCCATCCTATGGTGCATAATTTAAATAAATTTAAAATTTTAAATGCTAAAGCACGGCGTACTTTTAAACAGAACAAACGCCAAACTTGGCAAAATTATGTGTCCAAAATAAATTCTCGGACACCCATGTCCAAGGTATGGAACATGGTCCAGAAAATCAAAGGTAAAGGTACTAAATCTACTGTCCATCATCTTAAACATGGAGATCAACTGCTTACTGATAAATCAGATATTGCTAATAAACTAGGTGAAACCCTTGCTAAACACTCTTCCTCTTCCAATTATGTACCAAAATTCCAGCAATATCAAAAACAAGAAGAAAAGAAAACTATTAATTTCAATTCGGATAATGGGGAAGATTATAATGAAACGTTTTCTATTCATGAACTCCATACTGCTCTTGATCAGGCTCATGACACTGCTACTGGAGCTGATAACATACATTATCAACTCCTGAAGCACTTACCAGAATCCTGCCTAGAAACTCTCCTAAATATTTTTGATGATATTTGGACATCGGGTAACTTTCCTCCCTCATGGCGTGACGCCATAGTAGTACCAATACCTAAACCTGGACGTGATCATACGGATCCATCCAATTATCGTCCGATTTCATTAACAAGCTGTGTTTGCAAGACCATGGAACGCATGATAAATAATCGACTTGTTTGGTACTTCGAAACTAATAACCTTATCACGGATATACAATGTGGTTTCCGGAAAAACAGAAGTACTGTCGATCACTTAGTGCGTTTAGAATCATTTGTAAAAAACGCACTCATTAACAAACAACACGCTGTGTCTATCTTTTTTGATCTTGAAAAAGCATATGACACTACTTGGAAATATGGCATTTTAAAAGATTTACATGACTTCGGGTTGCGAGGTCGTTTGCCTGAATTTATTGCCAAGTTTTTAAATAACAGACAATTCCAGGTCCGCGTGGGCTCTACCCTGTCTGATCATTACAATCAGGATCAGGGTGTTCCACAAGGCAGTATTTTGTCAGTCACTCTTTTTAGCATCAAGATCAACAGTTTATCTAAAGTTTTAAACGATTCAATTGATGGATCGTTATTTGTGGATGATTTTAATATTTCTTGTCGTGGTAAAAATATGCATACCATTGAACGGCAATTGCAGTTGTGTTTAAACAGGATTAATAAATGGTGTCTTGAAAACGGCTTTAAATTTTCTAAATCGAAAACTAACTGCATACATTTTTGTCGAAAATACAAACCACATAAAGACCCTGAACTGTCTCTAGATGGGACGCCCATTAAAGTTGTGAAGGAAGCCAAATTCTTGGGTCTAATCATTGATTCACACTTAACGTTTTTACCACATATTAAATCACTTAAAACTAAATGCCTGAAGGCGCTTGACCTATTGAAAGTGGTGTCAAATTCGAAATGGGGAGGGGATCAAGCTACCCTTCTCCATCTATATCGATCACTTGTACGGTCTAAACTTGATTATGGCTCCATCGTATATGGTGGAGCCTGCAGAAGCAATCTTAAACTTCTTGATTCTGTCCATCACCAAGGTCTAAGACTCTGTCTTGGGTCCTTCAGAACTTCACCAATTGACAGTCTTTACGTTGAGGCCGATGAACCATCTCTTGCACAACGCCGTATCAAATTATCTTTACAATATGTCACAAAACTATACTCTAACGAATCTAACCCTGCATATAACTGTGTCTTCAATCCTCTTTATGAGGATTTATATAGCAAAAAGTCCTCTCTTGTTCCACCTCTTGGGCTCAGAATAAAGCCGTTTATTGCTGCTGCTGGTATTACGCTGGACAATATAGCTCCTTTCCGTCTTCTTTCCTCTCCCCCTTGGCAGTTGGTTAGGCCACAAGTTGACCTAACATTAACGATATTTAAAAAATCAGAAACGAATGAATTACAGTATAAACAAGAATATAATCAATTGAAACATACATATAACAATTACAAATCCTTATTTACAGATGGGTCCAAGGACGGTGGCGCAGTTGCTTGTGCCACTGTCACTGGATCCAGAACAATATCTTCTAGATTACCAGACAATAGTTCTATTTTTACAGCAGAAGCTAACGCCATATTAACAGCTCTTAAATATATTCAAAGACACAAGAAACGTAAACAGTATATAATATATTCCGACTCTCTTTCTTGCCTTCAAGCTATTAAAAATATTTCCTGTAAACATCCACTTTTAATAGAAATTATGGAACTGTATAATACTCTTGCTACTGGCCAATACGACATCGTCTTTTGTTGGTTACCCAGTCACGTAGGTATTTCTGGGAATGTGATGGCCGATCTTGCTGCCAAGGCAGCACTCACCAAATCTGTGACACCACTTCTTCTTCCATATTCAGATTACAAAGCTTGCATTAGAACGTATATCCGCGATCTGGTGCAGAAGAGGTGGGACACTCAAGTAGGTATAAATAAATTACATGAAATAAAACCTTATATCGGTTATACTTACTTGGGTTGTCAGTCCAGATTTGAGGAGGTCATTATGCGACGATGTCGCATTGGCCATACGAGGTATACTCACGAGTATCTATTAAAAGGTGAAGATCCTCCGTTTTGTATCCCTTGTGATGAAAGAATCACAGTCAAGCATGTCCTGCTTGACTGTGTTGAATATTCCATCACAAGGGATAAATATTTTAATTCACGAACTTTGAAGGATCTTTTTAATTCTGTTAGATCTCATTTAATTATTGCATTTTTAAAAGAATTAGATTTGCTAAATGAATTGTAAATAGAAAAATATTTTATGCTTGGAAGTTTGAATTAGTAACTTAGAGTGTTAGTGGCTGTATCCTCGAGGGGGGTTAAAGCACTGTAAAATTATTGTCCTCCTGAGAGGGTACGTAAGTCCCAAAACATTTGAAGTCAAATTTGATCTTCCATTTTGTCTTAGCCGTAGAATATGTGTCATTTTAATTTGTGGCTAATCTTGCATACAGTCACCAGCAGCTGAGGGGATGATGTAAATCCAGCTAGGGACCATGCAGGTAGCAGAAGTACTGTAAGTCCCCATGGCCCCTAGTATGGTGATCTACCTTCAGTTGTTGGTGATCTATATAGCCTGTTTTTATATTGTTTTGTCTGAATAGGAATATTAGTTTTAACTTTTCACGCTAGTTTTATTTCTTATTGTGATGTTCTAGTTGTTTTACTGTCCTTCGTTGACAGGTTTTTATAGTATCCATATATTTCACTTCTGTATTTAAAGTTCTCGTCACGATATGGCTGAGATATTGCCGATGTGACGTTAAATATTAACTCACTCACTCACTCTTCATTCACATTGATAATTGAATTAAGGTTTGAAAGAAATTGTAACACATCACAAAATTAAATTAGTAATAATAATAAAGGTATTCAACAAGTTAGCTTAAAGGGTAGATAGGGACAGTAGATCTGGGTGTATAACTGAACAGAACAAAGAATTCTTATTTCTAATCCACGTGCATGTCCACGTGAGCACTGTGCGTAAATTACATGATGGGTGGGGGGTCCATCCAGCAGAAATATATCCGGATATTGCCTTCTCCTGGCAGGATTTTAGAAAATAACTTATTTGCCACAATAAAGTTTCCCATGAGTGCTAAATCAGGAGGACTCATGACGATCGGGTCAGTCAAAGTAAGGTGGACATGTTTTTACAATTAATCACTGTTAATAATCGCAAGGCCTACATATTGATGCTTGACACTGAGAAAAAAAATAATCAGTGACGCTAATGCGATGAAAAGACCGCTAAGACCATATCTGCCCACTGTTGTCACTTTGAGGACTTACATTCAATCCGCTGAATTCCGCTTTTCACACTCCCCTTTGATGTCGGCAATGTAAACAAATAAACGAATGGCGACAGGATCACGTCCACGCGAGACTATCTAATTGTTACAAAAACAACTCACAACAGGGTGTACCTACCTCTTTTGTTGTAGAACGCGGAAATCTACTGTCAAATGGTCATATTAGATTTATGTTTAAAAAAACACAATGACAAAACTGTGTATTTCCCGTGAGTGTTAGCGAGACGCCATCTTTTTTTGGCGGGTAGGAACAAATTTGCTTTCCTAGCAATTATTTTCAAAACTTTTAAACATAAGATGGCTGCGTCGTGTAAACTTTGCCATGGCCACCTCACTTTCCCCAAAAGCACTCGACGAAAGAATTCGCGACTTGGAGTAGAAATCAGAGAGCGGATGCGAGAAACTCGTAGTACCTCGGACGTGTCAGGTAAGACCAAGGTTTTTTTATTGTCAAATGACGTTTAAAGAATTATTACGTTATATAATTAATGACAGAAATCCGGATAGATTATAAAGTTTATCCCGCAAATGTATATTTTCGCTCGTATTATTTTTAAATATTATCGTAAAATCTAAGAAAAAGAGGCCTGAAAAATAAATTTGTTTCGATTCCATTTCAATAGATCTACATGGTATAGAACACACCAAGCTAACTAAATCTCTTAGTACTAATCGCAAGTATTTATGTAAGCTTAAAGGGGCAGACTTTTGATTTTAGTGCTCGTGTTAATAGTTTGCAAATTTTAACTTTGCAATTCGGTTAACATTTGAACAAAAGGTGTGTGTTGGGATGAATTACGATCTGCATCAGAAAGATCCTCCATATGTAGTGGTAATGTTCACTCATGGGTTTACTGGGTATTGCAAGATATATTTCACTAGTTCAGATATATTTTAAAGAATGATAAAAATGATGGGCTTTTACTTTGGCAACATTTCGGTGTAATTTATTAAATTCAATCCTGGACCATTAGTGAAATGAAATTGTCCACCCCCAAATTCTTTCAGAGAGGTCAGACGTGTGTCTGAACTATTTCAGGCAAACACTAAATTCATATAAGAAACTGTTAGCTTTGCGTTGGATACATTTCAAATTTCATGTACTTTTTCAGTAATGTAATACATATGTGTTGAACATACTCATATATATACCTGTTATATTTAACGTATTTGCAATTGATTTAATCTTTTAGACTGTTGTGAGAAAAATCTTGACACGACTGCTCCTGGGGGAAAAGATCACCCTTGCCTATCGAAGGTATGTGTTTATGTTACTAGGTAACACAGACATAATTTCATTTTGAATATTTCATTAATTCATTTCCCTACGTACGTTTTCTCAAAATGAAAAATACATGAAAGTAACATTTGCAAATGGATTTGAATAGTCGGTAAACTTAATCAGTTTAACATTACACCTGTGTAAAATTGCAATCAAACTGACCCCTTGAATTTACAATGCTTAATTGCTGCAAGGTTATGTCATGTAATATAACTAAACTTCTTTTATCATGATCTTTATGTCAAACTGTTCACTTACCGGTTGCGTAACTTTGGCAAACAGGATGTACATAGAATTTGCACGAAATAACACAAAGGATGGTTAGCCTGTTTTGAAGTCATTTTAAATCATTTAACTACAAAATGGTAAACTTTCAGAACAATATATGTATTCAAAGTGATAAATCTGCAGTTTACTTGGGTGTATAATTTTCACTGACGATTTTAAATTTTAATTAGACATTGTGTTGAATGCATGATTGAATGAAGTGCAAGGAAAATGACATTTGTTTTTATTTCAGTAAAGCCGATGACGAGGACTCTATGAATATAGTAGTCAAAGAAACAAGTGACTATATCACGACCAAGGATGGTCAATAGGATCTTGTAAAGATAATGTTTACTCACCTGCCTGTTATTATAAATAGTTAATGATTTAATTAATAGCGTAAAGACAGGTTTATGGATGTTAACTTCAGTAACCAAGCCAGCATGGATTATATAAATACCTTTGCCTAACAGATGAACTGAAATGTGTGAAACATGCTGTAAAATACTTTCAACATTTTACAGAAGCGCTTTGTAGAGTGTGGCGGAACAGGCGTGATGATCTCAATAGAGAAGAAACTGGAAAGAAAGTGTCACACAGAACAGCAGCAAAAAACAACAAAAGAATGAAATCCGTAAGTATATCTATTCGAATAATAACATTCTTCTCATTACAGTGTCTGATGACAGATTCTAAGTTTCAGAAATATACATTTAAAATGTTTATGGATTATTTTTTTTACATACTTAAGGTATGTAAAACATGGTTCAGATCATTATTTCATAAATCGTAACATAAGAATCAAGTCATTTAATGATGATATATCAACATATTACTACACTTCAGAGCAACAGATTGTGTATCCATAAGAAAATAGGATATATCATTAAATGTGATGAACTGCTTAACTTGTGTTGGGGTGATTAATCAAGTAAGTAATTTTTCATGAAACTTCCATTTTAATAATTTGCAATCCTTCTTGGCTTTATGGTTTACCTGTTGATTGATTTTTGTTTAATATACAAGTAGTATAGGGAATAGGGGTTTTGGCTCACTTTCAAGAAATGTCTCTACAAAGCCTTATTTAGTAAATAAGGCTTTGGTTGGGCCCTTAGATCTTGCTACTATTACCCCTACTACAAAAAGGTTGGGTGTCTATGAAACAGTTTACCGTGTATTGGTTGGAGGTAACACTGTGCCGTACGGTACGATCAATAATTCTTCTCTTACAAACCCCCTACCCGGCCCACCCCTC
Organism: Haliotis asinina; assembly: GCF_037392515.1. Lineage (NCBI taxonomy): Eukaryota > Metazoa > Mollusca > Gastropoda > Lepetellida > Haliotidae > Haliotis > Haliotis asinina. The sequence continues at coordinate 6,544,813 of NC_090283.1, read as the reverse complement.
AAGTAGTACAAGTTAGGTTCGTCGGTTTTCATATCCACTTTATCTATGTTGTAAGTTTTGACTGACCATATAGGATCGGTGGCTCGCTTACGGCTATCGCCCTCGTGTTCCCCCGGCTGGTATAGATACCTCACTAGGGCCCTATCTGGTATCTGTTTCTCCTTCCCACGCAATGGAGCGGCCGACTCTGCAACTACTGATTTTAGTTTGATAGCGTCTGCCGGTTTCTTACCGGTGAGACGGGTGACTTCATGGTTGATTGCCGACACCACCTTGGGTAACCTCGTGACCCATTCAGTCGATCGTTTTCCAGGGGTGGCCATCTCCCTAGCATACTGATGGCCGAACAAGCGCTCAGCTAAAGTCCTATTAAATCTCTCAACTATGGCTTGGCTGCGATGGGCTCCGGCCGTGCCACGTCTGACCTTTGTATCGTGTTTGGCTAGCAGTTGTGACACGGCACCCATGAACTCCCGTCCGGGGTCAACTTGCAGCTCTGTTGGCCACGTCAGCGGACTGCGTTTGTATATGCGTTCGAATCCTCTGGCTACCTGTGCCGAATCTTTCGTGGTCAAGGGTTCGGCTTCCTTGTAACGACTGGCTACGTCCACTACGGTTAAGGCATACTTGTACCTCTTGTCGTGGGGTAGGAACAGTAGGTCTGCCTGGTGAACGCTATTAGGTATGTTAATACCGAACCTCCTTCTAGGCACGTAGCGTGGTGCCGGCAAATAGATCTGCCACAGGGCTTGTTTTTCAAGCCACGCTTTGGCTTCCTCTGGGGGTACTCGCGCTATTTTAGCTAGCTTATCTACTGCGCTAGCTCCTTTCCAGTACCCACGCGGGCTGTAGTAAATAGCCTCAAATTTTTTCATGTCCATACGCGTATGTGTTTATCCCATCAATAGCTGTCCAACGTTTCGTGTCCATAGGCGACAGGGACGTCTTGTTTATAGTCAGTCCGTATATCTTATGCCCATCACTTCTAAGTGTGTTCATTTTATGTCTAAAGGTACGGGTCTTGAACAGGGCTTCCTTGAATCTGGCGTGTTTGATGTTTTGTTTCACCACATACTTCTTAACCCCCTTAGCCTTCCGGATCTCACTATTGTCGGCTTTCAGTATGGAGTACATCTTAGGTCTCAAACCTATGTACTCGGCTATGGGCGTGCCAGCACACTCGTCCTTCATCTTACCTAGGACCTTTTTATTTACCGTACTGTGTAGGGCATGGGTCTTAGGGTAGTCGCTGGTGTCGTATAAATCGAGGTGTTTTTTCATGTCCTCGTACACGTCCTCGGTTCGAATCTCCATCAGCAGGGAATCCGTGTCAGTGTACAGCACTTCACACCTGTCACCGTACTGTTTCTTGAGCTCGTTGTAGTAAAAGTCGTACATCAGGTGTTTGGATAAATCGAGGATGCTCATCCCCACGTAAACAGGCCGGTTGAATTTTATGTGGCTTTTCTTCATGTGTAGGGCAACCAGGTTGTCTGTGAATATCTTACTACGGTTGAATGCCGGACTGGCTATCAATCTCCTGAGCTTGTCTTCCTCACTCGACCGAACCAGCTTCACGGTCACGCGTTTCCTCAGGTTCTCCATAGTCTTACCAAACACCGAGTTGTTCATGAGCTTGTAGAGGTTTTTCTCAAAATCATTGGTGGCTTTTTTTCGTAGGTCTGTGTTCATTCTGATGTAGGGCTCCATCCATGGGCTCTGGTCGAACATGAGCACCCTGTGTATTTTGGTCAGTCTCATACCCAACGACAGGTACAGCTGTAGGTTGCGATAGTGAACGATGTACTTGGTCTTATTCATTAAGTTAGGCACGAGTTTTTCAACGTCTGTCACACGCCCACCTGACAAGTTATGTTGGTACTCAGACATCCAGTCTGGGTTAACCCTCATACGTTCGGGGGCCAGGGGGTAGCTGTTGTGCGATGTGTGTAATTCCTTGGTGTACTCTAAGTCAACCTCGAGGATATAACCTTTGTTCGAATCTGGTGCAACCCCCATAACATCAACGTGGGGTACCCATTCGAATCCCCCTGTAGGTAGATACTGACTCATGGCCCAGCCGTACAGGTTGTTTGCGTCGAGGTAGAGAATGTGATTGGTTGGCTTGTTAGGATCGTAACCTTTCACATATTGATTATTTGCTTTCGCGTATCGTTTGGATGCCATAGAAATCCCACCTCGCAAGCCTTTCTCAATGAATAGGTGCATGTCGGAATCTGTGAGCAATTCCAAATTAACTCCGGTCTTTTTAAGCAAGGCGTCCCACGACAGACCTGGGCTGGTGTAATACCATGCGGGGTCGAGTTTATACTGCTTGAAACACGTCCGCCTAAACGTTTCAAACACGTCGGCTAACAGCAGTACATCTGTCCTCAAGTACAGGTCGTGATAATCACCCAGGTTCTTACAACCCAGTTTATTCCATACGTTAGTCGCGTGCGAGTAATCATCTCGTGAGACGGACGCCTCATTCAGCTTGCTATAAAAGCATTCAATAGGGGGTAGTCTGGTCTCGGTGAACTTGACCCAACTATCCACGTACTCATAGGGGTACACACCCTTCCTCATAAGCAGGGGTCTAGTCTCGGCGTCTGTGTATCGATCGGTGATAGGGAAGGTATTGTTGGCCTTGACCAGACTGTCGAGTGACGACAGGAGGAACTGAAACGAGTCAATGAACCTAAGTCCGTTTAAGCTGAAGGAGATGTATCTCTCCATGTTGTTGGGGATGCACGTTATATTACCATCGATTTTCGCGATGGCCTGCATGATCAAGTGTGAGTCGTACCCTCTCAAGTTGTGAAAGACAACGGGGATGTTTATTGTCTTAGGGTTGATTTTAAGCTTGAGGTTGCACGCGTTGTGAGCGGCGCCTCTATACTTACCAGTTATGTGGCAGTGATCTCTCACCGAATCACCGTTAAGTGGTGAGTCACACACGTGACAGTTAGTGCTACTAGCGTGAGCTAGCCTGTCGACTCGGGTCAGACGCATGGGAGCGATTTTATACAATGCATTCCTAATAATTTTTTCTTCCTCCTGCAAACACTTTAGAAACCTTTCAGCCGCGTCAGGCCCCCTATATACTACCGGAGCTTTCGTTTCCCCGTCACAACGGACGACAATGTATCCAAACGAACAGGCTTTATGCTCTTGTGTCTTGTGGGTGAAGGGAGCCTCGCCGGTGGCACCACTGGGGGTATCCCCCACAACTAAGGCTTCGAAGTCGGCGTATATGATATAAGGCACAGACATTTGGTTCTTGTGGTTACAGAATTTTAGGATATTATCACCTTCCTTAGGCATGTCGACTCGTATGGCCGTCTGCCCCACACCTTGACAATCATCCCGGTGGGATTCTAATAAATCAGCTCGGGTGAAGCCATGTAGACATCGTTCACAGAAGTGGGTCTTTCCTTTGTATGCTGATTGGTCATACAACAGCCTGCTAAAGTGTTTTATCCATGTGTAGTGATACTTGTCACCTCGCTGGATCATGAATATATTGATAACTTGGCGATCCTTCACCGGGCTGACCCTGTGTACTATTGTTGTGTTACCTTCGTGCCCAAAGACATTTATAGCCAGATTATTCTGTTTTTCTACTTTAGTGATCTGGGATATGGGGGTGGGTTCATCTATACCATCCCAATTGAGCCCATCATCTTGGGGATAGCTAGAAAGCCTATCTGAATTCTTGCCAGCTGGAAATAAGGCTGACCTGATAGCTAACCTCAGGCAATCGTTTCCTCTATTCTTAACGTTTACTATGGCATGTTTGTTCCTATAGTAGGGAGGCAAGGCTAGGTATGACCCGCCTCTGAACGGCACGTAGTTAGCTATGTCTAGATAGACATTATCGATTTTATCTACAGCCCACCCGGACCCCAAGTGTGTGTAGCATTCTAGGTATTCTCGTATCTGCTGAAAACTGGTATCGATTGATGCGTCAATGGTCTCTGTATGTGTGGCGACCTCTTGTTGACCTCGGAAGTAAGGCTGAACATACTCAGTGGTACTCCCAACCTGCTTATCGAGCGACACTTTCACTGTGATCTGAAACTTGATACTTCCTAAGTTATTTAGTTCCTGGTTGACCTTATCAGCTATCAGAGGCTTGATATCTGTAATGTCTATGTTTCTATCAACGTGCATGCGCCAACCTCTCAAATAGTTGCCTACAGCGCGCTCAGTGCACACGAACTGTAGGTCAATAGCTCTATTCTGTCGTAATAATTCTACAAGCTGTGGTTTTCTCATACGGGAATACCCACCTAAACCCAAATCGTGTGCCTCGGCTTTCAGTTGTTTTACAGTGGGAGGTTTTGCTACGGGGGCATGTGATAACAATGCGGTTACCCCGGCTCTCCCCAGGTTTGAATAACCCGTGTATCCAAGCTGTTTTGCTTGAGCTTTTAATTGTTTTACTGAAGGAGGGGCTTCTAAACCTAGTAATCTCAACAATGCTGACTTCCGCATTCGAGAATACCCGATGACACCTCTCTGTTTTGCGACCTGCTTTAGCCCGCGTACAGTAGTCATTGTGTTTACACCTAAGAGAACCAATGTCTAATTGCTTCACAGTAAAGGGAGATAACCCTTTCAAGCACTGGAGTCTATCTTGAGCAGTCGCCTACGTTCTTTTATGTAGCCTTTTTTATTCTCGTAGATGAGTTGATGTCTGACTACGTTCGCTCCGTGAGCTTTACATAGACAGTAGTGTCCTTTAACCCCGATACCACACACAGAACACGCGTAGTTAGGACTTCCCATATGGAAACAACAGAACCCCTGATTCCTGCATTTCCTACCACAGGCCTCGGTCTTCCCCATAAGTATGTATTCGCATCGGTATGGAGCGGGTCTCATGTTTACTTATATAGGTATTTTAATTTAATTGCTTCGCAACCAACGCAGTAGCTGCTATACCCAACACTATGAAGCCCAGTTCACGATTCATTTGTCCCTTGGATGGTGTGTAGTACTGAGCGAGTGTGGGTTTATTGAGCGGTTCCAATTGTTTACCAGTTAGTAGGTAGTATTCTTTCATTGCTTCATCAACATCGTTGAATGTTTGAACGGCATGGTTTTCACGCTTGAGTTGTTCATTAATAAAATCGATCCTCTGGAGGCGTTTTTTAGCGTACTCGGCCTGTGCCTTTTGTAAGTTCTCAATAGCGAGATCGTGTCGCTTCCTTTCTTCCTGTATTTCAGCCCCATCTCGTAGTTTCGAGAAGAGGTAATTACTCCCGGAAAATGCCAGGGCATTCACTAACGCCCCACCGACCATCATAGCTATCGTGGCCATCCCTATATTTATTTCATTATATTTTCAGGTATGATCCCTTGTTTTACTAGGATGTCTTTTGTGGCCATCGCCATACCAAGGTTCATTATGAGCATACCCATATTCTGCAGGTTGAAATCTAGCTTGATAGTTGGTTGTTTAAGCACCATTTTAGTCAACCGAGCGTACCCTACGGATAGACTGGCGACCACTGTGGCGTGGTATGCGTCGTTGACGAACGTTTTCCCCTCAGACATTATGTATATGATATAAAATATTAAAATTATAACATGATATGCGGGTCTACCGTGGGGGTGGGGGGCTCACTGTTGGGTGGTGGCTCACTGTGGGAGGGTACCCCCACGTATAACCATGTTATAACCACGGCAGCAGTTACGCCTACAGCCAACAACAGTCGGGGGTTGGTCACTTTATGTTGGTTACACCACCGTTTTTTACCGGCAGCTACTCTCTTAGGATTCTTCTGTCTGGTTACTGTTGGGGGTACCCCCACTGGGGTCACTGGTTCCTGTGAAGGGGTCTCCACCGTCACCTCGGGAGGGGTTTCCCTCACTGGTTCCTGTGCAGCATCCATCTATACTATTATTATTATTCTTTCTCTCAAATTGACAATGTTTTGCCGTGATAATCGCCGCCGTCACTGGAGCCAACAACATACCATATTTGTGGTACAGCCCGCAGCTGATAGAGCTCACGGCGTGTTCGATAAAAGGGTCTTTCTCGAGGTCCTCCCACAGGTAAAGTCGGCGCTCTGGTGGAATGGGAAAGAAGTATGACACAATACCGGTGTATATCTGGGTCATAGCCGATCCTATTGTTTTTGTCATTTCTGCTCCGAGCCGGGACTCGTATCTAGCGTACAGCTTATCGATTTCTTCGACTGACATTTTGTGAATTTTATCTGGAGTGTAGTCTCCAAAGTAATGTTTGGCTTTGCCGCCAACAGCCAACGCCACCAGTTTCTCTTGCTTGTCATCAGTGGGGCCTGCCGGCGGCGTGGGGGAACCCTCCAACGACAATTGTTCGAGCAATTCCTCACACTCCATCTTATAATATAACAAGTAAGATTTAGTTTTAACTATATAATACCCGATGCAGACAAAACACAGAGAAATGAAGGTTAAGTTGCACACGACAAACACTTCAAATATCATAGCTATATACTTAGCTTTGCTTAGCTTTGCTTAGCTTTGCTTAGCTTTGCTTAGCTTTAGCTTAGCTTTGCTTAGCTTTAGCTTAGCATACTATATATGCTACTGGTTGGTCGGTCTTGAGCACGAGCTTAGCGTGTTTAGTTTCAGCGAGCTGTTTCTTCACCCGTTCCCGTTCTAATTTGCTCATCACATCGTTCTCTCTCAAACACTCCTCGAACGAATCCCTGTCCTTGCAGTGAAATAAGGCCACCCATCGCGTCTGCTCCCTGAGGTCTTTCAACACCGAGTTGAACTTCTGCGTTAGCACCCAGACGCTGTGATTTGCATGCCGGCCGGAGAAGGCCAGGTACGATAGCATGTCTCTCTTTTTTGTTATCTCGCGATTAGCGCTGCAGTCGTCCAGTATGAACAGCGTCGGTTCCCCTTTAAATTTCTCGTGAAGAGCTTTCAACCAGTCCTGCAGACGTGTTCCAGGGTCGATTTTGTGTACGTCCGGGTCCGTCATCACCCAAGGTCGCGCGTACGTTTTATTCATGCTCAGAGTAGGGCACATGATAACGATGTTATCGAACACATCCTTGTAGTAACCCTCCAACATATCCAACACGAAAACGGTCTTCCCACAGCCAGTCTGCCCGCACACTATGGCGCAGTGTGGGTCAGTGGGTAGTTGTGGGTACCCCCGGGGGTCTCCCCCATCAGTAGATGGCTTGCACGAATCTCCCATTGTCTATATTAAGTTGCGCGTCCATAATAACGTGCAGATATAATTTCAACTTACCAGCGGGTTGAGCCTTCTTAGTAATCTGGATGGTTATCCCTTCGCTGCCGTTATCTATACGGCGCCCGCTACCGTGCAGTTTATCATCATCCGTGGATCGCATGTCCAACCATAGGGCGTACTTGGTGGTCAGGTATTCACCGATCTGCACAGAGCCGAGGTCCAGGTCCTTTGTTATGTAATCCCCCACTGGTAGCTTTTTTATCTCATCCCACTGCTGGTGTGGTCTCATACCATGACTGAACAGCTGGTTGGGCACACCCTCGATGGTCACTTCCACCTTTTCAATCTCGGGGTTGAAAAACTTCTCGCTGTCCCTCCGGAATGGATCGTAATCCTCCACGGGGACGACCAGGATACCTTTCATCGATCGCGCCGGCACGTTCAGGTTGATATTCCACACAGTGTCGCTCTTATCTCGCACGACTGATCTATGCCTCAGTACGCGATCGTACAGGATAGCCATCTTCCCAGAGTACTGACTTCGAACCTGCCTGGCCAGCTCCGGGCTAGTGACCATGTCGAACTCCAGAGAGATGTTGTCTATGGCATAACTGGCCTCATCACCGTTCGGGGTACGCACTACTTTGCTATAGTCGTTAAACGTGAGCTCGTATTCGAGCCTATCACCCAGCGCGGCCTGGTAAAACGGCGCGTGTCCCGTGAGCAACTCGAAGTCGAGCGGCACGCAGAATCGATTCCCGTATGCTCGAGCGATGGCCTTTTCACCGTCCGATAGCTTGTCTTGCTGGTCTTGCGTGAAGACATACCCTATGCGCGCCCGGGTTGATTTGCTGATACCCTGGTACACATCATTGACTCGTTCTCCCTCGCTTTTCCAGAGATCCCTGTAGCAGTGAAACACGTCGCTGTCGTCGATGCTCAGCACCTCGTTACCGCTGATCTTGACGGTCGTTTTCTTGATGATAGCTCGACCCACGTTCCGCACTAGCTCGCGTTTGTCGTTGTCAGAGGTCAACGTGATATTGAACGCCAGTCGAACAGTGCCTGGTACAATGAGGTCATTCTCACCAAGGTTTGGAAATCTAACCAGCAGAGTTTGATTCTGGTCTATCTTGCTGGGATTGTTGGTGATGGTCACCGACTGTCGCACGGCTCTGGCGCCTAATGGCTCTCTCAATCTTCTGAAAGGATCTAATTTTCTACCGTACATTGTTATATATATAAATAAAATATATTTAAATACTAATGGATGAAGACATAGATATGACGGAGATGCCGGGCGCTAGTGCCCAGGCATTCGATGATGAGCAGGAGACCTCATTTACTAGTTCACCATTGAACCAAGAACTTTTAGCAACAACGGTAGATGATTATTACGAAAGTTTAAGAAGTGATAAATACTACGTTGATCCACAGGGCCGATACCTTGATAATTTTTTTATTGATACAAAGGGTGTTCTACGCCTTAAGTCTAACCCAGAGGTTGACCTCGTTAACAAGCGCAATAAAAAAACACTGGCCTTGTCAACTCTAGCCAGACGCCATGGTGTCGAATTTATCCGTGAACATCTAAACATGCATGATTACGTTGGTACAATACCTAAGGCCGTTGTTGAAGATCTGCAAGCTACCAGATCCCACCTCACCACTAGAGATGAAATGACACCACAGCGTGCTACAGAAGCCTCGGACAGCATAGAAAAACTGTTGAGCACCTACTGGGACAAACCGTTACCGGGGTTTGACTTTCCGGTAAGGGAACTGCGCGGCTTAGACGAAGCCGTGAAACGCGTGCGTGGAGAACTCGTGAACAACATGGGGAAACTGAACGAAATCGACGAGCACATCGCTAGGGAAAAAAACAAACTCAACGAAACTGAAAACGATGATATGAAGCGTCGTATCAATGAACGACTACGTGATTTAGAAGACGAGAGACGTACACGATTGGAATCCGCTTCCTCGAATCGTGAACAGCTTCGATCCCAGATCAGTCGCATTCGGGAAACAATCGATAGAATACTGAACGAGGATACAACTTTAGCCAACAGGATTCGGATATTATTCCGGGAGCAAGGGATCACCATCGCCAGTATCCTGACTGCATTGGGTTTCATCATATCAACCCTGGTGGTGTCACTGGTGGGAGGAACCCCTGTGGGGCCTACCGGCGGCGGGGGAACTCCAAGTGGTGGTGGGGGTGTTAAAGACTGGATAAAAAAACTCGGGGAAGGCCTAGCTAAACTGGCTGGTAAAGCCGCCGAAGCCCTTCCCGGCATCCTGGGTAGCATCGTCTCGTGGTTGTTGAGCGCTCTGTCTAAAACTGCCATGTGGCTCAGTCAAAACCTGTGGGCAGCCATCGTCGCCGTGGCGGGTCTGGTGTACGTAGCGGCTAAGAAATCTTTAACCAAATAAGTCCCAAAGTTACCCCACCAACCACTAGGGCTGTTTTATTATCAATATGCTGCTGATAGGGGGGTACCCCCACATGTATATGGGGGTGTGTGGGGGGTACATGAACTTTAGACTCCGGGGGTGGCGCCACTATACCCTTTTCACGTGGTGGGATGTGTGGGATATAGGGGGTGTTAATATCGGGGTTGATACCCAACTTTTGGTCCGCCGTGGCTATGACTATTTTGTTGTTATAACCCACCACTTTTTTTATTCTCAGTTGCATATCACTCGGAGCCATGTACAACCCCACGCCGAACACGTAATTGACTTTCGATCTGGCGTATTCTAACACGTTTTGGTAACGGTCGATGGCCCTCGGGAGATCAACTGGAGAATTGATAGCATCCTCAACGTTGGAAACGAATTGTGTCTGAGCGTCGTAAGCAGTTCCCTTACCGAGGATGTTGGAACGCGTCATCGACTGCGCACCCAACAGCGCCCACACGTACGTTCGAATCGAGTCGTTCAAGCGTATTGTACCAGCACGAGTGAATCCTTTCGATGTTTTTGAGATCATTTTAGTCCAGGCTGTGGCTGCATCAGGATTGGTTTGCTTTATACAGCTGACATGGATCTTTTCATTCGTTGTGGGGCCTGTAAATGTATGACGGTTTGGGTTGTATGAACCATCTTTAGAACCGGCATAATATGTTCCGGACCTGTAGAAGTACACGAGAACTATACCGAGACCATGGTTCACACCAGGAAGGCGAAAGTCTTTATTCGTTGGAATCTCAAACTCCCCAAAAACACGTTCATAAGCGCGTCTATCATAGGGGTTATTCGTCATACTCCACGCTTTATCTTGGGGAAGAGGAGCACTTATTTCCTTCAATATTCGTCTCGTTTGATAATAAATATGAAACAAAATAACCGCCTTACTCAGTTCGTCTATACCGTAGTCTAGTGTCACACCCGACCCTGTCGTCGCACACCACACAGCAAAGTTGAGTTGGTTCTGCCAAAACTGCATTGGGTTTTGATTCCAGTTTACCACCGCCTGCGCGTTATTAACGGACACGACATAGTTTTCAAAGATATTAATAAAGGTTGTTTTAAACCCCGTACCATCTGCATTCACCACGATTTTCAAGTGTGCTAAATCCATATTATAATATATAAATTATATATTATAATATGTACATAACACTTCCATGAATAACGAGCGGTGAGGCCGTTCAGCTGACGCACGCGATCGATAACACGTCAGGCCAACTCGAAGTCGCACTCTGCGATATCACCTACCTACCGCAATGGACTAACATCAACGCCAGCAACAATAAGCTGTTCGTCAGTGGAACTCGCAGTCAGATAACTGACGGCTACTACAGCGTGTGCTCTCTAAACGACGAGGTCTTCAAACCCCTGGGAGCCGAACTCAAGATAAACGACTCAAACGGTACAGTGGTGTTAATCAACAACGGAAGAAACCCCTTAAGGCTAGGCCGACCATTAGCGAGGATACTCGGTATGTCTCCTGACGAGATAAAACCAACAACAACCGTCACAGGCACGAAGTTACCCGACCTAGTACCGTACCGAGAGCTGTACATTCATCTCGATCAGGTGAGCACAACGTATAACATTCAAGGAGGTCACCCTTCCACTATACTAAGAGCAGTGCCGGTGAAAACTGAGAAATACAACGACGGTAGAACCGAGTCGTTTTCACCACGGCAGTATAAGAGATTAACCCAGGGCAACATACCTGAGCTGACAATATCGGTGTTAGATATAAATCATAATCCTGTAAATATAGCATACCTCAGCTTAACGCTTCATGTAAAATGACCAGCGCACAAGGGCCCGGAGTGAAAAAATGCGTCAATATCGGGCTCTCCGACCTCGGAGACACGCGCGGTTTCGACGCTCCCGGAGTAGATGGTAAATCGTACGCCTTGCAACTGAAAAACAACATTTACAAACGCGTTGAAATCCCCTCCGGTGGAACCCTAAGTGATATGATAGATACCACAAGAGCAACAGTCAACACTAAGTACGCCCTTGTCAACACCGGTGATAATAATTGGATAATATACCCATCGTTCGGTGGTAAACTGTTCGACTTAGACGATGTTGAGAGCACTACCGTCGTCCAAAACAAACCATATATGCTCGTCTTCACCGAAGATGACAAGTGGGTGTTGTTACCCGATAACGACTGGTTTCTCAATATTAGACTCGTCTCCCCCTACGTGTTCACTGATAACAAAGACAACCACCTAAACAAAGTCGTGAACAATGGAACCCTGCCCGTGGCTTACGTCCCAACTCAGAGACGTAGCATAGTCGTCAGCCCAGTCAACACTATAGCAGCCCACATGCTATCGAGTAAACCAGCCATACAAAACGTGAAATTGCAGTTGGTGTCTGAATTCGAAGGTGTGGTCACTATACTAGAGGATCTACCGGCAAACTCAACACTGATCATCAAAGTCTACCTAGGGGAACCATCGGGGAATGATGTCGAGATCGTGAAGGGGATCAAACTCGGGTGGGGCAAACAACATCAGTATCAAGTTTGCAATGTTTACGTGCGGGTGGGTGTCGACTCCAAGACCAGTCTGCAGGGGGTCAACGTGATCGTGGAAAACAAGATATCACTAATCAATATCTTCCTGCCTAACAACATACACTTCATGGGTATGAAGTTAACCCCTGAATTATTATCAGAAAACCAGTTGGAAATTATATCGTAATAGTATAATAATGACCAGTCATCATCCCAACACTACGCTTAACGACCTAGGAGATATGGAGGGATTCGATCAGCCTGGTGAGGAAGACACCTTATATATCCTGCACTTCAAAGACAACGTGTACAGACGGGTGTCGTTATCAGATTTTAAAGAGCCTAAATGGTTGATCAACTTAACACTCACCTCACCTTATATCACATTAAAAGACGAGTGGGGGGCCATCTCTAAGATTAGGAATAACGGTATCTGGGCCGGGGATTTCATTTTTGAGGATAAAGCAACATCCTCGATAAGTCTTCGTGAAGGAAAAAATAGGTTAAGTTCTGGAATAAAAAATAAATTAACATTTAGCAGTAAGTTTTTATCCCAGTGGCATCTTGATAAAATATTCCCCCCCTACACACTCATCATAGAAGTCTTCTTTTATGAAAACACCTCAAGAGTACACCAATTTTTACCCGGGGTGTCAATACACTGGTTTGACGAACACCAAGACCAATATTGTCGTATTGTTATACAACAGGATACCTCCACGGGTCCTATAAACCACTTAATAACACAGCAAAAATAACTTGGTTTCCGTTCTTGCGGAAACCTGATGGATACTGGGTAATGTAGGTTTCCGCTAGGTTTCAGTTTCAGGAAACGCGCAATGAGAGTTTCCGCATAGTTTCCACAACTGAAACTAACAAGTCTTAGTTTCCGTCATGTTTCCGTCAACTGAAACTGTAGTTGGAAGTTTCCATTTAGTTTCAGTTTACTGAAACCTTTATAGCTGGAGTGAGTAAGTTTCTGGTCTTGCGGAAACCTTGTGGATCTTGGGTAATGTAGGTTTCCGCTAGGTTTCTGTACAAGGATGATGACAATGAGAGTTCGGTTAGTTTAGAAAGCTGAAATATGTTGTATTATCTTGTTATATTTATTACATATTTATTTGAACAAAAAACAAACGCTGGAAATATTATGATCCAACTGTTTCATTTCTTAGAAAAGCTCACATTTTAATGCAACAGGGCAGTTGCAGTAGTACACAATTCGCTGTATTAAGAAACTGGGGCGCTCAGAGAAGAGTAACAGAATTCTCTGCACACAAGCATTGCTCAGGAAGTAGGCACACTGAATGAAGACGAGCTAGCCAGTACACAAAGTGCTTTGTTCTTCTGTAGATGTTTGTTGGTGTATGCGAGTCCTGGTTAATATCTGGCGAAACATCTGAATCCGAATCAATCAGGCTCTCACATTGTGGTGGTAATAGCTCGCAAACCTTGAATGTGCTGTTAATATCTTGGTCACTGTCAGTGTCTGGAAAGGAAAAGGACATTGAGTTTGAATCATCAATTCAACTGAGAGACAATTCAATGAATGAAACACAGCAATATATATGATAATGCAGATAACATGTATTACAAATATTAAATACGTACTACCATTTGCTCACTTTCAGTTATTACAGTTACATGTATGATACATACATTAAATATATTAAACATGGATAGCAAAGTGACAGTGCAAACTCGATTTTTAGTGAAATCTAAAAATTCTTTGATGACTAACCTGATGAAACATTTGTCATTCACCCGAAAAATCTTTACAAACTAACAAACATCTTGTTACGGAGATGGAGATAACGTGTTTTTCTTGAAACAGACGTCTGGCAGTGAGGACAGAAAAGCCGTATTTCTCCTGGAATTTAAAATATATGTATATATTATGCTTGAATCCGTGTACAGTTACACTTTGAGTGAGGTCAAAAAGGTTTGTTGTATGTATTAACATAGTGTCAGCTTCATTATAAAGCTATATGAATAATATTATTATAAAAGAGTTTCCCTTACCGGGCATCATTCTCCGAGTTTGTTGGTCCACAATCCATATCTGTAAATCAAATAACTGACACAACGATTCTTTCAGAAATATGAAGCTTGAGGTGTGATGATAATGTCAATGCATTGTAGGGCTAACACATGCAACATGTACTGATGGACAAGGTTTTAATGGTTATAAACCAAATATCAAACCATGAAACTGATTAACTGGTACAACTGGATACACAGAACTGACACAGAACATAAGATACTAGATAATTTGATGAACTAATAAATGTATGATGTGACTTGGTTGAAATATTTCTGGAGTACAGATTATATGAATAGATATAACGAAGACATATATGCGGAATATCTCTGGGTACCCATATTAAAACAAATATTGTAGAAACCAACCATATTTCAGAAACGTATTCCTCGTGATTTTAGGCTGTTTTTCTTGACAATTACTTGTCGCAATGTCCACAAAGAACTGTGTCCCTGCAGCGGGAGTGCCACGAATAGTCTACAGAAATTATGCATGTACAAATCATAGCCAAAGGTCAGTGGGATTGTGTTTCATTCTTCATTCACATTGACAAATGAATTAAGGTTTCAAAGAAATTGTGACACATCACCAAATTATATTAGTAATAGTAGTAAAGTTAACTTAAAGGGTAGATAGGGATAGTAGGTCTGGGTGTATAACTGAAAAGAACAAACAATGTTGTGAGCACAGTGCGTAAATTACTTACATGGTACGTGGGGGGGGGGGGGGGGGTCCATCCAGCAGAAATATATCCGGATACTACCTTCTCCTGACAGGATTTTAGAAAATAACTTATTTGCCACAATAAAGTTTCCCATGAGTGCTAAATCAGTAGGACTCATGACGCTCGGGCATGTTAAAGTAAGGTGAACATGTTTTCACAATTAATCACTGTTAATAATCACAAGGTCTACATATTGATGCTTGACACTGAGAAAAAGCAATCAGTGACGCTAATGCGATGAAAAGACTGCTAAAACCATAACTGCTCACTGTTGTCACTTTGAGTACTTACATTCAATCCGCTGAATTCCACTTTTCACACTCCCCTTTGATGTCGGCAATGTAAACAAATAAACGAATGGCGACAGGATCACGTCCACGCGAGACTATCTATCTGTTAACAAAACAACTCACAACAGGGTGTACCTTCCTCTTTTGTTGTAGAACGAGGAAATCTACTGTCAAATGGTCACATTAGATTTATTTAGAAAAACACAATGACAAAACTGTCTATTTCCCGTGAGTGTTAGCGAGACGCCATCTTGTTTGGCGGGTAGGAACAAATTTTTTTTCAAAACTTTAAGCATAAGATGGCTGCGTCGTGTAAACTTTGCCATGGCCACCTCACTTTCCCCAAAAGCACTCGACGAAAGAATTCGCGACTTGGAGAAGAAAGCAGAGAACGGATGCGAGCAACTCGGAGTACCTCGGATGTGTCAGCAGAGACCATCTATTATATGGTCTCTGGTGTCAGGTAAGACCGAGGGTATTTTATTGTAAATAACGTTTAAAGAAATATTGCGTTAATGAGAGAAATCCGGATAGATTATAAAGTTTATCCCGCGAATGTATATTTTCGCTCGTATTATTTTTAAATGTTATCGTTAAATCTAAGTAAAATAGGCCTGACAAATAAGTTTGTTTATATTCCATTTCAATAGATCGACATGGTATAGAATACACCAAGCTTGTATTTGTAAGTAACTATCTTAGTACTAACCACAAGTATTTATTTAAGTTTAAAGGGGCAGACTTTTGATTTTAGTGCTCCTGTTAATAGTTTGCAAATTTTAGCGTTGCAACTCGGTTAACACTTGTACAAAAGATGTGTGTGTGTGTGTGTGTGTGTGGGGGGGGGGATGAATTACGATCTGCATCAAAAAGATCCGCCATATGTAGTGGTTCACTCATGGGTTTACTGGGTATTGCAAGATGTATTTCACCAATTCAGATATATTTTAAAGAATGATAAAAATGATGGGCTTTTACAATGGCAACATTTCGGTTTAATTTATTAAATGCAATCCTTGATCATTAGTGAAATGAAATTGTTTACCCCCAAATTCGCTCAGAGGGGTCAGATGTGTTTCTGAACTATTTGAGGCAAACACTAAATTCATATAAGAAACTGTTAGCTCTGCGTAGGATACATTTAAAATTTCATGTAATTTTTCAATAATTTAATACATATGTGTTGAGCATAATCATATATATATACCTGTTATATTTAACGTATTTGATTTAATCTTTTAGGCTGTTGTGAGAAAAATCTGGACACGACTGCTCCTGGAGGATCACCCTTGTCTATCGAAGGTATGTGCTCATGTTACTAGGTAATTTCACTTTGAATATTTCATTAATTCACTTCCCTACGTACGTTTTCTCAAAATGAAAAATACATGAAAGTATCATTTGCAAATGGATTTGAATAGCCGGTAAACTAAATCAGTTTAACATTACACCTGTGTGAAATAGCCATCAAACTGACCCCTTGATTTTACAATGCTTAATTGCTGCAAGGTTATGTCATGTGATATAACTAAACTTCTTTTATCATGATCTTTATGTCAGTTGTTCACTTACCGGTTGCATAACTTTGGCAAACAGGATGTACATAGAATTTGCATGAAATAACACAAAGGATGGTTAGCCTTCTTGGAAGTTATTTTAAATCATTTAACTACAAAATGGTAAACTTTCAGAACAATATATGTATTCAAAGTTATAAATCTGCAGTTTACTTGGTTGTATAATTTTCACTGACGATCGTTAATTTTAATAGACATTGTGTTGAATGCATGATTGAATGAAGTGCAAGAAAAATGACATTTGTTTTTATTTCAGTAAAGCCGATGACGAGGACTCTATGAATATAGTAGTCAAAGAAACAAGTGACTATATCACGACCAAGGATGGTCAATAGGATCTTGTGAAGGTAATTTTCACTCACCTGCCTGTCATTATAAATAGTTAATGATTTAAATAATAGTGTAAAGACAGATTTATGGATGTTAACTTCAGTAACCAAGCCGGCATGGCATATATAAATACCTTTGCCTAACAGATGAACTAAAATGTGTGAAACATGCTGTATAGTACTTTAAACATTTATTTTCAGAAGCGCTTTGTAGAGTGTGGCGGAACAGGCGTGATGATCTCAGTAGACAAGAAACCGGAAGTGTCACACAGAACAGCAGCAAAAAAAACAAAAAAACCCAAAAAGAATGAAATCCGTAAGTATATCTATTCGAATAATAACATGTAACAATTCTTCTCATTACAATGTGTGACAGATTCTAAGTTCCGGAAATATACATTTAAAATGTTTATGGATTATTGCTTTTTACATTCTTAAGATATGTAACACATGATTCAGATCATAATTTCATAAATCATAACATAAGAATCAAGTCAGTTAATGGTGATATATGAACATGTTATTACACTTCAGTGACTTCATGTCACTTCAGAGCAACAGATTGTGTGTCCATAAGAAAATAGGATATGTCATTAAATGTGATGAACTGCTTAACTTGTGTTGGGGTGATTAATGAAGTAAATAATTTTTCACGACACTTCCTTTTTGATAATTTGCAATCCATCTTGGCATTATGGTTTATCTGTTGATTGATTTTTGTTTAATTTTCAGAAAATTGCACTGCGCATGAAAAGCCTGAAAACTATTGACTGGCCAGATCGACGAAAGGAAAGGGTTTCAACTATACTTACCTTGGAAATGACTTCACCAGTTGTGAGTGATGAAGAAGATGCCAATTCATTGCTCCCTTACCCCTTTACCTGGGAATCTAAACTCAAGATGTCTGCACTGGACTCAGCCACAATTTTCAACGCCACCACCAAAGCTAAGGCCAACATGAAGACCAGGATGCGGCATCCAACCACAATGATATCCGCTCAAGGATGCCCAAGTGGGCTAGTAAATAGCTAATCGATCACATGAACGTAATTTTATCTGTGATCAATTAAATTTGAATTATTCTCAATGTAAAACTTTAATAGTTTTGATATTCTGATTGTATTTCAATTAATACAATTTTATTCAATCTTAATTTTTATCTATTTTCCAAGAGACCTTTATTTACTTTAAATACATTTTTTGTACTTTCTATGTAACCTAAGTTCTTTATTGCATTTTATTTCATTGTTGTATTGTATTGCATGGTGTGTGTTATTATATGTTTAGCATTGACTGACTGGGGTGTGTTTTTCTGTGTTAGCGTGAGGAGGTGCAGGAGGAGTCAAGGGATGCAACTGTTATAGCATGTTTTTAGAAATATTTTTGTCATAAGTGACAAATATTGATCTGTTATCTAGTGCTATATCTTTTTATTATTTATTAGATAAATGTTTGATCCATATTTGTCTGAAAATAAAACAGTGAATCTTATTGTATCTTTTGTTTTTCTTTATGTATACGTGATGATTGTACACAAACTCCTTATATTGTCTTTGCCAACCAGGAGTAACAAGAATGTTATATGCAATGACACACATTGAATGACTCCTGTGAACCCGAGTAAATGAAATGCTGTGGAAAGTTTTCTGGCAACAGAAACTCTGCGGAAACCTGATGGAGTCTTGGTAACTGAAACTCTGCGGAAACCTGATGGAGTCTTGGTGACTGAAACCCTGCGGAAACCTGATGGATCTCTAACTTAACTGAAACTCAACGGAAACTTGTTGGAGCATGGGTAACGGATACCGTGCGGAAACCCTTAGAAAGTGGGTAATTGACAGTTTCCGTCATTGCGGAAACTCAGTGTAAAAGAACGGAAACTCACTGGATTCTTGGTGGAAACTTAAGTTTCAGTCCACTTTCCATCAGGTTTCCGCACTGCGGAAACCAGGTTATTTTTGCTGTGTAAACCTCAGTGGGGTTTTTATTACAACAGCAAAATCTATTAGCCTCTCACCTATTACCCTGGGTAATCTAGAACTTGTAGGCTTCAAATTCATTCGTGAATTATTAACTGAAACCCAATTAAAATATCTTTCATAATATATATTATAGGATGGGTCTGTACCCAGTCGTAGAGGAAGTAGCGAAGACGTTGGAAACCGTAGATGGGTTCCGCTTGAGGCAGTTATGTGATGTGAAACGTCAACTAGAACAAGACCGTGACACGCGGAAAGCACTATGTAAGAAGTACAATAGAGCTTTCAATATCGTGGACGGGGCTGACACTACCCTTATGGCAACCAGCATGGGACTAGGGGCGACAGGCGTTAGGTTGTTAACCACCATCGTGGCTGCACCTATAGTGCTAGGTTTTGAAATAACAGCTGGGATAGCGGGGGGTGTTAGGGTTGGCGCTTAAGTTGGTATCACGCACACTGCATCGTAAGGCATTGAAACACGACGAGATCAGGGTTCTGCCCGAAGCAAAGCTGAACACAGTGAGTGAGCGTATTTCCACGGCACTCTCTGATAGTAAGATCTCAGAAGAGGAGTTTCGTTCAATCCTCTCTGAACTCAAAAAATATAACGGAATGAAACAAGATATTCGATCCAAGTCTCGTAAGTCTGCTATCAGCGAGGACGAGAAAAAAAAGTACATAGAACAGGGGATACAAAAAGCCCAGCAAGCCTTTATTATGAACACCAAAGAGATCGTAGGCGGTTCACGTTAAACTGTTTCATCGATATAAACATGACATAGGCACAAACGTTAAGTAGTAGGGGAACACGAGGGCGATAGCCGTAAGCGAGCCACCGATCCTATATGGTCAGTCAAAACTTACAACATAGATAAAGTGGATATGAAAACCGACGAACCTAACTTGTACTACTTGAGGGGTGGGCCGGGTAGGGGGTTTGTAAGAGAAGAATTATTGATCGTACCGTACGGCACAGTGTTACCTCCAACCAATACACGGTAAACTGTTTCATAGACACCCAACCTTTTTGTAGTAGGGGTAATAGTAGCAAGATCTAAGGGCCCAACCAAAGCCTTATTTACTAAATAAGGCTTTGTAGAGACATTTCTTGAAAGTGAGCCAAAACCCCTATTCCCTATACTACTATACATTTTCAGGAAATTGTACTGCGCATGAAAAGCCAGGAAACTATTGATTGGCCAGATCGACGAAAGGAAACTATACTCACCTTGGAAATAACTTCACCAGTTGTGAGTGATGAAGAAGATGCCAATTTATTGCTCTCGATGCCCTTTACCTGGGAATCTAAACTCAGGACGTCTAGTAATATGGGCTAGTAAATAGCTAATCGATCACGTGAACGTAATTTTATCTATGTTCAGTTCAATTTGATTTATTCTCAATGTAATAGTTTTGATCGTAAAAAAATGTTCTAATTTTATTTCAATTAATACAATTTTATTCAATCTTAAATTTTGTCTATTTTCAAAGAGACCTTTATTTATTTTAAATACATTTTTATTTACTTTCAATGTAACCTAAGTTCTTCATTGCATTTTATTTCATTATTGTATTGTATTGCATGGTGTGTGTTATTATATATTTAGCATTGACTGACTGGGGTGTTTTTCTGTGTCAGAGTGAGGATGACAGTCAAGGGGTGCAACTGTTATAGCATGTTTTTAGAAATATTTTTGTCATAAGTTATAGATCTTGATCTGTACTCTAGTGCTATATCTTTTTATTAGATATGTGTTTGATCTATATTTGTCTGAAAATAAAACAGTGAATCTTACTGTATCTTTTGTTTTTCTTTATGTATACGTTATGATTGTACACAAACTCCTTATATTGTCTTTGCCAACCAGGAGTAACAAGAATGTTATATGCAATGACACACATTGAATGACTGCTATGAACCCGAGTAAATGAAATGCTGTGGGAAGTTTTCTGGCAACAGAAACTGCGGAAACCATGTAGGTCAGTTTGTAACTGAAACTCTGCGGAAACCCGATGGAGTCTTGGTAACTGAAACTCTGCGGAAACCTGATAGATTCTCTAAATTAACTGAAACTCAACGGAAACTTGTTGGAGCATGGGTAACGGATACCGTGCGGAAACCCTTAGAAAGTGGGTAATTGTAAGTTTCCGTCATTGCGGAAACTCACTGGATGCTTGGTCAAAACTTCAGTCCACTTTCCATCAGGTTTCCTCACTGCGGAAACCAAGTTATATTTGCTGTGAACCTTGTTATGTGCACGATGCTGTGTGATACACCCGTGTTACTTGTGTAGTCACCGTTTGCCCATCCACCTCAAACCATTTCCATGTGAACGCAGCATTTATATTGATATGCATTGTTAAGGAAACATCAACACCCACATACATGAATTGATATTATGAGCCCTTATATACCATTATGGCCCAAATACTACATGCGAGAGACATCTTATCGTGTTCTACTGCTTATCATATATCACTTGAAGTGTGTGACATCTTTTGTCAGTCATCTTACAGAAAGTTCTTTGTTTTGAAATGTATCCAATGGGAACGGGAATAAACGCCTGTTTGGAAGCCGAAAGTGAAATTAATAAATCATATCCCTATCACAATTTGCATTTTCACAAAACAATCTTCATAAAGCCGTCTTGTGACTGTAGAATACGAATAAACGGAACAGAACGAGGTGTTTGATTTCTTTCGCGTACTGGGATATATGAACAATGATTGGTTTCCCTAACAAGCCGTACGCTTCAAAACATACCACTCTCTATCTCATGACAAGGATGACTTGATACGTACGAGACAGTGTATCTAAAGTATCTGCAGCAAATAATTAACATATTATCATACGGATGTTCAGGGAAACAATTCGATGTACGGCTCCAAACGCACCACAAGCATGTACTTTTGTGAACGTTTCGTTTTTAACATTATCAATATTTAGTATGATGACGTCGGATTCTTGCGTGGTGATACCTGGTGTTTGCGTTATATCCCGTAATACAGGTCGATCTCATCACCAACACACGAAGAGGAAAGCGAATTGTTCATTTCAGGACAAAAACGAAAACAACAATATTAGAAGAAGAAATGGAAATAGACACTGGACGTGACTGTGCATGATCTATCATACAGCTTTCGAAACAAAGGTTTAGGCATTAAATGTTGGGGCAATCACCAACCATCTTTCAGCAAGACGTATAAGACTCTTTGAAATTCTCACCGAAAGAACATGTTGAACTCGCTTAAAAAGTTGTGCAGTGTAGACACTAATGTGAAACTAATTAAGAAACAAAATCCTTTGACTGTGTGTTCAATCCGTTGACACAAGCGTCATCAGGCAGGTTTAGACTCTGGTGTATAAAATGACACAACTTCGATGACCGCTGCATTATCATTTGTGAATAAATGGTTTAACACTGTTTTGGAGTCTGTTTCGACAGACAATCAAAAATGATTATTTTCTGTTATGGACTATTTTTCATGGATGAACAAGTCATTTCACATCGTATGCTTCTGCCGCGTGGTATGATAATTTATGATTATCGTCCTTATCGATCAGGTGAATTATTAACGTCTGAAGGATGTGTTTTGAAACTTCTTGTTGCGTTATTGACGGTTTGAACATTTACACCACTAACACAATACACAAAAAACGTGTTTTGCTTTTGTGGGAATCAACGAAAAGAAACACTCTTTTGGTAATGTTGTTAAAATATGTAAAATATTTTATAGATAAAGTAATCAATCTGTGTATCTTTGCAAGTCAACAAAGCCATAGTGATTTTCTACCAGGAGACAATTAATCAGTCTATAGTTGCTGCTTGATACAATATGTATATCCAGTTAGAACTAAGCTAGAAACTGTATATGAATGCTTATGCTACTTTATACGCTGTTTGTATTCTGACTTTGCGGTAGATGTTCCATCATTAACTCAATGTGCAAAAAAGTTTTGCCAGAGCCGGAAATGTAATCTCTGGTGGGAATATTTACTAGGAATATGAACATAACAGAATTCATCGAATGAAACGCATAATCAAGTCTATCAATTCATCAAAAGTATTCGCTACATTTTTACCATTCATATCACAATGTTTCACGTTTGTCCCTCGGGCTTTTTGTCTTGAGCGAGTGAGTTAATATTTAACGTCATATCGGCAATATGTTAACCACATCGTTTAGTCTAGAGGCTAAGTCCTGTAAGACGCTCAGAAAGAGTTTGTTTAACACCTACTACATAAAAAGGTCTGCCTATACAGTTTGACCCAAGAGGGTATACTGAACATTTCTAGGTACTATGTATTCCCAAATTATATTGTATATTAGAAGTAAAAGGTCATTCTTTTGTAGTTCCGCGACAGGAAAATGCCGGTAAATGTTCAAGAGAATGTGCTACACTGTGTCCCATGACTGCGGAGAAGATTAATTTCATGATACCATATAAACACATAGGAGAAAGAAAAATGATGTGCTTTTTTGAAAAAAATTCTTGTGTTCTTGAAATGAAAATCTGGTAAACACCAACATTTTCACCTTCAATATTCTGAGTAGTCATCAAATGAAAATATTATATACATCGCTACAGCGGCTGTGGAAAAAGACGATTCTAGCAATATAATACACCAAATTGCATTTTTATTTATTTTACCACGATGATAAAAAACCCAATCTTATTTTGAAAATATTCTCGAATAAATAGAATATTTGCTTCAGCATTTTTTGTCACAATCTGATGTATGAGTGAGTGAGTGAGTGAGTTAATATTTAACGTCACATCGGCAATATTGCAGCCATATCGTGACGAGAACATACGTGACAAAAAGAATATATATCCACATTATGAAGAACCTGTCAACGAAGGACAGTAAAACCACCAGAGTATCACAGTTATTATTAAAACTAGTGTGGAAACTTAAAAAAATAATAGTGTCACTATTTGGACAGCACAATATAAAAACAGGCCATAGATCGCCAACAACAGAGGGTAGATCACCATACTAGGGGCCATGGGGACTTACAGTACCTCTGCTACCTGCATGGTCCCTAGCTGGATTTACACCATCCCTCAGCTGCTGGTGACTGTATGCAAGATTAGCCACAAATTACAATGACACATATACTACAGCTAAAAAATATGGAAGATTAAATCTGATTCCAAATGTTTTGGGACTTACGTATTCTCTCAGGAGGACTATAATTTTACGGTACTTCAACCCCCTTCGAGAATACAGCCACTAACAATGTTATCTGCAAATTCAACTTCCAATCATAAAATATTTATCTATTTACAAGTCCTGAAACAGATGTAATTCTTTTAAAAACGCAATGATTAAATGACAACTAACATTACTAAAAAGATCCTTCATACTTCGTGATGTGAAATATTTATCCCTTGTGATGGAATATTCAGCACAGTCAAGCAAAACATGCTTGACTGTAATTCTTTCATCACAAGGGATACAAAACGGAGGATCCTCACCTTTTAACAAGTACTCATGTGTATACCGCGTATGGCCAATGCGACATCGTCGCATAATGACCTCCTCAAATCTGGACTGACAACCCAAGTAGGTGTAACCAATATACGGTGTTATTACATCTAATTTATTGATACCTACTTGAGTGTCCCACTTCTTCTGCATTAGATCATGGATATAAGATCTAATTGTAGCTTTGTAATCTGAATATGGAAGGAGAAGTGGTGTCACAGATTTGTTGAGTGCTGCCTTAGCAGAAAGATCAGCCAGTGTATTCCCTGAAATGCCTACGTGGCTGGGTAACCAACAGAAGACGATGTCGTATTGGCCAGTAGCAAGATCATTATACAATTCAATAATTTCAATTAAAAGTGGATGTTTACAAGAACTATTTTTAATAGCCAGAAGGCAAGAAAGAGAGTCGGAATAGATATATTTTGTTTACGTTTAGGGTGTCTTTGAATATATCTGAGAGCTGTTAATATGGCGTTTGCTTCTGCTGTAAAAATAGAGCTGTTATCTGGAATTCTAGAAGATATTGTTCTGGATCCAATGACAATGGCACAAGCCACAGCACCACCATCCTTGGACCCATCTGTAAATAAAGATTTATAATTGCTATATTTATGTTTCAGTTGATTATATTCTTGTTTATATTGTAGTTCATTTGTTTCTGATTTTTTAAATTTAGTTAATGTTAGGTCAACTTGTGGCTTGACCAGTTGCCAAGGAGGAGAAGAAAGAAGACGGGAAGGGGCTATATTATCCAGCTCAATGCTGGCAGCAGAAATAAGTGGTTTTATTCTGAAACCAAGAGGCGGAACAAGAGAAGATTTCTTATTGTATAAATCCTCATACAGAGGATTGAAAACACAGTTATACGCAGGATTTGACTCATTGGAATATAGTTTTGTTGCATATTGCAAAGCTAATTTTATACGTCGCTGCTCAAGAGATGGTTCATCAGCCTCGACATACAGGCTGTCAACAGGTGAAGTTCGAAAGGAGCCAAGACAAAGTGTTAGACCTTGATGATGGACAGAATCTAATAGTTTTAAGCTGCTCTTGCAGGCTCCACCATATACAATTGAGCCATAATCTAGCTTCGACCGGACAAGCGATCTATACAGGTGTAAAAGGGTAGCTTGATCCCCTCCCCACTTTGAATTAGACACGACTTTCAATAAATCAAGTGCCTTCAGGCATTTAGTTTTTAGGGATTTGATATGTGGAAGAAAAGTTAAATGAGAGTCAAAAATCAGACCTAAGAACTTTGCCTCCTTGACAACTGTGATGGGAGTGCCATTTAAAAACAGTTCTGGGTCCTTATGTGGTTTATATTTACGGCAAAAATGTATGCAATTAGTTTTTGATTTAGAAAATTTAAAGCCGTTCTCAAGACACCATTTATCTATTTTCTTTAAACATAACTGCATTTGCCGTTCAATGGTATGCATATTTTTCCCCCGACAAGAAATATTAAAATCATCCACAAATAATGATCCATCGATTGAATCGTTTAAAACTTTTGATAAACTGTTAATCTTGATACTAAATAAGGTCACAGACAAAATACTGCCTTGTGGAACACCCTGATCCTGACTGTAATGATCAGACAGGGTAGAACCCACACGGACTTGAAATTGTCTGTCATTTAAAAACTTGGCTATAAATTTAGGTAAACGACCTCGTAATCCGAAGTCATGTAAATCTTTTAAGATGCCATATTTCCATGTGGTGTCATATGCTTTTTCAAGATCAAAAAAGATAGACACTGCATGTTGTTTAGTAATTAGAGCGTTTTTGACAAATGATTCTAAACGTACTAAGTGATCAACGGTACTTCTGTTTTTACGGAAACTACACTGAATATCTGTGATCAGATTATTGGTTTCCAAGTACCAAACAAGTCGATTATTAATCATGCGTTCCATGGTCTTGCAAACACAGCTGGTAAGCGAAATAGGTCGATAGTTCGAAGGATCGGTATGATCACGTCCAGGTTTAGGGATAGGGACTACTATAGCATTATGCCATGAAGAAGGAAATTTCCCGGAAGTCCAAATATCATCAAAAATGTTTAACAGTGTCTCTAAACATGATTCCGGTAAGTGTTTCAGGAGCTGATAATGTATGTTATCAGCTCCTGTAGCAGTATCGCGAGCTTGTTCTAGAGCAGTAAAGAGCTCATGAACAGAAAATATTTCATTGTAATCTTCCCCATTATCTGAATTAAAATTAATAGATTTCATTTCCTGTTGTTCTTTATATTTTTGGAATTGAGGTACATAATTCGATGAGGAGGAGTGTTTGGCTAAAGTTTCTCCAAGTTTATTTGCAATAACAGATTTACTAGTTAATAATGCATCTTCGGCTTTGAGATGTTTAATGCAATTGTGAGGGCCCTTACCTTTTATTTTCTGGATCATATTCCATACCTTTGATATTGGTGTTCGGGAATTTATTTTCGACACATAATTGCGCCAGGATTGGCGCTTACTGTACTTAAAAGTACGCCGTGCCTTAGCATTTAAAATTTTGAAATTATTCAAATTATGGACCATGGGGTGGCGACGGAAATAACGCTCAGCTTTCTTCCGTGCCTTCCTAGCCTGTTTGCAGTCATCTGTAAACCATGGTTTTCGGATGTGTGGAACTGCAGAAGATTTAGGGATACACTTATCAGCAATGTTTACTAGTTCATCAGAGAAATCTTTTATAGGATCAGGACTTTCTAACAAAAGTTCAGATTTAAGTCTGCTACAACACAACGTTTGATACAAAGGCCAGTTAGCCTTTTTAAAGTTCCATCTGGAAAATGGGGTAATATCAGATGGGTTCACAGGTGTTAGAATTGTAGGGAAATGGTCACTTCCACAGAGGTCATCATGAACTGACCATTCAAATTCATTCAGTAGGTTAGAATCCGTGATTGATAAATCAAGTGCAGAATAAGTTCCTGTACCCGGATGTAAATAGGTGTTAGAACCGTCATTAAATATGCATAAATCATTATCTGAACAGAACTCTTCCAATAATTTACCTTTAGCATTTGTAGTTGTACTACCCCAGAGAGGGTTATGGCCATTTAAGTCTCCCATAATAACACAAGGTTTGGGTAGCTGGTCATACAGAGATTGAAGGTCTGTTTTCTGAAACGTTGAAGACGGAGAAATGTACAAAGAGCATAAGGTAAATGCAACGTGTAATGTGAGACGTACTGCAACTGCTTGAAGATTAGATGTAAGTGTAACAGAGCTATGAATTACATTCTGATTGACTACGATAGAAGAACCTCCAGTGGCCCTATCGCCAGGAGGATAAAAATAATGATATGAATTGTAATGGCGTAAGTTAATTTTGTCTGTTTGCTTTAAATACGTTTCCTGCAGACATAAAGCTGATGGTTTAAAGTCCTGGACCAATAATTGTAAGTCGTTAAAATTTGTCTTAAATCCCCTACAATTCCACTGAATCAGTGTTTGAGAATGAATCATCTCTTAGGCGGCTTAACTGGAGATCTGCCTCGCCCATTTCTTTTAGGCGACAAACTAGCAGGTCTACGATGGATGCTTTCTGAGACATCCATCTCTTCAAGTGATCCAAACTTATTGTAGACTTTGATTGGATCATCTGATCCTTTAGGTAGTCTACCCGGTAGATTAGATCGAAAAAATGAATCTGTTTTATACCTTGTTGGAGCAGTTTGTCCTTTTCCAGAATGTGTTTTTGATGGCTGTGAATGGTTCGTGGAAGGCAGTTTAGTTGTCACAGTAGGTGTTTCACGTGTCATAGAAGATGAAGATTCAGAAATCTGTGTCGATGGAATTTCAACAGTAGTCTGGGTAGCAGATTCAGATGGCACGACTGGTTGAGGAGTGACAGAGTTCACCCACGTCAAATCTGTCTGGCACTGAATTGATGCAGTCGATGTTGAGACTGGGCGTGTTTTTGTTACAGATGCATATGTCTCAGTCTGTTCGTTATTTGGCACAAGTTTCTTTGCTTCCAGGTAAGTGATGTTCCTTGTGTATTTTAGTTTGTTGATTTCCATTTCTCGTTTCCAGACTGGACACGATTTACTGGAGGAAGAGTGAGGACCAGAACAGTTCTTGCACTTTTTGAAATCACTCTTACAATCTTCTGTGACATGACTAGTTTCACTACAGTGCGCACATGTGATACTATTTTTGCAGAAATTCACGCCATGGCCAAACTTTTGACATTTAAAACACCTCAAAGGATTCGGAATAAACATTTCAACATCAATTTTGCAATATCCTGCTTTGACTGATTTTGGTGCTGTTGGAGACGGAAATGAAAAAAAGTACGTATTTGTGTTGATAATTTCGGTACCCTGACGTCTGGTAAACCTTTTAACAAAGGTAACTCCCTGGTCTTTCATTTCACAACCAATATCCAATTCAGACATATCTTCAAAGAGTCTGTCTCGATCTCTTATGATACCTCTGCTAGTGTTGAGAGATCTGTGTGGAGAAACCTTTACAGGGACGCCAACAAGTTCATCGATTGACATCAAGTTAGTTGCTTGTTGTCTTTTAGCACATTCAATAAGGATTGACCCTGTTCTCAACCTTTTGATATTTTTTAAATCACCTGCTATCCCTTGAATGCCCTTAGCAACAGCAAATGGGTTCAGTTTGATTGGGGTTTTGTCAGGTGTTTCCAGCACCAGGAATCTAGGCCAGTACTCCACTGATTTTGAAATGACAGAAATATCATCAGTCTCAGCATCATTTTCAAGCGTTCGCTTTGTTTTTTTAATTGGGGTTTGAAAAGCCATGATTGTATGAATTTAGTTTCGTCAACCCTACTCCCCACCCGCCACCGAGTGCCAATAAAGGCAGTATCCTGTTGCCTGCGGATGTCCAACAGGCAGATACTAGGGATATAGGGATGATATACACCAGCAGAAAGATCTACCAGTTTGGCCCATGAGCCATCGCCTTCTGGCACCAGCATCTAGGCAATTTTTCAAATTTGACAATATATGTATCATATTAAATATATACAAGTTACAAAAGAGATCAATATTGTGTATCACAAAATCAAGCCAAACAATGATAGAGCAATAATAGTTTAGTGCTCAGGGCTTGGCATGACCAGCCGATTGGTTGAACCGGGCCCATTCAACCTCCCGTCTAGTTGAAGTCAGGACCGAAGTGGTGTGTTCAGCAATAGGAACAATGGTGCTGCTCCCATTGCCCTCAACCACCAGGATCCCATCCTCCACCGACACAGGGCCGCAACCCACGGCAGACGGGTTGGTGGACCAGATATCCCCCCGGGTCCACTACGGGGGTGTCGGCGAGCTCTTAGCATTACCCAGCACCCACCACGAGGAGGTGGCTCGCCACGGGTGCCCAATCTGATGTGTCTCTGAAAGTGTAAGTGAATGTGAGCAAATGACTGGTCACTTGCCTGGACCTTGCCAAATGTGATGGGAAAAAGCAGATGATCAGAATGTTGAAAAGACACTGTTCCATTTGATTAAGTTCAAGTCATAGACAGATGTTTTGCTGAGTAAATTATTGCGAAATCCGAGGTTTATGGTGTTGTTCCAAGCAACATTGTACCTGGTATCTTTGTCCAAGAGGATGCAGATGATGGCTTTAGTGAAGAGAAACTTAACGGAAAACACACTGCACATGCTACAACTATGGTTCTATATAAGAAAGGTCACTTTGGCCCAACAATCCCACGCATGTTGATCACTCTCAAAAGAAAGCAACTTAGATGAATGGTCTGAAAGTGTCATTACATTTGGCAGCGTCATTGCATTTGACCTTGCAGTCTTTGTATAACCAAAATAAGTTAAATGCCGTCTTCCAGACCCTGTTTGCTGACATTTTCATACACATGGGTGTTTTCACATTGTAACCAACTTCCTTTCACTTTTGGATTAAAACATGAAGAATCAGGTATTGAAAATTTTCTCTTTTAAAATGGTTTTCATGAAAGTGGATCAGTCACTTCATATCGGAATGGCAAGTTCTGCAATCTGTTGATGGAATCCCCTTTTGATTTGTGAGTGAGTGAGTGAGTGAGTGAGTTAACATTTAACGTCACATCGACAGTATTGCAGCCATATCGTGACGAGAGCATTCTTAAAAAAGAAATCTATGTATATGATAAAATCCTGTCAACGACGGACAGTAAAACAACTAGAATATCACAATAAGAAATAAAACTAGCGTGAAAAGTTAAAATAACATTCCTATTCAGACAATACAATATAAAAACAGGCTATATAGATCACCAACAACTGAAGGTAGATCACCATACTAGGGGCCATTGGGACTTACAGTACTTCTGCTACCTGCATGGTCCCTAGCTGGATTTACATCATCCCCTCAGCTGCTGGTGATTGTATGCAAGATTAGCCACAAATTAAAATGACACATATTCCACGGCTAAGACAAAATGGAAGATCAAATTTGACTTCAAATGTACCCTCTCAGGAGGACAATAATTTTACAGTGCTTTAACCCCCCTCGAGGATACAGCCACTAACACTCTAAGTTACTAATTCAAACTTCCAAGCATAAAATATTCATGTATTTACAATTCATTTAGCAAATCTAATTCTTTTAAAAATACAATAATCAAATGAGAGCTAACAGAATTAAAAAGATCCTTCAAAGTTCGTGAATTAAAATATTTATCCCTTGTGATGGAATATTCAACACAGTCAAGCAGGACATGCTTGACTGTGATTCTTTCATCACAAGGGAAACAAAACGGAGGATCTTCACCTTTTAATAGATACTCATGAGTATACCTCGTATGGCCAATGCGACATCGTCGCATAATGACCTCCTCAAATCTGGACTGACAACCCAAGTAAGTATAACCGATATAAGGTTTTATCTCATGTAATTTATTAATACCTACTTGAGTGTCCCACTTCTTCTGCATCAGATCACGGATATACGTTCTAATGCAAGCTTTGGAATCTGAATATGGAAGAAGAAGTGGTGTCACAGATTTGGTGAGAGCTGCCTTGGAAGCAAGATCGGCCATCACATTCCCAGAAATACCTACGTGACTGGGTAACCAACAAAAGACGATGTCGTATTGGCCAGTAGCAAGAGTATTATACAGTTCAATAATTTCAATTAAAAGTGGATGTTTACAGGAAATATTTTTAATAGCCTGAAGGCAAGAAAGAGAGTCGGAATATATTATATACTGTTTACGTTTCGGGTGTCTGTGAATATACTTAAGAGCTGTTAATATGGCGTTAGCTTCTGATGTAAAAATAGAACTATTATCTGGTAATCTAGAAGATATTGTTCTGGATCCAATGACAGTAGCAAAAGCAACTGCACCACCGTCCTTGGACCCATCTGTAAAAAAGGATTTGTAATTGTTATATGTATGTTTCAACTGATTATATTCTTGTTTATATTGTATTTCATTGGTTTCTGATTTTTAAAATGTAGTTAATGTTAGGTCAACCTGTGGCCTAACCAACTGCCAAGGGGGGGGGGGGGGGGGGGGGAGGAGGAAAGAAGACGGAAAGGAGCTATATTGTTCAGCTCAATACCAGCAGCAGCAATAAACGGCTTTATTCTGAGCCCAAGAGGTGGAACAAGAGAAGACTTTTTGCTATACAAATCCTCATAAAGAGGATTGAAGACACAGTTATATGCAGGGTTAGATTCGTTAGAGTATAGTTTTGTGATATATTGTAAAGATAATTTGATACGGCGTTGTGCAAGGGATGCTTCATCGGCCTCAACGTAAAGACTGTCAATAGGTGAAGTTCTGAAGGACCCAAGACAAAGTCTTAGACCTTGGTGATGGGCAGGATCAAGAAGTTTAAGATTGCTTTTGCAGGCTCCACCATAGACAATGGAGCCATAATCGAGTTTCGAACGGACCAGTGATCGATATAGGTGTAAGAGGGTAGCTTGATCCCCTCCCCACTTTGAGTTGGAAACAGCTTTCAACAAGTCAAGAGCCTTCAGGCATTTAGTTTTAAGGGATTTAATATGAGGCAGAAATGTTAAGTGGGAGTCAAGAGTAGGCCCAAGAACTTGGCCTCCTTTACAACTTTGATGGGAGTGCCATCTAGAGATAGTGCAGGGTCCTTATGTGGCTTATATTTTCTGCAAAAATGTATACAATTAGTTTTGGATTTAGAAAATTTAAAGCCGTTTTCAAGACACCATTTATTTATTTTGTTTAAACAAAGCTGCAGTTGCCGTTCAATGGTATGCATATTTTTCCCACGACAAGAAATATTAAAATCATCCACAAATAACGATCCATCAATTGAATCGTTTAAAACTTTTGATAAACTATTTATCTTGATGCTAAAAAGTGTGACAGGCAGAATACTGCCTTGTGGAACACCCTGATCCTGATTGTAATGATCAGACAGGGTAGAACCCACTCGAACTTGAAACTGTCTGTCATTTAAAAAGTTGGCTATAAATTGAGGTAAACGACCTCGCAAGCCGAAGTCATGTAAGTCTCGTAAAATACCATATTTCCAGGTTGTGTCATATGCTTTTTCGAGATCAAAAAAGATAGACACAGCATGTTGTTTATTAATTAGTGCGTTTTCAAGAAATGATTCTAAACGCACTAAGTGATCAACAGTACTTCTGTTTTTGCGGAAACCACACTGTATATCAGTTATAAGGTCATTTGTTTCCAAGTACCAAACAAGTCTATTATTTATCATGCGTTCCATGGTCTTGCAAACACAGCTAATTAAAGAAATTGGACGATAATTAGATGGATCCGTATGATCACGTCCAGGTTTAGGTATTGGTACTACTATAGGGTCACGCCATGAAGAAGGAAATTTACCTGAAGTCCAAATATCATCAAAAATATATAAGAGCGTCTCTAAACAGGACTCCGGTAAGTGTTTAAGGAGTTGATAATGTATGTTATCAGCTCCTGTAGCAGTGTCATGAGCTTGATCAAGAGCAGTATGGAGTTCATGAATAGAAAATGTTTCATTATAATCTTCCCCATTATCTGAATTGAAAGTAATAGTTTTCTTTTCTTGTTGCTTCTGATATTGCTGGAATTTTGGTACATGATTAGAAGAGGAAGAATGTTTTGCAAGGGTTTCACCCAGTTTCTTAGCAATATCTGATTTATCAGTAAGCAATTGATCTCCATGTTTAGGTCGATGGACAGTAGATTTAGTACCTTTACCTTTGATTTTCTGGACCATGTTCCATACCTTGGACATAGGTGTCCGGGAATTTATTTTGGATACATAATTTTGCGAAGATTGGCGTTTGTTCTGTTTAAAAGTACGCCGTGCTTTAGCATTTAAAATCTTAAATTTATTTAAATTATGCACCATAGGATGGCGACGGAAATAATGTTCTGCTTTTTTCCTTGCCTTCCTAGCTTGTTTGCACTCATCGTTGAACCACGGTTTTCTTATGTGTTGAACTACAGAGGACTTTGGTATACACTCATCAGCTATGGAATTCAGTTCATCAGAAAAGCATTTAATAGCATCGGGAACGTCAATAAAACGTTCAGGTGTAAGTTTTTCAGCACACCCTGTTTCATATAAAGCCCAGTTAGCCTTTTTAAAATTTCGTCTTGATGATGGAGGAACATCGGATGGAGTTACAGATTTTAGTACAGTAGGAAAATGGTCACTTCCACAGAGGTCATCGTGGACTGACCATTCAAATTCATTTAGTAGTTCTGAATTTGTCAATGACAAGTCGAGAGCAGAGTATGTCCCTGTACCAGGATGTAAATATGTGCTGGAACCATCATTATAAATACATAAATCATTGTCAGAACAAAAGTCCTCCAACAATTTCCCTTTAGTGTTTATATTTACACTACCCCAGAGTGGGTTGTGCCCATTTAAATCTCCCATTATAATACAGGCCTTCGGGAGTTGGTCATAGAGAGCTTGAAGATCAGTTTTGGCAAACGTCGAAGACGGCGAAATATAGAGCGAGCATAGCGTAAACGCTACATGTAAAGTAATTCTCACTGCAACAGCCTGCATATTAGTATTTAGTGAAACAGGGCTTTGAATAACGTTTTGTCTGACTAGAAGGGATGACCCACCAGTGGCTCTATCACCCGGAGGTGCAAAAGAATGATATGCATTAAAATGACGTAGGTCAAATGTATCTGTTTGTTTTAAATATGTCTCTTGGAGACATATCGCTGAAGGTGTAAAATCCTGGACTAATAGCTGTAATTCATGTAAATTAGTCCTCAATCCTCTGCAGTTCCACTGTACAATATTATTGGAATAAACTATCTTTTTGGGGGATTTATTGGGGATCTACCACTCACTCTTTTGGAAGGCGACAAGCTATGTGCCCTAGAATGGACGTTTTCAGAAACGTCCATGTCTTCAAGAGACCCCTATTTGTTAAACAATTGAATTTTATTTTGTGACCCTTTAGGAGCTCTGCCACTTTGTTGTTTTGAAGCATCAGGCTTAGGCTTCGGTTTACCTTTCACAGTATGTTGATTATCAGCTGTTGATTGAGATTTTGAGTGTGACTGAGATGATGATGATTTGTGATCAGAAGACGACTTTGAGCTACTAGGAAGTGATTCCTCAGTCTGAGATGACATAGCAGGGTATAAAAGCTGTGGAGAATCGCAATTTATCCAAGTCAAGGTAGTTTGGCATCCTGTGGATGATTTTGTTATTTTAGAGGTAGACTCCGATGATGTTTTTGCTACTGTAGCGTAACTTTCTGGAAGATCAGACCTTTTAACCATTTTTTTTGCCTCAGAAAAGGAGATATTTTGAGTAAACTTTATTCTGTTTATCTCCATTTGTTCTTTCCAAATAGGACACTGTTTCGAAGAAGATGAATGGTTGCCTGAGCAGTTGGTGCATTTTTTGAAATCACCACCACAGTGAGCACACACAACAGACAATGTGCAAATATTCACACCATGTCCATATTTCTGGCATTTAAAACACCTGAGCGGGTTGGGGATGTATGTATCAACTTCTATGTTACAATAGCCTTCACTGATTTCGGAGCATTTGGACATGAAAAAGTGAAAAGATAGGTATTAGTTTGAAATGTTTCATTGTTTTTTCGGGTTGAAAAGCGCTTCACATACAGCACACCTTGATCTTTCATTTCACATGCTATATCAAGTTCGGTCATGTCAGCAAACAATCGATCACGATCTCTGATGATACCTTTACTAGTGTTCAAGGTCTTGTGAGCAGAGACCATGACCGGAATGCCCACAAAAGATTCAATACTCATCAGATTAGATGCTTGCTGTTTCTTGCTGCACTCAACTAGTAGCGCACCCGAACGTAAGCGCGGAATGTTCTTAACATCCCCAGCAATACCTTGAATGCCTTTAGATACTGGAAAAGGGTTCAGCTTTAACTGGGTCTTGTCTGGAGTCTCAATAACAAGGAAACGTGGCCAATACTCAATCGATAGAGACGGTCTGTGGTCAGTATCAACAGGATCAATTTCAAGTGGACGCTTTGTTTTTTTGTCGGGTACTTCATAAGCCATGGTTGGTGCCATATTATTCATCATCCGAGCTCCCCACCCACCATGGAGTATCACAAGGACAATGCTAAAGCAAGCGGGCCTCCAGCTTGCAGCACCAAGGATACCCGGATGATTTACTCCAGTAGAAGAATTATAAATAATTAAACTACCAGATTGGCCCATGAGCCATCGCCTTCTGGCATAAGACTCTAGGCAAAGTTCATATTTGAATTCACAATCAAAACTTAGAGATCAACAGTAGTGCCAAAGCCGAAATTCAAAACAATTGCAAATCAAATCTGTGCCAAAGACACATACACAGTCCATGCACAGGGCTTGGCATGACCAGCCGATTGGTTGAATCGGGCCCATTCAACCACCCGTCTGGGTGAAGTAAGGGCCGAAGTGGTGTGTTGGGCAAATGAAACGCAGTTAAAAGCCCATCTGCCCTCAACCACCAGGATCCCGTCCTCCACCGACACGGGACGCAACCCACGGCAAACAGGTTGCCCAATTTAGTCGCCTCTTACGACAAGCACTGGGGTGCTGTGAACACATTCTGTCCCGGGTCCACACGGGAGAAGAGCACTTAGCGTTACCCAGCACCCACCACGAGGAGGTGGCTCTTCATGGGTGCCCAGAGACTTGGTTTTAAAACTCGGAAACACACTTCCTATCACCGCTCATAAGACCCGCCGTCCTGAACCAGGCTCTGGGGATCAGTTGATGCTGCGCCAATGAGGACAATATCCCTTTCTCTTTCAACGTGCGATTTTATTGCCACGAATTTACCTCCCGAAAACCCGAACCGGAACAACCGGGTAATACAAAAATAGATCTGAAACAGCGAAACGAAACCCATATAATGGCGCAACCACTTCTTCCTCTCAGATTGAGAAAATAGTCACTGAAAAGGTATATGGTAAGACATATGCTGCACGGATTCAAACAATATGGAAATGAGTTTAGCTCATGATCCAGGCTCCAGAGGTCTGCCATGCTGGGGCTCTGCGGGGACGGGATGACATCCTGAGGGGCGTGTTGTCATGAGGGGCAGTGTTCTCAGGTTGTTGAGTAGGCTCAACTGCAATTGATGGCTCATCTTCATGAACCTCAATGTCACAGAGTTCATCATAATCGATGTCGCTGTTAAGGGTAGGTAAGTTAGGTAGAGGCTAAGAGTTTTCTCCAGTCGGGTATTCCCGTTCGATACCCCTGACGGGTCCAGTGGGTGATGAAATGGTAGGCTTCACATGGTAACAATCTGATGGTCGAACAGTATACAGTTTAGAACGAAACTGTGACCTTACGAACTTCCTGAGCTGGCATTTGTCTTCTGAAACTCCACTGACCAGATACTTGTCCCTGGCATGTGTCTTTTTTCTCTCCCCTTTCAGGAACACAAGGTCACCAACTTGAAATGTTGTAGCATCCAGATGGGTCTTCCCACGAGCTTTAGATTTACTGCTATGTGGGTGGTTCATTGTTCTGGCAAGATTCTGTTGACTGTTCTCCAGTTAACTGATCACATTGTGTGAACACTTCTCGGGATGACAATCCACCCTTTCGGATTCTAGAATTCAGATTGCCAGTGGCTAAGGCGAGGTCAATTGAAGACAAAGGACCGCCTTCAGGACGGAGATGTAAGCATTCCATGCGAAGTTCCTCAATGGCACGTTCTGCAACCGGGTTTTTGTTGACATTTTTTGGAGAACCAATTTCCAAGTGGATAGCATATGTCCTCAAGATTGAGTCAATGGCGAGAGAAACAAAACCTGGTGCAGGATCAACTCATATTGTGGTATCGGAGTCACCAAGATGTCTGACGCCAGCACAGAGTGAGATGATGGCACTGCGCAGGTCGTCGCGGCGTTCACTGTCGATAAAGCATGTAAGTGTGAATGACGACACGATTTCGCGAAGGACAAACACAAGTTGACCGAAACGTTTCATAACGTCAGCTGCAAAGGTAGTGCCTACAGACACAGGTTGGGGGCTGCTAGATTGTGGGTAGAACTGGTTAGGCACGGACCTCAACGATACGCAGTGATGACAAGATGAATCAACAGCCTTCAAGCATTTGTCCAAGTCCAAAGCAAAGAAGTAACGATTGAACAGTTGTCTGGTTTGAAATGCAGATGGATGATTGAATCTGATGTGTAATGCTGTAAGGAGACCATCCAAAACAGCCCTGGGAACCACAATGCGCCCACGCACAGACTGGAATGGCTG
The DNA here is from genome assembly GCF_037392515.1 of Haliotis asinina. Classification (NCBI taxonomy): domain Eukaryota; kingdom Metazoa; phylum Mollusca; class Gastropoda; order Lepetellida; family Haliotidae; genus Haliotis; species Haliotis asinina. Next base: position 6,506,448 of record NC_090283.1, on the reverse strand, counting down.
ACTAGCACGCACTACCAGCAATCCATCCGAAGCAATAGATGCCACTAGACATCGGGTACATCGGTGTGCCTCTTTGAGGGGCGAGTACCCTGATAAAGGTGGGAGTGTGCCCGTCTGAGGTCCGAACATTCGTGTTGAGTCGCTTGCCATGCCGCGCGGTTTGTGAAAGGCATTCATGCACCACCCTCTACAACATCTTTAACACTCAAACTTCGAATAGCTGATTCTGCATCCTCCTGGATGAATTTGCACACCTGGCAACTCTGATCAGAGCACGAACTTGGATGACGGCTGCAGTAGTCTGTGGGGATATTGTTCACTCCAGATATGTGGTTCACAGAGACGTTGTAGCGACTGACTGTTGACAGAAATATTGTGACTCTAGAGCTTGCAGAAAACTCACCTCTAGTCAGTTTGTTGCAAGCCTGCACACAAGGACGGCTATCAGTCAGTACCTGAGCCTTTTGAGTTGAGGTAGTGATAAATGGAGAAAAGTGTTTTACAGAGGATCCAATAGCCAGAGCCTCCAACTCACAAGGAAGCCATGGCACTTGATGAGTCTTCAGCTTGGCATTGAAGAAGCCAGCCAGTAACGGCTTGGTATCACGACAAGCATACAATGTTCCCGCTATACCGTGATTCTTTGATGATGCATCTGTGACAATGCACAGAGTATCTCTTGGTCTGGGAATAGTGATTGTCTTGTTATCTGACAAGGCAGCTTTGGCCTTGTTGAATGCACAGTGCAGATCATCAGTCCAGCAGATCTTGTCTTTTGATTGTTTTCCTGCTGTGGCCTTCTCTAAAGGTTGAAGGAGATCTGCATATCCATGAAGCACACGACTGAGTGTCTTATAGGCACCAACAAAGGAGCGCAATCCCTGTACTGTTGGAGGTGGTGGGACCGAGGACAGTGCTGCAATGCGATGTTTACTGGCTGTAAGAGTTCCACTGGACCAAATCCAACCTAGTATGGTTGTGGATTTGGGGCAGATAACAGTTTTGGTTGCTGAAAGTCTGAGATTGTTTTCTCTTAAGGCACACAATACGCGGCGCCAGTTGTATAAGACCTAGTCGAGGCTGTTCCCACCACAGAAAAGATCATCGGCCAATTTTGCAACACAACCTTCTTGAATGAGAGTGCCAAGGACTCGACACATGAGTTCCTCCAGGTATGTTTCAGATCCAGGCATACCCATGGCACAGCGGGTGTATACTCTGATGCCTTTGTATGACGTCACGACTCCACAATAATTCATTGATGCTCGCGACAAAGGAATTTGATAAAAGGACTTCAGCAAGTCTGTTTTGATGATGTATTTCCAGTTTCCAATGTCTCGCAATACATTGTCCACATGTGGCATGAGAGATGGCTGAGGCTTACAATATTGACCTACCTCACCAAATGAGGTTACCAATCGAAATCCACCTGCAGGTTTGCGAACCAGAAAAGAGAGATTCAGGTATTCTACAGTAATGTTCACTTGTTCTGGAGTAGCAAAGATGCCCATGTTTTCCAGTTCATCAAATTTGTTTTGAAGTTCTGTCAACTTCTCTCTGTTGTAGTGAGGTAAGCGTCCTTTCCTCCGAGGGGGCAGTGTAGGACCCATGTTCACCACAGCTTCAAGAGGCCCACTTGTTCCGTTGTACTTGGATACACTAGGGTTGAAAACTTCTTCACACTCTTCATGTAATTCTCTGAAGGCACCACTGAAATCCGGTGGTAAAATGTTGTCAGGGTCAATTGTTACTGTGGCTGAGTAGGGTGTTGTAGATGACTTGCAATGTGTCCCCATGTGTCCTATGTCATGTTCCAGCTGACTTGATGCCGAATCAACAGCAGAGATGCTCCGGATTTGACAGATATGTTCATTCCTTTTCAACAATAGGGGCTCATTAGTTGTGATAGTAACCCTTATGACATTACCAACCGAGGACACCTCCTGTACATGTGGCCAGGCCATTTCCAGTTTCAGCCTCATGTTGCTGGGGGAATCGAATCGTGGCTCAAGTGCCCATGATGCATCTTGCTGGAGCACGTCGGGAGTAACAAGTTCCACATAATCCCCAGGTAGCACTGTTTTCTGATGTGGGGGACCGCGTGGAACATAAGCCTGGGCTCGTCTTCCTGTGACATTACTGCAAGGTTGTTGTCCATAGTAGACGATAGTTTTACCACCAATTACAATCTGTTTCTTAGCAGGGCGAGTTGCAATGTCATTACTAACGAGGAAAGGGTTCCCGGCTAATACGTCGACATCTAGTTGCTTCATGACCAGAGCATCAAGCTGAAATGTGTCGTCGTTCCTGGTCAACTGACAGTGAACTTCTCCCACTACATCCAAGGGTGTTATGCCATCTGCTTGACGAGCCATCTGCGAAGCCGGGCGTGTTGGAAGTTTGATAGCCTGGGCAAAGGAAGCCCTGACCATGTTTGTTGTAGCACCTGTATCTAGAGTCAGCCTTACAAGGTGTTCGTGATAGAATGTATTGAGGAATGATGACTGGATGACATCGACACGACCAATAACAGGTTGGTCAAGCAGGACACAGTGGTCCTGGTCGTTGCTATCAAAAGTCCCCTCACCATGTACTGTGTCACCCTGCTCAGGGTCATCAACATCCACAAGACGAGAGCGACCATACATCTGTCGTCTGTCAATTTCAGGTACATATCTGCAGTCCTTTAAGTAATGAGTGTTGTATGCTGGTCTGCCTGCTGTCTTGCACAAGATGCAGACTTTCTGTTGAGTCTTGAAATGGTTACTTCTAGATTTGTCACTAGAAATAGCTGCGGCTCTCATAGCTTTCGTGTCCTCAATGCTGTGAAGCTCACCCATCAATGAAGAGATAGCCTGGGAGATTTCTGGTTTCAAAGATGCAAGTGTCTGATTCCTCAATTCAGCACCATATTTTTGCTTCACTAGCTGGGGGAGTTGAGGATGGATAAGCTGGAGCCATAACACAACAACCATGTTTTCTAGTGTCGGGGTCAGGTCTTCATCTTGGTCAATTTTTTCACCATGGTGAGTGATCTCAGAACGATTGGTAAGTAAATTATCTTCTATAAAAGCCATCAGACGCTGGTAGAGATCTTCATAGCGCTCATTAGGCTGCATCTTGATGTCAACAAGGTTGAGAAAATTAGCTCCAGTTGATTGGAATCCGTAGTGGAGTCTAATCTTTTGCTAGATATCTCGTACAGATGTGGAATTCTTGATTATTGAGTTCCTACTGATGACTGTACAGTAATTAGCTATCTGCCCAAGCATAAGTTCGGGGTGTATGTTTTTCTGTTCAGCCGTTTTGCGCCGGTTTTCCTGTACATCATCACCATCAGACTGCAATCCTTTCAATGGGTTAGTTGCAGTTTTCTTCAGCCAAGTGCTGCCGTCAGCGAGAAAGGGAGCAAAATTTGCATCTAAGGATAAGATATACACTATATTCTGCCTCCAGTTTTCAAACGAGTTAATTGTCTCATTCCTTGTGAGTTGCCACTGCTTCGGGGCTCGGAGGTTAGCCATGTCGCTGAGATTTCATGAGCGCTTCTGTAAGTGAGGCTACACATGACCTGAAGAACCGATGCTTTGATAACGGATAAATTCGAGGTTGACGCAACTGTACCTGATATGAGAGGGTAAGCGAACTTGTATCGTGATCTCTGTGTATTGAAATCCACACTAGCGTAGGTTAAAACCGCTGCCACCACGCCAATGAGGACAAGATCCCTTTCTCTTTCAACGTGCGATTTTATTGCCACGAATTTACCTCCCGAAAACCCGAACCGGAACAACCGGGTAATACAAAAATAGAACTGAAACAGCGAAACGAAACCCATATAATGGCGCTGACGCTTGAAAGGAAACAATACCTTGAAAAGCAGGGCATCTTCCTCTGTTTTAATCGAAGCGACAGTTTGCCCTCCGATCCCACGCAAAGGAAGCGAGGAAGCTACGTGAAGGGACAGATTTTATCAAATTAACGTACGAAGGTATGCCCCAGGATGAAACAGGACCTATAAAAAGTGTGCAGGCCAAGGCTTAAATGAAATCTTCAACAATGAGTTCTGTCAAACAAATTTTGCACAAATGCCATGATACACATATTTGACTGCTGCGTCTACATAGCGCGGGCGACTGACATGTGTATTCAGCTCTCCACTGAGATTAGTCTTTCAAGGATTACGGCTTGTTGGTAGGTTAACTCAGGCACGACACACACGTCTCGTTCACATAAGGAGTAAACGATTGGCGCTTTCAGCCGTAATCTTCCCCACTTGGATGGCTTCCATGTCTCACACAGAAACTCACAGTTTCGGCATCACAATCAAAACATCAAAAGCTTGTGTGCCCCAATCAAGTGCCTGTGCAAACATGACACCAATCAGGCTCATTTGAAGACAATTTTGTGAGTAATAACTCACACTCACCATGATGCTACTTTAGGAATGTAACTATGTTTATCTTGAGGGAAAGTAACATATAGTACCAATAAGAACTAAATATCACAGCAACCGTGTCTTTGCTTTCACTCCACATAGAAATATAGACAATACCAAGGCAAAACGCACCAATGAAAACGTAAAGCGTTTATTCATCCTTCTAAACAGCATCAAACTAAGTACAAACATAGAACAATTACATTTCCTATCAAGCCAAGTGGAATTAAATACAATTATTATAACAAGGCAATAACATCTTAATTCGTCCTTCCGAAAAAAACATCAAACGAAGGACAAAATTTGAAAAAAGAATGAGTTCACTATCGAGGTCGATGTCATGGAAATATGCTGGGTCTTCACTTTTACCGACCACCTATTGTTCTATGTGGGCAAGTCAGTGAAGCGGAATAACCCACTAGACAATTGATGTCTCTTATATTTTGCTCTCCGTGAAATAAGGTCCCCCTCCCCATAACTGATTCCCATAGGGTGTGACAAATACAGAACAAGTATTAACCTTTTCGCTTGGTCCATGCCGTACAAATAACATGCTTCGGCAAATATGTACTCTGGTAACATATGATCTGCTACCGCTCAAAGTAGACATATTCTCTCACATGATCCAACATCAGTCACTTTTGACTGAAATCAGTTATATAAAGATCTTGCGACTCACCAATATCACGCCATCTTTTGATGGTTACCCAGTCATGTGGGAATCTCTGTTATTAACACAATGGCCAAGTGTGGCAGCACTCAACAAAAGTAATCTGTGACACAAGTTCTGATCCCATATTCTAATTACCAAGCTCCATTTAGTTCGGCCATAAGTGATCCGATGCAAATGAAGTGTGACGCCCAAGTAGGTATCAAAACTTACACATAATTAAACAAACTATGGGTTACACATACTTGTTTGTTCCGATTTGAAAAGGTTGCATTGGGCACATCAGGTATACACATGAGAATTTGTTCAAACATGAAGATCCACCATTTTGTGTCTCTTGTAATGAAAGAGTCAAGGATGTCTTGTTTGACTGCAGTCAATTTTCCATGACATGGGGAAATATTTCGAAGTGAAAACGCTAAAGAATCCTTACATTAACGTCATTTATCATTGAATCTTAAAAGAGATGAAGTTAACTAAAGACAAATGATGTATATGTCCTGTAGACAGATGCCATTACATCCTTGGTAGTTTAGATCAGTAACTGAACTTTAGTGGCTGCACTCTCAATGGGTGTTTAAGTGACATGACATTATTGTCCTCCTAGGAGGATAGGTAAGTCCCAAAACATTCAAAGTAAATTTAAAACTACTACTAAGTTTATTGTAATCCCTGTATGTGTGATATTTGCGCTAGATCATCGGAACCTGCTAATAGCTGAAGGGAATCGTGTAATTCTACAAAGGACCCATGCAGACAATGATGTAATGTCTTATGTAATTAAGATATTTTAGATTTACATACTAGTTTTAAATTAATATCTGTGATGTTTCAGGTGATGTTTTTCTATCCCATGTTGACGTAACCGTGAAGATGTGGGTTAGGATATTTCCCTTCAGTAGCGCATGCTTGTCGTAAGAGGTGACGAACGGGATCGGGTGGTCAGACTAGCTGACGAGGCTGACACATGTCTATTACTGTCTATCACTATAACGTCAGGACCGCCTCCATGTAGCCGACTGCTGCTGGGTGCGGCGTTAGACAAGAATCGCTATCATGCTCTGCCGAGCTTAATCAAATTAAGAAGAAATATTCAAATGTTTTGACACTTCCGTATGAAAACTTATGTACAGAACCTTCTCTGGCTAGCTCACAAGAAAGACAGCGTCACTCAGCGAAAACAGTTACTGTCACCAAAAAACACAGATATATTAACATATAAAGAAAATTGTAAATAAATGTGCAAATAGATAATCTACAATTAATAGAATGCGGTTGTTGAGAGTGCAAGAGTATAACCGATTTTTTCAACTTGATTGTACCAAATGTTTGCATAACAGTTCAATGTCAGCTTTTCTGTATCAAATGTTTGCATGTTTAGAGGAACGAACACCTCATTTTGCCCGAAATCAGTTTTGTAGAGGAAATATGATTTGTCATGATATGAAGAAAGTGAAATTTTAATATCTTTACAGGTGAAGTTCCGGGTTGTTATCTTTTGCATACGACAGGCATCTTGCTTTTCTGCCTGCGCTGTTCGTATGTTACTTTGTCTGGGAGGATAATGATTGAATGAATGCATTTGTCCGATTCAAAGTCATTTACAAGGTTATTTTGTTGGACAGAGTCCAATCTGTGCTTTGTTATTTAATCACAGTTCAGATGTATTACATGGCATTACGTCTGTTTGTGAATTGAGCCCTCTAGTTTGACATACATTTCTTTCCTACAGTTTATCTGAATGTATAGTCATAGAGTCACAGAAACTGGCACTAGGGCCAGGGAGTCGCGGAGGGCATGTTCATTGTTTGACCGGATGTGCCACAAGCGAGGTCCCTGGAGCAGGGAGAAATGAAGTATGTAATCCAGCTGTTGGCTTCTGTTGTTGCTGTAGATGCTGCTAACAGACAGGGTGGATCGGCTGATGGATTGTAGCTGAAACCGAGGCAAGGTTGGGTCACGTGGCACTTGCTACCACAGTCACTGGCTGATATGGCATTCACTGTAGCCACAGGTGTGGACAGCTTCTTGTTCAGACTCTTGTCGTACTTAGCAGCTGAAGTACAGAAGATAGAAATATCCTCGAAGTTAGTCGATGAAAGAGATTAACAACAGCATTCCCTGGTGCCGATAATTATGTGACACTGATCTTCACATAAAGGGAAAGAATACATCTGGGAACAGCGTGAAACGTTGCTGTGTTCGTTTGCTACTTTGTGAGTGCTGAAGTATATACGATTTTACATTATATGTACACAGGTTTAAATGAGCGAGAAGCCAAAGCGGTAGACCAAAGTCTCTTAACAAACAGTTACCGTTTTTTCCTATGGGAGTGCCCTGTACCTCCACTTCACTTACAGCCAAGAAGTCTGTGATGTTTCTCCAAACCCTCACGAATCGCACAGGCTGCTCATGGGAACACTTGAAGGTTACACTTGCTCCAGCTGATAATCCTGCCGGCCATTTACCACACCATGTAATGTCGTCATTGGTGCAGTCAGCATCTACGGACGATACACCGATGTATGCATCAAGGATGAATTGATCTGAAACGTTCAAGGGGTATTAGTTGAGTCTGTAATAATACTGTATACTTGAATTAATGAATCAGTGGAAGGTCTTTAACACACAGACAAATGACGTCCAAGATAATTGCTTTAAATGTAACATGTCAGATTTGTAACAAGATGAGTTCAGTTTAATAACAAATTACTGCGCAGATACTCTCCTGGTGCCTTCAAATAATTCAAGAGTATTTGGTTTTAAGAAAATGTAAAGGTTACTGACAGAACCAAGTAGAGTCATGCGTTGAGACGGTGATGTTGTGTACGGTATAGAACCCTTGTAGGTCTCCCTGCCAGAATGGGCGTAGTTGAAGTGTAGTAACTGCTGGATTCCATGTCCAGTTTCCATCTTTGGCATTGCCAGACGGGTTGTCTGTAGAGTAAGTAGTACTTTGGCGCGTCGGTTTACCCAGCATGATATTTGCTGCCTTGACATGGATCTGATCTGCAGAAAAGCGGTTGATATAATTTGTACGCATTACGAAACACAGGATAAAACACGGGTTCGTTATTAGTAGTTGTAAAATACGAACAAGCTTAAGCAGTTATAACCAACATTAGCTAACATCCTTTAACGTCCAGTAAGATAGATATTGCTTCATTATGATTCAAACGATAAGTAGGGTGAATGAGTAAGTTTAGTTTCACGCCACACTCAGCAATATTTCAGCTATCTGGCGTCATGACCAGACAATCCAGTGATCAACAGCTCGAGCCTCGATCTGCGTTATTGGGTTGCGATGACATATATCAACCATGCCCGTGAGCCTGAGAACCCAATACCGTTAGTTGCCACTTATGACGTTACTGGAGGTGAGTTCCAACCGGACCTTCTAGACAGAAACTGTAAAAAGAAATCATGTCTCGCCAATATTGTATAAGATATAGAAAATATTATTTTGGATTTTATGATTTCATGTATGCTTCGTTATTGGTACATTATTCTTAATTCAGTTAAAAGGCATATTTGCTGCGATGACTTCACTGGAATGTTCACTGACAAATGTACACAATGTAAATGTCGTATTGTTAGTGGCAGGTCAATGTAATATACTTGGTTACTTATAAAGTATACAAATATCCACAACTTGTCAGGAGTGGAAATTACTGAAAACAAATACGGAGTTGACTGATCAAATACCTTCTTTGACATTATTGCAGAATCAGCATAACCTGTCAGCAAGGTTTTCTTTTTATTTTAGGTAATTATTTGTTTGTGTAAATAATACTTACCAGAACTCTATGGCTTTTCTATATATTGTAAATGTATTTTTCCAACTGAACTATGTTTAAGGAAATATAAACTGCCATACATTACAAATCTTTGGATGTTTGTCATTGGAAATACGTTTGTCAATAAAAATACTACAGCCTTTTGATGTTTTGGCTAAACAGATCTAACAGTGGTTGAAATTCAAACTACTGAATAAAATGTGTTAAGAGTTGTCTTCCAAGAGTTGGGTAATACATGCAGTAAATATCTATAAGATAAATAAGTCACTTACACGCCATTGTATTCTTTTAACGAATCTTGCATTTAACCGCCCAATCCTTTGTGTGTGTGTGTGCGCGCGCGTGTGAATGATTTGCCGTGACTAAATGCATGAAAATGCTCTCAACAAGTCTAAAATATTCCAATATGTATTGAGTTAAGAACAAGATAAGCAAGATACAATGATTCACAACAGAGGTTTCTAATACAATGCAAATGAGTGAAATAAAAAACCCAAAAAAAACAAGCAAACAAAATGGGTCACACAATGTAATATAAACTCGCCAAAGTCTATTCCAATGAGAGACACCAAGCGAAGGAAGCTGGCAGTGGCATCAGTCAGACAGAGACTTTGACAATTGAAGTGGATGCGTTTGCTAAGAGTCAGACTGATGAAGTAAAGCTGGTAAAGTAAATCCATGTGTGTGTTGTCAACACAACAGCCAACCTTATACATACACAGTCACTGATTCTTGAGAACTATCGCTAAAAACTCTAAACATTGTGACCCAACAACAACTATCGATGTCAGCCGATCAGGTCAAATAGTATTTTCAATATAAATGTACGCTTCAGAATAGGTTTTAATGATAAATATGTCTTTGCATTGCATGGGTTATTCGTAACACATCTTTTGAAATACAGTCTTAAAGTATATAATTTTGATGGAATAGTTATTTCGCAAAACATATACTCATTGTTTTATTATTCTTGTTTAAAAAAACAAAAAACAATAAAATGTTTTCAAGTTAAGTGAAAAATTCTAATGGTGGGCTGACGTGAGAACTGAAAATATGAACCACTTTTAGTGAGTGAGTGAGTGAGTGAGTGAGTGAGTGAGTGAGGTGTTTTACTCCTCACTCAGCAATATTCCACCTATACCGCGGCGATCTGACAACGCAGTGATCAATCCAGTAGGAACCACTTTAGAGATGGCTAGAGCGTTATTTCTGATAATGTATCAGTAAGTGTTAAAAGTCTTTTATCCAAGATGCCAAGTGTTTCTTAATCAAATTTTCTCTGGGCTCTTTCTGATGTTACCATAAATGAAGATCAGGTGTAAATTGAATACCTATTACATCATATGGATCAGTTACACATTCAATCTTCAACCCATTGCATACTTCATCAGTTGTTTTAGCCTTTGATCCACTCTAGATTGCCTTTTTTTAGCTAAATTAATTTCCTACCTGAATTTTGCAGTAAAAACATTAATCCTGTCATTAGCAAAGTACAGACTTTTGTTTCGTAAGTTATCACATGTATCCACCTTATATTTCAGGACAAAATTCAAATTAATGTAAAACTAGATTGATAAAATCTCTTGATACAGTGTTATCACTCTTTCAAAATCTGTCAAAAAGACATGGAATGTGTCGTTTCTTTATTTCAAATATAATGTCATACAACAATTTTATTTTTACGAATCGTCCTGTCAGGTATAAAACCAGTTTGATTACAGTGAATATGTTCATCTCATGTACTTTTAATACATGAGTGAGTGCGTGCGTGAGAGTGTGAGTGAGTGAGTGAGTGAGAAATTATCGTTGAATCGGCAATATCAATCTATGAGCAATGCAGCAGCTGATACTTTATTACTATCATAAACTAAAGTGCTTGGCCTACAGTTTTTACGGTTTTGTTTTCTTTAAGCATGATGAAAGGATATCGTCTTTCCTCAAATTTTCGTTAAAACAGTACCTCTGTAGAATAATACAACATACACACATACACGCGCACATGTTCACACATACAGTAAAGCATAGAAAGGGAGTCAGTTAAAATATTAATGTCAGGAAAGTCAGCTCGTGTCTGAAAAACAATAAACAGCTTTGACTCTGACAGATTGTGTCTTATAACCTAACGTTCCACATACCTTGTACCACTAAACAGCTTAGGGTGAGTATAAGCTCGGCGACAGACAGCAACATCCTTCACTCGTCTCTTGGTGGTTTCTTGATGTTCCAGATTGTTATCGCTATCAGCAGGGTGAGGTGAAGAGATTGGGTTGGATGCTTTGGTAATGCAGCCTTGCACCTAAGTGAAGGTGAATGAATGAATACTAGAATGTAGACGATGTTAAGAATATAAACCTCATTACTGGTTTGGTGGTTACGTGTTCCATGAACGTGAAACATGCTTTACGTGTATCCGGGAGGTAAGTATTGACACACCAAATCTGAAGGTTGTAAGCAAAGTTGTGATTCAGCCATAATGAAAAAAAAAACGTTTTTGTTAGAACACAGTTTTGCGTTTCGCTTTGAAAGCTGCGTGTCTTTTGTGTTTATGTGGTATTACCACTAATCAGAATCGCTAGAAATTAATTGACTGACCACCAAGTTATGACCAATAACATGTGCAGACTATCTATTCTCGAAACGTTCGTAGCCCTACGAATTTCTTAAGCCCATTCTTAACACATTGGCTACGATCAAAGTTACGAACGTTTCGAGAATAGTTAGCCTGCACATGTTTATACCATTATACAGGAAACATATACACGTATAAGCATTGATGTATACTGAAGTGAAAATGTGTATGTTTAAGTAAATTTTCAGCTTTTTCAAGCAATGGCAAAGCGGGGTTGTGTAGCATAATAATTACTTGGTCACAATATTAAAGGTTTTAGTATTCGTTATTATGGGTCACATTTCCTACGGAATTTTTTTAAGTGGTACGCCTTAAAGGTAGTACTTGAGAGTTACCTCCTTTTGAAAAAACAATAACAGGATTTCTACGGTTTGGGCGATGGGCGTAAGTGCTCGAACCTTCGTGAAATGACAGCATATAAATATATAAAGCCTAGTTGTGTTGTTCGGACACAAACATTCACATGACTGCAGTATATCATCAATCGCTGCCAACGTTCCATCTTCCTAGCCGCCGTCAGACCGCTTACTGTGTTACATTCTGCATATCTCTTTCTCTCTCACAATAAGAGTTTGGTGAGTTTGCTATATTATATTTTGTGACCCATTGCCTTAGATTTTCTCTCATTTGTACAGTATTTGAAATCGATATTGTGAAATTGAATTGTGACTTTGTATATCTTGCTCTCTTTGGTAAAGACAGTATTTGAATGTTTTAGACCTGTCTTTGTTCTGTCACACAAACGAAAACCATGGTTCAACGATGACTGCAAACAAGCTCGGAAGGCATGGAAAAAAACAGAACATTAAATCCGTGGCCATCCTATGGTGATTAATTCAAATAAATTCAAAATTTTAAATGCTAAAGCACGGTGTACATTTAAACACAACAAATGCCAATCTTGGCAAAATTATATATCTAACATAAATTCGAGGACACCCATGTCCAAGGTATGGAACATGATCCAGAAACTTAAAGGTAAAGGTACTAAATCTAGTGTCCATCATCTTAAACATGGAGATCAAGTACTTACCGATAAATCAGATATAGCAAATAAACTGGGTGATACCCTCGCTAAACATTCTTACTCTTCTAATTATTTACCTAAATTCCAGCAGTATCAAAAACAACAAGAAATGAAAACTATTAATTTCAACTCAGATAATGGGGAAGATTATAATGAAATTTTTTCTACTTATGAGCTCCATACTGCACTTGATCAAGCTCATGATACTGCTATAGGAGCTGATAACATACATTATCAACTCCTGAAACATTTACCAGAATGCTGTCTGGAAACTCTCCTAAATATTCTTGATGATGTTTGGACATCGGGTAACTTTCCTCCTTCATGGCGTGACGCCATAGTAGTACCAATACCTAAACCTGGACGTGATCATACGGATCATTCCAGTTATCGTCTGATTTCATTAACTAGCTGTGTTTGCAAGACCATGGAACGCATGATAAATAATCGACTTGTTTGGTACTTGGAAACAAATAACCTTATCACAGATATACAATGTGGTTTACGGAAAAACAGAAGTACTGTCGATCACTTAGTGCGTTTAGAATCATTTATTAAAAATGCACTAATTAACAAACAACACGCTGTGTCTATCTTTTTTTATCTCGAAAAAGCATATGAAACTACTTGGAAATATGGCATTTTAAGAGATTTACATGACTTCGGCTTGCGAGGTCGTTTGCCTGAATTTATAGCCAAGTTTTTAAATAACAGACAATTCCAGGTCCGTGTGAGTACTACCCTTTCTGATCATTACAAATCATGATCAGGGTGTTCCACAAGGCAGTATTTTGTCAGTCACTCTTTTCAGCATCAAGATCAACACTTTATCAAAAGTTTTAAACGATTCAATTGATGGATCGTTATTTGTGGATGATTTTAATATTTCTTGTCGTGGTAAAAATATGTATACCATTGAACGTGAATTGCAGTTGTATTTAAACAAGATAAATAAATGGTGTCTTGAAAACGGCTTTAAATTTTCTAAATCGAAAACTGACTGCATACATTTTTGTCTTAAGTACCAACTACATAAAAACCTTGAACTGTCTCTAGACGGGACGCCCATTAAAGTTGTCAAGGAAGTCAAGATCTTGGGTCTAATCTTTGATTCACACTTAACGTTTTTACCGCATATTGAATCACTTAAAATGTCTGAAAGCACTTGACTTATTGAAGATGGTGTCAAATTCTAAATGGGGAGGGGATCAAGCTACCCTTCTCCATCTATATCGGTCACTCGTACGTTCTAAACTTGACTATGGCTCAATCGTATATGGTGGAGCCTGCAAAAGGAACCTTAAACTTCTTGATTCTGTCCACCACCAAGGATTAAGACTTTGTTTTGGGTCTTTCAGAACTTCACCTATTGACAGTCTTTATGCTGAGGTTGACGAATCATCTCTTGCACAACACCGTATCAAATTATCTTTACAATATATCACACAAATATACTCTAAAGAATCTAACCCTGCATATAACTGTGTCTTCAATCCTCTTTATGAGGATTTGTATAGCAAAAAGTCTTCTCTTGTTCCACCTCTTGGGCTCAGAATAAAGCCGTTTATTGCTGCTGCCAGTATTGAACTATACAATATGGCTCCTTCCCGTCTTCTTTCCTCTCCTCCTCTATCAGTTGGTTAGGCCGCAGGTTGACCTAACATTAACATCACTTAAAAAATCACAAACTAATGAATTACAGTATAAACAAGAATATAATCAATTAAAACATAAATATAGCAATTATAAATCGTTATTTAGAGATGGGTCCAAGGATGGTGGCACAGTCGCTTGTGCCACTGTCATTGGATCCAGAACAATATCTTCTAGATTACCAGATAATAGTTCTATTTTTACAGCAGAAGCTAACGCCATATTAACAACTCTTAAATATATTCAAAGACACCATAAACGTAAGCAATACATAATCTATGTCTTATCCAGCATCTCAATTATGATAAAGCGTGGCCAGTAGTCAAATGCTTTTGTAGATCTGTGTTCAGTATCATCAAGATCAATGTCAAGTGGACGTTCTGTCTCTTTGGTAGGGGTTTGGTATTCCATGGTTAGTATTTATTGGTTCATCATCCGAGCTCCCCACCCACCATGGAGTATCACAAGGACAATGCTAAAAACAAGCAGCACCAAGGATACCCGGATGATATACTCCAGCAGAAAAGTTAAAGTTTATTCATTCCACCAGATTGACCCATGAGCCACCACATTCTGGGCATAGGAGTCTAGGCAAAAAGATGAAAGTGTATATTTGAAATTATGATGGTCCAAAAATTTGCCAAGACTTACAAGATGAAGTTTTCAAATGTTTACATTACAAAATGTAACACTCAGGGCATGGCGTGACCAGCGGATTGGTTGAACTGGGCCCATTCAACCACCCTTCTAGATGAAATAAGGGTCGAAGGGGTGTGTCGAGCAAAGGGAAGGCGGTCACAGGTCCCCAGTGCTCTCAACCCCCAGACTCCCGTCCTCCACCAACACAGGGCCGCAACCCACGGCAAACGGGTTGGTGTACCAAATATCCCCCCGGGTCCACAACGGGGATGTTGGCGAGCTCTTGGTGTTACCCAGCACCCACCACGAGGAGGTGGCTCGCCACGGGTTCCCAAAAAGGTATGATGTAAACATCCACTTTAATTGAAATTATTATTAGGCTTGGTGTGAGAGAGAACAGCTATGGTAAAATGTAAACAGAGCGATCGGTGCGACAGCAGATAATGTAGATTCAGGCGTTGATGGGATTTTGATGATCAAAAGCGTGGCAGAGATGTAACCCCAGCGAATATGAATGAATGTGAGTGTGATTGTCCCCCTCAACATGGCAGGCAGCCTTTATATATGTTTTATACAGTCATTTCCGAAAGTTCGAGCACAAACGAACATCGTCAACACTGTAGAATGGTCTCGAAACAGTATCCCAGAAGTGAACATCGAAAACTAGGAACAGATAAATTCAGGAATGCCAGAATGCTAAAAGTGTTGAACAGATATTAAAACTAAATGTGACCCATAATATTTACTATTCAAAACACTAAACAGTGTGACCCAATAACAATTATTACTGAATTAATAACAAAATATACGGAAAATACATAATCGTAATACTGTAAAATAATTGTCCTCCTGAGAGGGTACTTAAGTCCCAAATTAATTCAGTATTAATTATTATTGGGTCACAATGTTTAGCGTTTTGAATATTAATTATGATGGGTCACATTTTGTTTTTCTGGCTGGTCAACACTTTTAGCATTCTGGTTTTCTGGAATTTATCTGCTCCTAGTTTTCGATGTGTTTACTTCCGGGAGACTTACTCGAGGGCATTCTACAGTGTTGACACTGTTTGTTTGTGCCCGAACTTTCGGGAAACGACTGTATATGTATAAAACGGCTGGTTGCCATGTTCAGGGCAACACTCACACTCATTCATATTTGGTGGAGTTACGGCCAACGTTTGAAATCCCTTCAATGTCTGAATCTACATTATCTGCTGTCGCAACGATTGCTGTGTTGACATTCTGCCATAGTTCATTCTATCTCACACCAAGACTTTGGTGTGAATGCTATATTGTATTTTGGGACCCAGTGACTTAGATTTTGCTTCTCTTGAATTGTATTTGCAATCAGCATTGTTATATTGACTTTGTATACCTTGCTCTCGTTGCATACTAATAATATCTGAATATTTTAAACTCGTCTTTTTTCCGTTTTGCTGGTTCACAGGGGATTTCTTACATCATTGTTACGGTAAATTATTTACCGTAACAAAGAAAATTTCAGTTTTCCAGTTTTTAATAGTAGAATAAGTGTGTTTTTATGACTAGATTTGTCCAAATTGCTAACAGATGAAGGGATGATGTAAATTCGAATAGGGTCCATGCAGGACGCAAATGTACTGTAAGTCCCAATGGTCCTTAGTATGGTGATCTACCTTCAGTTGTTGGCAACCTATAGCTCATTTATATATTGTACTGTCCTCTATAGATACATTGTTCTAGGTCTATTCGCTAGTTTTACATCCTACTCTGATATTCTAGTTAGTTTTACTGTTGGCAGGGTTTTACAATGTGTGTGCTATTAATTCATTTGTTTTTTTCATAATTAATCGTTCTCGTCACGATATGGCTGCAATATTGCCGATGTTAACTCACTTGCTCACTCAGAACATCAAGATTCAAGGAAGCACTGCTCGAGAACAAAACGTTCAACCATGGAATGAATATGCTGAGAAGCCGCGGATGCAGAACATGCAGACAGACTATAAACAACACCTCCCTGTCTCAAATGAACACAAAACAAATGATCACTGCCGATTCAGTAACCACTTCGAATTACGGACACACGCCTGTTGACCAATTAATTAAATTCATCGCGCACATTCATGCATTCATACATAAATGAAGAAAATTTACTACAGTCCAAATGACGCTGTCCCAAAGCTTGCTAAAGCTGTTTGAGTCTCAGAAGAGAAAGCACAAAACTGGCTCAAAAAGCAAGTGGTCACGCGAGTCTAACTGCCAAATTGTGTTGAACAAGAAGACCTCCTGTTTCTCCTGGATGACAGGGTGAGATTTAAAAACGTACACGTATGCCATGACCATCTCCGACATCAGCAGTCATTACAAAGAAACCAAACTGCTGACAACCAAAGATTCGAATGAAATTGTCACAGCTTGAAATGTATTAACAAATGCAGCCGACTGACCCTGCCAGACGACGTCCAGTTGAGGCAAGGCGTGGCAGGAGCTCACATCAGCCAAGCCATCATTGAGAGATTCAATCGCACCTTGGCTGAATGCCTGTTCTTGCATTAGTACTCAAGTGATTTGTTCGATTCCCCAAACAGAAACTTTGAATAGGTCGCACACTTGCAGAGAGTGATGGATGGCATCAACAAAGAAGTCACGAGATTTGGGGATAAGAGACCTGCCAAAGCCAAAAAAATGAAATCGCCGAGCTGGCAGCAACACATCGTGATAAAAGAGAAGAGAAACAAGGGAGACAGCAGAAAACATGCCACCAATCTGACATGGTCCATGAAAACGTAGGTCGACCTGGTCAACAACAAAGAGGGCAAACCAGACCTGTTCTACCTGAAAGTCGGGTTGCCGAAAGCATTAGTCAGAGAGGAGTTGATGAACGTACCTTCTGTCATGGTCCCATCGCCCACAGTGTCAGTTTTCCTTTTCACAACCCGATGAAAAAGTGAGCCCCCAATTAGCGACAGGCAGATACACAGACATAAAATTATTACAAGAACCATGAAATTGTGTGAGGCATATGCTGAGATCGAAACTGGTTGTTTGCCCCTTCATAAAGCAAAGAGGAAATATCACGTATCGCAATCCAGATATATGAAACTCTGAGGTAAAGACCCCAAGCCACAAACGAAGACAATATCTGATGCGAGAACCATATCCTGCTGCAATTGGCTACATGTCCGATATTCCTACCTGGTCCTGTACCCCCATTTACTATACTACTGAATGGAGGGATGAACCCGAGTTTGATCTGTCAAATGTTTAGAAGAACTGAGGTTGAATTTAATCCAGTTTCTTCTCCTGTCCTCTTTCAAGACATGAATCTCATTAACCAGTCGAGACAATGACCAACTATTCAGCCGATCCGAATTTTCACACGTGAAAATAAAAGAGACACTACAGCAAATATGATTACAGTATATTTCATTTTATTGTTTCATAAGAATTTTTCAAATACAGAAAACATCATACAAGCGTAGTGTTGGAATATACAATGATTGATTGTATGAAATGATGCAGATTTGTACTCATATATCCACTTAAATGACCCATGAAGACTGAAGGGTTAGAAATATTGACCTTAAGTAGCCCATGCTTATCGTAAGAGCTGACTAACGGGATTTAGTGCTCAGGCTCATTGATTTGGCTGACACATGTCATTGGTTCCCAGTTGCACAGATCGATGCTGTTGATCATTGTATTGACTGGTCCAAACTCGATTATTTGCATATCGCTGCCATATAACTGGAATATATGGAATATAGCTGAGTGCAGCACAAAACTAAACTCGCTCACTCAACTTGAATGAGGTGGTCTATAAATTCTGGTTATTGTAGTTGCGCAATGGAGGGGACCAAGTCAGCAGGAACCAAGAGTGTAGTGTAATCAATATTTGACTTCCGCCACATATCAACAAACCAAACATACTGATGGAACCAATCTGCATTTACGCCCTTTGGAGAACCCATGACCAGATGTAGTATATAAACCTAGAACCTTTACCTGGTAGTTTTATAGAGACAAGAAATACGCATGTGCTTAAGTGTGGCACAATACTTATACTGGTTAGGGTTACTTTTATCAATAGTTTATTTATTTATTTCAATACTGAAAGGCCTCAGGCCTATAGTATAAAACACACATCATACTACTCATGATATAAAGTAGTATAATATCATGGAGTCATATCATACCATATAATGCTGTATCACGTCATATTAGATCATATGATATCAGATGGTACCATGTCATGTCATGTCGTATCATATATGTTCTCACATCGGAAATAGTATCATACCATATCATAATACATCATATCATCGTCTCACGTCATATCCTATATATCATATGTCAGAGATCAGCTTGTACATCATATATAATGGCATATCAAATCATATACATGACATTTTAGCAAATGTAATATAGTATCATGCTAAATCACTCACTTCTCGATATCACACATATCTTTATATCATTTGTAGGGCGCACTCCATATACATATCATTTATAGAAGAATTGTCTGGATAGCATAGCTTTGTGAATAAAAATTGCAATATTTTGGATTACCTTTTCATTTGAACACGTCAACAGTGAAGAGAATTTGGCAATCGATGGATGTACAAAATAGTATTCTTTCATATATTTTCTGCGTAGTGTATCAAATGCTGGACAGACAAGAAGGAAATGATATTCGTCTTCTATTGCATTGTTAGTGCAACATTTACATAGTCTATCTTCTCTTTTTATATTCATAAATCTCCCCTTTTCAATCAATAAATCATGGGATGAGCAACGAAAACGTGATAATGCTGTTCTGAATTTCTTAACATTTACACATGATAGATAACCTTCAGTATAAATGTGGGTTTTTAGTGTTGAGTAATACTTACACTTTGTTGATAATGAAACAATTCCCAACCACTTTTGTTGATATATGTCTTTTAATCTTTGTGTGAATGTGTTTAAAAACAGTGATGGGGCGAACACTTTTTGATCATACCATAGGTTATGGAATCCAGTTGAGAAGAGTAGGTTTTTTACTTCTGATACCCAGTTCTGCTTACCGTTTTCATGCAACAATAACATCATTTCATAACATTTTTTGGGTAAACGGTGTGATGACATGTTTAATAACTTTATCCAATATTTGATCACTCTAGTTTGCTGGAATATGTGGAGGGGAAACCTGCCACATTCTCCATATACCATAACGTCTGGTGTGCTCATCTTTACTCCGAGAAATGTTTTACAAGCAAATAGGTGAACTTTTTCTATACAATCAAAGTATTTCAAGCCCCAAATTTCGGCACCATAAAGTAAAATCGGACTGATTTTGGTGTCAAATATTCTAAAAAAGGATGCTAGATTTATATCTCCTAATACTCTCAGGTTTCTTAATATACCGATTAGAGCCTTACGTGCTTGCACAGATGCGTATTTTGTGTGTGTCGACCATGACAGAATGTTTGTAAAATATACTCCAAGGTATTTGTATGATGTAGTTCTTTCTACGACATTACCCTTATAATACCATATTTCCTTTTTCGATAGTTTACCTCCTTTCTTGAATGCAATTATTTTTGTTTTATTCATGTTTACACTTAGACAATAGTTTTGGCAATAGGTTTCTAATTCGTTTATCTGCTTCTGTAGGCCGTTTATAGTGCTAGAAATGAGAACAATGTCATCTGCAAATAATAAGAGGAAAAGATAGAACATATCGGGATGCAACTGGATACCATGTGAGCAATTTCGCTCAATCTGTACCGCTAGCTCGTTTATGAAAAAAGAGAACAGGAACGGGCTGAGTACGCAGCCTTGCCTAACTCCAATGTTTACATCGAATGTTGCAGACACCTCGGTGTTGTTTCTAACACAGGCTTTCACATTTTGATATATATCACTTAATAACTTACTCATTTTGGGGCTAAGTCCATTCATGTTAAATAATGACCAAAGTTTATGTCTTTGGACAGAATCAAATGCCTTAGAAAAATCAACAAACATTGCATATAGCTTACCACTCTGTGTATTCAAATATCTCTGGATCACACTCTGTAGTATAAACATGTTATCGGTTGTTGTGTAACCCTTTCTAAATCCTGCCTGGGCTTCATTTATTTTGTCCATTGATTCACCCCAAAAAATTAGTCTTTGGTTAACAATCGATGTGAACACTTTACTGAATATGCTCAGCAATGTGATTCCTCTGTAGTTATCTACTTTATTTAAATTTCCTTGCTTATGTATAGGCACTATTATCCCAACCGACCAGGCTGTAGGAAAGGTCCCTTTTTCTAATATCAGATTAAAAATCAATTCTAAATACGGTAGAAGAAGATCAGCAGAGTGTTTAAAGAATTCTGGAATTACATCATCTATTCCCGGGGATTTGTTAACTTTAAGGTTATTGATACTTTCTAGAATCTCTTGTCTCGATATAGGAGAGTCAAGTATATCTTTTGAAACGTCACTGGTTGGGTTAGAGTCTTCTGGCCCACCTTCATTACTTTTTGTGTCTTCCTCGCTACCCGTATTTTGACATGCAAATAAGTCTCTAAAGTGGTGGAACCATTCCTGGGTTTGGATATCATTATAAGAATCCTTTTTCTTATTTAGGGATTTAAGTTCCTGCCAAAATCGTTTTGAGTCATTTATATTTTCTTCTATTATTTTTTGCTTATTGTTATAAAATGAAGTACGTTTATATTTGCAGAGGGCATTATATTTATTTCTTAACAGGTTATACTGTATCAATGAGCATTTATCTTTATCTTTCCTGAACCTATTCAAAGATTTACAGCGTTCAGATTTGAGTTTTCTGCATTCATCGTCATACCATTCGTTCAGATCATTTCTCGTACTTCTACACTTTCTTTTCATATCTGACGCTGCCAGGCAAAGGGCATCTACTATAAGATTAACGCTAGTGTCTATACATGTGAATGCACTGTCCACAGATTTATCTAAAATATCTTGCACAGGGTCCGAGAGAATGTTCTCTCTGAAGGAGTCAAGCTTGTTATGATCCCAAACAAATCTATAAGTATTCTTACAACCAGATTTCGTACGCGACGATTTCACATGAAGCGTTCGTAACTTCATAGTGAGCGGAAGATGCGTTGACTCGGGTCGAGACGTTATCTCAAAATCAGATACATATTCAAACAACGGTGCAGATGATATAATATAATCGACGACGCTTGCGCCGTTATTGCCAATGAAAGTGAAATCTCCAACTTTAGTGTCAGACCCACATCGCCCGTTCATTATGTGTATGTTAATTACTGCACAGAGATCCAGAAAACATTTTCCAAAGTTGTTTATTATCTTATCGGCAGAGTAACGCACTTGGTTGAAATTATCACATATAAAGTCTAGGAATGCAAAGTTTTGATTTTCAACTTGTTCAAGTATATCGTCTTCGACAAAATCTGCATCTGTACCTGTCCGTGCGTTAAAATCTCCACCGCATAAGATCAAAACATCTTCGGGGATGTCACTAAGTATTTGCAGTAGACTATCTTGGAAAATACTAATACCATTTTTACATGATAACACAGGTCTGTTGTACCAGGTAGATGATTCTGGGTGTACATAGACACAGGCATATAGAATATTCTCATCCAGACCAAACATCTTTTTGTCAAACATAATAAATATGGAATTTTCAGTGATTTTCGACCACAGTAAAAACTTCTCAAACTCTTTTTTTATCAAGACAAATATTCCACCAGATAATCTACCGCATTTAGCAATTCGTTCAGCATGTTTGCTTATCAAAACGTAGTTTGAAAATACATCTTGTATATACAGATCATCTACCCAAGTCTCAGTTAAACCTATTACATCAAAACTCTGTAAGTAATTTATAAAGTCGGATTCAGAAAGTTTATGGAAAATTCCTGAAATGTTCCAAAATATAAAATGGATGTCTTTATCTGACACATTTGTGTTTTTTTTTTCGCTATCTTTATTGTGATCATTGTAGTGTTCTAAAGGATTTTTGCGAGTGTTCTCAGCCTGGCCTAACCCCTATCTATTTTGTGTTCTGTTAGGACGGCGTGATGCAGTCCTATTCTTGTCTGTTTGACGTTGCTGACGTGGTTTGGCTTGTAGATTATCGCTGGTAGTTTGAGGGGGTGTGTCGCTCTCGTTTACCCTGAGTATTGGGGCCTCACTTTGTGCTGTCTCTCTCGGCTCCTCAACAAGTTTGTTGCCTTTGTAATAAAATCTCCTATCTGGATGTAAACTTCTTTTTCTAGCAAGCTCTTGTCTTTGTGCAACCGTGAGATCATTGGCGATGCCAATACCCTTTTCCTTCAGAACATCCCTCATTTTAACACTATGCCATTTATCCTCCCAGTGTAGCATTTTCACAACAACAGGTCGATTTGAATCTGATTTCTTTGCATTTATTCTGTGGGCCCTCTCTATGTCTCTTGGTCTTAGTGGTGGTAGTTCCTTCACTTCCCTTGCAGTATTAAGCACTTCCAGAACCTTAGCCTTGCTTTCAGTGTATGTCTCTTTACCTGAAGATTCTGGAATACCATACAATACCATGTTATTTCTCCTGCTTCGCTGCTCCTGATCCTCTATCCTCGTCTCTAACTCACACAGATAGTCATCTGCGTCTTCCATTCTCTCAATCAGCGAATCTATGTCTAGTCTGAGTACATTCTGTTCTTCTTTAGTGTTGTCAATTTCTGTCTTAAGTTTACTGATATCAGACTGGAGGGATTTTATGTCCACTTTAACTGAGTTGATTTCACCACAAACCTTGTCTTCTGAATCCTGGATCCGATTAAAAATATTGTTTTGCATTTCCTCTAATTCTTTACTCAGAGGCCCTGGATTCAGTTCTACATCACCAGCCAGATGTATCGTTGATGGGAGAGATGAAGCACACTGTATGAACGGTCGCAAAGTAAACAATGTGTTAGGGCTAGTGACGTCACAACTGTCACACAGGTGTAAACATTGATCGGTCGACAGCATGGATGTGAAGAAAGGCAACATGTCAAACTGTTCCCCATATTTGGTCAGAGAGAAGGAGAGAATAAGATGCACTGATATCAGTAGAGCACATATGGTGAGTCGATAGGGCATGTCTGAGCCGTCTGTGAATGGCGTGTACCTGCTGTTTACATGGTCAACCTGCCGTGTACCCCTCGGGTGTTTAAAGCGTCCGATCCTCGCTCTATAGAGCGAAATATCAATCATCATGAATGAGAATCTGTGCTACAACCTTTACTGGGTATCTGTGGCAGTTTATATGTATGCTGGATGCGGGAATGTTATATTACCAGACTTTCTTTTCTTCTCAGCAGATTTCATCGACTTCACTCAGGGGCGCATAACCACTCAGGGGCGCATAACCAGTGTGTCAATAAATAAATAGATTGTTATTCAACATTTTCTATATTCTTAACTACTTTTGTCCAGGCTAGTAAATAATAAAGTAATATTTATTAGGAAATATCTAGTTAAGACAGTTCCATAGAAAATAAATGGAAAGGTGTCAGAGATGTTTATAGGAATTATAATTTCTGATAAAATTAATTTAATTGATGAATTATTTGAAGTTATTTGTTTGGTATTATGTAAACAAATGATGATGCATTGACGTGGACAATGTCCCATAAGCATCTGAAGCTGGATTAAAGACAACATAATTCGTTCAGAATTAATTAAGTCAAGAATACGTTCTCAATATTTGCATAAATACTTACCTATACGGGAACGAGGATAGTTAAGTGACGAATCTGTTAACTCATTAAGCTCGAGAGCCACTTCACTGCTCAACACCTGGAACCACGTGCTGATTGCCTGGCTGGCTGTGGTGAAACTAATTAGGGCTATTCACGCCTGATATTCCTGGCAGGTTTCGTAGATTACAGGAAACTGTCTCGTCATACGAGCAAGTCCTGATTGTTTAATTGTTTGATTGCGTTGTAAAGGTATATGTTGAAAGAAAGCAGGAGTGAATACATGTCATATATGTAACGTTTTACGTAATTTTATTACACGTTCACGTGTAGACTTTTGATGGCGTGTGTATTTCCTTAACGCATGTTTGTAGTCTTTGTATGTAAGACATAATTAAACAAATTGTCCCTCTCATATCGTTGTGTGAGATTAAATTGTTCAAAACATCTATGTCAATGGCAGTAAAGAAGAATTTACGCACATGCCTAATAATCTTCTATGAAAGAAGCGTTTTTGCTGATACGTTGCTAGTATATACTGAATATTTTAAGGTAAGTACTTATAAGCTAATGTGTGACTTACATGGAACAGATTCACAGGTTGTCACTTTGGTTCATCTAGATGTAACGCAGAAAATATACGTTATCACACGAACATATAGTATTCCCAGAAAGTATTGAATCATGTTGCGCCATGTAACTCATTACGTTTATTAACTTCTGGCGTTTTACTTACGTAAACATGTTAAAACATCATCCTTTTACAGTCTCAGTCTTGTTTTAGTACTTTGTTAGACCTCCTGGCTCAGCAATGCATGCCTGAATACGCCTAGGCACACTACCCATCAAAGTTTGTAGGTAATCGTGTGACAGGGTATCCCAATATTGGACCACCTCGGCCTTCATATCTTCAATATTTCTCAGTCCCTTTTGGTTTATTCTGTCCATCATGACTCCCCACACATTTTCAATTGGGTTTAGGTCTGGGCTGTAACTGGGCCAGTCTAAAACTTGAACATTTTCGCCCGACAACCACTGTTTTGTGTAGCGCGCAGTGTGTTTTGGGTCATTATCATGCTGGAAAATCCAATCATCTTCATACAATGTTTGTGCTGTCGGAAGAAGGTGACCATTTAGAATGTCAACGTATCTTTCTTTTGTCAAGTTTCCCGCGAAAACACACAATGGCGTCACTCCGCGAGCCGATATGCCACCCCACATGTGAAACTTCGGGCTATGATTTGGTCGCTGGTAGATAGGTTTGACAGTATCTTTGGTCCAAATTTTCACACAATTAGGGAAAAGCCAAACAGAACTTTCATCCAAAAAGAAAACATTATTCCAATCTTGATTTTCATGAGCCCGACACCAGATTAAACGTTTTTCCTTTTGTGCATCTTTCATCAACGGCGTGGGAATTCCACGTTTTTTCACCCTATTAAGTCTCTGTAATTCCTGACTAACTGTTTCATTGCATACCTGAGGACTTCCTCTGCTAATCATTTCATTTCTGATGTTCTCAACACTTTCCAATTTGCCCCTACTCACAATCTGCCCAAGTCTGAATTTCCTAGGCCGACCTGCCCCTGCTTTGTGCTCTATCTCGGTTCCTGTTTGAATATTCTTCAAAGTTCTGTATACTGTAGACAGAGGAATACCATGTCTACAAGCTAACACTTTAGCATCATCCTCACCCCTTTCAAAATCATCTAGAATGAGCTTTCTTTTCTCTCTTGCTGTAAATTCTGCCATGTCAACACAGCAAGTCGTCTGCTCAGACAAGGAAGATAACTCTTGACGTAATGAGCTGCCTTCTAAGCCTTCAAGAGTTGTCTCCCTTATCTAGTATGCTTAGTGCATAGTGAAAGCCCTTTTTCCAATCTTAGCATCATTAGAAAAAAAACAAAGATTTTCTCAATAATTTCTGGGAACACTGTACATGTATGCATATTGTACAATGCTATTCCTTGCACATACATAAGACAAAGGGTCATGTGATGGGCGTCATCAACGATCCCGTATCTCAGCTGTTCAATATAGTCCCTGACTTGTTATCTATGACCAATCGTATCATAATAGGTCATGGGGCGTGGGCTAAATTTTTGAAGAGCACGTTCGGTCACTAGACAGCTTGGATACAGATTCACTATTGGTTTGATCGTTGACCAATCGATATGCTAGATTTCGGTTTTATCAACTCTAGCTATCATGAAAAACTTTGTGTATCGTGAACATACATAATCGTAAGGATGCCTGAAATGTACATGTAGGACTAACAAGCACTTTGATGAGTTTATTTTTCTTTAAAGCGCTCAAAGCGCTACAATCCGATTATTTCTACCCCGGATAACCCAATCCAACCATTGAGTAGAGATGGTATTTATTTGCACATATATTTTGCGCACACAACATGTACATCAACCATAATGGCTTGCTGAACATTTCAATATAATCTGCACACTGTTACGAATAAATATCACAATTCAAGTACATGTATTATAGAATTAAAATAAGTTACACGATACTGATTCATTGTGATGTATACACTTGAAGTTGAATCTCCCCAAATATTTATGAAGATGGGCATACGTATATTGTTTTGAAAGCAAACGAATTTCAAAAGATTGACAATGGACTCCACAAAATGAATGATTTAATTTAGAAGGAGGTTTTGTAACCTTGTCACCGTTAATTCAATCAATGTGCAAGCATAGTATCTTAGTATTCACTCCCAATGACGAGTAACAGACATTTACCTCCTGTAGCAACATCTCATAATCCCCTTTCTCTCAGACATGTCTTTATTTGCCAGTGTAAGCCCCCGAAATTGCAAGCAATTGTTATCAAAACACATTAATAAGAGTAACCTCTCTCGTAAGAAGGGCTAATCTTTGATCATTACTGCTAAATTGATTGAAATAATAGGTGCAATACGAATAAAACCACCAATACGCGGCTCTCGCTGAATGGGAAGTGCTTTTTATCACCCCGCGGCTCTCGCTGTGAAAAGCTAATTAATTTGCCCCACATACGCGTCTCTCGGCCTTAATGAGTTAATGCACGTCGATCTCAAAAGTCAACGAACAATGGGGGAATAGAGTCATTGAGAGAAAAACAAAACAATACACTTTCTGGAGCTGAAATGAGAGGTGCATAATTACTATTTAGCTTTTTCTCAAATGTCAAACTTTGAAAGGTTTATAATTCGTCATAGAGAACCCGATAGTAAAATAACTCACATATATTAATGTTCAGGGGTGGATGTTCACCTGATATCACAAGGCCACGTTTCGATTCTCTATATGAATGTTCAAAAGCATTCATAAGCAATGACAAAGCAAATGACGTTCAAAGCAATCAACAGATTCTCCCACAAGACTTTTTTTTAAAAAAAGAGAAAAGAACAACCTACCTTTTATTTCACTCATGACTGTGCCGCTGCCCACGTTCAATATGCACCGTTGTAGTCTCATATATAACATTCCACGTAATGAATATTCATGAGTCCATCACATGAGTTGTGACGTCTTCAAGCATAGGCACAGCACGTGCATTTCCACGTGACCATATCATAATGTTCATCGATCTTATCCATCTGAACTGTTGTCTTGAATATTTGATAAATTTAGAAATGAATTTCTTCTCCTTTCGAAGAAACATTTTTCACAATTATTATCACAGTATTAATCGCTCATGCAGACTTTCTGAATTATGCCAGTAATCCCAAATATGACATAAGTTATGTTTGGCCACTTTGTTAATGGAATAGTGTAATCATACCAACAGATATGCAATATAGACAGGATTTTGTCACAAGTAATATCAGAATATCTGCCCCTTTCTATGACTAGTCTAAAATTGCA
This sequence comes from Haliotis asinina, assembly GCF_037392515.1. Classification (NCBI taxonomy): domain Eukaryota; kingdom Metazoa; phylum Mollusca; class Gastropoda; order Lepetellida; family Haliotidae; genus Haliotis; species Haliotis asinina. Next base: position 6,478,041 of record NC_090283.1, on the reverse strand, counting down.
ACACCTAATTCTAACAAATGTAATTATTAAATATTGAGGAAGCTCAATACCGAATATTTCACTACAGTTAAAAGAGTTGTTAAATGTTCGTAATAACTACACTTATTTTTGTTTTGTAAAAATGACTGCCACGACCGGAATAAATTGTTAGATAATCTTTGGTTAAATGGTTTCATAAAGACGTTCTATTACCAGTCTCCAAGTAAAATCAAAACCTAATTACAAAAGAATATTCGTGATTTTAGATGCCCATGAAATGCGACCTATATTGTCTAACGGTAGTAACACACGATGCAATCAGGCATGTATAAGAATCTACACCAATATTTTACTCCATTTGTTGTGTAAGTAAATTATACGGGATTCCTACCACATTCACCATAGATCATAGGCCATAATGTTACATGTGGACTTTCCAGCTTTTAACACATACTTACAAAATTGTATATGAACAGCTCCAATTGTACCACAATACGATGTGCCCAAATTTCAGAGTGAGTGAGTACGTTAGTTAATATTTAACGTCACATGGGCAATATTTCAGCCATATCGTGACGAGAACATTTAACATTGAAACGAAATATATGTTTACTATAAAGATCTGTCGACAAAGGACAATAAAATAATTTTTATTAAAACTAGTGTTTAAAGTTAAAATTAATATCTCTATTTGGACAATACAATATAAAAAGAACAACCAAGAGTAGATCACCACTCTAAGGACCACAGGGACTTACAGTACCTTTGCTTCCTGCATGGACTCTAGTAGGATTTACATCATCTTCAGCTGTTAGCAATTTAGACAAATTTAGCCATAAAAACACACTTATTCTACGATTAAAAACCTGGAAAACCATCCCTCAGCCGCTGGAGAGTGTAAGAAATTCTAGCCAAAATTGAAATAACAGAAATACTATGATTAAGAACTCGGTAGACTTAAATTTACATCGAATTCGTTGGGACTTACGTGCCCTCGCAGGAGGACAATAATTTTACAATACTTCAACATCCTCTGAGGGTACAGCCACTAACAATTCAAGTCACAAATCTAAATTACCAATAACTAAAATACATCTCTTTATAGAATATATTATTCAAATTCAATCAAAAATCAATTTCTTTTAAAAAACCAATAATTAAATGAAAATGAACGTTTATAAAAAGATCCTTAAATTTTTGACATTGAAATATTTATCCCTTGTGATGAAGAATTCAACATTGTCAAGCAGAATATGCTTGACCGTGACTCTCTCATCACAAGGGATACAAAATGGAGGATCCTCACCCTTTAACAGGTACTTATATCTTATGGGTATATCTTGTGTGGCCAATGCGACATCGTCGCATGATGACCTCTTCAAATCTGGACTGACAAACCCAAGCAGGTGTAGCCAATATATGGCTTAATTTCATGTAATGTATTGAAACCTACTTGAGTGTCCCACTTTTGCATGAGATCACGGATATACGTTCTAATGCAAGCTTTGTAATCTGAATATGGAAGAAGAAGTGGTGTCACAGATTTGTTGAGTGCTCCTTTTGCAGTAAGATCGGTCATCACATTCCCAGAAATACCTACGTGACTATTGTACCCTTATGCTGAGACAAAAGACTTCCGCATTTTTGAAACTCCTAATCCAATGCAGCAGTTCCTTTAATTCAAACTTTTAACAGAAAATCTTAACATATATCCTAATTGTAGGAATGAATTATTCAAAGTGTTTTAAGTTTAACGTTTTATGCTTGGTGTGCCAGTGTGGCTATGGTAAGTTGAAATAAACAGCAAAATTTCCCTTTCATCTTTCAAAATATGCAGTGTTAAGTATCTACTTTTACGGTATGAGGAAAGAGTAACAGAGAGTGCACCCTAAACTGTCTCCGAGACTTCTCCTTGCCTCATGAAGGAGAACAATCTCCTCCCTTCTGGTAGACGTCTTAAGCATTTTTTTAAAAGAATGACAAACAGATCTTGTAGTATTAGGCTGGTAAGTGACAGGTCCAACAAATAACCTATTTTTTGTTTCCCTTTAGTATCGTTAGAAAGTAATAATTGTTCTCGTCTGAGTACAAACACACAAATGTTTATATTGGTGTAAAAAATATTGATTACAGAACAATTTCGTTTCCTGTTCACCGGCTTTCGTCCTACTGTACAACTTCGTGCGTCTGGAACTTTTAGACTATGTCATTTAGCTGGATGCTTAATTCCTTGTCAGTAGATTTGATAAGTCTAAGCACTTGTATATTGCAACACTAAACTCCTTTAAATCCTTGCAAGCTGTCGTACAGCGAAATCTGACATATGGAAGCCGGGAAATCGTGAAAATCTCAAAAGAAGTTTCTGCCACTAAAACATGCTAGGCGGTCTGGTACAGAACTAATATTACATCAGCCTCATTGTGCGTTAATGAACTACGCTAAATGAGCGCTAAAGACACATAGCAGGTTTAACTGTGTTACTAAAGTTTAAAATTTATTTTCATTTGCAAATACCATTTTCATATGAAATATGGAATTGGAATTCAGTTTAACCAGAGTTGTTTGTGATGTCTATTCTCACCTTCACACGAGCAAATTCGGATCTGCTGAAAAGTAGGCCGTTGTCTGAATAGGAAAATGAGACTTTCTTTTCGTTATGGTTGTGCAATTTGTGTAATTGTACATTGACCAATCTAACTTTTGAGATGATATAATTGTATTCCAGTCCTTTTTATTCTAGATCTGAGTCCTTCTTGTCTACTTTCCAAGGCAGCAAAAACAAATGTATGTTTTTCGATGTATACAGAATTGAAAACAGACTCGTCATATAATGAAAGGTATTAATCATGAAATGGCATAGACTGCAAAATATTCTTCACTGCCATAACAGCGTTGTACAGCACTGAGGTCATCCATTATGGATCAGTCTCAGTTTTAAGTGGCCACAGCGATGCGTCTTTTGCTATAGTATTGCATACATCAACCAAAGTAATCATCTACAGCAGGAGGAAGTGTATTGCTCTCATACCCAAGAGGCGTGTAACACTATATTATTACTGCATTGGAACACTGTGGTATCAGAAACAATGCAGAGATGATAAAAAAAAAATATAGTCTCACTTGGGTGAACACTGACATCTCAAGACGCTCGTCTTTACTATGGCATTAGGTTTTGAAGCGTCTTAATGGGAATGGGATATACAGTTTGGTATTTATTGTTCCTTTGTGGAAATTCTGGATCTGTTGTCGAGGAAGAATATTGTCAAAGATTCTTTAACAGTCAATGTTGTTTTTACTCAAACAATATTCAGTAGTATCAGTTTCCAGTATAGCTGTGCATAGCCTCTTCAACAAACGGAACGTACTTTGATAAGTAAAAAAAAAAAAAACAACAACTAAAAACAAAAACCAAACAAAACAAAGAAACAAACAAACCTGCTACACTCAAACACGCAGAAAATATTTCAAAATGTTTCAGGCATTTCCAAATTAGACATAGCATTGGCAAGGATGATAGATACAATTTCCCTTCTGCTATATGTTATCGTGTTTCTGGGCAGGGTACTCGCTAAAGTCTGCCATCACTAGCAATCGCCAGTGATTTATAACCACAATGCATATGACACGAATATGAAAAAAAAACCTCTTTTCTAAACAATGTCATAATATGCATTGGTATCTCGGTCCCTTTTATCTGACCCCTATTCACATTTTTAGAACCAGAACAATAGAAATGAGTGATTTACAAAACGATGACCATTAATAGTCGCAACAGAGCTCAATACGGCATTCTGTGCTTCACAAAGCACAGTGATTCATTTTCACAACAGCAGTTTTAGTAATGCAAATGTCAAATTGTTGTTTTTCGTAATAACAAAATACGAGAATAGTGTACCATAACCCAAAGTGACAGAAATAGATCATGCGTGTACATATTTCCAAACCTCCAGTTGGTGTGGGTGGACAACCAGTTTTAATCGGTCTTTGGCACAGACAAAATGAGGCAATTGTGTTGCAACTGGTGAGTATATTGGCCTCGTATAGTCTGGCAGAAAATGTTTCAGGACGGTGTTTGGTAACTTTACTTTAAAACTAAAAGTGCTATCCGTTTCCAATTTTGTATGAGGCTTTATAATTCTTCTACCACTGAAGATTTCAATTGTCATAATTTATCACCCGATAATAAGAAAGTTGTCTATAAGAGCTCTCATTATTTCAAGTCACAACAACACCTCACATGTCAATGGTGTTGAGCTACTTACCGAAACAGCGACCCGGTCATGCAAATAGGCATGTTACATGTCAAATCCTTACATTATGCTTGGCAGATCATGTCACATGACATTTCAAGTGCATTTCACGAAGCACGTGCATTTCACGAAGCGCACATACATCTACACATAGAGAAATGTCCACATCCAATTTGTAGGCTGACGCAAAAGACATTATTAGAAAAATCTATACTTATTTCAAACGAGAAAGTGAAAGGTGCCGTCCATATGTAGATCCTGAAAAGTATTCAAACGGATCCAACATGTCTTGGATCTCTCAAACGGCTACGAACATTCCAGGGACCATCTCAAAAGTTGGTAGGAAATTAAAACTGGATAGTTTTGATCAAAGGCTTGTCAAGGATGGTGATTGAAACAAATCCGTCGGTATGGTGATTGAAACAAATCCTTCCTCAAGACCACCAGTTTGATGTCTCTCGTTATACTATTTGCAAATTGTTACTGAAATGTGGTTACAAATAAAAAAGTGTTCACGGGATAAAACTTGCCATGTGTGAATGGCATGACATCGTAAAGTCAAGAATACATTACCTGAGAACAATTAGAAACAATACGCGCTGGTGGTTGCGAACCGGGGTATGTAGACGAGACATGGGTAAATGCCTCCCATACAGTGAGTGAGTGAGTTAATATTTAACGTCACATCGGCAATATCTCAGCCATATCGTGACGAGAACATTTAATAGTAAAATGAAATATATGTCTATTATAAAACCTGTCAGTTAAGGACAGTAAAACAACTAGGATATCACAGAGTAGAATATAAAACTAGTAACTATACCTAAAGCAATTTATTTATACAGGACAATACAATATAAAAATGGGCTACAGACTGCTAACAACTGAATGTAGATCACCATACTAGGGAGTACAGTCCTTTTGCTACCTGCATGGACCCTAGCTGGATTTACATCATCCCCTCAGCCGTCAGCAATTTGTGAAATCTAGCCATACAATAAAAAGACATTTATTCTACGATTAAAAACCTGGAAATTTAGAATTTACTATGATTATTTGTGGACTTGCGTACCCTCTCGGGAGGACAATAACTTTACAATACTTCAACCCCCTTTGAGGGTACAGCCACTAACAATTCTAGTTACAAATCTAAACTACCAATAATTAAAATACATCTATTTACAGAAGATGTTATTCAAAATTCAAGCATAAAATCAACCTCTTTTAAAAAAACCTATAATTAAATGAGAATTAACAGTTGTAAAAAGATCCTTTTAAGTTTTGACATTGAAATATTTATCCCTTGTGATGGTGAATTCAACACAGTCAAGCAGAATATGCTTGACCGTGACTCTCTCATCACAAGGGATGCAAAATGGAGGATCCTCACTTTTTAAACGGTATGAATGAGTATAAGTAGTATGGCCAATACGACATCGTCTTAAAGTAACCTCTTCAAATCTGGACTAACAGCCCAAGTAGGTGTAACCAATATACGGTTTTATTTCATGTAATTTATTTATACCTACTTGGGTGTCCCACTTCTTCTGCATCAGATCACGGATGTAAGTTCTAATGCTAGCTTTGTAATCAGAGCATGGAATAAGAAGTGGTGTCACAGATTTCTTGAGAGCTGCTTTAGCAGCAAGATCAGCCATTGCGTTACCAGAAATGCCTACGTGGCTGGGTAAGCAACAGAATACGATGTCGTATTAGCCAGTAGCAACAGTATTATACAATTCAATAATTTCAATTAAAAGTGGGTCTGAATATATTATATACTGTTTACGTTTCGGGTGTCTTTGACTATGTTTAAGAGCTGTTAATATGGCATTAGCGTCTGCTGTAAAAATAAAACTATTATCTGGTAATCTAGACGATATTGTTCTGGATCCAATGACAATAGCACAAGCAAATGAGCCACCGTCCTTGGACCCATCTCTAAATAACGACTTATAATTGTTATATGTATGTTTTAGTTGATTATATTCTTGTTTACACCGTTATTCATTCGATTCGTTTTTAAGTGTAGTTAATGTTAGGTCAACCTGTGGCCTAACCAACTGCCAACGGGGAAGAGGAAAGAAGACGGAAAGGAGCTATATTGTCCAGCTCAATACCAGCAGCAGCAATAAACGGCTTTATTCTGAGCCCAAGAGGTGGAACAAGAGAAGACTTCTTGTTATACAAATCCTCATAAAGAGGATTGAAGACACAGTTATATGCAGGGTTAGATTCGTTAGACTATAGTTTTGTGATATATTGTAAAGGTAATTTGATACGGCGTTGTGTAAGAGATAGTTCATCGGCCTCAACGTAAAGACTGTCAATAGGTGAAGTTCTGAAGGACCCAAGACAAAGTCTTAGACCTTGGTGATGGACAGGATCAAGAAGTTTAAGATTGCTTTTGCAGGCTCCACCATAAACGATTGAGCCATTGGATTGAGTGATGGATATGGAAGTGATAAGTCAAGTGCTTTCAGACATTTACTTTTAAGTGATTCAATATGTGGTAAAAACGTTAAATGTGAATCAAAGATTAGACCCAAGAAGTTGGCTTCCTTCACCACTTTTATGGGCGTGCCATCTAGAGACAGTTCAGGGTCTTTATGGGGTTTGTATTTACGACAAAAATGTATGCAGTTAATTTTTGATTTAGAAAATTTAAAGCCATTTTCAATATACCATTTATCTATTTCGTTTAAACACAACTGCAATTGCCGTTTAATGGTATTTATATTTTTACCACGACAAGAAATATTAAAGTCATCCACAAATAACGATCCATCAATTGAATCGTTTAAAACTTTTGATAAACTGTTTATCTTTATACTAAAGAGTGTGACTGACAAAATACTGCCTTGTGGAACACCCTGATCCTGATTGTAATGATGAGATATGGTTGAACCCACTCGGACTTGAAATTGTCTGTTATTTAAAAATTTGCCTATGAATTCAGGCAAACGACCTAGCAACCCGAAGTCATGTAAATCTCTCAGAATGCTATATTTCCAAGTAGTGTCATATGCCTTCTCAAGATCAAAAAAGACACAGCATGTTCTTTATTAATCAGCGCGTTTTTCACAAATGATTCTAAACGCACTAAGTGATCGACAGTACTTCTGTTTTCACGGAAACCACACTGTATATCTGTTATAAGGTTATTTGTTTCCAAGTACCAAACAAGTCCATTATTTATCATGCTTTCCATGGTCTTGCAAACACAGTTAGTTAATGAAATCGGACGATAATTGGATGGATCCGTATGATCACGTCCAGGTTTAGGTATTGGTACTACTATGGGATTACGCCATGAAGAAGGAAATTTCCCGGAAGTCCAAATATCATCAAAAATTGATAAGAGCGTCTCTAAACAGCATTGTGGTAAGTGCTTGAGGAATTGATAATGTATGTTGTCAGCTCCTGTAGCAGTGTCACGAGCTTGATCAAGAGCAGTATGGAGTTCAGGACTAGAAAACGTTTCATTATAATCTTCCCCATAATCAGAATTGAAATTAATAGTTTTCTTTTCTTCTTGATTTGGATATTGCTGAAATTTAGGTGTATAATTAGAAGAGGAAGAATGTTTAGCAAGAGTTTCGCCCAGTTTATTCGCAATATCTGATTTATCTGTAAGTAACTGATCTCCATGTTTAAGATGATGGACAGTAGATTTAGTACCTTTACCTTTAATTTTCTGGACCATGTTCCATACCTTGGACATGGGTGCCCGAGAATTTATTTTAGATACATAATTTTGCCAAGATTGGCGTTTGTTCTGTTTAAAAATACGCCGCGCTTTAGGATTTAAAATTTTAAATTTATTTAAATTATGCACCATAGGATGGCGACGGAAATAATGTTCTGCTTTTTTCCTTGCCTTCCTAGCTTGTTTGCAGTCATCGTTGAACCATGGTTTTCGAATATGTGGAACTGCAGAGGACTTTGGTATACACTCATCAGCTATGGAATTCAATGCATGAGAAATACAATAGGTTTCAGTTCTACTGCACAAAGTGTTTCATGTAAAGCCCAGTTAGCCCTTCTAAAATTCCGCCTTGATGATGGAGGAACATCAGGTGGAATTACAGATTTTAGTGTAGTAGGAAAATGGTCACTTCCACAGAGGTCATCGTGGACTGACCATTCGAGTTCATTAAGTAGTTCTGAATTTGTGAGTGACAAGTCAAGAGCAGAATAGGTCCCTGTACCAGGGTGTAAATATGTGTTGGAACCATCATTATCAATACATAAATCATTGTCAGAACAAAACTTACCTTTAGTGTTTGTATTCCCACTACCCCAGAGTGGGTTGTGTCCATTTAAATCTTGTATAGTAGAACTGCAAAGGATTGAGGACTAATCTACATGAATTACAGCTATTAGTACAAGCTTTTATACCTTCAGCGATATGTCTCCAAGACACATATTTAATTCAAACCAATACATTTGACCTTCGTCAGTTTAATGCATATCATTGTTTTGCACCTCCGGGTGATCGGGTCACTGGAGGATCATCCATTCTAGTCAGACAAAACGTTATTCAAAGCCCTGTTTCACTTAATACTAATATGCAGGCTGTTGCAGTGAGAATTTCTTTACATGTAGCGTTTACGGTATGCTGTCTTTATATTTCGCCGTCTTTGACGTTAACTAAAACTGATCCTCAAGCTCTATATGACCAACTCCCGAAGCCCTGTATGATAATGGGAGATTTAAATGGACACAACCCACTCTGGGGTAGTGTAACTACAAACATTAAAGGGAAATTGTTGGAGGGCTTTTGTTCTGACAATGATTTATGTATTTATAATGATGGTTCCAACACATATTTACACCCTGGTACAGGGAGCTATTCTGCTCTTGACTTGTCACTTACAAATTCAGAACTACTAAATGAACTCGAATGGTCAGTCCACGATGACCTCTGTGGAAGTGACCATTTTCCTACTGTATTAAAAGCTGTAACTCCATCTGATGTTCCTCCATCATCAAGGCGGAATTTTAAGAAGGCTATCTGGGCTTTATATGAATCACTGTGTGCTGAAAAGCTTAAACCTGAACGTTTTATTGATTTTTTTGGGTGCTATTAAATGTTTTTCTGATGAACTGAATTCCATAGCTGATGAGTGTATACCAAAGTCCTCTGCAGTTCCACATATTCGAAAACCATGGTTCAACGATGAATGCAAACAAGCTAGGAAGGCAAGGTAAAAAGATGAACATTATTTCCGTCGCCATCCTATGGTGCATAATTTAAATATATTTAAACTTTTAAATGCTAAGGCACGGCGTACTTTTAAACAGAACAAACGCCAATCTTGACAAAATTATGTATCCAAAATAAATTCTCGGACACCCATGTCCAAGGTCTGGAACATGATCCAGAAAATTAAAGGTAAAGGTACTAAATCTACTGTCCATCATCTTAAACATGGAGATCAGTTACTTACAGATAAATCAGATATTGCGAATAAATTGGGTGAAACCCTCGCTAAACACTCTTCCTCTTCTAATTATGTATCTAAATTCCACCAGTATCAAATCAAGAAGAAAAGAAAACTATTAATTTCAATTCTGATTATGGGGAAGATTATAATGAAACGCTTTCTATTCATGACCTCCATACTGCTTTTGATCAAGCTCATGACACTGCTGGCACCCGTGAAGAGCCACCTCCTCGTGGTGGGTGCTGGGTAACGCTAAGTGCTCTTCTGCCGTGTGGGTCCGGGACAGAATGTGTCCAGAGCACCCCATGACTGGTCGTAAGAGGCGACCGAAATGGGCAACCTGTTTGTCGTGGGTTGCGTCCCGTGTCGGTGGAGGACGCTAGTCTGGTGGTTGAGGGCTCTGGGAGCCTGAATCGTGTTCCCTTTGCTCAACACACCACTTCGGCCCTTCCTTCACCTAGACGGGTGGTAGAATCGGCCCGATTCTATCAATCGGCTGGTCACGCCAAGCCCTGTGGTAAAATTATGTACCCTTATACAATATTATGAGTAATGTACTATACCTTTTTTAAAGTCTTGGCAGATTTTTCAAACTCTATTTCAACTCCTCAAATTCATGTATATTTTTGCCTAGAGTCTTATGCCCAGAAGGCGGTGGCTCATGGGCCAATCTGGTGGAATAGTTATTTTAACGTTTTTCTGCTGGAGTATATCATCCGGGTATCCTTGGTGCTGAAAGCTGGAGATCCGCTTGTTTTTAGCATTGTCCTTGTGATACTCCGTGGTGGGTGTGGAGCTCGGATGGCGAACCAATATAACTTGAACATGGAATACGAAACCCCCTCAAAAAAGACCAAACGTCCACTTGATGATGATGATGAACCACAAACTTCAAAACAAACAGAATATTGGCCACGTTTTCTTGTTGTAGAGGCTAGTGACAAGACACCTCTTAAATTGAACTCATTTGCAATATCAAAGGGTGTTCATGGCATAGCTGACGAGGTTAAAAAGATTCAAAAGATTGAGGTCAGGCTCTTTGTTGATTGAATGCAGTAAAAAACAGCAATCTGTTAACCTTCTGTCAATCACTTCGCTTGTCGGTGTTCCAGTTTCAGTCACTGAACACAGAACTCTCAATACCAGCAAAGGAATAGTGCGTGATAGAGATCAGTTGTTTGCAGACATGACTGAAAGTGAAATAGCTTTTGAAATGAGAGACCAAGGTGTGTTATACGTGAAAAGATTCTCAACCAGGAAAAATTCTCAAACTCAACTCACTAACGCCTATCTCTTTTCCTTTTCAGCACCAACTGCCCCCAGATCAATTAAAGCCGGCTACTGTAATATCAATGTTGATATCTTCATTCCAAATCCCTTACGATGTTTTAAATGTCAAAAGTATGGCCATGGTGTCAATTCTTGTACAAGGCCTGTTACATGTGCACACTGCAGTCAGCAGTCTCATACTACTGAAGACTGTGATAGTGATATCAAGAAATGTACAAATTGTTCAGGAAGTCACTCATCCTTTTCCAAAGACTGTCCCATCTGGAAGCAACAAATGGAAATCAATAAGATCAAATTTTCCAGAAACATCAGCTTCTCTGAAGCTAGGAAACTTGACCAATCTCATGATGGTACAGATTCCTATGCATCCGTTGTTAGTGCAGCTTTGAAACCTAAAGTAACAACTAAATCTATAGACTGCCAAACAGATCTCACATGGATCAGCACAGAAGCACCTGGGATTTATGATAGCGAACAGGCCACACAAACTACTAAATCACTTACAGTCACACAACATCACTCTCAAGCTCAGCCACAGTCGTCATCTCTGTCTCAAGATCGTTCAAAAGGACAAAAATCTCAAAGTCAGCATAATGTTAAACCATCCAAGCCTAACCAACATCAGAATCATCAAAAGGACAGCAAATTTCGAGAATTTCAAAGGGGTCAAATAACCAAATCCAACTTTTCAATAAGTTTGGATCACTTGAACAGATGGATGTTATGGAAAACATCCAACAGAGGGCACACAAGGAGAGTGCGGGGTAGATCCCCAATCAATCCACCCAAATAATAATGTTTTCGAATAATCGTATACAGTGGAATTGTCGAGGACTGCGGACCAACTTCAATGAATTACAATTATTGGTCCAAGATTTTAAACCGTCAGCTTTCTGCCTGCAAGAGACTTATTTAAAGCAGAACGATACTATAGCTTTTCGCCAGTTCCAAGCATACCATTCCTTTTCTCCTCCAGGTGAAAGGGTCACTGGAGGATCTTCAATTCTTGTGAGGCAAGATGTTATCCACAGCCCTGTTGTGCTTAAGACTAATCTTCAAGCTATTGCTATGCGTCTGACACTTCACGTTGCTTTCACTCTGTGTTCACTTTATATTCCACCATCTGCAGCTCTCCAGGAAGCTGATCTACAAAATCTTTATGATCAGCTTCCAAAACCATGTATTATCATGGGAGATTTGAATGGACACAATCCACTCTAGGGAGGTAGAAATACTAATACTTAAGGTAAACTTCTGGAGGAGTTCATCACTAATAACGACCTGTGTATATTTAATGATGATTCCCATACTTATTTGCATCCTGCTACTGGCACCTACTCTTCTCTTGATTTGTCTCTAACTGACTCTCTCAATGACTTTGAATGGTCTGTTCACAATGATCTTTGTGGGAGTGACCATCTCCCAACTATACTTTCAGCAGTAAATCCATCTGATACTCCACCATGTACAAGGCGGAATTTCACAAAAGCAAACTGGTTGATGTTTGAAACTTTATGCACAAGCAAACTAAAACCTGAATTGTTTAGTGGTGTTGTAGACCCCATTCAGATATTCTCTGATGTTTTGAATGAAATAGCTGATGGATGTATTCCACAGTCCTCTGTCAGTCCACATATCAGAAAACCATGGTTTAACTCAGATTGCCGACAGGCCAGAAAAGCGAGGAAAAAGGCAGAGAAATATTTCCGCCATCACCCAACTGTCCACAACTTAGACAAATTTAAAATGCTCAATGCAAAGGCACGTCGTACCTTCAAACAAAATAAACGACAATCTTGGAGGGACTATGTCTCCAAGATTAATTCACGTACGCCAATGTCCAAGGTATGGGACATGGTTCAAAGAATTAAGGGCAAAGGTTCCAAATCTGCTGTTCACCATCTTAGGGAAAGGGTGATAATGTACTTACACACAAATCTGAGATAGCCAATAAAATTGGTTAAACTCTCGCCAATAATTCTTCATCGGCAAATTATGTCTCTGAGTTTCAGCGATATCAAAAACAACAGGAAAAGACAAAACTTAATTTCGACTCAAATAATGGTGAAGATTATAATGAAGTGTTTTCATTACATGAGCTGCATACTGCACTTGAGCAAGCTCATGACACTGCAACTGGCGATGATAATATACATTACCAGCTACTGAAACACTTACCCGAACCTTGCTTGATAACACTTTTAGATATCTTTGATCAAATATGGACATCTGGAGAATTTCCTCCTTCATGGCGTAATGCCATCGTAATACCAGTACCTAAACCTGGCAGGGATCATACAGATCCGTCAAATTACAGGCCAAAATCTCTAACTAGCTGCATATGTAAAACCATGGAACGTATGGTGAATAATAGATTACTTTGGTATCTTGAAACCAATAACCTTATAACAAATATTCAATGCGGTTTCAGGAAAAATCGTAGTACCATTGACCATTTAGTACGGATAGAATCCTTTGTTAAAAATGCTATGGTGAATAAACAACATGCTGTATCAATTTTCTTTGATCTCGAGAAAGCTTATGATACTACCTGGAAGCATGGTATTCTAAAGGATTTACATGATTTTGGTTTGAGGGGCCGTATGCCTCTTTTTATATCACAGTTTTTTAAAGACCGGCAATTTCAAGTCCGAGTGGGTTCTACCCTGTCTGATCATTACAATCAGGATCAAGGTGTTCCTCAAGGTAGTATTTTGTCTGTCACTTTATTTAGTGTTAAGATCAACAGTTTGTCCAAGGTTTTGACTGATTCAATTGATGGATCATTATTTGTGGATGATTTTAATATTTCTTGTCGTGGTATAAATATGCATGCTATTGAACGACAACTGCAGTTTTATTTAAACAAAATAAATAAATGGTGTCTTGAAAACGGTTTTAAATTCTCTAAATCCAAAACTAACTGCATACATTTTTGCAGAAAATACAAGCCTCATAAGGACCCTGAACTATCCTTAAATGGCACTCTCATCAAAGTTGTAAAGGAGGCCAAGTTCTTGGGCCTAATCTTTGACTCCCATTTAACTTTTCTGCCGAGCATTAAATCTCTTAAAGCCAAATGCCTTAAGGCACTCGATTTGTTGAAAGTTATTTCCAACTCAAAGTGGGGAGGGGATCAGACGACCCTCTTACACCTATATCGATCATTAGTCCGTTCTAAACTTGACTATGACTCGATCGTATATGGTGGAGCATGCAAAAGCAACCTGAAACTTCTTGATTCTCTCCACCACCAAGGTTTAAGACTTTGTCTTGGGTCTTTTAGAACTTCACCTGTTGACAGTCTCTACGTCGAGGCTGATGAGCCATCTCTTGACCAACGCCGTTTAAAATTAACTTTACAGTACATCACAAAACTGTATTCCAATCAGTGAAACCCTGCATATAACTGTGTCTTTAATCCTCCACAAGAAGAAATCTTCTCTTGTTCCGCCACTTGGACTCAGAATTAAGCCGTTTATTACTGTTGCCGGCATTGTGCTGGAAAATATAGCTTCTTTTCGTTTTCTTTCTTCACCCCCTTGGCAACTGGTTAGACCACAGGTCAATCTAACATTAACTACATGTAAAAAATCAGAAACTAATGACTTACAATATAAGCAAGAATGTCACCAATTAGAAAGTAAATATAACATTTACAAATCCTTATTTACAGATGGGTCCAAGGACGGTGGCGCAGTAGCTTGTGCCACTGTCATTGGATCCAGAACAATCTCTTCTAGATTACCTCATAACAGCTCTATTTTTACTGCAGAAGCAAACGCCATATTAACTGCTCTTAAATATATTCAAAAACACCCTAAACATAAACAGTATATAATCTATTCCGACTCTCTTTCTTAAAAATATTTCTTGTAAACATCCACTTTTAATGGAAATTATTGAATTGTACAACAATCGTGCTACTGGCCAGTGCAACATCGTCCTTTCTTGGTTACCTAGTCACGTTGGCATTTCTGGTAACACAATGGCCGATCTTGCTGCTAAAGCAGCACTCAACAAATCTGTGACACCACTTTTTATTCCATACTCAGATTATAAAGCTACAATGAGATCTTATATCCGTGATCTGATGCAGAAGAAGTGGGACACCCAAGTAGGTACAAATAAATTACATGAAATAAAACCTTATATCGGTTATACTTACTTGCGTTGTCAGTCCAGATTTGAGGAGGTCATTATGCGACGATGTCGCATTGGCCATACGAGGTATACTCAGGAGTATCTATTAAAAGGTGAAGATCCTCCGTTTTGTATCCCTTGTGATGAAAGAATCACAGTCAAGCATGTCCTGCTTGACTGTGTTGAATATTCCATCACAAGGGAATAATATTTTAAATCAAGAACTATGAAGGATCTTTTTAATTATGTTAGTTCTCATTTAATTATTGCGTATTTAAAAGAATTAGATTTGCTAAATGAATTGTAAATAGATAAATATTTTATGCTTGGAAGTATGAATAAGTAACTTAGAGTGTTAGTGGCTGTATCCTCGAAGGAGGTTAAAGCACTGTAGGTAGCAGAAGTACTGTAAGTCCCCATGGCCCCTAGCATGGTGATCTGTCTTCGGTTGTTGGTGATCTATATAGCCTGTTTTTATATTGTATTGTCTGAATAGGAATATTAGTTTTAACTTTTCACGCTAGTTTTATTTCTTATTGTGATATTTTAGTTGTTTTACTGTCCGTCGTCGACAGGCTTTTATCATATACATGGATTCCTTTTTTAAGAATGCTCTCGTCACGATATGGCTGCAATACTGCCGATGTGAAGTTTTAATGTTAACTCACTCACTCACTCATGACACTGCTACAGGAGCTGATAACATACATTATCAACTCCTGAAGCACTTACCAGAGTCCTGTTTAGAGACGCTCTTATGTATGTTTGATGACATTTGGACTTCAGGTAAATTTCGTTCTTCATGGCATGACGCTATAGTAGTACCAATACCTAAACCTGGACTTACATGACTTCGGCTTGCGAGGTCGTTTACCTCAATTTGTAGCCAACTTTTTAAATGATAGACAGTTTCAAGTCCGAGTGGGTTCTACCCTCTCTGATCATTACAATCAGGATCAGGGTGTTCCACAAGGCAGTATTTTGTCTGTCACATATTTTAGCATAAACATAAATAGTTTATCACAAGTTTTAAACGATTCAATTAATGGATCCTTATTTGTGGAAGATTTTAATATTTCTTGTCGAGGGAAAAATATGCATACTATTGAACGGCAACTGCAGCTTTGTTTAAACAAAATAAATAAATGGTGTGTTGAAAACTGCTTTAAATTTTCTAAATCCAAAACTAATTGTATGCATTTTTGCAGAAAATATAAGCCACATAAGGACCCTGAACTATCTCTAGATGGCACTCCCATCAAAGTTGTAAAGGAGGCCAAGTTCTTAGGCCTAATCTTTGACTCCCACTTAACATTTCTGCCTCATATTAAGTCCCTTAAAACTAAATGCCTGAAGGCTCTTGATTTGTTGAAAATTGTTTCCAACTCAAAGTGGGGAGGTGGTCAAGCAACCCTCTTACACCTATATCGATCATTTGTCCGTTCGAAACTTGATTATGGCTCCGTCGTATATGGTGGAGTCTGCAAAAGCAACCTTAAACTTCTTCTGTCCACCATCAAGGTCTAAGACTTTGTCTTGGGTCTTTCAGAACTTCACCTACTGATAGTCTCTATGTCGAGGCAGATGAACCATCTCTTACTCAACGTCGTATAAAATTGTTTTTACAATACATTACTAAATTATATTCTAATGAATCTAACCCTGCCTTTAACTGTGTGTTCAATCCCCTTTATGAGGATTTGTATAACAAAAAGTCTTCTCTTGTTCCACCTATTGGGCACAGAATTGACCCATTTATTTCCTCTGCCGTTATAGTCTAAGAGCTGTAAGGTATATCGCCTTCCCGCCCTTTCTTCTCCTCCTTGGCAATTGGATAGGCCCCAAGTGGACCTAACATAAACTGCACTTAAAAATCAGAAACAAATGACTTACAATATGAACAAGAATATCATCAATTAAAACATAAATATAGCAATTACGAACCCTTCTTTACAGATTGATCCAAGGACGGTGGTGCAGTAGCTTGTGCCACTGTCATTGGATCCAGAACAATATCCTCTAGAATTCCAGATAAAAGCTCTATTTTTACAGCAGAAGCAAACGCCACATTAACAGCTCTCAAAGATATTCAAAGACACCCTAAACGTAAACAATATATAATCTATTCAGACTCACTTTCTTGCCTTGAGGCTATTAAAAATGTTTCTTGTAAACATCCACTTTTAATAGAAATTATTGCATTGTATAATAATCTTGCTACTGTCCAATACGACATCGTATTCTGTTGGCTACCCAGGCATTTCCGGTAACGCAATGAGAGGGTCACGGTCAAGCATATTCTGCTTGACTGTGTTGAATTCTCCATCACAAGGGATAAATATTTCAATGTCAAAACTGTCAAGGATCTTTTTACAAACGTTAATTCTCATTTAATTATTGGTTGTTTAAAAGAAATTGATTTTATGGTTGAATTTTGAATAATATGTTCTGTAAATATATGTTTTTTAATTATTGGTTGTTTAGATTTGTAACTAGAATTGTTTGTGGCTGTACCCTCAAAGGGTTTTGAAGTATTGTAAAAATATTTCTAAAAACATGCTATAACAGTTGCACCCCTTGACTTTCATCCTCACACTGACACAGAAAAACACACCCCAGTCAGTCATTGCTAAACATATAATAACACACAGCATACAATACAATACAATAATGAAATAAAATGCAATAAAGAACTTAGGTTACATTGAAGGTAAATAAAAATGTGTTTAAAATAAATAAAGGTCTCTTTGAAAGTAGATAAAAATTAAGATTGAATAAAATTGTATTAATTGAAATAAAATTAGAATATTTTTTTACGATCAAACTATTAAACTTTTACATTGAGAATAAATCAAATTTAATTGAACATAGATAAAATTACGTTCAAATTTACGTTCACGTGATCGATTAGCTATTTACTAGCCCACATTTACTAGACGTCCTGAGTTTAGATTCCCAGGTAAAGGGCATCGAGAGCAATAAATTGGCATCTCCTTCATCACTCACAACTGGTGAAGTTATTTCCAAGGTGAGTATAGTTGAAACCCTTTCCTTTCGTCGATCTGGCCAATCAATAGTTCCAGGCTTTTCATGCACAGTGCAATTTTCTGAAAATGTATATTAAACAAAAATCAATCAATAGGTAAACCATAAAGCCAAGAAGGATTGCAAATTATTAAAAATGAAGTTTCATGACAAATTACTTACTTGATTAATCACCCCAACACAAGTTAAGCAGTTCATCACATTTAATGACATATCCTATTTTCTTATGGACACACAATCTGTTGCTCTGAAGTGTAGTAATATGTTGATATATCATCATTAAATGACTTGATTCTTATGTTACGATTTATCAAATAATGATCTGAACCATGTGTTACATATCTTAAGAATGTAAAAAAAATAATCCATAAACATTTTAAATGTATATTTCTGAAACTTAGAATCTGTCAGACATTGTAATAAGAAGAATTGTTACCAGTTATTATTCAAATAGATATACTTACGGATTTCATTTTTCGTTGTGTTTTGCTGCTGTTCTGTGTGACACTTTCTTTCCAGTTTCTTGTCTATTGAGATCGTCACGCCTGTTCCGCTACACTCTACACAGCGCTTCTGTAAATAAATGTTTAAAGTATTTTACAGCATGTTTCACACATTTCAGTTCATCTGTTAGGCAAAGGTATTTATATAATCCATGCTGGCTTGGTTACTGAAGTTAACATCCATAAAGCGGTCTTTACACTATTAATTAAATCATTAACTATTTATAATAACAGGCAGGTGAGTAAAAATTACCTTTACAAGATCCTATTGACCATCCTTGGTCGTGATATAGCCACTTGTTTCTTTGACTACTATATTCATAGAGTCCTCGTCATCGGCTTTACTGAAATGTCATTTTCCTTGCACTTCATTCAATCATGCATTCGACATAATGTCTAATTAAAATTTAAGATCGTCAGTGAAAAATATACACCCAAGTAAACTGCAGATTTATCACTTTGAATACATATATTGTTCTGAAAGTTTACCATTTTGTAGTTAAATGATTTAAAATGACTTCAAAACAGACTAACCATCCTTTGTGTTATTTCATGCAAATTCTATGCACATCCTGTTTGCCAAAGTTACGCAGTCGGTAAGTGAACAGCTTGACATAAAGATCATGATAAATGACGTTTAGTTATATCACATGACATAACCTTGCAGCAATTATGCATTGTAAAATCAAGGGGGTCAGTTTGATTGCAATTTTACACAGGTGTAATGTTAAACTGATTAAGTTTACCGGCTATTCAAATCCATTTGCAAATGTTACTTTCGTGAGAAAACGTGCGTAGGGAAGTGAATTAATGAAATATTCAAAATGAAATTATGTCTGTGTTACCTAGTAACATAAACACTACCGTCAATAGGCAAGGGTGATCTTATCTTTTCCTCCAGGAGCAGTCGTGCCTAAAAGATTAAATCAAGTACGTTAAATATAACAGGTATATATATATGATTATGTTCAACACATATGTAATACATTACTGAAAAAATACATGAAATTTCAAATGTATCCTACACAAAGCTAACAGTTTCTTATATGAATTTAGTGTTTGCCTCAAATAGTTCAGACACACATCTGACCTCTCTGAGAGAATTTGAGGGTGGACAATTTCATTTCACTAATGATCCAGGATTGAATTTAATAAATTACACCGAATGTTGCCATCATTTTTATCATTCTTTAAAATATATCTGAACTGGTGAAATATATCTTGCAATACCCAGTAAACGCATGAGTGAACATTACCACTACATATGGAGGATCTTTCTCATGCAGATCGTAATTCATCCCAACACATACCTTTTGTTCAAGTGTTAACCGAATTGCAAAGTTAAAATTTGCAAACTATTAACGCGAGCTAGGACTGATATCATTTTCCTTGTTCAGCGGCCATGCCTATCATATCATGACAGGACAACATGATTTGAGCTGTGACAACGTTTCGTGAGCTACATGCCGTCAGTCAGTTACGGTGAGAAGCAACCACCATACTGAGTAAATAATCTATGTCCCCATATATGTATAGCTCTACACCAAAACGACAACGAGACGAAGTGTCAACATCGCCCGAACAGATTGACGCCGACTATAAACGCCAGTGTCAAGTGAACTCTGTATCAGATATATCTGATCCATCCTTTTACATGTCAGATTCCGAGACATCGAACACTTCCACGAATATGGATAATTTTGCAGAGAAACTTGTTCAGGCCTTTCAAAATGACAATGTATTGAAAGTCATAGGTTCAGTAGTAGCCGAGGGGCTGCGCCCGATGATCCGGGAAGAAATCGAACAGATATCAGCTAAAAATCTGGAACTTGAGGGAAAGATTGATGACCTAAATTGTAAACTTAAAGAGCGAGACGCTGTTATTGAGTCATTAACTGAGAAGTTAGACCGAAGTGAACAGTACTCTCGCAGAAATAACCTACGATTTAGTGGTATCACTGAGACAGAGGGGGAAAATACCGATAGGATTATAGTTTCACTGGCAAAAACAATTGGGGTTAATATCAGAGAATGTGACATTGACATCAGTCATAGGGTACCAAGACGCCCCACCGCCCCACAAGAAAGTCCACGCCCAGTGCTTGTGCGATTTGTAAGCAACGCCACTAAGCGTCTGCTATTACAATCCCGGTCAAAACTGAAGAACGTAAAGAAACCGGGAAAACCAACAGTCTTCATAAATGAAGATTTAACTAAAACACGTGCTACTATAGCTCGTGACGCACGACAAATGGTTAATGATCACAAGTTTGAATCCTCCTGGGTCACAGGTGGGGTCATCTTGATAAAGCTCAAAGATGGCAAGGTCAAAAAGGTCGCAAATCCTACTCAGTACAAAGAAGCTTGCGATTCCACAAAACTTCTGACAACTATTAGCCTCAGTCAAGAAAAGGTCGTAAAATCATAATTATGTGTTCACTGTCTCGATCTAGAGACTACATGATACTATGCATGGCTAACATATATGTATTGAGTTGCTTCAGCATGCATTTGGTGTCTTAATGCATGCAACGTTGACATAATCTAAGCAATCGTCATGATCATATCATGATCTAAAAAAATATGCGTGTAAAAACATGTCTTGTTTTTTTTTCAGTACAAGAAGTCTAACGTCTTCGCCTATGCTCAGACAAGATGCTTTGGATTACTTCCACGTGCTATAACCAATGTTTTCATTCGCTAAGCAAGCATTTTTATACGGTATATGAATGACTCCAGGTACGGCACGTTTATACCGTGCTAAAAATGGGTCCACGTGCGCTGTTTGTTGTTTTTGGGACCCCTCCCGACCGGTGTCATGATATCATGTGTTACGTCACCACAATAGTCTAATGGCCTCCCCGAGTAAGTCAAGACTCTTCCATGTCTTTCACGTGCAGCGTTCGATGTCAAGAGATATCAGTGTTCACGCCCACTGACAAAATATTACTATATCTTAGTGTCCTGTGCATCTACGACACGTCTAGTTTATGTCATGAATGTTCTTCATGCGTGTGTGTGAATGTGCATGCGTAATTATATATGTGTATTCTTGCATGCATGTGTGCATATGCACGTGAATGTGTTTGAGTATGTTTATGTGTATATAAGTGTTATACATATGTGGGTATAGCTATGCTTATGTATATGTGTATATGTCTATGTATAGGTACATGTATATGTCTGCGTGTGTGGGTGCATGTGTACATGTGTACATGTGTGTGCATGTGTATTCGTGCATATGCATGTGTTTGTATATCTACATATGTTTGTTTGTGCAGGCAGCATGTGGAACACAAGTGCAACTTACGTTGAGTAAACGCTGTCAAACCTCCCAGGGATTACCTTTGTATTGCGTATTCAGTCTTTTCATAATTCATAAAGAGTAACTGTATAGATATCTTGCTAATATTTGTGACATACCGCTGTCTCTCTTGAAAAAATGTTTGTCAGGTTCAGTTCGCCCAACACATTCTTATTACATAACAGTCGCTCGTCCATCCTGAGTAGCATGCAGAGCCGAGATTACGACGAATCACCATGCTGGTTTAGTAGATGATATTCTATGTTGTTTTGTTTTGTTGCAGATGAAAGATTCCATCTGTAACATGCTTCTATTTTTTGTTCATTCCTGTTTTCTCATCTTTGTGAGATTATCTACTTGCACTTCTGTCAGAGAGATATATTGTTCACGTTATCTACCCATTAGCATACAGATATATTTGCCTTTTTCTCTTAACATATCAATAGCTTTACATACACAGTTATATTGCATTTCAGTCGCATGTCGGAAATTAAATACGATTTGTTTTCTCACAAGTGAACCCACCATTCGATAATGATTGATATTGTACAGTATAGACACGTGGTGGGTTCCTTTGTTTGTCACATTCAAAACAAATCTGCCAACAAGCTTAAACATACTTCTTATTCTTTACTACTCCTTTGCCTATACAATGCCAAAGTCTCCCTGGTAGTGTCTCTTATTCTCTTGGTCTGCGGCGATATTCATCCTAACCCAGGTCCAACTAATAGTCGTGAACTAAACATTATTCATTTAAATGTGCGTAGCCTTAAAGATAAAATTGAGGCAGAGTTTGGCTCATACGACGTCATATGTCTTACTGAAACATGGTTACATGAAGGTATCAGTAGTAATGATATCCTAATTCCTGACTTTCATTCACCTCTCAGAAATGATAGACAGAGTAGAGGCGGGGGAGTTGCAGTGTACGTTAAAAGTAAAATAAATGCCGAACATATGGAGAATTTAACTACAGTATGGTTCAGAATTATTGAGAATAGCTAAAGCATTTCATATTATTAAACGAGAACAAATCAGATAAAATTGAATGTATTGTTAAAGTGAACTGACCTGTTCATGTTGTGTAGGTAACAATTTAATATTTTATCAAGTCTCCTTGAGCTTCACGGCACAGTCTAAGACAGGTAGGCATACTTCCTATCAGAGAGGTTAGTGTCTCGTGAGTTATGCTGTCCCAGTATCGGACCACTTCTCTCGTCATGTCTTCAATTTTTGTCAACCCCTTTTGATTCACACATTCCTTCATCACCCCCCAAATGTTCTCAATGGGATTTAAGTCAGGACTATATGCAGGAAATGGTAATGCAGTCACATTTTTCTCCTGAAACCACTGCTTGGCATGTTTTGCGGTGTGTTTAGGATCATTATCTTGCTGCAAAATCCAGTCATTTCCATAAAACACATGTGCACTTGGAAGGAGAAAATTATCTAATATGTTAGTGTAGCGTTGACTTGTCAGATTTCCCTCAAACACACACAGCGGGGTCGTTCCTAATAAGGATATCCCTCCCCATACATGAAACTTTGGGCTGTATTTAGGTCGTCGATACAACGGTGCTGACGCAGACTTTGTCCATATTTTCACATTATTGGGATATACCCATATTGAGCTTTCATCAGTAAAAATCACATTTTCCCAGTCAAAGTTTTCATGTGCCAAACACCACTCAACACGCCTGTCTTTATGTTCTTGTTTCATGAGAGGAGAAGGAATTCCAGTCTTTTTCTCCCATCCAAGATCAATCAAATTTCTTTTAACTGTAGATTTTGATACAACTGTTGATCCCCTTTCTATCATTTCATACCTGATGTTGGAGATGCTTGCCCTTTGCTTTTTAGACGCTAAAATTCCCAGCCGGACGCGATCTGAGAAGTTCAATTTTCTGGGTCTCCCTGCTCCTTTCTGGTGCCCAAAATCCTTTCCCTCTTTAAAATTCTTCCTAATCCTATACACAGTAGAAAGAGGAGTTCCTGTTCTCTCTGCCAATGTATTTACATCATCAATTCCTTGATTACACAACTCAAAAATCAACCTTCTTTTATCTTCAGCAGACATTGTTGATAGTGCTGAGGAAAATGACGTCTGCTACAAATTCAGGGGAGGTAACTCTAATTGTACTATACTCAGTAGGTCAAGATGAGTTACCTCCCTTATACCATTACTTAGTTTTAAGTATCAGTGAATCAGTTGAGGTGTTAGGATAGCTCAAAGTAAACAGAAAAATTCTCAATAATTATGAACCAGACTATATACCCGGGCTTGAGGCGATATGGATAAAAATAAGATGTAGAAAAAGGAACTACCTAATAGGAACGTTTTATCGCGCAGACAAAACAGAAGCTTATTGGGATTTAATCGAAGATTCTATCAATAACGCTACTGATCTTAATATGGATACAATTGTAGTTGGCGATTTTAATATTGATCTTTTTACAGATACAAGTTATAAAATCAACCAATTACAACTGCTATTTGGACTAACACAACTCATAACCGAACCTACAAGGATTACACCCAGTTCTAGTACATTAATCGATCTCATCTTCGTCTCAAGCGTTAGCACTCTACTAAAATCGGGTGTTTTAGATCCTGTGTGTAGCGATCATTGCCCTGTATATGTTACTATTAACGAGTCGATTGCACAATCGATCAATTACAAGAGAAAAATATATAATTATACGCTAGTTGATTTTGACGGGATTAAAAATGCCCTATGTACTCTTGACTGGCATGCTATCTTCGCCTCTGAAAATATTAACCGTATCACAGACGACTTTACAGGTACAATTCTTGACGTATGCGATAGTTATATTCCAAATAAAGTCGTTACGATAAGGCCCCGGGATGCCCCCTGGATGAGTAGTGAGGTACGTAAATTGATTCGTAGACGCAATCGCCATCATAAAATCGCAAAAAGGCGTAACTCATCATCTGACTGGGCACTTTTTAGATCGAGTAGAAATAAAGTTATATCCGCGGTAAGAAATGCAAAGAGAAAGTACACGAATAAAATTGATGAAAAGATAAACAAAGAACACGGTACAAAAACATGGTGGCGTCTAGTTAAGAACTATGTAAAAAGTAAACATATCACCAATATTAACACTTTTCCTTCGATAATCCACAACGACAAACTATACGATGACAGTGCTGAAACAGCAAACATTATGAATGATTTCTGTGCAGATCAGGCAAGAGTAGATGCTCCAAATAGGGATATTCCCGAAATTCACTCAGCGGTAGATAATCCATTATGTGACCTAACACTTAGTTCGCAAGAAATCTACGATATTCTCTTCTCTATTGACACCACTAAAGCAACAGACCCAGATGGCATTGGCAACAAATTCCTGAAAATGAATGCAAGAGAATTAGCAGTTCCCTTATCTGAAGTTTTTAATATATCATTAAAGAACAAAGTGTTTCCCGATATTTGGAAGGTGCATTAGTTGTTCCTATTCACAAAAAAGGCAGTATAAATGAATGCTGTAACTATCGACCAGTCGCACTAACAAGCTGTGTAGGAAAGACTTTTGAACGATGCCTTTTCAAACACGTATTCAATCATTTTAGGGATAATGAAATACTTACAAACTTACAATCCGGTTTCGTGCCAGGTGATTCAACAGTAAATCAACTAACGTACCTGTATGACTTTATAGCGAGTGCAGTCGATAGAGGTAAGGAAATTAGGGCTGTATTTTGTGACGTGAGTAAGGCTTTTGACAAGGTCTGGCATAAGGGTATTATACACAAGCTAAGACGTTATGGTATCGGGGGTAATTTGTTGAAATGGTTTGAGAGTTATCTAGACAACAGAGTTCAAAGTGTTGTTATAAATGGTTATACGTCTGACCAAAGATCACTCTTAGCCGGCGTTCCACAAGGCTCTGTCCTAGGACCCCTGCTGTTTATAGTTTATGTCAACGACATTGTTGAAGGAATTAACAGCAATATCCGTCTCTTCGCAGATGACACATCACTTTATGCTATAATAGACGATCCTGCCGAAACTGCTCTGTGTCTTAATAATGATCTTCGTAAAATTTCTGATTGGGCCGACAAATGGCAAGTTACATTTAATCCCAATAAAACAGATTCTATACAATTCTCTCGTAAAGTGCGGCCAAGCCCAAAACTAAATTTAACAATGAAGGGTTATAACATTAATGGTGTTAATAGCCATAAACATTTGGGACTTACTTTACAGCATGACTGCTCCTGGACAGACCATGTTAACTGCATCGCTAAAAAGGTCGCACCCATGGTAAACTGTCTTAGAGGTTTTAAATATCGTCTTTCACGGAAAACTTTGCAAACAATGTACATACAATTTATTTTGCCTATTTTCGACTACTGTTGTCACATCTGGGACAACTGTACCAAACAGCAAGCATTAACACTTGAAAAACTTAATCTTGATGCACTCAGAACTATTTGCGGTGCTGTTCGCGGTACGAGTCATAAGAAAATTTATGATGAGACAAATTTCCAACCACTATGTACTCGTAGACACATCCAAAAACTAACATTTTTCTATAAGATGGTTAATAATTTCACTCCAAAATATTTGAGCAATCTCATCCCTCCTAAGGTATCTGACACAGCAAACTACAGTTTTCGAGATCGTTTGAAGCTCCAAACTATCGATAGCAAAAGTGCAATTTATGCTAAGTCATTTCTCCCAGATACTGTAAGATTGTGGAATTCTTTGTCTACTGATCATAGAGAATCGGCTACTCTGGGTAGTTTTAAGAAAAAATTAGTGTGTCATATAATAATCAAACCTACCTTAATTTAAAGTCAGGATCAAGATTCTGTCAGATTATTCATTCGCGGCTCAGGCTCGGTTGCAGTGATTTAAACGCACACAAATATGAACGATTTTTATCTTCAAATCCGTCTTGTTCTTGTGGCTACTCTTACGAAGATCCAATTCACTATTTTCTCTCGTGCATAAATTACTCTGACATAAGACACAAAATGCACTTCCATACCAAAGGATATGATATCAAATCAGTGCTATACGGCCACTCTAGTGGATCTGCTAACGATAATCACAAACTATTAGAATCTATCCATTCTTTCATTGTACTCTCAGGCAAATTTGTGTTGTAATAGTAAAATGAAACTGCACTTCCGACATTAATGATCTTAATGTTATAAGTGGTTATATTATCACTTTTTGATTGTTACATTCACAGAAAGCTATTGTTTATTGTTTGATATTTGCATGCTTTTCTCCTCACGACTGCTGTATATAAGTTACTTGTATCCTGGAGCGGTATTAACATAAGCAATATATTGCTTGTTTACCAATCCAAATCCCCTTCTGGAAATAAATATGTTTAAACCATTAACGCGAGCACTAAAATCAAAAGTCTGACCCTATAAGCTTAAATAAATACTTGTGATTAGTACTAAGAGATTTAGTTCCAAATACTAGCTTGGTGTATTCTATACCATGTAGATCTATTGAAATGGAATCTAAACAAATTTATTTTTCAGGCCTATTTTACTTAGATTTTACCATAACATTTGAAAATAATACGAGCGAAAATATACATTTGCGGGATAAACTTTATAATCTATCCGGATTTCTGTCATCAACGTAATAATTCTTTAAACGTTATTTGACAATAAAAAAAACCTTGGTCTTACCTAACACGTCCGAGGTACTCCGAGTTTCTCGCATCCGCTCTCTGATTTCCACTCCAAGTCGCGAATTCCTTCGTCGAGTGCTTTTGGGGAAAGTGAGGTGGCCATGGTAAAGTTTACACGACGCAGCCATCTTATGCTTAAAAGCTTTGAAAATAATTGCTAGGAAAGCAAATTTGTCATATACAATTTGTTCCTACCCGCCAAACAAGATGGCGTCTCCCTAACACTCACGGGAAATACACAGTTTTGTCATTGTGTTTTTTTAAATATACAGTATGTTTCAAAATTATTGAGAATAGCTAAAGCATTTCATATTATTAAACGAGACCAAATCAGATAAAATTGAATGTATTGTGAATGTGAACTGACCTTTTCATGTTGTGTAGGTAACAATTTAATATTTTATCAAGTCTCCTTGAGCTTCACGGCACAGTCTAAGACGGGTAGGCATACTTCCTATCAGAGAGGTTAGTGTCTCGTGAGTTATGCTGTCCCAGTATCGGACCACTTCTCTCTTCATGTCTTCAATTTTTGTCAACCCCTTTTGATTCACACATTCCTTCATCATCCCCCAAATGTTCTCTATGGGATTTAAGTCAGGACTATATGCAGGAAATGGTAATGCAGTCACATTTTTCTCCTGAAACCACTGCTTGGCATGTTTTGCGGTGTGTTTAGGATCATTATCTTGCTGCAAAATCCAGTCATTTCCATAAAACACATGTGCACTTGGAAGGAGAAAATTATCTAATATGTTAGTGTAGCGTTGACTTGTCAGTTTTCCCTCAAACACACACAGCGGGGTCGTTCCTAATAAGGATATCCCTCCCCATACATGAAACTTTGGGCTGTATTTAGGCCGTCGATACAACGGTGCTGACGCAGACTTTATCCATATTTTCACATTATTGGGATATACCCATATTGAGCTTTCATCAGTAAAAATCACATTTTCCCAGTCAAAGTTTTCATGTGCCAAACACCACTCAACACGCCTGTCTTTATGTTCTTGTTGCATGAGAGGAGAAGGAATTCCAGTCTTTTTCTCCCATCCAAGATCAATCATATTTCTTCTAACTGTAGATTTTGATACAACTGTTGATCCCCTTTCTATCATTTCATACCTGATGTTGGAGATGCTTGCCCTTTGCTTTTTAGACGCTAAAATTCCCAGCCGGACGCGATCTGAGAAGTTCAATTTTCTGGGTCTCCCTGCTCCTTTCTGGTGCCCAACATCCTTTCCCTCTTTAAAATTCTTCCTAATCCTATGCACAGTAGAAAGAGGAGTTCCTGTTCTCTCTGCCAATGCATTTACATCATCAATTCCTTGATTACACAACTCAAAAATCAACCTTCTTTTATCTTCAGCAGACATTGTTGACAGTGCTGAGGAAAATGACGTCTGCTACAAATTCAGGGGAGGTAACTCTAATTGTACTATACTCAGTAGACCAAGATGAGTTACCTCCCTTATACCATTACTTAGTTTTAAGTATCAGTGAATCAGTTGAGGTGTTAGTATAGCTCAAAGTAAGAAGAAAAATTCTCAATAATTATGAACCAGACTATAAATCTAATATGACCATTTGACAGTAGATTTCCGCGTTCTACAACAAAAGAGATAGGTAGACCCTGTTGTGAGTTGTTTTTGTAACAATTAGATAGTCTCGCGTGGACGTGATCATGTCGCCATTCGTTGCCGACATAAAAGGGGAGTGTGAAAAGTGGAATTCAGAGGGTTGAATGTAAGTACTCAAAGTGACAACAGTGGGCAGTTATGGTCTTAGCGGTGTTTTCATCGCATTAGCGTCACTGATTGTTTTTTTCGCAGTGCCAAGCATCAATATGTAGGCATTGCGACTATTAACAGTGATTAATTGTGAAAACATGTTCACCTTACTTTAACAGGCCCGAGCGTCATGAGTCCTACTGATTTATCACTCATGAGAAACTTTATTGTGGCAAATAAGTTATTTTCTAAACTCCTGTCAGGAGAAGGCAATATCCGGATATATTTCTGCTGGATGGACCTCTCACCCATCATGTAAGTAAATTACGCACAGTGATCAAAACATGCAC
Source organism: Haliotis asinina (assembly GCF_037392515.1). NCBI lineage: Eukaryota > Metazoa > Mollusca > Gastropoda > Lepetellida > Haliotidae > Haliotis > Haliotis asinina. Next base: position 6,448,315 of record NC_090283.1, on the reverse strand, counting down.
ATGGATTAGAAATAAGAATTCTTTGTTCTTTTCAGTTATACACCCAGATCTACTGTCCATATCTACCCTTTTAAGTTAACTTGATGAATACCTTTATTATTATTATTACTAATTATAATTTTGTGATGTGTTACAATTTACTTCAAACCTTAATTCATTTATCAATATGACTGGAGAATGAAGCACAATCGTACTGACCCTTTGGCTATGATTTGTACATAGCTTTCTGTTTCAGGGACATACTTCTTTGCGGACATTGCGACAAGTAATTGTCAAGAAAGACAGCCTACAATCACAAGAAAAAAGTTTCTGAAATATGGTTGGTTTCTTCAATATTCTTTTAACATGGGTACCCAGAGATATTCCGTATATATGTCTTCGTTATATCTATTCATACAATCTGTACTCCAGAAATATTTCAACCAAGTCACATCATAAATTCATTAGTTTATCAAATTATCTAGTATCTTATGTTCTGTGTCAGTTCTGTGTATCCAGTTGTACCAGTTAATCAGTTTGTTGATTTAATATTTGTTCTATAACCATTAAAACTTTGTTCATCAGTACATGATGCATGTGTTAGCCATACAATGCATTGACACTATCATCACACCTCACGTTACATATTTTTGAAAGAATCATTGTGTCAGTTATTTCACTTACAGATATGGATTGTGGACCAACAAACTTGGAGAATGACAAGACGCCTTCATTGGTATTTATAATTTACGCTATATTATCTGTTATATGACGGTAAGGGAATCTTTTATAAAAATATTATTCATATAACTTTATAATTAAGCAGAGACTATGTAGATACATGTACATAGAATAAACCTTTTTGACCTCACTCAAAATGTAACTGTACATGGATTCAAGCGTAATCTATACATATGTTTTAATTCCAGGACAAATACGGCTTTTCTGTCCTCACTGCCAGACGTTTGTTTCAAGAAAAACACGTTATCTCCATCTCCGTAACGACAAGATGTTTATCCGTCTGTAAAGAATTTTCGGATGAATGACAAATGTTTCATCAGGTTAGTCATCAAAGAATTTTTAGATTTCACTAAAAAACGAGTTTGCACTGTCACTTTGCTATCCATGCTTAATATATTTAATGTATGTAACTGTAACTGAAAGTGAGCAAATAGTAATACGTATTTGATATTTGTAATACATATTATCTGCATTATCATAAATGTTGCTGTGTTTCATTCATTGATTTTACAAGCTTTTCTTCAGTGAATATTTTCTCAGTTGAACTGATGATTCAAACTAAATGTCCTTTTCTTTTCCAGACCCTGACAGTGACCAAGATATTAGCAGCACATTCAAGGTTTGCGAGCTATTATCACCACAATATGAGAGCCTGATTGATTTGGATTCAGATGTTTCGCCAGATATCAAGCAGGACTCGCACACACCAACAAACATCTGCGGAAGAACGAAGCACTTTGTGCAGTGGCTAGCTGCAAAGTCGATCGTTTTCATTCAGGGTGTCTACCTCCTGAGCAATGCTTGTGTGGAGAGAATTCTGTTACTCTTCTCTGGGCGCCCCAGTTTCTTAAAACAATACAGCGAATTGTGTACTACTGCAACTGCCCTGTTGTATTAAGATGTGAGCTATTCAAAGAAATGAAACAGTTGAATCATAACATTTCCAGAGTTTGTTTTTTTCTTCAAATAAATATGTAATAAATATAACAGATAATACAACATATTTCAGTTTTCTAAACTAAGCGAAACAGGAACCTGGCGGAACCCTACATTTTCCAGGATCCACAAGGTTTCCGCAAGACCAGAAACTTACTCACTCCAGCTATAAAGGTTTCAGTGAACTGAAACTAAAGGGAAACTTCCAACTACAGTTTCAGTTGACGGAAACATGACGGAAACCAAGACTTGTTAGTTTCAGTTGTGGAAAGTATGCGGAAACCCCCATTGCGCGTTTCCTGAAACTGAAACCTTGTGGAAACCTACATTACCCAGTATCCATCAGGTTACGGAAGAACGGAAACCAAGTTATTTTTGCTGTGCCCGTCCTCCACCGACACGGGACGCAACCCACGGCAAACAGGTTGCCCAATTTAGTCGCCTCTTACGACAAGCAATGGGGTGCTGTGGATACATTCTGTCCCGGTCCACACAGGAGAAGAGCACTTAGCGTTATCCAGCACCCACCACGAGGAGGTGGCTCTTCATGGCTGCCTTGCTGGCAAAGAGATTTTACCATCACTAGCAAAATAGGTATGGTAATGATGTGTTGTACCGTTCATTCTCCATGGAAAGTTGAACTTAACCTTCGTGGTCTCCAATGCATTGTGTTTTCCACTTTGACGAGGATCCAGTCTCCGGGAATAATATTGCATATCTTGTTATATGCGTGGATTCGTGTTTCATCGTGAAGACAAACCAGGTACACTGGTGGCTTTATTTCCAAAGGTGTAGTTGTCCTGTATTCATGAACAACATATTTATTCACAACATATCGCCATGGTTAAATCTGGAGGCAGCATGCCCGGAGCATGACTGCATACGTCTTGCTCATATAATATATTTCCCTGGCTACCACTGGAGGCAATGTTTTTAGAAGTATATCCTGCATTCAAATAATGTATATGGGTTGCCACTGGAGGAAGCATTCCCAGAACATGACTGCATATATCTTGCTCATATGGTACATTTTCATGGCTCGCATTGGAATCAATATTTCTAGAAGTATATCCTACATTCGTGTAATGCACATCGGTTACCTCTGGGGGCAGCTTTCTCATACAGGAGTATATCCTGCACGCATGTACCACTGAAGACAGCATTCTCAGACACGAGTATATCCTGCACTCATATACTATATATCGTCAGGGCTATCACTGGAGGCTGCATTCCCAGACAAGAGTGTATCCTACATTCCTGTGCAATGTATCGACACGGTCACCACTGGTGACAACATTCCCAGACAAACGTACACCATGCACTCATACACAATACATCGTCGTAGTTGCCATTGGAGGCAGCATTCTCAGACAAGGCGGGTACCTGGAGGTTTGGTGAAAAAACTGTAAGGAAACGACAGAAAAAAAAACAGCCTTTCATGATTGAACGTGGACGTCCTGAAACATCTTTAAGCTATTTAAACGTGTTGGTGCGGTGCTGGAACCACATCGTTTCTCATATTGGATCTTAATAATTTCTCTGTGGGATTATGATGGTTATAGCAAGATGTCTTATTGAAGAGGAAGGCAGAAGATTCCCAGACATACCCAAGTGAGTGAGTGAGTGAGCGAGTGTAGTTTTGGACGTTAGCATGGGTTGTTCAAGAACAGTTCTAACCTGGAACTTAAAGAGTCTGATACCCGAATGAGGGAATGGATAGTGCAGTGTACAAAGCCACATCAGCAATTTTGGAGTTATTGCCTGTGAACACTAGTTCCAGAAGCAAAATCTGACCTTGCCACTAATGAACAGCGATTCAGAAGGCATACCTTTATCATAGTTTCCACCTTTCGAAAGGGGAAACAGTTCAATTTGGAGCAACTTGATGACCAACTGACAGTTTTTGACTTTCACAATGAAATAGTATTTATTGACAGAATGCATGAATGGTGCTAACGGTAACTGCAAATGTGTCCACATTTCGGTTCCTGTGAAACACATCAGACCATAATGTTACTCAGGAGTACTTCTATCGTACGTCTTGTACGCCATTATTTTGTCTGAACTAACTTCATCTCGAATCGAAAATTCAATTTCAAGACTTGAGATGACGACACTGTATTACCGTCAGTTTGTGGAAAGATGTGTCAGCTTTTGTATGCATGAAGATTTCCACCTTTTAAACGGGGAGACAATTGTTGACCAACATAGAGAGCAACTGACAGTTTTTAGACTTCACAAATCAAACAGTATTTATTGAAATAACGAAGGAACGGTGCAAACACAATACTCCCTTGTTCAAAACTGCAAACCTGTCTACATTTCGGTTCCTTTGAAGTAAATGAGAGGAAACTTTACTCCCAAGGACTTATATTATACGGCATTTCAGCCAGTCAAGGTGCTGTACACGTGAAGCTTTCCACCTTTCGAAATGGGAAACAATTCAATACTGAGCAACCCGAAGACCAACTGGCAGTTTTTGACTTTCAGAATTAAATAGTATTTATTGACAGAATATATGAATGCTGCAAGCAATAATCACTTGTTCCAAACTGCAAATGTGTCTACATTTCGGTTCCTCTGATATACATTGGAGCAAAATGGTCGCGAAAACACACCTCTGACCTGCGGAATCTTATTCACGACGAAAATGCCGAATCCATAAGGGTGGATATCGAAGTACACTTAACGTTCCTTTTGTTTATATCACATGGTAAGAAACGACTTGAGAGAAAGAGGAGGCTAAACACCCAAGTCCAAGGTAAAGCTTACAAAACGTATTACTAGTAGGTCATCACGCGCGAGCGCGTGTATGTGTGTGTGTTTGTGTGTGTGCGTGCCTGCCTGTGCAGGGCACCATGGGAAGGTCGTGAGGAAGGTAGTGCAACATGAGGAGGTTGTGTTACTGACAGGCTACTATGTGGAGGTTGGTGGGACGCGATGGGGTGGTAAATTTGCTGATACCATAGGGAGGTTGTGTTAGGGGTAGGATACTATGGGGAGGCTGTGTAGGACACCATTTTGAGGTTGTGCTTCTATTTATAAATAGTGCCATCCTCTTGTGTCGTCTCTGGTTCTATAGGGAGGCACGCAGGCGTCGTCGTAAAATCTTCTTCAAGCAGCGGTTTGCCTCCCCCCCACCCCCCCCCCCCCCTTATGCTTGCGGGCAGAGACTTGGTTTTACGCCCAGGAACATACATCCTATCATCGCTCATGAGACCCGCCGTTTCCATTGAAGGTACATCAGATCCAGTAAGTCCTGACCCAGCCTCTGAGGCTCAGTTGACTGTGACACTTGAAAGGAAACAATGCCTTGAAAAGCAGGGCACCTTCCTCTGTTTTAATCCTAGCGACAGTGGGCCCTCCGATCCCACGCAATGGAAGTGAGGATGCTGCGTGGAGGGACAGACGTTATCATGTCACGGCAATGCTCCAGGATGAGACAGGACCTTTAAAAAGTGTGCAGGCCAATGCTTACATGAACTCTTCAACAATGATTTATGATAATGAGTTCTGTCAAACACATTTTGCACACATACTGTGATACACATATTGGACTGCTGAATGATGATTGAATGAATGCATTTTTCCGATTCAATCTCATTTACAAGGTTATTTTGTAGGACAGTGTCGAATCTGTGCTTTGTTATTACATCATAGGTCATATCTATAACACAGCATTACGTCTGTTTGTGAACTGAGCTCACTAGTTTGACATTCATATCCTTCGTACGGTTTTATCTGAGCGTATGGTGATAGAGTCACAGAAACTGGCACTAGGGCCAGGGAGTCGCGGAGGGCAAGTTCATTGTTTGACCGGATGTGCCACAAGCGAGTTCCCTGGAGCAGGGAGAAATGGAGTATGTAATCCAGCTGTTGGCTGTTGTCGTTGCTGTAGATGTTCCTAAGAGACAGGGTGGATTGGCAGATGGATTGTAGCTGAAACCGAGGCAAGGTTGGGTCACGTGGCACTTGGTACCACAGTCACTGGCTGATGTGGCATCCACTGTAGCCACAGGTGTCGACAGCTTTCTGTTCAGACTCTTGTCGTACTTAGCATCTGAAGTACAGAAGATGGAAATATGCTCGAACTTAGTTGATGATAGAGATTAACAGCAGCATTGGCTAGTGTCGAGAGACTATGTTACATTGACCCTCACCAGAAGGAAAATAATACATCTGGGATTAGCGGTGTTGCTGGTCGTCGTTTGTTACTCTGTGTGTACATGTACAGCATATATGATTTTACATGACATGTTCACAAGATTTAAAAGCGCGAGATTTCAAAACGGTATACGAAAATGTCTTTACAAACCGTTACCGTTTTTTCCTATGGGAGTGCCCTGTACCTCCACTTCACTTACAACCAAGAAGTCTGTGATGTTTCTCCAAACCCTCACGAATCGCACAGGCTGATCATGGGAAGGTTACACTTGCTCCAGGATATAATCCTGCTGGCCATTTACCACACCATGTAATGTCGTCATTGGTACAGTCAGCATCTACGGACGATACACCGATGTATGCATCACGGATGAATTTATCTGAAACGTTCAAGGCATATTGCTTGCGTCTACAGTAAAACTGTACACTTGGCATAATGAATCAGTCAGTGTTATTTTCACTATGCGCTCTTTAACACATATGCATATGAAGTCCAACACAAAATGCCAGATTTGTAACAAGATGTGTTCAGTTTAATAAGAAATTACTGTGCAGATGCTTTCTCGGTGTCTTCAACGAATTTAAGAGTAGCTTGTTTTCTAAGAAAATATAAAGGTTACTGACACCAGTGCCTATGATCACGCGTCGAGACGGTGATGTTGTGTACTGTGAAGTAGCCTTGTAGGCCTCCCTGCCAGAATGGCTCTAGTTGACGTTTTGAATGTGCTGGATTCCCGGTCCTGCTTCCATCATTGGCATTACCAGACGGGTTGTCTGTAGAGTAAGTAGAACTTTGGCGCGTCGGTTTACCCAGCATGATATTTGCTGCCTTGACATCTGCAGGAATGCGGCTGATATAAGTTGTATGTATTTGGAAACACAGGGTAAAAACACGCGTTCTTTAGTGGTAGCTGACCAACATTAGCCAACATCCTTTAACGTCCCATAACAGAGAGCTTGCTTCACTATGATTCAGACGATAAGTAGGGTGAATGAGTAAATTTAGTTTCACGCCATACTCAGCAATATTTCAGCTATCTGGCGTCGGTCTGTAAATAACTTAGTGTCGACCAGACCACCCAGTGATGGGCTGCGATGATACATATCAACCACCCAGGTGTGTCTGAGAACCCGGTCTCGTTAGTTGCCTCTTACGACGTTACTGAAGGGCAGTTCCAACCGGATCTACTAGACGAAAACTGGAAAAGGAAATTCTTTTTTTTTATAAGTTATAGAGAATATCATTTTGGATTTTATGTATGCTTCATTATTGGGACATTATTCCTAATTCAGTTAAAAGGCATCTTTGCTGCGGGGAATGTTCACTGGCAAATGTGCCATTCACCCCCGTTGTGGACCCGGGGGCATATTTCGTCCACCAACCCGTTTGCCGTGTTTTGCGGCCCTGTGTCGGTGGAGCAACGGATCCTGGTGGTTGAGGGCAATAGGGGCCAGCAGCTATGTTCCTATTGCCTAATACACCGCTTTGGCCCTGACTTCACCTAGACGGGTGGTTGAATGGGCCCCGGTTCAACCAATCGGTTGGTCATGCCAAGCCCTGTGCATGGATTATAATTATATTTATCATTGCACAAATATCATTTGGAACTGGTGTAATTTTGATCTTGGCCTAATTGTCTAAAATATTTTTTGTTTTGAATTATGTTGTTCTGAACTTTGCCTAGAGTGCTATGCCCAGAAGGCGGTGGCTCATGGCCCAATCTGGTGGAATTATTAATCTTTTAAGTCTTCTGCTGTAGTATATCCTTTGTGCTGTAAGCTGGAGGCCCGCTTTGCTTTAGCATTGTCCTTGTGATACTCTGTGGTGGGTGTGGAGCTCGGATGGCGAACCAATATACCAATAATCATGGATTACCAAACTCCTCACAAAAAGACCAAACGTCAACTGGAAAATGATGATCAGCAACGACCCTCTATACGAATAGATCACTGGCCACGTTTTTTGGTTATTCAGACCCTTGACAAGACTCCTTTAAAATTAAATCCGTTTGCGATTTCAAAAGGTATCCCTGGCATTGCAGGTGAGATGAAACATATTTGCTGCGAAGATGCTTAAAAACGTGGAAAGTTTGAATTTACCCTCTCATGGGGACACTAGTTTTACAGTACTTCAACCCCCTTAGATTATACAGCCACTAACAAGCACAGTTATGAATTTAAACTTCCAGTAATAAAATATTTATCTATTTACAATTCAGTCAATAAATCTAATTCGTTTAAAAATGCAATGATTAAATGGAAGCGTGTGTTATTAAAAAGATCCTTCAGAGTTCGTGAATTAAAATACTGATCCCTTGTGATGGAATATTCAAAACAGTCAAGCAAGATATTAATGACTGTGATTCTTCCATCACAAGGGATACAAAACGGAGGATCCTCACCTTTAAGCAAATATATATGTGTATATCTTGTGTGGCCAATACGACATTGTCGCATGATGACCTCCTGAAATCTGGACTGACAACCCAAGTAAGTGTAACCAATATACAGTTTTATTTCATGTAATTTACTGATACCTACTTGAGTCTCCCACTTCTTCGGCATCAGATCACGGATGTAGGTTCTCATGCTTGCTTTGTAATCTGAATATGGAATAAGAAGTGGTGTCACAGATTTGTTGAGTGCTGCTTTTGCAGCAAGATCGGCCATCACATTCCCAGAAATACCTACGTGACTGGGTAACCAACAAAAAAGACAATGTCGTTTTGGCCGGTAGCAAGAGTATTATACAATTCAATAATTTCAATTAAAAGTGGATGTTTACAAGAAATATTTTTAGTAGCCTGAAGGCAAGAAAGAGAGTCGGAATATATTGTATACTGTTTACGTTTCGGGTGTCTTTGAATATATTTAAGAGCTTGTAATATGGCGTTAGCTTCTGCTGTTAAAATAGAACTATTGTTTGGTAATTTAGAAGATATTGTTCTGGATCCAATGACAGTAGCACAAGCAACTGCGCCATCGTCCTTGGACCCATCTGTAAATAAGGATTAGTAATTGTTATATGCATGTTTCAAATGATTATATTCTTGTTTATACTGTAATTCATTCGTTTCTGATTTTTTAAAATGTGGTTAATGTTAGGTCAACCTGTGGCCTAACCACTTGCGAAGGGGGAGAGGAAAGAGGACCAAAGGGAGCTATATTTTCCAGCTCAATACCAGCAGCAGCAATAAACGGCTTTATTCTGAGCCCAAGAGGTGGAACAAGACAAGATTGTTTGCCATACAAATCCTCATAAAGAGGACTGAAGACTGTTATACGCAGGGTTAGATTCGTTAAGTTATAGTTTTGTGATATATTGTAAAGGTAACTTGATGCGGCGTTGTGCAGGAGATGGTTCATTAGCCTCAACGTAAACACTGTCAATAGGTGAAGTTCGAAAAGACCCAAGTCAAAGTATTAAACCTTGGTGGTGGACAGAATCAAGAAGTTTAAGGTTGCTTTTGCAGATTCCACCATAGACGATGGAGCCATAATCAAGTTTAGAACGTACGAGTGATCGATTGAGATGTAGAAGGGTACCTTGATCCTGACCCCAGTTAGAATTTGACACCACTTTCAATAAGTCAAGTGCTTTCAGCCATTTAATTTTAAGGTATTTCATATGCGGTAAAAACGTTAAGTGTGAATCAAAGATTAGACCCAAGAACTTGGCTTCCTTCACAACTTTAATCGGCGTGACATCTGGAGACAGTTCAGGGTCTTTATGTGGTTTGTATTTACGACAAACATGTATGCAGTAAGTTTTTGATTAAGAAAATTTAAAGCCGTTTTCAAGACACCATTTATTAATCTTTTTCAAACACAACTGCAATTGCCGTTCAGTGGTATGCATATTTTTAAAACGACAAGAAATAATAAAATCATCCACAAATATAGATCCATTAAACTTTTGATAAACTGTTGATCTTGATGCTAAAAAGAGTGACAGACAAAATACTGCCTTGTGGAACACCTTGATCCTGATTGTAATGATCAGACAGGGTAGAACCCACACGGACCTGGAAATGCTTGTCATTTAAAATCTTGGCTATAAATTCAGGCAAACGACCTCGGAACCCGAAGTCATGTAAATCTCTTAAAATGGCATATTTCCAAGTAGTCTCATGCTTTTTCAAGATAAAAAAAACATAGACACAGTGTCTTTTTTTATTAATTAGTGCACGAGGTGATCAACAGAACTTGTGTTTTTATGGAAACCACATTGCATATCTGTTATGAGATTATTTGTTTCCAAGTACCAATCAAGTCGATTATTTATCATGCGTTCCATGGTCGGACGATAATTGGATGGATCCGTATGATCACGTCCAGGTTTAGGTATTGGTACTACTATGGCATCACGCCATGAGGGAGGAAAGTTACCCGATGTCCAAATATGATAAAAAATATTTAGGAGAGTTTCTAGGCAGGATTCTGGTAAATGTTTCAGGAGTTGATAATGCATGTTATCACCTCCTGTAGCAGTGTCATCAGCTTGATCAAGAGCAGTATGGAGTTCATGAATAGAAAACGTTTCATTATAATCTTCCCCATTATCAGAATTGAAAATAACAGTTTTCTTTTCTTCTTGTTTTGGATATTACTGGAATTTTGGTACATAATTTGAAGAGGGAGAGTGTTTAGCAAGAGTTTCACCTAGTTCATTAGCAATATGTGATTTATCAGTAAGCAATTGATCTCCATGTTTAAGATGATGGACAGTAGATTTAGTACCTTTACCTTTAATTTTCTGGACCATGTTCCATACCTTGGACATGGGTGTCCGAGAATTTATTTTGGATACATAATTTTGCCAAGACTGGCGTTTGTTCTGTTTAAAAGTACGCCGTGCTTTAGCATTTAAAATTTTTAATTTATTGAAATTATACACCATGTGATGGCGACGGAAATAATGTTCTGCTTTTTCCTTGCCTTCTTAGCTTGTTTGCACTCATCGTTGAACCATGGTTTTGTTATGTGTGGACCTGCAGAGGACTTTGGCATACACGCATCAGCTATGGAATTCAGTTCATCAGAAAAGCATGTAATAGCATCGGGAACGTCAATAAAACGTTCAGGTTTACGTTTTTCACCACACAGTGTTTCATATAAAGCCCAGTTAAAGCAGCCTTTTTAAAATTTCACCTTGATGATGGAGGAACAGCGGATGGAGTTACAGATTTTAGTACAGTAGGAAAATGGTCACTTCCACAGAAGTCATCGTGCACTGACCATTAGAATTGTTTTAGTAGTTCTCAATTTGTGCGTGACAAGTGGAGAGCTGAATGTTGTTGGAACCATCATTATAAATATATAAATCATTGTCAGAACATTGTCAAAGTCCTCCATCAATTTTAATTTAGTGTTTGTAGTTACACTACCCCAGAATGGGTTGTGCCCATTTAAATCACCCATTATAATACAGGGCTTCGGGAGTTGGTCATACAGGGCTTGAAGATCAGTTTTGGCAAACGTCGAAGATGGCGAAATATTGAGTGAGCATAGCGTAAACGCTACATGTAAAATAATTCTCACAGCAAAAGCCTGCATATTAGAATTAAGTGAATCAGGGCTTTGAATAGCGATTTTTCTGACTAGAACGGATGACCCGCCAGTGGCTCTATCGCCCGGGGGTGAAAAAGAATGATATGCATTATAATGGTGAAGGTCAATTTTTTCTGTTTGTTTTAAATATGTCTCTTATAGACATATCGCTGAATGTGTAAAATCTTGGACTAATAGCTGTAATTCATGTAAATGAGTCCTCATTCCTCTGCATTTCCACTGTACAATATTCTTGGAATAAACTATCTTTTAGGGGGATTTATTGGGGATCTACCCCGTACTCTTTTGGAGGGCGACAAGATATGTGCCCTATAATGGACGTTTTCAAGAGACCCATATTTATTTTCTGAACCTTTAGGAGCTCTGCCACTTTGTTGTTTTGAAGCATCAGGCTTAGACTTAGATTTACATTTAGCAGTTTGTTGTCTATCAGCTGTCGATTGAGACTCAGTGCGTGACTGCGAAGATGATTTGTGATCAGAAGACGACTTCCACGTAGTAGGAAGTGATTCCTCAGTCTGTGATCACATAGCTGGGTATAGAAGTTGTGTAGAGTCGCTGTTGACTCAAGTCAAGGTAGTTTGGCAGCGTGTAGATGGTTTTGTTATTTTAGAGCTGTGCACAGATGTTGCGTTTGCTACTGTAGCATAACTTTCCGTAAGGTCAGATCTCTTCACCAGTTTTTTTGCTTCAGAAAAAGAGATGGTTTGGGTATACTTTATTCTGTTTATTTCCATTTGCTCTCTCCAGATTGGACACTGTTTCGATGAAGATGAATGGTCGCCTGAGCAGTTGGTGCATTTTTTATAATCACTGTCACAATCTTCCGTTGTGTGTCTTCTCACCACAGTGAGCACACACAACAGACAATGTACAGGTAGATACACCGTGTCCATATCTCTGGCATTTAAAACACCTGAGAGGGTTGGGATGTATGTCTCAACTTGAATGTTACAGTAACCTGCCTTCACTGACTTGGGAGCATTTGGAGAAGAGAACAGACAGGTGTTTGTTTGGATTGTTTCATTACTTTTCCGGGTTGAAAAACGCTTTACATAAAGCACACCCTGATCTTTCATTTCGGATGCTATGTCCAGTTCTGACATATCAGCAAACAACCGATTCCGACCGTGACCGGAATGCCCAGAAAAGAATCAATACCCATCAGATTGGTTGCTTGCTGCTTTTTCCCACACTCAACTAGCAGGGCACCCGAACGTAAGCGTCTAAGATTCTTCATATCTCCAGCAATACCTTGAATACCCTTACATACTGCAAAAGGGTTCAATTTTAATGGTGTCTTCTCAGGGGTTTCAATTACAAGGAAACGTGGCCAATACTCAGTCGATAAAGACGGTCTACGGTCCGTATCAACAGGATCAATTTCAAGTTGACGTTTTGATTTTTTTTGTGTGTGTGGTGGGGGTGGGGGGGTGGGGGGTGGAGGGATTTCATACGCCATGGTTGGTGTCATATGGTTCATCATCCGAGATCCGCACCCACCACGGAGTATCACAAAGGACAATGCTAAAACTAGCGGGCCTCCAGCTTGCAACACCAAGGATACTCGGGTGATATACTCAAGTAGAATAATCATAAAGTAATTACTCTACCAGATTGGCCCATGAGCCACCGCCTTCTGGGCATACGACTCTAGGCAAATTACAAAAGAACATAATTCAAAATCAAACATGTTTCAGAAGCCAATAAATGCAAGACCAAAATTACATCAATTTCAAATCATATTTGTGCAATGATACATATATTTATAATCTATGCACGGCTTGGCATGATCAGCCGATTTGTTGAACCGGGCCCATTCAACCTCCCGTCTAGGTGAAGTAAGGGTCGAAGTGGTGTGTTGAGCAAAGGGAACGCGGTTACAGCCCCTAGTGCCCTCAACCCCCAGACTCCCGTCCTCCACCGACACAGGGCCGCAACCCACGGCAAACGAGTTGGTGGACCAAATATCCCCACGGGTCCACAACGGGCATGTTGGCGAGCTCTTAACGTTACCCAGCACCCACCACGAGGAGGTGGCTCGCCACAGGTGCCTGAAAAGGATTTGGGCTTTCCTCAAATTTTCGTTCAAACAGTACCTCTGTAGAATAATACAAGATACAGAGAAACACGAAGGCATACAGAGGGATTCAGTAAAAATATTAATGTCATGAACGCCACCTCGTGTCTAAAATACATTAAACAACTTTGACTTTGACAGATTGTGTCTTATAACCTAACGCTCCACATACCTTGTACCACTATACAGTTTAGGGTGAGTATCAGCTCGGCGATAGACAGCAACATCCTTCACTCGTCTCTTGGTGGTTTCTTGATGTTCCAGATTGTTATTGCTATCAGCAGGGTGAGGTGAAGAGACTGGGTAATGCAGCCTTGCACCTACGTGAAGGTGAATGAATAAGGACTAGAATGAAGTCGACATTACGAATATATATTGGATTACTGGTTTGATGGTTCCTTGTTCCATGAACATGAAACATGTTTTACGCGTATCCGATACTGAAATCTGACACGTTTCCACACCAAATCTGAAAGTTGTAAGCTCAATGTATGAAATAAATAACAACTTTCAAAAACAGGGATTCAAATAAACACACGAGTCCATTTTAACCAGACAAACACTGAGCCATTGACAATAAAAAAAACTTTAGACAAAAGGAATTCACTCAGTGTAAACAGAAAAGAAGCCCCTGAGAAATGGGTCTCTCCCAAACTAACACCATTGTCATGACTGACATGGTTGTTACCCCTCTTGCAATGATCCAGACAAATGTTGAATCTGAATATCTGTAATGCCATGTTGAACATAGATGGGTCTCATTCAACAATGAACTGACAGGGCAACAGTATAACTATTTACCGACGCCTGTCATACTGAAATTGTGCCCCTCTTTGAGAAAGCGACGTTTCAGATGGTGGCGCAAAATTTAGGGGGGTCTTGACGTTGTGATGTTACTGAAGGCAGCCTACTGCGTGGATGGTCTTGGATGCTGTTATTGACGTGATACAATTCCTAAAGTCGGTAGATTGCCCTATCATGAACAACAGTGATTGGCAGCCTGTCGAACTTGCGGTCGACCCAAAACGTGATTCCTGATTCAATCATAATAAAACAAAACTTTGTGTAAGAACAAAATTTGCGTTTCGTTTGTGTTTCTGTGCAAATACGACTAATTACACCAGCTAGAAATGAATGAACTGACCACCAATCGATGACAAATAACATGTGCAGGTTTATACCACTATGCCGCAAAACACATACCCGTATAAGCATTTGATATATACGTAAGTATGGTTACGTACATTTTCAGATATTTCAAGCAATGGCAAAGCCGGACTCAAATAAAACAGATGTGTGTTTCTAATATCATATTGAATAGATATTACATATTTACATGTCCTTATTCAATATCCTTCCAGAAAAGCGCAGAAATAACACCAACTTGGATTTGTAACTATACAATCCAGACATTAGAAAATCCGAAAATCCAACTCATCGCTGATGCTTTATTGACTTCCTTAATCAGACCAGAAATACCAGGGATATTTTTAACTAGTATCTGATTAGTTTGTCAGTACATAAATGCTGCATTTCTTTCAGCCATAGTCATATATTCTTAAACATGATCTCCAGGAAGTAACCACACTTCTCAATGTCCCGCTGTCTGGTTCAAGAAATTTTACCTGTGTGGACAGTAGCTCAGTCGAGGGAGCCTGTGCTAACCAGCTTGCAGCTTGTTGTCGTATTCAGAGTGTTGGCGAGAAACAGTAATCGCTGTGGATTATTGCCCCTTTAAATTTTACCAACCGTATCGGTATTAAATTTGACGACTGTAGTTCTTCTGGGAGAGCTGATGAGCTGCCCTCATTGCGTGCCATGAGAGTGCCTGCTACTCAGATACATTATTATCCGGGAGGCATGAGAACAGAAGCGCTACACCTAACCGTTTCAATAACGTCACACCTGAGATTCGCACCCTTATTCGATGCGAGCCCTTGACGACCTCAGTCTCAATCTTTGAACGGGAGCAACGGGGACAATGGAGACATTAACGATTTATATAAAAACGTAACTAAATACCATAAGCATTCTCCTACCTAATCCAGCACAGAAACATTCATAATGCATTCACTACATAGAGAATGTCGTCTTTGTGCAAAGTATGTCATGTCTGACGAAAATGATTGCAGCTGTTGACTGAGAAAGAAATGGCAGATCAAAGTAAACTCGTGTATTTTGCAGTGGATGTTTGTATCAATTTACACATTTACTAATCCTTTGTAGGAAAAAAGGAACAATCACAAATATTTAAAAAAAACATGGTTACTAAACATAGGAAGCGTAAAACACAGGAATTGCAGATGCTTCTTGGTTGGGAAAACAAGCACAGGGTGGCATTTTGAGAGGACACACAATTATCAAAAAGCACAAAGTAAAAAGGATATTTTGTTATCAATGTTTGCTCATGAATATTCCAAATGTCATTGTCCAGCATATATTTCACCTCTTTCTGCATAATTTCACGTTTCACGGGATTCACCCGATATGGATGTTGTCTCGCAGCATCACAGCATAAACTAACACTTCATAATTTCAAAACTGTGGAGAAACATTATCACTGAGATCATCACACTTCACATTCGCAGTAACCGGGTAGAGTGTGGCAATACAATTGACATGTTTGGTTTCTTACCTATCATGGTATTTCTTAATGAACGAATGAGTGTACGGATGGTACCAATCGGAATTCTACGTCACTCACTCCTGGAGAGCCACGAAACGTTCATCCAAATTGTTGGGTTGAACAGGTCTGTCCCGAACATTGCAACCAGGAACATCCCAAATATGTTCGATGGGGTAAATGTCAGAACTTTTGGCTGGCCATTGCAACCCCCGGACACCTGCAGCCCTCAGTCTGTCCCGACAAACATGAGCGATGTGAGGGCGGACATTGTCATGCTGGAACTCGAACATTCGACCTGCTTTACGCGCAAAGGGGATCACAATCTGGTTCAAGATCTCGTCACGATGTCGTACACCTGTTATCCCGCCATCAACACGCACAAGATCTGTTTTGTGGTCAAACGTAAACCCGCCCCACACCATAACAGAGCTCCCTCCATAACGATCATGCTGTGACGTTCCCCAACGCGTCTTCAAACTCGAATTCGACCGTTATTATGGTCTAGCGTGTACCTGCTCTCCTCACTAAACATGATGTTTCTCCATTGACGTACGGTTCTTCGTCCGTGGTTCCGTGCCCACTGCATTCTCAAACGCTTGTGTTGCTCAGTCATGCTGATTCCAACCAATGGACGGCGGCTTTCTAGACCAGCGGTTTTAAGACTATTACGCACTGTACGTGAACAAATTCTGACGTTTGCTCTTCGCCTGAATTCCGTATTGATTTTGGAGGAGGATTTGAACCTGTCTCGCAGAGCAATAAGGCGTAGGGTCCGGTCATCCCGTGGGGTGGTTTTCTTTTTCCGTCCCCGACCACGCCTCATTTTGACGTCACCGGTCGCTCGATAGATATTCCAAAGTCTGGATATCACGCTAACAGACTTGTGAAAAGTTGTTGCAACCAGTCGTAATGAGCTGCCACCATTAACCATGCCAATTGTCTCCCATTTCTGTGCCAAAGTTAAGTACTGTCTCGCCATGTAAATGTTTTTAACCGTTGTGTTTGACAGTGCACGTAATGTCACGTGTAAATCTAAGTGCATGTAACATTAGGAGCATGTAGTGCACGTGCATTATGGTGAGTTTGAGTGAACGGCTCTTCACGGAAACAATAATACACGGCGCTGAAGTTAGTAAGTTGTATTACTTGATCGAAATATCAGAAATATCCTTAACACATTCACTACAGACAAACAAAATGAAGTTTTGGTGCATCGTATGTCATGACGTGGCGAAAATGTCGTTGTGAAAGTAATTGAACGACTAGCGTCAATGCCGTTAACTGAGAAAGAAATGATGATCAAAGTGAAGTGGTGGATTTTGTAGTCGATGGTTGTACAAATGTTGCTTTTGTACACGTTTACTAATCCTCTGTAGGGAAAAAAGGAACAATTATGAATATTTAAAGAAGTATGACTGCTGAACATATGAAGCTTAAGGCTACATGAAAAAAAAAACCATTAACTGTTTCTCGGGCATCGGCGCGTCACTTTTATTTGTGCGTGCAGCAGTAGATTGTATTACCATTTAAAACAATAATAATAGTTTTGACTTTTCCGCATCCCAGTCATCCACTGTAGACTATGCCAATGCGTCTATAAGAAGGAATGTGACTGAATCTAAGACTTATTAACACGTCTTTAACTTTCCAAGTTGTTTATTTGAGAGAAAAGAAAATATGAAAATGTGTTCCTACCTCGGCACTATTTTTTCTATCAAAAAAGAAAAAAAATGTGCCAAAGAAATCTGCCCGCGAAGCTTTGAATATTTTAGGCCGCCTCACCAAGAAGGATGACAGATGCTTCTTGGTTGGGCAAGCAAACACAGGTAGAGAAAACTAAAACAGGTAGGCACTTTGACAGGACACACTATTATCAAACAGCACAACGTATAAAGGAGACTTTGTTTGCGGTATTTTATTCATGAATATTCCAAAACTCGTCAACGCCGTGTTTCATGTTCATAACGTGAACAAAAGCGCCACATTCGCACGGTTGCTTAACCATTCCCTTTGTGGTTAAACCACACCATTTTCAACTCTGCTTTTCTTTGACTTTCCAGGGCTAGAACCAGCAAACCGTTACAACCCCACTGCAGACAGGAAAGCAAAATACGTATTAAAACTGTACATTTTAATATTATGTATCTAAAATGTGTCACAGTACATGCAGGTATTTTATATCATCTTGTTTTTATCATGATTTACATGTCTAATGCTAACATGCTTTCTATTATAGTATATATCATCTTGTTTTTATCATGATTTACATGTCTAATGCTAACATGCTTTCTACTATAGTATATCGTCGTGTGAGAACCAAAGTGTTCTATCTCCACTGTCCACTGTCCAAAATGAGATATCGTACTTACATGGATATTTTTGATCTTCCATTTTCTGGTGGCATTGAACTCCATTTGGCACATTTTGCTGTACTTTTGTTCTATCTCCTATAGCTAACTAGACAGTAAGTTCCAAACTGTTCTATCTCCGCATCCAATCAGATAACAAGATTTGATCATGTGACATGGAGATAGATGCTGACTGTTTCCAGGGAATCACATCATTCCATTGTGAGTATAAATAGTGAATAATTCTTGTAAATATCAAATAATTTGCTGTGCTTCAATAATGTTACGAATGATAACCGATTAAAATTTAATTGTAGTTCCCAATTAAGTTCAAATCCATTCAAAATATTTTAAAAAATGGCCTTTCAATTGTTTGATGGACATAGAACATTATGGCACTGAACACCATAAAAGATATAAAAAACATGGACATAGAACATAATTTTTGGTTTTGGTGCTCGAGGGTTGTTGCTATTTGAGAAATGAGGATTTTGAAATATTGGAATTTTGCAGTCATTTGAAACACTTGAATGTAAGCTCCACCCACATTACCCCTAACTGTCTTGGTCAGATCTTCAACCATACTGGAAAGTGTACATTTCTTGAAGCATTTGGTATAGAATTTAATTTTGATGGGCTTTTGAACTTATTTGAAGTTTCCTGTAACCTTAAAAGGTTCTGTCTATCTTTGGACGAGTCCTTCCCTCTAGCAGAATTTGATGAGCACATTCGACGGAACTTTAATGAATGTGATTTCAGAATTCAGTGATGGATCTTCAAAAGACCAAAAGTACCCATTCAGGTGTGAAGTCAGTAGCGTGTGTGGCCACCATTTGCGTTGATAACTGCCATGCAACTCCTGTACATGGAGTGTATCAAGTTGTTGATGAAGGCCATGGGGATAGCATTCCGCACTCTGAGAAAACCTGCCGTGAGTTCTGCAGCAGTTGTCGGCCTTGGTCAAAGGTCATTCATCCTTCTCTGAATGTCATCCTATAGGTGCTCAATTGGGTTCAGATCTGGACTTGGCCAGGGCAATTTGCGGACGTTGTGCTGTTGGAAGAAGTCCGTCGTTATCCTGGCTGTATGAGCACGTGCATTATCCTGTTGAAACACGTGGTTTGGATGACGGGCGAAATGTGGCACAACGTGCGGTCTTAATACTTGATCGATGTAACGGGCAGCAGTCACTCCATTTCCTCGACCTGGACCAATATTCTGGAATACCTGGGGTCCAAGTTTGTGGTTCAGTCCAATGCCACACCAAACCATGATGCTTGGTTCTCCCCACGAGTCCCTCTCCATAAGACATGCATCAATGTACCGTTCACTCCTCCTTCTCCAAACTCTAGCTCTGTCATCTGGTACGGATATGCAGTAACGACTCTCGTCTGAAAAGATGACAGTCCTCCACTGCTGACAGCGCCAGTTCCGATGTTGTTGGGCCCGGACAGGACCCTGAGCAGGACGTCGACAGGCCAGGTTGAAAGTTCTCAGCCGACGACGAACTGCTGCTGCAGAAATGGGTCTGTTGTGGGTTCCAACAGTCGCTTGAGCCGATTCTGTCGCTGTGCGGAAGCGGGCCTGCAAGTGCTCCCGATGAAGATGACGATCTTGACATGCTGTTGTTACCCTGGGACGGCCACTGCGCTGGCGATCGTTAGTGCTGGTGGTTGCATTGTACCGCTCCCGCAGTCTCTCGACTGTCCGAACACTACAGTTGAAGTCGTTGGCAATGACCCGTGGACGTTGACCAGCGTGAAGACGTCCGATGGCTTGTTCCCTCTGATTTCGAGTCAAAAGTGGCATGGTGACAGTGATCAGGAATCGAATGAGCGGATGATGGTTTGGGGTCCTTTTTATACCCACTAGACCAGGGATTTGCACGTGCATCATGCTTTTCAGAAAGTTGCGTTCGAGAGCATTACCATGTTCACGGAAAAGGAATGAGTTTGAATCCTACTCAGAAATCTCATTTCTTTAAAATGATGTGTTATGAATGGCTAATGCCATATTTGTAATGTTACAATAGCATAAACTGTGAGTCAACCTATCAAATTCCGCATCAGGTGTGAGTCAGATGACTTTGAAAAGTGCGACGTTTCTTTTGTAGTTCAGTATACTTGCGACATCTGCAATATACTCACCTGAGCTGAATGTGCTCTCTAAAGAAATATCGCTGACAGACATTCTGAACGGCTTTGTAGATGTAAAGTCTCAAATTCACGATAGCAAAAATGTCCGCATGTTGGTGTGCAATGATCAACTGCATTTTCCCATCGGGTGTTCATATATTGATTTAGATCTCAAAAGGTCATCAAATTACTTTGAGTTACTCTTCCTCTCTGTAACGTCTCCAACCAAGAAACACAATGGACAGTGCACGTGTACACAACGGTTTGTGAAACATGTAAATAAAGGTATGTCACTTTAATATGAATTTTACCAATTGCCCATGTTGTTGAAATAGACTATTGTTCATCAAGACTAAGCGTTATCAAAACACTAACTCAAATCAGCCAAATAATCCCACTAGTGGTATCCTCTTTGGACTGAAGTTGCTTATTTTATGAGTAAGAGGATTACAAGGCATGCTCAACTGGGTTTGGTCGTTTAACTAATCCCACACAGCCATCACCAGCAGAAGGAATGATTTACACATTTCATTTTTTTGTGCTTAATTACTGTGTTTGTTTTTTTATTGATAAAAAATGAAATGGGATTGTGATCAGCTTTACAGTTTATATCGACACCGGTACCATACAACACACGATACAAAATTTAAATGCAGCATGTTTTGTCACATATGTATATAAATTTGAATTACAAACATAGGTAATGCTTGAAGACAATCTTATATGGAAATAGTGAATTAGCTGATCTTAATAATCTGTCCATCTTAAGATCTGCCTACCTCTTCGTCACTGTTCCCTTTAGATTTGATACTAAATATGATTGAAGAATTAACCTCGTGGTTTGTCATATTGTAATTTTGTATTAGAACTTTGGTTTATTTACCCTGGTAAAGTGTATTCTACACATACAAACTAATTGTATCAATATAGAGCATTTATGAGAATGTTATTGGTAAGATCATTATTTTTGGTTTCTTGATGGTAAAATTGTGGATGCTCACCGAAGTAACCATAGACTTAAGACAAAAAAACATCTTCAAGCAGAAAGGAAGACCATGCCAGAGTATGGAAAAGTTTTTCCCATCTTGTTGAGTCAGTTGTGTATGAAGTGAACTATCACTGTTGACACTGATGATGTATGATTGTGTAGCACTTTAAGATTTTCTTATATGTACGAAAGTTACCAAATGCAAAGCAGAGTGTACAATTATGTCAGTTATGTTTTATGTATGAATGATAAATTATAAATTTATGTACGCCCAACATAAACAAACAAATGATAGACCGGCACGCACCATTTAAATATTCTGTAACATACTTCTTGTAAATGATTATATAAATCTTGTTACACAATGATTTTTTTAATTCATTTGAGTATTTGCTCCAATGCACACGTACTGACATCACAACCAATTATCTACTGACATGTTTATGAGATTTCTTGAATACGCCAATTGCATAACACCGTTAATGAGCACCAACATAAAAGGTCTAGTGACAGGTGTTATTTAGAGAATGCATATAGTTCCCATGGAGTAGAGTGGTAAAATCACCGGAATGAGCTTGGGATGATGAACAAAGGCAAGACATCTGTTTTAACAGGCACAAGTATTTGGTATATAGATCAATACTGCCCGTACATATTAACTTTCATGTTTTCACACACCAGACGCAGTTGCATTGATATAAAGCACAAATGGACTATACAAAATATGGCTTATTCCTTCAGTTTTCGTGAATAGATATGTCACATGCAAGATCCATTGTGCATATCAACAGTAAGAACTAACAGAACAAAAGAAATAATAAATTAGTAAGTTTGCAGAGTCATGGGGATTCTTGAGAAATGGCAAAATTGAAAGAAGTAGTGGTAAAATCCTTCCTAAATTTACAAAAACATACAAGCCTTGTAAACACTACCTTTACAATCATTGTAAATGTTTGTAAATATGACATTTAAATTTTTGTAAACCACCATTTTTTTTCTTGTGTGTGTTTAGACACTCAGAAAGAGAGGATACAGAGGATGATACAAGAAACGGAAACTGTGGTTCTACAATCGAGGATAGAAATGAAACACTGATTAGAAACTCAGAAACAGAGGATGCAGAAGATGATGCAAATGAGGAAAGGGGTGGAACTGTGTTTAGAAGCGGAAAAATAAAACGAAATGATGAAATGTGGAAGAAAAACGTGAGAAAACGTAGACGACAATCAGGAAAGAGCTACCTAAGTTGTTCGGGAAAGGAGATTTTAGAACGACGAGTAACATCAACAAAAGACTGTGAAGGAAGGTGCAGATTTCGCTGTTCTCAGAAGATTTGTTCAGATGAACGAAATGAATTTCACAAAGCATTTTGGAATCTAAATGACACAGAGAAGCAACACTTTTTTAATAAGATAGTTGAGAGACTTGACAAACAGAGATCACGTACTGAGGGGCGGAGCAGAAGGAAATACTCTTACGCATATTATTTTTTTGTGAAAGGAGAAAAGGTTTGGGTGTGTAAGGAGTAGTACCTAACGACTCTCTACGTTTCACAAAGGAGGGTCTCTTATTACTTTGAATGCAAGCATTCTGAAAATGCATCAACGCCAAAGGAAGGTGATAGGAGAGGTCGGAAGTCATCCTCTAGGATCTCTGATGCACGGAAGCAAAAGGTCCGGGACCACATTAATTCGTTCCCACAGACTGTGTCCCATTACTGCATGATTTTATGAAACCAAAGAAGGATCGATGTGACAAGTGCGAGGAATATAGAATAGCCCAGTCACATAATCGTGTCACTGAGGCTATGGAATCAGATTATTTTCAGCACTAGGACTCGAAAGATGCAACCCGACATCAAAGAAACATTGACAGAGAGAAGGGTTTGGCTGTTGTGTGCTTTGACTTACAGAATGTTATAAGTTGTCCAAGGCCGAATATCTCAAGTTTTTTTGTAGACGTAAGTTATCAGTCTTCAATCTCACAGCCCACTGCTCTGTGGATAAGAGTGCCTACTGTGCTATGTGGCACGAGAAGATAGCCGGAAGAGGTAGAAACGAAATTGCAAGTGCCTTAGTTTCAATCCTGGAGAAAGTGCTGACTGACCACAATGTCACACCATTGATATTGTGGTCAGACAGCTGTGTGGCACAAAACAGGAACCCTGGAATTTCTATGGCCCTGATGAATCTACAGCGAAATCACAATTTAATCAAGATAACACAGACGTTCTGTGAGCCAGGTCACAGTAGTATCCAAGAGGTTGACAATATTCATAGTCACCTGGAACTTGCTCTGTCAAAGAATGACGTGTTTAGCCCTCTCGGGGTCATACGATGCTTTCAGGGATCAATGACGAAGCCAGTTAAGATAATTCAGATGCAGAAGAGGATGTTCAAGCAGTATCTAGAGGAAGCCAAAGTGTATCATTTCAAGAACATCCCATATGCAAAGGTAAAGCCTCTAACATACACAAAATCTAAACCCTTCGAGGTTGCCTATCAAACATCCTTCATTCATACAGACGTAAGCACAGTGTCTCTCCATCCCATGCGTCCAACAAGAATGATATCACCTCTTCGAAATGGTACTGATGACAACTGGCCAACAATAAAACTGATGTCGAACCAAGCAAGTCTCTCTGAACAGACGAAAAGGGACATTAAAGCCATGTTGCAATTCATGAATCCAACAGATCGTAAATTCATGTTTGGACTGATTTCAGAGAATGTAGTGTGAAGATAAAGATAGTGATACATTTCATCATGTGGTATCGTGAGAATGCTAACTGTTTGAACACGTTGTGATCATGATGACATTTCCAATGTGGGTTAGTTAAATCTTTGAAGTTAAGCTTCGATTTGAAGTATGGTGTTGTGAGAATGCTATCACAAGGGGTGTGAAGTTACGAAGTTAAAACTTACGACACTCCATGGTGTGGAGTGTCTTCCCAGTTATGTTTGGGTGTGTGAGTGAGTGAGTTAATATTTAACGTCACATCGGCAATATTGCAGCCATATCGTGACGAGAACATACGTGACAAAAAGAATATATATGCATATTATGAAGAACCTGTCGACGAAGGACAGTAAAACCACTAGATTATCACAGTTATTATTAAAACTAGTGTGGAAACTTAAAAAATAATAGTATCACTATTGGGACAGTACAATATAAAAACAGGCCGTAGGTCGCCAACAACAGAGGGTAGATCACCATACTAGGGGCCATGGAGACTTACAGTACCTCTGCTACCTGCATGGTCCCTAGCTGGGTTTACACCATCCCTCAGCTGCTGGCGACTGTATGCAAGATTAGCCAAAAATTACGATGACACATATACTACAGCTAAAAAATGTGGAAGATTAAATCTGATTCCAAATGTTTTGGGACTTACGTACCCTCTCAGGAGGACAATTTTACGGTACTTCAACCCCCTTCGAGGATACAGCCATTAACAATGTTATGTGCTAATTCAACTTCCAATCATAAAATGTTTATCTATTTACAAGTTCTGAAACAGATCCAATTCTTTTAAAAACGCAATGATTAAATGACAACTAACATTACTAAAAAGATCCTTCATACTTCGTGATGTAAAATAGTTATCCCTTGTGATGGAATATTCAACACAGTCAAGCAAAACATGCTTGACCGTGATTATTTCATCACAAGGGATACAAAACGGAGGATCCTCACCTTTTAACAAGTACTCATGTGTATACCGCGTATGGCCAATGCGACATCGTCGCATAATGACCTCCTCAAATCTGGACTGACAACCCAAGTAGGTGTAACCAATATACGGTTTTATCTCATGTAATTTATTGATACCTACTTGAGTGTCCCACTTCTTCTGCATTACAACACGGATATAAGATCTAATTGTAGGTTTATAATCTGAATATGGAATAAGAAGTGGAGTCACAGATTTGTTGAGTGCCGCCTTGGCAGCAAGATCGGCCAGTGTATTCCCTGAAATGCCTACGTGGCTGGGTAACCAACAAAAGACGATGTCGTATTGGCCAGTAGCAAGATCATTATACAATTCAATAATTTCTATTAAAAGAGGATGTTTACAAGAAATATTTTTAATAGCCTGAAGGCACGATTGTTTACGTTTAGGGTGTCTTTGAATATATTTGAGAGCTGTTAATATGGCGTTTGCTTCTGCAGTAAAAATAGAGCTGTTATCTGGAATTCTAGAAGATATTGTTCTGGATCCAATGACAGTGGCACAAGCCACTGCGCCACCGTCCTTGGATCCATCTGTAAATAAGGGTTTGTAATTGCTATATTTAGTTTTTAGTTGATTATATTCTTGTTTATATTGTAATTCATTAGTTTCTGATTTTTTAAAAGAAGTCAATGTGAGGTCGACTTGTGGCCTAACCAATTGCCAAGGAGGAGAAGAAAGGAGACGGGAGGGAGCTATATTTTCCAGCTCAATGCCAGCCGAAGAAAGAAAGGGTTTAATTCTGTGCCCGAGAGGTGGAACAAGAGAAGACTTTTTGTCATACAAATCTTCATAAAGTGGGTTGAACACACAGTTGTATGCAGGATTAGAATCATTAGAGTATAATTTAGTAATGTATTGTAAGGATAATTTTATACGACGTTGTGCAAGAGATGGTTCGTCGGCTTCAACGTAAAGACTGTCAACAGGTGAAGTTCGGAAAGACCCAAGACAAAGTCTTAAACCTTGGTGGTGTACAGAATCAAGAAGTTTAAGGTTGCTTTTGCAAGCTCCACCGTATACGATGGAACCGTAATCAAGTTTCGAACGGATCAATGATCGATAAAGTTGTAGGAGGGTAGCCTGGTCCCCTCCCCACTTACAATTAGAAATGACTTTCAAAAGGTCAAGTGCTTTCAGGCATTTAGCTTTAAGGGATTTGATATGGGGAAGAAACGTTAAATGCGAGTCAAAAATCAATTCCAAGAACTTGGCCTCTTTTACAACTTTAATAGCAGTGCCATTTAGAAATAGTTCAGGGTCCTTCTGTGGTTTATATCGTCTACAGAAATGTATACAATTAGTTTTTGATTTAGAAAATCTGAAACCGTTCTCAAGACACCATTTATTAATTTTGTTTAAACACAGCTGCAGTTGCCTCTCAATAGCATGCATATTTTTACCACGACAAGAGATATTAAAATCATCCACAAAAAGTGATCCGTCAATCGAATCATTTAAAACTTTGGATAAACTGTTGATTTTAACACTAAATAAAGTAACAGACAAAATACTCCCTTGTGGAACACCTTGATCCTGATTATAATGATCAGACAGGGTAGAACCCACCCGGACTTGAAATTGCCTGTCATTTAAAAAGTTGGATATAAATAGAGGCAATCGGCCTCGCAATCCAAAGTCATGTAAATCTTTTAAAATGCCGTATTTCCATGTAGTGTCATACGCTTTTTCTAAATCAAAAAAGATAGACACTGCATGTTGTTTATTAATTATAGCGTTTTTGACAAAAGACTCCAAACGCACCAAGTGATCAATGGTACTTCTGTTTTTACGAAAGCCACACTGAATATCTGTTATGAGGTTATTGGTTTCTAAGTACCAAACTAGTCTATTGTTTATCATGCGTTCCATGGTTTTGCAAACGCAGCTTGTGAGAGAAATTGGGCGATAATTTGAAGGATCGGTATGGTCACGTCCAGGTTTAGGTATTGGGACTACTATAGCATCTCGCCACGATGGCGGAAATTTCCCTGACGTCCAAATATCATCAAAAATATTTAGAAGAGTTTCTAAACAAGATTCTGGTAAGTGCTTCAGAAGTTGATAATGTATGTTATCAGCTCCTGTAGCAGTATCGTGGGCCTGGTCAAGAGCAGTATGGAGTTCATGAATTGAAAATACCTCGTTATAATCTTCCCCGTTATCTGAAGTGAAATTTATAGATTTCTCTTCTTGCTGTTGTTGATACCTTTGGAACTCAGGTACATAATTTGTGGAAGAAGAATGTTGTGCCAGTGTTTCACCAAGTTTATTAGCAATATCAGATGTATTAGTTAATAACTGGTCTCCATCCTTGAGATGGTGAATGCTAGATATAGAGCCCTTACCTTTGATTTTCTGGATCATATTCCATACTTTAGAAATCGGCGTGCGTGAATTTATTTTAGATGCATAGTTTTGCCAGGACTGACGTTTATTTTGTTTAAAAGTACGCCGTGCTTTAGCGTTTAAGATTTTACATTTGTTCAAGTTATGGACCATAGGATGACGACGGAAATAATGTTCAGCTTTTTTCTGTGCCTTGCGAGTCTGTTTGCATTCAACATTAAACCATGGTTTTCGTATGTGCGGAATTATTGAGGACTTTGGGATACACTGATCAGCTATGTCGTTCAGTTTATCAGAAAAACATTTAATAGCATCAGGAACATCAATGAAAAGTTCAGGTTTAAGTTTGTCAATGCAGAGAGTTTCATATAAACTCCAGTTGGCCTTTTCAAAATTCCATCTAGATGATGGAGGGACATCAGATGGGTTCAGGGGTTTTAAGATTGTTGGGAAATGGTCACTTCCACAAAGGTCGTCGTTGACTGACCATTCAAACTCACTCAATAGGCCAGAATCAGCAAGTGACAAATCAAGAGCTGAATAGGTTCCTGTGCCAGGGTGTAAAAATGTATTTGAACAACCATTATATATGCATAAATCATTGTTTGTAATAAACTCCTCCAGTACTTTCCCTTTAGTATTAACAGTTGTACCACCCCAGAGTGGGTTGTGGCCATTAAAATCACCCATAATAATACAGGGTTTCGGGAGTTGATTGTAAAGGGTTTGAATATCAGCCTGCTGAAGAGCTGAAGATGGTGGAATATATAGCGAGCAGAGAGTAAAAGTAACATGCAAAGTAAGTCGTACTGCAACAGCTTGAAGATTAGTTTAAGGATAACAGGGCTTTGGAGTACATTATGTCTCACAAGGATGGATGATCCTCCCGTGGCCCTATCACCCGGAGGAGAAAAAGAATGATATGCATTGAAGTGACGCAGGCTGAAATTATCTGTCTGCTTTAAATATGTTTCTTGAAGACAAAATGCTGATGGACTAATGTCCTGGACCAATAGCAGTAAGTCGTTAAAGTTGGTCTTCAGTCCTCGGCAATTCCACTGTATAATATTGTTTGGAGAATCTATCTTTAGGGAGGTATGACTGGGGATCTACCCCGTACCTTTTTAGAGGGCGATACGCTTTGCGCCCGTGGCTGGATGGTTTCAGCCACATCCATTCTTTCAAGAGATCCAAACCTATTAAATAGTTGGATCGAATTATCTGACCCCTTTGAAATCCTATCACTTTGTCCTTTCGAAGATTCAGTTCTTGATTTGCTTTGTTTCACATTTCTTTGAGATATTTGTGTTTTTTGGGCTTGAGACGTCTTCTGAGTGAGAGATTATGATTGACCTTGAGAAAGAGTCTGTATGTCAGAGCGTGAATCAGATGTTTGAGTTGACTGTTCATTTGAATATATTTGAGGCGCTTCAGAGTTCAACCACATCAAGTCTGTCTGGCAGTCAACAGATAATGTTGTGACTTTGGTTGTTATTTCAGGGGTTGTCTGGAGGACGGACGCATAAGTTTCCGTGCCTTCCTCAGACTGAACAAGTTTCTTTGCTTCAGAAAAACTGATGTTTCTGGAAAATTTAATTCTATTTATTTTCATGTGGTGTTTCCAGACAGGACAGTCTTTAGAGTATGATGGGGGACTCCCTGAACAGTTGGTACACTTTTTAGCATCATTGTCACAGTCTTCCGTTGTATGAGTTTGCTCACCGCAATGAGCACATGTGACAGATCTTGTGCATGTATTGACGCCATGGCCAAATCTTTGACATTTGAAACACCTTAATGGGTTTGGAATAAAGGTGTCAACTTTGATATTGCTGTAACCTGCTTTGATTGATGTCGGAGCAGTCGGCGTTGAAAATGAAAAAAGGTATGTGTTGGTTGGTTGTGTTTGTGAGTTCTTTCGTGTTGAGAACCGTTTAACAAACATAACGTCTTGATCTCTCATCTCAAACACTATGTCAGCTTCTGTCATATCAGCAAACAACTGATCCCTGTCTCGTACAATTCCTTTACTGGTATTGAGCGTTCTATGGGCTGTAACTAAAACAGGATAAGGTAGGTAGATTGCTGTTTCCTGTTGCATTCTATCAGCAAAGAACCTGATCGTAATCTTCGGACGTTTTTAACTTCACCAGCTATGCCTTGAATACCCTTAGATATGGCAAAAGGGTTAAGTTTGAGAGGTGTTTTGTCAACTGTCTCAAGCACTAAAAATCGTGGCCAATGTTCTGCAGTTTTTAATGGTCTTTGCTCATCTTCATTATCCAGTGGACGTTTTGTTTTTTTGGAAGGGGTTTGGTATTCCATGTTTGTTGGTTATATGGTTCATCATCCGAGCTCCCCACCAACCACAGAGTATCACAAGGACAATGCTAAATACAAGTGGGTCTCCAACTTGCAGCACCAAGGATACCCGGATGATATACTCCAGCAGAAACATTAAAAGATTAACAATTCTACCAGATTGGCCCATGAGCCACCGCCTTCTGGGCATAAGACTCTAGGCAAAGTTCAAAACATCACATTGAAAGGTCGTTGACATTTGATATAAACAAAGTCCAAAAGTAAACTTTCTCAAATTACATTTGTGTAATGACTTACAAGTCCATACACAGGGCTTGGCGTGACCAGCCGATTGATAGAATCGGGCCGATTCTACCACCCGTCTAGGTGAAGTAAGGGCCGAAGTGGTGTGTTGGGCAACAGGAACACGATTCAGGCTCCTATTGCCCTCAACCACCAGACTACCGTCCTCCACCGACACGGGACGCAACCCACGGCAAACAGGCTGCCCAATTCGGTCGCTCCTTGCGACCAGCAATGGGGTGCTATGGACGTAGTTGACCCGGGTCCACTCGGGGATTGGAACGGCTCTTGGCGTTACCCAGCACCCACCACGAGGAGGTGGCCGTTCACGGATGCCTTATGTTTGGGTGAGTGAGTGAGTGAGTTAATATTTAACGTCACATCGGCAATATTTCAGCCATAGCGTGACGAGAACACTTTGATATTGAAATGAAATATGTATACATTATAATCACCTGTCGTCAAAGGACAGTAAAACAACTAGAATATCACAGTTACAATTAAAACTAGTGTGGAGAGTTAAAACAAATACCACTATTTGGACAATACAATATAAAATACGGGCTGTAGATCGCCAACAACTGAAGGTAGATCACCATACTAGGGACCATGGGGACTTACATTACTTTTGCTACCTGCATGGACCCTAGCTGGATTTACACCATCCCCTCAGCAGTTGGTGATTGTAGGAAAATGTAGCCGAAATTAAAAATGACAAAAATACTACGTTTAAAAAATTGGTCAGTTTAGATTTCACTTTGAAAGTTTTGGGACTTACGTATCCTCTCAGGGGGACAATAATTTTACGCTACTTTAACCCCCTTTGAGGGCACAGCCACTAACGATCGCAGTTGACAATTCTTACCACCATGGTTAAAATATCAGCTTTCTATTTACAAAACATACTATTCAAAATTTATGTAATAATTCTATTTCCTTTAAAAATTCAATGATTAAATGATAATTAACTCATTAAGCCCCGGAACCGCTCCACTGCCCAACACCTGGCACCCCTCGCTGACTGCCTGATTGCTGCGACGAGGCTAATTAGTGCTAATCATGCCTGATTTCCCTGCCAGGTCTCGGATATGACAGGAAACTGTCTAGTCTCACAAACAAGTACTGATTATTTAATTGTGTCGTAAAGATGTAAATGGGAAAGAGGCCGATGTGAATACATATATTACAGCATTTCATGTAATTTATTACCTGTGTCTCTCATACCCCTTTGCCAGTGTGTGCTGTATGTTTATCAACACCTACGCGGTCTTTGTTCGTACAAGATGAACAAATATACAAATTCCTCCTCTCTCATCATATGGACTGAATTATAATATATTATTTATAATAGAGTTTAAAAAGAGGGGGGCATTATAATCGTCTAGATTTTTTGCCAATACATTGCTCGTGCTTACTGACTATTTCAAGGAAAGTAGGTGTGTAAGTAACATGGAACATATAGAGATTTATAGTTTGTCACTTTGTTCATCTTAATTTAACGCTGCAAACATACATCACCATTCATACACACACATACTGCATGATACATTTATCATTACTCGATGCTAAACAAAGCTTCCCGTAATATGAAGGGATAAAATATTCCGAATGTAACGCATTATATCTCAGTTACTCATTATATTGGCTGATACTTTGACCAATCGTATCGTGAGAACCTGTCACATAGGAAGGGCAAGGTTATGGGGCGTGGCCTAAATTTTTGAAGAGCACGTTTGGACACTCAAAGTGATAGGGTAGAGATTGATTATTGACTTTATCGTTGACCAATGGCTATGTTGTGTTTCGGCTGTATCAACTATCATGCAACAATTTGTGTATTGTAAACATAACATCAGTTACTGTAATGATGTATGAAAGAAACACATAAGACATATGGGAGTAGACTGACACTATGATGAGTGTCTTCGTTCTCAGATGGTGGACACACATGTCTTAGTATTTTGGAAATGTAAAAGAATAACGACTGAAATGCAACAATTGAAGAGAATGAGTGAATTTAGTTTTACAGCGATTTTAGCTATATTCCAGCAGTATCGCACGGGCTTCTCACATTGTGCCCAACAACTGACAAGAATGGTATACGGTACCATTTGTACAACACAACTAGTGCATAAAGCGTTATCGTCCTTAGAACAAGTCTTTATGGTAGGCCTCAAAACAGTCAACGCACAAAATCACATCACAGCTTGAACATCTGCATTTGATGTCTCGACGTTTGCCAGTCCGTTTCATTGTATGTAAGACATACTTAAACCAAATGATGTCCCTCTCATATCATTGTGAGAGATTAAATTGTTCAAAACATCTATGTCAATGGCAGTAAAGAAGAATTTACGCACATGCGTAATAATCTATGAAAGAAGCGTTTTTGCTGATACATTGCTAGTGTATGCTGAATATTTTAAGGCAAGTACTAATAAGCTAGTCTGTGACTTACATATAACAGATTCAGTTTGTCGCTTTGGTTCATCTAGATTTAACGCAGAAAATATAGGAACATACATGAATACATATTGTATACTGCTATTCCTTGCACATACATTAGACAAAGGGTCATGGGATGGGCGTCATCAAAGTTCCCGAATAGGACGTTTTGTGTCTTAACTGTTCAATATAGTCCCTGATTTGTTATCTATGACCAATCGTATCATGAGATACCTGTCACATTGGAAATGACAGGTGATGGGGCGTGGGCTAAATTTCTGAAGAGTACGTTCGGTCACTAGACAGCTTGGATACAGATTCACTATTGATTAGATCGTTGACCAATCGATATGCTAGATTTCGGCTTTATCAACTCTAGCTATCATGAAAAACTTTGTGTATCGTGAACATACATAATCGTAAGGATCCCTGAAATGTACACGTAGGACTAACACGCACTTTGACGAGTTTGTTATTTTCTAAGCGCTCAAAGCGCTACAATCCGATTATTTTTACCCCGGATAACCCAATCCAATCATTGAGTAGAGATAGTATTTTTTTGCGTATACTTTTTGAGCACACTACTTGTACATCAAACATAATGGCTTGCCGAACATTTCAATATAATCTGTACATTGTTTTGAATAAATATCATAATTCAAGGACGTGTATTATAGAATTCAAAAAAGTAACACAATACTGATTTATTGTGATGTATACACTTGTAGTTGAATCTCCCCAATTATTTATGAAGATGGGCATACTTATATTTGTTTTGAAAGCAAACGAGGTTCAGAAGATTGGCAATGGGCGTGACTCCACAAAACAGGTTGTCCAATGATGTAACAGCGCATAAGTTTGTTTTACACTTGTCACAGGACAAAAGTTTACCTGGACATGCATTCGACCAGAGGCTGTTATTTTGAGGTTGAAAGAGGTGTTCATATATTTAGTGTTGTCTGATTGAATGATTATACGCATCAATTCCGTAACTGATATATTCTCCTCCTTTTATTGACGATGGATCTGATACACGTGATCATTACACAGGATAAGATCAAATCTGTTTACAAGCGACACAGAGCCTCTTTGCCCTTTAGGAAGACGGTCACTTGTATTTTGCTTCTTAGAGTAATCTACATTTACATTCTTCTTTTTGATAACCGGTGTAGGTGCTGTTTGAGTTTCAGAGGATTGTGACGTTTTTCGCGAGGAAGAAACAGAAGGAAGTTCCTGAATACTCATAGGTGTCTGAGGTGTCAGCCAAGTCAGGTCTGTTTGGCAGTCAATAGACTTAGTGGAAGGTCTCATCACCTCTGCATATGTTGACTTACCTCTCAATGTAGTGCTACCAGATGGTGTAGCTGAAGTTGCCAACTTCCTTGCTTCTGAAAAGCTTATGTTCTTCTCAGTTTTAATACGTTGGACACTCATTTCAAACTGCCATACCGGACATTCTTGAGAAGACGACATGTGAGATCCAGAACAATTTACACATTTGATTTCAGACGAACACGTGCTGCTGTCGTGATCTTTACCAGCACAGCGTGAACAAGAAGCATGATTCTTACAAGTGTTTGGAACATACATGTCGATTTTCATAGAGAAGCATCCTACTTTAATTGATTGAGGTAAACTGGGTACATCAAACGTAAGCAAGTAAGTATTTGTGGGTACATATATTCCGTCCTTTTTAAAGCTGAAGCGCTTAGCCTCGACCACTCCTTGCATACGCAGCTGACTAACAATGTCATCGGTTGACAGATCAGCAAGACTCTTATCTCTGTCTCGGATGATTCCTTTGCTAAAATTTAAAGATTTGTGAGCATAGCATTTTGCAGAGATATTTGCGAATGATTTTGCTTCCAGAAGATTGGCCGCTTTCTCTCTCTTTAGACATTCTATGAGAATTGAACCAGATCGAGTTTTTGTAACATTCTTGACTGTCCCAGCAATTCCTTGAATTGCTTTCTCTAGCAGAAAGGGAGAACAAGATGTTTTTCTCACTTGATTCAGCGACAATGAATCGAGGCCATGTGTTACGTTCAGAGTAACAGAGTCTGGTAATGATATCATCCTCCTCATCAGTATCATCAATGTGATAACGTTTTTGCTTTTCGGGGTTTTGGTTCGCCATGGTAATAGATTTGTGTTTCATCCTCCTGGCTCCCCACCAACCACGGAGTGTCAACAAGGACGATGCCTAATGCCTGTGGGTTTCCAACAGGCGGCACCCAGGATAGCAAGAGGATATACTCAAGCAGTAGCATTAGAGATATGCACCACAAGATTGGCCCATGAGCCACCGCCCTCTGGGCATTAGACTCAGGGCAAAGTTCATGTAAACAAAATTATAGTTAAATAATATTACTTAAACCAAGGGCGCCAAGACCAAAATTTAAACAATTCCAAATCACAGTTTGTGCAAATTTCAACATAAACTCCATGCACAGGGCTTGGCATGACCAGCCGATTGGTTGAACCGGGCCCATTCAACCACCCGTCTAAGTGAAGTAAGGGTCGAAGGGGTGTGTTGAGGAAAGGGAACACGATTACAGGCCCCCAGTGCCCTCAACCCCCAGACTCCCGCCCTCCACCGACACAGGGCCGCAACCCACGGCAAACGGGTTGGTGGACCAAATATCCCCCCCGGGTCCACAACGGGGGTGTCGGCGAGCTCTTAGCATTACCCAGCACCCACCACGAGGAGGTGGCTCACCACGGGTGCCAGTTATGTTTGGACCTTTTACATTGTTCTGACACGAATTTCAGAGTTGATGTTAGAGTTTAAGTGTTTGGTCATATTGAAGACCACGTTACTTGATCAGTTGACGTTTTAAGAGTTTTAGGGGCGGTGGGGTTTGCCAGGACGTTAAAGTATTCGCTAGTCATGCCGAAACCACGGGTTTGATTCCCCTTATGGTTACTATGTGTGAAGCTCATTTCTTGTCTCCCCGGCCGTGATTTTGCTGGAATATTGCTAAAGGCAGCGTAAAACCAAACTCACTTCCTTAAATAAAATTACTAGATTTATGTTAAAGTGTGCTTTCGAAAGCCACGAACTGAACTGTTCAACACTGAGAACTGTTCAACACCGAGAACTTTTCAACACTGAGAACTGTTCAACACTGAGATCTGTTCAACACTGGGAAGGGCATTGATTTGTAACCATATAGCAGTCTCAGCAGTCTGTTTCTTTATTTTCTCAACGTACCACGTACAGAATCCTAAATGCATGTTACCTTCTTTTTATTGTTCTCGACCCGTGAAGGTCCCAGGATAGAATAGGCCTTCAGCAACCCATGTTTGCCATAAAAGGCGACTATGCTTGTCGTAAGAGGCGACTAACGGGATCCGGTGGTCAGGCTCGCTGACTTGGTTGACACGTCATCGGTTCCCAATTGTGCAGATCGATGCTCATGTTGTTGATCACGGGATTGTCTGGTTCAGACTCGATTATTTACAGCCCGCCGCCACATAGCTGGAATATTGCTGAGTGCGGCGTAAAACCATACTCACTCATGTATTGTTCTCATATGTACAATGCTTTTAGCATTGTTTTCTTTTGTTTTGTTTGTCATATTTGATACTATGAAAATAGAACATAAGTATCAAAATAGCAAGTATCCTTAATTAATTATTGAATTATAGATGTTTCTTGATGAGCACACTCAAAAGAATAGTAATATCTATGGACGAATCACGTGTTTTACGAGATAGAACAGTATGGTTCTCACTTTAAGTGCCAATCGGTTTAGTAAAATGTTCTCCCAACAGGTTTTGTTCATTTTCACGCACTGATTGTATATTTTGGCCAAACAAATATATATATATCATTTAACATATACACATTTACATGTGAGTCAACTGTAGAAGTTATAAGCATTCAAATATAATATTTGTAGGGGTTCAAACTTTCAACCTTCGATATCTCAAAAACATGTTCGGAGGAGATAGAACAGTCTGGTTCTCACCCGACGATATATCATCTTGTTTTTATCATGATTTACATGTCTAATGCTAACATGCCTTCTACTATAGTATATATCATCTTTACTGCAGTGTTGAAGTTCACCGAGTAATCGAATAAACGTAGATTCAGCTTTATGAGTACACCTCTGTCATACACAATTCGGTATTCCATTGTGCAGTTCGAGAAACTATAGAAGCTACAAGAGATACATAAACCACACCAGATATTTTTTGCTGAATCTAAAGTAGATATCTGCACAACGAAATTAATTTTAAGCATTTCTACAAGGAGGGGATCCATCTCTGAAAACATTGGACACGCAGGAAAACGAGACTTGCCAGAGAAGACTGCAGCTCCTCCCAATGAAACTTATAAAATAAAGATGCATAAAAATATGACAAATTATTTTTGTTTTGATTCCTTCTTCACAGGATGTTAGAATATGCTGCTTTAAGCGACGATCTGAGAATAATTTCCTCTCCAACTTGAGGTTGTTTCAGGGAGGGAAAAATATACAAACATACAAAAAAAAAACATCATTTAAAGAAAGTCCATGTGAAAGTAAGAAGAGAGATGTTTTGTGCAATGTATTCTATTAATATTAGTGTCATTCGTTGATGGTATCGAAGTTATATTTTTGAGTATTTTGTACCGAGTAATGCAACAATGATGGACAATGGACAATGCCTAGTAAATGTCTTTAGTATCCTTCTCCCATTTCTGACTACAAACTTCCTCCACTAGATTACTTGTTGGTTATTTGCAGCCAAAAAGCATCTGGCGTATTGGTAACCGTAGATCGATGTGATAGTTAATTATGGCAGAGTAGACTCATTGGGAAATAATGTTCTGCAGATGACATAAAACATGCTTATGAAGTGTTTTTCGTGTGACAAAGTCTGGAAGGTACAAGTATATGACTCGTTACAATGAACCCGATAGTTTAATAGCTCACGTGTAGCTACAGGTTTAAGAGGAAGAATTTACTCGTTACCACATGGCTCCGGTTCCGGTCTGTATAAGAATGTTGAAAAACATTCTATGGTTAAGCTGTTCAGGACAAAAGTTATGAAATCAACAAATTCAAAAATTTTACAAGAAGACTCACCTGATCTTCCACCCGTGAACGTGTTGCTGCCAGCGGCATGTACTGTTTGGAATCTCCAACGTTCCATCCACGTAATGAATATTTATGTTGGGACGTCATAAACAGAGGCGCAGTATTTTCACGTGGCTATATGATAATGTACATTGATCTTAAGCATATGTCTACCGTTCTTGTATTGAATATTGTATAAGTTTTTTTTTACACCCGTGTATTCCAAAGGGTGTGGACGTGTTTTCACGAGCTCTGCAGTGGAGATGAAATTCTAGCCATCCTTAAGATGGTAATTCAACATATGCTCAGTGTGAACTCATCTACAGACTGTAACTGTGAAACGTGAAATATGTACTTTAGATCAATATCATCATTTATCTACAAAAGAAATTTCAATGCTTTTCTGCCAACACAGTATAGTGCTTTCCCACCATGCACACGTAACTACCTACTCACAACCCAAGCTTGAATTCAAGATACAACAATGGAGAACTCGACCAGGGAGAACAATGTATATGAAACAATGGACAAGGATGACGACATGGACAATGGAGAAATATACCTCACCCAGCAATGTAATGAGATCGACAAGTCAATCAATTTGGAAATGAAAGCTAAACTTGGATCTGAGGACAAGACAAGCTTTACTGATAGCATTCAAGACATATAGAAGCAAACATAGAAGAAACAAATGATGCAAGAGAAGAAAAAAATGCTCAAATAACAGGGAAGGCAATATATAAGTGTGCTCAAGGTGTGTACTACCTGTATGACTACATTGAAGGTACTATTCCTGAACATGTTCTGCAAACTAAAGTGCTCAGCAGAGCATGTGTACGGCATTTATCTATGTCGACACTAGGTACGGCATCAACAGTCAACAACGTCAACAACGTCACCAACGTCAACAACGTCACCAACGTCAATACACCAGTCGAGATCAACCGCACACATCTTCACCATCGACTACTCCCACTGATAAAGCTACAGGTGAGACAAACGCCTCAGCTTGTTCCGTGCTTAGCCATATCGTACAGCTGAAACGGATTGTATCTCAAGAATAAAGTAAGTTGGAAGAAAAGCTCAAATGTATGGAAATGAGATTTTCTGATCACATTAAGAAATTAAATGAAATTATTCAGGAAAAGGATAAATCTATTACAGACCTACAATCTACGCTCAGGGACACTGAAGGTAGGTCAGAACTGAGATCGGAACTGAGATCGGAACTGAAACTTAATCAAGACAATAAATCATATCGTTAACACATGCTACACCTAGAAAACGAACCTTTAAAGACAAATTATTATGTCGATGTCAAAATTAAAGACAATGTAAGCACAACTCTCAAACCTGTCTAGCCAAATAAGAAATTGTACAGAGAAAGGAAAATACAGATCTCCTAACAGTAAATACACCATGAACAAGGACTCGACAATAACGACACCAGCAACAGAGCAGACCGCATCTAGAATGGCCAAAACTACTACGCCCAACACTGAACCACGTGTGACAGAAGTGTGCAGCCGCTACAAGTCAACAGCAACACCATAAGCTTTGAATGCGACAATCACGACACTAACCTCCCCACAATGAGTGAGTGAGTTAATATTTAACGTCACATCGGCAATATTGCAGCCAAATCGTGACGAGAACGATTAATTATAGAAATACAAATGAATCAATAGCACATACATTGTAAAACCCTGTCAACGAAGGACAGTAAAAGTAGCTCGAATATCATAGAATAGAATGTAAAACTAGTGATTAGACCTAAAACAATGTATCTTTCATCACAAGGCATACAATCGCCATCGGCTGAAGGGATGGTGTAAATCCAAATAGGGTCCATGCAGGTGATCTACCGTCAGTTGTTGGCGGTCTATAGCCTGTTTTATATTGTATCGTCCTCTATAGTTGAATTGTTTCAGATTTAATTACTAGTTTTAAATATCTGTCTGTAATAGTGTAATTGCTTTACTGTCCTTCGGTGGCAGATTTTTACCATTCTCTAGTATGTATGCTACTAATGGTTCTCGTCACGGTATGGCTGAATATAATGCCGATGTGACGTTAAATGTTAACTCACTCACTCACCAATTGTAGAACCATTTTTTCTGATTTCTCCAAGATATCCACGATTTCTAAATACTACTATATAATATTTGTCAAAACTGACTTTTAAGCCCCATTTTGAGCCCCCCAAAAACGTTATAAAGTATCATGCTTTCTTTGTAAACCAATGAGAGTGACATGAAACAAGGTAGCATCGCCTGCAAAAAAACACTAACAAAATGTCATTTAAAAAATCTTAGGCAAATATTTGTCTAAATCCACAATTATTTCAGATCGCTTATTTACAACTTTATTAAAAGCTGATACCTAATTATACATATCTTTCAGCAACCTGACCAGCTTAGGGAGGACATATTCGGTGAGATCTACATATAAAAGCATATTTCTATTTATGAAATAAAACGCTTTTCAAGATCCAAGTCAATATGAGGTACATAAAATCGACATTTATTTTTTCTGAGATACTTTGGCACAGCGATTGAAGGGTGAGTCAGTGAGTTAATATTTATCATCACATCTGTAATATTTCAGCCATACTGTAACGATAAAATTAATTCTATACGTATTAATCAATGGTAAATTCTAAAACCTTCTTATCTAAGAATAGTAAATGTACTCGAATATCACAAAACGGACTGAAAACTATCAAGCAAATGTCTGTAAAAATATAAAACTGTTTGTGGACAATACAATGTAAAAATGGCTATTTAGAGCCAACAACTGAAGGTAGATCACTATACTATGGTCCACGGGGACTTCCATTACTTTTGCTACCTGCACTGAGAATTTGAAGGGCAAATATGTTAGTAAGTGTTGAATAGTCAGCTCTATATCCTAGATGTAAGCTTTTATGTAATATCATGTAGACTCTCGTATAATTCCATCCAGACAGGATTTGTTGGGTCAAGGATATAAGTAAAGATTTTACCCATCATATTCGACAATAATATGCCACGATAATGGCTTGGGTCATGCTTATTACTTTCCTTATACAACTGTACAAAGATGGCTGTTAAAGAGCCTGTTTAAGAGTGATATGAACAATATGACATATATCAGACTGGAAATATATACAAAGTGGTACGAGAAAATTATGCCCCTGGAACATTCTTGAGACTTTTTTGTGGCATATACTAGTATTCATTCAGAGTTACCCTCTGTCACAACACTGACAGACATCAGACTGAGGTATACACCAACTGTTTTGAAATCACTACCATGTGACGTTTAGCATAGTTCTTGATTGACTACGCTAAATGAGCAACTTCGGATACACACGTTCGTTGATGCAGTCAATATCTAACGTTCAATATGTTTCCCTGAATAGGGAAAAGATTTCCTTTATGTCTGTTAAGTTATATTTGCTTCCGACAGTTGATAAAGACATTATAGTTTACTTCCTAGCCCGATATGACTGCATTATTGCCGATGTGACGTTACATATTAACTCACTCACTCACTCCTTGGTAGCTTATATCAGAGTACAGTTGCAAATGTGCTTGCAATGTTAAAAGAGTAGCTTCTAAATATACATTTCTATCGATCCAAAACTTCTTATATGGGCTTGACATTATTACAAAACTTGCTTCCGGACTTGGTAGAGTCGGGGGTCACCAAAGTGTGGCAGGTGGAAGAGTCGATGTCAAAACGAACACAATATTGACATCCTGAAAGCAAAATCTTCACATCGTAACATCAGGTAGGCTGTATCCAAACTTATTTCCTCTCTCCTCCAAGCATGGTATACGCAGTTGTAGTTGTAACCATATGATTACATGTTAAAAAGATACTACATTGTAAATACATAAGTGACAGCGGTCAAACTGAGAACACACTTTGACCCTGACCTGGTGTATCCAGTGTAAATGTTATAGACACATGCTCATGACAAGTGTAGTAACACAACGCTTTCAACTGCCATGAATTGTGTACAATAGTACACCTACTGTTTATGTGTGATGGGTTGGATATATGCTTGTGTGAATCATATGAAAGGATACCATGCTCGTATACATTTCAAACACTAAATGGTAGTAAGCAAACACTAAACCAGTACTGGGAAAAAAGTCTCTTTTATAGCATGATGCCATTTTTGCTGTCAGACGGAATCTAGACCTAGATCTGGGAAAGCTGCCATTGACTGGGAACGATTCCTACACCATGTTCCATGGACGGTGTACATTTATGTAACTTAACATCATGTTAGTATGTCTGATACTTGTATGAAAAGATTTTCAATTGGCGCAATGGATCTTGTGTTCAATTTGTAGGTGTTACTGGACACAGCATTCATCGAGATTGTGACCACAAGAAACATCTCTTGTTCTCCCACTTCTACCGCAACGATAATCTTGCACACATCACTTGTGTTTATACGATTTGACTTCCCGTTTCAAGCTAATCACTGCACGGGTGGTGACACCACTTCCCTCCCCCAGCGCTGGGGAAGCGTTTGAACTCCGATTGCGTAGGGTTTTAATCGCGTTATTTTTTCAACTTTATAACTTTAATTTGTATTTTTGATAATTTGTTACCGAACGGAATCACAATCTGCAAATAACTGTTTTGTGTTGCATGTGACCTTGAACCGACAAAACGTACTGGGTAGACTCTATAAGACGTCTATTGTCCATACAGCACCAACTGGCATTGTTTCGGTGTATTCCCCGAGTGGCTGCTCTCTGGATTGCGCAATTATTAACCGAGGTGTCCACTCAAGGACAACCGAACCGGCATCACAAGGGATAAATATTTTAATTCACAAACTTTGAAGGATCTTTTTAAATATGTTAGCTCTCATTTAATTATTTCATTTTTAAAAGAATTATATTTGCTGAATGAATTGTAAATAGATAAATATTTTATGCTTGGAAGTTTGAATTAGTAACTTAGAGTGTTAGTGGCTGTATCCTCGAGGGGGGTTAAAGCACTGTAAAATTATAGTCCTCCTGAGAGGGTACGTAAGTCCCAAAACATTTGAAGTCAAATTTGATCTTCCATATTTTCTTAGCTGTAGTATTTCTGTCATTTTAATTTTTGGCTAATCTTGCATACAATCACCAGCAGCTGTAAATCCAGCTAGGGACCATGCAGGTAGCAGAAGTACTGTAAGTCCATATGGCCCCTAGTATGGTGATCTACCTTCAGTTGTTGGTGATCCATATAGCCTGTTTTTATATTGTATTGTCTGAATAGGGATATTAGTTTTAAGTTTTCACGCTAGTTTTATTTCTTATTGTGATATTCTAGTTGTTTTACTGTCCGTCGTCGACAGATTTTTCTCATATACATAGATTCCTTTTACAAGAATGCTCTCGTCACGATATGGCTGCAATACTGCCGATGTGACGTTAAATATTAACTCACTCACTCACTCACAACCGAACCGGAACGATGACCGCTTATAGAGATAACCTGATCAACCACCAATTAACAGGTGTGAAAACTCGGTGGCCACTTCGGCATAAATCATTGTTTCAACGAGGCAATTACATTTTCGCGGCTATTGTCACTTTGAACACTGACGCATTGTCGCAAAGGTATTGTTTATCATCTCATCTGGTATGCTGGTCTCTTCGGGCATGTTGATGAATTCAAATCGTGGCTCACATGTCTTACATAGTTATCATTGTATGTATGTAGTATATGTCCGGTTTCGTCTGTATTCGACTTCAACCCATATCGCATACAAAAACAATGTAGGCTTATTGGGATTGGAAAATGTAACCCAATACTGTTAAATTAATCTTT
Organism: Haliotis asinina; assembly: GCF_037392515.1. Lineage (NCBI taxonomy): Eukaryota > Metazoa > Mollusca > Gastropoda > Lepetellida > Haliotidae > Haliotis > Haliotis asinina. The sequence goes on along the minus strand of NC_090283.1, from coordinate 6,404,715 downwards.
CACGACGTGAATCCACTAAGAAGTCACAACTGTGTTATAATTAAAAGGATGGGAATAATGGATAAACCTTTTATATTGTAAAAGCTATGACGAAATACGGTCAAATTCACACTGTAAAATATTCGGTTTTCTGGTACTAATAGGCTTAAACACGGGAAAACGACACCATTTAAAGAAAGTCTATATTACATTATATATTGTATTATATAGTGTTATAGTGTTTAATCTTATTCAACTAAGATAATTCTGGTAGCGAAACAAAAATATCAGATCAGCTGATCATGCTCAGTGCTTATTCCTTGGAATAAACATGAAACTACCACTCACGCAGGAGTATAATTAATTTTTTTATTCTCTAATTTTGTTACATTAAGATAATTCTGGTAGTGAAGTAAAAAAATGCTGCCAGAAATTTCTGCATGAAGAAAACAATTCTGCCAGAAATTTCGGCAGAAAAAAAAGCATGAAATTTCTGCAGAAAAAAAATTCTGCCAGATATTTCTGCGGAAATGCATTTTCAGAGCCAATTTGTGAGCTTATTATGAACACACTGGCACATGAACTTTTCGTGTTCATCTCCTCGAGATCTTTCCAGTGATATGAAATATGTCTTTGTAGCTTGCTTCCTTCTCTATGTCAAGTTAGGACTCGCTGGCCATTCCTAAGTATTGTCTTACCTGTACCAGCACAGAAACATTCGTAACACATTCACTACAAAAGAAAAGTGTCGTTTTATTGCAAGGTCTGACGAAAACGTTTTGACACTAATTGCATGATCGCGTCTCTTAAATGAGAAAGGAATGGCAAATCAAAGTAAAGTCGTGTATTTGGCAGTCGACGTTTGTAGCCATTTCCACATTTACTAATCCTTTGTAGGGCTAAAAGGAACAATAGCAAATTATTAAATAATCGTGGTTGCTAAACATATGAAACGTGACGCACAAGGATGACAGATGCTTCTTGGTTGGGCAAGCAAACACAGGTAGGGAAAACTAATACAGGTAGGCACTTTGACAGGACACACTATTATCAAAAGGCACAAATCGAAAAGGAGAGTTTGTTTTCAGCATTTTGTTCATGAATATTCCAAAGTTTGACAAATCAGTAATCCCTTCTACGCCCTGCTTATATGTTGATAACGATAACAAAAGGACCACATTCACACGGTCAAATAACCAGGGCCATTGTGATTAAATCACACCATTTTGAAATCAGCTTTTCTGTGACTTTCCAGGATTAGAACCAGTAAACCGTTACAACCCCACTCCAGACAGGAATAATAAATAGATATCACAACTGTACATTTTACATTATGTATTTAACATTTATCACTATAGTGTCACGTGAACCGTTTCTGAAACCGTACATGCAGTTATTCTATATGATTTTGTTTTAGCATGTTTCCCATGTCTGATGCCAACATGCTTTCAGTTATAATATACGTCAACTTGACTGAATTGTTGAATTTAAGCGAATGATTGGCACTCGTTAACGGCCACGTCCTCGTGGTGGGTGCTGGGTAACGCTAAGAGCCGTTCACCTCCGTAGTGAACCCCAGGAGGATATTTGGTCCACCAAACTGTTTGCCGTGGGTTGCAGTCCTGTGTCGGCGGAGGAGTGGATCCTGGTGGTTGAGTTTAATAGGGGCCTACCACATTGTTCCTGTAGCTCAACACACCACCTTGGCTCTGACTTCACCTAGACGAATGGTTGAATGGGCCCGCTTCAACCAATCGGCTGGTCATGTCGAGCCCTGTACATTACTTGTATTTGCACAACAACTTAAATTCTGAATGAACTATATAGGCTTCGACTCTTTTGATTTGTCAAACAGTACTTGAGTAGAAATATGTCATGTATAAATTTGCCTAGCGTCTACATGCCCATAAGGCGATGGCTCATTGGCCAATCTGGTAGTATTTATCTATTTAGGGTATTTTCCTGCTTGAGTATACCCTGCTAGTATCCTCGGTGTCGAGTGCTTGAGACCCGCATACAGCAGGCATCGTCCCCGTTGACACACCGAGGTGGGTGCGGAGCTAGGAGGGTGAATCATATTCAATACCAGCATGGCACCCCCAGGCACCTGTGAACGGCCCCCCTCTCGTGGTGGGTGCTGGATAAAGCTGAGAGCCGTTCGCACCCGTTGTGGACCCGGGGTTATATTTGGTCCACCAACCCGTTCGCCGTTGGTTGCGGCCCTGAGTCGGTGGAGGACGGGATCCTGGTGGTTGAGGGCATGGGGGCACACCACTGTGGCCCTGACTTCACCTAGAAGAGTGGTTGAATGTACCCGCTTCAATCAATCGGCTGGTCAAGCCAAGCCCTGTGCATGGGCTGTGTATGTGTCATTGCACAAATTTGATTTGGAATTGTTTTGAATTTCGGCTTTGGCACTACTGGTGATCTGTAACTTTTTTTTATTGTGAATTATGATAATATGAACTTTGCCTAGAGTCTTATTCCAGAAGGCGATGGCTCATGGGCTAACCTGGTAGATTAGTTATTCATAATTCTTCTACTGGAGTATATCATCATGGTATCCTTGGTGCTGTAAGATGGAGGCCCGCTTGCTTTAGCATTGTCCTTGTGATACTCCGTTGTGGGTGGGGAGCTCGGATGATGAACCATATGACACAAATCATGGCTTATGAAATACCCCCTCAAAAAACAAAACGTCCACTAGAATTTGACCCTGTTGCTACCGACCACAGACCGTTTCTATCAATTGAGTATTGGCCACGTTTTCTTGTTACTGAGACTCCAGATAAGACACCATTAAAGCTGAACCCTTGGTGCTGCAAGACGGATCCCCACTTATTTTTAGCATTGTCCTTGTGAGACTCCGTGCTGGGTGGGGAGCTCAGATGATGAACCATATTAAACTAGCTATGGCTTACACAGGCCCCATTAAATGAAACAAGCGTCAACTTGACAATGATGATGATGATGTTTAACGGACCGTCTAATCCGACCGTTGAATACTGGCTACGATTTCTAGTGATCGAGACTCTTGACAAGTCACCTATCAAATTAAACCCGTTTGCAGTATCAAAAGTTATACAATGCATCGCAGCAGGCAAGGTACGAAATATCCAACGACTACGTTCAGGTTCCCTACTTGTAGAATTTAGCAGGAAACAGCAATCAACCAACCTGTTGTCATCTGAGCAGTTTGTTTGAGTCCAGGTTTCAGTTACTGCACACAGGACTCTGAACATTAGCAAAGGGATTGTTAGAGACCGAGATCATTTGTTTGCAGATATGACAGAACTGGACATCTGATCAGAAATGAAACATCAAGGGGTGAATTTCGCTAAAAGATTTATAACTCGGATAAACTCAGAAACAAAACCTACTAACACATATCTCTTCCACTTCTCTTCTCCTAGTATTTCAAAATCAGTAAGAGCAGGTTACTTACATCTCCAACTCCAACTATAAAAAATGCACCAACTGCTCAGGCGACCATTCCTCATTTTCTAAACAATGTCCTATTTGCAATTGACAAGTGCAAATGAAGATAAACAGAATGACGTTTACACAAAATATCTGTTTTTCTGCCTCAAAAAAATCTGGTAAGGAGGTCTGATCTTCCAAAACGTTATGCTACAGTAGCAAAAACATCATCTCAGTCTACCTCTAAAATAACATCAACCACAAGTTGCCAAACTACCTTGACTTGGTTAATTTTCAACTCTCCACAGCCTTTGTACCCTGCTATATCATCACAGACTGAGGAATCACTTCCTAGTACACCAAAGTCTTCTGATCACAAATCATCACCATCTCAGTCACACTCAAAGTCTCAATCGACAGCTGATAGTCAACAAACTGTTAAAAGTAAACCTAAGCCAAAGCCTGATACTTCAAAACAACAAAGTGGTAGGGCCCCCCAAAAGGTCACAAAAATAGATTTCAGTAGTTCAATAAATATGGGTCCCTTGAAGACATGGACGTTTCTGAAAACGTCCATTCTAGGGCATTAGTCTAGTCTATTAGTCCAACATTTTACATCTTCAGCGATCTGTCTGCAGGAGACTTATTTAAAACAGACAGATACTTTGAACCTTCGTCATTACAATGCGTATCATTGCTTTTCACCTCCAGGTGATAAGGCCACGGGAAGAGCTTCCATTCTAGTCAAAGAAAACATTATTCATAGCCCCGTTTCACTTTATACTAATCTTCAGGCCGTACTACTAACTTTGCACGCTGCGTTTACATTATGCTCTCTCTATATCTCTCCGTCTTTGACAGTTCACAAAACTGATCTTCAAACCCTGTATGACCAACTCCTGAAGCCCTGTATTATAATCGGAGATCTGAATGGGTACAACCCACTCTGGGGAAGTGTAACTACTGTGGTAGTTTAGGGTTGGATATAGTTCAATATGGGCTATTACTGTGTTCCTGGCTATGCTGATATGCATAGCCACAACACACCCGGCAGGTTAGTGTGGTCTGCCTGGCATGTGCAGCCCATGCACTGCCTGTCTAGCCCTATAAAAGGAGTAGCTACATAGCACTCTTTGTCTTTAGTCCACTGGTCCGCCAGAGGTGAGGACATTTATTTTAGTTGTTTGAGTCCCGGTGATCCAGACCAAGTAGATAAGTTTTTTTAGTTTACCACAGGAAGTTAATATATTTATTTGTTTTAGGCATAGGCTTTGAACTCAGAGCCATGTCTTGGTAGGATTTGGGGTCAGCTTAGGTTGTTAGGTATAGGTTAGGTTAGGTGGTTAGGTTAGGTATAGATTAGGTTAGGTTGATGGGTGGGTAAGGATAGGTTCAGGAATTTTGTTATAAATAAATTATTGAGTTTCCTTTGTCTGTTTGTTCTGTTTTACCAGCAATGAGGCCTGATTCATAGAGCCTACTTGAAGTTGGCTAAGTTATTATCACCGCATAAAAAAAATACACAACGCAAGGTCCAAAACCAGAGAATAGCCAACTTCAGCTGTCACTGGGCAGAAAAGCCTATTACACTACAAACGCTGAAGGTAAATTACGGGAAAATCTTTGTTCTGATTTATGTATTTATAATGATGGTTCCAACACATATTTACACCCTGGTACAGGAACCTATTCTGCTCTCGACTGGCATCCGTGGCGAGCCACCTCCTCGTGGTGGGTGCTGGATAACGCTAAGTGCTCGCCAACCGCCCGTTGTGGACCCGTGGGCATATTTGGTCCACCAACCTGTTGGCCGTGGGTTGCGGCCCTGTGTCGGTGGAGGAAGGGATCCTGGTGGTTGAGGGCAATAGGGGCCTGCAACCATGTTCCTGTTACTCAACTCACCACTCTTGCCCTGACTTCACCTAGACGGGTGGTTGAATGGGCCCGGTTCAATCAATCGGCTGGTCACGCCAGGCCCTGTGCATAGTTAGTATTATTGCACATATCTATTTTTCTGGTCTTGGCTATTCTAAATTCAAATTATTCATGATATTGTTTTGCCTAGTGCACTATGCCAGAAGGCGGTGGCTCATGGGCCAATCTGGCAAAATTGACCTCCAGGTTTTAATTGTCTTAAAAATTGTCATGGATGGAACCAACCTGACATTTATTCTTTTTGGCAGTATTGGCTACCTGTGTCTGTATTGCTTGAGTATAACATCCCCGAAACCCTGGTGTTTCATTGTTGGTTTCCACTTTAACGCCGTCCTTGTTTACACTCCATGGTGAGTGGGGAGCAGGGATGTCGAATCTACATCCATTCATTATGGCTTCCCAACAACTCTCTGGTTCTCGATCTAGATCCAAGAGAAAGCATGTAGACTTAGAAACTGTCTCGTCTTCTGATAATGAATCAGAAACAACAAATTTAGATTCTTAGCCCCGATTGCTGGTTGTCCAGGGAATTGAAGGACAACCATTGAAACTGAACCCTTTTGCAATATCGAAAGCAATTGCGGGAATATGCGGCGAAGTGAAAAATGTTACTCGACTTAGAACAGGTTCCTTGCTGGTGGAATGTGCCAGAAAACAACAGGCTGTTAATTTGTTTAACGCTCGTCAGTTTGCAAATACAAGGATTGCTGTGTCACCACACAGAACGTTCAGTTCGTGTAGAGGCATTGTTCGTGATCGGGCAAAATGTCTCTCTGACATGTCGGAAGTTGATATCGCAGCAGAACGTAAGTCTCAAAGTGTCACCTCTGTGAAAAGATTCACAAGAAAAGATGGCGATAACACTGTAAAAACAAACACGTATCTGTTGACGTTTTGTCTTGCTACAGTACCAAAATCAAATAAAGTTGGGTACTTTGATATTGAGGTGGAAGTCTACATCCCTAATCCACTTCGGTGCTTTAAATGTCAGCTGATGGGACACGGTGCTAACACGTGCAAAAACTCCCCAAAATGTTCTCGTTGTGGTGAGAAACATGAGAATGCCGACTGCGCAAATACCATCAAATGTGCAAACTGTCATGGAGATCACATGTCCTCATCGAGATCCTGTCCAGTCTGTGAACAACAAGCTCAATTTAATTAACACAAGAAATTTCCTCTGGTTCCACCCCTAGGGGCATTGAATTAAACCCTTTCTTTCTTCTGCGGGCATTCAGCTGGAAAACATAGCCCCTCCCGTCTACTTTCTTCTCCTCCTTGACAGTTGGTCAGGCCCCAAGTAGACCTGACATTGACCACCTTTAAAAAATCAGAAACTAATGAATTACAGTATAAGCAACAATATAATCAATTATAACATAAATATAGCAATTATAAATCCTTATTTACAGATGGGTCCAGGGGTGGTGGCGCTGTAGCTTGTGCCACTGTCATTGGATCCAGACAATATCTTCTAGATTACCAGATAATAGTTCTATTTTTACAGCTGAAGCTAACGCCATATTAACAGCTCTCAAATACATTCAAAGACACCCTAAACGTAAACAATATATAATCTATTCAGATTCCTATTCTTGTCTTCAGGCCGGCGATTAAAAATATTTCTTGTAAACATCCACTTTTAATTTACATTATTGAATTGTATAATGATCTTGCTACTGGCCAATACGACATCTGTTGGTTACCCAGCCACGTAGGCATTTCTGGTAACGCAATGACTGATCTTGCTGCCAGGGCAGCACTCAACACATCTGTAACACCACTTCTTATTCCATACTCTGATTATGAAGCTGCAATTAGAGCGTATATCCGTGATCTGATGTAGAGGAAGTGGGACACCCAAGTGGGTATCAATAAATTACATGCAATAAAACCTTATATTGGTTATACCTTCTTGGGTCGTCAGTCCAGGTTTGAAGTGGTCATCTTGCGACGATGTCGTATTGGCCATACGAGATATACCCATGAATACTTATTGAGAGGTGAGGATCCTCCATTCTGCATCCCTTGTGAGGAAATAATCACGGTCAAGCATGTTTTGCTTTACTGTGTTGAATATTCCATCACAAGGGATAACTATTTTCAATCCCGAACTACGAAGGATCTTTTTAACAATAACAGTGGTCATTTAATTAAGGCATTTTTAAAAGAACTAGATTTGTTAAATGAATTGTAAATAGATAAATATTTTATGATTGGAATTTTGAATTAGTAACTAAGATTCTTCGTGGCTGTATCCTCGAGGGGGGGTTAAAGTGCTGAGAGGGTACATAAGTCCACAAACGTTCAAAGTAAATTCAGACACTCCGCTCCTTTAATCGTAGTATATGTGTTCTTTTAAATGTATGGCTATATGTGCCTAAATTGCTAGCGACTGAGGGGATGGTGTAAATTCAGCTGGGGTCCATGCAGGTAGCAAAAGTAATGTAAGTCACCATGGTCCCTTGTATGGTGATCTACCTTCAGTTGTTAGCAATCCATAGCCCATTTTTATATTGTATTGTTCACTATAGTTAACCTATTTTAGATGTAATTACTAGTCTTAGATGGATATGTGTGATATTTACTAGTGTTTTTACTGTTCGTTGTCAACAGGGTTTTATTTTCTTATATTCATTCATTCTACAATGTCAGTATTACTTTTTCACGTCATGATATGAATGCAAGATTGCCGATGTGACGATAAATATTAACTCACTCACTCACTACTCTCAACTTGTCATTCACCAATTCAGAAATACTCAATAAATTTGAATGGTCAGTCCACGATGACCTCTGTGCAAGTGACCATTTCCCTACTATCCTAAATCTGTAACTCCATCATAAATGCTAAAGCGCGACATACTTTTAAACAGAACAAACGCCAACCTTAGCGCAATGACGTATCCAAAATAAATTCTCGGACACCCATGTCCAAGGTATGGAACATGGTCCAGAAAATTAAAGTTAATTTGAAGCTATTTTAAAGCTAATGAGACTAAATCTATTGTCCATCATCTTAAACATGGAGATCAATTACTTACAGATAAATCAGATATTGCAAATAAACTGGGTGAAACTCTCGCTAAACACTCTTCTAATTACGTGTCTAAATTCCAACAATATGAGACACAACAAGAAAAAAAACTATTAATTTTAATTCAGATAATGGGGAAGACTATAATCAACTATTTTCTAATTACGAACTCTGTACTGCTCTTGATCACGCTCATGACACTGCTACAGGGATTGATAACATACATTATCAACCCCTGAAGCATTCACCAGAATCCAGCCTTGTAACTCTTGTAAATATATGTTTGATGATATTTGGACATCGGGTTCCTCCCTCATGGCGTGACTCTATAGCAGTACCAATACCTAAACCTGGACGTGATCATACGGATCCGTCCAATTATCGACCGATTTCACTAACTAGCTGTGTTTGCAAGACCATGAAACGCATGATAAATAATCGACTTGTCTGGTACTTGGAAAAAAATAACCTTATAACAGATATACATTGTGGTTTCCGTAAAAACAGAAGTACTATCGATCACTTAATGCTTTTGGAATCATTTGTTAAAAACGCACTTATTATTACACAACACGCTGTGTCTATCTGTTTTGAACTTGAAAAGCCTATGACACAACCTGGAAATATGGTATTTTAAGAGACCTACATGACTTCGGCTTGCGAGGTCGTTTGCCTGAATTCATAGCCAACGTTTTAAATGACAGACAGCCCGAGTTGGTTCTACCCTGTCTGATCATTATAATCAGGGATCAGGATGTTCCACAAGGCAGCATTTTGTGGGAATCTCTCAATTGTGGCAGCACTCACTCAACAAATCTGTGAACCACTCCTGATCCCATATTCTAATTACCAAGCTGTCGTTAGATAGGACAGTGATCTGATTCAAAGGAAGTGTGACCATGTGGGTATCAAAACTTACATGAAATTTAACAAACTATGGGAGCATGAGTTACACATACTTGGGTTGTTAGTTCATATTTGAAAGTTTGCACAAGCCACAACAGGTATAGAAATGAGAATTGTTCAAACACGAAGACCCACCATTCTCTATGTCTCATAATAAAAGTGTCACGGTCAAGGACGTCTTGCTTGGCTGCATTAATTTTACATCACATGGGGAAATATTTTGATGTGAAAACGCTGAAGAATCCCGTTATTAATGTAAATTGTCCTTTGTCGTTGAATCTTTAAAAGAGATAATGTTAACTGAAGAAAAATGATGTATATGACTTGTAGACAGATGCAATCAATTTCATCCTCGGTAGTTTAGATCAGTAACTGAACGTTTTAGTGGCTGCACACTCAATGGGTGTTTAAGTGACACGCCATTATTGTCCTCCTGGGAGTATAGGTAAGTCCCAAAACATTCAAAGTAAATTTAAAACTACTAGTATTTGAATCCCTGTATGCATGCTATTTGCGCTAGATTATATGAATTTGCTAATAGTTGAAGAGAATAGTGTAAATCTAGAAAGGATCCATGCGGAAAGCAATGTATTGTCTTATGCAATATATATTAGATATTTTAGATTTACATACTAGTTTTAAATTAATGTCTGTGATATTTCAGGTGTTTTTTTTTCTATCCTATGCTGTCGTACCCTTGTAGATGTGGCTTAGGATATTTTCCTTCATGAACTCATGCTTTTCGTAAGATGCGACGAACAGGATCGGGCGATTAGGATCGCTGACGTGGCTGACACATGTCATCGTATCCCAGTTGCGTAGATCCATGCTCATGTTATTGGTCACTGGTATGTTTCTGGCCCATGGTCTATTACGTAAAGACTCCATTTAGCTGACTGCTGCTGGGTGTGGCGTTAGACAAGGATCGGTATCATTCTCTGCCGAGCTTCAGATATTTATGTAGAACATATTTTAAACGGTTTGATTCCTCCGTATGACAACGGAAGTGCAGAACCTTCTATAGCTAAGAAAGACATGGTCACTCAGCGAACACTGTCACCGAAAAACTGAAGTATATGAACATATAAAGAACAATGTAAATAAATGTGCAAACATATAACCTACAATTAATAAAGTCGCAGAATGCGGTTATAGAGAGTCAAGAGAGTACAACAGGTCATTTTCAGCTTGATTGAACCAAACGTTTGCATAACAGTTCAATGTCTGCTTTTCTGCGTCAAATGTTTGCATGTTAAGAACATCGAACAACGTATTTTGGCTGAAATCATTTTTGTAGAGGAAATGTGAGTTGTCATGGTAAGAAGAATGTGAAATTGTAATATCTTTACAAGGAACGTTGTCTTTTGCATACGACAGGCATCTTGTTGTTCTGCCTGCGTTGTTCATATGAGTGAGTGAGTGAGTGAGTTAATATTTAACGTCACATCGGCAATATCTCAGCCATATCGTGACGAGAACATTCAACAATGAAAAAGAGCATATAAACATTGTAAAAACCTGTCGACGAAGGACAGTAAAACAACTAGAATATCACAAATTCAATTAAAACTAGCATGGAAAGTTAAAACTAATAGCACTATTTAGACAATACAATATAAAAACAGACTATAGATCGCCAACAACAGAAGGTAGATCACCACACTAGGAACCATGGGGACTTACAGTACCTTTGCTACCTGCATGGTCCCTAGTTGGATTTACACCATTCCTTCAGCTGCTGGCGATTGTACGAAAAGTTAGCCGAAATTAAAAGAACGTGAATACTACGATTAAAATCCTGGTAGACTTAAATTTACTGTGAATGTTTGTGGACTTACGTACCCTCTCAGGAGGACAATAATTTTACAATACTTCAACCCCCTTTGAAGGTACAGCCACCAACAATTCAAGTTACTAATTCAAACTACCAATCATTAAAATACATCTATTTACACAACATAATTTTCAAAATTCCACCAAAAAATCAATTTCTTTTAAAAAACCAATGATTAAATGACAACTAACAGTGTTAAAAAGGTCCTTGACAGTTTTGACATTGAAAAATTTATTGCTTGTGATGGCGAATTCAACACAGTCAAGCAGAATATGTTTGGGATCATAAGGGATACAAAACGGAGGATCTTCACCTTTAAGCAAATATGCATGCGTATATCGTGTGTGGCCAATATGACATCGTCGTAAAATACCCTCTTCAAATCTGGACTGACAACCCAAGTGGGTATAACCAATGTAAGGTTTTATCTTATGTATTTTATTGATACCCACTTGGGTGTCCCACTTCTTCTGCATCAGATCACGGATATAAGATCTAATGGTAGCTTTATAATCAGTGTAGGGAAAAAGAAGTGGTGTCACAGATTTGTTGAGTGCTGCCTTAGCAGCAATGTCAGCCAATGTGTTACCAGAGATCCCTACATGGCTGGGTAACCAACAGAAGACGATGTCGTATTGACCAGTTGCAAGATCATTATACAATTCAATAATTTCAATTAAAAGTGGATGTTTGCAAGAAATGTTTTTAATAGCCTGAAGGCAAGAAAGAGAATCGGAATAGATTATATATTGTTTACGTTTAGGGTGTCTTTGAATATATTTGAGAGCTGTTAATATGGCGTTAGCTTCAGCTGTAAAAATAGAACTATTATCTGGTAATCTAGAAGATATTGTTCTGGATCCAATGACAGTGGCACAAGCCACTGCTCCACCGTCCTTGGATCCATCTGTAAATAAGGATTTGTAATTACTATATTTATGTTTTAATTGATGATATTCTTGTTTATATTGTAAGTCATTTGTTTCTGATTTTTTAAATGATGTTAATGTTAGGTCAACTTGTGGCCTAACCAATTGCCAAGGAGGAGAAGAAAGAAGACGGAAAGGCGATATACTTTCCAGCTCAATGCCGGCCGAGGAAATACATGGTTTAATTCTGTGCCCGAGAGGTGGAACAAGAGAAGATTTTTTTTATACAAATCCTCATAAAGGGGATTGAACACACAGTTAAAGGCAGGGTTAGATTCATTAGAATATAATTTAGTAATGTATTGTAAAGACAATTTTATACGACGTTGAGTAAGAGATGGTTCATCGGTCTCAACGTACAGACTATCAATAGGTGAAGTTCTGAAAGACCCAAGACAAAGTCTTAAGCCTTGATGGTGGACAGAATCAAGAAGTTTAAGGTTGCTTTTGCGAGTTTCGAACGTACAAGTGATCGATATAGGTGTAAGAGGGTTGCTTGATCCCCTCCCCACTTTGAGTTGGAAACGACTTTCAACAAGTCAAGCGCTTTCAGGCATTTAGTTTTAAGGGACTTGGTATGAGGCAGAAATCTTAAATGGGAGTCAAAGATTAGGCCCAAGAACTTGGCCTCCTTTACAACTTTGATGGGATGCCATCTAGAGATAGTTCAGGGTCCTTATGTGGTTTATATTTTCTGCAAAAAATGTATACAGTTAGTTTTGGATTTAGAAAATTTAAAACCGTTTTCAAGACACCGTTTATTTATTTTGTTTGAACAAAGCTGCAGTTGCCGTTCAATAGTATGCATATTTCTACCACGACAAGAAATATTAAAATCATCCACAAATAACGATCCATCAATTGAATCGTTTAAAACGTTTGATAAACTATTTATCTTGAGGCTAAAAAGTGTGACAGACAAAATACTGCCTTGTGGAACACCCTGATCCTGATTGTAATGATCAGACAGGGTAGAACCCACTCGAACTTGAAACTGTCTGTCATTTAAAAAGTTGGCTATAAATTGAGGTAAACGACCTCGCAAGCCGAAGTCATGTAAGTCTCTTAAAATACCATATTTCCAGGTTGTGTCATATGCTTTTTCGAGATCAATAAAGATAGACACAGCATGTTGTTTATTAATTAGTGCATTTTTAACAAATGATTCTAAACGCACTAAGTGATCAACAGTACTTCTGTTTTTACGGAAACCACACTGTATATCAGTTATAAGGTTATTTGTTTCCAAGTACCAAACAAGTCGATTATTTATCATGCGTTCCATGGTCTTGCAAACACAGCCAGTTAACGAAATCGGACGATAATTAGATGGATCGGTATGATCACGTCCAGGTTTAGGTATTGGTACTACTATGGCGTCACGCCATGAAGGAGGAAAGTTACCCGATGTCCAAATATCATCAAAAGTATTGAGAAGAGTTTCTAGGCAGGATTCTGGTAAGTGCTTCAAGAGTTGATAATGTATGTTATCAGCCCCTGTAGCAGTGTCATGAGCTTGATCGAGAGCAGTATGGATTTCATGAATAGAAAACGTTTCATTATAATCTTCCCCATTATCAGAATTGAAATTAATAGTTTTCTGTTCTTGTTGTTTTTGATATTGCTGGAATTTTGGTACATAATTTGAAGAGGAAGAATGTTTAGCAAGGGTTTCACCTAGTTTATTAGCAATATGTGATTTATCAGTAAGCAATTGATCTCCATGTTTAAGATGATGGACAGTAGATTTACTACCTTTACCTTTGATTTTCTGGATCATGTTCCATACCCTGGACATGGGTGTCCGAGAATTTATTTTGGATACATAATTTTGCCAAGATTGGCGTTTATTTTGTTTAAAAGTACGCCGTGCTTTAGCATTTAAAATTTTAAATTTATTTAAATTATGCACCATGTGATGGCGACGGAAATAATGTTCTGCCTTTTTCCTTGCCTTCCTAGCTTGTTTGCACTCATCGTTGAACCATGGTTTTCTTATATGTGGAACTGCAGAGGACTTTGGTATACATTCATCAGCTATAGATTTTAGTTCATCAGAAAACCTTTTGATAGCGTCAGGAACATCAATAAAATATTCAGGTTGAAGCCTGGCAGCACACAACGTTTCATATAAAGGCCAGTCAGCCTTTTTAAAATTCCATCTTGATGATGGAGGAACATCAGATGGTGTTACAGATTTCAGTATAGTAGGAAAATGATCACTTCCACAGAGGTCATTGTGGACTGACCATTCGAATTCATTTAGTAAGTTGGAGTCAGTTAATTACAAATCAAGAGCTGTATATGTTCCTGTGCCAGGATGTAAATATGTATTGGTACCATCATTATGTATACATAAATTATTATTTGAAATGAAATCCTCCAGAAGCTGACCTTTAGTGTTCGTGATTACACCACCCGAAAGTGGGTTGTGCCCATTTAAATCACCCATGAGTATACATGTTTTGGGTAATTGATCGTAGAGAGTTTGTAGATCAGCCTGCATAAGAGTTGATGAAGGCGGAATGTACAATGAACATAAAGTAAGCGTAATGTTCAAAGTCATTCGCACTGCAACGGCTTGAAGATTAGTTTTGAGTTTTACAGGACTATGAATAACATCATGTCTTACAAGGATTGAAGATCCTCCAGTGGCTCTATCACCAGGTGGGGAAAAGTGATGATATGCATTATATTGACGTAAGTTAAAAGTATTTGTCTGCTTTAGATACGTTTCTTGCAAGCAGAATGCTGATGGTGTAAAGTCTTGGACTAATAGGTGAAGTTCATTAAGATTAGTCATTAGGCCCCTGCAGTTCCACTGAATAATATATGAAGAAACTATTTCTTGGGGGGATTTATTGGGGATCTACCCCTTGATTTCCTTGAGGGCGATAAGTTATGTGCCCTACATTGGATGTTTTCGGACACATCCATGTCCTCTAAGGATCCAAACTTATTAAAAAGTTTGATGGTGTCATTTGAACCTTTGGAGGTTCTGCTACTTTGACATTTTTGTATTTCATTTTTGGTTTTGATTTTATTTTTGGTAATAACTTTCCCATTATCTTTTGATTGAGGCTTAGACATAGGCTGTGATGATAAGGACGATTGTTCTTGAGAAGATGACCGTGATTGAAATGGAGCAAGTGTTTTTGGAAGTGATTTAGCGGTCTGGGTCGACTGGTTGGGTGTGTATATTTCAGGTTTCTCTGTATCCACCCATGTCAGATCAGTCTGGCACTCCATTGACGAAGTGGATACAGTTGCTTTGTGACTGGCGGCAGAGGGTATTCTCGTAACTGAGGCATAAGAAGTGGTCTGGTCTGTTGGGGAAAGAACACGTTTCTTGGCATCAGCAAAACGAACATTTTGCGTGAACTTAATTTTGTTTATTTCCATTTGTTGAATCGAGATGGGACATTGTTTCGAGAAAGATGAATGTATCCCAGAGCAGTTTGCACATTTTTTAATATTGTTATTGCAATCCTCAGTAACATGAGTTTTCTCACTGCAATGAGCGCATGTTACCGAGTTAGTACATGTAGTGACACCGTGTCCATACTTTTGACATTTGAAACATCTCAGTGGATTGGGAATATAGGTATCAACACTGAGATTGCAATATCCTGCTCTAACTGATTTCGGAATGGTTGGTGAAGAAAAATGGAAAAGATAAGTATTAGTAGGTTTTGTTTCAGAGTTTATTCGTGTTGTAAATCTTTTGACAAAAATCACTCCTTGCTCTTTCATTTCTGCCGCTATATCAAGTTCTGACATATCAGAAAACAGTCGATCTCTGTCTCTGACAATCCCTTTGCTCGTATTGCTCGTAGTCCTGTGAGGGGAAATTGAGACAGGAACTCCAACGAACAACTCGGTAGACATCAGGTTGGTGGATTGTTGTTTCCGATTACACTCTATAAGGAGAGAGCCTGAACGTAATCGCCTGACATTTCTGACCTTACCCGCAATACCATGTATACCTTTTGATACTGCAAAAGGATTTAATTTAATAGGTGATTTGTCAAGAGTTTCCATAACGAGAAATCGTGGCCAATATTCGATTGAACTGGACGGTCGAGGTTCATCATCATCATCATAGTCAAGGTGACGTTTGTTACTTTTTAGGGGGGTTGTGTAAGCCATGGGTAATTTAGTATGGTTCATCATCTGAGCTCCCCACCCACCACGGAGTATCACAACGACAATGCTAAAAACAAGTGGGCCTCCGACTTGCAGCACCAAGGATACTCAGATGATATACTCTAGCGGAAGAATTATAAATAACTAATCCACCAGATTGGCCCATGAGCCACCGCCTTCAGGCATAAGACTCTAGGCAAAGTTTAAATACATATTAACATTTTTCCAATTCCAAATCATTGCACTGTAATAATAAGTCCAAGTCCGAAATCAAACAATTCCAAATACGATTTGTGCATTGACATGTAAACAGTCCACACACAGGGCTTGGCATGACCAGCCGATTGGTTGAACCGGGCCCATTCAACCTCCCGTCTAGGTGAAGTAAGGGTCGAAGGGGTGTGTTGAGCAAAGGGAACGCGGTCACAGGTCCCCAGTGCTCTCAACCCCCAGACTCCCGTCCTCCACCGACACAGGGCCGCAACCCACGGCAAACGGGTTGGTGAACCAAATATGCCCCCGGGTCCACTACGGGGGTGTCGGCGAGCTCTTGGCATTACCCAGCACCCACCACGAGGAGGTGGCTCGCCACGGGTGCCGCGTTGTTCATATGATACTTTCTCTGGGAGTATAATGACGGAATGAAACAATTCTTTTTAAACATATTTTTTCCAGAAAATGGATTGGGTACAAGTCATCCAAACTTAGTGAAACCCTCTCCTATATACAATGCTTACATGCATGAAGTGAAACAAACTATGTGCAGGAATAGAAAGATATATACAAAAGGAGATTAAGCCATATAAACAAATAATTATAGGGAATACATGATATCCTTACATGAGTAACATTATAGCCAATCACTGAACCTTTTAGGTTTTAATATATACTTTTGAACCTCTTTAAAAATCTGGATATTATCACGGTACGGAAGATCTGCACTGCCATTTAATAATAACTGTAGGTTTGCTGGTACTGTATTGCCACAAATTCTGTCAATGTTTTGAAACAGTTGTTGTCTGATATTGGAATATAAAGTACATTTCATAAAATGTGATGACGGTTTTCACAGATACATTTACACTTACATTCAGAGCTCTCTGTAAAACCATCATTTAATCTACTGTTTGAGTATCTTAGCTGGGTCTGAATTACGTTGAGTTTCCTGTTACCAAGTGAAAAATATCCTGGTGCTTTTGACATATGTGAGCTTATATGCGATTTAAAACTTTTAAGTGAGTCTGATTCTCTAACATATAAGGGGAGATTATTCCAAATTTGTGAAGATGATGGAAAAAACGATTGACTGTAGAGACTTGTGCGGGAATAAGACAGGGAAAGATCACGAATGTTTCTAAGATTATAACTTGTCTTAGATTCAACAGTTTGAGGCATAAGATCATAAAGGTAGGCTGGAGCATTTTTGTTGTAGATATTATAGAATAAAGACCGTTTTCGACATGTTCTTCTCTCTTTTAACAATTGCCAACCTGTTTCACGTAAAAGAGATTCTCTAGTGGCATACTTTGGTAAACCAGTAACTATCCTCGCGGCCTCAAACTGAACTTTTTCAATTTTATCAGTTAAATCTACCGAACAACCATCCCACAATTCACAAGCATATTCAAGATGTGGTCTTATAAATACAACATAAATTTTATTTAGAGTCTCTCTGTTTAATGTGAACTTTGATTATTTTATTCATGAAACCATAAAACCATGAAACCATCAAGGACGTTTTCCTCACAATATTTTCAATATGAGCATTCCATTTACAATCAGAAGAAAGTGTTACTCCAAGATGTTTGTGAGAGTTTTCGAATCCAACACATTGATTTTGAAATTCTAATTTCAGAAATGCTTTGTTATTCTTAAGACTGAAAAGTAAAGCTTCTGTTTTGTCGGGATTGTATGTCACAAGCCAACGTTTTGCCCAACACGATACAATTTCTAGATTCCTGTTGAGTGTATCTTGCATAAGCCTTTGACTGACAGATGGAAATCCCATTGATGTATCATCGGCGAACAAGCGTGCAGCACAGTCTAGTTCATCGGCAATATCACTAACGTATACTATAAACAGAAAGGGGCCGAGGACTGATCCCTGGAGTACCCCCGCTGCATGTGATTCCGGGTTTGATAATGAACCATTTAAAAACACCTTTTGAGTTCTACCACTGATGTAACACTGAATCCATTTAAGTAATTCTTCACATATGCCGCAGCTAATTAATTTAAGCAGTAATCCTCTGTGCCATACTCTGTCAAAGGCCTTTGAAACATCACAAAAAAGCATGCAATAGTCTTCACGTCTATCTAGAGCTGAGCAAATATTGTTGTATAGTTCTATTAACTGATGAGTCGTAGAATGGCCTACTTGGAATCCTGATAGATATTTATATAACAATCTGTTGTCCAGAAAATAATTAGATATATGCTTCTTGACAATTCTTTCTAAGATTTTTCCTAAACAGCTGATTAATGAAATGGGTCTGTAATTACTACAACTAGATTTTTCTCCCTTTTTATAAAACGGCATGACATGGGCCTCCTTCCATCTACTAGGATAGGTACCGGAAGATAACGATTTATTGAATAAAAGGCACAATGGTTTACGAATAGAATCTGCAATACATTTCAATAGTTTATGACTTATACGATCAGGTCCGCTCGCTTTGGTAACACGTAAGCATTTAATAATATTTCACGTTCATCTACCACAATATGTCCCAATCTACTAGTTGTACGCAATTCAAGTAAGGGAAGTGGTTTGTCTTTTTCATCTAATTTGCAAATAGATGCAAAGTATGAGTTTAGTGCTTCCGCTTTATCAAAGTCTGAAAATATATCTGGACTCTCGTCGGTATCATTAGATCGTAATGGCGGAATAAGGCTGAGAGATCCTGATTCTTTCATGAACCTTCTTAATACTTTCCAACATGAAGGTCTGTTTTCTCTACTTTCAGATATGAATTCAGCAAGGTTCGAAAATACTGTGTCTTTGCGTAACACTTCATGTCGTTAACTTTATTCCGTTGTTTACGGTATGCCAATTTATCCTCGCATCTATCAGTTCTTCTTGCATTTTTTCTCAACCTATTACGTTTTCTTGACTCACGCCGTATTTCCGAATTGTACCAAGGTTTGGCATTTGGTCTGATCGTCACTTTTTTAGATGGAACACATTCCTTAATAAACTTTCCTAGATGATCATAAAATGCATATGTTGCTTCATCTATATCAGTATTGTTTGTTATCACACAATTCCAGTCGGTATTAGTTATGCGTCTATTTAATAACTCATAGTCACCTTTGTTAAAACACCATACCTCTCTGGTATAACATAATGACATAGAGGTAGCAGTGTTGATGGCAACCGATGTGCCCCTATGATCAGTAGACACTTATGTCACTACTGAAATCCATCACACCACTGTCAAACACATCAACATCGTTACTGATTAATACGGCATCTAGCAAAGTTCTGCTTGTTCTACTAACACGTGTAGGGTCCTCAATAACATTATACAGTGCCTTTCTGTTCATAATATCCCTTAAATGTGAAACTTTGTTCGATAAAAGGTCTTCATTCTATTGAGTTTTCTAACCTGTTCCAGAAGGTCGCGTTCGTGCCTGGGGGTCTATAGGTTGCACAGAGCATGATTGATTTCTGTGGTAAATATATTTCTAACCAGGCACCCGTGGCGAGCCACCTCCTTCTGGTGGGTGCTGGGTAACGCTAAGTGCTCGCCAACCTCCCGTTGTGGACCCGGGGGCATATTTGGTCCACCAATCCGTTAGCTGTGGGTTGCGGCCCTGTGTCGGTGGAGGAGGGGATCTTGGTGGTTGAGGGTAACAGGGGCCTGCAACCGTGTTCCTGTTGCTCAACACGCCACTTTAGCCCTAACTTCACCTAGACGGGAGGTTGAATAGGCCCAATTCAATCAATCGGCTGGTCACGCCAAGCCCTGTGCATGGTGAATACTTTTGCACGTAGTACTTTGATTATATGATCTTGGCTTTTTTGGCTTTCAATGTACAATTTTATGTGTACTAATTTGCCTAGAGTCCCATGCCAGAAGGCGGTGGCTCATGGGCCAATCTGGCAATATTAACCTCTGAATTCTGTGTTTCTTCAGAAATGTGTCGAGGGCGAACCAGCCTGGCATTTGTTCTGTTTGATTCAACAGCTTTTCAAGTTTTTATTGGCTGGAGTATAACATCCTTGTAGCCCTGGTGTAACAGACTGGTTTCCGCTGTAACACCGTCCTTGTTGACACTCCATGGTGGATGGGGAGCAGGGTTGTCGAACACTTTTCCTACATAATGGCTACCTACATTCCTTCTGGTTCATCGAAGAATAAACGCCGGTATGTTGAATCTTCGTCATCTGATGAAGGCTCATCTGACTTAGTTGACTCGTGGCCGAGATTTATTGTCATCTCATCTGCTGATGAAAACCCTCTCAAATTGAACCCCTTTGCTATTTCCAAGGGCATTCACGGTGTCTGTGGAGAAGTTAAGGATGTAACGCGACTTCGAAATGGCTCTCTGTTGGTGGAATGTGCGCGCGTAAGCAACAATCGGACAATCTGTTGAAATTAAAACAGTTTGTGAATACACCCGTTGTTGCCTCTGTACACAGAACTTTGAATTCATGTAGAGGCATTGTCAGAGATAGGGCTCATTGTCTTTCTGACATGACTGAGGAGGACATTGTTACTGAGCTTCACAATCAAGGGGTCATCGCTGTAAAGCGATTTTCCAAAAAGAAAGACGATGGCACAACAATCAAGCTCAATACGTATTTGTTCACGTTTTCACATTCCATCCTTCCAAAATCTGTAAAAGCTGGATATTTCAACATTTGGGGTGGAGGTGTATGTTCCGTCTCCTCTCCGATGTTTCAAATGTCAAAAATTTGGTCATGGGGCAAAGTTCTGCCGCAACAGCTCGGTATGTTCCCGTTGTGGTAGTGCACACGAACTTTCTGAGTGTGCGAATGGCATTAAGTGTGCTAACTGTGATGGAGACCACTTAGCCTCATCTAAATCCTGTCCTTTTTATGAACGCGAGACAAAAATTCAACATATCAAACACACTAACAATGTCTCGTATTCTTCTGCAAGAAAGTTGGTACCCCTTTCTACCACTTCATCAAATTTATACTCAAATGCAGTCTCTTCTCGAGCTCTTGTTTCCAGACCTTCTATGACATCAAAATCATGTCAAACGTCCTTACCTTGGGTCAATCAACAAGTCATAATCAGTGACACTACTCAGACTTCTCAGGTTCTGATTGATGTATCTACATCAACTTCTCAGACAGAGGATGTAGCATCACTGCCGTCGGTAGATTTATCTTCAGCAGCGCAATGTATCGCAGAGGAGAGATCACAGAGTCAGAGTAAATCTTCAAAAAATGGCAAAAAGGAAAAGAAACAATCCAAAAGGACCAGAACCATCCAGCATTTGGAGGTGCCTTCCTCGGAGTCTTCCCCTATCACGGTTCACAACCAATTTGAACCTTTAGAGATGGAGGTCAATCCGTCACTCCCAGTTAGTGGAGTTAGACCCCACTCAAAATCACGAACTTCAATTGAACCTCCATGAGCCGCTCAAATAACATCATCCAGTGGAATTGTAGAGGACTAAGGAACAATTTAAATGATTTACAGTTACTGATACAGGACTTCAAACCATCGGCATTTTGCTTGCAAGAAACCTTTTTTAGAGACACGGACCTTATGGATATAAGGCAATATGATTCTTATAATTATTTTTCTCCTCCAGGACCTAGAGCTACAGGGGGTTCTTCAATTTTGGTGAGGCAGGGTGTTATACATACCCCTGTCCCCCTGAATACACCACTTCAAGCTGTTGCTGTCAGGCTGACTTTGAATATTGTTTTCACTTTGTGCTCAATTTATGTATCACCGTCTTTTACTCTACAACAAACAGATATTCAGGCTCTTTATGACCAGCTCCCTAAGCCATGTATCATTATGGGTGACTTTAACGGCCATAATCCACTTTGGGGTAGTTCTGATACAAACAGAAATGGGAGGATATTAGAAGATTTTCTTTCAAACAATGAACTATGTCTATTCAACAATAATTCGAAAACGTACTTACATCCTGGTACAGGTACATATTCTCCTCTTGATTTGTCACTCACTGATGCAGATCTCTTAAATGAATTCGAATGGTCAGTTCACAATGATCTGTGTGGCAGTGATCATTTTCCGACCATTCTCCAGGCAATAGCTCCAGGTGATATCCCTCCATCGTCAAGATGGAACTTCAGTAAAGCTAACTGGCCTTTGTTCAAACTACTTTGCAAGGACAAATTAATTCCTGATCGTTTTATTGATGTTCCTGATTCAGTCCATTTATTCTCTGATGAGCTCAACAAAATAGCCGATGAATGTATTCCTAAGTCCTCTATAAATCCACACATACGTAAACCATGGTTTACTAATCAATGTAAACAAGCTAGGAAAGCACGGAAAAAAGCTGAACATTATTTCCGCCGCCACCCAATGGTGCATAATTTAAATAAATATAAAGTGTTAAATGCTAAAGCAAGGCGCACATTTAAGCAAAACAAACGCCAGTCTTGGCAAAAATATGTTTCGAAAACAAATTCCCGAACGCCGATGTCCAAGGTATGGAACATGATCCAGAGAATAAAAGGTAAAGGTACCAAATCAACCATACATCATCTCAAAACTGGGGATCAGTTGTTACCAGATAAATCTGATATTGCAAACAAACTGGGAGAAACTCTTGCCCAACACTCTTCCTCGTCGAATTATGTTCCAAAATTTAAAAAAATATCAAAAACAGCAGGAAAAGAACAAAATCAATTTTCATTCCGATAATGGGGAAGATTATAATGAAATATTCTCTATTCATGAGCTTCATACTGCTCTTGAACAATCTCACGATACTGCTACAGGAGCTGATAACATTCATTATCAACTCCTGAAACACTTACCTGAATCCTGTTTAGAGACACTGGTTTTCGTAAAAACCGCAGTACCATAGATCATTTAATTCGATTGGAATCATTCGTTAAGAACGCCATCATTAACAAACAGCATGCAGTGTCAATCTTTTTCGATTTAGAAAAAGCTTATGATACGACATGGAAGCATGGCATTTTAAACGATTTACATAACTCGTTTGCCTCAATTTATATCCGAGTTTTTAACTGACAGACAATTTCAGGTACGCGTGGGTTCTACCCTGTCTGATCATTATACTCAGGACCAGGGCGTCCCACAAGGCAGTATTTTGTCTGTCACACTCTTTAGCATTAACATTAACAGTCTATCAAAGGTTTTAAGTGATTCAATTGATGGATTACTCTTTGTGGATGATTTTAATATTTCTTGTCGTGGAAAAAATATGCATACTATTGAACGACAACTGCAGTTATGTTTAAATAAAATAGATAAATGGTGTCTCGAAAACGGCTTTAAATTTTCTAAATCCAAAACTAATTGTATACATTTTTGCCGCAAATACAAACCACATAAAGACCCTGACATATTTTTAAATGACACTCCCATCAAAGCAACTTAAAACTATTAGATTCAGTCCATCATCAAGGTCTAAGACTCTGTCTTGGCTCCTTTCGAACTTCACCTGTTGACAGCCTGTATGTCGAGGCTGATGAACCATCTCTTGAACAGCGACGTATAAAATTAGCTTTACAGTATATAACAAAACTGCATTCGAATAAGTCAAATCCTGCATATAACTGTGTCTTCAATCCTCTGTATGAGGATTTATACAATAAGAAATCTTCTCTTGTTCCGCCTCTTGGTTTAAGAATAAAACCACTTATTTTTGCTGCTGGCATTGAGCTGGAAAATATAGCTCCTTCCTGTCTTCTTTCTTCTCCTCCTTGGCAGTTGGTTAGGCCACAAGTTGACCTAACATTAACTACATTTACAAAATCAGACACTAATGAATTACAATACAAACAAGAACATAATCAATTAAAACATAAATATAGCAGTTATAAATCCTTATTGACAGATGGGTCCAAGGACGGTGGCGCAGTGGCTTGTGCCACTGTCATTGGATCTAGAACAATATCTTCTAGATTGCCCGACAACAGCTCTATTTTCACAGCTGAAGCTAACGCCATATTAACGGCTCTCAAATATATTCAAGGACATCCAAAACATAACCAGTATATAATCTGTTCCGACTCTCTTTCTTGCCTTCAGGCAATTAAAAACACTTTTTGCAAACATCCACTTTTAATTGAAATTATTGAATTGCATAATGAACTTGCTACTGGCCAATACGACATCGTCTTTTGTTGGTTACCCAGCCACGTTGGCATTTCTGGTAACACGATGGCTGATCTTGCTGCTAAGGCAGCACTCAACAAATCTGTGACACCACTTCTTATTCCTTACACTGATTATAAAGCTACTATTAGATCGTATATCCGTGATCTGATGCAGAAGAAGTGGGACACCAAGTTGGGCATAAATAAATTACATGCAATAAAACCTTCTGTTGGTTATACCTACTTGGGTTGTCAGTCCAGATTTGAAGAGGTCATCATGCGGCGATGTGGTATTGGCCATACGAGATATACTCATGAATACTTATTGAAAGGTGAGGATCCTCCGATCTGCATCCCTTGTGATGAAATAATCACGGTCAAGCATGTTTTGCTTGACTGTGTTGAATATTCCATCACAAGGGATAACTATTTTTAATCTCGAACTATGAAGGATCTTTTTAACAATAACAGTGGTCATTTAATTATTGCTTTTTTAAAAGAATTAGATTTGTTAAATGAACTATAAATATATAAATATTTTATTATTGGAATTTTGAATTAGTAACTAAGATTGCTCGTGGCTGTATCCTCGAGGGGGGGTTAAAGTACCGTAAAATTGTTGTCCTCCTGAGAGGGTACGTAAGTCCACAAACGTTCAAAGTAAATTCAAACACTCCGCTCTTTTAATCGTAGTATATGTGTTCTTTTAAATCTATGGCTATATGTGCCTAAATTGCTAGCGACTGAGGGGATGGTGTAAATCCAGCTGGGGTCCATGCAGGTAGCAAAAGTAATGTAAGTCCCCATGGTCCCTTGTATGGTGATCTACCTTCAGTTGTTAGCAATCCATAGCCCATTTTTATATTGTCTTGTTCACTATAGTTAAACTGTTTTAGATCTAATCACTAGTCTTAAATGCATATCTGTGATATTTACTAGTGTTTTTACTGTTCGTTGTCAACAGGGTTTTATTTTCTTATATTCATTCATTCTACAATGTCAGTATTACTTCTTCTCGTCACGATATGGCTGCAAGATTGCCGATGTGACGATAAATATTAACTCACTCACTCACTATTTCTAACGAAATTGTTTCATCAATGCTGTTTTCCAAATCAAAACGTCTTTTAAAACTCAGGTGAGTTTTCATATAAATCATGACGCCTCCACGAAAAGCATTTCGGTCTTTACGTAATGGTTGGTAAAAATTGTCCCCTGTTAAATTTGTGTTATTGATCGAGGTATCTAAGTGCGTCTCAGTGAAACAAACAATTTGTTTTTCAGATAGGCATTCGTTCAAGTGACCTAGCTTGTGACGCACGCTTGTCGTATTGAGGTGAACTATTTGTAAAGTCTTGTCTAATGATTGAGTTACATCATGCACAGGACCAGGATTCAATTCAAAGTCACCAGAAAGCATACGCAACAATAGAAATACAACCAGCACGTTGGTGTTACCTATCGACGCTGTGACAAAACATAGAGCGCATAATAGAACCCACGCCTTATACTCTAGGCTAAAGATACACAATGATGAGCTGAAAAGGCTTGTAAAATAAGATAGTAGCTTAACTTATTAAGCCCTGGAGCCGCTCCACTACTCAACACCGCGACCCCTCGCTGACTGCCTAGGCACCCGTGGCGATCCACCTCCTCGTGGTGGGTGCTGGGTAATGCTAAGAGCTCGCCGACACCCCCGTAGTAGACCCGGGGGGATATTTGGTCCACCAACCCGTTTGCCGTGCGTTGGGGCCCTGTGTCGGTGGAAGAGGGGATCCTGGTGGTTGAGGGCAATGGGAGCAGGACCAGTATTCCTATTGCTCAACACACGACTTCGGCCCTGACTTCACCTAGACGGGAGGTTGAATGGGCCCGGTTCAACCAATCGGCTGGTCATGCCAAGCCCTGTACATGGATTTTATGTCATTGCACAGAATATGATTTGGAATTGTTTACATTTTAGTCTTGGCTCCCTTTGTTCATAGAATATTATTTGACTTGATTTTTGATTACATGAACTTTGCCTAGAGTCTTATGCCCAGAAGGCGGTGGCTCATGGGCCACTCTGGTGGAACTGTTAATATTTTTAATGTTTCTGCTGGAGTATATCATCTGAGTATCCTTGGTGCTGTAAGCTGGAGGCCCGTTTGCTTTAGCATTGTCCTTGTGATACTCCGTGGTGGGTGGGACCTCGGATGATGAACTATTCAACCATAACCATGGCTTCTCAAATCCCCATTACAAAGAAAAAACGTCCACTTGACAATGATCCAGATGATAACGACCAAAGACTGTCCACTTCCATTGATTACTGGCCACGTTTTGTCGTGATTGAGACTCAAGAT
Organism: Haliotis asinina; assembly: GCF_037392515.1. Taxonomy (NCBI): domain Eukaryota; kingdom Metazoa; phylum Mollusca; class Gastropoda; order Lepetellida; family Haliotidae; genus Haliotis; species Haliotis asinina. The sequence goes on along the minus strand of NC_090283.1, from coordinate 6,377,873 downwards.
AACAGCAGACTTAAGTTGAACCCTTTTGCGATACAGAAAGGCATACAAGGAATTGCTGGTGACGTAAAAAATATCAGACGTTTGCGTTCAGGTGCGTTGCTCGTTGAATGCAACAGAAGACAACAAACAACTAACCTGATGTCTACCACCACATTCGTCGGCATTCCAGTATCGGTATCTCCACATAGGACACTTAACACAAGCAAAGGAATCATCAGGGATAGAGATGGATTATTTGCCGACATGTCTGAATTTGATATTGTTTCAGAAATGAAAGATCAAGGGGTCACGTACGTTAAGCGTTTTACAATACGTAAAAACCAGGAGACCATTCAGACTAATACCTACCTCTTTTCATTTTCCTCTCCAACAGCTCCCGGATCTGTAAAGGCAGGCTACTGTCACATCAATGTAGACACCTATATACCCAGTCCAGTAAGGTGTTTTAAATGCCAGAAGTTTGGTCATGGTGTTAGTACTTGCACATTGTCTGTTGTGTGTGCTCACTGTGGTGAGAAGACACACACAACAGAAGATTGTGACAGTGACTTTAAAAGATGCACCAACTGCTCAGGTGACCATTCTTCATTTTCTAAACAGTGTCCAATTTGGAAAGAACAAATGGAGATAAATAAAATCAAATTTACACAAAATATATCTTTCTCTGAGGCCAAAAAACTGGTAAAAAGATCTGATCTTCCAGCAAGTTATGCTACAATAGTAAAAACATCATCGGGTTCTAGCTCTAAAACAACATCAACCACAGGCTGCCAAACTACCTTGACTTGGGTCAATTGTGATTCTCCACAGCCTTTGTGCACTGCTATATCATCACAGACTGAGGAATCACTTCCTAGTACCTCAAAGTCGTCTTCTGATCACAAATCATCAGCATCTCAGTCACATTCAAAGTCTCAATCAACAGCTGATAGTCGACAAACGGTGAAAAGTAAACCGAAGCCAAAGCCTGATGCTTCAAAACAACAAAGTGGCAGAGCTCCCAAGGGGTCACAAAATAAAGTTCAATTGTTTAATAAATACGGGTCTCTTGAAGTCATGGACGTTTCTGAAAACGTCCATTCTAGGGCACATAGCTTGTCGCCCTCCAAAAGAGTGCGGGGTAGATCCCCCATAAATCCCCCCAAAAGATAGTTTATTCCAATAATATTGTACAGTGGAACTGCAGAGGATTGAGGACTAATTTACATGAATTACAGCTATTAGGTCAAGATTTTGCACCTTCAGTGATATGTCTCCAGGAGACATATTTAAAACAAACAGATATATTTGACCTTCGTCATTTTAATGCATATCATTGTTTTTCGCCTCCGGGTGATAGAGCCACTGCCGGATCATCCATTCTTGTTAGACAAAATGTTATTCAAAGCCCTGTTTCGCTTGTTACTAATATGCAGGCTGTTGCAGTAAGAATTACTTTACATGTAGCATTTACACTTTGCTCTCTTTATATTTCGCCGTCTTCGGCGTTTGCCAAAACCGATCTTCAAGCTCTATATGATCAGCTCCCGAAGCCCTGTATTATAATGGGAGATTTAAATGGGCACAACCCACTCTGGGGTAGTGTAAATACAAACACTAAAGGTAAATTGTTGGAGGACTTTTGTTCTGACAATGATTTATGTATTTATAATGATGGTTCCAACACATATTTACACCCTGGTACAGGGACTTATTCTGCTCTCGACTTGTCACTCACAAATTCAGAACTACTTAATGAATTCGAATGGTCAGTCCACGATGATCTCTGTGGAAGTGACCATTTTCGTCCTATATTAAAAGCTGTTACTCCATCTGATGTTCCTCCATCATCAAGGCGGAATTTTAAAAAGGCTAACTGGGCTTTATATGAAACACTGTGTTCTGAAAAACTTAAACCCGAACGTTTTATTGACGTTCCCGATGCTATTAAATGTTTTTCTGATGAATTGAACTCCATACCTGATGAGTGTATACCAAAGTCCTCTGCGGTTCCACATATTCGAAAACCATGGTTCAACGATGACTGCAAACAAGCTAGGAAGACAAGGAAAAAAGCAGAATATTATTTCCGTCGCCATCCAATGGTGCATAATTTACATAAATTTAAAATTTTAAACTCTAAAGCGCGGCGTATTTTTAAACAGAACAAACGCCAATCTTGGCAAAATTATGTATCTAAAATAAATTCTCGGACACCCATTTCCAAGGTATGGAACATGGTCCAAAAAATTAAAGGTAAAGGTACTAAATCTACTGTCCAGCATCTTAAACATGGAGATCAGTTACTTACGGATAAATCAGATATTGCAAATAGACTGGGCGAAACCCTCGCTAAACACTCTTCCTCCTCTAATTATTTACCTAAATTCCAGCAATATCAAAAACAACAAGAAATGAAAACTATTAATTTCAATTCTGATAACGGGGAAGATTATAATGAAACGTTTTCTATTCATGAGCTCCATAGTGCTCTTGATCAGGCTCATGACACTGCTACAGGAGCTGATAACATACATTATCAACTCCTGAAGCACTTACCAGAATCCTGTTTAGAGACGCTGTTATCAATATTTGATGATATTTGGACTTCCGGGAAATTTCCTTCTTCATGGCGTGATGCCATAGTAGTACCAATACCTAAACCTGGACGTGATCATACGGATCCATCTAATTATCGTCCGATTTAATTAACTAACTGTGTTTGCAAGACCATGGAACGCATGATAAATAATCGACTTGTTTGGTACTTGGAAACAAATAACCTTATAACAGATATCCAATGTGGTTTCCGTAAAAACAGAAGTACTGTCGATCACTTAGTGCGTTTAGAATCATTTGTGAAAAATGCACTAGTCAATAAACAACATGCTGTGTCTATCTTTTTTGATCTTGAGAAGGCATATGACACAACCTGGAAGTATGGCATTCTGAGAGATTTACATGATTTCGGTTTGCGAGGTCGTTTGCCTGAATTCATAGGCACATTTTTAAATAATAGACAATTTCAAGTCCGAGTGGGTTCTACCCTGTCTGATCATTACAATCAGGATCAGGGAGTTCCACAAGGCAGTATTTTGTCAGTCACACTTTTTAGTATAAAGATAAACAGTTTATCAAAAGTTTTAAACGATTCAATTGATGGATCGTTATTTGTGGATGATTTTAATATTTCTTGTCGTGGTAAAAATATGCATACCATTGACCGACAACTACAGTTGTGTTTAAACAAAATTAATAAATGGTGTCTTGAAAACGGCTTCAAATTTTCTAAATCGAAAACTAACTGTATACACTTTTGTCGTAAATATAAACCACATAAAGACCCTGCACTATCTCTAGATGGAACACCAATTAAAGTTGTGAAGGAAGCTAAGTTCTTGGGTCTCATTTTTGACTCACACTTAACGTTTTTACCGCATATTAAATCACTTAAGACTAAATGCCTGGAAGCACTAAACTTGTTGAAAGTGGTTTCAAATTCAAAATGGGGAGGGGATCAAGCTACCCTTCTCCATCTATATCGATCTCTCGTGCGTTCGAAACTCGATTATGGCTCCATCGTCTATGGTGGAGCCTGCAAAAGCAACTTCAAACTATTAGATTCAGTCCATCATCAAGGTCTAAGACTTTGTCTTGGCTCATTTCGAACTTCACCTGTTGACAGCCTGTATGTCGAGGCTGATGAACCATCTCTTGAGCAGCGACGTATAAAATTAGCTTTACAGTATGTAACAAAACTATATTCAAATGAGTCCAACCCTGCATATAACTGTGTTTTCAATCCCCTGTATGAGGATTTACACAAAAAGAAATCTTCGCTTGTTCCGCCTCTTGGTTTAAGAATAAAACCACTTATTTCTGCTGCCAGCATTGAGCTGGAAAACATAGCTCCTTCCCGTCTTCTTTCTTCTCCTCCTTGGCAGTTGGTTAGGCCACAAGTTGACCTAACATTGACGACTTTTAAAAAATCAGAAACGAATGAATTACAGTATAAACAAGAATATAATCAACTGAAACATAAATATAGCAATTATAAATCCGTATTTACAGATGGGTCCAAGGGCGGTGGCGCAGTTGCTTGTGCCACTGTCATTGGATCCAGAACAATATCTTCTCGATTACCAGATAATAGTTCTATTTTTACAGCAGAAGCTAACGCCATATTAACAGCTCTTAAATATATTCAAAGACACCCTAAACGTAAACAATATATAATCTATTCCGACTCTCTTTCTTGCCTTCAGGCTGTTAAAAATATCTCTTGTAAACATCCACTTTTAATAGAAATTATTGAATTGTATAATAATCTTGTCACTGGCCAATACGACATCGTCTTTTGTTGGTTACCCAGCCACGTAGGTATTTCCGGTAACGCAATGGCCGATCTTGCTGCCAAGGCAGCACTTAACAAATCTGTGACACCACTTCTTATTCCATACTCTGATTATAAAGCTGGCATTAGAACTTACATCCGTGATCTGATGCAGAAGAAGTGGGACACCCAAGTAGGTATAAATAAATTACATGAAATAAAACCGTATATTGGTTACACTTACTTGGGTTGTCAGTCCAGATTTGAAGAAGTTATTTTAAGACGATGTCGTATTGGCCATACTAGATATACTCATGTGCACCTTTTGAAAGGTGAGGATCCTCCGTTTTGTATCCCTTGTGATGAGAGAACCACGGTCAAGCATATCCTGCTTGACTGTGTTGAATTCTCCATCACAAATGATAACTATTTTACAGTTAAAACAATGAAGGATCTTTTTACTAGCGTTAATTCATATTTAATTATTGGTTTTTGAAAAGAGATTGATTTTTTGGTGGAATTTTGAATGTTATGTTGTGTAAATAGATGTATTTTAATTATTGGAAGTTTGGATTAGTAACTTGAATTGTTGGTGGCTGTACCCTCGAAGTTGGTTGAAGTATTGTAAAATTATTGTCCTCCTGAGAGGGTACGTAAGTCCAAAAGCATTAAAGCAGTAAATTTAAACTTTCCACTGTTCTTAATCGTAGTATATGTGTATTTTTAATTTTTGGCTAGATGTGACTAAATTGCTGACAGGTGAGGGGATGATGTAAATCCAACTAGGGTCCATGCAGGCAGCAAAGGTACTGTAAGTCCCCATGGCCCCTAGTATGGTGATCTACCTTCAGTTGTTGGCAATCTATAGCCTGATTTTATGTTGTATTGTCCGAATAGTGATATTAGTTTTAACATTCCACACTAGTTTTAATCCCAGTTATGATATTCTAGTCGTTTTACTGTCCGTCGTTGACAGGTTTTTTATAGTATCCATATATTTCATTTCAGTATTTAACGTTCTCGTCACGATATGGCTGAGATATTGCCGATGTGACGTTAAATATTAACTCACTCACTCACTAAAAGTGGATGTTGAGAAGATACATTTTTAATAGCCTGGAGGCATGAAGAGTCTGAATAAATGATATAATGTTTATATTTAGAGTGTTTTTGAATATAGTTTAGGGCTGTTAATATGGCATGTGCTTCTGCTGTAAAAATGGAACTGCTATTTGGCAATCTAGAAGATATTGTTCCGGATCCAATGACAGTGGCACAAACAACTGCGCCACCATCCTTGGACCCATCTGTAAATAAGGATTTATAGGTACTATACTTACTTTTTAATTGATTATATTCCTGTTTGTATTGTAAGTCATTAGTTTCTGATTTTTTATATTTACTTAATGTAAGGTCAACTTGTGGTCTAACCAGTTGCCAAGGAGGAGAAGAAAGAAGACGAGAAGGAGCTATATTATCTAGCTCCATGCCAGCAGCAGAAAGAAAAGGTTTTACTCTGAGTCCAAGAGTCGGAACAAGAGAAGACTTCTTATTATACAGATCCCCATAGAGAGGATTGAAGACACAGTCATACGCTGGATTTGACTCATTGGAACATAGTTTTGTGATATACTGCAAAGATAATTTTATACAGCGGTGGTCAAGACATGGCTCATCAGCCTCGACATAAAGGCTGTCAACAGGTGAAGTTCTGAAAGATCCAAGACAAAGTCTTAGACCTTGGTGGTGGACGGAATCAAAAAGTTTAAGGTTGCTTTTACAGGCTCCACCATATACGATGGAACCATAATCAAGTTTAGATCGTACTAATGATCTGTATAATTTAAGAAGGTTAGCTTGATCCCCTCCCCACTTTGAATTTGAAACAACCTTTAACAAGTCTAGTGCCTTCAGGCATTTAGCTTTAATGGATTTAATGTGTGGTAAGAACGTTAAATGAGAATCGAAAATTAAACCCAAAAACTTGGCCTCCTTTACAACTTTGATGGGAGTGCCATTTAAAAATAGTTCAGGGTCCTTATGTGGCTTATATTTTCTACAAAAGTGTATGCAATTAGTTTTGGATTTAGAAAATTTAAAGCCGTTTTCGAGACACCATTTATTTATTCTGTTGAAACATAACTTCAGTTGTCTCTCAATAGTGTGCATATTTTTCCCACGACAAGAAATATTAAAATCATCCACAAATAAAGATCCATCAATGGAATCATTTAAAACCTTGGATAAACTGTTGATCTTAATACTAAATAAAGTGACAGACAAAATACTACCTTGAGGGACACCCTGATCCTGATTGTAATGATCAGACAGGGTTGAACCCACTCGGACTTGAAATTGCCGGTCTTTTAAAAACTGTGATATAAAAAGAGGCAAACCACATTGAATATTTGTAATAAGATTGTTGGTTTCAAGATACCAAATTAAACGATTGTTTACCATTCGTTCCATGCTTTTACAGACACAGCTCGTTACGAAATTGGTCTGTAATTAGACGGAGTGTAATTAGAGTGATCTCGGCCAGGTTTTGGTATAGGGATGACAATGACATTACGCCATGAAGATGGGAAATTGCCCAAAGTCCATATAGTATCACAAATGTGTAAAAGTGTTTCCAAACATGATTCCGGTAAATGCTTCAAGAGCTGATAGTGAATATTATCATCTCCTGTTGCTGTATCATGAGCTTGCTCAAGGGCAGTATGTAGCTCATGCAGTGAAAATAGTTCGTTGTAATCCTCACCATTGTCTGAGTTAAAATTAATTCTTTTCTTTTCTTGTTGTTATGTCTGTGTGTTGGTATGTCTGAAACTCAGGGACATAGTTGGTTGAGGAGGAATACTTAGATAGTGTTTCACCAAGTTTGTTGGCAATGTCAGCCTTTCCTGTCAATAAAGAGTCACCATCCTTGAGATGATGAACAGAAGATTTCGAACCTTTACCCTTGATACGTTGAATCATATTCCACACTTTTGAAATCGGTGTACGAGAACTGATTTTGGAAACATAGTTGTGCCACGACTGACGTTTATTTTGTTTGAATGCACGCCGAGCCTTGGCATTTGAAAGTTTTGCTTTGTCTATATTATGGACTGTGGGATGTCGACGAAAGTATTTTTCAGCTTTCTTCCTACACTTTATGGCTTGTTTACATTCATTGGTAAACCATGGTTTACGAATGTGAGGATTTGCTGAGGACTTAGGTATTGTGTGATCAGCTATGGCATTGAGCTTCTCTGAAAATAACTGAATTGGATCTTCGGTATTATTAAAATGGTCAGGAGTTAGATTTGAAGAACACAATACCTCATACAGGTGCCAGTTTGCTTTTTTAAAATTCCACCGTGACAGTTAGCACACTTGATTTCATTATTGCAGTCAGAGCTCTCATGCGCCCCGCTGCAACGGACACAGATAACCTTGTGACTGCAAGTCTTGGTACCATGACCAAAACTTTGGCATTTAAAACATCTCAGTGGTGTTGGTATATACACTTCCACAGCAATGTTATAATACCCGGCCTTTATAGATTTGGGCAAAGAGGACAAGGCAAAGGTAAGGAGGTATGTGTGTGTTTTGACAATAGTGTTATCCTGTTTCCTAGTGAACCGTTTTACAGATGTAACACCTTGACTTTTTAAAGCAGCTGATATTTCATCTTCTGTCATGTCAGACAGACACTTTGCATAATCCCGCACTATTCCTCTACATGAATTGAGTGACTTGTGCTCCGTGACAACAACCTTGGTGTTAACAAATTGCTGAAAGTTCAGCAAATTGACAGATTGTTGCCTCCGTGCACATTCAACAAGCAGTGAACCACTTCGGAGAACAGTGACATTTTTCACCTCTCCACATACTTTGAATGCCTTTGGACACAGCGGAAGGATTAAGTTTCAGTGGGTTTCCGTCAAAAGAAGGGATAACAATGAACTTTGGCCAAGAATTAGCTACATCTGAAGAAACTTCTTCATCAGAGGATAAAGATTCTACTCGGAGACGTTTATGTGCCTTCAATGAACCAGGATTGGGGTTTTGAGACATGGCGTGTGAGTAATATTCAGCATCCTTGACCCCCACCCGCCATCGAGTGTCAACAAGGACGATGTTGCAGAGGCAACCATCTACAACACAAGGGCTTCAAGAGTGGTATACTCAAGCAAATACAACGTGAATAGCCATATTTGCCTACCAAAAAGCACAGTCAGGCTGGTTCAGCCCTAAACAGGTAATTGGAGGCATACAGAATTCAGAGGTTGACATTACCAGATTGGCAATATAAAATCAGGAATAATTTGAAAATATTTTGTATAACAGATATCAAAGACACCAATGTCCAATGGACTAACTGTGCAAAAAATAGTTCTACGCACAGGGCATGGCGTGACCAGCCGATTGGTTGAATCGGGCCCATTCAACCTCCCGTCTAGGTGAAGTAAGGGTCGAAGGGGTGTGTTGAGCAAAGGGAACGCGGTCACAGGCCCCCAGTGCCCTCAACCCCCAGACTCCCGTCCTCCACCGACACAGGGCCGCAACCCACGGCACACAGGTTGGTGGACCAAATATTCCCCCGGGTCCACAACGGGGGTGTCGGCGAGCTCTTGGCGTTACCCAGCACCCACCACGAGGAGGTGGCTCGCCACGGGTGCCAATCTATGAAAGAAGCGTTTTCGTTGATACACTGCTAGTGTATACTGAATATTTTAAGGAAAGTACTAATAAGCTAGTCTGTGACTTACATATAACATATTCACAGTTTGTCGCTTTGGTTCATCTAGATTTAACGCAGAAAATATACGTTATCGCACGAACATACATGCATACATATTGTATACTGCTATTCCTTGCACATACATAAGACAAAGGATCATGGGATGGGAGTCATCTAAGTTCCCGAATAGGTCGTTTTGTATCTTAACTGTTCAATATACTCCCTTATTTGTTATCTATGACCAATCGTATCATGACATACCGGTTACATTGGAAATGACAGGCGATGGGGCGTGGGCTAAATTTCTGAAGCGTACGCTCGGTCACTAGACAGCTTGGATACAGATTGACTATTGGTTAGATCGTTGACCAAACTAACAAGCCCTTTGACGAGTTTTTTTTTTCTTTGAATCCGATTACTTTTACCCCTGATAACCCAATCCAACCATTGAGTAGAGATAGTATTTATTTGCATATACTTTTTGCGCACACTACGTGTTCAACAAACATAATGGCTTGCTGAACATTTCAATATAATCTGCACATTGTTACGAATAAATATCACAATTCAAGTACATGTATTATAGAATCAAAAAAGTAACACGATACTGATTTATTGTGTTATTATACACTTGAAGTTGAATCTCCCCAAATATTTATGAAGATGGGCATACTTATATTTGTTTTGAAAGCAAACGAGGTTCAGAAGATTGACAATGGGCATGACTCCACAAAACAGGTTGTCCAATGATGTAACAGCGCATAAGTTTGTTTTACACCTGTCACGGGACAAAAGTTTACTTGGACATGCATTCGGCCAGTGGCTGTTATTTTGAGGTTGAAAGAGATGTTCACATATCTCATTTAGTGTTGTCTGATTGAATGTTTATACGCATCAAATCCGTAACTGATATATTATCCTCCTTTTAATGACGATGGATCTGATACACGTGATCATTATACTGGATAAGATAATTGCAGAGATCAAATACAAAAGTTTCTTACACAATACATATGTAAATTGCATTGAAAAATCACATTTCAAATAAGCATGAAACAGCTTCAACAAAATACCCCAGTTACATTTGTATGGTTTATGGGTACTATATATGTATGTTATGAGTAGATGCAAGAGTTATCACTTCATATTCGATTATGTATTATCGTCAACTTTAAAAACCAATAGTCGCAAATGAATTAGGTCTAAATAAGCAACTTGATTTACTTCAAATCGGGCACCCGTGGCGAGCCACCTCCTCGTGGTGGGTGCTGGGTAACGCCAAGAGCTCGCCGACACCCCCGTTGTGGACCCGGGGGGATATTTGGTCCACCAACCCGTTTGCCGTGGGTTGCGGCCCTGTGTCGGTGGAGGACAGGAGTCTGGGGGTTGAGGGTACTGGGGACCTGTGACTGCGTTCCCTTTGCTCAACACACCCCTTCGACCCTTACTTCACCTAGACGAGAGGTTGAATGGGCCCGGTTCAACCAATCGGCTGGTCATGCCAAGCCCTGTGCATAGATTATAAATATATCATTGCACAAATATGATTTGAAATTGAAATTTTGGTCTTGTATTTATTGGCTTCTGAAACATCTTTGATTTTGAATTATGTTGTTTTGTAATTTGCCTAGAGTCGTATGCCCAGAAGGCGGTGGCTCATGGGCCAATCTGGTAGAGTAATTACTTTATTCTACTTGAGTATATCATCCGAGTATCCTTGGTGTTGCAAGCTGGAGGCCCGCTTGCTTTAGCATTGTCCTTGTGATACTCCGTGGTGGGTGGGGAGCTCGGATGATGAACCAATTTACATTACCCATGGCTTATGAAATCTCCCCCAAGAAATCAAAACGTCAACTTGAAATTGATCCTGTTGATACTGACCATAGACCGTCTTTATCGACTGAGTACTGGCCACGTTTCCTTGTAATCGAAACTCCTGACAAGACACCATTAAAATTGAACCCTTTCGCAGTATCTAAGGGTATTCAAGGTATTGCTGGAGATGTGAAGAATCTTAGACGCTTACGTTCGGGTGCCCTGCTCGTTGAGTGTGGGAAAAAGCAGCAAGCAACCAATCTGATGGGTATTGATTCTTTTGTGGGCATTCCGGTCACGGTCTCTGCTCACAAGACCCTGAACACAAGTAAAGGTATTGTCAGAGATCGTGATCGGTTGCTTGCTGATATGTCAGAACTTGACATAGCATCCGAAATGAAAGATCAGGGTGTGCTTTATGTAAAGCGTTTTTCAACACGGAAAAGTAATGAAACAATCCAAACAAATACCTATCTGTTTTCCTTTTCTTCTCCAAATGCTCCCAAGTCAGTGAAGGCAGGTTACTGTAACATCAAAGTTGAGACATACATCCCCAACCCTCTAAGGTGTTTTAAATGCCAGAAATATGGACACGGTGTATCTACCTGTACATTGTCTGTTGTGTGTGCTCACTGTGGTGAGAAGACACACACAACAGAAGATTGTGACAGTGATTTTAAAAAATGCACAAACTGCTCAGGCGACCATTCATCTTCATCGAAACAGTGTCCAATCTGGAGAGAGCAAATGGAAATAAACAGAATAAAGTATACACAAAATATCTCTTTTTCTGAAGCAAAAAAACTGGTGAAGAGATCTGACCTTACAGAAAGTTATGCTACAGTAGCAAACGCATCTGTGCGTAGCCCTAAAATAACAAAATCATCTACAAGCTGCCAAACTACCTTGACTTGGGTCAACAGCGACTCTCCACAACTTCTATACCCAGCTATGTCATCCCAGACTGAGGAATCACTTCCTGGAACTTCAAAGTCTTCTTCTGATCATAAATCATCTTCGCAGTCACGCACTGAATCTCAATCTTCAGCCGATAGACAACAAACTGCTAAAGGTAAATCTAAGCTTAAGCCTGATGCTTCAAAACAACAAAGTGGCAGAGCTCCCAAAGGGTCACAAAATAAAATTCAATTGCTCAATAAATATGGGTCTTTTGAAGACATGGACGTTTCTAAAAACGTCCATTCTAGGGCACATAGCTTGTCGCCCTCCAAAAGAGTGCGGGGTAGATCCCCAATAAATCCCCCCAAAAGAGAGTTTATTCCAATACTATTGTACAGTGGAACTGCAGAGGATTGAGGACTAATTTACATGAATTACAGCTATTAGTCCAAGATTTTACACCTTCAGCGATATGTCTCCAAGAGCCATATTTAAAACAAACAGATATATTTGACCTTCGTCATTTTAATGCATATCATTCTTTTTCACCTCTGGGTGATAGAGCCACTGGCGGGTCATCCGTTCTAGTCAGACAAAACGTTATTCAAAGCCCTGTATCACTTAATACTAATATGCAGGCTGTTGCAGTGAGAATTACTTTACATGTAGCGTTTACGCTATGCTCGCTGTATATTTCGCCGTCTTCGACGTTTGCCAAAACTGATCTGCAAGCTCTCTATGACCAACTCTCGAAGCCCTGTATTATAATGGGAGATTTAAATGGGCACAACCAACTCTGGGGTAGTGTAAATATAAACACTAAAGGTAAGTTGTTGGAGGACTTTTGTTCTGACAACGATTCATGTATTTATAATGATGGCTCCAATACGTATTTACACCCTGGGACAGGGACCTATTCTGCTCTTGACCTGTTACTCACAAATTCAGAACTACTTAATGAATTCGAATGGTCAGTCCACGATGACCTATGTGGAAGTGACAATTTTCCTACTATATTAAAAGCTGTAACTCCATCTGATGTTCCTCCATCATCAAGACGGAATTTTAAAAAGGCTAACTGGACCTTATATGAAACACTGTGTGCTGAAAAGCTTAAACCTGAACGTTTTATTGACGTTCCTGATGCTATTAAATGTTTTTCTGATGAATTGAACTCCATACCTGATGAGTGTATACCGAAGTCCTCTGCAGTTCCACGCATAAGAAAACCATGGTTCAACGATGACTGCAAACAAGCTAGGAAGACAAGGAAAAAATCAGAACATTATTTCCGTCGCCATCCTATGGTGCATAATTTGAATAAATTTTAAATTTTAAATGCTAAAGCACGGCGTACTTTTAAACAGAACAAACGCCAATCTTGGCAAAATTATGTATCTAAAATAAATTCTCGGACACCCATGTCCAAGGTTTGGAATATGGTCCAGAAAATTAAAGGTAAAGGTACTAAATCTACTGTCAATCATTTTCAACATGGAGATCAAGTACTTACCGATAAATCAGATATCGCAAATACACTGGGTGAAACCCTTGCTAAACACTCTTCCTCTTCTAATTATTTACCTAAATTCCAGCAGTATCAAAAACAACAAGAAAAGAAAACTATTAATTTCAACTCAGATAATGGGGAAGATTAAAATGAAACTTTTTCTATTCATGAGGTCCATACTGCTCTTGATCAAGCTCATGATGCTGCTACAGGAGCTGATAACATACATTATCAACTCCTGAAGCACTGCCTAGAAACTCTCCTAAATATTTTTGATGATATTTGGACATCGGGTAACTTTCCTTCATCATGGCGTGACGCCATAGTGGTACCCATACCTAAACCTGGACTTGATCATACCGATCCATCCAATTATCGTCCGACTTCGTTAACTAGCTGTGTTTGCAAGACCATGGAACGCATGATAAATAATCGACTTGTTTGGTACTTGGAAACTAATAACCTTATAACTGATATACAGTGTGGTTTCCGTAAAAACAGATGTACTGTCGATCACTTAGTGCGACTGGAATCATTTGTTAAAAATGCACTGATGAATAAACAACATGCTGTGTCTATCTTTTTTATCTTGAGAAGGCATATGACACAACCTGGAAATATGGTATTTTAAGAGACTTACATGACTTCGGCTTGCGAGGTCGTTTGCCTCAATTTATTGTCAAGTTTTTAAATAACAAACAGTTTCAAGTCCGAGTGGGTTCTACCCTGTCTGATCATTACAATCAGGATCAGGGTGTTCCACAAGGCAGTATTCTGTCAGTCACACTTTTTTAGCATCAAGATAAATAGTTTGTCAAAAGTTTTAAACGATTCAATTGATGGATCGTTATTTGTGGATGATTTTAACGTTTCTTGTCGTGGGAAAAATATGCATACTATTGAACGGCAACTGCAGCTGTGCTTAAATAAAATAAATAAATGGTGTCTTGAAAACGGCTTTAAATTTTCTAAATCCAAAACTAATTGTATACACTTTTGTCGAAAATATAAACCGCATAAAGATCCTGAACTGTTTCTAAATGGATCTCCCATAAAAGTTGTAAAGGAGGCCAAGTTCTTGGGAATAATTTTTGACTCGCATTTAACGTTTCTACCACATATCAAATCCCTCAAAACTAAATGCCTGAAGGCACTTGACTTGTTGAAAGTGGTTTCAAATTCTAGGTGGGGAGGGGATCAAGCTAACCTCCTGCAGCTCTATCGATCATTGATCCGGTCAAAACTTGATTATGGCTCCATTGTATATGGTGGAGCCTGTAGAAGCAACCTAAAACTTTTAGATTCTGTTCATCACCAAGGTCTAAGACTTTGTCTTGGCTCATTTCGAACTTCACCTGTTGACAGCCTGTACGTTGAGGCTGATGAACCATCTCTTGAGCAGCGACGTGTAAAACTAGCTTTACAGTATGTAACAAAATTATATTCTAGTGAGTCAAACCCTGCATATAACTGTGTTTTCAGTTCTCTGTATGAGGATGTATACAAAATGAAATCTTCTCTTGTTCCGCCTCTTGGTTTAAGAATTAAACCATTTCTTTCTTCAGCCGGCATTGAACTGGAATATATAGCTCCTTCCCGTCTTCTTTCTTCTCCTCCTTGGCCATTGGTTCGACCACAGGTTGACCTAACATTAACCACATTTAAAAAATCAGAAACGAATGAATTACAGTATAAACAAGAATATAATCAATTGAAACATAAATATAACAACTATAAATCCTTATTTACAGATGGGTCCAAGGACGGTGGCGCAGTTGCTTGTGCTACTGTCATTGGATCCAGAACAATATCTTCTAGATTACCAAATAACAGTTCTATTTTTACAGCAGAAGCTAACGCCATATTAACTGCTCTTAAATATATTCAAAGACACCCTAAACGTAAACAATATAGAATCTATTCGAACTCTCTTTCTTGTCTTCAGGCGATTAAAAATTTATCACGTAAACATCCACTTTTAACTGACATTATTGAATTGTATAATAATCTTGCTACTGGCCAATGCGACATCGTCTTCTGTTGGTTACCCAGTCATGTAGGCATTTCAGGGAACACAATGGCCGATCTTGCTGCCAAGGCAGCACTCAACAAATCTGTGACACCACTTCTTCGTGATCTCATGCAACAGAAGTGGGACACCCAAGTAGGTATAAATAAACTACATGAAATAAAACCGTATATTGGTTACACCTACTTGAGCTGTCAGTCCAGATTTGAAGAGGTCGTTATGCGACGATGTCGTATTGGTCACACCAGATATACGCATAAATACCTTTTGAAAGGTGAGGATCCTCCGATTTGTATCCCTTGTGATGAAAGAATCACGGTCAAGCATGTCTTGCTTGACTGCGTGGAATATTCCATCACAAGGGATCAGTATTTTAATTCACGAACTCTGAAGGATCTTTTTACTAATATCAGTTCTCATTTAATTATTGGATTTTTAAAAGAATTAGATTTATTAAATGAATTGTAAATAGATAATTTTTATTATCGGAAGTTTAAATTGGTAACTGTGCTTGTTGGTGGCTGTATCCTCAAAGGGGGTTGAAGTATTGTAAAACTATTGTCCTCCTGAGAGGGTACGTAAGTCCACAAACATTCAAAGTAAATTCAAACTTTCCATGTTTTTAATCGTAGAATAAATGTCTTTTTACTGAATGGCTAGATTTCCCGAATTGCTGACTCCTGAGGGGATGATGTAAATCCAGCTAGGGTCCATGCAGGTAGCCAAGGTACTGTAAGTCCCCATGGTCCCTAGTATGGTGATCTACCTTCAGTTGTTAGCAATCTATAGCCCATTTTTATCTTGTATTGTCCTCTATAGATAAATTGTTTTTGGTATAGTTACTAGTTTTATATTCTACTCTGTGATATTCTAGTTGTTTTTCTGTCCTTCGTTGACAGGTTTTATAATAGCCATATAGTTCATTTCAGAATTAAAAGTTCTCGTCACGATATGGCTGAGATACTGCCGATGTGACGTTAAATGTTAACTCACTCACTCACTACTTCAAATCTACTCGAACATTAGTGTAGTACAGTATTGCAATTTATGTCTACGATTCATTATATGAACTATTACAACGAATGAATGATTTAATTTAGAAGAAGGTTTTGTAATCTTGTCACCGTTAATTCAATCAATGTGCAAACATAGTATCTTAGTATACGCTCCCACTGACGAGTAACAAGCACTTACCTCCTGTAACAACATCTCATAATCCCTTTTCTCACAGACATGTGTTCATTTGGGGGTATATGCCCCCGACATTGCAAGCAATTAGTTGTTTCAAAGGCATTTAGAAGTTGGAGGAGTCAAACTAAAAGTGCTTTATGGTTCAACTTCTTTATTATACAAGGTCACAACGTTTCGAGACAGATTCTAGTCTCTTCTTCAGGTGAGGTGAGGATAAAACTAAAGGGTTGTAGTATATATACACATAACAGTAGGCCGATAACAATGGGTAACAAGTTATACAGATTTGTATTGATTGATGTACAGGCTTCGATTGATTGATGTACAGGCTTCAGCTTATGTACAGGCTTCAACTGATTGGTGTGCAGGCCTGTGTTGATTAGGTTAACGAGTTACAGGTAAAGATGTTTGGATAAAGATTAGTCACTGAGGATAAGGTGGTTCCATGCATTGGGTAAGTAAACACCTCCGTCTCTGTTGATTGCGGCTTGTTCCGCTTGATTGCAATGGCTTCTAGGAGCTTCCGTTTTTTTAAGTCACTTGCGTTCCTAACTAATGTCTTGGTGTTGTCCCAAACAATCTTGTGATTGGGGTTGTGCATGATGTGTTCACATACGGCAGATTTCTAATCCAAATTTTGAACTGATGTTTTGTGCTCTTTTAACCTGATAGTCAGTGGTCGACCAGTTTCACCAATATATGTCTCTTTACAACTACATTGGATCTGGTAGATGCATTCTGCTGGATTGTTGCATTTAGGTGTTGTTGGCCCGCGTCCATTAGCTGATAGTAGCGTTTTCAGGTTGGTGTCGCTACGGAAGGTGACGTCTATTCCTGTTGTTTTCTTGATGAGACGGCTGATGCGATGACTTATCTACAAGCAAATGAACACATGTCTGCGAGAAAAGGGATTATGAGATGTTGTTACAGGATTGCAAGCAATTGTTATCAAAACACATTAATAGTTCTTCTGATTAACACAGAAAGTAACCTCTCTCGTAAGAAAGGCTAATCTTTGATCATTACTGCTAAATTGTTTTAAATTATAGATACAGTACGAATTGAAAATGTTAAATCCCCAATACGCGGCTCTCGCTGAATGAGGTGCTTTTCGTAACCCCCAATATGCGGCTATCGCTGAATAAGAGGTGCTTTTTATCCCCCCTAGTACGCGGCTCTCGCTGTGAGAAGCTAATTAATTTGCCGCATATACGCGGCTCTCGGCCTTTATGAGTTAATAAGTGATTTTTTACTTTTGGGCTCGCCCGAGTCAACGAAAAATTCCGATAACAATTCTAAGTTGGGTTATATCATTACCCATTCTAATGAAACATTGTACGATACTAGTATCTCTTCACTGACTTTGCAATAGCTTAACTAAACTTGATGTATAGGTAAGTTTGGGGGTTGGGCTGGAGGTGTAGGGATTAGGCAATGCAGAACATCGTAGTACAAATATTAAAAAAAATAGTAAGTTTGGTATAATAGATTATCTAACTGTTACATATAGGACAATTAGGATATTAATTCTTAATAGCAAACAATGCAGATGATGGATATACACATGACTTGCTTGAGAGGCATATTTTAGAAGTTGGAAGTAAATAGGATAACTGTATATGGATGACAACTTCTTTATTACTGGAACACGACGTTTCGATACAGGTTCTTGTATCGTTTTCAAAGTGTAAATGATACAGGGAGAGAACAGGCGATATATATACATAAACTAATTAACAAGTGATGATAAAGACAAAGGGTTAACAATGGATAAAAGTATAACATGGAAGCCAGTGGTGCACAGAGCCTAGTATAAATACAAGTAACAATGTGATGATAACTAAGTAAGCCAGTGAGGTACACAGAGTAGGTTGTTTGTACAGTAGGCTAGATTGGTTTGATGAGCTCATCGTAAGCTGTCGGGATGGGGTAACCTTGGCCTCTGTTAATCAGGGGTCGGTATCTTTTGATGTTGAACAATATGTCTTTTTAGGGTTTTTATTTCGTTTTTCTGTTTATTGATTTGGTCAGTCTTGTTTTCCACAATGAAACAATTTTCCCCATTCCAACTCATTTACAAGGTTATTTTGTAGGACAGAGTCGAGTCTATGCTTTGTTATTAAATCGTAGGTCATATGTATAACATGGCATTACGTCTGCTATCTTCCGTACGGTTTATCTGAATGTACAGTGATAGACTCACAGAAACAGGCACTAAGACCAGGTAATCGCGGAAGACATGTTCATTGTTTGAGCGGATATGCCACAAGCGAGGTCCCTGGAGCAGGGAGATATGGAGTACGTAACCCAGCTGTTGGCTGTTGTCGTTTCTGTAGATGTTCCCAAGAGACAGGATGGACTGGCAGATGGATTGTAGCTGAAACAGATGCAAGGTTGGGTCACGTGGCACTTGCTACCGCAGTCACTGGCTGATATGGCATTCACTGCAGTGACAGGTGTGGACAGCTTCTTGTTCAGACTCCTGTCGTACTTAGCAGCTGAAGTACAGAAGAGAGAAATATCCTCGAAGTTAGTCGATGAAAGAAATTAACAACAGCATTGCCTGGTGCCGATAATTATGTTACACTGATCTTCACGTAAAGGGAAAGAATACAGCATGAAAAGTTGCTGTGTTCGTTTGCTATTTTGTGGGTGCTGAAGTATATACGATTTTACATCATATGTACACAGATTTAAATGAGCGAGACCAAAGTCTCTTAACAAACAGTTACCGTATTTTCCTCTGGGAGTGCCCTGTACCTCCACTTCACTTACAGCCAAGAAGTCTGTGATGTTTCTCCAAACCCTCACGAATCGCACAGGCTGCTCATGGGAACACGTGAAGGTTACACTTGCTCCAGCTGATAATCCTGCCGGCCATTTACCACACCATGTAATGTCGTCATTGGTGCAGTCAGCATCTACGGACGATACACCGATGTATGCATCACGGATGAATTGATCTGAAACGTTCAAGGGGTAAACGTTCTGCAGTAATACTGTATACTTGGTTTAATGAATCAGTTGAAGGTCTTTAACACACAGACATGTTAAGTCCAAGATAATTACTTTGCATATAAAATGCCATATTTGTAGTAAGATGTGTTCAGTTTAATAAGATGCGTTCTTGGTGCATTGAACGAATTTAAAAGTAGTTTGTGTTTTAGAAAATGTAAAGTGTAAAGGTTACTGACACCACCACTGAGAATTATGACTTGAAACGGTGATGTTGTGGACGGTATAAAATCCTTGGAGGTCTCCCTGCCAGAATGGGTGCCTTTCATCTCCAGTATGCACTGGAGGTCCGGTCCTGCTGCCGTCATTGGCATTGCCGGAAAGGTAGCCTGCAGAGTAAGTAGTACTAAGGCGCGACGGTTTACCCAGCATGATATTTGCTGCCTTGACATGGGTCCGATCTGCAGGAAAGTGGTTGAAATAATTTGAACGCATTTGGAAACACAGGTTAAAAACACAAATACATACGAACAAGCAGTATTAACCAAAATTAGCCAACATGTTTTAAACGTCCAGTAATACAGAGCTTGCTCCATTCAGATTTAACGATAAGTAGGGTGAATGAGTGAGTTACGTTAGTTTCACGCCACACTGAGCAATAATTCAGCTATCTGTCTGTACATAATTTAGTCTGGACAATCCAGTGATCAACAGCTCAGCATCGACATGCATCATTGGGCTGCGATGACGTATATCAACCGTGCCGGTGAGTGTTAGAGCCCGATCCCGTTAGCTGCCTTTTACGACGTTACTGTAGCTGAGTCCCAACCGGACCTATAGACAAAATCTGTAAACGGAAATGCTGCTTCGCCAGTATGTCAGTTAAAAGGCATATTTGCGGCGAGGAATGTTCACTGGCAAATGTGCCATTCACCCCCGTCGTGGACCCGGGGGATATTTCGTCCACCAACCCGTTGGCCGTGTTTTGCGGCCCTGTGTCGGTGGAGGAGGGGATCCTGGTGGTTGAGGGCAATAGGGGCCAGCAGCACCACTTTGGTCCTGACTTCACCTAGACGGGTGGTTGAATGGACCCGGTTCAACCGAACGGTTGAACCATGCCAAGCACTGTGCATGGATTATAATTATATTTATCATTGCACAAATATGATTTGGAATTGGTGTAATTTTTGTCTTGGCCTTATTGTCTAAAATATTTTTTATTTTGAATTATGTTGTTTTCCTAGAGTGCTATGCCCAGAAGGCGGTGGCTCATGGGCCAATCTGGTGGAATTATTAATCGTTTAATTCTTCTGCTGTAGTATATCCTTTGTGCTGTAGGCTGGAGGCAAGATTACTTTAGCATTGTCCTGGCGATACTTTAAGGTGGGTGGTCGGATGACGAACTAATATACCAATAATCCTGGATTACCAAACCCCTAACAAAAAAAACAAAACAAACGTCAACTGGAAAATGATGATTAGCAACGACCCTCTATACGAATAGATCACTGGCCACGTTTTTCGGTTATTGAGATCCTTGACAAGACTCCTTTAAAATTAAATCAGTTTGCAATTTCAAAAGGTATCTCTGGCATTGCAGGTGAGGTGAAACATATCAAACGCTTGCGGTCAGGATCGCTGCCGATTGAATGTAGCATAAGTGAGTGAGTGAGTTAATATTTAACGTCACATCGGCAATATTGCAGCCATATCGTGACGAGAACGAGTAATTATGATAATACAAATGAATTAATAGCACATACATTGTAAAACCCTGTCGACGAAGGACAGTAAAACTAACTAGAATATCACAGAGTAGAATGTACAACTAGTGAATAGACCTAAAACAATGCATCTACAGAGGACAGTACAATATAAACATGAGCTATAGGTTGCCAACAACTGAAGGTAGATCACCATACTAAGGACCATGGGGACTTACAGTACATTTGCTTTCCTGCATGGACCCTAGTTGGATTTACATCATTCCCTCAGCTGTTAGCAATTTAGACAAATCTAGCCATAAAGTACAAACACACTTATTCTACGATTAAAAAGATGGAAATCTTAAATTTACTTCAAATGTTTTTGGACTTATGTACCCTCTCAGGAGGACAATTATTTTACGGTACTTCAACCCCCTTTGAGGGTACAGCCACTAACGATTTGAGTTACTAGTTTAATCTTCCAATTATAAAATATTTATCTATTTACAATTCAGTTAACAAATCTAATTCCTTTAAAAATGAAATAATTAAACGAGGACTAGTATTGCTAAAAAGATCCTTCATAGATACTCAACACTGTCAAGCAGGATATGCTTGACTGTGACTGTTTCCTCACAAGGGATGCAGAACGGAGGATCCTCACCTCGCCTCATAATGACCTCCTCAAATCTGGACTGACAACCCAAGTGGGTATAACCAATATAAGGTTTTATTGAATGTAGTTTATTTACACCCACTTGGGTGTCCCACCTCTTTTGCATCAGATCTCGGATATACGATCTAATTGTAGCTTTATAATCAGAGTATGGGATAAGAAGTGGAGTCACGGATTTCTTGAGTGCAGCAAGATCGGCCATTGTATTGCGCGAAATGCCCACATGGTTGGGTAACCAACAAAAGACGATGTTGTATTGGCCAGTTGCAGGATTATTAAATAACTCAATTATTTCTATTAAAAGTGGATGTTTACATGACAGGTTGTTAATTGCCTGGAGGCAAGAAAGAGAATCGGAATAGATAATATACTGTTTATGTCTAGGATGTCTTTCAATATATTTAAGAGCCGTTAATATAGCGTTTGCTTCTGCTGTGAAAATAGAACTATTATCTGGTAATCTGAAAGATATTGTTCTGGATCCAATGACAGTGGCACAAGCCACTGTGCCACCATCCTTGGACCCATCTGTAAATAAAGATTTGTATGTATTATACTTACTTTTTAATTGATTATATTCTTGTTTATATTGTAATTAATTTGTTTCTGATTTTTTAAACCTCGTCAGTGTTAGGTCAACTTCGGGCCTAACTAACTGCCAAGGTGGAGACGAAAGTAGACGGGAAGGAGATATATTGGCTAGCTCAATGCCGGAAGCAGACAGAAAAGGTTTCACTCTAAGTCCCAGAGGCAAGAGAACAAGAGAAGACTTTTTATTGTACAGATCCGCATAAAGAGGATTAAAAACATAGTTAAATGCAGGATTGGCTTCATTAGAATATAGTTTTGTTATATACTGTAAGGAGAGTTTTATACGTCGTTGAGTAAGAGATGGCTCATCGGCCTCGACGTAAAGACTGTCAATAGGAGAAGTTCTAAATGACCCAAGACATAGTCTTAGACCTTGATGATGGATAGAATCAAGTATTTTGAGGTTGCTTTTACAGTCTCCACCATACACGATGGAGCCGTAATCAAGTTTCGAACGGATGAGAGATCTGTATAAATGGAGTAGGGTAGTTTGGTCTCCTCCCCACTTTGAATTGGAAACAACTTTTAACAGATCAAGTGCCCTCAGGCATTTAGTTTTAAGGGATTTAATGTGAGGTAGAAAAGTTAGATGTGAGTCGAAAATAAGACTAAAGAACCTGGCCTCCTTCACTACTTTGATGGGGGTGCCATTTAAAAATAGTTCTGGATCTTTATGCGGTTTATACTTTCTGCAGAAATGCAAGCAATTTGTCTTTGTTATAGAAAATTTAAACCCGTTTTCAAGTGACCATTATTCAATCTTATTGAGACACATTTGTAATTGCCTCTCTATTGTATGCATATTTCTACCTCTACAAGAAACATTAAAATCATCCTCAAATTGTGATCCATCTACTGAATCACTTATAACCTTAGAAAGACTATTGATTTTAATACTAAATAAAGTCACAGACAAAATACTGCCCTGTGGAACACCCTGATCTTGATGAAAGTAGTGTGAGAGGGTTGATCCCACACGTACTTGAAACTGTCTGTCATTTAAAAAATTAGATATAAACTGAGGCAAGCGACCTCTCAACCCAAAAGAATGTAAATCTTTCAAAATGCCATGCTTCCAAGTAGTATCATATGCTTTTTTAAGATCAAAAAAGATTGATACTTCATGTTGCTTTTTAATGAAAGAATTTTTAACAAATGATTCCAAACGAACCAAGTGGTCAATTGTGCTTCGGTTTTTGCGAAAACCACATTGTATATCAGTAATCAGATTGTTGGTTTCCAAAAATCAGACTAAGCGATTATTTACCATTCGCTCCATGGTTTTGCAAACGCAGCTAGTTAAGGAAATAGGTCGGTAATTTGATGGATCTGTATGATCCCTCCCAGGCTTTGGAATAGGAACAACTGTGGCTTTTCGCCATGAAGATGGAAAATGTTGTGTTGTCCAAATATGTTCAGAAATGTTTTAAGAGTTGGTAATGGATATCATCAGGTCCTGTTGCAGTGTCGTGAGCCTGTGATAGCGCAGTATGAAGTTCATGTAATGAAAATACCTCATTATAATCTTCACTATTATCAGATTTAAAATTCACTGGTTTCTTCTCTTGGTGTGTTTGATAAGTCTGGAATTTTGGATGATAATTTGAGGAGGACGAATGTTTAGCCAAAGTTTCACCCAATTTGTGGCACCCGTGGCGAGCCACCTCCTCGTGGTGGGTGCTGGGTAATGCTAAGAGATCGCCGACACCCCGGTAGTGGACCCGGGGGCATATTTGGTCCACCAACCCGTTTGCCGTGGGTTGCGGCCCTGTGTCGGCGGAGGAAGGGATCCTGGTGGTTGAGGGCAATAGGAGCTTGCAACCGTGTTCCTGTTGCTCAATACACCACTTTCGCCCTGACTTCGCCTAGACGGGTGGTCGAATGGGCCCGGTTCGACCAATCGGCTGGTCATGCCAAGCCCTGTGCATGGCTCTTCTATATATGTCATTGCACAAATTTGATTTGATCTTGTTTTACTGTCGGTCTTGGCCTAATTGCTCATCTAAATTGTTTATTGATTTTGAAATCTGATGTTGTGAACTTTGCCTAGAGTCTTATGCCCAGAAGGCGGTGGCTCATGGGCCAATCTGGTGGGATATATCTTTTCAAGATATTTTCTGCTTGAGTATACCCTCCTAGTATCCTTGGTGCCGTCTGCAGGAGATCCACAGGCATGAGGCATCGTTCTTGTTGATACTCCATGGTGGGTGGGGAGCTAGGAGGGTGAATCATATATTTTTCTACCATGGCACCCCCACTTAAAAAAACGATCACACGAATCTGATGATTCGTTATCTTCAGATGATGAGTTGCATACAACGTCCAGTAACCCTGAAAATTGGCCTCGTTTCATTGTGATGTGTGCCCCTGAAGGGGGCCCTCTCAAGTTAAATCCCTTTGCTGTGTCAAAAGGCATTGAAGGTTTGGTTGGGGAGGTGAAAGACATTAAAAAGTTGAGATATGGTTCCCTGCTAATCGAATGCAGGAAAGAAATACAATCCAAAATTCTGCTCAAAACAAAGTCTCTAGCAAATGTTCCTGTAGAGGTGTCCCCTCACAGGACATTAAATACCAGCAAAGGCATCGTCCGTGATACTGGACGTTGCCTTACAGACATGAGTGAACTTGACATAGTTACTGAACTACAATCACACGGCGTTACTCATGTTAAACGCTTTACAGTCAAAAAGAATAATGATGTCTTCAAGACAAATACTTACTTGTTTACATTTTGTCTCTCGATGCCTCCAAAATCTCTGAAAGCAGGATACTGCAACTTAAGGGTTCATACTTTTATCCCCAACCCCTTGAGGTGCTATAATTGCCAAAAGTATGGGCACGGATCCAAGTCATGCCACAATCCAGCTGCATGCCAACGATGCGCTGGAGCGTGCAAAGATAGCACCCTTTGTGATAACACACCTGTATGTGTAAACTGCTCTGGTTGCCATCCCTCTTCATCCAAGGAATGTCCTTCCTGGAAGTTACAATCAAAGATTTCACGGGTGAAGCATGAGCAAAACATTTCGTTCTTTGAAGCAAAACAGATCGTTCTGGCACAAGAACAGTCGGGCCCGAGTTATGCTGCTGTTGTTTCTGCTTCTGTTCAGGCCTCTAAACCAAAACACGTTTCATGCAGTTCAGTCGGTTGTCAAACGGATTACACGTGGGCTTGTACATCAGCTCCAACATTGCTGTCTGCTGAAATACAGGCGAATTCTTCAAACGAAACTTCCAGCGTACAAACTATTGTTCAGTCTAAGGTATCCTCTGGGAAGGATTCATCTGCTTCTCAGAAACAGGCATCTAAATCAGACTCTAATGTGAAGTCAAAAGTGAACACTACATCCAGATCGAGCAATGAAATCACGAAGAAAAATCAACGTAACAGGCCTCCTAAGGGGTCTAATGATCAGGTCCAACTATATAATAAGTTTGGATCACTTGAGGCCATGGATGTGTCCGACCACATCCAAGGTCGGACTCATAGCTTGTCTCCCACAAGGAAAGTGAGGGGTAGATCTCCTGTACATCCACCAAGGAAATAATGTCTTCTGCTATAATTCAGTGGAATTGTAGAGGACTCCGGACTAATCTACACTTCTTAAACCAAGATTTTAAACCATCGGCGTTCTGCATCCAAGAAACTTATCTGAAAGAGACAGATAATTTTGAGCTCCGTCCCTTCAATGCATACCACTCTTTTTCTCCTCCGGGTGATAGAGCTTCTGGTGGTTCATCAATCCTGGTGAGGAACAATATTATCCATAGCTCAGTTCCACTAAAAACAAATCTTCAAGTTGTTGCAGTCC
Source organism: Haliotis asinina (assembly GCF_037392515.1). NCBI lineage: Eukaryota > Metazoa > Mollusca > Gastropoda > Lepetellida > Haliotidae > Haliotis > Haliotis asinina. Next base: position 6,351,647 of record NC_090283.1, on the reverse strand, counting down.
GACTTACATTACAAGTTGCTTTTACTTTATGCTCTTTATATATTCCGCCTTCATCGACTGTCCAACTAACTGATCTGCAAGATCTTTATGATCAACTACCTAAACCCTGTATAATCATGGGTGATTTAAATGGCCACAGTCCACTATGGGGTGGCATTAATACAAACACCAAAGGTAAATTACTAAAGGAATTTCTTTCAAATAATGATTTATGCATATATAATGACGGCTCAAATACATATTTCCATCCTGGCACAGGTACTTATTCAGCTCTTGATTTGTCTATTACTGATTCCAACCTATTGAGTGAATTTGAATGGTCAGTCCACGACGATCTCTGTGGAAGTGACCATTTCCCAACAATATTAAACCCTGTGATGCCATCTGACGTTACACCATCATTAAGATGGAATATTAAAAAAGCTAACTGGCCTTTATATGAAACACTCTGTGCAGACAAACTAAAACCTGAACTTTTTAATGATATTCCTGATGCCATACAATGTTTTTCAGATGAATTGAATAATATTGCTGACGAGTGTATACCAAAGTCCTCTGCAGTTCCACATTTGCGAAAACCATGGTTTAATGATGAATGCAAACAGGCTAGGAAAGCACGGAAGAGAGCGGAACATTATTTCCGTCGCCATCCTATGGTCCACAATTTAGATAAATTCAAAATTTTAAATGCTAAAGCAAGGCGTACTTTCAAGCAAAGTAAACGCCACTCTTGGCGAACCTATATATCAAAAATAAATTCACGCACATCGATATCAAAGGTGTGGAATATGATCCAGAAAATGAAGGGTAAGGGTTCTAAATCTAGCATTCACCATCTCCAAGATGGGAACCATTTATTGACTAATAAATCAGACATTGCGAACAAACTTGGTGAGACATTGGCAAAACATTCTTCCTCATCACAATATGTACCCCAATTTCAAAAATACCAAAATCAGCAAGAAAAGAAGGTTATTAATTTCAATTGAGATGATGGGGAAGATTACAACGAAACTTTTTCGATACATGAGCTTCATACTGCTCTTGACCAGGCTCACGATACTGCTACATAACATAGCTGATAACATACATTACCAACTTCTGAAGCACTTACCGGAATCGTGTTTGGAGACCCTTTTAAATATTTTTGATAGTATTTGGACATCTGGTGAATTTCCTTCTTCATGGCGTGATGCTATAATTGTTCCAATTCCTAAACCTGGACGTGACCATACCGATCCTTCCAATTATCGACCAATTTCACTCACTAGCTGTGTTTGCAAAACCATGGAACGCATGATCAATAACCAATTAGTTTGGTACTTGGAAACAAATAATCTAATCACTGATATACAATGTGGTTTCCGTAAAAACAGAAGTACCATTGATCATTTAGTACGTTTAGAATCTTTTGTTAAAAATGCCATCATTAATAAACAACATGCAGTGTCGATCTTTTTCGATCTGGAAAAAGCATACGATACGACGTGGAAATATAGTATTTTAAGAGACTTACATGATTTTGGATTAAGGGGCCGTTTCCCTCAATTTATATCAAATTTCTTAAACGATAGACAATTTCAAGTCCGAGTGGGTTCAACCTTATCGGACCATTATAATCAGGATCAGGGTGTCCCACAAGGCAGTATTTTCTCTGTCACACTGTTTAGTATTAAGATTAACAGTTTGTCCAAGGTTTTAAATGATTGAATAGATGGATCACTTTTCGTGGATGATTTTAATGTTTCTTGTCGTGGTAAAAATATACACACTATTGAACGACAACTACAGTTATGTTTAAACAAAATAAATAAATGGTGTCTCGAAAATGGATTCAAATTTTCTCAGTCAAGAACTAATTGTCTACACTTCTGTAGAAAATATAAGCCACATAAGGACCCTGAACTGTTTCTAGATGGCAGTCCCATCAAAGTGGTCAAGGAGGCCAAGTTCTTGGGTATTAAATATATAAAAAATAAATGCTTGAAGGCGCTGGATTTAATAAAAGTTGTTTCCAACTCAAAATGGGGAGGGGATCAAGCTACCCTCCTTCACCTCTACAGATCATTGGTCCGTTCAAAGCTTGATTATGGCTCCATTGTATATGGTGGAGCCTGTAAAAGCAACCTTAAACTTCTTGATCCTGTCCACCACCAAGGTTTAAGACTCTGTCTTGGATCTTTCAGAACTTCACCTATTGACAGTCTCTACGTTGAGGCCGATGAACCATCTCTTACACAACGTCGTATAAAATTGTCTTTACAATACATTACTAAATTATCCTCAAATGAATCTAACCCTGCCTATAACTGTGTTTTCAATCCCCTTTATGAGGATTTATACGACAAGAAGTCTTCTCTTGTTCCGCCTCTAGGGCACAGAATTAAACCCTTTCTTTCTTCAGCCGGCATTGAGCTTAAAAACATAGCTCCCTCCCGTCTTCTTTCTTCTCCTCCATGGCAATTGGTTAGGCCACAAGTTGACCTAACATTAACTGGATTTAAAAAATCAGAAACTAATTATTTACAGTATAAACAAGAATATCATCAATTAAAAAGTAAATATAGCAATTATACATCCTTATTTACAGATGGGTCCAAGGACGGTGGTGCTCTGGCTTGTGCCACTGTCATTGGATCCAGAACAATATCTTCTAGATTACCAGATAATAGTTCTATTTTTACAGCAGAAGCTAACGCCATATTAACAGCTCTTAGATATATTCAAAGACACCCTAAACGTAAACAATATATAATCTATTCAGACTCTCTTTCTTGTCTTCAGGCGATTAAAAATTTATCATGTAAACATCCACTTTTAATTGACATTATTGAATTGTATAATGATCTTGCAACTGGCCAATGCGACATCGTCCTTTGTTGGTTACCTAGCCATGTAGGAATTTCAGGGAATACACTGGCTGACATTGCTGCTAAGGCAGCACTCAACAAATCTGTGACTCCACTTCTTATTCCATACAGTGATTATAAAACTGCAATTAGATCTTATATCCGTGATCTGATGCAGAAGAAGTGGGACACCCAGGTGGGTATCAATAAATTGCATGAAATAAAACCTTACATTGGTTATACCCACTTGGGTTGTCAGTCCAGATTTGAAGAGGTCATACTACGACGATGTCGTATTGGTCATACAAGGTATACACATGCATACCTGTTGAAAGGTGAAGATCCTCCATTTTGCATCCCTTGTGATGAGAGAACCACGGTCAAGCATATCCTGCTTGACTGTGTTGAATTCTCCATCATAAGGGACAAATATTTCAATGTAAAAACACTTTCGGATCACAGTCAATACTCATTTAATTATTGGATTTTTAAGGGAAATCGATTTCCTTGTTGAATTATAATTGATGTGTCCTGTAGATAGTTGTATTTTAATGGTTGGTAGTATAGATTAGGAACATTGATCATTAGAGGCTGTACCCTCAACGGGGGTTGAAGTATTGTAAAATAATTGTCCTCCTGAAAGGGTACGTAAGTCCCAAAATTTTCAAAGTAAATTTATACTTTCCAGGACTTTTAAGTGTAGTATTTGTGTTATTGTAATTTTGGCTACAATTTCTTACAATCGCCAGCGGCAGAGGGGATGGTGTAAATCCAACTAGAGACCATGCAGGTAGCAAAGGTACTGTAAGTCCCCATGGTCCCTAGTGTGGTGATCTACCTTCAGTTGATGGCGATCTATAGCCTGTTTTTATACTGTATTGTCCATATAATGATATCAGTTTTACCTTTCCACACTAGTTTTAATGCTAATTGTGATATCCTAGTTGTTTTACTGTCCTTCGTTGACAGGTTTTATAATGGACACAATAGTCGTTTATATTGCTGAATGTTCTCGTCACGATATGGCTGAAATAGTGCCGATGTGACGTTAAATATTAACTCACTCATTCACTCACCCAATTTGTTTGCAAGATCAGATTTTTTAGTTAGTATGTTATTATCATTTTTGAGATGCTGAATTAAACTGGATTTGGAACCCTTGCCTTTAATTTTTTGGATCATGTTCCATACCCTTGACATAGGAGTACGGGAATTTATTTTGGAAACGTAATTTTTCCAAGTATGACGTTTAATGTGTTTAAACGTTCGTCGAGCTATAGCGTAACTGATTTGTACATTATTTAAGTTATGAACAGTGGGATGAAGACGAAATTATTTCTCTGCTTTCTTCCTGTTTTACCTAGCCTGTTTGCATTCATCATTAAACCATGGTTTACGGATGTGCGGATTTACAGAGCACTTAGGAATAGTTTCATCAGCTATATGTTTCAGTTTGTCCGAGAACATTTTAGTTGGATCAGGTACATCCATGAAAAGGTCTGGTTTAAGTTTCTTAAGGCAGGTGACCTGAAATAATGGCCAATTGGCCTTTGAAAACTTCATCTTGTTACAGGCGGATCATCGGAAGGGTTAATTGCTGTAAGTACTGTTGGAAAATGGTCACTACCACAAAGATCATTATGGACTGACCATTCAAACTCATTATAAACGTTTGAATCAGTGAGTGACAGGTCTAAGGAAGAATATGTTCCCTTTCCAGGATGTAAATATGTGTCAGAGCCATCGTTGAGTATCCATAAATTATTATCAGATATAAACTCTTCAAGAACTTTCCCTTTACTGTTGGTATCAGGATTTGACCATTGAGATCACCCATTATGATACAGGGTTTTGGTAATTGGTCATACAAATCTTGAGGATCATTCTGATGGAGAATGGGGCACCCGTGGCGAGCCACCTCCTCGAGGTGGGTGCTGGGTAATGCTAAGAGCTCACCGACACCCCCGTAGTGGACCCGGGGGGATATTTGGTCCACCAACCCGTTTGCCGTGGGTTGCGGCCCTGTGGCCCCAGGGGATCCTGGTGGTTGAGGGCAATGGGAGCAGGACCAGTGTTCCTATTGCTCAACACACCACTTCGGCCCTGACTTCACCTAGACGGGTGGTTGAATGGGCCCGGTTCAACCAATCGGCTGGTCATGCCAAGCCCTGTACATGGATTTTATGTCATTGCACAGAATTTGATTTGGAATTGTTTACATTTTAGTCTTGGCTCCCTTTGTTCATAGAATATTATTGGACTTGATTTTTGATTACATGAACTTTGCCTAGAGTCTCATGCCCAGAAGGCGGTGGCTCATGGGCCAATCTGGTGGAACTGTTAATATGTTTAATGTTTCTGCTGGAGTATATCATCCGAGTATCCTTGGTGCTGTAAGCTGGAGGCCCGCTTGCTTTAGCATTGTCCTTGTGATACTCCGTGGTGGGTGGGGAGCTCGGGTGACGAACCAATATACCAATAATCATGGATTACCAAACCCCTAACAAAAAAACAAAACGTCAACTGGAAAATGATGATCAACATCGACCCTCTATACAAATTGATCACTGGCCACGTTTTTTGATTATTGAGACCCTTGACAAGACTCCTTTAAAATTAAATCCCTTTGCAATTTCAAAAGGTATCTCTGGCATTGCAGGTGAGGTAAAAGATATCAAACGATTGCGATCAGGTTCACTGCTGATTGAATGTAGCAGAAAACAACAAGCTACCAACCTATTATCAACTGATATGTTTGTCGGAGTCCCGGTATTAGTTTCTGCCCACAGAACACTGAATACAAGCAAAGGCATAGTTCGAGACCGTGAGCGTCTTCTAGCAGACATGACTGAGCTCGATATAATGTCCGAGATGAAAGATCAAGGAGTATCTTTCGTCAAACGTTTCACAACACGGAGTGAGTGAGTGAGTGAGTTAACATTTAACGTCACATCGGCAGTATTGCAGATATATCGTGACGAGAGCATTCTTAAAAAAGGACTCTATGTATATGATAAAAACCTGTCGACGAAGGACAGTAAAACAACTAGAATATCACAGTAAGAAATAAAACTAGCGTGAAAAGTTAAAACTAATATTCCTATTCAGACAATACAATATAAAAACAGGCTATATAGATCACCAACAACTGAAGGTAGATCACCATACTAGGGGCCATGGGGACTTACAGTACTTCTGCTACCTGCATGGTCCCTAGCTGGATTTACATCATCCCCTCAGTTGATGGTGATTGTAAGCAAGATTAGCCACAAATTAAAATGACACATATTCTACGGCTAAGACAAAATGGAAGATCAAATTTGACTTCAAATGTTTTGGGACTTACGTATCCTCTCAGGAGGACAATAATTTTACAGTGCTTTAACCCCCCTCGAGGATACAGCCACTAACACTCTAAGTTACTAATTCAAACTTCCAAGCATAAAATATTCATCTATTTACAATTCATTTAGCAAATTTAATTCTTTTAAAAATGCAATAATTAAATGAGAGCTAACAGAATTAAAAAGATCCTTCAAAGTTCGTGAATTAAAATATTTATCCCTTGTGATGGAGTATTCAACACAGTCAAGCAGGACATGCTTGACTGTGATTCTTTCATCACAAGGGATACAAAACGGAGGATCTTCACCTTTTAATAAATACTCGTGAGTATACCTCGTATGGCCAATGCGACATCGTCGCATAATGACCTCCTCAAATCTGGACTGACAACCCAAGTAAGTATAACCGATATAAGGTTTTATTTCATGTAATTTATTTATACCCACTTGGGTGTCCCACTTCTTCTGCATCAGATCACGGATATAAGATCTTATTGCAGCTTTATAATCAGTGTAAGGAATAAGAAGTGGTGTCACAGATTTGCTGAGTGCTGCTTTAGCAGCAAGATCGGCCATTGTGTTACCAGAAATGCCAACGTGACTAGGTAACCAACAAAGTACAATGTCGCACTGGCCAGTAGCAAGATTATTGTACAATTCAATAATTTCTATCAAAAGTGGATGTTTACAAGAAAGATTTTTAATAGCCTGAAGGCAAGAGAGAGAGTCTGAATAGATTATATACTGTTTATGTTTAGGGTGTCTTTGAATATATTGAAGAGCAGTTAATATGGCGTTTGCTTCTGCAGTAAAAATAGAGCTGTTATCGGGAAGTCTAGAAGATATTGTTCTCGATCCAATGACAGTGGCACAAGCTACTGCTCCACCGTCCTTGGATCCATCTGTAAATAAGGGTTTGTAATTGCTATATTTATGTTTTAATTGATTATATTCTTGTTTATATTGTAATTCATTAGTTTCTGATTTTTTAAATCCAGTTAATGTTAGGTCAACCTGTGGCCTAACCAACTGCCAAGGAGGAGAAGAAAGGAGACGGGAGGGAGCTATGTTTTCCAACTCAATTCTGGCCGAAGAAAGAAAGGGTTTAATTCTGTGTCCTAGAGGTGGAACAAGAGAAGACCTCTTGTCATACAAATTTTCATAAAGCGGATTGAACACACAGTCATAGGCTGGGTTAGATTTATTAGAATATAGTTTAGTAATGTATTGTAAAGACAATTTTATACGGCGTTGTGAAAGAGATGATTCATCAGCCTCAACATAGAGACTGGCAAGAGGTGAGGTTCTAAAAGATCCAAGACAAAGTCTTAGACCTTGGTGATGGACAGAATCTAATAGTTTGAGGTTGCCTTTACAGGCTCCACCATACACAATGGAGCCATAATCAAGTTTAGATCGTACCAATGATCTGTATAAGTGAAGGAGGGTAACTTGATCCCCTCCCCACTTTGAATTTAAAACAACCTTTAACAAATCTAGTGCCTTCAGACATTTAGCTTTAAGGGATTTAATGTGTGGCAAGAAGGTTAAATGAGAATCGAAAATTAAACCCAGGAACTTGGCCTCCTTTACAACCTTGATGGGAGTGCCATTTAAAGATAGTTCAGGGTCCTTATGCGGCTTATATTTTCTACAAAAATGTATGCAATTAGTTTTGGATTTAGAAAATTTGAAGCCATTTTCGAGACACCATTTATTTATTTTGTTCAAACATAACTGCAGTTGTCTCTCAATAGTGTGCATATTTTTACCACGACAAGAAATATTAAAATCATCCACAAATAATGATCCATCAATTGAATCATTTAAAACCTTGGATAAACTGTTGATCTTAATACTAAACAAAGTGACAGACAAAATACTACCTTGAGGGACACCCTGATCCTGATTATAATGATCAGACAGGGTAGAACCTACTCGGACTTGAAATTGCCTGTCTTTTAAAAACTCTGATATAAAAAGAGGCAAACGACCTCTCAATCCAAATTCATGTAAATCCCTCAAAATACCATGCTTCCAGGTCGTATCATAAGCTTTCTCAAGATCAAAGAAAATTGATACAGCATGTTGTTTATTTACGATTGCATTTTTCACGAAGGATTCTAAGCGTACCAAATGATCAATGGTACTGCGATTTTTCCTGAAACCACACTGAATATTTGTAATGAGATTATTGGTTTCAAGATACCAAACTAATCTATTATTCACCATACGTTCCATGGTTTTACAGACACAGCTAGTGAGAGATATCGGTCTGTAATTCGACGGATCTGTATGATCCCTGCCAGGTTTTGGTATTGGTACTACAATGGCATTACGCCACGAAGGAGGAAATGCTCCAGACGTCCATATTTTGTCAAATATATCTAAAAGTGTGACCAGATATGGTTCAGGCTAATGTTTCAGTAGCTGATAATGAATATTGTCATCACCTGCTGCAGTGTCATGAGCTTGGTCAAGAGCTGTATATAACTCATGTAATGAGAAAACTTCATTATAATCTTCACCATTATTTGATTCGAAATTAAGTTTTTTCTTTTCCTGTTGTTTCTGATATCTCTGAAACTCAGGGACATAATTTGCCGATGAAGAATTTTTGGCAAGTGTTTCGCCAATTTTATTTGCAATATGAGACTTGTCAGTAATTAAATTATCACCATCTTTGAGATGGTGAACTGAAGATTTAGAACCTTTACCTTTAATTCTTTGAACCATGTTCCATACCTTGGACATTGGCGTGCGCGAATTAATCCTGGAAACGTAGTTCCCCCAAGATTGCCGTTTGTTGTGTTTGAAGGTACGACGGGCTTTCGCATTGAGGATTTTAAACTTATTCAAGTTGTGGACAGTTGGATGATAGCGGAAATAATTTTCCGCCTTTTCCCTCGCTTTTCTGGCTTGCCTACAATCGGAATTGAACCATGGTTTCCGTACATGTGGAGCAGTAGAAGACCTAGGTATACACTCATCAGCTATTTCATTTAAAGTGTCAGAAAAAAGCCGAATAGGATCAGTTACTTCACTGAAACACTGCGGCCGTAGTTTAGATGTGCACAACGTTTTAAATAACGACCAGTCTGCCTTGGAAAAATTCCATCTTGTATAAGATGGAGAATCAGATGGATTAGTTGCTGTTAAGATATTTGGAAAGTGGTCACTTCCACAGAGGTCATTGTGGACTGACCACTCAAATTCATTTAGTAGAGAAGGGTCTGCAAGAGACAGATCCAGAGAAGAGTAGGTGCCAGTTGCAGGGTGCAGATAAGTGCTTGAATCATCATTGTATATACACAAGTCATTATTGGCTATGAAATCTTCCAGTATTTTACCTTTAGAGTTTGTGTTTGTACCACCCCAAATCGGGTTATGTCCATTGAGATCACCCATTAAAATACAAAGTTTAGGAAGTTGGTCATAGAGAGCTTGAAGATCAGACTGCTGGAGTGCTGAAGAAGGTGAAATATATAAAGAGCATAGTGTAAAGGTAACGTGAAGAGTTAGTCTCACTGCAACAGCTTGGAGACTAGTTGTGAGTGTTACAGGACTATGGATAACATCCTGTTTTACAAGAATTGAAGACCCTCCAGTGGCCCTATCACCTGGAGGTGAAAAACAATTATATGAAGTGAACTGACGTAGATCAAAGGCGTCTGTCTCCTTCAGATAGGTTTCCTGGAGACAGAAAGCGGATGGTGCAAAATCCTGGACAAGTAGCTGTAACTCGTTGAAATTGGTCCTTAGGCCTCTACAGTTCCACTGTACAATATTTTTGCAATGGATTATCGTTTGGGCGGGTTGATTGGGGATCTACCCCGTACTTTTTTTGAGGGCGACAAGCTGTGTGCCCTTGATTGGACGTTTTCGGACACGTCCATGTCCTCAAGTGATCCGTATTTATTATAAAGCTTAATTCTGTTTTCAGACCCTTTTGGGGCTCTGCCACTTTGCTTTTTTGAAGAATCAGGCATAGGTTTAGTTTTTCCTTTAGGAATTTGTTGGACATTTGACAAAGATTGAGACCTTGCAGGTGGCTGTGATGATGAATCCGAAGCTGGCCCTGATTGACTTTGCGACATGCGAGGAAGTAGCTCAGCGGTCTGAGTAGAAATAGTGGGTGAAAAAACCTCTGGGGAATCAGTGTGCATCCAAGTCAAGTTTGTTTGAGCAGCTGAAGAAGACGTAGAAGCCTTAGAGGATGGTTCAGATGATGGTTTTGTTTTAGAAGCATATGTTTCTTGTGGATCGCATCTTTGAACAAGTTGTTTCGCTTCGGCAAAGCTGATATTTTGAGTAAATTTTAGTTTGTTTATTTCCATCTGGTACTTCTAAATCGGACACTCTTTTGAGAAAGACGAATGGTCTCCTGAACAATTGGTGCATTTCTTGTAATTACTGTCACAATCTTCTGTTGTGTGGGTCTTCTCACCGCAGTGAGCACACACAACAGACAATGTGCAGGAATTTACACCGTGACCATGCTTTTGACACTTGAAACATCTTAATGGATTAGGAATAAACGTTTCCACTTTGATGTGACAGTAGCCGGCCTTTATTGATTTTGGAGCCGTTGGAGTGGAAAATGAAAATAAATAGGTGTTGGTTTGTTGGATCTGGTTGTTTCTTCGGATTGTGAAACGTTTCACAAATAACACACCTTGGTCCTTCATCTCTGCAGCGATGTCAATTTCCAGCATATCCGCAAATAGTCTATCACGGTCTCTCACAATACCCTTACTAGTGTTAAGAGTACGGTGAGGAGAGACTGACACTGGAATGCCTACAAATGATTTTGTTGAAAGGAGATTGGTTGCCTGTTGCCTCCCATTACACTCAACAAGCAAAGAACCTGTTCGTAAACGTCTAACGTTTCTAACATCACCTGCAATGCCCTGTATGCCTTTTGATACCGCAAAAGGGTTCAGCTTCAATGGAGTGTTGTCAGTGGTCTCAATTACAATAAACCGTGGCCAGTAGTCAATGGATGTGGACAGTCCCTGGTCTTCAACATCAGGATCAGTAGTATCAAGAGGACGCTTTGTTTTTTTTAGGGGAGTTTCGTAAGCCATGGTAAGTTTATATTGTTTCATCATCCGAGCTCCCCACCCGCCACGGAGTATCACAAGGACAATGCTAAAAGCAGGCGGGTTTCCTGCCTGCAGCACCAAGGATACCCGGATGGTATACTCAAGCAGAATAACACAAAAGTATTTATTCCACTTGATTGGCCCATGAGCCACTGCCTTCTGGACATAGGACTCTAGGCAAGTTACGAAATTTGAATTGTACAATCGAAATACAAATGAATCATCATGAAGCCAAGACAAAAAGTTACATATTTTCTCAAATTTGTGAACAACATTTACATGTACAGGGCTTAGCATGACCAGCCGATTGGTTGAACCGGGCCCATTCAACCACCCGTCTAGGTGAAGTCAGGGCCAAAGTGGTGTGTTGAGCAATAGGAGCAATAGTCCTGCTCCCATGCTCTCAACCACCAGGATCCCTTCCTCCACCGACACAGGGCCGCAACCCACGGCAAACGGGTTGGTGGACCAAATATCCCCCCGGGTCCACTACGGGGGTGTCGGTGAGCTCTTGGCGTTACCCAGCACCCACCACGAGGAGGTGGCTCGCCACGGGTGCCACACAACACGGAGAAATAATGAGACTGTCCAAACCAACACATATCTGTTTTCATTTTCAGCTCCAACACCTCCAAAGTCAATCAAAGCAGGTTACTGCAAACTCAATGTTGACTTATATATTCCAAATCCTCTGCGCTGCTTTAAGTGTCAAAAGTACGGACATGGTCTGAATACTTGCACATTGTCTGTTACATGTGCCCACTGTACTGAGAATACACATGTAACCGAAGATTGTGACAGTATTCACAAAAAATGTGCAAACTGTTCAGGAAACCATTCATCCTTCTCGAACAAATGCCCCATTTGGAAAAGGCAAATGGAAATTAACAAAATCAAATTTTCCAGGAACGTCAGTTTTGCTGAAGCAAGAAAGATTGTACAATCTGCTGAGCACACTGAAACTTATGCCTCTGTCACTAAAACATCTGAAACCTTATCAACATGTCCAAGGTGTGGAACATGGTCCAGAAAATCAAAGGTAAAGGTACTAAATCTACTGTCCATCATCTTAAACATGGAGATCAATTGCTTACTGATAAATCAGATATTGCTAATAAACTAGGTGAAACCCTTGCTAAACACTCTTCCTCTTCAAATTATGTACCAAAATTCCAGCAATATCAAAAACAACAAGAAAAGAAAACTATTAATTTCAACTCCGATAATGGGGAAGATTATAATGAAATGTTTTCTATTGATGAACTCCATACTGCTCTTGATCAAGCCCATGACACTGCTACTGGAGCTGATAACATACATTATCAACTCCTGAAGCACTTACCAGAATCCTGTTTAGAGACGCTGTTATCAATATTTGATGATATTTGGACTTCAGGTAAATTTCCTTCTTCATGGCGTGACGCTATAGTAGTACCAATACCTAAACCTGGACGTGATCATACGGATCCATCTAATTATCGTCCGATTTCGTTAACTAGCTGTGTTTGCAAGACCATGGAACGTATGATAAATAATCGACTTGCTTGGTACTTGGAAACAAATAACCTTATAACTGATATACAGTGTGGTTTCCGCAAAAACAGAAGTACTGTCGATCACTTAGTGCGTTTAGAATCATTTGTTAAAAACGCACTAATTAATAAACAACATGCTGTGTCTATCTTTTTTGATCTCGAAAAAGCATATGACACAACCTGGAAATATGGTATTTTAAGAGACTTACATGACTTCGGGTTGCGAGGTCGTTTACCTCAATTTATAGCCAACTTTTTAAATGACAGACAGTTTCAAGTTCGAGTGGGTTCTACCCTGTCTGATCATTACAATCAGGATCAGGGTGTTCCACAAGGCAGTATTTTGTCTGTCACACTTTTTAGCATCAAGATAAATAGTTTATCAAAAGTGTTAAACGATTCAATTGATGGATCGTTATTTGTGGATGATTTTAATATTTCTTGTCGTGGGAAAAATATGCATACCATTGAACGGCAGCTGCAGCTTTGTTTGAACAAGGTAAATAAATGGTGTCTTCAAAACGGCTTAAAATTTTCTAAATCCAAAACAAATTGTATACATTTTTGCAGAAAATATAAACCACATAAGGACCCTGAACTATCTCTAGATGGCACTCCCATCAAAGTTGTAAAGGAGGCCAGTTCTTGGGCCTAATCTTTGACTCCCACTTAACATTTCTACCTCATACAGTATGGTTCAAAATTATTGAGAATAGCTAAATCATTTCATATTATTAAACTAGAACAAATCAGATAAAATTGAATGTATTGTGAAAGTGAACTGACCTTTTCATGTTGTGTAGGTAACAATTTAATATTTTATCAAGTCTCCTTGAGCTTCACGGCACAGTCTTAGACGGGTAGGCATACTTCCTATCAGAGAGGTTAGTGTCTCGTGAGTTATGCTGTCCCAGTATCGGAACACTTCTCTCTTCATGTCTTCAATTTTTGTCAACCCCTTTTGATTCACACATTCCTTCATCATCCCCCAAATGTTCTCAATGGGATTTAAGTCAGGACTATATGCAGGAAATGGTAATGCAGTCACATTTTTCTCCTGAAACCACTGCTTGGCATGTTTTGCGGTGTGTTTAGGATCATTATCTTGCTGCAAAATCCAGTCATTTCCATAAAACACATGTGCACTTGGAAGGAGAAAATTATCTAATATGTTAGTGTGGCGTTGACTTGTCAGATTTCCCTCAAACACACACAGCGGGGTCGTTCCTAATAAGGATATCCCTCCCCATACATGAAACTTTGGGCTGTATTTAGGTCGTTGATACAACGGTGCTGACGCAGACTTTGTCCATATTTTCACATTATTGGGATAAACCCATATTGAGCTTTCATCAGTAAAAATCACATTTTCCCAGTCAAAGTTTTCATGTGCCAAACACCACTCAACACGCCTGTCTTTATGTTCTTGTTTCATGAGAGGAGGAGGAATTCCAGTCTTTTTCTCCCATCCAAGATCAATCAAATTTCTTCTAACTGTAGATTTTGATACAACTGTTGATCCCCTTTCTATCATTTCATACCTGATGTTGGAGATGCTTGCCCTTTGCTTTTTAGACGCTAAAATTCCCAGCCGGAGGCGATCTGAGAAGTCCAATTTTCTGGGTCTCCCTGCTCCTTTCTGGTGCCCAAAATCCTTTCCCTCTTTAAAATTCTTCCTAATCCTATACACAGTAGAAAGAGGAGTTCCTGTTCTCTCTGCCAATGTATTTACATCATCAATTCCTTGATTACACAACTCAAAAATCAACCTTTTTTTATCTTCAGCAGACATTGATGACAGTGCTGAGGAAAATGACGTCTGCTACAAATTCAGGGGAGGTAACTCTAATTGTACTATACTCAGTAGGCCAAGATGAGTTATCTCCCTTAAACCATTACTTAGTGTTAAGTATCAGTGAATCAGTTGAGGTGTTAGGATAGCTCAAAGTAAGAAGAAAAATTCTCAATAATTATGAACCAGACTATATTAAATCTCTTAGAAATAAATGCCTGAAGGCTCTTGACTTGTTGAAAGTTGTTTCCAACTCAAAGTGGGGAGGGGATCAAGCAACCCTCTTACATTTATATCGATCACTGGTCCGTTCGAAACTCGATTGTGGCTCCATCGTATTTGGTGGAGCCTGCAAAAGCAACCTTAAACTTCTTGATTCTGTCCACCATCAAGGTCTAAGACTTTGTCTTGGGTCTTTCAGAACTTCACCTATTGATAGTCTTTACGTTGAGGCCGATGAACCATCTCTTACTCAGCGTCGTATAAAACTGTCTTTACAATACATTACTAAATTATATTCTAACGAATCTAACCCTGCCTATAACTGTGTGTTCAATCCGCTTTATGAGGATTTGTATAACAAAAAGTCTTCTCTTGTTCCACCTCTTGGGCACAGAATTAAACAATTTATTTCATCTGCCGGCATTGAGCTGGAAAGTATATCTCCTTCCCGTCTTCTTTCTTCTCCTCCTTGGCAATTGGTTAGGCCACAAGTTGACCAAACCTTAACATCATTTAAAAAGTCAGAAACAAATGACTTACAATATAAACAAGAATATCATCAAATAAAACATCAATATAGCAAGTACAAACCCTTATTTACAGATGGATCCAAGGACGGTGGCGCAGTGGCTTGTGCCACTGTCATTGGATCCAGAACAATATCTTCTAGATTACCAGATAATAGTTCTATTTTTACAGCAGAAGCTAACGCCATATTAACAGCTCTTAAATATATTCAAAGACACCCGAAACGTAAACAGTATATAATCTATTCAGACTCTCTTTCTTGTCTTCAGGCTATTAAAAATCTTTCTTGTAAACATCCACTTTTAATTGAAATTATTGAACTGTATAATAATCTTGCTACTGGCCAATACGACATCGTCTTCTGTTGGTTACCCAGCCATGTAGGCATTTCTGGTAACGCAATGGCCGATCTTGCTGCCAAGGCAGCACTCAACAAATCTGTGACACCACTTCTTATTCCCTACACTGATTATAAAGCTACCATTAGATCTTATATCCGTGATCTGATGCAGAAGAAGTGGGACACCCAAGTTGGTATAAATAAATTACATGAGATAAAACCTTATATTGGTTATACCCACTTGGGTTGTCAGTCCAGATTTGAAGAGGTCATACTACGACGATGTCGTATTGGCCACACTAGATATACTCATGCATACCTGTTAAAAGGTGAGGATCCTCCGTTTTGTATCCCTTGTGATGAGAGAGTCACGGTCAAGCATATTCTGCTTGACTGTGTCGAATTCTCCATCACAAGGGATATGTATTTTACAGTTAAAACGATGAAGGATCTTTTTACCAGCGTTAGTTTTCATTTAATTATTGTTTTTTTAAAAGAAATTGATTTTTTGATTGAATTGTGAGCAATATGTTTCTGTAAAAAGATATATTTTAATAATTGGTAGTTTGGATTCGTAACTAGAATTGTTAGTGGCTGTACCCTCAAAGGGGGTTGAAGTATTGTAAAAATATTGTCCTCCTGAGAGGGTACGTAAGTCCAAAAACATTCATAGTAAATTTAATTCTACCAGGCTTTTAATCGTAGTATTCCTGTTGTTTTAATTTTGGCTAGCATATTGTACACTCGCCAGCGGCTGGAAGGATGGTGTAAATCCAACTAGGGTCCATGCAGGTAGCAAAGGTACTGTAAGTCCCCATGGTCCCTAGTATGGTGACCTACCTTCTGTTGCTGGCGATCTATAGCCTGTTTTTATATTGTATTGTCTGAATATTGATATTATTTTTAACTTTCCAAGCTAGTTTTAATTCAAATTGTGATACTGTAGTTGTTTTACTGTCCTTTGTCGACAGGTTTTATAACACACACATATTCGTTTTCAGTGGTCTGTTCCCGTCACGATATGGCTGAAATATTGCCGATGTGACGTTAAATATTAACTCACTCACTCACTCACTGATGGAGAATGGAAGAAGGGGAGATATACAAGGAACAAAGAGTAAGGGTTATATGTAAAGTAAGACGAGCAGCAACAGCCTGAAGATTGGTTTTGAGAGGAACAGGGCTATGAATTATACCATGTCTCACCAATATGGAAGATCCACCAGTGGCTTTGTCACCAGAGGGTGAAAAAAGACTGATAAGAATGGTATTTACGCAATTCGAACTTATCATATTGTTTCAAGTACGTTTCTTGAAAACTAAATGCTGATGGTTTAAAATCCTGTGCTAGTAACTGTACTTCATTAAAATTGGTCCTAAGTCCTCTGCAATTCCACTGGATTAAGGAGTTATTGTTCATTTTACAGCAGAGGTGGTAGTACTGGGGACCGACTTTTCCCCTTCCGAGGCGAACTGCTTCTATTTCGCGCACGGAGATGAGGAGAGACGTCCATGTCTTCTAAAAGTTGAAACTTGTTATAGATTTGAACAGGATCACGTGGTCCCTTTTGTACTCGATCAGTTTTTTTGTCTGTAATCCACTTTTTGACAAGGATTTTTCACAACAGGAGATATTGTTTGTGATTCAGTCTGGGAAGCTGATGTTGCATGGTGTTTATCAACAGTAGAATCTCATGCAATTGAAGTGTGTTTGTCAGCTTCAACACAGGTGAGATCTGTCTGACATGCAACTGACAGAACATACTTAGTATTGGGGCGAGCAACAACTGTAGAATATGGTACACCTGATGACTGAGGGGAGGCCACATTAACTAAACGTTTTGCCTCATGATATGTGACATTCTTTTGGATTTGGATTTTGACAATTTCATATTCACGTTTCCAGACATGGCATGACTTTGACGAAGACATATGATCTCCAAGACAATTGACACATTTTGGAGAAGACAAACAATCAGAACCTTCGGGATCATCTTTTCCATATCTATAGCATGTTGCACGATGTCTGCAGGATTGGGCACCGTGACCAAACTTTTGACACTTGTAACAACGAAGTGGGTTTTGGAATATACTGTTCCACTTCGATGTTACAATATCCAGCTTTTATGTACTTTGGGTGTTGGGGTTGAGAAAAAGAAATTAAGTATGTGTTGGTATTCAAAGTTTCTCCATTTTTCTTAAACATGAATCTTTTAACATGAGTGACTTCTTGGTGTTGCAGTTCAGTAACTATTTTCTTTTCACTCATGTGGGCAAGCCAGCGGTCTCTGTCCCTCAAGATGCCTTTGCTACTGTTCAGAGACTTGTGAGGAGAAACTGAAACTTCAGTATTTGCAAGCTGTTTTGTGGCTATGAGGGCAGCTGATTGTTTTGATGTTTTACACTCTATGAGGAGAAACCCTGATCTAATTTTTCTGACAACTTGGACATCACCAACAAGTCCATAAATTGCTTTTGATGTGGCAAACGGATTTAGCTTGAGTGGTTCACCATCAGTCGAAGATACAACCAAGAATCTACTCCATGTATCTGGATATCTGTTTGTGATATTTTCCTCATCAGAGGACAAACACTCATCTAGTGCTCTTTTATGTTTTTGGGTTGAGCCATGGTTAATAATAGAAAGTTCACCATCCCAGCTCCCCACCCTCCACCGAGTATCACATGGACAACGCTATACACCAGTGGGTCTTCCACTGGTAGCACCAAGGATACTGAAATGGTATACTCCAGCAGAAGATTAATAGAAAATTAATCGATCTACCAGATTGGCCCATGAGTGAGTGAGTGAGTTAATATTTATCGTCACATCGGCAATATCTCAGTCATATCGTGACGAGAACGAGTAATACTGAAATGAAATATATATATCTATTATAAAACCTGTCAACAAGAGACAGTAAAACAACTAGAATATCACAGATGAGAATATAAAACTAGTAACTATACCTAAAACAATTGATCTATAGAGGACAATACAAGATAAAAATGGGCTATAGATTGCAAACAACTGAAGGTAGATCACCATACTAGGGACCATGGGGACTTACAGTACCTTTGCTACCTGCATGGACCCTAACTGGATTTACATCATCCCCTCAGCTGGCAGCAATTTGGGAAACCTAGCCATGCAAATAAAAAGACACTTATGCTACGATTAAAAACATGAAAGTTTGAATTTACTTTGAATGTTTGTGGACTTACGTACCCTCTCAGGGGGACAATAGTTTTACAGTACTTCAACCCCCTTTGAGGATACAGCCACTAACAAGCACAGTTCTGAATTTAAACTTCAAATAATAAAATATTTATCTATTTACAATTCAGACAATAAATCTAATTCTTTTAAAAATGCAATGATTAGATGAGAGCTTGTGTTATTAAAAAGATCCTTCAGAGTTCGTGAATTAAAATACTGATCCCTTGTGATGGAATACTCGACACAGTCAAGCAGGATATGCTTGACTGTGATTCTTCCATCACAAGGGATACAAAACGGAGGATCCTCACCTTTAAGCAAATATTTATGTGTATATCTTGTGTGGCCAATACGACATCGTCGCATGATGACCTCCTCAAATCTGGACTGACAAGCCAAGTAGGTGTAACCAATATACGGTTTTATTTCATGTAATGTATTGATACCTACTTGAGTGTCCCACTTCTTCTGCATCAGATCACGGATATACGTTCTAATGCAAGCTTTGTAATCTGAATATGGAAGAAAAAGTGGTGATCACATTTAAAGAAATACCTACGCGACTGGGTAACCAACAAAAGACGATGTCGTATTGGCCAGTAGCAATAGTATTATACAATTCAATAATTTCAATTAAAAGCGGATGTTTACAAGAAATGTTTTTAATAGCCTGAAGACAAGAAAGAGAGTCGGAATATATTATATACTGTTTACGTTTAGGGTGTCTTTGAATATATTTAAGAGCTGTTAATATGGCGTTAGCTTCTGCTGTAAAAATAGAACTATTATCTGGTAATCTAGAAGATATTGTTCTGTATCCAATGACAGTAGCACAAGCAACTGCACCACCGTCCTTGGACCCATCTGTAAATAAGGATTTGTAATTGTTATATGTATGTTTCAGTTGATTATATTCTTGTTTATACTGTAATTCATTAGTTTCTGATTTATTAAATGTAGTTAATGTTAGGTCAACCTGTGGCCTAACCAACTGCCATGGGGGAGAGGAAAGAAGACGGAAAGGAACTATATTGTTCAGCTCAATACCAGCAGCAGCAATAAACAGCTTTATTCTGAGCCCAAGAGGTGGAACAAGAGAAGACGGTTTGCTATACACATCCTCATAAAGGGATTGAAGACACAATTATATGCAGGGTTAGACTCGTTAGAGTATAGTTTTATGATGCATTGTAACGATAATTTGATACGGCGTTGGGCAAGAGATGGTTCAACGGCCTCAACGTAAAGACTGTCAATAGGTGAAGTTCTGAAGGACCCAAGACAAAGTCTTAGACCTTGGTGATGGACAGGATCAAGAAGTTTAAGATTGCTTTTGCAGGCTCCACCATAGACGATGGAGCCATAATCAAGTTTCGAACGAACGAGTGATCGATATAAATGGAGTAGGGTAGCTTGATCCCCTCCCCATTTTGAATTTGAAACCACTTTCAACAAGTCAAGAGCTTTCAGGCATTTACGTTTAAGTGATTTAATATGTGGTAAAAACGTTAAGTGTGAATCAAAGATTAGACCCAAGAAATTGGCTTCCTTCACAACTTTAATGGGCGTCCCATCTAGAGACAGTTCAGGGTCTTTATGTGGTTTGTATTTTCGACAAAAATGTATGCAGTTAGTTTTCGATTTAAAAAATTTAAAGCCGTTTTCAAGACACCATTTATTAATCCTGTTTAAACACAACTGCAATTGCCGTTCAATGGTATACATATTTTTACCACGACAAGAAATATTAAAATCATCCACAAATAACGATCCATCAATTGAATCGTTTAAAACTTTAGATAAACTGTTGATCTTGATGCTAAAAAGTGTGACAGACAAAATACTGCCTTGTGGAACACCCTGATCCTGATTGTAATGATCAGACAGGGTAGAGCCCACGCGGACCTGGAATTGTCTGTTATTTAAAAACTTGGCAATAAATTCAGGCAAACGACCTCGCAACCCGAAGTCATGTAAATCTCTTAAAATGCCATATTTCCAAGTAGTGTCATATGCTTTGTCAAGATCAAAAAAGATAGACACAGCGTGTTGTTTGTTAATCAGTGCGTTTTTTACAAATGATTCTGAACGCACTAAGTGATCGACAGTACTTCTGTTTTTGCCTAAACCACATTGTATATCTGTGATAAGGTTATTAGTTTCCAAGTACCAAACAAGTCGATTCTTTATCATGCGTTCCATGGTCTTGCAAACACAGCTAGTTAATGAAATCGGACGATAATTGGACGGATCCGTATGATCACGTCCAGGTTTAGGTATTGGTACTACTATGGCGTCACGCCATGGAGGAAAGTTACCCGATGTCCAAATATCATCAAAAATATTTAGGAGAGTTTCTAGGCAGGATTCTGGTAAGTGCTTCAGGAGTTGATAATGTATGTTATCAGCTCCTGTAGCAGTGTCATGGGCTTGATCAAGAGCAGTATGGAGTTCATGAATAGAAAACGTTTCATTATAATCTTCCCCATTATCAGAATTGAAATTAATAGTTTTCTTTTCTTGTTCTTTTTGATACTGCTGGAATTTAGGTAAATAATTAGAAGAGGAAGAGTGTTTAGCGAGTGTTTCGCCCAATTTATTTGCGATATCTGATTTATCAGTAAGTAATTGATCTCCATCTTTAAGATGATGGACAGTAGATTTAGTACCTTTACCTTTGATTTTCTGGACCATGTTCCATACCTTGGACATGGGTGTCCGAGAATTTATTTTAGATACATAATTTTGCCAAGATTGGCGTTTGTTCTGTTTAAAAGTACGCCGCGCTTTAGCATTTAAAATTTTAAATTTATTTAAATTATGCACCATAGGATGGCGACGGAAATAATGTTCTGCTTTTTTCCTTGCCTTCCTAGCTTGTTTGCAGTCATCGTTGAACCATGGTTTTCTTATGTGTGGAACTACAGAGGAATTTGGTATACACTCATCAGCTATGGAATTCAGTTCATCCGAAAAGCATTTAATAGCATCGGGAACGTCAATAAAACGTTCAGGTTTAAGTTTTTCAGCACACAGTGTTTCATATAAAGCCCAGTTAACCTTTTTAAAATTTCGTCTTGATGATGGAGGAACATCGGATGGAGTTACAGCTTTCAACATAGTAGGAAAATGGTCACTTCCACAGAGGTCATCGTGGACTGACCATTCGAATTCATTTAGTAGTTCGAAAGTTGTCAGAGACCAGTCAAGAGCAGAATAGGTCCCTGTACCAGGGTGTAAATATGTGATGGAACCATCATTATAAATACATAAATCATTGTCAGAACAAAAGTCCTCCAACAATTTACCTTTAGTGTTTGTAGTTACACTACCCCAGAGTGGTTTGTGCCCATTTAAATCTCCCATTATAATACAGGACATCGGGAGCTGATCATATAGAGCTTGAAGATCAGTTTTAGTGAACGTCGAAGACGGTGAAATATAAAGAGAGGATAGCGTAAACGCTACATGTAACGTAATTCTCACTGCAACAGCCTGCATATTAGTATTAAGTGAAACAGGGCTTTGAATAACGTTTTGTTTGACTAGAATGGATGATCCGCCAGTGGCCCGATCACCCAGAGGTGCAAAACAATGATATGTATTAAACTGACGAAAATTAAATGTATCTGTTTGTTTTAAATATGTCTCTTGGAGACATATCGCTGAAGGTGTAAAATCTTGGACTAATAGCTGTAATTCATGTAAATTAGTCCTCAATCCTCTGCAGTTCCACTGTACAATATTATTGGAATAAACTATCTTTTGGGGGGATTTATTGGGGATCTACCCCGCACTCTTTTGAAGGGCGACAAGCTATGTGCCCTAGAATGGACATTTTCAGAAACATCCATTTCTTCAAGAGACCCATATTTATTGTACAATTGAATTTTATTTTGTGATCCTTTAGGAGCTCTGCCACTTTGTTGTTTTTAAGCATCAGGCTTTGGCTTCGGTTTACTTTTCACCGTTTGTTGACTCTCAGCTGTAGATTGAGACTTTGAGTATGACTGAGATGCTGATTTGTGATCAGAAGAAGTCTTTGAGGTATTAGGAATTGATTCCTCAGTCTGTGATGATATAGCAGTGCACAAATGCTGTGGAGAGTCGCAATAGACCCAAGTCAAGGTAGTTTGACAGCCTGTGGTTGACGTTGTTTTAGAACTAGACCCCAATGATGTTTCTGCTACTGTACCATAACTTTCTGAAAGTTCAGATCTCTTTACCAGTTTTTTGGCTTCAGAAAAGGAGATATTTTGTGTAAATTTTATTTTATTGATCTCCATTTGCTCTTTCCAAATAGGACACTGTTTAGAAAAGGACGAATGGTCGCCTGAGCAATTGGTGCATTTTTCATAATCACTGTCACAATCTTCTGTTGTGTGTGTCTTCTCACCACAGTGAGCACACACAACAGACAATGTGCAAGTATTCACACCGTGTCCATATTTCTGGCATTTAAAACACCTGTGCGGGTTGGGGATGTACGTATCAACTGGAATGTTACAGTAGCCTGCCTTCACTGATTTGGGTGCATTTGGAGATGAAAAAGTAAACAGGTACGTATTCGTTTTGATGGTTTTGTTGTTTCTCCGCGTTGAAAAGCGCTTGACATAGAGCACACCTTGATCCTTCATTTCAGATCCTATATCAAGTTCCGACATATCATCCAACAATCGATCACGATCTCTCACAATACCTTTACTTGTATTCAAGGTCTTGTGAGCAGAGACCGTGACCGGAATGCCCACGAAAGATTTTATGTTCATGAGGTTCGTTGCTTGTTGTTTTTTCCCGCATTCAACTAGCAGGGCACCCGAACGCAAGCGTCTAATGTTTTTCACCTCCCCAGCAATACCTTGAACACCCTTGGGCACAGCAAAGGGGTTCAGCTTTAATGGTGTCTTGTCAGGTGTCTCAAACACAATGAAACGTGGCCAATATTCAATCGATGCAGATGGTCTCTGGTCAGGATCAACAGGGTCGATATCAAGTGGACGTTTTGTTTTTTAAGTGGTATTTCGTAAGCCATGGTTAGTGTAATATGGTTCATCATCCGAGCTCCCCACCCACCACGGAGTATCACAAGGACAATGCTAAAGCAAGCGGGCCTCCAGCTTGCAGCACCAAGGATACCCGGATGATATACTCCAGTAGAAGAATTACAAAGAATTAATCCACCAGATTGGCCCATGAGCCACCGCCTTCTGGGCATAAGACTCTAGGCAAAATTCAGAACTTCAAATACATTCCAAAACCAGAAAAGTCGATGAATAATTCAGTCAAGACCGAAATTAAAAGTCCAAATAAAATTTGTGCAATGACATATATATAATCCATGCATAGGGCTTGGCATGACCAGCCGATTGGTTGAATCGGGCCAATTCAACCACCCGTCTAGGTGAAGTAAGGGCCAAACTGGTGTGTTAGGCAAATGGAAAGTAGTTAAAAGCCCAAATGCCCTCAACCACCAGGTTCCCGTCCTCCACCGACACGGGACGCAACCCACGGCCAACAGGTTGCCCAATTTAGTCGCCTCTTACGACAAGCAATGGGGTGCTGTGGACACATTCTATCCCAGGTCCACACGGGAGAAGAGCAAATAGCATTACCCAGCACCCACCACGAGGAGGTGGCTCTTCATGGGTGCCATTGGCCCATGAGCCACCGCCTTCTAGGCAAAAGACTCTAGGCAAAATTAATAACATCACTTTTCAAATTTACAAGTGGTATATGAGTGAAAAGCCAAGACCAAAATTGAAACAATATAAAATCAAATTTGTACAATTACATAATCCAAGCACAGGGCTTGGCATGACCAGCCGATTGGTCGAACCGGGCCCATTCGACCACCCGTCTAGGCGAAGTCAGGGCCAAAGTGGTGTATTGAGCAACAGGAACACGATTGCAGGCTCCTATTGCCCTCAACCACCAGGATCCCGTCCTCCGCAGACACGGGCCGAAACCCACGGCAAACGGGTTGGTGGACCAAATATTCCCCCGGGTCCACTACGAGGGTGTCGGCGAGCTCTTGGCATTACCCAGCACCCACCACGAGGAGGTGGCTCGCCACGGGTGCCAAATATAGCATAAAACAACAAGCTACCAACCTGTTGTTAAATGATATGTTTGTCGGAGTCCCGGTACTAGTTTCTGCTCACGGAACACTGAATACAGGCAAAGGTATAGTTAGAGACCGTGAGCATCTTCTAGCAGAGATGACTGAGCTCGATATAGTATCCGAGATGAAAGATCAAGGAGTATCTTTCGTCAAACGTTCGCAACACGGAAAAATAATGAGACTGTCCAAACCAATAGATATCTGTTTTCATTTTCAGTTCCAACTCCTCCAAAGTCAATCAATGCAGGTTACTGCAATCTGAATGTCGACTTATACATTCCAAATCCTCTCCTCTGCGTTAATACTTGTACACTGTCTGTTACATGTGCTCACTGTGCTAAGAATACACATGCAACTGAAGATTGTGACAGTACTCACTAAAAATGTGCAAACTTTTCAGGAAATCATTCATCCTTTTTTAAAGAATGTCCCATTTGGAAAAGGCAAATGGAAATTAACAAAATCAAATTTTCCAGGGATGTACTGAAGCAAGAAAGATTATACAATCTACTGAGCACACTGAAACGTACGCCTCTGTCATACGCCAGTACTAACTTCGTCAAGCGCATGTCAGACTGACCTGACATGGATGATTCAGATCCTATTCACGTGTTTTCCGACGTTTTAACTGACATTCCTGATGAGTGAATACCGAGGTCCTCAACAGCTGCACATGGACGTAAGCCATGGTATAATGCAGACTGCAAAAATGCTAGAAAAGCTAGGGAAAAGGCAAAGAAATATTTCCGTCATCACCCAACTGTCCACAATTTAAATAAATCTAAAATATTAAATACGAAGGCACGTCGTACCTTCAAGCAAAACAAACGGCAATCTTGGAGAAACTATATTTACAAAATAAACTCACGCACGCCTATGTCTAGGGTGTGGAACATGATTCAGAGAATAAAAGGCAAAGGTTCAAAATCGGCTGCTCACCATCTTAAAGATGGTGATAATTTCATAACTGACACATCTAAAATTGCAAATAAAATTGGCGAAACTCTTGCCCAAAACTCATCAGCAAATTATGTTCCCGATTTCCAGAGGTATCAGAAGCAGCAGGAAAAAAAAACAAACTTAAATTCGATTCACAAAACGGTGAAGATTATAAGGAAGTGCTTTCATTACATTACTTATATACAGCTCTTGAACAAGCTCATGACACTGTAGTGGGTGATGACAACATACATTATCAGCTTCTGATGGCACTTTTAGATATATGTGACCAAATATGGAATTTCCTCATTCATTGCGTAATGCTTAATTGTAATCCCAAAACCAAAACCTCCCGGGGATCATACAGATCCGTCGAATTACAGGCCGATATCTCTCGTAAGCTGTGTCTGTAAAACCATTTAACGTATGGTGAACAAGAGATTAACTTGGTATCCTGAAACCAATAACCTCATGACAAATATTCAGCGCGGTCTCAGGTGAGTGAATGAGTGAGTTAACATTTAACGTCACATCGGCAATATTTCAGCCATATCGTGACGAGAATCATTAATGTCATCCATAATAGAGAATGGTTTTTAAATGTTGTCAGTGTAACGTCAACTTGTGGCCTAACCAATTGCCAAGGAGGAAAAGAAAGTAAAAGAGAAGGAGCTATATTTTCTAGCTCAATGCCAGCAGCAGAAAGGAAAGGTTTCACTCTGATACCAAGAGGCGGAATAAGAGAAGACTTCCTGCTGTGCAAATCCTCATACAAGGGATTAAATACACAGTCATATGTAGGGTTTGATTCGTTGGAATACAATTTTGTTATATACTGCAAAGTCAGTTTTGCACGGCGTTGGGTAAGAGATTGCTCATCAGTCTCGACATAGAGGCTGTCGACAGGTGATGTTCAAAAGGAGCCAAGGCAAAGTCTCAGACCTTGGTGGTGAACAGAGTCTAAAGGTTTTAGGTTGCTTTTACAGGCTCCACCATATACAATTGAACCGTAATCAAGTTTCGAACGGATCAATGACCGATAAAGTTGTAGGAGGGTAGCTTGATCCCCTCCCCACTTAGAATTTGAAACGACTTTCAACAAGTCAAGTGCCTTTAGGCATTTAGTTTTGAGGGATTCGATATGTGGTAGAAAGGTTAAATATGAGTCAAAACTTAATCCCAAGAACATGGCCTCCTTGACAACTTTGATGGGAGATCAATTTAGAAACAGTTCAGGATCTTTGTGCGGTTTACATTTTCTACAAAAATGTATACAATTAGTCTTGGATGTAGAAAGATTTTTCAAGACACCATTTATCAATTTTATTTAAACACATTTGTAGTTGCCGTTCAATAGTACGCATACGTTTTCCACGACAAGAAATATTAACATCATCCACAACAAGAGATCCATCAATTGAATCGTTTAAAACTTTTGACAAACTATTGATCTTAACATTAAACAATGTGACGGACAAAATACTGCCTTGTGAGACACCCTGATGCTGACTGTAATGATCAGACAGGGTAGACCCCACTCGGACTTGAAATTGTCTATCTTCTAAAAATTGTGATATAAAAAGGGGTAACCGACCCCTTAAACCAAAAGCATGGAGATCTTTCAAAATGCCATACTTCCATGTAGTATCACATGCCTTTTCAAGATCGAAAACTATTGATACAGTATGTTGTTTATTTAGCATGGAATGTTTGATCAAAGACTCTAAACGTACCATATGATCAATCGTACCAAGATTTTTCCGGAAACCACATTGAATGTCAGTTATGAGGTTGTTGGTTTCCAGGTACAAGACTAGACGATTATTAACCATTTGTTCCATTGTCTTGCAAACACAGCTAGTTAAAGAAATTGGTCTGTAATTAGATGGATCGGTGTGATCCCGGCCAGGTTTAGGAATAGGAATGATAAAGGCATTGCGCCATGATGGTGGGAAATTACCAGATGTCCAGATACTGTCAAATATATTCAATAATGTTTCTAAACACGATTCAGGGAGATGCTTAAGGAGCTGATAATGAATACTATCGGGTCCTGAAGCAGCGTCACGAGCCTGTCCAAGAGCAGCATTGAGCTTATGAGTAGAAAATAGTTCATTATAATCTTCCTCATTCTCTGAATTAAAATTAATATTCTTTCTTTCTTGATGTTTTTTACATTTCTGAAAAGTCGGTGAATAATTGGATGAGGAGGAATGTTTAGCTAACGTTTCACCTAGTTCATTAGCAATATCAGCGTTTTCAGTTAAAAGAGTATCACCCTCCTTAAGATGGTGCACGCTACTTTTGGAACCTTTACCTTTTATCTTCTTCACCATATTCCACACCTTAGAAATAGGCGTTCGTGAGTTAATTTTAGAAACATAATCTCGCCATGACTTGCGTTTACTTTGTTTAAATGTACGACGAGGATTGGCATTTGAAAATTTAAACTGATTTAAGTTGTGGACGGTGAGATGCCGACGGAAATATTTTTCTGCCCTTTTCCTAGCCCTTCTAGCTTGTTTGCAATCAATAGTAAACCATGGCTTCCGAATGTATAGAACCATAGACTTGGGAATTTATTCATCAGCAATCATGTTTAATTCATCAGAAAACATCTGTATAGGATCAGACACATTGAGAAAGAATTCTGGTTTTAATCTGTCTGTACATAAGGTCTCGAATAAAGGCCAATCTGCCTTGTTAAAAGTTCCATCTAGACGACGGTGCATCATCACTGGGGTTTATGGCCGAAAGTATAGTGGGAAAATGGTCACTTCCACAAAGATCATCGTGGACTGACCTTTCAAATTCATTGTATAAACTGGAATCAGCAACAGATAAATCAAGACAGGAGTATGAACCAGTCGCAGGATGCAGATATGTGTCAACCAAGTCAGCGAGCCTGACCACCCGATCCCGTTAGTCGCCTCTTACGACAAGCTGAGTCGCCTTTTATGGCAAGCATGGGTTGCTGAAGGCCTATTCTACCCCGGGACCTTCACGGGTCTGCTGCAACAAAGAGACTACGCATGCACATGTGTGCGTGCTCACACACACACACACACACACACACACACACACACACACACACACACACACACACACACACACACACACACACACACACACACACATATATATGCGTGCATGCGCGCGCGCAGCGGGTGTCTGTGCATAGCCTTATTTCTTGGTGCTGTTATAAATACAGTTTGGCTCGAAGTATGGCTATCACAGAGACGTCAACAACGACAGGAGTAAGAGCTTGTTTGTTTTGATTTCCTTAGGTACGTGTTGAAACATTACGACTCTTTAAGGTTCATGTTAATGTTTCAAGATGTTGAGGAAATTCGACAAGACATCTTAGAAATGAACAGAGAACAGGTCCTTGCTGTCAATGCTATCATCAATAGATTATTAAAAGGAAGATTACCAGTGACACGATATGAAAAACGTCGTTTTCTTAGGAGAAATGATATAAATAACTATTACTGTTACGACGCTTAGTTTATCCCCTATGGACTACTGTAGGTGTTTGGAAAAGTCTTTTTGCAAGTTACATGCCTATCGTAGCATTTGTTTTAAAACCACAGTTTCTCAATGCTCTCAGAGATGAGGCCATTCAAAATGCGTGGGTGCTTGATAGAGCATCTGCTTAGTAATACTTTTTTGTGGGTATGCTCACCATGGATGTTATTCAGAGGCGTGGAAGAGTACACATAACAATAGTAAATGTTTAGGCCGGACACAAGAAGAAGGTGTATCAATGCCGTGAGAAGCTGAATGACCTGCTGTGGGGGTATATCTTTAGAATAAACGAAGGGCCTCAACAGGGTAGCTCCATTTTCACTCATACCCCGGGACGGGTAGGACGTCATCCTCCTCTTCTTGTGCCAAAAACAATACAAAAAGAATCCATGAAGACGACCACCTGTTCAGATTGCGGGATGACTTTTACACGGAAAGACAACCTACGAAGACATCAGAAGCAAAGGCATGGAACAACTCACGTCCTGCCACCTCCTCCTCCTCCTACTCTTTCTTCGGATGATATGGACAGACATGAGGGATTCAAGTTTCTGATCCCTTCGAATGTTCTCGTCGTTGGACCCAGCGGTTGTGGAAAGTCTGCGTTTACCTACCGTGTGCTGCTTCAGCACTGCTTGATCAAACCCCTCCCCGACCGTATCGTTTGGTGTTACACACAGTGGCAGCCACTATATCAGACCATAAAGGAGCAATCGTCTCAAATAGTGACATTTGTGAAAGGACTTCCCTATGATATATTAGAGGAGGATTACTTTGATGCTAGTCAGAGCAACGTATTGGTCTTGGACGATTTCCTGGCTGAAGCTAACTAAACACGACAAACGTATCTCCAGACTGTGTACCCAAACCTCCCATCACAAGAATGTGCTGATATTTCTTCTTGTACAAAACCTGTTTCCGAGAGGAAAGGAATTCAGAGATATTGCTTTGAATGCTCATTATGTCACACTTTTTCATTCGCCTATAGATAGATAACAAATCAAGGTCTTTGCTCATAGAATCTTCCCTGAAAACATTGATCGCTTTATGTCCATGTATGAACGGGCTACAGAACAACCTTTTGGACAACTGACTATTGATCTGAAACCTAACAGGAAGAATGACAAGGACCGTCTGCTCGTGAACATTATAAACACCGAGGAGGAAGGTGCTACTAAAGCTCGGAGTACAGTGAAAGAGCAGCAGTTCACAGATACCACCAGCAGCATAGTGAGGGGTGCCTCGCCAAATAGTATCCCCCCTCCCAAGCCGACCACTACTGAAGAAGAAGAGAGTTCAAACGATCATCATCGTAATCAACTCAGTCGGGAAGAAGAAGACACGGATTCTGACATGAGTAGTAGTAGCAGCAGTCAGGGTCTACTTAAAATGGCCAAGGCTTGTGCTGATTGCGGGGTGCTGATAGATAACATGTACGATCTACAGCGCCATGTCAAATATTGGTGTCCAGAAAATACTACCTTAAAATCAAAGAGAAAGCATGACAGTGATGATGATGAGATGGACAGTGATGATGATGGTGTCAGTGACTTAGGCTTCCCCAGGAAGGTTGGTCGAGGTGGAGGAGGTAGTCCTGCTGTCAAACATCATCGACGTCGTGGTAGGAAGCAGCAGCCAACACCACTCGCTGATGAGGAAGCCGAGGAGTGGCAAGATGTGGGTTTGCAATGCATCTGGGAGCGGTTGTACAACTTGAGTCATGACGTGATGAAACTCAAGAGAAATAAGTACCAGCTGCAGGGTCGAACGGATGACTGGGTGGACAGATATATGATGCAGTTGTGGGAAAATGAAATGGTGAATACCCTCAGCTGCATGTTAGAATATACTCAGTACTTTAAACAGTCACCTCTGTTTCAACCAATTCTGCGCAGTCTGGATAATATGAATCCTTCCACCGATCCATTAATGCTAAAAAAAAAACAAAATTAAACTCTTTTTAAGACCCAGAATGAAAGGCATCCTGTAGTTTCTTGTATATGTAAACTATATATGTATATGTCACTGTGAGAATGTATATTAACTTACATTATGGTTTTAGTAGTAAAACAGTATGTTATATATAGCTCATGCATGTTGTTTGGTTTTCTCTCAGTAATGGTACAAGCTACGGGCCTGAAGCTGCATGGAGATGATTCCTTAATTAGATCAGAAACTCGGACATCTGTCCCATGATTCAGCCTGGGTGCAATTTAATTTGCCGTTTGAGCTCGATTCACTGGATGTCCTCTACTGGTCACGTCTGACTCTTTCGCCTTATCCCATAAGCCCAAAACTCTGGGTGTATTGAGACAGACCCAGAACATAGATAACACGCCTTTATATCGTTGACTGCTCACTAGAGAGCATGCTGTACAATGGCGTGTGAGTAGTGTCTATAAGCTGTAATGCCAGCAAACGAAAAAGAGACGATGCTACCAAACTGATCATGAACTTGCTAGACATTCTTGGTTACAACAAATGTCTCAATATTGGTGGAGTGTTGTATGTATACCTCCCCCAAGTCACAGACAACGATATGGGCAAGAAGTCGAAATTACAGCATCATTTACCACATTCCCAACAGGTCCCGCTCGTGTAAACAACCGCACCACCCCGCACGCGAGCCCCATTGCACAACAACCACACAATACTTGTTTTGTGCTGCTACTACGACATTTTCCAATGGAGATTTAACATTGAATTTACTACCTCTCCAAATGGAGCGGAACGACCCGACCCCGGTGACCCCTGACCTTTTTTACCTTCGACAGTGTGGTGTCATTGAATTTGTCGCATAGTAGGTCGCTGCGTCATCTACATCCACTCCCGTTTCGGTCGACTTGTCGCGACTTGTCGGAGGTAGTAGATCCTATGTTAATCGTCTTTGGAAAATGTCCGGCTAGGGGCCCACAAACTACTACTGATATCAACTGTATCCGTGGATATGAGATAGGTTTCTTGCAAACATAATGCTGTTGGTTTGAAATCTTGAATTAATAATTGTAAGTCATTGTAATTGGTTCTAAGGCCTCTACAGTTCCACTGAAGAATATTGAAAGAACGGTTCATGGAGGTTGAACTGGAGATATTGGTCCTGAGGAAGATCCTCTCCGTTGGATTAGTGGCGATGGATTGACTTCCATGTGTATAGGTTCAAAGTTGTTATGAACCACTACAGGGAATGTTAAGGGGGAAGGCACCTCTATATGTTGGAGGGTCCTTGACTCTTTCTTCTTCAATTGTTTCCTTTCTTTGCGTGTCAGTTTTACACTCTGCTGTGAAACCTTTGCTGTATCAGTTTCAGATTCAAGCCCTGGTTTAGATGCAGTCTGATGTTCGCTATGAATGTCAGTCTGTGATGCACACGTGGTAGATTTGTTAACTTGTTTTTCAATTGGAGTCAGTGATCGTTTGTCTGTGACCCAGCAGATGACAGTCTGACATGCTCTGTCCACAGTGCATTTTGGAGAGGAAATGGCAGCAGAGTACGAGATTGTGGAGGGAGGAGTAGGAGTTTGCTGAGTCAAAAGTGTAACTGCCTCAGAAAAAGAAATATTATTGGTATACTTGAGTCTGAGTATTTGTGATTGTTTCTGATAGACTGGACAGGATTTTGATGAAGAGAAGTGCTCACCATGGCAGTTAGCACACCTAATGGCATCTGTACAGGTAGCGCCTTTATGATCTTTACTGCAACGAGAGCACGTTCGGGACTTAGTACACGACCTGGCCCCATGCCCAAACTTCTAACAATTATAACATCGGATTGGATTTGGTATGTATACATCCACTCCAATGTTGAAATAACCAGCCTTAATTGATGATGGTACTGTGGGAAGTGCAAACGTGAGAAGATAAGTGGTCGTTGGGACAGTTCTGTCCTGATCTTTCCTGGTGAATCTTTTCACAAAAGTGACTCCTTGAGATTTGAGCTCTGATGCTATCTCATCCTCGGACACATCAGAAAGACATCTGGCACGATCACGGATGACACCCCTACACAAATTTAGATATTTGTGAACAGAGACTGTGATTTCAGTAGTTCCAAAATGATCAGCTTTGAGGAGATTAATTGACTGTTGACGCCGTGAACATTCGACAAGCAGAGACCCATTTCTGAGACGCGTTACATCAGCCCTTCAACAGCCTTGGACACAACAAAAGGGTTAACCTTGAGAGGTGCTCCATCAACTCCATTAACCACCAAAAAACCGTGGCCATGAGTCGATATTACTTTGAGAGGCACTTTCATCTTCAGAAGAAATGGTATCTGTATCTAAATGTCTTCTTTTATTTTTCGATCTAGAACCAGTGGTGAGTAAGGTTGCCATGATAAAGAAAATCGTTCAACATCCCCGCTCCCCACCTACCATGTAGTGCCAACAGGGACAGTGCTGAAGTGGAAGCCGACTAAAAACACTAGGGTTACGGGGATGCTATACTCCAGTAAAAGAGACACAGGTAGCTGCCATAGTCAAACAAGAGTAAAAGAAAGGCTGGTTCTGACATAGACATTTACCCGAAGAGAGAACCTGGAGGTCAATAATGCCAGATTGGCCCATAAACCACCGCCTTCTGGCATAGGACTTTAGGCATAATAAGTTCTCACATGATAGTGTATATTAGAACAGATCAAGAAATAATGTAATAAGCAATGGTTATAAAGTTAAATGCGTCCACGCTCAGGGCACGGCGCGACCAGCCGATTGATAGAATCAGGCCAATTCTACCACCTGTCTAGGTGAAGTAAGGGCCAAAGTGGTGTGTTGGGCAACAGGAACACGGTCACATGCTCCTGTTTCCCTCAACCACCAGGATCCCGTCCTCCACCGACACAGGGGCGCAACCCACGGCCAACAGGCTAGTGGACCAAATATTCCCCCGGGTCCACTACTGGGGTTGTTGGCGAGCTCTTAGTGTTACCCAGCACCCACCACGAGGAGGTGGCTCGCCACGGGTGCCTGTGGTGCCAGGAAAAATCGTTGTACCATTTATTATTTGGTACGTTTAGATTCTTCCTTAAAAATGCTATAGTAAGTAAACAACATGTTCACAAGAAAAAAATGGTGATTTACAGAAATTTACTAAATGTAAATATCATATTTACAAACATTTACAACGATTGTAAAGGTGATGTTTACTAAACTTGTAATTTTTTGTAACTTTAGGAAGGATTTTACCACTACTTCTTTCAATTTTGCCATTTCTCAAGAACCCCCATGACTCTGTAAACTTACTATTTCATTATTTCTTTTGTTCTCTTAGAGTTCTTACTGTTGATATGCATAATGGATCTTGCATGTGACATATTTATTAATGCAAACTGAAGGAATAAGCCATATATTGTATAGTCCATTTGTGCTTTATAGCAATGCAACTGCGTCTGTTGCGTGAAAACATGAATGTTGATGTGTACGGCCAGCATTGATCTATATACCAAATACTTGTGCTTGTTAAAACAGATGTCTTGCCTTTGTTCGAGATCATCATCATCCCCAGCTCATTCCGTTGATTTTACCACTCTACCCCGTGGGAACTATTCTCTAAATAACATTCTCCAAATAACACCTGTCACTAGACCATTTATGTTGGTGCTCATTAACGGTGTTATGCAATTGGCGTATTCACGAAATCTCAGAAACATGTCAATAGATAATTGGTTGTGTTGTCAGTACGTGTGCATTGGAGCAAATACTCAAATGAATTAATAAATCATTGTGTAACAAGATTTATATAATCATTTACAAGAAGTATGTTACAGAATATTTCAATGGTGCGTGCCGGTCTATCATTTGTTTATGTTCAGCGTACATAATTTTATAATTTATCATTCATAAAAAAACTTACATTACTGTACACTCTGCTTTGCATTTGGTAACTGCGTAAATATAAGAAATTCTTAAAGTGCTACGCAATCATGCATCATCAGTGTCAACAGTGATAATTCATTTCATACACAACTGACTCAACAAGATGGGAAAAAACTTGTCCATACTCTGTCATGGTCTTCCTTTCTGCTTAAAGATGTTTTTTGTCTTAAGTCTATGGTTACTTCGGTGAGCGTCCACAATTTTACCCTCAAGACACCAAAAATAATTATCTTACTAATAACATTCTCATAAATGTTCTATATTGACACGGGTTGGTGGGGTAGCCTAGTGGTTAAAGCGTTCGCTCGTCACGCCGAAGACCCGGGTTCGATTCCCCACATGGGTACAATGTGTGAGGCCCATTTTCTGGTGTTCCCCGCCGTGATATCGCTGGAATGTTGCTAAAAGCGGCGTAAAACCGAACTCACTCACTCACACTATATTGATACAAGTAGTTTGTGTGTGTGTAATCTTTAGATGGGGGAAGTCATATGTAATACATACATATAAATACTTATATATATACTTATATATATGTTCTAATACAAGATTATTATATGACAAACCACGAGGTTAATTTTTCAATCCTATGTAGTGTCAAATCTAAAAGAAGCAGTGACGAAGAGGTAGGCAGCTCTTAAGGTGGACAGATTATTAAGATCAGATAATTCACTATTTCCGTATAAGATTGTCTTCAAGCTTTACCCACATTTGTAATTTAAATGCATACACATATGTGACAACATATGCTGCATTCAAATTTTGTATTGTATGCTGTATGGTGCCGGTGTCAATATAAACTGTAAAGCTGTTCACAATCCCATTTCATATTTTTTCAATAAAAAACAAACACAATAAATAAGCACAAAAAATGAGATGTGTAAATCATTCCCTCTGCTGGTGATGGCTGTGTGGGATAAGTTAAACGACTAAACCCAGTTGACCATTCCTTATAATCCTCTTACTTTTAAAATAAACAAGTTCAACCCACTGGCAAAGAGGATGCCACTGGTGGGATTATTTGGCTGATTTGGGTTAGTGTTTTGATAACGCTTAGTCTTGATGAACAATAGCCTATTTCAAGAACATGATCAATTGGTAAAATTCGTATTAAAGTGACATACCTTTATTACATGTTTCACAAACCGTTGTGTACACGTGCACTGTCCATTGTATTTCTTGTACCAAAGCATTAAATAGGAATACTACTAGCGGAACTACTATTTGGGTGGAAATATTCCCCAGGTAACACCAGCTGTTTTTGTGGTTGAGCTGAAGATGACCTGTTGCATGTAATTTCAATCATAATGTATGATTAGTATAAGACTGATTTTGGATGTATTCTTACAGACGGAAAACGTTGTGTTTTATGTTTTTAAGAGATAGATTTCATCAAAAACAACAATGACGGAGCAATACAGACTAATCCTAGTATTCATGCATATGCGTATTTTTGGTTCCCATATCACATGTCATTATATGGATGGAATAGTGACTTTAATAACCCATTTACTGACAAAACAAATCCTTTTCAAAATCGCTAAGGCATTTCAAAATCAAATTAAACACAAATACATTTTAAAAAACTAAATTCATTGTTTATTTCTTTGTAAATGTTTGTAACGTTATTCTTATATGATGTTGTATTAGCAGTAATCTGACTTTATTTAAGACTTTAGTTGTAATACCTGCTAGTCATTTTGTGAGGTTATATCAAAATGCTAATTGTATTTTTCCAATGAATCTACTTATGAAAGTAAATCTTCCTCTTTCTTGTTGTAATCTGATAATTCCTTCCCGAAAGTAAATAAACTTCTAGTGTAAGCTTGATACTGTCCATTTGTTTTGGAATAATTTAATTCGCATGAAAGACGGGAGTATTATAAAAGTGAAACAAAGTCCGCATTATAGAATACCATTTCCATCAACAGTGCAGTATTGACCATGGAGCACTATCAAGCGAGCATCAACTTTATTTCAATGTTATGATATGCTAAATTCCTTGTTCGTACGCCATAAACCAAATTCAGCACATTACAACCTTCACCACCTAAACAACCCACTCCTCGGCGTATTATTGGGTCGGTGAACAACTGGAAACTGTCATTCGTCCAAGTACAAAGCAGGACTTGAAACTGACTTTGCACCAGTTTCCGTGAGATCCAGTCATCCGAGAAAAACGGATGTAGTTTCTTTGCAACCAACAGACATAAAAACATGCCATATGTGCAAATATCACACCTGCTTAATAACATAAAGTGGCAGAGACAGAACTCGGGTGCATGAGTCATCAATCAATTTATTTTGTTTATGGCGTAAGGCTGATAGGTGTTAAGTTTAAATTGCATGTGGTCAATGATTGAAGCTGTGTATTGCATATTGTCTTTAGCAGACAGGCAGCCATACATATAGGTGTCAATAAACCGGACATTAACCTTTCTCTGTGACAGAGGCTGCTTCTTACAATCTACATTTTTTTTATGTAACGAGTAGATTATTTACTTGTTTGTGTACACAACCAAGATTAGACTAGTGCTCACGACCTCAAACCCCGGGCATGCATACTGTTTCAAGCTCCGGGAACCTATTCACTGCACAAGCGTTATGGGCGCAGCGCAGCACAATTGTTGAAACAACTTCTTCCCCCAGCGCTGGTGGAAATTTAGTGAATCGCTTGAACTCTGATTTCGCGGGGTTTTTTTCATCGCGTTTTTTCTTTATAGGTTGAATTGGCATTTTGTATTAGAAAGTTTGATCCCCTCCCCTCTTTGAGTTGGTGGTAAAAATATGAATACTATTGAACGGCAACTACAGTTGTGTTTAAATAAAATAAACAAATGGTGTCTTGAAAACGGTTTTAAATTTTCAAAGTCCAAAACTAATTGTATACACTTTTGTAGAAAATGTAAGCCGCATAAGGAACCTGAATTATTGTTAAATGGCACTCCCATCAAAGTTGTAAAGGAGGCCAAGTTCGTGGCTTTAATTTCCGATTCTCATTTAATCTTCTTACCGCACACTAAATCCCTTAAAGCTAAATGCCTGAAGGCACTCGATATGTTGAAAGTTGTTTCCAACTCAAAGTGGGGAGGGGATCAAACTACCCACTCTTACACCCATATCGATCACTGGTCCGTTCCAAACTCGATTATGGCTTCATCGTGTATGGTGGAGCCTGTAAAAGCAACCTTACCATTCTAGATTTTATCCACCACCAAGGTGTAAGACTGTGTTTTGGATCTTTCCGAACCTCACGTGTTGACAGTCTCTACGTTGAGACCGACAAACCATCTCTTACATAACGCCGTATAAAATTGGCTTTACAATATGTGGCACCCATGGCGAGTCACCTCCTCGTGGTGGGTGCTGGGTAATGCTAAGAGCTCACCAACACTTCCGTGTGGATCCGCAGACATGTTTGGTCCACCAACCTGTGTGCCGTGGGTTGCGGCCCTGTGTCGGTAAAGGACGGGAGTCTGGAGCTGAGGGCACTGGGAGCCTGTAACTGCGTTTCCTTTGCTCAACACACCCTTACTTCGACCCTTACTTCACCTAGGCGGGTGGTTGAATGGGCCCGGTTCAACCAATCGGCTGGTCATTTATCCTTCCTCTCCTAATTATATACTTAAATTACAGCAATATCAAAAACAACAAGAAAAGAAAACTATTCATTTCAATTCTGATAATGGGGATTATAATGAAGCACTTTCTATTCATGAACTTCATACTGCTCTTGATAAAGCTCATGACACTGCTACAGGAGCTGATAACATACATTGTCAACTCCTGAAGCACTTATCAGATTCCTGTTTAGAGACGCTCTTATCATTTTGTGATATTTGGACTTCCGGGAAATTTCCTTCTTCATGGCGTTATGCTATAGTAGTACAAATAACTAAACGTGAACCTGATCATACGGATCCATCCAATTATCGTCCCATTTCATTCACTAGTTGTTTTTGGAAGACCATGGAACGCATGATGAATAATCATCATCAACAGTTATAGCACATATACAATGTAATTTCAGTAAAAACAGAAGTACTGTCGATCGCTTAGTGCGTTTGGAATCATTTGTTAAAAACGCACTAATTAATAAACAACACGCTGTGTCTATCTTTTTTGATCTCGAAAAAGCATATGACACAACCTGGATATATCGTATTTTAAGAGACCTACATGACATCGGTTTGCGAGGTCGTTTGCTGCAATTCATAGCCGACTGTTGAAAACAATTTCAAGTCCGCGTAGGTTCTACCATGTCTGATCATTACAATCAGAATCAGGGTGTTCAACAAGGCAGTATTTAGCTAGTCTACTACACGTTTTAGTA
The DNA here is from genome assembly GCF_037392515.1 of Haliotis asinina. Taxonomy (NCBI): domain Eukaryota; kingdom Metazoa; phylum Mollusca; class Gastropoda; order Lepetellida; family Haliotidae; genus Haliotis; species Haliotis asinina. The sequence continues at coordinate 6,311,918 of NC_090283.1, read as the reverse complement.
TAAAGATAAACAGTTTATCAAAAGTTTTAAACGATTCAATTGATGGATCGTTATTTGTGGATGATTTTAATATTTCTTCTTGTGGTAATAATGTGCATACCATTGAACGTGAATTACAGTTGTGTTCATATAAGATTAAGAAATTGTGCCTTGAAATCAGCTTTAAATTGTCTAAATCAAAGACCAATTGTGTACACTTCTGTCGTAAATATCAACCACGTAAAGACCTTGAAGTATCTGTAGATGGCACGCCCATTAAAATTGTGACGGAAGCCAAGTTCTTGAGTCTAATCTTTGATTCACACTTAACGTTTTTGCCAAATATTAAATCTCTGCCTGAAAGCACTTGACTTGTTGAAAGTCGTTTAAAATTCTAAATGGGGAGGGGATCAAGCTACCCTTCTCCATCTATATCGACCACTCGTGCGTTCTAAACTTGATTATGGCTCCATCGTATATGGTGGAGCCTGATAGAGCCACTTAAAATTATTAGATTCTGCCCATCACTAAGTTGGCTCCTTTCGAACTTCACCTGTCGATGGCCTGTATGTCGAAGCTGATGAACCATCTCTTGAGCAGCGACGTATCAAATTAGCTTTACAGTATGTATTAAAACTATAGTACAACCCTGCATATTACTGTGATTTCTATCCTCTGTATGAGGATTTATACCATCAGAAATCCTCTCTTGTTCCGCATCTTGGTTTAAGAATAAAACCACTTATTATCTGCTTCCAGCATTGATAATATAGCCCCTTCCCGTAATCTTTCTCCTCCTCCTTGGCAGTTGGTTAGGCCTAAAGTGGACCGAACATTAACCGCATTTAAAAATCAGAAACTAACGAATTACAATATAAACAAGAATATAATCAATTTAAACATAAATACAGCAATTGTAAATCCTTACGTACAGATGGATCCAAGGATGGTGGCGCAGTTTCTTGTGCCACTGTCATTGGATCCAGAACAATATCTTCTAGATTACCGGATAACAGCTCTATTTTCAAAGCTGAAGATAACGCCATAGTTACATATACACCCTAAACATAAACAGTATGCAATCTTTTCAAACTCTCATTCTTGCCTTCACACTTTTAAAAGTATTTCTTATCAACATCCACTTTTAATTGAATTTATTGAATTGTCTAATGATCTTGTTACGGGCCAATACGACATCGTCTTTTGTTGGTTACCCAGCCACGTAGGCATTTCTGGTAACACAATGGCCGATCGTGCAAGGCACATTGAACAAATCTGTGAAACAACTTCTTATTCCATACTCTGATTACAAAACTAACATTAGAACTTACATCCGTGATCTGATGGAGAATTGGGACACCCAATCGCGAGTAGGTATATATAAATTACATGAAACAAAACCGTATATTGGTTACACCTACTTGGGCGGTCAGTCCAGATTTGAAGAGGTTAATTTACGACGATGCAGTATACATACACGATATACACATGCGTACCTATTGAAAGGTGAGGATCCTCCGTTTTGAATCTCTGATGACAGAGTCACGGTCAAGCATATTTCGGTTGACTGTGTTGAATTCTCCATCACAAGGGATACCTTCTTTACAGTTAAAGCAATTAAGGATCTTTTTACAAGCGCTATTTCTCATTTAATTATTGGGTTTTTTTTAAAGAAATGATTTTTTGGTTGGAGTTTGAATAATTTGTTCTGTAAATAGATGTATTTTAATTATTGGTAGTTTGGATTAGTAACTTGAATTGTTGGTGGTTGTACCCTCAAAGGGGGTTGAAGTATTGTAAAGTTATTGTCCTCCTGAGAGGGTAGGCAAGTCCAAAAAACATTCACAGTAAATTTAAACTTTCGACTGTTCGTAGAATATGTGTATTTTTAATGTTTGGCTAGATGTGTCTAAGTTGCTAAGAGCTGACGGGATGATGTAAATCCAACTAGGGTCCATTCAAACGCAAAATTGGAATTAATGTAAAACAAGATTGATAAAATCTTTTGATACAGTGTCATCCCCCTTTCAAGATCTATAGAAATGAGCAACCACGGAATTTGTTGTTTCTTTATTTCAAATAAAAAATGTCATAACACAATCCTGTATTTTCACCAATTGTCCTGTCTGCTATAAAGCCACTTGGATTAGAGCGAATATGTTTGTCTCTTGTAATTTTAATCTATGAGTGAGTGAGTGAGAATTTATTGTCACATCGGCAATATTCAGTCTGTGAGCAATGCAGCAGCTGAAACGTGTATAACTCGCATAAACTACAGTGGTTGACCTACAGTAACTTAGTACGTTTTTGTTTCCTTTAAGCATGATGAAAGGATATAGTCTGTCCTCAAAGCTTCGTTAAAACAGTACCTCTGTAGAATAATAGAACATACACACATACACGGACACATGTTCACACATACAGTAAAGCATACAAAGGGAGTCAGTTAAAATATTAATGTCAGGAGGGTCATCTCGTGTCTAAAATACAATAAACAACTTTGACCCTGACAGATTGTGTCTTATAACCTAACATTCCACATACCTTGTACCACTATACAGCTTAGGGTGAGTATCAGCTCAGTGATAGACAGCAACATCCTTCACTCGTCTCTTGGTGGTTTCTTGATGTTCCAGATTGTTATCACTGTCAGCAGGGTGAGGTGAAGAGATTGGGTTGGATGCTTTGGTACTGCAGCATGCACCTACGTGAAGGTGAATGAATGAGGACTAGAGTGAAGACGATGTGAAGAATATAAAATGGATTACTGCTTTGGTGCTTACTTGTTCCATGAACATGAAACATGCTTTACGTGTACCCGGCAAGTAAGTGTTGATCGATACTGAAATCTGACACGTTTCCACACCAAATCTGAAGCTTTCAAAAACAGGGATTCAAATATACAACCTTCTAAATTTTAACCAGACAAACACTTAGCCATTGACAAAATAAACTTTAGACCGGAGGAATTCACTCAATGTAAACAGAAAAGAAGCCCCATGGCCTTTCACAAACTAACACCCTTTTGCAATGATCCAAGCAAGTGTTGAAACTGAATATCTGTAATGCCATGCTGAACATAGTTGGGTCTCATTTAACAATGAACTCACTAGAGAACTACATAATTATTTACCGACGCCTTCATGATACTCTCACTTTGGATGCTGCTGTTGACCTGATACCACTCCTAAGGTAGATTGTCCTACGATGAACAATAAAATGTCCAACTTGCAGTCACCCCAAGACAATCATAATAAAAAAAACCTAACATTTTGTTGGAATATAATTCTGCGTTTCGCTGTGAAAAACTACTTTTCTCTTGTGTTTCTGTGGTATTATCACTAATCACACCCGCTAGAAATTATTTAACTGACCATCAAGTTATGACAAATAACATGTGCAAGTTTATACCACTATACAGGAAACATATACACGTATAAGCATTTGATATATACCGAAGTGAAAATTTGTATGTGCAAGTAACTTTTCAGGTATTTCAAGCCATGGCAAAGCGGGGTTGTGAAGCATACGGGCACAGAAATCATATATGTGTGTTTATAACATCATTTGAATAGATATCACATACTTATACGTCCTCATTCAATATCCTGATAAAAGAGCAAAGAAAGTACTCCAATTTTGCTTTGTAACTATACCTTCCAGATATTAGGAAATCCGAAAAGACAAAGATTACGCTGATACTTCATTGACTTCCTTTATCAGACAAGAATTACAAGGGATATATTTAACTAACATTTGATTAGTTTGTCTGTACATAAATGCTGCATTTCTTTCAGACGTAGTCTAAAAGTGATATACTTTTATACATGATCTCCAGGACGCTTTGCATGTATTAGTAACCTTATTGTAATAAAAATGATGACTGACTGATGATCTTCTACCCTTCTTCTGTCCCCTTGTCTGGTTGAAAAAGAATAACCAATGTTGACAGTTGCTCTGCCCCCGTGTCTGTCACGGTCGAGGAAGCCGGTACTGACCAGCTTGCAGCTGGTCGTTTTCAGACTGTTGGCGAGAAACAGTAATTGCTCTGGATTATTGCCCCTTGAAATATTACCTGCCATGTCGGTATTAAATTTGATGTCTGTAGTTCTTCTGGGAGAGCTGATGAGCTGTCCTCGTTGCAGGCATGATACTGCCTCTCCTCTGACAATTAATCTCTGAACAACCCGTGTAGCTAATTTGGGATGTATTTTTGTATGGGAGTAAACCGTTGTTCTCACGGGGAAGCCTCATTTGAAAAATCCAAAATACCGCTTCAAGTACAAATCGCAGCAAAAGCCACAGTGAGTAGTGGAATCAATACTTTTTTTAAATAAGCCCCACTCATTGATTTCATTGGATCGTCATTGTTTTAGTGACATGCTTTTAGAAATTATTTCCCAGACAAGCCATCCGATGCATGAGATCAGAAGCGCTGCACCTAACCGGTGCAATAACGTCACACCTGTGATTAGCACCCTTACTCGATGCGAGCCCTTATCGACCCCCAGTCTCCATCTTCACATGGGAGAAACGGAACCATTTGAGATATGAACACTTTATATAAACACGTAGCTAAATGCCATAAACATTGTCTTCCGTGATCAAGCACAGAGACATTCATAATACATTCACTACATAGAGAATGTCGTTTTTGTGCAAAGTATGTCATGTCTGACGAAAATGTCGTTTTGAGACTATTTGCATGATTGCGGCTGTTGACTGAGAAAGAAATGGCAGATCAAAGTAAACTCGTGTATTTTGCAGTGGATGTTTGTGTCCGTTTCCACATTTACTAATCCTTTGTCGGAAAAACGGAACAATCACAAATTTTTAGAACGTTGTGGTTGCTAAACATATGAAGCGTAAAACACAGGGATGACAGATGCTTCTTGGGTGGGAAAACAAACACAGGGTGGCACTTTGAGACGACACACAATTATCAAAAAGCACAAATTGAAAAGGAGACACTGTTTTCAGCATTTTGTTCATGAATATTCCAAATTCCTATTTCGACAGTTCAGTAATCCCTTCTACGCCGTGCTTTCATGTTGATAACATTCACACAATCGCTCAATGCCTATTGCTGATTAAACCACACCATTTTCAACACTGCTCTTCCGTGGCTTTCCAGGGCTAGAACCAGCAAACCGTTACAACACCACTGGAGACAGGAAAACAAAATACGTATTAAAAGCGTATATTTAAAACTTATATATTTCACGTGTGTCACTTTGATGTGACATGAGACGTTAATCTTGTATTTGTCATGACTTGCATGTCTGATGCTAACATGCTTTCAATTATAGTATAAATCAACTTGATTGAGTTCCTGAATTTCACCGAATAATTGTAGGATCTGCTTTATGAGTACACCTCTGCCATATACAATTCAGTTTTCCTTTGTCCAGTTTGAGAAACTATAGAAGCAAATGGAGATACATAGACCACACCAGATATTTTGTCTGCTGAATCCAGAGTAGTTTTAGTGCACAACAAAATGAATCCTAGAATTTGTACAAGGAAGGGACTCATCTCAAGAAAATAAGACATGTCAGAGAAGGCTGCAACGTCTCCCAATGAAACATCATAAAAGAAGCTGCATAATAATATCACTAAATTCTTTTTTGTTTTTCTGTTTTTCTGTCTTCTTGATAAGATGTTAACATCTGCTACTTTGGCGACGGTTTAGGAACACTTTTGTAACAGTTTTCATTCAGGTAGCATGCTGGTTCTGTGGACACTCTCAATTGTTTACCCAATTCATTACAATCCAATACAATTCAACCAGCCTTTATATAGATATTTAGGCATTTCTCGAAAGTTCGGGCACAAACGAATATCGTCAACACTGTAGAATGGTCTCGAAACAGTATCCCGGAAGTGAAACATCGAAAACTAGGAGCAGGTAAATGCCGGAATGCCAGAATGCTAAAAGTGTTGACCAGATATTAAAACGAAGTGTGACCCATAATGTTTACTATTCAAAACACTGAACATTGTGACCCAGTAATAATTATTACTGAATTAATAACAAAAATATACAGGAAATACACACTCGTAACAATATTAATATTGATTTATCATTGGTGCAGTATTTTTACCTGTAGACTGTTCTGCGACTCTATATACACATGGAAACGTCCCTTTGATGCTCAAAACATAAAAGGACAAGGTGGTTTTTGGCCCACAAACACAATTAGCTGAAAACATGTTATTTGTTTAGAAAGAAGATACCTTTGCCTGAAAATGCTGTGTTTTATATGATCTGAGGTGTAATTTCACTACAGAGGGGCCCAAAATGGGTTTTATCAGTTCCCTTGAAAAACAACAAGACGTCTGAAATATCAGTGCGCCATAATGACATATTTACAACTCTCATTTTATTTACATAAAAATTACATCAGTTTTACAACAGGCAGTCATGCTGAAAAATATGTCAGTATCATTCATAATATAACCTCAAGGGGCCCAATTAGGGTTGCAAAACATTGATAGTTGAATTACTTGGCAATTGTGTCCCCAAAACTCCCTCATTATTCACAACATTCTTTGCAAATGTAATCCCTGGGTCAATTTTACAACATGTAAGCATGATATCCAATCATGTTGTACTAAAATGAAAGGGGCCTGTTTTGGGTAAAACTACATTTTGGGCACAGCTTCATTTTAACTGGCACCCGTGGCGAGCCACCTCCTCGTGGTGGGTGCTGGGTAACGCGAAGAGCTCGCCGACACCCCCGTTGTGGACCCGGGGGGATATTTGGTCCACCAACCCGTTTGCCGTGGGTTGCGGCCCTGTGTCGGTGGAGGACGGGAGTCTGGGGGTTGAGGGCACTGGGAGCCTGTAACCGTGTTTCCTTTGCTCAACACACCCCTTCGACCCTTACTTCACCTAGACGGGTGGTTGAATGGGCCCGGTTCAACCAATCGGCTGGTCATGCTAAGCCCTGTACATGTAAATTTGGCTGCACAAATTTGAGACACTATTTACAAATTTTGTTCTAGCATTAGGATGATATAATTTTATTTTGATTGTGATTTCGATATCCAACTTTGTAACTTGCCTAGAGTCCTATGTCCAGAAGGCAGTGGCTCATGGGCCAATCTGGTGGAATTATTGAACCTTTTTAATTTTTCTGCTGGAGTATATCATCTGAGTATCCTTGGTGCTGCAAGTCGGAGATCCGCTTGTGTTTAGCATTGTCCTTGTGATACTCCGTGGTGGGTGGGGAGCTCGGATGATGAACGACTATACACTTACCATGGACTACGAAACACCCTCTAAGAAAATGAAACGTCCCCATGACACTGATGACGAACAACGACCATCCACATTACTTGATTACTGGCCACGTTTCCTGATTATTGAGACTTTGGATAAGACTCCCTTGAGACTAAATCCTTTCGCGATTTCAAAAGGAGTTTATGGCATAGCAGGAGAAGTGAAGAATGTTCAGAGGTTGCGTTCAGGAACCCTGTTAGTCGAATGTAACAGGAAACAGCAAGCAATGAACCTGCTATCAACAGATATGTTTGTTGGTGTTCCCGTTAAGATCTCTGCTCATAGAGGCACCCGTGGCGAGCCACCTCCACGTGGTGGGTGCTGGGTAACGCCAAGAGCTCGCCGACACCCCCGTAGTGGACCCGGGGGGATATTTGGTCCACCAACCCGTTTGCCGTGGGTTGCGGCAATGTCGGCGGAGGAAGGAATTCTGGTGGTTGAGGGCAATGGGGACCTGTAACCGTGTTCCTGTTGCTCAATACACCACTTTGGCCCTGACTTCCCCTAGACGGGTGGTCGAATGGGCCCGGTTCGACCAATCGGCTGGTCATGCCAAGCCCTGTGCGTGGATTATTTATGTAATTGCACAGATTTGATTTTGTACTGTTTCAATTTTGGCCTTGGCTTTTTCATTCACATAAAACTTTTAGATTTGAATACTGATGTTCTGAACTTTGCCTAGTGTCTTTTGCCCAGAAGGCGGTGGCTCATGGGCCAATCTGGTGGATCGATTAATTTTGAATTAATCTTCTGCTGGAGTATACCATTCCAGTATCCTTGGTGCTGCCAGTCGGAGAGCCACTGGTATATAGCATTGTCCATGTGATACTCGGTGGAGGGTGGGGAGCTGGGATGGTGAACTTTCTATTATTAACCATGGCTCAACCCAAAAAACACAAACGAGCACTAGATGAGTGTTTGTCCTCTGACGAGGACAGTGCTACAAACAGATTACCGGATACATGGAGTAGATTTTTGGTTGTGTCTTCTACTGACGGTGAACCTCTAAAACTCAATCCATTTGCCACATCAAAAGCAATTTATGGACTTGTTGGTGATGTACAAGCTGTAACAAAAATTAGATCTGGGTTTCTCCTCATAGAGTGTAAAACAGCGAAACAATCAGCTACCCTCATAGGTACAAAACAGCTTGCAAATACTGCAGTATCTGTTTCTCCACATAAGTCTTTAAACAGCAGCAAGGGCATCTTGAGAGACAGAGACCGGTGGCTTGCCCACATGAGTGAAACAGAAATCGCCACTGAACTACAAAATCAAGGAGTCACTCATGTCAAACGATTCACTTTTAAGAAAAACGGAGAAACTTTCAATACAAATACTTATTTGATTTCTTTTTCACAACCGAAACACCCAAAGTATATCAAAGCTGGATATTGTAATATCGAAGTGGAGCAATATATTCCAAATCCACTTCGTTGTTACAAGTGTCAAAAGTTTGGTCACGGTGCCCAATCTTGCAGGAATCGTGCAACATGCTACAGATGTGGTGAAGAAGATCATGAAGGTTCTGACTGTTTGTCTTCTCCAAAATGTGTTAATTGTCTTGGAGACCATATGTCTTCATCAAAGTCAAGTGAAATCTGGAAACGTGAATATGAAATTATCAAAATCAAAACTCAACAGAATGTCACCTATCATGAGGCAAAACGTTTAGTAAATGCAGCCTCGCCTCAGTCATCAAGTATAACATACTCTGCTGTCGTTGCTCGCCCTCATGCTAAATCTGTTCAGTCTGTTTCATGTCAGACAGATATCACCTGGCTTAAAGCTGACAAACATACTTTAAGTACATCAGATTCTGCTGTTGATAAGAATCATGCAACATCAGCTTGCCAGACTGACTCACAGACAGTATCTCCTGCAGTGAAAAATCCTTGTCATAAAGTAGATTATAGACACAAATCTGATCGAGTACAAAAGGGATCACGTGATCCTGTACAAGTCCTGAACACGGTTCAACTTTTAGAAGACATGGACGTCTCTCCTCATCCCCGTGCGCGAAATAGAAGCAGTTCGCCTCGGAAGGGGAAAAGTCGGTCCCCAGTACTACCACCTGCTATTAAATGAACAATAAATCCTTAATCCAATGGAATTGCAGAGGACTTAGGACCAATTTTAATGAAGTACAACTACTAGCACAGGATTATAAACCATCAGCATTTAGTTTTCAAGAAACATACTTGAAACAAACTGATAAATTCGAATTGCGTAAATACCATTCTTATCATTCTTTTTCACCCCCTGGTGACAAAGCCACTGGCGGATCTTCCATATTGGTGAGACATGGTACTATTCATAGCCCTGTTCCACTTAAAACCAATCTTCACGCTGTTGCTGTTCGTCTTACTTTACATATAATCCTTACCCTTTGTTCCTTGTATATCTCCCCTTCTTCCATTCTCCATCAGAATGATCTGCAAGATTTGTATGACCAATTACCAAAACCCTGTATCATAATGGGTGATCTCAACGGACATAACCCATTATGGGGAAGTCCTGATACCAACAGTAAAGGGAAAGTTCTTGAAGAGTTTATATCTGATAATAATTTATGTATATTCTGTGATGGTTCTGACACGTATTTACATCCTGGAACGGGAACATATTCGTCTTTAGACCTGTCACTCACTGATTCAAACGTTTATAATGAGTTTGAATGGTCAGTCCATAATGATCTTTGTGGTAGTGATCATTTTCCTACAGTACTTACAGCAATTAACCCTTCCGATGATCCGCCTGTAACAAGATGGAATTTTTCAAAGGCCAATTGGCCATTATTTCAGGCCACCTGCCTTATGGGACTTAAACCAGACCTTTTCATGGATGTACCTGATCCAATTAGAATGTTCTCAGACAAACTTAAACATATAGCTGATGAAACTATTCCTAAGTCCTCTGTAAATCCGCACATCCCTAAACCATGGTTTAATGATGAATGCAAACAGGCTAGGAAAAACAGGAAGAAAGCAGAGAAATATTTTCGTCTTCATCCCACTGTTCATAACTTAAATAATGTAAAAATCAGTTACGCTAAAGCTCGACAAACGTTTAAACACATTAAACGTCATACTTGGAAAAATTTCGTTTCCAAAATACATTCTCGTACTCCTATGTCAAGGGTATGGAATATGATCCAAAAAATTAAAGGCAAGGGTTCCAAATCCAGTAGTATTCAGCATCTCAAAAATGATAATAGCATACTAACTGAAAAATGTGATCTTGCAAACAAGTTGCGTGAAACTTTGGCTAGACATTCGTCCTCCTCAAATTATCATCCAAAATTCCAGACTTATCAAACACACCAAGAGAAGAAACCAGTAAATTTTAAATCTGATAATGGTGAAGATTATAATGAGGTATTTTCATTACATGAACTTCATTCTGCGCTATCACAGGCTCACGGTACTGCAACAGGACCTGATGATATCCATTACCAACTCTTAAAACACTTGCCTGAATCATGTCTCGAAACGTTACTTGGCATTTTTGACCATATTTGGATAACACAACATTTTCCCCCTTCATGGCGAAAAGCCATAGTTGTTCCTATTCCAAAGCCTGGGAGGGATCATACAGATCCATCAAACTACCGACCTATTTCCTTAACTAGCTGCGTTTGCAAAACCATGGAGCGAATGGTAAATAATCGCTTAGTTTGGTTTTTGGAAACCAACAATCTGATTACTGATATACAATGTGGTTTTCGTAAAAACCGAAGCACAATTGACCACTTGGTTCGTTTGGAATCATTTGTAAAAAAATCTTTCATTAAAAAACAACATGCAGTATCAATCTTTTTTGATCTCGAAAAAGCGTATGATACTACTTGGAAGCATGGTATTTTGAAAGATTTACATTCTTTTGGGTTGAGAGGTCGCTTGCCTCAGTTTATATCTAATTTTTTAAATGACAGACAGTTTCAAGTACGTGTGGGATCAACCCTCTCAGATTATTTTCATCAAGATCATTGTGTTCCACAAGGCAGTATTTTGTCTGTGACTTTATTTAGTATTAAAATCAATAGTCTTTCTAAGGTTTTAAGTGATTCAGTAGATGGATCACTATTTGTGGATGATTTTAATGTTTCGTGTAGAGGTAGAAATATGCATACAATAGAGAGGCAATTACAAATCTGTCTCAATAAAATTGAAAAATGGTCACTTGAAAACGGGTTTAAATTTTTCTATAACAAAAACAAATTGTTTGCATTTCTGCAGAAAGTACAAACCGCATAAAGATCCAGAACTATTTTTAAATGGCACCCCCATCAAAGTAGTAAAGGAGGTCAAGTTCTTGGGTCTTATTTTCGACTCACATCTAACTTTTCTACCCCACATTAAATCCCTTAAAACTAAATGCCTGAAGGCACTTGATGTGTTAAAAGTTGTTTCCAATTCAAAGTGGGGAGGAGACCAAACTACCCTACTCCATTTATACAGATCTCTCATCCGTTCGAAACTTGATTACGGTTCCATCGTTTATGGCGGAGCCTGTAAAAGCAACCTCAAACTACTTGATTCTATCCACCATCAAGGTCTAAGACTATGTCTTGGGTCATTTAGAACTTCTCCTATTGACAGTCTTTACGTCGAGGCCGATGAGCCATCTCTTACTCAACGACGTATAAAACTCTCCTTACAGTATATAACAAAACTGTATTCTAATGAGGCCAATCCTGCATTTAATTGTGTTTTTAATCCTCTTTATGAGGATCTATACAATAAAACGTCTTCACTTGTTCCGCCTCTGGGACTTAGAGTAAAACCTTTTTCTGTCTGCTTGCGGCATTGAGCTAGCATTGAGCTCCTTCCCGTCTACTTTCGTTTCCACCTTGGCAGTTAGTTAGACCCGAAGTTGACCTAACACTGACGAGGTTTAAAAAATCAGAAACAAATGAATTACAATACGAACAAGAATATAATCAATTAAAAAGTAACTTTAATACATACAAATCTTTATTTACAGATGGGTCCAAGGACGGTGGCGCAGTAGCTTGTGCCACTGTCATTGGATCCAGAACAATATATTCTAGATTACCAGACAACAGTTCTATTTTTACCGCTGAGGCTAACGCCATATTAACAGCTCTTAAATATATTCAAAGACGCCATAAACATAAACAATATATAATCTATTCCGACTCTCTCTCTTGCCTTCAGGCGATTAAAAATCTTTCTTGTAAACATCCACTTTTAATTGAAATTATTGAATTATGTAATGATCTTGCTACTGGCCAGTACGACATCGTCTTCTGTTGGTTACCCAGCCACGTAGGCATATCTGGTAACACACTGGCTGACCTTGCTGCTAAAGCAGCACTCAACAAATCTGTGACGCCCCTTCTTATTCCATATTCAGATTACAAAGCTTGCATTAGATCTTATATCCGTGACCTGATGCAGAAGAAGTGGGACACCCATGTGGGTATCAATAAATTACATGAAATAAAACCGTATATTGGTTACACCTACTTGGGTCGTCGGTCCAGATTTGAAGAGGTTATTTTAAGACGATGTCGTATTGGCCACACAAGATATACCCATAAATATTTGCTTAAAGGTGAGGATCCTCCATTTTGCATCCCTTGTGATGAGAGAACCACGGTCAAGCATTTCTTGCTTGACTGTGTTGACTTCTCCATCACAAAGGATAAATATTTTAATGTTAAAACAATGTCAGATCTTTTTAACACAGTTAGTGCTCATTTAATCATTGGATTTTTAAAAGAAATTGATTTCATGAATGAATTCTGATTATTATGTTCTGTAGATAGTTGCATTTTAATTATTGGTAGTTTAGATTAGTAACTTGAATTGTTGATGGCTGTACCCTCAAAGGGGGTTGAAGTATTGTAAAATTATTGTCCTCCTGAGAGGGTACGTAAGTCCACAAACATTCACAGTAAATTTAAGTCAACCAGGTTTTTAATCGTAGTATTCATGTTCTTTTAATTTTGGCTAAATTTTCCTACAATCGCCAGCAGCTGAAGGGATGGTGTACATCCAACTAGGGTCCATGTAGGAAGCAAAGGCACTGTAAGTCCCCATGGTCCCTAGTGTGGTGATCTACCTTCTGTTGTTGGCGATCTATAGTCTGTTTTTTATATTGTATTGTCTAAATAGTGCTATTAGTTTTAACTTTCCATGCTAGTTTTAATTGAAATTGTGATAGTCTAGTGGTTTTACTGTCCTTCGTCGACAGGGTCTTCATAATATACATATATATTATTTTTGTCACGTATGTTCTCGTCACGATATGGCTGCAATATTGCCGATGTGACGTTAAATATTGACTCACTCACTCACTCATTTTAACTAGTCAGCGTTACAAGTCAGTTTTTACAACCAGTTTTAGCAAATATACAGTTAACATCTCACTCATCATATGTTACTACTATAACCAAGACCTCCAAGGAGTCCATTTTGGGCGAAATTACATTATCGACACAGGTTTATGTTAACACCATGCATGTTATATACCGGATCGAATAGTAAAAAAATCCACCGTGTTGGTTCTGACGTCATCACCTGCGTGACCTCATTTTTTCAATGGTCTTGGAGAACACCAGGGAGTTGACTCATCGAGGCCCGTGGGAAACGGGTTCAGAGGGTGAATGACTGTAGGGTGACACATCTGGGACCGACTCGGGGTTCAATGACCGCGCGCACCCGTGGGAAACGTGGCCTGGGGATGGGGATGTTAAAAACATTAGACGCTACGTTCGGGTGCACTGCTAGTTGAGTGCGGGAAAAAACAGCAAGCGACCAAACTGATGAGTATTAAATCTTTCGTGGGCATTCCGGTCACGCTCTCTGCTCACAAAACCCTGAACACAAGTAAAGGTATTGTCAGAGATCGCAATCGACTGTTTGCTGACATGTCAGAACTTGACTTAGCCTCCGAAATGAAAGATCAAGGTGTGCTTTATGTCAAGCGTTTTTCAACCCAAATAATAATGAAACTATCCAAACAAACACGTATCTGTTTTCCTTCTCGTCTGGCACCCGTGGCGAGCCACCTCCTCGTAGTGGGTGCTGGGTAACGCCAAGAGCTCGCCGGCACCCCCGTTGTGGACCCGGGGGCATATTTGGTCCACCAACCTGTTTGCCTCGGGTTGCGGCCTTGTGTCGGTGGAGGACGGGAGTCTGGGGGTTGAGGGCACTGGGGGCCTGTGACCGCGTTCCCTTTGCTCAACACACCCCTTCGACCCTTACTTCACCTAGACGGTAGGTTGAATGGACCCGGTTCAACCAATCGGCTAGTCATGCTAAGCCCTTTTACAGCATAAATTTTTAGAAACCATTTTGTCTTTTGTCAGTTGTCATGGCTTTGTGATGATATATCTATTTTACGATTAAATAACTCAAATTTCGTATCTTGCCTTGAGTCCTATGTCCAGAAGGCAGTGGCTCATGGGCCAATCTGGTGGAATAATTACTTGCTGATTATTCTGCTTGAGTATATCATCCGGGTATCCTTGGTGCTGCAGGCTGGAAACCCGCCTGCTCTTAGCATTGTCCTTGTGATACTCCGTGGGGGGTGGGGAGCTCGGATGACGAATTCATACTAACTTACCATGGAATACCAAACCCCAAACAAAAAAACGAAACGCCAACTCGACAATGATGATGATGAACAGCGACCCTCCAAATCTATTGATTACTGGCCTCGTTTTCTGATCCTTGAGACTCTTGATAATACTCCTTTAAAACTGAACCATTTGCGATATCTAAAGGTATCCATGGAATAGCAGGAGATATTAAAGATGTGAAACGCTTGCGTTCAGGATGTTTATTACTTGAATGTAATAGAAAACAGCAAGCAACTAACCTGTTGTCCATTGAAACGTTTGTTGGAGTTCCGGTTAAGGTCTCTGCACATAGAACACTGAACACCAGTAAAGGTATTGTACGAGACCGAGATCGTCTATTTGCAGATATGACCGAGATTGACATTGTATCGGAAATGAAGGATCAAGGTGTGATGTATGTCAAAAGATTTTCCAGTCGAAAAAACAATGAAAGTGTTCCAACTAACACATACCTGTTTTCTTTTTCTGCGCCAAATCCACCCAAATCAATCAGGGCAGGTTACTACAGCGTTACTGTTGATGCATACATCCCCAATCCTCTGAGATGTTTCAAATGCCAGAAGTTTGGACATGGTGTGAAGACTTGCACATTGTCTGTTACATGTGCTCACTGTGCTGAGACTACTCATGTAACAGAAGATTGTGAAAGTAGCTCCAAAAAATGTGCCAACTGCAATGGAAATCATTCAGCATTTTCTAAGGATTGTCCCACTTGGAAAAAGCAGATGGAGATCAACAGGATTAAATACACTAATAATGTCAGTTTTGCTGAAGCCAAAAAGTTGATACAGTCAAGGGATACTAGTGAAACTTATGCCTCCATCGCCAGAAAGCCATCAGAAATGACCAACAAAGAAAATACTTCTCAAGTCATTACCTTGTCACATGCCTGTCAAACAGACTTGACGTGGATAAACACAGACATTCCTAAAAATCTTTCTCCTGAGCAATCAACACAGACAGCAGATTTACTTCCTGATCAGCAGAACTTTTCTCAGCACCAATCTCCCGTTTCTGAACTTGGATCACAACCAGGGAAGAATGAGAAACAGACAGGTAAAACAAAGATCAAATCAAGATCAGACACTTCAAGACCAAATCGAGCTCCTAAAGGGTCAGACAAGATCAAATTATTTAATAAGTTTGGGTCACTAGAAGATATAGATGTGTCTGATAACATCCATCCTCAAGCACATAGCTTGTCGCCCTCTAAGAAAGTGCGGGGTAGATCCCCAATCAACCCACCATAATTTTTTCCAAAAGTATAATACAATGGAATTGTAGAGGATTAAGGACTAATCTTACTGAACAACAGCTATTAGTCCAAGACTTTGCACCAGCAGCTTTCTGTTTACAGGAAACATACCTGAAACAGACAGATACTTTTAATTTACGTCAGTTTGATGCATACAATTATTTTTCCCCTTCGGGTGACAGGGCCACTGGAGGATCTTCAATCCTCGTTAAACAAGATGTTATCCATAGTTCTGTAGCTCTTGAAACTAACCTCCAGGCCGTTGCAGTGAGACTTACTCTTCACGTTACTTTTACACTATGCTCTTTGTATATACCGCCTTCCTCAGCACTCCAACAGTCAGATCTGCAAGATCTCTATGATCAACTCCCAAAGCCGTGTATCATAATGGGTGATCTCAATGGCCATAACTCGCTATGGGGTGGTACAAACACTAACTCAAAAGGTCAAATACTGGAAGATTTTATCTCCAATAATGACTTATGTTTATACAATGATGATTCAAGCACTTATCTGCACCCTGCAACCGGCACCTACTCTTCTCTAGATCTGTCTCTTGCAGACACTTCCCTACTTAATGAGTTTGAGTGGTCAGTCCACAATGATCTCTGTGGAAGTGACCATTTCCCTACTATATTAAAATCTATAACTCCATCTGATGTTCCTCCATCATCAAGGCGGAATTTTAAAAAGGCTAACTGGGCTTTATATGAAACACTGTGTGCTGACAAACTTAAACCTGAACTTTTTATTGACGTTCCTGATGCTATTCAATGTTTTTCTGAGGAACTGAATTCCATAGCTGATGAGTGTATACCAAAGTCCTCTGCAGTTCCACACATAAGAAAACCATGGTTCAACGATGAGTGCAAACAAGCTAGGAAGGCAAGGAAAAAAGCAGAACATTATTTCCGTCGCCATCCTATGGTGCATAATTTAAATAAATTTAAGATTTTAAATGCTAAAGCGCGGCGTACTTTTAAACAGAACAAACGCCAATCTTGGCAAAATTATGTATCCAAAATAAATTCTCGGACACCCATGTCCAAGGTATGGAACATGGTCCAGAAAATTAAAGGTAAAGGTACTAAATCTACTGTCCAGCATCTGAAATATGGAGATCAATTACTTACTGATAAATTAGATATTGCGAATAAACTGAGCGAAACTCTTGCTAAACATTCTTCCTCTTCTAATTATATACCTAAATTTCAGCAATATCAAAAACAACAAGAAAAGAAAACTATTAATATAATGAAACGTTTTTTATTCATGAACTCCATACTGCACTTGATCAAGCTCATGATACTGCTACAGGAGGTGATAACATACATTATCAACTCTTGAAGCACTTACCAGAGTCCTCTTTAGAGACGCTCTTATATATTTTTGATGATATTTGGACTTCAGGTAAATTTCGTTCTTCATGGCGTGACGCTATAGCAGTACCAATACCTAAACCTGCACGTGATCATACGGATCCATCCAGTGAGTTAGTGAGTTATAATTTAACGTCACATCGACAATATTTCAGCCATATCGTGACGAGAATAAGCATGATTATACAGAACATGTAGATATTATAAAACCCGTCATCAAAGTACGGTAAAATAACTAGAGTATCACAATTTGAGTCTAAAACTAGCATATGAAGTTAAAACTACAGCACAATTTGGACAATACATAATATAAAAGTAGGCTATAGATCACCAACAACTGAAGGTAGATCACCATACTAGGAACCAAGGGGACTTACGTTACTTTAGCAACCTGCATGGCCCCTAGCTGGATTTACACCATCCCCTCAGCTGCTGGCGATTGTAGGAAGATGTAGCCGAAATTTAAAATGACAAAAATACTACGTTTAAAATACTGGTAAGCTTAAATTTCACTTTGAAAGTTTCTGGACTTACGCACCCTTTCAGGGGGACAATAATTTTACGCTGCTTTAACCCCCTTTGAGGGTACGGCCACTAACAATCGCAGTTGACAATTCACACTACCGTGTTTAAGATATCAACTTTCTATTTACAAAACATATTATTCAAAATTTATCTAATAATTCTATTTTCTTTAAAAATGCAATGATTAAATGATAATTAACATTTAAAACATCCTTCATTGTTTTGACAGTAAAATATTTCTTCTTTGTGATGGCAAAATCAATGCAGTCAAGCAAGATATGCTTGACCGTGATTGCTTCATTACAAGGGATACAAAACGGAGGATCCTCACCTTTAAGTAAATATTCGTGTGTATACCGCGTATGGGCAATACGACATCGTCGCATAACGACCTCCTCAAATCTGGACTGACATCCCAAGTAGGTATAACCAATATACGGTTTCATTTCATGCAATTTATTGATACCCACCTGGGTGTCCCACTTCTTTTGCATTACATCACGGATGTAAGTTCTAATGGTTGCTTTGTAATCTGACTATGGAATAAGGAGTGGTGTCGCTGATTTATTGAGTGCTGCCTTAGCAGCAAAATCGGCCATTGTGTTCCCAGAAATGCCCACGTGGCTGGGTAACCAACAAAAGACGATGTCATATTGGCCAGTAGCAAGATCATTATACAACTCAATAATTTGTATTAAAAGTGGATGTTTACAAGATAGATTTTTAATAGCCTGAAGACAAAAAAGAGAGTCAGAAAAGATTATATACTGTTTATGTGCAGGATGTCTTTTAATATATTTAGGAGCCGTTAGTATTGCGTTTGCTTCTGCTGTAAAAATAGAGGTATAATCAGGTATTCTAAAAGAGATTGTTCTGGATCCAATGACAGTGGCACAAGCTACTGCGCCCCCATCCTTGGACCCATCTGTAAATAAGAATTTGTGTTTATTATATTTATGTTTTAATTGAATAAATTATTGTTTATATTGTAATTCATTAGTCTCTGATTTTTTAGACTCTGTAAGTGTTAGGTCAACATGTGGCCTCACCAACTGCCAAGGAGGAGAAGAAAAAAGCCGAGAAGGAGAAATAGTCTCCAGCTCAATCCCAGCTGCAGAAATGAATAGTTTGATTCTTATCCCAAGAGGTGGAACAAGTGAAGTTCTTTTATTATACAATTCCTCATAAAGAGGATTAAATACGCAGTTATGGGCAGGATTGGATTCATTAGAATATAACTTTGTGATATATTGTAAAGATAATTTGACACGGCGAAGTTTTAAAGATGGCTCATCGGCCTCAACGTAGATACTGTCGATGGGAGATGTTCTGAAAGATCCAACACAAAGTCTCAGACCTTGGTGATGAATCGAATCTAATAATTTTAGGTTGCTTTTGCAGGCTCCACCATATACTATGGAGCCATAATCAAGTTTTGATCGGATAGGAGATCTGTATAAATGAAGGTGTGTAGTTTGATCCCCTCCCCACTTTGAATTGGACACAACTTTTAATAGATCTAATGCCTTCAGGCATTTAGTCTTCAGATACTTAATATGTGGTAAATGTTTGTCGAAGATCAATCCCAGAAACTTGGCTTCCTTTACAACGTTAATTGGAGAGCCATCCAAGAATAGTTCGGGATCTTTATGAGGCTTATATTTCCGACAGAAATGTATACATTTGGTCTTTATCTGTGAAAATTTGAAGCCATTCTCAAGTGACCATTTATGAATTTTATTTAAACACATCTGCAATTGCCTTTCGATGGTATGTATGTTTTTACCACAACATGAAACGTTAAAATGATCCACAAACAATGACCCATCTATTGACTCATTTAATACTTTCGAGAGACTATTGATTTTTATACTAAACAAGGTAACAGACAAAATACTACCTTGTGGAACTCCCTGATCCTGATTATAATGTTCAGACAGGGTTGATCCAACGCGAGCTTGAAATTGTCTGCCTGCTAAGAACTGGGATATAAAATTAGGCAAACGGCCTCTCAAACCAAAGTCATGTAAGTCTCTCAAAATACCATGTTTCCATGTTGTATCATAGGCCTTTTCCAGGTCGAAAAAGATTGACACAGTATGCTGGTTATTTACAATGGAATTTTTAACGAATGATTCTAGGCGAACCAAATGATCAATAGTGCTTCTATTTTTCCGAAATCCACACTGAATGTTAGAAATAAGATGATTGGATTCTAGAAACCATACTAATCTATTATTGACCATGCGTTCCATGGTTTACAAACGCAGCTTGTTAAAGAAATTGGTCTATAGTTAGATGGATCTGTATTGTCTCGGCCAGGCTTAGGTATTGGTACAACAATGACATTGCGCCACGAAGGAGGAAAGTGTCCTGTAGTCCAAATATGATCAAAAATGTTCATAAGTGTCTCAAGACAAGCATTGGGTAAATGTTTCAGGAGCTGGTAGTGGATATTATCTGCTCCAGTTGCCGTATTATGAGCTTGTGCCAAGGCAGTATTCAGCTCATGCAGTGAAAATACTTCATTATAGTCTTCACCATTTTCGAAATGAAAGTTGAGTTTCAACTTTTCTTGATGAGTTTTATATCTCTGAAACTTCGGAAGAGAATTTGATGAAGAAGAATGACTAGCTAAATTTTCACCCAACTTGTTGGCAATGTCAGTTTTATCTGTTAACATATCATGTCCATCTTTAAGATGATGAACGCTAGAATTGCTACCCTTGCCCTTGATTCTCTGTATCATGTTCCACACCTTCGTCATTGGCGTACGTGAATTAATTTTTCACACAAAGGTCTTCCATGAATGACGTTTACTTTGTTTAAAGGTACGCCGAGCCTTGGCATTATTTATTTTTACATTATTTAAATTGTGAACTGTAGGATGTCGTCGAAAGTACTTCTCTGCCTTTTTCCTGCTCTTCCTTGCCTGTTTACAATCATCAGAAAACCATGGTTTGCGGCAATGAGGTTTAGCAGAGGACTTGGGAACACTTTCATCAGCGATATCATTCAGTGTATACGAGAACAACTGAATAGGATCAGGAACATTTACAAATTCAGATTTCAATTTTTCTGTACAAAGTGTTTGTGTTTAAAGCGGAGAGAATTGTCAGAAAATGGTCACTACCACAAAGGTCATCATGGACCGACCATTGAAACTCCTTATAAATACTTGGATCTGAGAGTGATAAGTCAAGTTGAGAATACGTTCCAGTTCCAGGATGTAAATATGTGGCTGATCCATCATTAAATAGGCATAAATTATTGTTAGAAAGGAAGTCTTCAATGACTTTGCCTTTATTATTAATATTAGTACTTCCCCACAAAGGATTATGTCCGTTCAGATCACCCATAATTACAGAGGGTTTGGGAAGTTGGTCAAACAGATTCTGAAGATCGGACTGCTGAAGATCTGAAGAAGGGGAAATATACAAAGAGCAAAGCGTAAAGGTTATCTGAAGAGTAAGACGGACGGCAACAGCCTGAAGATTGGTTTTAAGAGGACCTGGACTATGAATAACACCCTGCCTCACGAGTATAAAAGCACCGCCCGTGGCTTTTCCATCGGGAGGGGAGAATGCATGAAAAGAATTTTACCGACGCAATTCAAATCGATCTGTACTTTTCAAGTACGTCTCCTGCAGACTAAAAGCTGATGGTGTAAAATCTTGTGATAATAACTGTAATTCATTAAAATTGTTCCTGAAGCCTCTGCAGTTCCATTGTATTAATTCCATAAAAACTGCTTAGGGCGCTTCAACTGGAGATCGTGAGCACGTGGCAGCGCTACCTCTACACCTTGTTTGTGACGGAGTTATGTCCATGTCAAGCGGTTCAAACAGATAGAAGTACCACCCGTGGCTTTTCCATCGGGAGGGGAGAATGCATGAAAAGAATTGTACGGACGCAATTCAAATCGATCTGTACTTTTCAAGTACGTCTCCTGCAGACTAAAAGCTGATGGTGTAAAATCTTGTGATAATAACTGTAAATCACTGAAATTGTTCCTGAGGCCTCTGCAAATCCATTGTATTAATTCCATAAAAACTGCTTAGGGCGCTTCAACTGGAGATCGTGAGCACGTGGCAGCGCTACCTCTACACCTTGTTTGTGACGGAGTTATGTCCATGTCAAGCGGTTCAAACAGATAGAAGTACCGCCCGTGGCTTTTCCATCGGGAGGGGAGAATGCATGAAAAGAATTGTACGGACGCAATTCAAATCGATCTGTACTTTTCAAGTACGTCTCCTGCAGACTAAAAGCTGATGGTGTAAAATCTTGTGATAATAACTGTAAATCACTGAAATTGTTCCTGAGGCCTCTGCAATTCCATTGTATTAATTCCATAAAAACTGCTTAGGGCGCTTCAACTGGAGATCGTGAACGCGTGGCAGCGCTACCCCTACACCCTCTTTGAGACGGAGTTATGTCCATGTCAAGCGGTTCAAACAGATTTTGAACCGCCACAGAAGGTGTTAAATGAGAAGACTCTTCTAAATGCTGAAGGGCTCTGGTCTTTCTTCTCAACTTTTTCTTTTCTTTACGTGTGAGTTTCTCAACGCTCTGAGTATCTTGAGTTAAATTAAAATCAGATATTTTTCCTGGCTGACTGTACTCAGTTTGTGAAGCTGATGATCGCTGACAATCTTGTGATGAGTGAGTGGCGTCATCTAAGGTTATTTGAGAATCCTTTATCCAAGATATTTCAGTCTGACAAGATGTTGAAACGAGGGTAGCTTTTTTGACAGAAGAAGGAACAGGAGAAGACACTGTGGCAGAATAGGTAGGAACTGTTGCTGGTTTTGATTGAGCCTGAATCAGTTTCTTTGCTTCGAAGTATGAGATATTATTATTGCACTTCAGTTTCAAGATGTTGTTCTCATACTCATATTTTGGACACGTTTTCGATGATGCCATATGCTCACCACTGCCATTGGCACACTTTTTCTCATTAGCACATTCAGTGCCTTCATGGTTTCCACTACAGCGTGAGCATACTGATTTACCTGTGCAAGATCGTGCACCATGTCCAAACTTTTGACACTTGTAACACCGGAGTGGATTTGGTACATATACCTCCACTCCAATATTACAATACCCAGCCTTTATGAATTTTGGAAGAGTTGTCAGACCAAACGTGAAAAGATAGGTATTTGTTTTGACTAAAGTTGATTCATGTTTTCTGCTGAAACGTTTAACAGAAGTAACTCCCTGATCTTTCAGTTCTGCCACAATCTCATCTTCTGTCATATCGTACAAACAACGTGCCCTGTCTCTAACAATACCTCTACAGCTGTTGAGAGTTTTGTGAACAGAAACAACAACCGGGCTGTTTACAAACTGCTTTACTCCCAGCAGATTGACAGATTGTTGCCTACGTAAACATTCAATCAAAAGAGAACCATTTCGTAAACATGTGACGTTTTTTTACCTCTCCACAGATACCTTGGATGCCCTTGGGGACGGCAAAAGGATTGGTATTTAAAGGATGGTCATCAGAACTTTCAATGACCAAAAACCAGGAATCATGTGTGAAAGTAGATATCTCTTCATCATTCAACAACCCAGCCCCCCACCCACCCTGAAGTGTCAACAAGGACGGTACCGCAGTGGAAACCAGAATGCAACACCAGGGTTACAGGGATGTCATACTCCAGAAAATACAGACTTGAAAAGCCATGTTAACTTAAAGAATAAGTGTCAGACTGGTTCGGCCCATGACACTGTTCCAAAGAACACGGAATTCAGAGGTCTATATAGCCAGATTGACCCATGAGCCACCGCCTGCTGGCATAGGACTCTAGGTAAGTAAACGTATCAATAATTTGTACACTAGATTTTAAAATGACCAATACCCGAAACAATGTAAGTGCAAAATGTAAACAATTTCTATGCACAGGGCATGGCGTGACCAGCCGATTGATTGAATCGGGCACATTCAACCTCCCGTCTAGGTGAAGTCAGGGCCAAAGTGGTGTGTTGAGCAACAGGAACACGGTCACAGGCCCCTGTTACCCTCAAGCACCAGGATCCCTTCATCCACCGACACAGGACCGCAACCCACGGCAAACGGGTTGGTGGACCAAATATCCCCCCGGGTCCACTACGGGGGTGTCGGCGAGCTCTTGGCGTTACCCAGCACCCACCACGAGGAGGTGGCTCGCCACGGGTGCCTCGGATCCATCCAATTATCGTCCGATTTCGTTAACAAGCTGTGTTTGCTAGACCATGGAACGCATGATAAATAATCGACTTGTTTGAAACAAATAACCTTATAACTGATATACAGTGTGGTTTCCGCAAAAAACAGAAGCACTGTTGATCACGTTTAGAATCATTTGTTAAAACTGCACTAATTAATAAACAACATGCTGTGCATATGACACAACCTGGAAATATGGTATTTTAAGAGATTTACATGACTTTGGCTTGCGATGTCGTTTTCGTTTATCTCAATTTATAGCCAATTTTTTAAATGATAGACAGTTTCAAGTTCGAGTGGGTTCTCCCCTGTCTGATCATTACAATCAGGATCAGGGTGTTCCACAAGGCAGTATTTTGTCTGTTACACTTTTTAGCATAAAGATAAATAGTTTATCAAAAGTTTTAAACGATTCAATTGATGGTTTGTTATTTGTGGATGATTTTAATATTTCTTGTCGTGGGAAAAACATGCATACTATTGAACGGCAACTGCAGTTGTGTTTAAACAAAATGGATAAATGGTGTCTTGAAAACGGCTTTAAATGTTCTAAATCCAAAACTAATTGTATACATTTTGGCAGAAAATATAAGCCACATAAGGACCCGGAACTATCTCTAGATGGCACTCCCATCAAAGTTGTAAAGGAGGCCAAGTTCGTGGGCCTAATCTTTGACTCCCACTTAACATTTCTGCCTCATATTAAGTCCCTTAAAACTAAATGCCTGAAGGCTCTTGACTTGTTGAAAGTTGTTTCCAACTCAAAGTGGGGAGGGGATCAAGCAACCCTCTTACATCTATATCGATCACGCGTGCGTTCGAAACTCGATTATGGCTCCATCGTATATGGTGGAGCCTGCAAAAGCAACCTTAAACTTCTTGATTCTGTCCACCACCAAGGTTTAAGACTTTGTCTCGGGTCTTTCAGAACGTCACCTATTGATAGTCTCGACGTTGAGGCCGATGAACCATCTCTTACTCAACGTCGTATAAAATTGTCTTCCCAATACATTACTAAATTATATTCTAATGAATCTAACCCTGCCTATAACTGTGTGTTCAATCTTCTTTATGAGGATTTGTATAACAAAAAGTCTTCTCTTGTACCACCTCTAGGGCACAGAATTAAACCATTTATTTCTTCAGCCGGTATAGAGCTGGAAAGTATATCGCCTTCCCGTCTTTTTTCTTCTCCTCCTTGGCAATTGGTTAGGCCACAAGTTGACCTAACCTTAACATCATTTAAAAAATCAGAAACTAATGAATTACAATATAAACAAGAATATCATCAATTAAAACATAAATATAGCAATTACAAACCCTTATTTACAGATGGGTCCAAGGACGGTGGTGCAGTAGCTAGCGCCACTGTCATTGGAACCAGAACAATATCTTCTAGAATTCCAGATAACAGTTCTATTTTTACAGCAGAAGCTAACGCCATATCAACAGCTCTTAAATAAATTCAACGACACCCGAAACGTAAACAGTATGTAATATATTCCGACTCTCTTTCTTGCCTGCAGGCGATTAAAAATATTTCTTGTAAACATTCACTTTTAATTGAAATTATTGAATTGTATAATAATCTTCCTACTGGCCAATACGACATCATCGTATTCTCTTGGTTACCCGGCCACGTAGGCATTTCCGGTAACACAATGGCTGATCTTTCTGCTCAGGCAGCACTCAACAAATCTGTGACACCACTTCTTATTCCATACACTGATTACAAAGCTAGCATTAGAAGCTACATCCGTGATCTGATGCAGAAGAAGTGGGACACCCAAGTAGGTATAAATAAATTACACGAAATAAAACCGTATATTGGTTACACCTACTTGGGCTGTCAGTCCAGATTTGAAGAGGTTATTTTAAGACGATGTATTGACCATACTAGATATACTCATTCATATCTTTTAAAAGATGAGGATCCTCCGTGTTGTATCCCTTGTGATCAGAGAGTCACGGTCAAGCATATTCTGCTTGACTGTCGAATTCTCCATCACAAGGGATAAATATTTCAATATCAAAACTGTAAAGGATCTTTTTACTAACATTAATTCTTATTTAATTATAGGTTTTTTAAAAAGAAAATTGATTTTTTTGGTTGAATGTTGAATAACATGTTCTGTAAATAGATGTATTTTAATTATGGGTTGTTTAGATTTGTAACTAGAATTGTTAGTGGCTGTACCCTCAAGGGGGGTTGAAGTATTGTAAAATTATTGTCCTCCTGAGAGGGTACGTAAGTCCACAAACAGTGAAAGTAAATTCTAAATTTCAAGGTTTTTAATCGTAGAAAAAGTGTATTTTTACTGTATGGCTAGATTTCACAAATTGTTGACGGCTGAGGGAATGATGTAAATCCAGCTAGGGTCCATGCAGGTAGCAAAAGTACTGTAAGTCCCCATGGTCCCTAGTATAGTGATCTACCTTCAGTTCTTAGCAATCTATAGCCCATTTTTACAATGTATTGTCCTGTATAGATAAATTGTTTTAGGTATAGTTTTATATTCTACTCTGTGATATCCTAGTTGTTTTACTGTCCTTTGCTGACAGATTTTATAATAGACATATATCTCATTTTAGTAATAAATATTTTCGTCAAGATATGGCTGAGATATTGCCGATGTGACGTTAAATATTCACTCACGCACCCATAATAGATATACTCATTCATACCTGTTGAAAGGTGAGGATCCTCCGTTTTACATCCGTTGTGATGAGCGAACCACGATGAAGCATATCCTGCTTGACTGCGTTGAATTCTCCATCATAAGGGATAAATATTTCAATGTAAAAACAATCAATTTAGGACCTTTTTAACACCGTTAGTTGTCATTTAGTTCTTGGATTTTTAAAAGAAATTGATTTCATCATTGAATTTTGATTATTATGTTCTGCAGATAGCTGCAGTTTAATTCATGGTAGTTTAGATTAGTAACTTCAATTGTTAGTGGCTGTACCCTCAAAGGGGGTTGAAGTACCATAGACGTATTAATATTGTCCTCCTGAGAGGGTACGTAAGTCCCAAAACATTTACAGTACGTTTAGACTTCCACCGTTCTTAATCGTAGCATTTGTGTATTTTTCATTTTTAACTAAATGTGACTAAATTGCTAACATCTGAAGGGATGATGTTAATCCAACTAGGGTCCATGCAGGTAGCAAAGGTACTGTAAGTCCCCATGGTCCCTAGTATGGTGATCTACCTTCAGTTGTTGGCAATCTATAGCCTGATGTTATGTTGTATTGTCCGATAGTGATATGAGTTTTAACTTTCCATGTTAGTTTTCATTCAAATTGTGATATTCTAGTTGTTTTACTGTCCTTCGCCGACAGATTTTATAATATACATATAGTCCTTTTCTTTTGTTAAATGTTCTCGTCACGGCTGAGATATTGCCGAAGTGACGTTAAATATTAACTCACTCCCTTAACAGTCTGTATATTCTTCCTCAGATGATCACGGGCTTGCATCTTTAAGAGGGAGAGAAAGACCTGGATGTCGTCTGAGTATTCAGGAATGAAACTGATGCCTAATCCAAAATGAAAGGGGTTTTATATCGTCCCACTGTCCCATGAAACCAGTTCATCTATCTGTATGGTTGTTAGGCGTCTGACCTAAAAATATACCCATAACTGTGAGGACCGCTCAAGGTCGTGGTGAAAATGATCATCGCCATAGTATTTT
The DNA here is from genome assembly GCF_037392515.1 of Haliotis asinina. NCBI lineage: Eukaryota > Metazoa > Mollusca > Gastropoda > Lepetellida > Haliotidae > Haliotis > Haliotis asinina. The sequence goes on along the minus strand of NC_090283.1, from coordinate 6,283,978 downwards.
CCAAGGTCATTGACGAAATGAAGTCACGCAGGTGTTTGATGACGCCAGAACCAACATGGCGGATTTTTGGACTGTTCGAGCCGGTACACAACACATGGAAGTGTTGAAGTCAGTATTCAAAAGACTTCACAGAGTAATTATTCACAACCTAAAGATATAAAACATCTACTATCACCCTTCATTCACACAGCCATCAATCTCAGTTTCTCATTCACTGTCAGGAACTGCAGCACTAATGAGTGTATAAACCTAAAGTAAATCAAAACATATAAAACATGAATTTTAAAATGTTGGGAACAAAGGTAACGAGGCCGACTTCAAAAGTTGAATGGTCAGGCTTAAGAAAAGATTAACATGATGTTAACTAAAGCTTGTTTCAATAATGTTGTAACATAGATACAATTATGATTTGATGTGAAACAGTTAAGATAAACCTTGTAGACTTCATGACAAACTTTGAAAAAAAGAGAGAAAAATTACATGGATTTGTACCTGCATGTCTGATAACACAAACAAAAAACCAAATAGTCCACTATTGTAACCATTAGGCTAGATGTTCCTCTTCCCCACAATGTGAATTTAAACTTATATATTACACTTTACAACACTGTATCACTTAACGTCTGCTTGTCTTCATCATCTGCTAGACCTTGATACAAAGTTCTTATTCTAGTTTTAAATAAAAAAAAAACTTTTCATACAGTTAAGTGTAGTCATTTTGGTTAAATACATGACAATACTTTATACTTTATACATGACAATCCTGTTGAATGACAGAGTTATTTTGACCGTGGCAGGTGACTCAAAGGTGTTTGATAAACAGATGATAGAATAACTATGATCAAGTTCTGACATGATAACAAAGATTCCCACCTTCACAGTGCTCATATTTTGAAAATCTTCAGACATCTTCTTACTTTTCTAGCAGACACCAACAACCAAAATACAATGTTTACCTCACATAAATCAGCCTTGCTTGTGCCTTATGATATTGAAAGTTTTAATAAAGATGTTTGATATGTGTACTTCAGAGCACAAAATCGTTCAAAATATAATGTATGATGATTACACGATGCCATTTAGAAAGTGGTCAAATGCAACATATGTCTTGTTTGGGATTTCACTTTCTAAGTAAAGTACAAATTCTAGTACTTTTTTGGGTTGAGTCCCATCCGGGATTCGAACCCGCACCCTCAGAGTCAGGCACCTAATCGCCAGCACACAAAGTCAGCCGCCTAGCCCGCTCAGCCACCGCGACTTCCACATGGTGTCCCGGATGGGACTCAACCCAACAAAGTACTAGAATTTGTACTTTCCTTAGAAAATGAAATCCCAAATAGGACATATGTTGCATAATGTATGATGGCATAGATGTGTAAATATGATGGATACTTTATAAAGATGGTAATTTAAGTCAATGTTTAGTTTTTGAGATGTTGTATGGGGTAATTTCATAAACTGAAAAGATGTACTTTTTTAAACATTTCTATGTGAGCAAAAGCTTGACCCACCAGAATTTTAGTGTGCATTCTAATTTACTCTCTTCACATGTGGTGAAAAAATTGGGATGGGTCTCTATCATACCTTGTCCGTTGCAGAAGTAACTTTATCAATGAACTGTGCGCGCAAACTCATGACGTCATCATCAATATGGCTGCCCCCACAGATAACATTGCCGAAGCAATAGCTCTGACAAAACGCCAGTTAAATATAAGTTCCCTCGGGTAAAAGGGTGTGCATTAGCGCATACAACATTATTAGTACTTTCTGAATGCCACATATAGGCATTACATCTCACAGTCTAAAAACAAATGAACATAGATACATAAATACAATGAACCTCGCCGTGTTTAAATACCGACGCTGGAAACTCGTCTGATGTAAACACCACCGGAATTAACCCGAGGCCAATTGTCATAATTAGGGCTGTATATTACACTTTCATCTCTTATTTGAAGCTGTTTCAGGAGGGGATAAAACGAACAAACATAAAGAATGCCCATGTAAAAGTATCCAATCACGGTGAAGAAAGTTCTGGAAGTGAAATAACAAATTCTGCTAGAAATTTCTGCAGGATGATGGTGCAATCTGTGCGACTGGGAGAAACCAATTGCTCTCTAATTGTACACGTTGGATTCCTTCTCTAATATGACCAAGAGGTCGATGCGGTCAACGTGATGTCTGCCATCTTGGCGTCCATGGTAGTAAGTCTGGAATTGTTCTGTGCCATGCTCCCTCTAGTCCGTCTAAATGTGGAACGATCTGTCGATTTTGTTTCGGAGAATGGAGGTTATACTTTAACCAGTGTCCTGGCTTCTTTGCTCTACCATACAGTCATGGTATGTCATATATCGCATTGAAATAAATAAATAAATAAATAAATAAATAAATAAATAAATAAATAAATAAATAAATAAATAAATAAATAAATAAATAAATAAATAAATAAATAAATAAATAAATAACCCTAGATGGATCTGATAGTTAAAAAGTGGAATAGTCTCATGGAGAAAATACGTTCTGTAGCTGACTATGACATTCATATGTAGCTTTTGTCATATGACAAAGTCTGGAAGGTACTAGTATATGATTCTTTACAATGAACCCGATAGTAAAATAGCTCACGTGTAGCTACAGGTTTAAGAAGAAGACTTCACTCGTTACCACATGGCTACGGTTCCATTCTTAATAAGAATGTTCAAAAACATTCTGTGGTTAAGCTGTTCAGGACAAAAGTTCAAATCAACAAATTCTGGAATTTCAGAAGAAGACTCACCTGAGCTTCCACTCGTGTCTCTGCCAGCGATATGTACTGTTTGTATTCTTTAACATCTCACGGAATGAATATTTATGAGAGCATTACGGATATTGTGACGTAATCAACAGTGGCGCAGTATTTTCAGGTGGCTATATGATAATGTATATTGATCTTAAGCGTGTCTACCGTTCATGTATTGAATACTGTATAAGTTTAGAGATGAATTTATGTCTGTTGTTCTAAAGAAAACATTGCCGCAATTCATATTACAATATGAATCGTCCAGAGGCTTCAATATGATCATACCTTGTGTTGTCGTGCGGTTTTCATTGCATTGTGAGAGCTGATAATGTGAGGTGGAGTTTCACCAGGTTAGTTATATTTGGTTGTAAATTGGTTTAAAAAATTTAACGTGCAGTATCTGATGCGTATAAAATAAAGTTCTAAACTAACCAAATATGTATTATTCTATAATGTTGTCAGTTTCAACATCTTTTAATGTACACATAATGTTTCTTCGAAGGGTCACCTGTTACCTGACCATTATTTATATGCCTGTTAGTTGTCTCCCCTTTCCGTTAACCATCGTGATGTTTAACGGGTTACACAATAAACGAATTCTCACCCACAGCAAGTGTTTTTCCTCGGTTTAGAAGCTGTGTGTGACACACAAGGCAATGTGAATAGCATGATCTTGTATTGGAAAATGTGACATATACATCGTACACAAGCCACGTTACGTGGGACTGACTCAGTAAAATAATCACACAAAAAGATCGTTATTAACTCATTAGCCCTAGAGCCGCTCCACTGCCCAACACCTGGGACGCCTCGCTGACTGTCTGATTGCTGCGACGAGGCTAATTAGTGCTAATCATGCCTGATTTCCCTGCCAGGTCTCGGATATGACAGGAAACTGTCTAGTCTCGCAAACAAGTAATGATTATCTAATTGTGTTGTAAAGATGTAAATGGAAAAGAGGCCGATGTGAATACATATATTACAGCATTTCATGTAATTTATTACATGTGTCTCTTATACCCCTTTGCCAGTGTGTGCTGTATTTTTATCAACACCTACGCGGTCTTTGTACGTACGAGATGAACAAATATACAAATTCCTCCTGTCTCTCTCATCGTATTGACTGAATTATAATATATTATTTATAATAGAGTTTAAAAAGAGAGAGAGGGGGGGAGACTTGCATTATAATCGTCTACATTTCTTGCCAATACATTGCTCGTACTTACTATTTCAAGGAAAGTATCAATAGGTATGTAAGTAACATGGAGCATATATAAATTTATAGTTTGTCACTTTGTTCATCTTAACTTAACACTTAACTTAATCACCATTCATACACATACATACTGCATGATACATTTATCATTACTCGATGCTAAACAAAGCTTCCCGTCATGTGATGGATAAAATATCCCGAATGTAACGCATTATATCTCACTTACTCATTATACTGGCTGATACTTTGACCAATCGTATCGTTAGAACCTGTCAAAAAGAAAGGGCAAGGTGATGGGGCTTGGCCTAAATTTCTGAAGGGCACGTTTGGTCACTCAGATTGGATACATTGATTTTTTATTGTATTGTTGACCAGTGGATATGTTGTGTTAGGGTTGTATATTTTAACTATCATGTAACAACTTGTGTATTGGCTGATATCGTATCGCTATCAAGGTTCACCAGATTGCACCCATTTGTGCATATACAGTACGGAGAATGAAGCGTACGTAGCACCATCAAGTGGGTTGTCCGACAAAATAACAACACGTTTATTCTACGCTTTTTCCGGGGACAGTCCAATCAATAAGGGAGTAGGGGCGTGGCTACGTATAAATTCTACCGGAGACTGCTGTTTCAAGACCAAAAGTATTATATTTAAATACTGGAGTCTGAATGATGATACGCAAGGGTTTGAATACCTTGATTAATATGCTATCCTGCTTTTTCTGATGATGGATCAACGGAATTAGTTGCTACACGTGATAATTGAAGAGAGGTGTCAAGAAACTTTCAATAGCACATAAAGTAAGGGACTATGTAAGTGTGCCTTTCTTCACACATATTTGGATTCTTTGTATGTAAGACATACTTAAACCAAATATCATTGTGTGAGATTATATTGTTCAAAACATCTATGTCAATAGCAGTAAAGACGAATTTACGCACATGCCTAATAATCTATGAGAGAAGCGTTTTCGCTGATACATTGGTAGTGTATACTGAATATTTTAAGGAAAGTACTCATAAGCTAGCCTGTGACTTACATATAACAGATTCACAGTTTGTCGCTTTGGTTCATCTAGATTTAACGACGAAAATATACGTTATCGCACAAACATACATGCATGCATATTGTATAATGCTATCCCTTGCAGATAATACAAGAAAGGGTCGTGGGATGGGCGTCATCAAAGTTCCCGAATAGGTCGTTTTGTATCTTAACTGTTCAATATACTCTCTGATTTGTTTTCTATGACCAATCGTATCATGAGATACCTGTCACATTGGAAATGACAGGTGATGGGGCGTGGGCTAAATTTCTGAAGAGTGCGTTCGGTCACTAGACAGCTTGGATACAGATTGACTATTGGTTTGATCGTGGACCAATCGATATGCTAGATTTCGGCTTTATCACCTCTAGCTATCATGAAATGTTTGTGTATCGTGAACATATATAATCGTAAGGATGCCTGAAATGTAGACGTAGAACTAACAAGCACTTTGACGAGTTTATTTTTCTTTGAAGCGCTCAAAGCGCTACAATCCGATTATTTTTTCCCCAGATAACCCAATCCAACCATTGAGTAGAGATAGTATTTATTTGCATATACATTTTTGCGCACACTACTTGTACATCAAACATAATGGCTTGCTGAACATTTCAATATAATCTGCACATTGTTACGAATAAATATCACAATTCAAGTACATGTATTATAGAATTAAAATAAGTTACACGATACTGATTTATTGTGATGTATACACTTGAAGTTGAATCTCCCCAAATATTTATGAAGATGGGCATACTTATATTTGTTTTGAAAGCAAACGAGGTTCAGAAGATTGACAATGGGCGTGACTCCACAAAACAGGTTGTCCAATGATGTAACAGCGCATTAGTTTGTTTTACACTTGTCACAGAACAAAAGTTTACCTGGACATGCATTCGGCCAGAGGCTGTTATTTTGAGGTTGAAAGAGGTGTTCACATATCTCATTAAGTGTTGTCTCATTGAATGATTATACGCATCAATTCCGTAACTGATATATTCTCCTCCTTTTATTGACGATGGATCTGATACACCTGATCATTACCCTGGATAAGATAATTACAGAGATCAAATACAAACGTTTCTTACACAATGCTTATGTAAATTGCATTGAAAAATCACATTTCAAATAAGCACGAAACAGCTTGTACAAAATACCCCAGTTACCTTTGTATGGTTTATGTGTACTATATATGTATATTATGAGTAGATGCAAGAGTTATCACTTCATATTCCATTATGTATTATTGTCAACTTTAAAAACCAATAGTCGCAAATGAATTAGGTCTAAATTAGTAACTTGGTTTACTTAAAATCTACACGAACATGAGTGTAATACAGTATTGCTATTTATGTCTACGATTCATTATATGAACTATTACAACGAATGAATGATTTAATTTAGAAGAAGGTTTTGTAACCTTGTCACCGTTAATTCGATCAATGTGCAAACATAGTATCTTAGTATTCGGTACCCGTGGCGAGCCACCTCCTCGTGGTGGGTGCTGGGTAACGCCAAGAGCTCGCCGACACCCCTGCAGTGGACCCGGGGGCATATTTGGTCCACCAACCCGTTTGCCGTGGGTTGCGGCCCTGTGTCTGTGGAGGAGGGGATCCTGGTGGTCGAGGGCAATGGGAGCAGGACCAGTGTTCCTATTGCTCAACACACCACTTTGGCCCTTACTTCACCTAGACGGGTGGTAGAACTGGCCCAGCTCTATCAATCGGCTGGTCACCCCAAGCCCTCAGCTACAACTATTTCATGCTCAAAATTGTTGAAACTGGTAATTTGATTTTTCATGCTTGGCTCTTTGGAGATTGTAATTTGAAATTCATCATTTTATATATGTTTTTGCCTAGAGTCGTATGCACAGAAGGCGGTGGCTCATGGGCCAATCTGGTGGAAATATTAATCCTTTGATTTTTCTACTGGAGTATATCATCCGGGTATCCTTGGTGCTGCAAGCTGGAGGCCCGCTTGCTTTAACATTGTCCTTGTGATACTCCGTGGTGGGTGGGGAGCTCGGATGACGAACCATTTAAAACCAACTATAGCTGACGAAACCCCCATTAAAAAAGCAAAACGTCCACTAGACCCTGATGAAGATGATAATGAACACAGACCGACCCAATCAATTGACTACTGGCCACGCTTTATAGTGATCGAGACTCATGATAAGACACCACTAAAGTTGAACCCGTTTGCAGTATCGAAGGCTATTCAAGGCATTGCGGGTGATGTCAAAAATGTTAGACGCTTGCGTTCAAGAGCTCTTCTCATTGAATGTAGTAAACGACAGCAAGGTACAAACCTGATGACAACTGAAATGTTGGTAGGAATTCCCGTATCAGTCTCAGCTCACAGGACGCTCAACACTAGCAAAGGCATAATTCCAGATCATGATCAGATGTTTGCGGACATGACGGAATTAGATATTGGGACAGAGATGAAAGGTCAAGGTGTCATGCATGTCAAAAGGTTTACAACCCGGAAAAAAAAGACACTGTCCCAACAAACACATGTTTGTTTTCTTTTTCCTCGCCAACTGCTCCAAAATCTGTGAAAGCTGGATACTGTAACATCGCTGTTGATACCTATGTTCCTAACCCATTAAGGTGTTTTAAGTGCCAATAATTTGGACATGGAGTGAATAGTTGTACATTGTCTGTCACGTGTGCTCACTGTGGTGAGCAGACACATACAACAGAAGATTGTACCAACAAATTTAAGAAATGCGTTAACTGCGCCGGAAGTCACTCGTCTTTCTCAAAAGACTGTCCAGTTTGGAAACGGAACATGGAAATCAACAAAATCAAATATACTCAAAACATTAGCTTTGCAGATGCAAAAAAAACTTGTCCAAACATCAGACTTAACAGAAACTTATGCTTCTGTTACCAGAACATCGCCTTCGCCAACCCTGAATGTAATCAAGTCTTCTGTTTGCTGTCAAACCAACTTAACATGGATTAATACTGACATTCCTCAGACTTTGTTACCTGAATCATCCACTCAAACTGCTGACGTACTTCCTGAGCCCATGGGTGTTCAGGATGTACCTTGTACACAGGAGAACTTATCTCAGACAAATGCAAAACGGACGTCTCAATCCAATGTGAAAGAAACTGAAAACAACAAGCTTAAATCTAGACGTGAATGGCACCCATGAAGAGCCACCTCCTCGTGGTGGGTGCTGGGTAACGCTAAGTGCTCTTCTCCCGTGTGGACCCGGGACAGAATGTGTCCACAGCACCCCATTGCTGGTCGCAATAGGCGACCAAATTGGGCAACCTGTTCGCCGTGGGTTGCGTCCCGTGTCGGTGGAGGACGGTAGTCTGGTGGTTGAGGGCACTGGGAGCCTGACTCGTGTTCCTTTTGCTTAACACACCACTTTGGCCCTTACTTCACCTAGACGGGTGGTAGAATCGGCCCGATTCTATCAATCGGCTGGTCATGCCAAGCCCTGTGCAACAACTCTGTAGTGTTGCTCAAACATTTGAAAATTGTATGTTTATATTTTTTAGCCTTGGCGAATTTTGAAACAGAATTTGAAAACGTTACTGTCTATTAATGCCTAGAGTCGTATGCCAGAAGGCGGTGGCTCATGGGCCAATCTGGTAGAATCATTAATCTTTTAATTTTTCTGCTAGAGTATATAATCCGAGTATCCTTGGTGCTGCAAGTTGGAGACCCGCTTGTTTTTAGCATTGTCCTTGTGATACTCCGTGGTGGGTGGGGAGCTCGGATGATGAACTATTCAACCATAACCATGGCTTCTCAAATCCCCATTACAAAGAGAACACGTCCACTTGACAATGATCCAGATGATAATGACCAAGGACTGTCCACTTCCATTGATTACTGGCCACGTTTTGTCGTGATTGAGACTAAAGATAACAGCAGACTTAAGTTGAACCCTTTTGCGATACAGAAAGGGATACAAGGAATTGCTGGTGACGTTAAAAATATCAGACGTTTGCGTTCAGGTGCACTGCTCGTCGAGTGCTGCAGAAAACAACAGACAACTAACCTGATGTCTACCACCACATTCGTCGGCATTCCAGTATCGGTATCTCCGCATAGGACACTTAACACAAGCAAAGGAATCATCAGGGATAGAGATGGATTATTTGCCGACATGTCTGAATTTGATATTGTTTCAGAAATGAAAGATCAAGGGGTCACATATAATAAGCGTTTTACAACACGGAAAAATCAGGAGATTATTCAGACAAATACGTACCTGTTTTCATTTTCCTCTCCAACACCTCCCAGATCAGTAAAGGCAGGCTATTGTCACATCAGTGTAGACACCTATATACCCAATCCTCTAAGGTGTTTTAAATGCCAGAAGTTTGGTCATGGTGTTAGTACTTGCACATTGTCTGTTGTGTGTGCTCATTGTGGTGAGAAGACACACACAACAGAAGATTGTGACAGTGAATTTAAAAAATGCACCAACTGTTCAGGCGACCATTCTTCATTTTCTAAACAGTGTCCAATTTGGAAAGAACATATGGAGATCAATAAAATAAAATTTACTCAAAATATCTCTTTCTCTGAGGCACAGAAACTGGTAAACAGATCTGATCTTCAAGAAAGTTATGCTACAATAGTAAAAACATCATCGGGTTCTAGCTCTAAAACAACATCAACCACAGGCTGCCAAACTACCTTGACTTGGGTAAATTGTGATTCTCCACAGCTTTTGTACCCTGCTATATCATCACAGACTGAGGAATCTCTTCCTAGTGCCTCAAAGTCTTCTTCTGATCACAAATCATCATCTCAGTCACACTCAAAGTCTCAATCGACAGCTGATAATCAACAAATGGTGAAAAGTAAACCGAAGCCAAAGCCAGATGCTTCAAAACAACAAAGTGGCAGAGCTCCTAAAGGATCACAGAACAAAATTCAACTGTTCAATAAATACGGGTCTCTTGAAGACATGGACGTTTCTGAAAACGTCCATTCTAGGGCACATAGCTTGTCGCCCTCCAAAAGAGTGCGGGGTAGATCCCCAATAAATCCCCCCAAAAGATAGTTTATTCCAATAATATTGTACAGTGGAACTGCAGAGGATTGAGGACTAATTACATGAATTACAGCTATTAGTCCAGGATTTTACACCTTCAGCGTTATGTCTCCAAGAGACATATTTAAAACAAACAGATACATTTGACCTTCGTCATTTTAATGCATATCATTGTTTTTCACCTCCGAGTGATAGGGCCACTGGCAGGTCATCCGTTCTAGTCAGACAAAACGTTATTCAAAGCCCTGTATCACTTAATACTAATAGCCCTGTATCACTTAATACTAATATGCAGGCTGTTGCTGTGAGAATTACTTTACATGTAGCGTTTACGCTATGCTCGCTCTATATTTCACCGTCTTCGACGGTTGCCAAAACTGATCTGCAAGCTCTCTATGACCAACTCCCGAAGGCCTGTATTATAATGGGAGATTTAAATGGGCACAACCCACTCTGGGGTAGTGTAAATATAAACACTAAAGGTAAGTTGTTAGAGGACTTTTGTTCTGACAATGATTTATGTATTTATAATGATGGTTCCAACACATATTTACACCCTGGCACAGGGACCTATTCTGCTCTTGACTTGTCATTGACAAATTCAGAACTATTAAATGAATTCGAATGGTCAGTCCACAATGACCAATGTGGAAGTGACCCTTTTCCTACTGTATTAAAAGCTGCAACTCCATCTGATGTTCCTCCATCATCAAGGCGGAATTTTAAAAAGGCTAACTGGGCTTTATATGAAACACTGTGTGCTGAGAAACTTAAACCCGAACGTTTTATTGACGTTCCTGATGCTATTAAATGCTTTTCTGATCAACTGAACTCCATAGCTGATGAGTGTATACCAAATTCCTCTGCAGTTCCACACATAAGAAAACCATGGTTCAACGATGAGTGCAAACAAGCTAGGAAGGCAAGGAAAAAAGCAGAACATTATTTCCGTGGCCATCCCATGGTGCATAATTTAAATAAATTTAAAATTTTAAATGCTAAAGCGCGGCGTACTTTTAAACAGAACAAACGCCTATCTTGGCAAAATTATGTGTCCAAAACAAATTCTCGGACACCCATGTCCAAGGTATGGAACATGATCCAGAAAATCAAAGGTAAAGGTACTAAATCTACTGTCCATCATCTTAAACATGGAGATCAATTACTTACTGATAAATTAGATATTGTGAATAAACTGGGCGAAACTCTCGCTAAACACTCTTCCTCTTCGAATTATGCACCTAAATTTCAGCAATATCAAAAACAACAAGAAAAGAAATGTATTAATTTCAATTCTGATAATGGGGAAGATTATAATGAAACTTTTTCTATTCATGAACTCCATACTGCTCTTAATCGAGCAGTAGTATAGGGAATAGGGGTTTTAAAACACTTTCAAGAAATGTCTCTACAAAGCCTTATTTATTAAATAAGGCTTTGGTTGGGTCCTTAGCTCTTGCTACTATTACCCCTACTACAAAAAAGTTGGCGGTAATTACTATGCCTACTTTGTGTTGGTTGGAGGTAACACTGTGCCGTACGGTACGATCAATAATTCTTCTCTTACAAATCCCCTACCCGGCCCATCCCTCAAGTAGTACAAGTTAGGTTCGTCGGCTTTCATATCCACTTTATCTATGTTGTAAGTTTTGACTGACCATATAGGATCGGTGGCTCGCTTACGGCTATCGCCCTCGTGTTCCCCTATGTTATGTTTATATCGATGAAACAGTTTAACGTGAACCGCCTACGATCTCTTTGGTGTTCATAATAAAGGCTTGCTGGGCTTTTTGTATCCCCTGTTCTATGTACTTTTTTTTTCTCGTCCTCGCTGATAGCAGACTTACGAGACTTGGATCGAATATCTTGTTTCATTCCGTTATATTTTTTGAGTTCAGAGAGGATTGAACGAAACTCCTCTTCTGAGATCTTACTGTCAGAGAGTGCCGTGGAAATTCGCTCACTCACTGTGTTCAGCTTTGCTTCGGCCAGAACCCTGATCTCGTCGTGTTTCAATGCCTTACGATTAAGTCTGCGTGATACTAACTTAAGCGCCAACCCTGCCAACCCTGCCACCCCAGCCGTTATTTCAATACCTAGCACTATAGGTGCAGCCACGATGGTAGCCAACAACCCAACGCCTGCCGCCCCTAGTCCCATGCTGGTTGCCATAAGGGTAGTGTCAACCCCGTCTACGATATTGAAAGCTCTATTGTACTTCTTACATAGTGCTTTCCGCGTGTCACGGTCTTGTTCTAGTTGCCGTTTCACATCACATAACTGCCTCAAGCGGAACCCATCTACGGTTTCCAGCGTCTTCGCTACTTCCTCTACGACTGGGTACAGACCCATCCTATAATATATATTTTGAAAGATATTTCAATTGGGGTTCAGTTAATATTCTATCAATTAATTTGAAGTCTATAAGGTCTAGATTACTAGTCAGGGTAATAGGTGAGAGGCTAATAGAATTTCCTGTTGTAATAAAAACCCCACTGAGGTTTATTAAGCGGTTTATAGGACCCCCGTGGGTATCCTGTTGTATAACAATACGACAATATTTGTTTTTGTGTTCGTCAAACCAGTGTATTGACACCCCGGGTAAAATTTGGTGTACTCTTGAGATGTTTTCATGTTGTAAAAACGTAAATAAGACTTCTATGATGAGTGTGAAAGGGGTGTATATATCAGGCCTTAAGTTAGTAGGATAATTGCTAAATGTTAATTTATTTTTTACTTCACTCCTTAACCTATTTTTTTCGGTATTAGTAGTTCCTATGGATACACTATCCGGAATGAAATCCCCGGCCCAGATGCCGTTGTTCCTAATCTTAGCGACAGTCCCATGTTCGTTTATTGTGATATAAGGTGAGGTGATTGTTAAGTTGATCAGCCATTTAGGCTCTTTTAAATCTGATAACGGCACCCGTCTGTACACGTTGTCTTTGAAGTGTAGGATGTATAATTCATCTTCCTCACCAGGCTGATCAAATCCCTCCGTATCTCCTAGGTCGTTAAGCGTAGTGTTGGGACGATGACTGGTCATTATTATACTATTACGATATAATTTCCAACTGGTTTTCTGATAATAATTCATGGGTTAACTTCATACCTATGAAGTGTATGTTGTCAGGCAGGAAGATATTGGTTAGTGATATCTTATTTTCCACGATCACGTTGACCCCCTGCAGACTGGTCTTGGAGTCGACACCCGTCCGCACGTAAACATTGCAAACTTGAAACTGATGTTGTTTGCCCCACCCGAGTTTGATCCCCTTCACGATCTCGACATCATTCCCCGATGGTTCCCCTAGGTAGACTTTGATGAACAGTGTTCCGTTTGCCGGTAGACTCTCTAGTACCTTGGCCACGCCTTCGAATTCAGACACCAACTGCAATTTCACGTTTTGTATGGCCGGTTTACTCGATAGCATGTGGGCTGCTATATTGTTGATGGGGCTGACGATTACGCTACGTCTCTGAGTTGGGACGTAAGCCACGAGCAGGATTCCATTGTTCACGACTTTGTTTAGGTGGTTGTCTTTGTTATCCGTGAACACGTAAGGGGAGACGAGTCTAATATTGAGAAACCAGTCGTCTTTATCGGGTAACAACACCCACTTGTCATCTTCGGTGAAGACGAGTATATATGGTTTGTTTTTGACGACGGTAGTGCTCTCAACATCGTCTAAGTCGAACAGTTTACCCCCGAACGATGGGTATATTACCCAATTATTATCACCGGTGTTGACAAGGGTGTACTTAGTGTTGACTGTTGCTCTTGTGGTATCTACTATATCACTTAGGGTTCCACCGGAGGGGATTTCAACGCGTTTGTAAATGTTGTTTTTCAGTTGCAAGGCGTACGATTTACCATCTACTCCGGGAGCGTCGAAACCGCGTGTGTCTCCGAGGTCGGAGATCCCGATATTGACGCATTTTTTCACTGCGGGCCCTTGTGCGCTGGTCATGTTACGTGAAGCGTTAAGCTGAGGTATCCTATATTTACAGGATTATGATTTATATCTAACACCGATATTGTCAGCTCAGGTATGTTGCCCTGGGTTAATCTCTTATACTGCCGTGGTGAAAACGACTCGGTTCTACCGTCGTTGTATTTCTCAGTTTTCACCGGCACTGCTCTCAGTATAGTGGAAGGGTGACCTCCTTGAATGTTATACGTTGTGCTCACCTGATCGAGATGAATGTACAGCTCTCGGTACGGTACTAGGTCGGGTAACTTCGTGCCTGTGACGGTTGTTGTTGGTTTTATCTCGTCAGGAGACATACCGAGTATCCTCGCTAATGGTCGGCCGAGCCTCAAAGAGGTTCTTCCGTTGTTGATTAACACCACTGTGCCGTTTGAGTCGTTCATCTTGAGTTCGGCTCCCAGGGGTTTGAAGACCTCGTCGTTTAGAGAGCACACGCTGTAGTAGCCGTCAGTTATCTGGCTGCGAGTTCCACTGACGAACAGCTTATTGTTGCTGATATTAATGTTAGTCCATTGCGGTAGGTAGGTGATATCGCAGAGTGCGACTTCGAGTTGACCTGACGTGTTATCGATCGCGTGCGTCAGCTGAACGGCCTCACCGCTCGTTATTCCTGGAAGTGTTATGTACATATTACATATATACTTATTATATAATAGTTTTAAAATGTATTCCCCTGGTGTGTTTTACCCTAAACTGGACGTAGATTTCTCCACCATGAAGATCGTGGTTGCTCCTGGGTTGTATTTCAATGCCAAGTTTATAGATATGCCTGATAAGTATAAGCTTTCGGTGACTAACGTCAAGGCAGTCCACGCTTGGTTCAACAACCCTATGCAGTTCTGGCAGAATCAATTCAACTTTGCCGTGTGGTGCGCTACAACGGGGTGTGGTGTGACATTGGCCGACACTCGGCGTGGACCGCTGAGTCAGTCTGTGTTCAAGTTCCACGTGTACTACCAGGTCAGACGTATCCTTAAAGAGATCAGCGCCCCCCTCCCACAGGATAAAGCGTGGGACGCAACAAACAACCCGTACGATAGACGGGCCTACGAACGTATTTGCAATGAATTCGAAATAAACCCGAAGACGGATTGGCGTTTGCCGGGGCCGAACCACGGGTTGGGTATTCCTTATGATGGCGCGCGATCAGTGAAAGAAGTCAGTGATGATTTACTGAAACGAGATATACTACGCCAGGACTTTGCTTTGTCGAGTAATGAATGGAGGGATGATCGTATGAACTTTAAAGGTGGTGTTGCTTTCACAGTCCAGAAAGTGGAGCAGTCAACCGCAGACGGGTGGAAAATGTTCATGCTGGACACGTCGAAAGGATTCACTCGTGCCGGGGTAGTCAGGTTGAACGACTCGATTCGAACGTACGTGTGGGCGCTGTTGGGTGCGCAGTCGATGACGCGTTCCAACATCCTCGGTAAGGGAACTGCTTACGACGCTCAGACACAATTCGTTTCCAACGTTGAGGATGCTATCAATTCTCCAGTTGATCTCCCGCGGGCCATCGACCGTTACCAAAACGTGTTAGAATACGCCAGATCGAAAGTCAATTACGTGTTTGGTGTGGGGCTGTACATGGCCCCGAGTGATATGCAACTGAGAATAAAAAAAGTGGTGGGTTATAACAACAAAATAGTCATAGCCACGGCGGACCAAAAGTTGGGTATCAACCCCGATATTAACACCCCCTATATCCCACACATCCCACCACGTGAAAAGGGTATAGTGGCGCCACCTCCGGAGCCTAAAGTTCATGTGGGGGTACCCCCCACACACCCCCATATTCAGGCCTCCAATCACATCGATAATAAAACAGCCCTAGTGGTTGGTGGGGTAACTTTGGGACTTATTTGGTTAAAGATTTCTTAGCCGCTACGTACACCAGACCCGCCACGGCGACGATGGCTGCCCACAGGTTTTGACTGAGCCACATGGCAGTTTTAGACAGAGCGCCCAACATCCACGAGACGATGCTACCCAGGATGCCGGGAAGGGCTTCGGCGGCTTTACCAGCCAGTTTAGCTAGGCCTTCCCCGAGTTTTTTTATCCAGTCTTTAACACCACCGCCTGTGGGAGTTCCCCCGCCGGCAGGTGTGGGGGTTCCCCCCACCAGTGACACCACCAGGGTTGATATGATGAAACCCAATGCAGTCAGAATGCTGGCGATGGTGACCCCTTGCTCCCGGAATAATATCCGAATCCTGTTGGCTAAAGTTGTATCCTCATTCAGTATTCTATCGATTGTTTCCCGAATACGACTGATCTGGGATCGAAGCTGTTCACGATTCGAGGAAGCGGATTCCAATCGTGTACGTCTCTCGTCTTCTAAATCGCGTAGTCGTTCATTGATACGGCGCTTCATATCATCGTTTTCAGTTTCGTTGAGTTTGGTTTTTTCCCTAGCGATGTGCTCGTCGATTTCGTTCAGTTTCCCCATGTTGTTCACGAGTTCTCCACGCACGCGTTTCACGGCTTCGTCTAAGCCGCGCAGTTCCCTTACCGGAAAGTCAAACCCCGGTAACGGTTTGTCCCAGTAGGTGCTCAACAGTTTTTCTATGCTGTCCGAGGCTTCTGTAGCACGCTGTGGTGTCATTTCATCTCTAGTGGTGAGGTGGGATCTGGTAGCTTGCAGATCTTCTTTAACGGCCTTAGGTATTGCACCACCGTAATCATTCATGTTTAGATTTTTACGGATAAATTCGACACCATGGCGGCTGGCTAGAGTTGACAAGGCCAGTGGTTTTTTATTGCTCTTATTAAAGAGGTCAACCCCTGGGTCAGACTTAAGGCGTAGAACACCCTTTGTATCAATAAAAAAATTCTTATGGTATCGACCCTGTGATTCAACGTAGTTTTTATCTCTTCTTAAACTTTCGTAATAATCATTTACCGTTGTTTCCAAGAGTTCTTGGTTCAATGGTGAACTAGTAAATGAGGTCTCCTGCTCATCATCGAATGCCTGGGCACTAGCGCCCGGCATCTCCGTCATATCTATGTCTTCATCCATTAGTATTAAAAATATATTTCTTTTATATAACAATGTACGGCAGAAAATTAGATCCTTTCAGAAAATTGAGAGAGCCATTAGGAGCCAGAGCCGTGCGACAGTCGGTGACCATCACCAACAATCCCAGCAAGATAGACCAGAATCAAACTCTGCTGGTTAGATTTCCAAACCTTGGTGAGAATGACCTCATTGTACCAGGCACTGTTCGACTGGCGTTCAATATCACGTTGACCTCCGACAACGACAAACGCGAGCTAGTGCGTAACGTGGGTCGAGCTATCATCAAGAAAACGACAGTCAAGATCAGCGGTAACGAGGTGCTGAGCATCGACGACAGCGACGTGTTTCACTGCTACAAGGATCTCTGGAAAAGCGAGAGAGAACGAGTCAATGATGTGTACCAGGGCATCAGCAAATCAACCCGGGCGCGCATAGGATACGTCTTCACGCAAGACCAGCAAGACAAGCTATCGGACGGTGAAAAGGCCATCGCTCTAGCATACGGGAATCGATTCTGCGTGCCGCTCGACTTCGAGTTGCTCACGGGACACGCGCCGTTTTACCAGGCCGCGCTGGGTGATAGGCTCGAATACGAGCTCACGTTTAACGACTATAGCAAAGTAGTGCGTACGCCGAACGGTGATGAGGCCAGTTATGCCATAGACAACATCTCTCTGGAGTTCGACATGGTCACTAGCCCGGAGCTGGCCAGGCAGGTTCGAAGCCAGTACTCTGGGAAGATGGCCATCCTGTACGATCGCGTACTGAGGCATAGATCAGTCGTGCGAGATAAGAGCGACACTGTGTGGAATATCAACCTGAACGTGCCGGCGCGATCGATGAAAGGTATCCTGGTCGTCCCCGTGGAGGATTACGACCCATTCCGGAGGGACAGCGAGAAGTTTTTCAACCCCGAGATTGAAAAGGTGGAAGTGACCATCGAGGGCGTGCCCAACCAGCTGTTCAGTCATGGTATGAGACCACACCAGCAGTGGGATGAGATAAAAAAGCTACCAGTGGGGGACTACATAACAAAGGACCTGGACCTCGGCTCCGTGCAGATCGGTGAATACCTGACCACCAAGTACGCCCTATGGTTGGACATGCGATCCACGGATGATGATAAACTGCACGGTAGCGGGCGCCGTATAGATAACGGTAGCAAAGGGATAACCATCCAGATTACTAAGAAGGCTCAAACCGCTGGTAAGTTGAAATTATATCTGTACGTTATTA
The DNA here is from genome assembly GCF_037392515.1 of Haliotis asinina. Classification (NCBI taxonomy): domain Eukaryota; kingdom Metazoa; phylum Mollusca; class Gastropoda; order Lepetellida; family Haliotidae; genus Haliotis; species Haliotis asinina. The sequence goes on along the minus strand of NC_090283.1, from coordinate 6,265,647 downwards.
TGGACGCGCAACTTAATATAGACAATGGGAGATTCGTGCAAGCCATCTACTAGTGGGGGAGACCCCCAGGGGTACCCACAACTGCCCACTGACCCACACTGCGCCATAGTATGCGGGCAGACTGGCTGTGGGAAGACCGTTTTCGTGTTGGATATGTTGGAGGGTTACTACAAGGATGTGTTCGATAACATCGTTATCATGTGCCCTACTCTGAGCATGAATAAAACGTACGCGCGACCTTGGGTGATGACGGACCCGGACGTACACAAAATCGACCCTGGAACACGCCTGCAGGACTGGTTGAAAGCTCTTCACGAGAAATTTAAAGGGGAACCGACGCTATTCATACTGGACGACTGCAGCGCTAATCGCGAGATAACAAAAAAGAGAGACATGCTATCGTACCTGGCCTTCTCCGGCCGGCATGCAAATCACAGCGTCTGGGTGCTAACGCAGAAGTTCAACTCGGTGTTGAAAGACCTCAGGGAGCAGACGCGATGGGTGGCCTTATTTCACTGCAAGGACAGGGATTCGTTCGAGGAGTGTTTGAGAGAGAACGATGTGATGAGTAAATTAGAACGGGAACGGGTGAAGAAACAGCTCGCTGAAACTAAACACGCTAAGCTCGTGCTAAAGACCGACCAACCAGTAGCATATATAGTATGCTAAAGCTAAGCAAAGCTAAGCATAGCTAAGCAAAGCTAAGCATAGCTATGATATTTGAAGTATTTGTCGTGTGCAACTTAACCTTCATTTCTCTGTGTTTTGTCTGCATCGGGTATTATATAGTTAAAACTAAATCTTACTTGTTATATTATAAGATGGAGTGTGAGGAATTGCTCGAACAATTGTCTGTGGAGGGTTCCCCCACTGTGGGGGATTCCCCCAAGCGAGAGAAACTGGTGGCGTTGGCTGTTGGCGGCAAAGCCAAACATTACTTTGGAGACTACACCCCGGATAAAATTCACAAAATGTCAGCCAAAGAAATCGATAAGCTATACGCTAGATACGAGTCCCGGCTCGGAGCAGAAATGACAAAGACAATAGGATCGGCTATGACCCAGATATACACCGGTATTGTATCACACTTCCTTCCCATTCCACCAGAGCGCCGACTTTACCTGTGGGAAGACCTCGAGAAAGACCCTTTTATCGAACACGCCGTGAGCTCTATCAGCTGCGGGCTGTACCACAAATATGGTATGTTGTTGGCTCCAGTGACGGCGGCGATTATCACGGCAAAACATTGTCAATTTGAGAGAAAGAATAATAATAATAGTATAGATGGATGCTGCACAGGAAACCCCAGTGGACACAGTGATGGAGGAGACCCCACCCCCAACAGTGAGTCCCGAGGTGACGGTGGAGACCCCTTCAGTGGGGGTACCCCCAACAGTAACCAGGCAGAAGAATCCTAAGAGAGTAGCTGCCGGTAAAAAACGGTGGTGTAACCAACATAAAGTGACCAACCCAACCCGACTGTTGTTGGCTGTAGGCGTAACTGCTGCCGTGGTTATAACATGGTTATACGTGGGGGTACCCTCCCACAGTGAGGGAAACTCTGAGGGTACCCCCACGCCGCCGGCAGGCCCCACTGTCGACCCGCATATCATGTTATAATTTTAATATTTTATATCATATACATAATGTCTGAGGGGAAAACGTTCGTCAACGACGCATACCACGCCACAGTGGTCGCCAGTCTAGCCGTAGGGTACGCTCGGTTGACTAAAATGGTGCTTAAACAACCAACTATCAAGCTAGATTTCAACCTGCAGGATATGGGTATGCTCATAATGAACCTTGGTATGGCGATGGCCACAAAAGACATCCTAGTAAAACAAGGGATCATACCTGATAATATAATGAAATAAATATAGGGATGGCCACGATAGCTATGATGGTCGGTGGGGCGTTAGTGAATGCCCTGGCATTTTCCGGGAGTAATTTCCTCTTCTCGAAACTACGAGATGATCACGCGACTGAAATACAGGAAGAAAGGAAGCGGCACGATCTCGCTACTGAGAAATTACAAAGGGCACAGGCTGAGTACGCTAAAAAACGCCTCCAGAGGATCGATTTTATTAACGAACAACTCCAGCGTGAAAACCATGCCATTAAAACATTCAACGATGTCGATGAAGCAATGAAAGAATACTATCTACTAACTGGTAAACAATTGGAACCGCTAAATAAACCCACACTCGCTCAGTACTACACACCATCCAAGGGACAAATGAATCGTGAACTGGGCTTCATAGTGTTGGGTATAGCAGCTACTGCGTTGGTTGCGAAGCAATTAAATTAAAATACCTATATAAGTAAACATGAGACCTGCTCCATACCGATGCGAATATATACTTATGGGGAAGACCGAGGCCTGTGGTAGGAAATGCAGGAATCAGGGGTTCTGTTGTTTCCATATGGGAAGTCCTAACTACACGTGTTCTGTGTGTGGTATCGGGGTTAAAGGACACTACTGTCTATGTAAAGCTCACGGAGCGAACGTAGTCAGACATCAACTCATCTACGAGAATAAAAAAGGCTACATAAAAGAACGTAGGCGACTGCTCAAGATAGCCACTTAAGGGTTACCTCCCTTTACTGTGAAGCAATTAGACATTGGTTCTCTTAGGTGTAAACACGATGTCTACTGTAAGCGAGCTCAAGCGGGTCGCAAAACAGAGAGGTGTGATCGGGTATTCTAGAATGCGGAAGTCAGCATTGTTGAGATTACTAGGTTTAGAAGCCCCTCCTACAGTAAAACAATTAAAAGCTCAAGCAAAACAGCTTGGATACACGGGTTATTCAAACCTGGGGAGAGCCGGGTTAACCGCATTGTTATCACATGCCCCCGTAGCAAAACCTCCCACTGTAAAACAACTGAAAGCCGAGGCACAGGATTTGGGTTTAGGCGGGTATTCTCGTATGAGAAAACCACAGCTTTTAGAATTATTACGACAGAATAGAGCTATTGACCTACAGTTCGTGCGCACTGAGCGCGCTGTAGGCAACTATTTGAGAGGTTGGCGCATGCACGTTGATAGAAACATAGACATTACAGATATCAAGCCTCTGATAGCTGATAAGGTCAACCAGGAACTAAATAATCTAGGAAGTATCAAGTTTCAGATCACAGTGAAAATGTCGCTCGATAAGCAGGTTGGGAGTACCACTGAGTATGTTCAGCCTTACTTCCGAGGTCAACAAGAGGTCGCCACACATACAGAGACCATTGACGCATCAATCGATACCAGTTTTCAGCAGATACGAGAATACCTAGAACGCTACACACACTTGGGGTCCGGGTGGGTTGTAGATAAAATCGATAATGTCTATCTAGACATAGCTAACTACGTGCCGTTCAGAGGCGGGTCATACCTAGCCTTGCCTCCCTACTATAGGAACAAACATGCTATAGTAAACGTTAAGAATAGAGGAAACGATTGCCTGAGGTTAGCTATCAGGTCAGCCTTATTTCCAGCTGACACTAATCCGAACAGGCCTTCTAATTATCCTCAGGATGATGGGCTCAACTGGGATGGTATAGATGAACCCACCCCCATATCCCAGATCACTAAAGTAGAAAAACAGAATAATCTGGCTATAAATGTCTTTGGGCACGAAGGTAACACAACAATAGTACACAGGGTCAGCCCGGTGAAGGATCGCCAAGTTATCAATATATTCATGATCCAACGAGGTGAAAAGTATCACTACACATGGATAAAACACTTTAGCAAGCTGTTGTATGACCAATCAGCATACAAAGGAAAGACCCACTTCTGTGAACGATGCCTACATGGCTTCACCCGAGCTGATTTATTAGAATCCCACCGGGATGATTGTCAAGGTGTGGGGCAGACGGCCATACGAGTCGACATGCCTAAGGAAGGTGACAATATCCTAAAATTCAATAACCACAAGAACCAAATGTCTGTGCCTTATATTATATATGCCGACTTCGAAGCCTTAGTTGTGGGGGATTCCACCAGTGGTGCCGCCGGTACCTTTACCCACAAGACACAAGAGCATAAAGCCTGTTCGTTTGGATACATTGTCGTCCGTTGTGACGGGGAAACGAAAGCTCCGGTAGTGTATAGGGGGCCTGACGCGGCTGAAAGGTTTCTAAAGTGTTTGCAGGAGGAAGAAAAAATTATTAGGAATGCATTGTATAAAATCGCTCCCATGTGTCTGACCCGAGTCGACAGGCTAGCCCACGCTAGTAGCACTAACTGTCACGTGTGTGAATCACCACTTAACGGTGATTCGGTGAGAGATCACTGTCACATAACTGGTAAGTATAGAGGCGCCGCTCACAACGCGTGCAACCTCAAGCTTAAAATCAACCCTAAGACAATAAACATCCCCGTTGTCTTTCACAACTTGAGAGGGTACGACTCACACTTGATCATGCAGGCCATCGCGAAAATCGATGGTAATATAACGTGCATTCCCAACAACATGGAGAGATACATCTCCTTCAGCTTAAACGGACTTAGGTTCATTGACTCGTTTCAGTTCCTCCTGTCGTCACTCGACAGTCTGGTCAAGGCCAACAATACCTTCCCTATCACCGATCGATACACAGACGCCGAGACTAGACCCCTGCTTATGAGGAAGGGTGTGTACCCCTATGAGTACATAGATAGTTGGGCTAAGTTCACCGAGACCAGACTACCCCCTATTGACTGCTTTTATAGCAAGCTGAATGAGGCGTCCGTCTCACGAGATGATTACTCGCACGCGACTAACGTATGGAATAAACTGGGTTGTAAGAACCTGGGTGATTATCACGACCTGTACTTGAGGACAGATGTACTGCTGTTAGCCGACGTGTTTGAAACGTTTAGGCGGACATGTTTCAAGCAGTATAAACTCGACCCCGCATGGTATTACACCAGCCCAGGTCTGTCGTGGGACGCCTTGCTTAAAAAGACCGGAGTTAATTTGGAATTGCTCACAGATTACGACATGCACCTATTCATTGAGAAAGGTTTGCGAGGTGGGATTTCCATGGCATCCAAACGATACGCGAAAGCAAATAATCAATACGTGAAAGGTTACGATCCTAACAAACCAACCAATCACATTCTCTACCTCGACGCAAACAACCTGTACGGCTGGGCCATGAGTCAGTATCTACCTACAGGGGGATTCGAATGGGTACCCCACGTTGATGTTATGGGGGTTGCACCAGATTCGAACAAAGGTTATATCCTCGAGGTTGATTTAGAGTATACCAAGGAATTACACACATCGCACAACAGCTACCCCCTGGCCCCCGAACGTATGAGGGTTAACCCAGACTGGATGTCTGAGTACCAACATAACTTGTCAGGTGGTCGTGTGACAGATGTTGAAAAACTCGTGCCTAACTTAATGAATAAGACCAAGTACATCGTTCACTATCGCAACCTACAGCTGTACCTGTCGTTGGGTATGAGGCTGACCAAAATACACAGGGTGCTCATGTTCGACCAGAGTCCATGGATGGAGCCCTACATCAGAATGAACACAGACCTACGAAAAAAAGCCACCAGTGATTTTGAGAAAAATCTCTACAAGCTCATGAACAACTCGGTGTTTGGTAAGACTATGGAGAACCTGAGGAAACGCGTGACCGTGAAGCTGGTTCGGTCGAGTGAGGAAGACAAGCTCAGGAGATTGATAGCCAGTCCGGCATTCAACCGTAGTAAGATATTCACAGACAACCTGGTTGCCCTACACATGAAGAAAAGCCACATAAAATTCAACCGGCCTGTTTACGTGGGGATGAGCATCCTCGATTTATCCAAACACCTGATGTACGACTTTTACTACAACGAGCTCAAGAAACAGTACGGTGACAGGTGTGAAGTGCTGTACACTGACACGGATTCCCTGCTGATGGAGATTCGAACCGAGGACGTGTACGAGGACATGAAAAAACACCTTGATTTATACGACACCAGCGATTACCCTAAGACCCATGCCATACACAGTACTGTAAATAAAAAGGTCCTAGGTAAGATGAAGGACGAGTGTGCTGGCACGCCCATAGCCGAGTACATAGGTTTGAGACCTAAGATGTACTCCATACTGAAAGCCGACAATAGTGAGATCCGGAAGGCTAAGGGGGTTAAGAAGTATGTGGTGAAACAACACATCAAACACGCCAGATTCAAGGAAGCCCTGTTCAAGACCCGTACCTTTAGGCATAAAATGAACACACTTAGAAGTGATGGACATAAGATATACGGACTGACTATAAACAAGACGTCCCTGTCGCCTATGGACACGAAACGTTGGATAGCTATTGATGGGATAAACACATATGCATATGGACATGAAAAATTTTGAGGCTATTTACTACAGCCCGCGTGGGTACTGGAAAGGAGCTAGCGCAGTAGATAAGCTAGCTAAAATAGCGCGAGTACCCCCGGAGGAAGCCAAAGCGTGGCTTGAAAAACAAGCCCTGTGGCAGATCTATTTGCCGGCACCACGCTACGTGCCTAGAAGGAGGTTCGGTATTAACATACCTAATAGCGTTCACCAGGCAGACCTACTGTTCCTACCCCACGACAAGAGGTACAAGTATGCCTTAACCGTAGTGGACGTAGCCAGTCGTTACAAGGAAGCCGAACCCTTGACCACGAAAGATTCGGCCCAGGTAGCCAGAGGATTCGAACGCATATACAAACGCAGTCCGCTGACGTGGCCAACAGAGCTGCAAGTTGACCCCGGACGGGAGTTCATGGGTGCCGTGTCACAACTGCTAGCCAAACACGATACAAAGGTCAGGCGTGGCACGGCCGGAGCCCATCGCAGCCAAGCCATAGTTGAGAGATTTAATAGGACTTTGGCTGAGCGCTTGTTCGGCTATCAGTATGCTAGGGAGATGGCCACCCCTGGAAAACGATCGACTGAATGGGTCACGAGGTTACCCAAGGTGGTGTCGGCAATCAACCATGAAGTCACCCGTCTCACCGGTAAGAAACCGGCAGACGCTATCAAACTAAAATCAATAGTTGCAGAGTCGGCCGCTCCATTGCGTGGGAAGGAGAAACAGATACCAGATAGGGCCCTAGTGAGGTATCTATACCAGCCGGGGGAACACGAGGGCGATAGCCGTAAGCGAGCCACCGATCCTATATGGTCAGTCAAAACTTACAACATAGATAAAGTGGATATGAAAGCCGACGAACCTAACTTGTACTACTTGAGGGATGGGCCGGGTAGGGGATTTGTAAGAGAAGAATTATTGATCGTACCGTACGGCACAGTGTTACCTCCAACCAACACAAAGTAGGCATAGTAATTACCGCCAACTTTTTTGTAGTAGGGGTAATAGTAGCAAGAGCTAAGGACCCAACCAAAGCCTTATTTAATAAATAAGGCTTTGTAGAGACATTTCTTGAAAGTGTTTTAAAACCCCTATTCCCTATACTACTCGAGCTCATGACACTGCTACTGGAGCTGATAACATCCATTATCAGCTCCTGAAGCACTTACCAGAATAATGTTTAGAGGCGCTCTTGTCAATTTTTGATGATATTTGGACTTCCGGGAAATTTCCTTCTTCATGGCGTGATGCTATAGTAGTACCAATACCTAAACCTGGACGTGATCATACGGATCCATCCAATTATCGTCCGATTTCATTAACTAGCTGTGTTTGCAAGACCATGGAGCGCATGATAAATAATCGACTTGTTTGGTACTTGGAAACAAATAACCTTATCACAGATATACAATGTGGTTTCCGTAAAAACAGAAGTACTGTCGATCATTTAGTGCGTTTAGAATCATTTGTGAAAAACGCGCTGATTAATAAACAACATGCTGTGTCTATCTTTTTTTATCTTGACACAACCTGGAAGTATGGCATTCTGAGAGATTTACATGATTTCGGTTTGCGAGGTCGTTTGCCTGAATTCATGGGCAATTTTTTAAATAACAGACAATTTCAAGTCCGAGTGAGTTCTACCCTGTCTGATCATTACAATCAGGATCAGGGTGTTCCACAAGGCAGTATTTTGTCAGTTACACTTTTTAGTATAAAGATAAACAGCTTATCAAAAGTTTTAAACGATTCAATTGATGGATCGTTATTTGTGGATGATTTTAATATTTCTTGTCGTGGTAAAAATATGCATACCATTGAACGGCAATTGCAGTTGTGTTTAAACAAGATTAATAAATGGTGTCTTGAAAACGGCTTTAAATTTTCCAAATCGAAAACTAACTGTATACATTTTTGTCGTAAATATAAACCACATAAAGACCATGAACTATCTCTAGATGGCACACCAATTAAAGTTGTGAAGGAAGCTAAGTTCTTGGGTCTCATTTTTGACTCACACTTAACGTTTTTACCACATATTAAATCACTTAAAACTAAATGCCTGAAAGCACTTGACTTGTTGAAAGTGGTTTCAAATTCAAAATGGGGATGGGATCAAGCTACCCTTCTCCATCTATATCGATCTCTCGTGCGTTCGAAACTCGATTATGGCTCCATTGTCTATGGTGGAGCCTGCAAAAGCAACTTAAAACTATTAGATTCAGTCCATCATCAAGGTCTAAGACTTTGTCTTGGCTCCTTTAAAACTTCACCTGTTGACAGCCTGTATGTCGAGGCTGACGAACCATCTCTTGAGCAGCGACGTATAAAACTAGCTTTACAGTATGTAACAAAACTATATTCAAATGAGTCCAACCCTGCATATAACTGTGTTTTCAATCCCCTGTATGAGGATTTATACAAAAAGAAATCTTCTCTTGTTCCGCCTCTTGGTTTAAGAATAAAACCACTTATTTCTGCTGCCAGCATTGAGCTGGAAAACATAGCTCCTTCCCGTCTTCTTTCTTCTCCTCCTTGGCAGTTGGTTAGGCCACAAGTTGACCTAAGATTAACGACTTTTAAAAAATCAGAAACCAACGAATTACAGTATAAACAAGAATATAATCAATTGAAACATAAATATAGCAATTATAAATCATTATTTACAGATGGGTCCAAGGATGGTGGCGCTGTGGCTTGTGCCACTGTCATTGGATCCAGAACAATATCTTCCCGATTACCAGATAATAGTTCTATTTTTACAGCAGAAGCTAACGCCATATTAACAGCCCTTAAATATATTCAAAGACACCCTAAACGTAAACAATATATCATCTATTCAGACTCTCTTTCTTGCCTTCAGGCTATTAAAAATATCTCTTGTAAACATCCACTTTTAATTGAAATTATTGAATTGTATAATAATCTTGCCACTGGCCAATACGATATCGTCTTTTGTTGGTTACCCAGCCACGTAGGTATTTCCGGTAACGCAATGGCCGATCTTGCTGCCAAGGCAGCACTCAACAAATCTGTGACACCACTTCTTATTCCATACTCTGATTATAAAGCCAGTATTAGAACTTACATCCGTGATCTGATGCAGAAGAAGTGGGACACCCAAGTGGGCAAAAATAAATTACATGAAATAAAACCGTATATTGGTTACACCTACTTGGGTCGTCAGTCCAGATTTGAAGAGGTCATCATGCGGCGATGTCGTATTGGCCACACCAGATATACACATGAATACCTGTTGAAAGGTGAGGATCCTCCGTTCTGCATCCCTTGTGATGAAAGAATCACAGTCAAGCATATCTTGCTTGACTGTGTTGAGTATTCCAACACAAGGGATCAGTATTTTAATTCACATACTATGAAGGATCTTTTTAACAGTGTTAGTCCTCATTTAATTATTGCATTTTTAAAGGAATTAAATTTGTTAACCGAACTGTAAATAGATAAATATTTTAAAATTGGAAGATTAAATTAGTAACTCAAATCGTTAGTGGCTGTACCCTCAAAGGGGGTTGAAGTACCGTAAAATAATTGTCCTCCTGAGAGGGTACGTAAGTCCAAAAACATTTGACGTAAATTTCAGTTTTAGAGCTTTTTAATCGTAGAATAAGTGTGTTTTTACTTTATGGCTAGATTTGTCTAAATTGCTAACAGCTGAAGGGATCATGTAAGTCCAGCTAGGGTCCATGCAGGAAGCAAATGTACTGTAAGTCCCCATGGTCCCTAGTATAGTGATCTACCTTCAGTTGTTGGCAACCTATAGCTTATTTTTCTATTGTACTGTCACCTATAGATACATTGTTTTAGGTCTATTCACTAGTTTTATATTCTATTCTGTGATATTCTAGTCAGTTTTACTGTCCTTCGTTGACAGGGTTTTACAATGTCCGTGCTAGTAATTCATTTGTAGTTTAATAATTAATCTTTCTCGTCACGATATGGCTGCAATACTGCCGATGTGACGTTAAATACTAACTCACTCACTCACTAGACGTGAATCTTCACAAAAGGGTAACAGTGGAAGAGCCTCAAAAGGGTCTAGTAACAAAATCCATCTTGTTTTAATAAGTTCGGATCCTTAGAAGATATGGATGTTTCCGAAAACATCCAAACAAGGGCACATAGCTTGTCGCCCTCCAAAAGAGTGCGGGGGTAGATCCCCAATAAATCCCGCAAAAAGATAGTTTATTCCAATAATATTGTACAGTGGAACTGCAGAGGAGTGAGGACTAACTTACATGATTTACAGCTATTAGTTCAAGATTTCACACCTTCAGCGATATGTCTCCAGGAGACGTATTTAAAACAAACAGATACATTTGACCTTCGTCATTATAATGCATATCATTCTTTTTCACCTCCGGGTGATAGAGCCACTGGCGGAGCATCCATTGTAGTCAGACAAAACGTTATTCAAAGGCCTGTTTGACTTAATACTAAAATGCAGGCTGTTGCTGTGAGAATTACTTTACATGTAGCGTTTACGCTATGCTCTCTTTATATTTCACCATCTTCGACGTTTGCCAAAACTGATCTTCAAGCTCTATACGATCAGCTCCCGAAGCCCTGTATTATAATGGGAGACTTAAATGGGCACAACCCACTCTGGGTTAGTGTAACTACAAATACTAAAGGTAAATTGTTGGAGGACTTTTGTTCTGACAATTATTTATGTATTTATAATGATGGTTCCAACACATATTTACACCCCGGTACAGGGACTTATTCTGCTCTGGATTTGTCACTCACAAATTCAGAACTACTAAATGAATTTGAATGGTCAGTCCACGATGACCTGTGTGCAAGTGACCATTTTCCTACTGTACTAAAATCTGTAAATCCAACTGATGTTCCTCCATCATCAAGGCGGAATTTTAAAAAGGCTAACTGGGCTTTATATGAAACACTGTGTGCTGAAAAACTTAAACCCGAAAGTTTTATTGACGTTCCTGATGCTATTAAATACTTTTCTGATGAATTGAACTCCATAGCTGATGAGTGTATACCAAATTCCTCTGCAGTTCCCCATGTTCGAAAACCATGGTTCAACGATGACTGCAAACAAGCTAGGAAGGCAAGGAAAAAAGCAGACCATTATTTCCGTGGCCATCCTATGGTGCATAATTTAAATAAATTTAAAATTTTAAATGCTAAAGCACGGCGTACTTTTAAACAGAACAAACGCCAATCTTGGCAAAATTGTGTATCTAAAATAAATTCTCGGACACCCATGTCCAAGGTCTGGAACATGGTCCAGAAAGTTAAAGGTAAAGGTACTAAATCTACTGTCCATCATCTTAAACATGGAGATCAATTGCTTACTGATAAATCAGATATTGCTAATAAACTGGGTGAAACCCTTGCTAAACATTCTTCCTCTTCAAATTATGTACCAAAATTTCAGCAATATCAAAAACAAGAAGAGAAGAAAACTATTAATTTCAATTCCGATAATGGGGAAGATTATAATGAAACGTTTTGTATTCATGAACTCCATACTGCTCTTGATCAAGCTCATGACACTGCAACAGGAGCTGATAACATACATTATCAACTCCTGAAGCACTTACCGGAATCCTGCCTAGAAACTCTTGTAAATATTTTTGATGATATTTGGACATCGGGTAACTTTCCTCCATCATGGCGTGACGCCATAGTAGTACCAATACCTGAACCCGACGTGATCATACGGATCCGTCCAATAAACAACCTATTTCACTAACTAGCTGTGTTTGCAAGACCAATTGATAAATAATCGACTTGTTTGGTATTCGGAAACTAATAACCTTATCACAGATATACAATGTGGTTTCCGTAAAAACAGAAGTACTGTTGATCACTTAGTGCCTTTAGAATCATTTGTAAAAAACGAACTAATGAACAAGCAACACACTGTGTCTATCGTTTTCGATCCTGAAAAAGCATATGACACTACTTGGAAATATGGCATTTTAAGAGATTTACATGACTTCGGGTTGCGAGGTCGTTTGCCTAAATTCATAGGCAACTTTTTAAATAACAGACAATTCCACATCCGTGTGGGTTCTACCCTGTCTGATCATTACAATCAGGATCAGGGTGTTCCACAAGGCAGTATTTTGTCAGTCACTCTTTTTAGCATCAAGATCAACAGTTTATCTAAAGTTTTAAACGACTCAATTGATGGATCGTTATTTGTGGATGATTTTAATATTTCTTGTCGTGGTGAAACTATGCATAACATTGAACGGCAATTTCAGTTGTGTTTAAACAAGATTAATAAATGGTGTCTTGAAAACGGCTTTAAATTTTCTAAATGGAAAACTAACTGCATACATTTTGTCGTAAATACAAACCACATAAAGACCCTGAATCTTTGATTAACATTTAACGTTTTTACCACATATTAAATCACTTAAAACTAAATACCTGAAAGCTCTTGATTTGGTGAAAGTGGTTTCAAATTAAAAAAGGGGAGGGGCTCAAGCTACCCTTCTCCATCTATACATATGGAAATTAATTAAGCAACACCAAATTCAAAGACACATAAAAACTTAACAAAGTTTAACGAAGTAATTTTGATGATTGATTATTCAATTTTGATGTATTGACATACAGCATGAGCTTTTCATGGGTTGATATGACGCGCGTGAAGCTTGCACAGCGCACGTGCATTGCTTTAACCTCAACTTTCGAAAAATGCACTTTTTCCCTGGGGTGTTTACAAGCGCAGGTTGTCGATTGCATTCGGTTTTTCATTCATTTCAATGTCATGGCACGTAGGAAATTATCAGAGGCCACTCGTTGGCAAATAATCGGCATGAGGAATGCTGGTATGTCTCTAAGACAAATCGGGACTCAAATCGGACGACATCATTCCATAATTTCAAAACTTTTGAAAAAATACCGGGCCACTAATGAAGTTAAAGACCTGCCTAGACCAGGAAGACCCAGGAAGACCACAGTCCGGGAGGACAGAGCTTTACTGAGACTTGTACGGCGCAGGTCCTTCGACTCGAGCTCTCGGTTGAGACAGGAGTGGCTTCCAGGGAGACCCATCTCGAACAGGACTGTTCGGAATCGTCTGAAAGCTGCAGGATACCGGGCAAGGAGGCCAATCAAGCGACCCAGACTGTCTCCAGCCCATAAGGCAGCCCGACTGGCCTGGTGTAATGACCGTTTGCACTGGAACATTGCCTCTTGGAGGAAGGTCCATTTCTCAGATGAGAGCCGGTTCTTGCTGCACATGGTGGACGGTCGTACTCGGGTCTGGAGGCAGAGGAACACAGCAATGGCTCCACGGAACATCCAGGAGACTGTGGCCTTTGGGGGAGGTTCCGTTATGGTATGGGGGTGCATTTCCATGAACTGCAAGTTGGATATCATTACCATCCGTGGCAACCTTAACGGTGTTCGTTACCAACAGGAGGTTCTTGACAGGGCTGTGGTACCTCATTTTGAGAACCATCCTCTGGCAACGAGACCCATATTTATGGACGACAATGCTAGACCTCACAGGGCGCATGCTGTAAATGATTTTTTGCGGCAAAATGCAATTGACAGAATTCCATGGCCTGCCATGAGCCCTGACCTCAACCCCATTGAACATTTGTGGGACTTTATTGGCCGTCGTGTGAGGCAGAGAGACCCACCAGTCCATAATCTCAACGAATTGACGGCTGCCCTGCATGAGGAGTGGAACAGGATCCCCCAGAATCAGATCCGGAGACTCATCCAAGGAATGAGGAGGCGTCTGGAATCGGTGGTGCGTGCGCAGGGAGGACACACTAGATATTGATGAAAGTCGGTGTGCAGACTCTCAGATGACTGTTCTTTCTTTCCATGTGACATTTGTGTTAATACACCTGACAACAACGTCTGTGGATGAATAGTAAATTGTGTCCATTTTTTCATGAATTTAAGACAGTTTTAAGAATTTGGATTTCGTTGCAATAAAGCAAAGTCTTGATACTTTTTCCCTTTAAGTTGTTTGTCAGAGATCGTCTGTTGAATAAAAAAGTGTCAAACTATATCAACCCGGCATATTTTGATTGTCAGAACACTTCAAAGTTGCTCCAATAGAAAAAATTGGGGTGTTGCTTGATTAATTTCCAGGTGTATATATCGATCTCTCGTGCGTTCTAAACTTGATTATGGCTCCATCGTCTATGGTGGAGCCTGCAAAAGCAATCTTAAACTTCTTGATCCTGTCCATCACCAAGGTCTAAGACTTTGTCTTGGGTCCTTCAGAACTTCACCTATTGACAGTCTTTACGTTGAGGCCGATGAACCATCTCTTGCACAACGCCGTATCAAATTATCTTTACAATATATCACAAAACTATAGTCTAACGAATCTAACCCGGCATATAACTGTGTCTTCAATCCTCTTTATGAGGATTTGTATTGCACAAAGTGTTCTCTTGTTCCACATCTTGGGCTCAGAATAAAGCCGTTTATTGCTGCTGTTGATATTGAGCTGAACAATATAGTTCCTTTCCGTCTTCTTTCTTCTCCCCCTTGGCAATTGGTTAGGCCACAAGTTGACCTAACGTTAACGACATTTAAAAAATCAGAAACCAACGAATTACAGTATAAACAAGAATATAATCAATTGAAACATAAATATAGCAATTATAAATCATTATTTACAGATGGGTCCAAGGATGGTGGCGCTGTGGCTTGTGCCACTGTCATTGGATCGAGAACAATATCTTCTAGATTACCCGATAATAGTTCTATTTTTACTGCAGAGGCTAACGCCATACTAACAGCCCTTAAATATATTCAAAGACACCCTAAACGTAAACAATATATAATGTATTCCGACTCCCCTTCTTGCCTTCAGGCTATTAAAATATTTCTTGTAAACATCCACTTTTAATAGAAATTATTGAATTGTATAATGATCTTCCTACTGGCCAATACGACATCATCTTCTGTTGGTTACCCAGCTATGTAGGGATCTCTGGTAACACATTGGCTGACCTTGCTGCAAGGCAGCACTCAACAAATCTGTGACATCACTGCTTATTCCTTACAGTGATTACAAAGCCACGATTAGATGTTATATCCGTGACCTGATGCAGAAGATGTGGGACACCCAAGTGGGTATGAGTGAGTGAGTTAATATTCAACGTCACATCGGCAATATTTCAGCCATATCGTGACGAGAAGAATTTAACATGAAATGGAATATATTTATATCATAAAAAAACTGTCAACAAAGGACAGTAAAACAACTAGAATATCACAGAGAATATAAAACTAGTAATTAGATCTAGAACAGTTCAACTATAAGAGGACACTACAATATAAAACTGGGCTATGGATTGCCAACAACTGAAGGTAGATCACCATACTAGGGACCATGGGGACTTACATTACTTTTGCTACCAGCATGGACCCTAGCTGGATTCACATCATCCCTTCAGTCATTGGCTTTTATGCGGAGAATTAGCCATACATTAAAATAACAAAAATACTGCGATTAAAAACCTGGAAACCTTAAATTTAGATAAAATCTTTCGGGACTTACGTACCCTCTCAGGAGGACAATAATTTTACAGTACTTTAACCCCCTTTGAGGGTACAGCCACTATCGATTTGAGTTACTAATTTAAACTTCCAATTATAAAATATATATCTATTTACAAATCAGCTAACAGATCTAATGCTTGTAAAAATCCTATGATTAAATGAGAACTGGTATTGTTAAAAAGATACTTCATTGTTCTTGAATTGAAATAAGATATGCTTGACTGTGATTCTTTCATCACAAGGGATACAAAACGGAGGATCCTCACCTTTTAATATATATTCGTGCGTGTATCTTGTGTGGCCAATGCGATATCGTCGCATAATGACCTCTTCAAATCTGGACTGACAACCCAAGTAGGTATAACCAACAGTGGGTTTTATCGCATGTAATTTGTTTATACCCACTTCTTCTGCATCAGATCACGGATATACAGTATGGTTCAGAATTATTCAGAATAGCTAAAGCATTTCATATTATTAAACGAGAACAAATCAGATAAAATTGAATGTATTGTGAAAGTGAACTGACCTTTTCATGTTGTGTAGGTAACAATTTAATATTTTATCAAGTCTCCTTGAGCTTCACCGCACAGTCTAAGACGGGTAGGCATACTTCCTATCAGAGAGGTTATTGTCTCGTGAGTTATGCTGTCCCAGTATCGGACCACTTCTCTCTTCATGTCTTCAATTTTTGTCAACCCCTTTTGATTCACACATTCCTTCATCATCCCCCAAATGTTCTCAATGGGATTTAAGTCAGGACTATATGCAGGAAATGGTAATGCAGTCACATTTTTCTCCTGAAACCACTGCTTGGCATGTTTTGCGGTGTGTTTAGGATCATTGTCTTGCTGCAAAATCCAGTCATTTCCATAAAACACATGTGCACTTGGAAGGAGAAAATTATCTAATATGTTAGTGTAGCGTTGACTTGTCAGATTTCCCTCAAACACACACAGCGGGGTCGTTCCTAATAAGGATATCCCTCCCCATACATGAAACTTTGGGCTGTATTTAGGTCGTTGATACAACGGTGCTGACGCAGACTTTGTCCATATTTTCACATTATTGGGATATACCCATATTGAGCTTTCATCAGTAAAAATCACATTTTCCCAGTCAAAGTTTTCATGTGCCAAACACCACTCAACGCGCCTGTCTTTATGTTCTTGTTTCATGAGAGGAGAAGGAATTCCAGTCTTTTTCTCCCATCCAAGATCAATCAAATTTCTTCTAACTGTAGATTTTGATACAACTGTTGATCCCCTTTCTATCATTTCATACCTGATGTTGGAGATGCTTGCCCTTTGCATTTTAGACGCTAAAATTCCCAGCCGGACGCGATCTGAGAAGTCCAATTTTCTGGGTCTCCCTGCTCCTTTCCGGTGCCCAAAATCCTTTCCCTCTTTACAATTCTTCCTAATCCTATACACAGTAGAAAGAGAAGTTCCTGTTCTCTCTGCCAATGTATTTACATCATCAATTCCTTGATTACACAACTCAAAAATCAACCTTCTTTTATCTTCAACAGACATTGTTGACAGTGCTGAGGAAAATTACGTCTGCTACAAATTCAGGGGAGGTAACTCTAATTGCACTATACTCAGTAGGCCAAGAAGAGTTACCTCCCTTACACCATTACTTAGTTTTAAGTATCAGTGAATCAGTTGAGGTGTTAGGATACCTCAAAGTAAGAAGAAAAATTCTCAATAATTATGAACCAGACTATAAGATCTAATGGTGGCTTTATAATCACTGTAAGGAATAACAAGTGGTGTCACAGATTTGTTGAGTGCTGCTTTAGCAGCAAGGTCAGCCAATGTGTTACCTGAGATTCCTACATGGCTGGGTAACCAACAGAAGACAATGTCGTATTGGCCAGTAGCAAGATCATTACACAGTTCAATAATTTCTACTAAAAGTGGATGTCTGCAAGAAATATTTTTGATAGCCTGAAGGAAAGAAAGAGAGTCTGAATAGATTATGTATTGTTTCTGTTTAGGATGTCTTTCAATATATTTAAGGGCCGTTAATATGGCGTTAGCTTCAGCAGTGAAAATAGAGCTGTTATCCGGTAATCTAGAAGATATTGTTCTGGATCCAATGACAGTGGCACAAGCCACTGTGTCACCGTCCTTGGACCCATCTGTGTATATAGATTTATAGTTGCTGTATTTACTTTTTAATTGATCATATTCTTGTTTATACTGTAATTCATTAGTTTCTGATTTTTTAAATCCAGTTAATGTTAGGTCAGCTTGTGGCCTAACCAATTGCTAAGGAGGAGAAGAAAGAAGACGGGAAGGAGCTATACTTTCCAGCTCAATGCCGGAAACAGCAATAAATGGCTTAATTCTCAGTCCAAGAGGCGGAACAAGAGAAGATTTTTTTGTTGTATAAGTCCTCATAAAGGGGATTGAAAACACAGTTATAGGCAAGGTTAGATTCATTAGAGTATAATTTAGTAATGTGTTGTAAAGACAATTTTATACGACGTTGTGTAAGAGATGGTTCATCGGCCTCAACGTAGAGACTGTCAATAGGTGAAGTTCTGAAAGATCCAAGACAGAGTCTTAAACCTTGGTGGTTGACAGGATCAAGAAGATTAAGGTTGCTTTTACAGGCTCCACCAATATACAATGGAGCCATAATCAAGCTATGAACGGACCAATGATCTGTAGAGGTGAAGGAGGGTAGCCTGGTCCCCTCCCCATTTTGAGTTGGAAACAACTTTTATTAAATCCATCGCCTTCAAGCATTTATTTTTTATATATTTAATATGCGGAAGAAAAGTTAAACGAGAGTCGAAAATTATACCCAAGAACTTGGCCTCCTTGACCACATTGATGGGAGTGCCATCTAGAAATAGTTCCGGGTCCTTATGTGGCTTATATTTTCTACAGAAGTGTAGACAATTAGTTTTTGACTGAGAAAATTTGAACCCATTTTCGAGACACCATTTATATATTTTGTTTAAACATAACTATAGTTGTCGTTCAATAGTGTGTATATTTTTACCACGACAAGAAATATTAAAATCATCCACGAAAAGTGATCCATCTATTGAATCATTTAAAACCTTGGACAAACTGTTAATCTTAATACTAAACAGTGTGACAGACAAAATACTGCCTTGTGGGACACCCTGATCCTGATTATAATGGTCAGATAAGGTTGAACCCACTCGGACTTGAAATTGTCTATCGTTTAAGAAATTTGATATAAATTGAGGCAAACGGCCCCTTAATCCAAAATCATGTAAGTCTCTTAAAATACCATATTTCCACGTCGTATCGTATGCTTTTTCCAGATCGAAAAAGATCGACACTGCATGTTGTTTAATGATGGCATTTTTAACAAAAGATTCTAAACGTACTAAATGATCAATGGTACTTCTGTTTTTACGGAAACCACATTGTATATCAGTGATTAGATTATTTGTTTCCAAGTACCAAACTAATCGGTTATTGATCATGCGTTCCATGGTTTTGCAAACACAGCTAGTGAGTGAAATAATTGGAAGGATCGGTATGGTCACGTCCAGGCTTAGGAATTGGAACAATTATAGCATCACGCCATGAAGAAGGAAATTCACCAGATGTCCAAATACTATCAAAAATATTTAAAAGGGTCTCTAAACACGATTCCGGTAAGTGCTTCAGAAGTTGGTAATGTATGTTATCAGCTCCTGTAGCAGTATCGTGAGCCTGGTCAAGAGCAGTATGAAGCTCAAGTATCGAAAAAGTTTTGTTGTAGTCTTCCCCATTATCTGAACTGAAATTAATAACCTTCTTTTCTTGCTGATTTTGGTATTTTTGAAATTGGGGTACATAGTTTGATGAGGAAGAATGTTTTGCCAATGTCTCACCAAGTTTGTTCGCAATGTCTGATTTATTAGTCAATAAATGGTTCCCATCTTGGAGATGGTGAATGCTAGATTTAGAACCCTTGCCCTTCATTTTCTGGATCATATTCCAAACCTTTTATATCGGTGTGCGTGAATTTATTTGTGATATATAGGTTCGCCAAGAGTGGCGTTTACTTTGCTTGAAAGTACGCCTTGCTTTAGCATTTAAAATTTTGAATTTATCTAAATTGTGGACCATAGGATGGCGACGGAAATAATGTTCCGCTCTCTTCCGTGCTTTCCTAGCCTGTTTGCATTCATCATTAAACCATGGTTTTCGCACATGTGGAACTGCAGAGGACTTTGGTATACACTAGTCAGCAATATTATTCAATTCATCTGAAAAACATTGTATGGCATCAGGAATATCATTAAAAAGTTCAAGTTTTAGTTTGTCTGCACAGAGTGTTTCATATAAAGGCCAGTTAGTTTTTCTAAAATTCCATCTTAATGATGGTGTAACGTCAGATGGCATCACAGGGTTTAATATTGTTGGGAAATGGTCACTTCCACAGAGATCGTCGTGGACTGACCATTCAAATTCACTCAATAAGTTGGAATCAGTAATAGACAAATCAAGAGCTGAATAAGTACCTGTGCCATGATGGAAATATGTATTTGAGCCGTCATTATATATGCATAAATCATTATTTGAAAGAAATTCCTCTAGTAATTTACCTTTGGTGTTTGTATTAATGCCACCCCATAGTGGACTGTGGCCATTTAAATCACCCATGATTATACAGGGTTTAGGTAATTGA
Organism: Haliotis asinina; assembly: GCF_037392515.1. Classification (NCBI taxonomy): domain Eukaryota; kingdom Metazoa; phylum Mollusca; class Gastropoda; order Lepetellida; family Haliotidae; genus Haliotis; species Haliotis asinina. Next base: position 6,245,117 of record NC_090283.1, on the reverse strand, counting down.
TCATAAAGATCTTGCAGATCAGTTAGTGGGACAGTCGATGAAGGCGGAATATATAAAGAGCATAAAGTAAAAGCAACTTGTAATGTAAGTCGGACTGCAACAACTTGGAGATGTGTTTTTAGCGGAACTGAGCTATGGATAATATTGTTCCTCACCAGGATTGATGAACCACCAGATGCTCTATCACCCGGAGGAGAAAAAGAGTGGTATGCATTGAAGGGACGGAGCTCAAAATTATCTGTCTCTTTCAGATAAGTTTCTTGGATGCAGAACGCCGACGGTTTAAAATCTTGGTTTAAGAAGTGTAGATCATTTAAATTAGTCCGGAGTCCTCTACAATTCCACTGAATTATAGCAGAAGACATTATTTCCTTGGTGGATGTACAGGAGATCTACCCCTCACTTTCCTTGTGGGTGACAAGCTATGAGTCCGACCTTGGATGTGGTCGGACACATCCATGGCCTCAAGTGATCCAAACTTATTATATAGTTGGACCTGATCATTAGACCCCTTAGGAGGCCTGTTACGTTGATTTTTCTTCGTGATTTCATTGCTCGATCTGGATGTAGTGTTCACTTTTGACTTCACATTAGAGTCTGATTTAGATGCCTGTTTCTGAGAAGCAGATGAATCCTTACCAGAGGATACCTTAGACTGAACAATAGTTTGTACGCTGGAAGTTTCGTTTGAAGATTTCGCCTGTATTTCAGCAGACAGCAATGTTGGAGCTGATGTACTAGCCCACGTGCAATCCGTTTGACAACCAACTGAACTGCATGAAACGTGTTTTGGTTTAGAGGCCTGCACAGAAGCAGAAACAACAGCAGCATAACTCGGGCCCGACTGTTCTTGTGCCAGAACGATCTGTTTTGCTTCAAAGAACGAAACGTTTTGCTCATGCTTCATCCGTGAAATCTTTGATTGTAACTTCCAGGAAGGACATTCCTTGGATGAAGTCCAAAAACATTGATTGTACATTTAAGTCTACCACTGTTTTTAATCGTAGTATTCCTGTTGTTTTAATTTTGGCTAGCATATTGTACACTCGCCAGCGGCTGAAGGGATGGTGTAAATCCAACTAGGGTCCATGTAGGTAGCAAAGGTACTGTAAGTCCCCATGGTCCTATAGTATGGTGATCTACCTTCAGTTGTTGGCGATCTATAGCCTGATTTTACAGTGTATTGTCCAAATGGTGATGTTATTTTGAACTTTCCATGCTAGTTTTAATTCCATTTGTGATATTCTAGTTGTTTTACTGTACGTCGTTGACAGGTTTTATAGTAGACATATAATTGATTTTGATATTAGTTCTCGTCACGATATGGCTGAGATATTGCCGATGTGACGTAAAAATTTAACTCACTCACTTCTCTTGTTCCACCTCTTAGGCTCAGAATAAAGCCGTTTATTGCTGCTGCTGGTATTGAGCTGAACAATATAGTTCCTTTCCGTCTTCTTTCCTCTACCCGGTTGGTTAGGCCACAGGTTGACCTAGCATTAACTACATTTAAAAAATCAGAAAGGAATGAATTATAGTATAAACAAGAACATAATCAACTGAAACATACATATGACAATTACAAATCCTTAATTACAGATGGGTCCAAGGATGGTGGTGCAGTTGCTTGTGCTACTGTCATTGGATCGAGAACAATATCTTCTAGATTACCAGATAATAGTTCTATTTTTACAGCAGAAGCTAACGCCATATTAACAGCTCTTAAATATATTCAAAGACACCCGAAACGTAAACAGTATATAATATATTCCGACTCTCTCTCTTGCTTTCAGGCAATTAAAGATATTTCTTGTAAACATCCACTTTTAATGTAAATTATCGAACTGTATAATACTCTTGCTACTGGCCAATATGACATCGTCTTCTGTTGGTTACCCAGTCACGTATTTATTTCTTGGTATGTGATGGCTGATCATGCTGCCAAGGCAGCACTCAACAAATCTGTGACACCACTTCTTCTTCCATATTCAGATTACAAAGGTAGCATTAGAACGTATATCCGTGATCTGATGCAGAAGAAGTGGGACACTCAAGTAGGTATCAATAAATTACATGAAATAAAAGCGTATATTGGATACACCTACTTGGGTTGTCAGTCCAGATTTTAGGAGGTCATCATGCGACGATGTCGTATTGGCCACACAAGATATACACATAAATATTTGCTTAAAGGTGAAGATCCTCCGTTTTGTATCCATTGTGATGGAAGAATCACAGTCAAGCATATCCTGTTTGACTGTGTTGAGTATTCCATTACAAGGGATCAGTATTTTAATTCACGAGCTCTGAAAGATCTTTTTAATAACACAAGCTCTCATTTAATTATTGCATTTTAAAAAGAATTCGATTTATTGACTGAATTGTAAATAGATAAATATTTTATTATTGGAAGTTTAAATTCAGAACTGTGCATGTTAGTGGCTGTATCCTCAAAGGGGGTTGAAGTACAGTAAAACTATTGTCCCCCTGAGAGGGAACGTAAGTCCACAAACATTCAAAGTAAATTCAAACTTTCACGTTTTTAATCGTAGCATAAGTGTCTTTTTATTTGCATGGCTAGATTTTCCAAATTGCTGACGGCTGAGGGGATGATGTAAATCAAGCTAGGGTCCATGCGCGTAGCAAAGGTACTGTAAGTCCCCATGGTCCCTAGTATGGTGATCTACTTTCAGTTCGTAGCAATCTATAGCCCATTTTGATCTTGTCTTGTCCTCTATAGATAAATTGTTTTAGGTATAGTTACTAGTTCTCATCTGTAATGTTCTTGTTGTTTTAATGTCCTTCGTTGAACAGCGACCTTCCAAATCTGTTGATTATTGGCCACGTTTCCTACTTCTTGAGACTCTTGATCAAACTCCATTAAAGCTGAATCCGTTTGCTATATCAAAAGGTATCCACGGAATAGCAGGAGAAATAAAAGATGTGAAACGCCTGCGTTCAGGATCTCTGTTGCTTGAATGTAACAGAAAACAACAAGCAACCAATCTAGTGTCCACTGAAATGTTTGTTGGAGTTCCGGTTAAGGTGTCTGCACATAGAACTCTGAACATCAGTAAAGGAATTGTAAGAGATCGAGACCGTCTATTTGCAGATATGACTGAGTTTGACATTGTATCGGAAATGAAGAATCAAGGAGTGATAGATGTAAAACAATTTTCAAGCCGGAAGAATAATGAGGTTGTTCCAACTAACAAGTACCTGTTTTCGTTCTCTGCACCAAATGCACCCAAATCAATCAAGGCAGGTTACTGCTATGTTAACGTAGATTTGTACATCCCCAATCCTTTGCGGTGTTGTAAATGCCAGAAATATGGACATGGTGTGAACACTTGCACATTGTCTGTTGTGTGTGCTCACTGTGGTGAGAAAACACACACAACAGAAGATTGTGACAGTGATTTTAAAAAATGCACCAACTGCTCAGGCGATCATTCGTCATTTTCTAAACAGTGTCCTATTTGGAAAGAGCAAACGGAGATAAACAGAATAAAGTTTACTCAAAATATCTCCTTTTCTGAGGCAGAAAAACTGGTACAGAGATCTGATCTTCAAGAAAGTTATGCTACAGTAGCAAAAACACCACCTGAGTCTAGCTCTAAAAGAACAAAATCATCCACAGGCTGCCAAACTACCTTGACTTGGGTAAACTGCAACTCTCCACAGATGTTATACCCTGCTATATCATCACAGACTGAGGAATCACTTCCTAGTACATCCAAGTCTTCTTCTGATCACAAATCATGATCATCTCAGTCACGCTCAAAGTCTGAACCAACAGCTGATAGTCAACACACTGTTAAAAGTAAACCTAAGCCTAAGCCTAAGACTGATGCTTCAAAACAACAAAGTGGCAGAGCTCCATAAGGGTCACAAAATAAAATTCAATTGTTCAACAAATATGGGTCTCTTGAAGACATGGACGTTTCTGAAAACGTCCATTCTAGGGCACATAGCTTGTCGCCCTCCAAAAGAGTGCGGGGTAGATCCCCAATAAATCCCCCTAAAAGATAAGTTATTCCAACAATATTCTACAGTGGAACTGCAAAGGACTGAGGACTAACTTACATGAATTACAGCTATTAGTCCAAGATTTTACACCTTCAGCGATCTGTCTGCAGGAGACTTATTTAAAACAGACAGATACTTTGGATCTTCGTCATTACAAAGCATATCATTGCTTTTCACCTCCAGGTGATAAGGCCACGGGGGGATATTCCATTCTAATCAAAGACAACATTATCCATAGCCCCGTTTCACTTAATACTAATCTTCAGGCCGTTGCAGTACGACTAACTTTGCACGTTGCCTTTACACTATGCTCACTCTATATCTCTCCGTCTTTGACGCTTGCCAAAACCGATCTTCAAGCTCTGTATGACCAACTCCCGAAGCCCTGTGTTATTATGGGAGATCTGAATGGGCACAACCCACTCTGGGGTAGTGTTACTACTAACGCTAAAGGTAAATTGTTGGAAGACTTTTGTTCTGACAATGATTTATGTATTTATAATGATGGTTCCAACACATATTTACATCCTGGAACAGGGACCTATTCTGCTCTTGACTTGTCATTGACAAATTCAGAACTACTAAATGGATTCGAATGGTCAGTCCACGATGACCTCTGTGGAAGTGAACTTGAACAAAATTCATATTTACCTGGTAAACATAGTTCAGTTATTTGAGCTTGCTGTCACTAGGTGAACACAGTTGAGACTGTGATTCCCCAGCCCTAAACCCCTTAATTTCCGTTTTGAGTTAGCTGGCAGCAGCCCGTGAAGTACAACAGTTCTTGTCGCTGTATGCATGACTGAGCAACAAACAAGATTGTGAGTGGCATTGATTTTTAAAGGTCACATGCAACTAAAAAAGCAAACAAAATTGAAGCACAGAAACCACTAGTTCATGATATATAATATGCATTGGTGATTGTGAAAAAAAACCCCAAAAAACAGAATTATAAGCTCATAATCGCAAATCATAGTGCAGTATTTTGTACTTTGGGTTTACCTTCCTCGAAACGAAGCAGTCGCGATACCGAATCCAGTCAGTGCCGCTGGGTGTGCAGTCAAGTATAACGGGGCTTCTTCATTGACCACTGGCTCAACCGGCTCTTTGTTTATGGCTTGTAAACCCAATAGGTGTTAATTTCAAACTTCCAATGGTCAGTAACTGGCATTGTTCATTGCATATTGTCATCAGGAGACAGGCAGGTAGACTTATAGGTGTAAATAAACCAGACATGAGTTTTCTCTGTAACAGAGCCTGCTTGCCTTTTTTATGTAACGAGTAGAATATTTACTTGTTTATATACACAAGCAAGATTAGACTACTGCTCACGACCCCATGCTCCGGGCAGGCATGCTGTTTCATGCTCCGTGAACCTATTCCCCGGGGCTCGGGGAAAACTAGTAAATCGTTTGAACTCCGATTTCGCGGGATTTTTTTCAGCGCGTTTTCTTTTTAACTTTATAGGCTAAATTGACATTTTGGATGATTTGTTGCGGTAAGTGCATACCTAAAGGTATCAGAATCTGCAAAGTTGTGTTTTACGTTGCATGTGACTTTTAAAAAATCATTTCGAAGTAGAGGGTATTTTATGTGACTAGTGAAAATATGATGTATCCGTCATCGACCGGCGTGAAAAACAGGATATTTTCACAAGTGACAGACACAACACAAACTTAATTGATTACAACTTCAGGAAATGAAGAGCTATTTTCATGCCAGCATATCAAATTGCACATCCCACTTAGGCATAACAATAAACGGCCCAACACTGTTTTGGAGTATATTTCGACAGACAATCAAAAATGATTATTTTCTGTTGTGGCCTATATCAGGGGGCAAGAGACGTAGGGTGCCGTCACTTAACGGCCGCCTGGGCGCTGACCATGCACGGCCCATTCCTATGTTGCACATCGACGTAAAGCTGGTTTCCAGGGCTATCTGGCGGTGTCATCAGAAATGACCTGTCGTCGACAGGTTTGACGTCGGGACGCTTTTAAGTCCGATGTAACTCGATTTTTGGCAGCTTTTCACGCTGCGGGTACTTGTCATGTTTCGTACATCGACCCCAGGGTTTTGATTTGACTCTGGATGGGAAGCCCTGTGTCTTGGCTTTCACGTCATGTGCGACACATGCGGGTGCAGTCATGTTTTCCCACCCTTAAAGCCACCCAAAGCTAAGCCCCGTGCGCGTAACGGGGGCCAAAACAGCTCAGATTTGATATCAACAGGGTTTGATCTATGCATCCTGCGTTCACTAATTGTCCCATCCCGGGAGAAAGAGACATACTGCACACATATCATACATGAAAATTCGGCCACGTGCATGAAGCACCTGGGGTTATCACGGGGTCGACATTGGGTGCCTGGTTGGGCGTCCACGCCCATTTTCCCATCTGTTATAGACCTGTAATTTTACCAAGACAAAAGCCTTACTCGGAGAGCATCTTTTAAACGTCACTCGAACGTTGAATATTCACATCCTACTGACAGGTTTCACATCGACGTGAAGCTGGTCCCCAGGGTTATCTGGTGGTAACATCAGAAGTGACAAATCTTTACCGGGTTCGACGCCGGGGCGCTTTTAAGCCCGATTTATCCCGATTTATGGCAGTTTTTTCACGCTGTAGGTACGTGTCATGTTTCGTACATCGACCCCAGGGTTTTGTCTTCGACATGGGTCGGAAGCCATGTGTCTTGACTTTCGCGTCATGTGCGACACGTGTGGCTGCCGTTATGTTTTCCCACCCTTAAAGTCACCCAAAGCCAAAGCCTGTGCGTGCGGCGGGATGCAAAACAGCTTACTTGATATCACGCGAGTGAGTGAGTGAGTGAGTGATTAAACATACCTACACATACACTTACGAATTGAAAGCCAGAACTGCCCATTAACTTTTGGTGTCAGGTGTACGCCATCCTTGGATAGCAGCGCAGGTCCCATCCTCATGTGCTGGCTGTGTTCCCAAAGGGTGGCATCCAGACGGCGTCGCAACATCTTCTTCAAGCGCCGGTTCGCCTCCTCCACCTTCCGCTTGTAGGCAGAGACCGTCATGTTCCTTGGTTTTACCCTCGGAAACAGACTCCCTATCACCGCCCTGGAGCCTGGCCGTTTCCACCGAAGGTAGTCCAGAAGATGCAGCAGGTCTTCGACCAGGTCCCGAGGATCAGTAGAGGCCGACACGTCGTTCTCTCCCACTTGAAAGAACACAATGCCCTGAAAAGCTGCATCAAGGGCATCCACCTCAGCTTTCATCCGAGCGACGGTCGCCCCTCCGATCCCACGCACGGTAGTGAGGATGCCATGTGGAGGGGGACAGACTTGAACAAGTCGCCGCACGAAACTATGCCCCAGGATGGCAAAGTGCAGTGGCTTTGAAACAGGAGCTTCAAAAAGTGCGCAGGCCATGACTTGAATGAAGTTAGTCTTCAAGAACGATTTCTGACAATGAGTTGTGTCAAATAATATCAGCACAAGTGCCGTGATGCTGGTATCTGACTGCTAAGTATATATAGCCTGGGTCATTGATAAGTGTTTGTACTGAGCTCTGCATTGAACTCACGGGATCAATCGTTCATGGATTAAGACCTGTTGTTAGCTTAAGCCTGACACGACTCACTCATCTCGTTCAGTTATGGGATAAAACAACGAGTCAATGATTGGTGTTTTCAGTCGTAATTGCCGCCACTTTGGTTGGCTTCCATGTCTCACTCAGAAACTCACGGATTAAGCATTACCATCAAAGCATCAGAGCCAAGCTTGTGTGTCCCACCCCGACAAGTGCTTCTGCAAACATGACACCAGTCACGGCACAATTCCAGACAATGTAGTGATGTGATGTGATTGTGTTTGTCTTGTGTGAGGGTGACCTGTAGTAACACTAAGAATCACAAAGGCAGTGTCTTCGCTTTCTCTCCAGCTGGAATTAAAGACAATACCAAGGCTACATTTCCATACAACATCAAACAACTTCCATACAACATCAAACTATCGGGAGTACGGATCACACCAGCTGGAACTAAAGACAATACCAAGGCTACATTTCCATGCAACATCAAACTATCGGCAAACATGGAAACCCGGTATTAAGCATCACACCAGCTGGAATTAAGGACAATGTCAAGGCTACATTTCCATACAACATCAAACAACTTCCATGCAACATCAAACTATCGGCAAACATGGAAACCCGGTATTAAGCATCACACCAGCTGGAATTAAAGACAATGCCAAGGCTACATCTCCATACAACATCAAACAACTTCCATGCAACATCAAACTATCGGCAAACATGGAAACCCGGTATTAAGCATCACACCAGCTGGAATTAAAGACAATGCCAAGGCTACATTTCCATACAACATCAAACAACTTCCATGCAACATCAAACTATCGGCAAACATGGAAACCCGGTATTAAGCATCACACCAGCTGGAATTAAAGACAATGCCAAGGCTACATTTCCATACAACATCAAACAACTTCCATGCAACATCAAACTATCGGCAAACATGGAAACCCGGTATTAAGCATCACACCAGCTGGAATTAAAGACAATGCCAAGGCTACATTTCCATACAACATCAAACAACTTCCATGCAACATCAAACTATCGGCAAACATAGAAACGCGGTATTAAGCATCACACCAGCTGGAATTAAAGACAATTTTTCCGGGCCAGTTTGTAGGCATTGAAAATATGGCACCTTCACCCGGTAACATATTATCAATGCCTCGGCCGACCGACTGACTTGGTAGACCTTGATGCAAGTATACCATTTCACTTGGGTCAAGGGTTACATCATCTACCCTTTTCCACCTACTTTGTTTATTTCGCGCTTTTAGTTTTTATTAGTGGTGTTAGGTGTTTTTGTTTTGAGTTGGTAATGTTTGAGTTTCGTAGTCACCTTCTCTCTCTCTTGGTAATTGTTTCACGTTAATTTAATGTTTTTGGTTTGGGGTTAAGTGGTTTAGGCGGTGTTACTTTTGTCCTTTTAGTTTGGCATTTATCTCCAGTTTTACGTTCTGTCATTGTCAGTGTTTATTATTCAGTTATACGCACCGCGGTATTCATGGTTTTAGCTTTAAATTTATGTCATTTAGGTTTGGGTTAGCGGTTTAGTTTTAACATGGTCGGTATTGATGATTTTAGCTTTAAGGTTATGTCATTTAGGTTAATTCGGAATGGGTTAGTGATTTAGTGTAGAGAGAAGGACGTGGACTTTCCGTTTTAATTTTATGTTACTTTGATTGGAGTTTAATGGTTTGGATTAGAAGGGAACAGCGTTAGGTTGTTCTTTTAATTTAGCATGCACCATGATAACCATAGCTCACGAATTATTGAATACCCATACAATTGCCGTACATAATGGACAAATACCTCAAATATGTTAACACAAATGTATCATACAAATCATGAAACCTGGAAGGATACAACTTTCATTCCAAAGTCTGATTGCTGTGAAGGCACACTTGAGTCGACGTAGGAAGGAGGTCGTGGTTCTTCAAGTACTGTTGGCAGTTGAGCTGCTACACGGGAACAACACACACTACGCTTTACATCAACATGCATAACAAAACGTCAATGTCCGTCTGGCATGTCATGCCGTCGCATCTACCCATCAAGTAGATGTCTCACGTAGCTGTAGACACTACAGCAATAGACCGCTCATTTCCCATATGCCACACCTTAGGGAATCGCAAAGATTTGACACGGCAAATCATGAACAATTACCACCAAATCGACCTAGAGTCTCCTGTCAAGACTCGAACGGGTGTGCCTCCGCCAGCTACCCTGACACCATCATCGACTCTCCTCTCGGGATCGTCCCCTCGCCTGCTATGCAACACCAGCATGTCGATCTGCTTCCGACACTATCACCCATCTCTAGGCAAAAGTCAGCAGAGTCTACACTTGCTCACGGGCAAATCAAGACTCGAACGGGTTTGCCTGCGCCAGCTACCGTTTCACCATCATCGCCTCTCGTCTCGAGGTCGCCCCCTCAACCTCTGTGCAACACCAGTGTTTTGCCTGCTTCGTGGCTGAGACATCGCCTGCTTCTAGGTAAAATCACCGGCGTATGCACTTGCTCACGGGCGAATCAAGACTCGAACCGGTTCGCTGCGCCAGCTACCCTGTCACCATCATCGCTTCTCCTCTCGGGATCGTCCCCTCGCCTGCTATGCAACACCAGTATGTTGCTCTGCTTCCGACACTATCACCCATCTCTAGGCAAAAGTCAGCAGAGTCTACACTTGCTCACGGGCAAATCAAGACTCGAACGGGTTTGCCTGAGCCAGCTACCGTTTTACCATCATCGCCTCTCGTCTCGAGGTCGCCCCCTCAACCTCTGTGCAACACCAGTGTTTTGCCTGCTTCGTGGCTGAGACATCGCCTGCTTCTAGGTAAAATCACCGGCGTATGCACTTGCTCGCGGGCTAATCGAGACTCGAACCGGTTCGCTGCGCCAGCTACCCTGTCACCATCATCGCCTCTCCTCTCGGGATCGTCCCCTCGCCTGCTATGCAACACCAGCATATCGTTCCGCTTCTCGCAAACTCGCCATTGAGCCCCCTGTCAAGACTCGATAGTTTTCGGTTTTGCTACACCATGGCCGCTTATAGATCGAGCGTCTTCGGCAGAACGAATGATGAATAGTATGAACAACGTCGCGCGCCGTTACTCACGCTAACCACCACGTCAGCCAAGTGCTTGATCATGGTGGAGGTCGGAATTATCCCCCTATGCACAACCTTGATACTTTCCAACCTCCATTGGCAGACGTAGAGGGCAGCGTCGCAATTTCCGCATCGCCGTTCCGTTTCCGTCCCGTCTACGTTCGTGCCCGGGGAACGTAATACCATCCAATTTGACATCTGACTTTTAGAAAAGAAGTTACATAGTATTTTTTTAAAAAGTACAGTAAAAAACGACTATTTTTTCGAACAAATTGTGCAATATACTTTACAATTTTCAGAATAGATGAAATCTGTTTACACCATTGTTGCCGTCACCAGAAGAGCTTTCTAATGATACCAAAAAATGTATGCTACAGACTAGAGTGCTGCAGTTAGAAGCAACAAAGACGCAATAAGGCAACACGAGAGCAAATGCGCCATTGAAAGGCCGTAGACGCGAAAAGCGGCGGTATATACGGACGTGTGTAGCCTCTCCAAAAACCATTGTATATGTACATGTGATACGTCGTTAGAAGCAGATTTGAAAGGGCATTCATACGCATTATGGACATTTAGGAACGAGAAAACGATATAAAAATTATCAACGAAATTAACTTCCGATTACCGATCCGTTGAAACGGAAATAGCATGCGGCATTACATGCGGACAGCTATACACAACATTGCAGACGTGCATGTTATACATCGCTAGAAACCCCATGGAAAGACCTTTCAAATGAATCATAGATATAAGAAATCCAATGAGGGATAACGAAATTAGAACGAAAGTCTACTTCCGCTAACGGCGCCGCTGCGACGGAACTAACATGCGACATTAAATATGGACAGCTATACACAACATTGCAGACGTGCATGTTATACATCGCTAGAAACCCCATGGAAAGACCTTTCAAATGAATCATAGATATAAGAAATCCCATGAGGGATAACGAAATGAGGACTAAAATCTACTTCCGCTACCGGCGCCGTTGCGACGGAACTAACATGCAGCATTACATGCGGACAGCTATGTACAACATTGCAGATGTCCATGTTATACATCGCTAGAAACCCCATGGAAAGACCGTTCAAATGAATCATAGATATAAGAAATCCAATGAGGGATAACGAAATTAGGACGAAAGTCTACTTCCATAAGGGATACCATAAGGGGTTATTGGCGGGGTCGACATGAGTCGGCGGCGGAAGTCAAGCCGTATAGAAAAGCGGCACTATATGCAGACGGTTGCAGCTGTGCACAGCATTGCAGACGTGCATGTCATGCATCGCCAGAAACCCCATGAAAAGACCTTTCAAATGAATCACAGATATTAGAAATCCAATGAGGGATAACGACATGAGGACTAAAATCTACTTCCGCTAACGGCGCCGTTGCGACGCAACTAACATGCGGCATTACATACGGACAGCTATACACAACATTGCTGACGTGCATGTTATACATCGCTAGAAACCCCATGAAAAGACCTTTCAAATGAATCATAGATATTAGAAATCCAATGAGGGATAACGAAATTAGAACGAAAGTCTACTTCCGCTACCGGCGCCGCTGCGACGGAACGGACAAGCGGCATTACCTACGGACATGCCTAGCATCTTTGCTAGAAAGAAAATATAGCTCAAAAAGATATAATATGTTAGATATATAAAGAATTGTATGTTTGAACCAAATATATCATGAAATAGACTTTTGCGAAACCACATGAACGAAACATCGTTTTAAATGCATTGCATTTGAAATGACTTATATAGCGCAGAACGGATATAGAAAAATATAGCTGAAAAAGACATAACACATTAGATACATAAAGAATTGTATAACTGAACCAAATACATTATGAGCTATTTGTGTTAACCAGCACTCACCACGTGGAGGTTGCTCATTTAAGAGTGCCATTTTTCTTCTCCTGCACCATTCCCACAACAGCAAGTTCGAACAGCGAACCCCTTTACTACTGCTGTATAAACCTAATGGGTCGAAACTGACATTAGGTTATGGAATTACAGGCTATAACCTACTACTTCTATCCTACGGTTTTGGTTTGATCTACTCTCTGGTCTAGTGTCATGTGGCTTTTCCTGCACCATTCCCACAACAGCAAGTTCGAACAGCGAACCCCTTTACTACTGCTGTATAAACCTAATGGGTCGAAACTGACATAAGGTTATGGAATTACAGGCTATAACCTACTACTTCTATCCTACGGTTTTGGCTTTATCAACTTTCCGGTCTACTTTCACTTTCATCTACTTGTTTCTCACCTTTTGGGCTTTATGAGCTTGCTTTTTCCTTTGCTTTTCCCTTTTCCCTTCCCCCTACCTTCAAGGTGTTGGGGCTGGGGCTGGAGCTGGCTGGAGGAATCTGTTGGAACTGACGCCGATGCAGATTCCTCAGCGTTTGATGTACCCGCTGCTTGTTGGATAACATCTTGCACAAAAGCACACTCACTAGCAGCCTGCAAGGGAGTCTTCTTAGCGTAGTACCTACTGACAGTCTCTTGGCCATGTGCAAGATAGTCACTGGCCATCTTACGTTTTGCAGCATCATCGGGATGCTGCCTTGCAACTTCAGTCTCCAAAGCTTTCCGAACATCCGTGGCCGTAAATGTCCTCCGTTCGTTTTCGAAGTTGGGTTTAAGGAAACCTCTTGTCCTCTGATAGCGGGCCAACTCGAGACACATATTCCCCACTTCAGTGCCGTCCACTCTCCTGAAGAAAGGCGATTTGTCCGGTAGAGCATCTTCAGGCATGTCACCACGTACATATTGACGGTAATCCCTGAACATGTCGTAATCCTCTTTGGACAAGCTTAGGGTGACCAGGAAGCTCATGGACGTCTTGTGGCCCATGAAAGAAAGTTGGTACCTCCCGGCAACACACCGTGCCTTATTGAAATCTGCCAACTTCATACACGACGGCACTGAAGGTCTTTGGGCATGTCCAAGTTGAATTATCCCACAAGACAAGTACCGCATCACCAGGCGCTGATCGTCCTCAGATGGAAGTTGATCTGCCTTGGCCCGGTCCAGGATGTCCCTCACCTCTTGTCTGGTTGCAGGATCGGTGTACCCCTTTTGAACAACGGAAATGGGCGGCGGTTGTTTGGTTTCATCTCTGAATTCTGTAACAGATTTACGGACCTCTTCGCGTTTATAATGGCTAGAGACACCTGTATGTGAACAATGCGTAGCACTTGTAAACCTATGCAAATTATCGAAAACCCTTGGGGGCATTTGAACGTACGTTTGGCAGTAGCTGAGAAAGGATTTGACAGCTGACATGGAATTTTTAATGCCACCTGCAGATACCCAATTTTGTGAAAGGACCGTGTTAAAATAATGAATTTCATCTACATGCTCAAATATATCAAAGTTGATACAAGCCATATTACTATTTGGGAAAACATGTTTTTGGATATAATAGAAAAACTTAGAAACGCGGCGACACGTGTCACCAGCATTAATATTACGCCCTGCCTTTTTAAGAATATTGGTTAAATATTGATAAAACCCTGAAAGTGTCGGCTCACTTTCAGGGAACCTATCGTATAAGCCAGTGTTTGTAAGATTAGCCCTGACTGTGTTTTGTTTGTAATTATACCGAGTACCACTTCTGGTAGACCCAGTTAAACCAGCACTGGTACTCGGCATTGGATTACTAGTTGAAGGAGAGGCTGCAGATGCGTCCTCTCCTTGAATTGTGTGGCCAAAGTGTTTAAGTACCCTGATGTAATCAGGGATTTGATTTTTGTTGACACTGTATGTGCCACAAAATGCCAATAGAGCCGACATTGACACCAGCTGTGTAGCAGTATAGGACTCGCTACGACGGCGATTTTGGGCGTGTATGGCGTGTAGACCAGGAGTAGAACTACCAGGATAACATTGCTTTAAATGCGCGATGCCTTTGTAATATGTTTTACACTTTTGACAAACGACCGAAATGTTTGTGGAAGGCATACTTGATGATATTGCTGGGACACTTACTTTCTGGGAATGATTGGTCTGGATGTCACAGTCTTGGACAAATTAAGAAATAAACTGCTTATACGATATGTCTATTTAGGGAATAAACCTAGTAATGTTGAGTATCAGTTTGATAAAGTGAGCAACGCAAATGACTGAAAAATGCAGAAATTAAGAACAAACGAGAAGAAATAAAAGTAAAGCTCACTTGCCAATGGTGATTGCCAGCGCTGACTGGTAGTGATCCACTAAGACACTTGGTCTGTGATGATGAAATTGCAGTGAAATGCATTCCCTTATATTACCATGTCGCGGTCAGACAACCAATGGGATGGTTTAGATGAAGTTCACGTGGCCAAGCCGGATGTTTCTACGGGGGAGGAGGAAACTGGAAATTGTCCATCTCCATTCCATGCGTGATGTCCATTTGGAGGGGCAAGAGCATGCCAAAAGGTGTGAATTGCACATGCCAAAGGAATTTTATACGCAACGTTGAAGTCAGTGGGGCGACGAGGTTTAAAATCACAAAGTAGCGGCATGCCAAAAGGAAGTGACCCAAGCTGAGTGATTATAACCATAAGAGAGCAAGGCAGGTGACGAAATTACAATTGCTGATAAATAGCATCTCCAGGGTACGAAGATGTGAACACAGACGAGTTATGTGCAGCTAATCACGTAGTAATTAAGTTTACAGGAAGGTAGAGAAGAACGTGTACTCGTAGTATATACAATCAGTCCATGCAGACAGATCTGAAAGAAGTTATGAAAATAATGATGATAAGGAGTTGCGAACGCAACTCAGTAACTAAGTGGCCAGACAGAGGCGGCCTTTGTGATAAGTTACAGTTGTCAGAGCATGGCGCCGTCTTGTCTGTTTGATGCGCGTCGTTACATAAGGGAACGTTTATTCGAATGCACAGTATACCTTGGCACATCCACATTGTCAAGGTATTACCGACCCCTTTTACACCATTGGTTTCTGATGCTGAAGTAACAGCTGAGGAAAGATGCGCGCCAGATCCCCATTTCTACCAGCCACACGCACAAGTACAGTTACATAATGCCGCGCATTCCTTGATTAAAAGACGTTCCTTGAATGCATATTATAACCTGGCATAGACGCAATTTCAAGGGCTTTCAGGTGCGTTTGAAACATTAAATGTTGGATGATTGATCGTGAAATTATAGGTGCCGTAACACTGACGGGAGACGTGCGCCAGACCCCCGACTTTAACCGCCATCAGCAGTTGCATAATGACGCGCATGGCTTGACTGTCTGAGGTGACACGAATATACGTCACACCTTGGCACAACAGCACTTTCAAGGGCTTTTCGATGCATTTTAAATCTTTCATTTTGGATGAAGGATAATGAAATAATAGCTGGCGGAAGGTACGCGCCAGATCTCCGTTTTTACCTACCAGTCGCACAAGAACAGTTACGTAATGACGCGCATTGCCTGATTATCTCATGTTCCTCGAACGCCCGTTATAATTTGGCAGAGCCGCACTTTCAAGGGCTTTCAGATGCATGTTAAACATTAAATTTTGGATGGTGGATCGTGAAATTATAGCTGCCGTAACACTGACGGGAGACGAGCGCCGGATCCCCGACTACTTTACCCGCCATTGGCGCAAATGCATTTACATAATGGCGCGCATTGCTTGACTCTCAGACGCGACTCGAATGCACATTACACCTTGGCAGAACCGTACTTTCAAGGGCTTTCCACCACCGTAAAAGTTTATATATTAAGACCACAGACGTTGCTTCTATGGCTTTATTCCAGTTCGTTGCAGCTTTAGCTCTGTCACGTATATTGATTCCTGTGTAGAGCGAATGTGTAATGTTGCACACCAGCATGTTGCACATTTCCAGAATCCCACATGAATCCCCTTGCAAATGCTTTGTAGTTGTAAATATTAACGACGCCGGTATAGCCGGTGAACAGATTCATGTAAATTCCGCCAATCTATATCACCTGCGGTATTTGATGCATTTCGCACATTAATACCCATGTAGCTCCACCACTAAATGCGCAACGTGTGCGTTTTATACACTGTCTGACACATGCTTTAACTGGCTTTCAAACGCAGTATAGAAATGCATTTTCTAAGGTGAATCGTAAGAGTGGTTGCCATTACATCATGGCCGGACTATGGTGGCATGATGACTACTGTGATATAGAAGAATTGAAGTTCAACAAAATTACACAAACCATCATGTCGGAGATTCAATCTGGACTGGTTACCAGGGGCACCATTAGAATCACGTTTGCATTTTTGGAGAGAGCGTTGGATCGGGTTTCCAACCATGTATAACATGCATAGATATCACAAAGTAAAAGGCTTCCAAAATACAATGGCGCGAGCGACTTCCACCGGAGGCTGGGTGGAAGAAAAGTCTTCCACCGAGACTCCTGTGGAAGAAATTCAGAAGGCCTAAAATCACGGAAACCTTAATTGCTGGGCTATAAATTTGCCAAAAAAGAAACGGAAAAATTCTACGTGACGCGCAAGGGTCCCGCTATCCAATGACGTGCAGGATGCGCGTGTAAGGCGGCGAATGCAGCTCCCAAGGGAGCCGTGCTGCAATAGGTGATACAATCTGGGTGGATTCTTTTCCTTGGATAACCAAGTCATTTTCTCCATTGCCGCGTGGTATGATAATTATGGTTATCGTCTTTATCGATCAGGCGAATTATTAACGTACATGTCTGAAGAATGGGTTTTGAAACTTCTTGTTGCGGTATGGACGGATTGAAATTTTACACCACTTACACAATACACAATTCGTGCGACTCAACGAAAAGAAACACTATTTTGATAAGACTGTTAAAATATGTAATATGTTTTATCAATAAAATAATCAATCTATGTATCTTTGCAAGTCAACAAAGCCATAGTGATTTCTGCCAAGAGACGATTCATCAGTCTAAAGTTGCTGCTTGATACAATATGTATAACCAGTTAGAACTGAGCGTCCCAGTAAGAAACTGTATATGAATATGCTAATGCTTCTGTATGTGCTGTGGGTATTCTGACTGTGCGGTAACTCTTCAGTCATTAATGCAGTGGACAGAGCTATTTTGCCCGAGCCGGAAATGTAATCTCTGGTGGGAATATTTACAAATAATATGAACATAACAGAATACCTGAAATGGAACGCATGTTCCAGTGTATCAGTTTATCAAAAGTAATCGCAATATTTTTTAACACCCATATCACAAGGTTTCCAGTTTTTTCCCTTGGGCTCTCTGTCTAGAATGAGTGAGTTAATATGTAACGTCACATCGGAAACATTTCAGCCACATCGTTTAGTCTAGAGGTTAAGTCATGTAAGACGCTCAGAAAGAGTGTACTGAACATTGTTAGGTACTATACAATCCCAAATTTTTGGATAGGTAAAGCAAAAAAGGTCATGCTGTGGTCCTTCCGCGACAGGAAAATGCCGGTAAATGTTCAATGACTGTCGAGAAAATTAATTTAAGGATACCAAATAAATACACATGAGGAAAAGATGTGCTTTCTTGAACACATGACTGGTCCCTTGTCTGGACCAAATGTAATGAGACAAAGCAGATAATCTCGATGTTGAAAGGAATGCGACACTGTTCCTTATGATTGAGCTGAAGTCATAGACAAGTGTCTACCTGAGAAAATCATTGCGAAATCTAAGGTGTATGGTGTTGTTCCAAACAACATGGTACCTGGTATCTTTGTTCACGTGGTTGCAGATCATGGCTTTAGTGAAGAGACACTTAACGGAAAACTCAAAGCACATGCTACAACTATGGCTCTATATAAGAAAGGTCACTTTGGCCCAATTCCCCGCATGTTGATCACTCGCATGGTCTGAAAGTGTCATTACATTTGACGGTGTCATGACATTTGACAGCGCCATTACATTTGACTTTGCAGTCTTTGTATAACCCATAGAAGTTCAATGCCGTCTTCCAGACCGTGTTTTCTGACATTGTTATACGCTTGGGTGGTTTCACATTGTAACCAACTTCCTCTCACTCTTGGGGTATAACATGAAGAATCAGGTATTGGAAATTTTATGATTCAAAATGGTGTTCATGCAAGTGGATCAGTTGCTTCACTTCGGAATGGCAAGTTCTGCAATCACAAGGTATTGATGGAATCCCCTTTTCATTTGTATTCACAGGCATTTGTAATCAATCAATGTTGTCAAGAATGAATGTGCTGAAAAGAAAGGTCGTGGCTTTCAAGAATTACCCCCTATTGCACGGTCTCCATTTATCTTTGCTATGAACAGACAGAACCACTGAAGATGGTCACCAGTATACCTTTTGGACATGACCTCCTATTAATGAGACATCGATATTTGCCTAAGAAGTTTACACACTGTACCGTGCAATCAGCCGATCTTGGCAACCGTGTGCCACATATGGCACTTAAACACACTTAGGATTTGGATACAAAGTACAATGGGGGCAACTGCAACTGGAATCAACCTCAAAGTCTTTCGTGGTGGCTACAGTGATGGAGATAGAGCAGTAGTGACACGAAAGGGTCATTATGAGGATGTCCACTCAGCTCCTCTTACATGCCAAAATACATCTTCTGAAAACCAGACGATTAAGGTTCAATCACCAGATAGAGATGCCTATACTGCTACGTTTCTGTTTCCTGGTCTCCATGGTCAATGTCAGTAACTCGGTAACAGGCATTACAAAGTGAGGTTCTCTTGCCCGAGAATCAGGACCAACCGTTAGCATAGCTCTCCCATCTCTGCATGCACTCACCAGATGTGACTCAACCAGTTCACTGTCAGTACTAGGAAAGACAAATACATTGTCCTCTCTACTGAGCAGTGATGTTCACCAAATGTTTCTATATGTTGAATGCTAAATTCCTGTTGATGGTTTGAAATGTTCGTGCATTTTACAATGCGGTTTACTATTGGTTTGCCACTATTCTTGGTAATAATGGCGCACGAGAGGGGTACGAGTCTTCTTGCAGGTCACGGAAAGAGACGTGTAGTTACGAGTGGTTCAACCTGTGTAGTCAGGCCTTTATGTTGAAGGTCTTCAAAAAATTACTTTTTCCTGGCTTATCTCCTGTACGCAGATTTCTTTTGTTCAATGTCTATATTAAAATTTATTCTAATTGTAGGAATTAACTTTTTATGTTTAGTGTGCAAGTCTGTCTATGGTAAGTTGAAACAAACGCAGCAAACTTCCCAGTCATCTATCAAAATATGCAGTGTTAAATTGAAGCATCTACTTTTACAGTATGAGGGAAAAGTAGAAGATATTGCATCTTACATCTTTATCGAGATTTCTCATTGCCACACGAAAGAGAACAATCTCCTCCCTTCTGGTAGATGTCTTAAACGTTTATTTAAAGAATGACTAACAGACTCTTGTAGTATTACGTTGGTAAAAGACAGGTTCAACTTATAATCTAATTTTTGTTCTCTATTAGTATCAGTCGAAAATAATAACTATTCACGTCTCAGTACAAACACTCAATATTTATCTCGATGGCATGTAAAAACATTGATTACAGAACAATTAACGTTTCCTGTTCACTGGGTTCCGTCCTACTGCACAACTTCGTGCGATAACCAGTCTGAAACTTTTAGACTATGTCATTTAACTGGATGCATTAATTTTTCTCAGTAACATTTGATAAGTCTAAGCACTTGCAATATTGCAATACGAAGCTCTTCTAATCCTTGCAAGCACGTCCTACAGCGTACTCTGTCATACAGCGAAATCTGACATACGGAAACCGGGAAATCGTGGAAATCTCAAAACGAGGCTCTGACACTAAAACAAGTTTGGCAGCCTCGTACAGAACTGATATTACACCAGCCTCACTGTGCGTTACAGAACTACTCTAAATAAGTGCTAAAAATCACAGCAGGTTTAAACAGTGAGCCAGATGAATTGTGAATCATGTTGCGACCTCGTCAATCAGGGACAGTCTGTGATTCCATCATAGTTAAGTTATGCTGCCTGAACCTTGATATGAAACCTAGGAATACGATGTTACTAAAGTTTCAAATTCCTTTGCAAAATCATTTTCTTATGAAATAAGGAATTGGAATTCAGTTTAGTTAGAGTTGTTTGTGGTGTCTATTCTCACCTTCACACGATCAAATTCGAATCAGCTGAAAAAGTAGGCCGTGGTCTGAATAGGTTAATGAGACTAATGTTTCGGTATAGTTGAGCAATTTGTGTAATTGCGCATTTACCAATCTACCTTTTCAGATGGTATAATTGTATTCCAGTCCTTTGTATTCTAGATCTGAATCCTTTCGTCCACTTTCAAAGGCAGCACAAACAAAGATATATGTTTCTCGATGTATACACACTCGTCATATAATACAACGTATTGATCATCAAAGTAAGACTGCAAAGTATTCTTCACTGCCATAACATCGTTGTACAACACTGAGGTTATCCAACATGGAGCGGAGTATTAAGTGGTCATGGCGATGCGCCTTTTGCTATAGTATTTCATACGTAAATCAAAGTAATCATCTACAGCAGGGGAAAGTGTATTCCTCTCATACCCATGAGGCGTGTAACATTATACTATTATTGCATTGGAACACTGTGGTATCAGGAACAATGCAGAGATGATATAAAAAATATATAGTCTCACATGGGTGAACACTGACATCTCGAGACGCTCGGCTTTACAATGGCAATAGTTTTTTAAGCGTCTCAATGGGAATGAGATATACAGCTTGGTATTTATTGTTCCTTTGTAGAAATTCTGGATCTGTTGTCGAGGAAGAATATTGTCAATGTTGTTTTTACTCAATTAATATTCAGTAGTATTGGTTTCCAGTACAGCCGTGCATAGCCTCTTCAACAAACGGAATTTACTTTGATAAGTAAAAACAACAACAACAAAAAACAAACCAAACCATGCAGAGATGACATAAAAATATAGTCTCACATGGGTGAACACTGACATCTCAAGACGCCCGTCTTTACAATGTCATTAGTTTTTGAAACGCCTTAATGGGAATTAGACACACATCTTGGTTTCGGACATTACATATTTATTATTATTATTCCTTTCTGGAAATTCGACAGTCGAGGAAGAATATTGCCAAAACTTCTTTAACGTCGATGTTGCTTTTTTTTGTCAAACAGTATTCAGTAGTGTCAGTTTCCAGCACAGCAGTGCATAGTTTCTTCTACAAACTTTGATGAAAAAAAAACAAACTTGCAGCGTCCAAACCCCCAGAAAAGATTTCAAAATGTTCAGCGCATTTCCAAATTAGATATAGCAGTGCTATCTTCTGCTATACGTTATCGTGTTTCGTGGCAGGGTATTCGCGAAAATCTGTCATCATTAGCAATCACTAGTCATTTATAAACACTATACTTATGACAAAATATGAAAGAACTTCTCTTCTAAACAATGTCATAATGCATTAGCAGCTCAGTCCTTGTTTTCTGACCCCTGTACACATTTTTTAGAACCCGAACAATAGAGTGAGTGAGTGAGTGAGTTAACATTTAGGGTGACATCGGCAATATTGCAGCCATATCGTGACGAGAACAATATACGTTACAGTAATGTTAAGATGAGAAAAGAGAAAAAGTAAAACCTGTCAGCTAAGGACAACAAAAACACTAGAGTATCACAGAACATAAAACTAGCATTTAAAGTGAGTGAGTGAGTGAGTTAATATTTAACGTCACATCGGCAATATTGCAGCCATATCGTGACGAGAACATGCATGACAAAAAAGAATATATATGCATATTATGAACACCCTGTCTACGAAGGACAGTAAAACCACTAGACTATCACAGTTAATATTAAAACTAGTGTGGAAACTTATAAAAATATAACAGTAGCATTATTTGGACAATACAATATAAAAACAGGCCATAGATCGCCAACAACAGAGGGTAGATCACCATACCAGGGACCATGGGGACTTACAGTACCTCTGCTACCTGCATGGTCCCTGGCTGGATTTACACAATCCCCTCAGCTGTTGGCGACTGTATGCTAGATTAGCCACAAATTAAAATGACACATATTCTACGATTAAAAAAGTGAAAGATTGAATCTGACTTAAATCGTTTTGGGACTTACGTACCCTCTCAGGAGGACAATAATTTTACGGTACTTCAACCCCCTTCGAGGATACAGCCACTAACAATCTCAGTTGCTAATTAAACTTCCAATCATAAAATACTTATTTATTTACATGTCAGTCAATAAATTCAATTCTTTTAAAAATGCAATAATTAAATGAGAACTTACATTACTAAAAAGGTCCTTCATAGTTCTTGATTTAAAATAATTGTCCCTTGTGATGGAATATTCAACACAGTCAAGCAAGACATGCTTGACCGTGATTATTTCATCACAAGGGACGCAGAACGGAGGATCCTCACCTTTCAAAAGATATTCATGCGTATACCTAGTGTGGCCAATACGACATCGTCGTATAATGACCTCTTCAAATCTGGACCGACATCCCAAGTAGGTGTAACCAACAAATGGTTTTATTGCATGTAATTTATTGATACCTACTTGGGTGTCCCACTTCTTCTGCATGAGATCACGAATGTAAGATCTAATGGTGGCTTTATAATCACTGTAAGGAATAAGAAGTGGTGATACAGATTTGTTGAGCGCTGCTTTAGCAGCAAGGTCAGCCAATGTGTTACCAGAGATTCCAACATGGCTGGGTAACCAGCAGAAGACGATGTCGTATTGGCCAGTTGCAAGATAGTTATAAAGTTCAATAATTTCTATTAAAAGTGGATGTTTACATGCTAGGTTTTTAATAGCCTGAAGGCAAGAAAGAGAGTCTGAATAGATTATGTACTGTTTATGTTTAGGATGTATTTGGATATATCTAAGGGCTGTTAATATGGCGTTAGCTTCAGCTGTAAAAATAGAACTATTGTCTGGTAATCTAGAAGATATTGTTCTGGATCCAATGACAGTAGCACAAGCCACTGCGCCACCGCCCTTAGACCCATCTGTAAATAAGGATTTATAACCGCAATATTTATGTTTCAACTGATTATATTCTTGTTTGTATTGTAGTTCATTAGTTTCTGATTTTTTAAATGTACTTAATGTTAGGTCAACTTGTGGCCTAACCAATTGCCAAGGAGGAGAAGAAAGAAGACGGGAAGGAGCTATGTTTTCCAGCTCAATGCCGGCCGAAGAAAGAAAGGGTTTAATTCTGTGTCCGAGAGGTGGAACAAGAGAACACTTTTTGTTGTATAAATCCTCGTAGAGAGGATTGAAAACACAGTTATATGCCGGGTTAGATTTGTTAGAGTATAGTTTTGTAGCATATTGTAAAGATAATTTTATACGTCGCTGAGTGAGAGATGGCTCATCTGCCTCGACATAGAGACTGTCAACGGGAGAAGTTCGAAAAGATCCAAGACATAATCTTAGACCTTGATGATGGATAGAATCTAACATTTTGAGACTGCCTTTACAGGCTCCACCATATACAATGGAACCATAGTCAAGTTTGGAGCGAATGAGTGATCTGTATAAGTGAAGTAGGGTGGTTTGATCGCCTCCCCATTTTGAATTGGAAACAACTTTTAACAAGTCGAGTGCCTTCAAACATTTAACTTTAAGGGATTTAATATGTGGCAAGAACGTCAAGTGGGAGTCAAATGTAAGACCCAGAAACTTGGCCTCTTTAACAACTTTAATAGGTGTGCCGTTAAGATACAGTTCAGGGTCCTTATGTGGTTTGTATTTACGGCAGAAATGTATACAGTTAGTTTTTGACTTAGAAAATTTAAAGCCGTTTTCCAAACACCATTTATTTATCTTGTTCAGACACAACTACATTTGCCGTTCAATAGTATGCATGTTTTTACCTCGACAAGATATATTAAAATCGTCCACAAAAAGTGATCCATCAATTGAATCGTTTAAAACCTTTGATAAACTGTTTATCTTGATGCTAAAAAGTGTAACAGACAAAATACTGCCTTGTGGTACACCCTGATCCTGACTGTAATGATCAGACAGGGTAGAACCCACACGGACTTATTTAAAAAATTGCCTATGAATTGAGGCAAACGACCTCGCAAACCGAAATCATGTAAATCTCTCAGAATGCCATACTTCCAGGTTGTGTCATATGCCTTCTCCAGATCAAAAAAGATAGACACAGCATGTTGTTTATTAATCAGCGCGTTTTTTACAAATGATTCTAAACGCACTAAGTGATCGACTGTACTTCTGTTTTTACGGAAACCACATTGTATATCTGTGATAAGGTTATTTGTTTCCAAGTACCAAACTGTTTTATTTTATTTATCATGCGTTCTATTTTCTTGCAAACAGAAATCGGACGATAATTGGATGGATCCGTATGATTACGTCCAGGTTTAGGTATTGGTACTACTATAGCATCACGCCATGAAGAAGGAAATTTCCCGGAAGTCCAAACATCATAAAAAACATGATTCTGGTAAGTGCTTCAGGAGCTGATAATGGATGTTATCAGCTCCAGTAGCAGTGTCATGAGCTTGATCAAGAGCAGTATGGAGTTCATGAATAGAAAACGTTTCATTATAATCTTCCCCATTATCAGAATTGAAATTAATAGTTTTCTTTTCTTGTTGTTTTTGATATTGCTGAAATTTAGGTGTATAATTCGAAGAGGAAGAGTGTTTAGGGAGAGTTTCGCCCAGTTTATTCGCAATATCTAATTTATCAGTAAGTAATTGATCTCCATGTTTAAGATGATGGACAGTAGATTTAGTACCTTTATCTTTGATTTTCTGGACCATGTTCCATACCTTGTTCCTTGAACCATGGTTTTCTTATGTGTGGAACTGCAGAGGACTTTGGTATACACTCATCAGCTATGGAGTTCAGTTGATCAGAAAAGCATTTAATAGCATCAGGAACGTCAATAAAACGTTCAGGTTTAAATATCTCAGCACACAGTGTTTCATATAAAGCCCAGTTAGCCTTTTTAAAATTCCGCCTTGATGATGGGGGAACATCGGATGGAGTTACAGCTTTTGATACAGTAGGAAAATGGTCACTTCCACAGAGGTCATCGTGGACTGACCATTCGAATTCATTTAGTACTCCTGTATTTGTTAATGACAAGTCAAGAGCAGAATAAGTCCCTGTCCCAGGGTGTAAATGTGTGTTGGAACCATCATTATAAATACATAAATCATTGTCAGAACAAAACTCCTTCATCAATTTACCTTTAGCGTTTGCAGTTACACTACCCCAGAGTGGGTTGTGCCCATTTAAATTATAATACAGGGCTTCGGGAGTTGGTCATACAGGGCTTGGAGATCAGTTTTGGCAAATGTCGAAGAAGGCGAAATATAAAGTGAGCATAGTGTAACCACTACATGTAAAGTAATTCTCACTGCAACAGCCTGCATATTAGTATTAAGTGAAACAGGGCTTTGAATAACGTTTTGTCGGACAAGAACGGATGACCCGCCAGTGGCCCAATCACCCAGAGGTGAAAAACAATGATATGCATTAAAATGACGAAGGTCAAATGTATCTGTCTGTTTTAAATATGTCTCTTGGAGACTTATCGCTGAAAGTGTGAAATCTTGGACTAATAGCTGTAATTCATGTAAATTTGTCTTCAAACCTCTGCAGTTCCACTGTAAAATATTATTGGAATAAAATATCTTTTGGGGGATTTATTGGGGATCTACCCCGCACTCTTTTGGAGGGCGAGAAGCTATGTGCCCTAGAATGGACGTTTTCAGAAACGTCCATGTCTTCAAGAGACCCATATTTATTGAACAATTGAATTTTGTTCTGTGACCCCTTGGGAGCTCTGCCACTTTGTTGTTTTGAAGTATCAGGCCTTGGCTTCGGTTTACTTTTCACCGTTTGTTGACTATCAGCTGTTGTTTGAGACTTTGAATGTGACTGAGATGATGATGATTTGTGATCAGAAGACGACTTTGAGGTACTAGGAAGTGATTCCTCAGTCTGTGATGATATAGCAGGGTACAAAGGCTGTGGAGAATCACAATTGACCCAAGTCAAGGTAGTTTGGCAGCATGTGGTTGATGTTGTTTTAAGCTAGAACCCGATGATGTTTTTGCTATTGTAGCATAACTTTCTGGAAGATCAGATCTCATTACCAGTTTTTTTGGCCTCAGAAAAAGAGATATTTGCAGTGAATTTTATTTTATTGATCTCCATTTGTTCTTTCCAAATTGGACACTGTTTAGAAAATGAAGAATGATCGCCTGAGCAATTGGTGCATTTTTTATAATCATTGTCACAATCTTCTGTTGTGTGTGTCTTCTCACCACAGTGAGCACACACAACAGACAATGTGCAAGTATTCACACCGTGTCCATATATCTGACATTTAAAACATCTTAGCGGTTTGGGGATGTAGGTATCAACTGGAATATTACAATAGCCTGCCTTCACTGATTTGGGAGCATTAGGACATGAAAAAGTAAACAGATACGAGTTCGTTTTGATGGTTTCATTGTTTCTGCGAGTTGAAAAGCGCTTGACGTAGAGCATACCTTGATCTTTCATTTCAGATCCTATATCAAGGTCCGACTTGTCATCAAACAATCGGTCGCGATCTGTAACGATACCTTTGCTGGAGTTCAAGGTTTTGTGTGCAGAGACCGTGACCGGAATGCCAACGAAAGATTTGATGTTCAGCAAATTAGTTGCTTGTTGCTTTTTCCCGCACTCTACCAGTAGGCCACCTGAACGTAAGCATCTTATGTTCTTCACGTCCCCTGCAATACCCTGTATACCCTTGGATACAGCAAAGGGGTTCAACTTCAACGGTGTCTTGTCAGGAGTCTGAATCACGATGAAACGCGGCCAATACTCAATTGATGCAGACGGTCTGAGGTCACTATCAACAGGGTCAATATCAAGTATGCGTTTTTTGGTGTTTTTTGTTGGGTTTTCATAAGCCATGGTTAGTGTAAATGGTTCATCACCCGAGCTCCCCACCCACCACGGAGTATCACAAGGACAATGCTAAAAACAAACGGGCCTCCAGCTTGCAGCACCAAGGATACCCGGATGATATACTCCAGCAGAAGAATTAAAAGATTAATAATTCCACCAGATTGGCCCATGAGCCATCGCCTTTTGGCATGGGACTCTAGGCAAATTACAGAACAACATATTTCAAAATCCAAAATGTTTTAGATAATACAACCAAGTCCAAAGTTACAACAATTCCAAATGACATGTGTGCATTGATAAATCTAAGAAATACTCCATGCACAGGGCTTGGCATGACCAGTCGACTGGTCGAACCGGGCCCATTCGACCACCCGTCTAGGCGAAGTCAGGGCCAAAATGGTGTATTGAGCAACAGGAACACGGTTACAGGTCCCTATTGTCCTCAACCACCAGGATCCCCTCCTCCGCCGACACAGGGCCGCAAGCCACGGCAAACGGGTTGGTGGACCAAATATCCCCCAGGGTCCACTACGGGGGTGTCGGCGAGCGCTTAGCATTACCCAGCACCCACCACGAGGAGGTGGCTCGCCACGGGTGCCCAGAACAATAGAAATGAGTGATTTCCAAAAGATGATCATTAATAGTCGCAACAGAGTTCAATACGGCATTGTGTGTGTTCCTTCATAAAGCACTGTGATTCGGGTTTTTTTTTCAGAATAGTAGGTTTAGTAATGCAAATGTCAAATTGTTGTTTTACGTAATAACAAAGGACGAGATTAGTGTGCCATGGCCCAAAAGTGACAGAAATTGCTCATGCATGTACACATTTCCAAACATCCAGTTGCTGTGGGTGGACTACCAGATTCAATCGGTGTTTGGCCACTGCCACAGACAATATGAGGCAGTTGTGTTGCAACTGGTGAGTATGTTGGCCTCCTGACTGAGGTTATAGTATATTTACGACACGAGTGCCTAAATGTTGATATTTCCCAAGCGAGAGCGAGATCAATAACGATGTGGCTGGATACACGCCTTCGCCTCATGTAGAAGGCAACGTTACAAAAGAACCGTGACGTCATGCATTTTCATGACGCAACGTCACTATGACAAAGTAATATTTTGCCCTAGGGCATCGTATGAACAACATGAACCCCGTTGTGTTCGCCCTCGTAGGTAATAAAATAAACTATTTCATGTCAGTTTTTTCGAGTTGTGATTCCTACCATAACTCATCAAATCATCAATTCATGAGTTTTAAGTTTTAACACATGTGTGTGAAAGTAAACCTGATTCAAAATTTCGTTTTCCACCAAAATAAAAGGTGGCATCTGAGTGTAGGTGGGTATATTTCCCAATAGTCACATTGTTATCTATGAAGCACTACCGGTAGACTGATGTCCAAAGGGTTGATATTATTATTGGATTAGAATATGCACAGTGCTGTTCAGAATCTAACTGATAGTATATTATATTGTGGAGTAATGCAGGCACAACAGATTCCAACCATCTTGGTTTGACAGAGAGCACCACTTTAGAACGGAAGAAATGTATATACAGTATGGTTCAAAATTATTGAGAATAGCTAAAGCATTTCATATTATTAAACGAGAACAAATCAGATAAAATTGAATGTATTGTGAAAGTGAACTGACCTTTTCATGTTGTGTAGGTAACAATTTAATATTTTATTAAGTCTCCTTGAGCTTCACGGCACAGTCTAAGACGGGTAGGCATACTTCCTATCAGAGAGGTTAGTGTCTCGTGAGTTATGCTGTCCCAGTATCGGACCACTTCTCTCTTCATGTCTTCAATTTTTGTCAACCCCTTTTGATTCACACATTCCTGCATCATCCCCCAAATGTTCTCAATGGGATTTAAGTCAGGACTATATGCAGGAAATGGTAATGCAGTCACATTTTTCTCCTGAAACCACTGCTTGGCATGTTTTGCAGTGTGTTTAGGATCATTATCTTGCTGCAAAATCCAGTCATTTCCATAAAACACATGTGTACTTGGAAGGAGAAAATTATCTAATATGTTAGTGTAGCGTTAACTTGTCAGATTTCCCTCAAACACACACAGCGGGGTCGTTCCTAATAAGGATATCCCTCCCCATACATGAAACTTTGGGCTGTATTTAGGTCGTCGATACAACGGTGCTGACGCAGACTTTGTCCATATTTTCACATTATTGGATTATACCCATATTGAGCTTTCCTCAGTAAAAATCACATTTTCCCAGTCAAAGTTTTCATGTGCCAAACACCACTCAACACGCCTGTCTTTATGTTATGGTTTCATGAGAGGAGAAGGAATTCCAGTCTTTTTCTCCCATCCAAGATCAATCAAATTTCTTCTAACTGTAGATTTTGATACAACTGTTGATCCCCTTTCTATCATTTCATACCTGATGTTGGAGATGCTTGCCCTTTGCTTTTTAGACGCTAAAATTCCCAGCCGGACGCGATCTGAGAAGTCCAATTTTCTGGGTCTCCCTGCTCCTTTCTGGTGCCCCTAATCCTAAATCCTCTTTAAAATTCTTCCTAATCCTATACACAGTAGAAAGAGGAGTTCCTGTTCTCTCTGCCAATGTATTTACATCATCAATTCCTTGATTACACAACTCAAAAATCAACCTTCTTTTATCTTCAGCAGACATTGTTGACAGTGCTGAGGAAAATGACGTCTGCTACAAATTCAGGGGAGGTAACTCTAATTGTACTATACTCAGTAGGCCAAGATGAGTTACCTCCCTTATACCATTACTTAGTTTTAAGTATCAGTGAATCAGTTGAGGTGTTAGGATAGCTCAAAGTAAGAAGAAAAATTCTCAATAATTATGAACCAGACTATACATGTATGTGTTTTTACGTAAGATGAGAAAATCTATATTTAAATGTAATAAAGTATAAGAGACCATAATCAGTGAGTTATACACTACCTTATAAACAATATTCCAGCAATATCACGCCTGGGGGCACACTTTGTACCCATGTAGGGACTCGAACCTTGTCGTGACGCTTAAACCATTAGGTTACCCCAGTATCCCACTTTAATGAGAAACTGAGTGTACCCGGTATGGTTGGTGTAAGTGAATCAGTGCGGTTAGTACGGCCAATGGGTAATAATGTCAAGTCAGTTGAGAGAATTGTGTAGCGAAGAAGCATTAAACCGAACGGGGACATCGCATACGCTGTTAAGTGTGGAGACTGTAATAACTTGAATCAGACTTAGCATCATAGGGCTCCATGGAAGACAATGACACTCGATGTGTATGCAATGTCAAACTTTATTTTGTGAAATATTTCACAGATACTCGAACGCGTGGTGATGGTAACAAACTGCCTTTCACTGATGTTATTGCTAGAGGTTTTCATTGATACCATCATTATGAAGTTTGAGGGTAAAATATCTCGCCTAAAAGCTCATTGTCATGGGCACCGACTATGATCCCTCCTAGCGGATGTGTTTCTTTATACATATTAAACATAATTTCAGCTTGGAGTTAGTCAATATGAAAACAGGTAATTTGGCACAGAAATTGCCGGTACATCAGTAATATGGTGTTGCTCTGTAACCACCAAACAGCCAATGCCATTCCTAAGTACACAAATGAGACCGCAGCACCATCCACTCAACAGTGGACACAGTGGAGGCAAAATCCAAATTTGAGCAATATATATCTTAACCAGTATCTGACAAAAGTTGTATATGCATTAACATACGAGGGATATCTCCCAAATTCTCTGGTGTGAATTTGTGCTCGTGTGACTAGTATTTTTGTGACGCCTCTCGTTTTACATCGTCCGTCCTTAGTAACGTATATTAGGGGAAATATTGATCCGTTTATTGTATTTCCAGTGAACACAACAGACTGCCATCATTACTTGTGATGATTACATTTAGTTGTGCATCACATGTGACGTAGATGTACCGTCATTAGTTGTCAGAGAATGTCACAGTAATGAATGCCACAATTTGCGAATGTGTGTTTTGACTGAGCGTTCAAAGGAGAGTTTAGTTTAATTAAATAAGTCGCACAACCAAAATCTTTAGGCAGAATACTTTATAAATGTTCTAAGACATGACTAGAAATAGTTTTGCGATATGTCAGTGCGTACATTGCCAAATGAGTGGTTTACTTTCTGCGCGTGAAATGGATGTTCGATGCTATGATGTTTGTTGCTTCCCAATGAACTGAGTGTGATGGATTGTTCCCAATGCGTTCCGATGGTCACAAAGGGCAGACTTTAGATCTGATTTCTCTATCGAAGTTTGGTGGTCTTTCGGTTAATGTCAATTGGGTGTGATGTCTCACCTTCATAGCTGCCGTCAGAGTGACACGGTAGCAACGTGGGCTTGTGGCTGGTGTTGGTTAATGTACCTCTGTCATTGGCCTTCAGAATGGTCTTCAGTGTTTTGACCGGCGACGACGCGAGATTTCAGAGTCTATCAGCATCAAGCGATTAGCACCACCTATGAACAGAGATCGTGGGGTATATCTCCCTAGTGCCTGTAAAATTAATTAGACTCAAGACTTCACCAATCACCTCTCAATACACTATAACAGCTTCATCGCCTACCTTTTGTATCTTATCACAATTTTTGTATATCGTAGACTATCATCCACCCTATTGTTGCTGGTAACCAGGGAGCGGACTTCCTGTACGGAGCGTGCATTCTAACTGAGTGGATGATTTCTGAAGGTTGTCCTCGAGGATGTATTTCTTGGGTGGCAGCTTCTGCCTTGAGGAGTCTGCTGATAGGCTGATGTAAAATCTTGGAGACGGCTGGTGTGCATGGCATGATGGGGAATCAGAATCTGAATGAGATTGTTGTCTTTACTTCTAAGTAGAAACGAAAAGTGGTTCTTGGTCTTGACGATCTTTGAGTAATGCTTGCGATTAGGTGAAGCAGAAGTTCCTTTCTTCATATTTGAGAACTGGATGTAAGGAGCTCAATCGTGCTCTCTGTTGCCTCAGGGTCGACAGTTGGAGATTCACAGTTCCAAGTTCAAAGTTAGCTGTTCAGTTATCTATCTGCCATGACAGGCTGTCAATGTGACCACAATTACCCTTAGAATATTGAACGGTCCACTGATGTTTTCAGTTGGGTATATAGTACATAGTTTCTTGTGTCGCACCTTTACTGCCAGTGCATGACACATGTGATTTGCTCTTTATCATCGAGCATGTGTTTCACATAGACACCGTGCACGTATACAGTTCAATACATTTGTTGAAATGAGCTAACTAAACGATTTAATACCTTATTCTTTTGGTCAAAGAATCCAAAGGTATCCACAGAAAACTATTTTAATAAACAGTTTCAAATGTATGTATGGGGCAGTGTAACTGTGAGTGCATCCAACGACCACACAATGTAACTTTTTTTGCCAAATAACTGACATAAGACAGAAGTGAGTGAGTTAATATTTAACGTCTCATCGGCAATGTTGGAGCCATATCGCGACGAAAATGATTAAGTGAGTTTGTTAATATTTAACGTCACATCGACAATATTGCAGCCATTTCGTGATGAGAATGATTGAGTGAGTCTGTTAATATTTAACGCCACATCGGCAATATTGCAGTCATATCATGACGAGAATGATTAAGTGAGTGACCTGATATTTACTGTCACATCGGCAATATCGCAGCCATATCGTGACGAGAATGATTTCTTATAAAAATACAAATGCATTAATACCACAGATTGCAAAACGATGTCAATGAAGGACAGAAAACCTAATTAGAATATCACAGAGTTGAACTAGTGATTAGACCTAAAACAATGTATCTATACAGGACAATACAATATAAACAACGAGCTATATGTTGACTGAAGGTGGATCACCTTACTGAGAACCATGGGACTTTAAGACAGAAGACCACAACGACAGCTAATTGCAAGGCCAAGGTTTCGAAAGTTTGTAATCAAAGTAAAGCTCCTGATATTGCTGCAAACATATGGCTAAATAAACGAGACTCATCGAAGATGACCCCACCCCACCCCAACCCCTCAAAATCAAACTTGCTGCCATTGAAAATTTTAATGTGTCAACCTTTACCAACCTGATGTGGCACATGACACCACTTTTCAACCTGGTCATTGTGGTACAGACTCGTGAAAGAATATCTATCGGTTTTAGAGGTTAGTTTTCTGAATGTCAAAAGGTGTTACTTCAGTCGGACCTTATTTAATACATGTAACAGGTTTGGATGAACAATATTTCCAGCTGTAAATGTTGTTTCCTAGAAGCGAAACCGACTATTTATGGAGAGAAACTTCGAATTCTTTCTATGGGAATCTAGAAAAATAAAAAAAGCCCCCAAAAAACTTTTAATTGCACAATACACTATTTATCTGATACATTTATCAGTCTCTGTTGAAACATATTAAACGGTTTTTGTGTTATGCTGTGGAAGCTAAATGATTATGAATTGACATACAGGCGGTCGGATAGTGTGAGTGAGTGAGTTCATATTTAATATCACATCGGCAATATTTCAGCCATATCGTGACAAGAACATTTAACACTGAAATGGAACATATGTGCACTATATAAACCTGTCGGCGAGGATCAGTAAACCTACTAGAATATAACAGCTATAAATATAAAACTAGCATGAAAAATTAAAACACTGTCATTAAGGAAGACAATACATTATAAAACACGGGTTATGGATCGCCAACAACTGAAGGTAGATCACCAAACTACGGACCTCGGTAAGACTTAAGTTTGCAAAGAAAGTTTTCGGACTTACGTATCCTCTCAACAGGACAGCGATTTTACAACACTTCAACCCCTTTGAGGGTACAGCCATTAACAATCTCAGTTATTAATCTAGACTACCAATCATAGAAAAAGAAAAGAAAAATATCTAATTAAAATTCATTTAACAAATCCAATTCTTTTTAACTGATATTAGTAAAACAATTCTTCATAGCACGTGAGTCAAAATAGGCATCGCTTGTGATGGAATATTCAGCAGGCTGGCGTATAGACATCCTCGATATCTCCAGGGTATACGTTCCGATAAGTCTCCACTATACCCTGGACGCATCTACGGCTCTGCCAGATAAATTTATTACCTCCCTTTGCTGACTCCGCCTTTTCACAGTAGCCAATCAGCTAGGCCGCCGTTATAACCGAGCTTGCCAGTGTCAACAAAGGTAGCGGTCGCAACTGCGAAGGTTTGCTCGCAGTGCGTCCCACATTTTAGGGAAATCATACAAACAAATTGAGAGGTCCGAAACTTTAAAACAACATATGCAAGAACTCATTCTACCTCTTCCAAATAACCTCTGCATTGTTTCTGTTACCAAGTATAATCGGTTAGTGTGTTGTGATTGGTTCGCTCAACTTCTCAGCGTAGACACCTGACTGGATCAAAAGACAGTCAAGGGAGGTAATAAATTTATCTGGCAGAGCCGTAGATGCGTCCAGGGTATAGTGGAGACTTATCGGAACGTATACCCTGGAGATATCGAGGATGGCGTATAGAGAGACGAGGCGTTACCTTCTACAAGAAAACAGTGATTGAATACAAGCTGTGACTCAAGTGAAGATAAAAGCAAAGTATATACGGCATTACTGAGTCTACAGATTGCAGGGTCACTATTGGCTCACCACGCATATTCAAGATAAAGTGGCACAGTATAGATAATCACATTTAATCTGCAGTAATCGTCATTAAAAGTCAGTTAACGGTATCTATATGAAATCGCTGGGAATGACTCATTCTATTTAAATGTAATGAAATTGACTAAATGTATCCTCGCGGATGTTATTCATCTTAAAAGCTGAGTTTGTACTACCTGATTATTACTACAATTATTCCAACACACACACTCATCAAGTCGTAATCTCCTACATCTTTCTGTTAATTCTCTTATCTTGGAGGGGTTAGATGTATGGGAGAAAACACATCTCCAGGGTTTGCGTAGCCAATGTAAAACCGGAGGGGGAGGGATTTCCCAACCCCGATGGTTTTACATTGTCTTCCAAAACTGACAAGTATTTTCTCTAACATATATACCGTCAATGATGGGTAATCATAATGTAGATGATCATTTAATGAAGCTACATAACAATAACTGAAGCGCGCATAAAATCAATTTATTGACAGTTACTATAAGAAGATAATTTAATATATTTGCTAATACTTGTTTCCTAGCATTCTAGAAGTTGATGAGTATATATTTACAAACATGAAAGTTTGGAAAAAACTTCACCTGCCACTGTAATTGCGATATTTGTAGGTGCAGTTTATGCGATTATGTCGATTATTACCTACAAGAAGCGAATGGCTACTATGATTGCTCAGTATATAACGTCGTTACAGGCAGATATGGAGCCTGTAACCCAGCTAGTGACTGGTGTAGTTTCTGTAGATGTTGCCATGAGACAGGGAGGATCACCAGATGGATTGTAGCTAAAACCGAGGCAAGGCTGCGTCACGTGGCACTTGATAGCACAGTGTATGGCTGATCTGGCATTAACTTCAGTCACAGGTGTGGAAAGCTTCTTGTTCTGACTCTTGGTGTATCTTGCAGCTAAAATATCGAAAACAGACATATCCAAGAATAGATTCTGTTTTGAATAGATGGGATTTTATATCCAACTATATCTGGATAATTAGATTAATGATTTGTCCCGCAGATATTTTTAGTAATGAGCGCTCCCTTGCTTGGCGCCATATTGTCCTTGAACGTAAACGTGGTGTTGATGCAGAGGGCGACTATCACAATTTTCCAGAGATATAGATGTTTATTGTTGGGGGACACATTCTTCAGGTATTTGTTCAGCTGTAGAATCAGAATATGAAGATTATCATTGCTGTCAGGGTGCAGAGTTTTCATTATTTCGCAGTTAAATGTTTGTGCAGAGAAACACGTTGAGATTTGGAAGAGTCCATTATTTTGACTACAGGTATTGTTAGACATTTACATTTTATGTATATTTCCTTGTCACGTTTGTCTATTGAAAATATTACTAAGAGATAATCATTTGTAGTGTATCAAGTTAATAGTTCTTCTTGTATGACCCAGAATTTCAATATGTTTAAACACCTGTCACCCCTTTCGTCAAACAGTGTAAGACGTCCATTTCTTGGAATATAGAGTCCGCCATGCATAATTTTCAAGAATTTATGTGTGACAGCGACGTTTGTTTGGGAGTGTATTTCACTTTTTGGAGGGTGGATCGGAGTTGTAACACGTGTTATTCATTGTCACCATACATATACAGTGAATGACTGATTATATCTAGTAGCGTAGAGTTTAGATCAATTATTGTATTGGTCACCGATTCAGATAGAGATAATAATGACGTCAGGGAGATTATACGGATGCTTCCATATATGAGAGATTTTCTAAGCGTTCCTATAAGAGATTGAGTGCAAGGTTTCTGACTTATGAGGAGAGTTTATGAGTATACACATGACAAATATACATATATATATATGTTATTGTATACTTATGAGAAATTGTTTACTTTCAGAACTCCACGATCCATGGTTCCTTTTTTTTGGAAATAAATGGTTTTGGAAGACCCCCCACAATAAACTTGTTCTTTGACATGTGAACCAGATTCGAAACTATGTAACATTGATCCTTACATACAGGGAAGAGATGGGACAGGGGAAACAGTGTACCATATACCCAACTTAGAACATCAGTGGATCGTTCCATATTCTATAGTGTCCGCTTGCAATGTTGTGAGTGCATGCGTGGGCAGCAAATATTTAATATCATATGCTTTCAGATTCGAATGCGCGTGAATTCATAAGGCTGAATGGTAGATAGTTTTTTTCACAAATATTTACCGTGGTTTCTGCTCGGAGTGCCCTGTACCTCCACTTCTCTTACACCAAGGTATCCTGTGGTGTTTCTCCATACCCTCACAAACCTCACAGGCTGCCCATGGGTACAACTGTAGGTCAAGGTTACTCCAGCTGATTCATCTGCTGACCACTGACCACACCAGGTAACGTCGTCATCCGGGCAATCAACATCCACGGACGATACGCCGATGTATGCATTGCTAATAGCAACTGAAACGACAAAAGCACAGGAGTTATATGTTCATGGGTTAATGAATCAGTGAGAGTAGTTGTAGCTTAACACAGACAAATAGCGTCCAAGGAAACTGATTTTAAATGGGTTCTTTCGGATGAGACATTACTATGCAAACGTTTTCCTGATGCATCTGACGTCTGCGGTGGAATTAAAGAACAGTTTGTTTGGATTTTGGAAAATGTAAAGACTACTGACAGTATAAAACTCTTGTGACCGTGATGTTGTGTACGGTGAAGTAGCCTTGTAGGTCTCCCTGCCAGAAAGGGTGTAGCTGATAAGTACTTCGCGCTAGGTCCCCGGTCCTGTTGCCGTCATTGGCATTGCCGGAAAGGTAGCCTGCAGAGTAGGTAGTACTAAGGCGCGACGGTTTACCCAGCATGATATTTGCTGCCTTGACAAGGGTCCGATCTGCAGGAATGCAATTGTTATAGTTTGTATGTATTTGTTAATGTACGTATCACCACGCGGAGCTCTTTATCAGTTTCTGTACAACATGAATAAGAGTATTTTCTAACAAGATAACAATAACCACTAAGGTTATTCTTCCCTCCCTAACTCCAAAACACATACACGTAAAAGGACAAACATACATGTTCTCACCCATACACACCCCCCCCCCCCCCATATTCATATACATACACGCGTACACACAAACCCATGCACACACAATCTCTCTCACATATTCATATACATATACACACTTGCACAAAAACACTTGGACACACAGTCTCTCTCTCACCCTCCCCCACCCCCACCCCCCTGCCCACTCTCTCTCTCACACACACATGCGTGCTGACACATCCACATACTTTCTATTCCTACTTCGTTTCCAAATTTGGTTTAAGGTTCAGATTTAGTGCGGAAAAAAAGTTTACATTCACAAAAAGGGGTCACTGAAAAACATAAATGTTGGCAGAATGTCATCCAGGTCTGACAAATATTTACAGACATACCTCGCACCACTATACAGCTCAGGGTGACCATCAGCCCTGGGATAGACAGAAGCATCGTTCACTCGTCTCCTAGTGATGTCTGAATGTTTGCCGTTTATTACAGAATCACGATGACTATTCGGATGACTTGTATTATTTGACAGCGGCCAGTGAATTACCTTGCACCCATACGTCTCTTTGAATAAATAAACTGGAATGAAGAAGATGGATCATATGAAAATTGGCTTACGGAAGTAGCTATAGTTCCCTGAAGAGCATTAAACACGTGATTCTATAATATGTGTAGAATGACTGTGTGCTTCACTGTAGCCTCTCTAGATTGTACTCAGTCTGAGGGACTGGTACTGATAAATATACTAAATATCCAACAGCGGACCCAAGCATATTAAGTTTAAGTTCGATTTCGCCTTTTTTATTTTCTATCTTTCATGTACAGACAAACATGTATGAAAAGGTTTCGTAATAATACAATGGTATATGGATACATGCATGAAAATGCACTGAAAGAGTAGAATTGGCCTGTTTTCCAAGTAATACATGTAATGTTGTCCAATGCTGAAATAAAAAAATGATTGCTCAGTTCCCGTTGATAGGTAAACATATCTTTACACATCATAATGACGGACAATTTAATTCTTTAAATAGTCTAACCTTGGTCTGAAACCATGTGTGCTGCATTTATACATATAAGGTTTGACCACTAATATGGTTTCATTAATCGGATTATTGTTTTTCGACTCGATGTGGTCGCGATATTGCCGATGTGACGTTAACTATTACCTCACTCCTACACGAATAAAAGTCATGTAAATAAGGATGCAGGTATAGTGCCAGTCGCTTCTCTGTGGTGAAAACAATTCTTAAGGTCCAAGCTAGCACAGGAAAAATATCAAGGTTTCCAGATTTCCCGAAACGTACATGAATCCGACTAATGTTAGAATCATGTCGGTTTCCGCTAACAGAAACTCTGATTGTTGGTCTCCGGCAGTTTCCTGTTGCTGAAACTAACAGAAACTGACTGTAAAGTATCATTGTTAGTTTGCATTGTTTTAGCAGCCTGAACATTTTTATAACAATAAAAATTAAAAGCATGTATGTCAAGAGAATGCAACGTTTAATACATACGGATTAAGCAAGGAAATAAGTGTCGTGAAAAGGTGGCAGCAAGCAGGACAGAGCAAGACACTTAATTGATTCCCTTTACATAAAAAAACCCAAAAAAATAAGTCTACTGGGAGTGAGTGAGTGAGTTAATATTTAACGTCACATCGGCAATATCTCAGCCATATCGTGACGAGAACGTTAAATACTGAAATGAAATATATGGATACTATAAAAACCTGTCAACGACGGACAGTAAAACAACTAGAATATCACAACTGGGATTAAAACTAGTGTGGAATGTTAAAACTAATATCACTATTCGGACAATACAACATAAAATCAGGCTACAGATTGCCAACAACTGAAGGTAGATCACCATACTAGGGGCCATGGGGACTTACGGTACCTTTGCTGCCTGCATGGACCCTAGTTGGATTTACAACATCCCTTCAGCTGTCAGCAATTTAGTCACATCTAGCCAAAAATTAAAAATACACATATACTACGATTAAGAACAGTGGAAAGTTTAAATTTACTGTAAATGCTTTTGGACTTACGTACCCTCTCAGGAGGACAATAATTTTACAATATTTCAACCCCCTTCGAGGGTACAGCCACCAACAATTCAAGTTACTAATCCAAACTTCCAATAATTAAAATACATCTATTTACACAACATAACATTCAAAATTCCACCAAAAAATCAATCTCTTTTAAAAAACCAATAATTAAATATGAATTAACGCTAGTAAAAAGATCCTTCATTGTTTTAACTGTAAAATACTTATCCAATGTGATGGAGAATTCAACACAGTCAAGCAGGATATGCTTCACCGTGGTTCTCTCATCACAAGGGATACAAAACGGAGGATCCTCACCTTTTAAAAGGTGCACATGAGTATATCTAGTATGGCCAATACGACATCGTCTTAAAATAACTTCTTCAAATCTGGACTGACAACCCAAGTAAGTGTAACCAATATACGGTTTTATTTCATGTAATTTATTGATACCTACTTGGGTGTCCCACTTCTTCTGCATCAGATCACGGATGTAAGTTCTAATGCTAGCTTTATAATCAGTGTAGGGAATAAGAAGTGGTGTCACAGATTTGTTGAGTGCTGCCTTGGCAGCAAGATCGGCCATTGCGTTACCGGAAATACCTACGTGGCTGGGTAACCAACAAAAGACGATGTCGTATTGGCCAGTGGCAAGAGTATTATACAATTCAATAATTTCAATTAAAAGTGGATGTTTACAAGATATATTTTTAATAGCCTGAAGGCAAGAAAGAGAGTCTGAATAGATTATATATTGTTTACGTTTAGGGTGTCTTTGAATATATTTAAGAGCTGTTAGTATGGCGTTAGCTTCTGCTGTAAAAATAGAACTGTTATCTGGTAATCGAGAAGATATTGTTCTGGATCCAATGACAGTGGCACAAGCCACAGCGCCACCGTCCTTGGACCCATCTGTAAATAACGATTTATAATTGCTATATTTATGTTTCAGTTGATTATATTCTTGTTTATACTGTAATTCATTCGTTTCTGACTTTTTAAGTGATGTTAATGTTAGGTCAACTTGTGGCCTAACCAACTGCCAAGGAGGAGAAGAAAGAAGACGGGAAGGAGCTATATGGTCCAGCTCAATGCTAGAAGCAGCAAGAAATGACTTAATTCTGACCCCAAGAGGCGGAAGAAGGGAAGACTTTTTGTTATACAAATCTTCATAGGGAGGATTAAAAACACAATTAAATGCGGGGTTAGACTCATTAGAAGCTAATTTTGTAATGTATTGTAAAGATAGTTTGATACGACGTAAGTTGAGAGAAGGCTCATCAGCTTCGACATATATACTGTCGATAGGAGAGGTTCTAAAAGAACCAAGACAAAGTCTTAGGCCTTGGTGGTGCACAGGATCAAGTAGTTTTAGGTTGCTTTGACAAGCGCCACCATAGACGATGGAGCCGTAATCAAGTTTAGATCGGATCAGTGATCTATATAAGTGGAGAAGGGTAGATTGATCCCCTCCCCATTTTGAATTTGAAACTACCTTTAATAAATCGAGTGCCTTCAGGCATTTGGCTTTAAGGGATTTAATATGCGGCAAAAAGGTCAAATGTGAGTCGAAAATAAGTCCCAAGAACTTGGCCTCCTTGACGACTTTGATTGGGGTACCACTGAGAAATAGTTCTGGTTCTTTATGGGGTTTGTATTTACGACAGAAGTGTATACAATTAGTTTTTGATTTAGAAAATTTAAAGCCGTTTTCAAGACACCATTTATCAACTTTGTTTAAACACAGCTGCAGTTGCCGTTCAATAGTATACATGTTCTTACCGCGGCAAGAAATATTAAAATCATCCACAAATAAATATCCATCTATTAAATCGCTTAAAACTTTAGATAAACTGTTGATCTTGACGCTAAAAAGAGTGACAGACAAAATACTGCCTTGTGGAACACCCTGATCCTGATTATAATGATCAGACAGGGTAGAACCCACACGGACTTGAAATTGCCTGTTATTTAAAAATTTAGCAATGAATTCAGGCAAACGACCTCGCAAACCGAAATCATGTAAATCTCTCAGTATGCCATATTTCCAGGTTGTGTCATATGCCTTCTCAAGATCAAAAAGGATAGACACAGCATGTTGTTTATTAATCAGTGCGTTTTTCACAAATGATTCTAAACGCACTAAGTGATCGACAGTACTTCTGTTTTTCCGGAAACCACATTGTATATCTGTGATAAGATTATTAGTTTCCAAGTACCAAACAAGTCGATTATTTATCATGCGTTCCATGGTCTTGCAAACACAGCTAGTTAATGAAATCGGACGATAATTGGATGGATCAGTATGATCACGTCCAGGTTTAGGTATTGGTACTACTATGGCATCACGCCATGAAGAAGGAAATTTCCCGGATGTCCAAATATCATCAAATATTGATAAGAGCGTCTCTAAACAGGATTCTGGTAAGTGCTTCAGGAGTTGATAATGTATGTTATCAGCTCCAGTAGCAGTATCATGAGCTTGATCAAGAGCAGTATGGAGTTCATGAATAGAAAATGTTTCATTATAATCTTCCCCATTATCAGAATTGAAATTAATAGTTTTCTTTTCTTGTTGTTTTTGATATTGCTGAAATTTAGGTATATAATTAGAAGAGGAAGAATGTTTAGCAAGAGTTTCGCCCAGTTTATTCGCAATATCTGATTTATCAGTAAGTAATTGATCTCCATGTTTAAGATGATGGACAGTAGATTTAGTACCTTTACCTTTTATTTTCTGGACCATGTTCCACACCTTGGACATGGGTGTCCGAGAATTTATTTTGGATACATAATGTTGCCAAGATTGGCGTTTGTTCTGTTTAAAAGTACGCCGTGCTTTAGCATTTAAAA
The DNA here is from genome assembly GCF_037392515.1 of Haliotis asinina. Lineage (NCBI taxonomy): Eukaryota > Metazoa > Mollusca > Gastropoda > Lepetellida > Haliotidae > Haliotis > Haliotis asinina. Next base: position 6,201,936 of record NC_090283.1, on the reverse strand, counting down.
TCTTAAATTTATTGAAATTATGCACCATAGGATGGCGACGGAAATAATGTTCTGCTTTTTTCCTTGCCTTCCTAGCTTGTTTGCAGTCAACGTTGAACCATGGTTTTCTTATGTGTGGAACTACAGAGGAGTTTGGTATACACTCATCAGCTATGGAATTCAGTTCATCAGAAAAACATTTAATAGCATCAGGAACGTCAATAAAACGTTCAGGTTTAAGTTTTTCAGCACACAGTGCTTCATACAAAGCCCAGTTAGCCTTTTTAAAATTTCGTCGTGATGATGGAGGAACATCGGATGGAGCTACGGTTTTTAATAGAGTAGGAAAATGGTCACTTCCACAGAGGTCATCGTGGACTGACCATTTAAATTCATTTAGTAGTTCTGAATTTGTCAATGACAAGTCAAGAGCAGAATAGGTCCCTGTCCCAGGGTGTAAATATGTGTTGGAACCATCATTATAAATACATAAATCATTGTCAGAACAAAAGTCCTCCAACAATTTACCTTTAGTGTTTGTAGTTACACTACCCCAAAGTGGGTTGTGTCCATTTAAATCTCCCATTATAATACAAGGCTTCGGGAGTTGGTCATATAGAGCTTGAAGATCAGTTTTGGTAAACACCGAAGACGGTGAAATATAGAGAGAGCATAGTGTAAACGCTACATGTAAAGTAATTCTCACAGCAACAGCCTGCATATTAGTATTAAGTGGAACAGGGCTTTGAATAACGTTTTGTCTGACTAGAATGGATGATCCGCCAGTGGCCCTATCACCTGGAGGTGAAAAAGAATGATATGCATTAAAATGACGAAGGTCAAATATATCTGTTTGTTTTAAATATGTCTCTTGGAGACATATCGCTGAAGGTGTGAAATCTTGGACTAATAGCTGTAATTCATGTACATTAGTCCTTAATCCTCTGCAGTTCCACTGTACAATATTATTGGAATAAACTATCTTTTGGGGGGATTTATTGGGGATCTACCCCGCACTCTTTTGGAGGGCGACAAGCTATGTGCCCTAGAATGGACGTTTTCAGAAACGTCCATGTCTTCAAGAGACCCATACTTATTAAACAATTGAACTTTGTTTTGTGACCCTTTAGGAGGTCTGCCACTTTGTTGTTTTGAAGCATCAGGCTTTGGCTTCGGTTTACTTTTCACCGTTTGTTGAGTATCAGCTGTTGATTGAGACTTTGAATGTGACTGAGATGATGATGATTTGTGATCAGAAGACGACTTTGAGGTACTAGGAAGTGATTCCTCAGTCTGTGATGATATAGCAGGGTACAAAGGCTGTGGAGAATCACAGTTTACCCAAGTCAAGGTAGTTTGGCAGCCTGTGGTTGATGTTGTTTTAGAGCTAGAACCCGATGATGTTTTTGCTATTGTAGCATAACTTTCTGGAAGATCAGATCTCTTTACCAGTTTTTTGGCCTCAGAAAAAGAGATATTGTGTGTGAATTTTATTTTATTGATCTCCATTTGTTCTTTCCAAATTGGACACTGTTTAGAAAATGAAGAATGGTCGCCTGAGCAATTGGTGCATTTTTTATAATCACTGTCACAATCTTCTGTTGTGTGTGTCTTCTCACCACAGTGAGCACACACAACAGACAATGTGCAAGTATTCACACCGTGTCCATATTTCTGACATTTAAAACATCTTAACGGGTTGGGGATGTAGGTATCAACTGGAATGTTACAGTAGCCTGCCTTCACTGATTTGGGAGCATTAGGACATGAAAAGGTAAACAGATACGTGTTCGTTTTGATGGTTTCGTTGTTTCTGCGAGTTGAAAAGCGCTTGACGTAGAGTACACCTTGATCCTTCATTTCCGATCCTATATCAAGTTCCGACATATCATCAAACAATCGGTCGCGATCTCTAACGATACCTTTGCTGGAGTTCAAGGTTTTGTGTGCAGAGACCGTGACCGGAATGCCCACGAATGATTTGATGTTAAGCAAATTAGTTGCTTGTTGCTTTTTCCCGCACTCTACTAGTAGGCCACCTGAACGTAAGCGTCTTATGTTCTTCACGTCCCCTGCAATACCCTGAATACCCTTGGATACAGCAAAGGGGTTCAACTTCAACGGTGTCTTGTCTGGAGTCTCAATCACGATGAAACGCGGCCAATACTCAATCGATGCAGACGGTCTATGGTCACTATCAACAGGGTCAATATCAAGTGGACGTTTTGGTTTTTTTGTTGGATTTTCATAAGCCATGGTTAGTTTATTTTGGTTCATCATCCGAGCTCCCCACCCACCACGGAGTATCACAAGGACAATGCTAAAAACAAGCGGGCCTCCAGCTTGCAGCACCAAGGATACCCGGATGATATACTCCAGCAGAAGAATTAAAAGATTAATAAATCCACCAGATTGGCCCATGAGCCACCGCCTTCTGGCATAGGACTCTTGGCAAATTACAGAACAACATATTTCAAAATCAAAAATGTTCTAGATAAAAAAACCAAGTCCAAAGTTACAACAATTCCAAATGACATGTGTGCATTGATAAATATAAAAAGTACTTCATGCACAGGGCTTGGCATGACCAGCCGATTGGTCGAACCGGGCCCATTCGACCACCCGTCTAGGCGAAGTCAGGGCCAAAGTGGTGTATTGAGCAACAGGAACACGGTTACAGGTCCCTATTGCCCTCAACCACCAGGATCCCCTCCTCCGCCGACACAGGGACGCAACCCACGGCAAACGGGTTGGTGGACCAAATATCCCCCCGGGTCCACTACGGGGGTGTCGGCGAGCTCTTAGCATTACCCAGCACCCACCACGAGGAGATGGCTCGCCACGGGTGCCTCTACTGGGAGGGTGGGATGAGTGACAAAATGGCAAACACTGGAAGGCATGAAATCAACGTGAGTGAAATGCGGAAGAACGGTAATTCTAATAAAACTTGCATGACTACATCGAGTTATGATAATTGCAGATAAACAAAAACACTAATTTAATTCTTTAAATATTTTAACTTTGGTCTAAAACCATGTTCGCTGCATTTATACATATAATGTTTGACTACTAATATGATTTTATTCATCGGATTATTGTTATCTTTTTCCCTTTCACTCACAATATTTCGCCTCGATGTGGCTGAGATATTGCCGATGTGACGTTAAATATTAACTCACTCCTTCACTAATGTAAACTTATGTAAATAAGGATGCAGGTATAGTACCAGTAGCTTCTCTGTGACGAGAACTTTTCTTACGGTCCAAGCTAGCACAGGAAAGATATCAAGGTTTCCAGATTTCCGGATCTACATGAAGCCGGGTAATGTTAGAATCATGTCGGTTTCCGCTAACTGAAACAATGATTGTTGGTTTGCGGCAGTTTCCTGTTGTTGAAACTAGCAATGGAGAAACGGAAACTGACTGCAAAGTATCATTGTTAGTTTACATTGCTTTAACAACCTGAACGTCAACTGTTTGCAAAAAATAACAAGAGTCATCAGAAGATGACATATTCCCCGGCCCCTACCTATTTGAAAGGACAAATCATCTGACAGTTACGTAATGTCTTTTTAGACTAGGCACCCGTGAAGAGCCACCTCCTCGTGGTGGGTGCTGGGTAACGCTAAGAGCTCTTCAAACCCCCTGTGTGGACCCGGGTCAACTAGGTCCATAGCACCCCATTGCTGGTCGCAAGGAGCGACCGAATTGGGCAACCTGTTTGCCATGGGTTGCGTCCCGTGTCGGTGGAGGAAGGGATCCTGGTGGTTGAGGGCAATGGGATCTTGAAACCATGTTCCTGTTGCTTAACACACCACTTTGGCCCTGACTTCACCTAGACGGGTGGTAGAACTGGCCCGGTTCTATCAATCGGCTGGTCACGCCAAGCCCTGTGCATGGTGAATAGTTTTGCACATTTCATTGGGGTTTGGCAATTTTGACATCTACTGCATACCTTATTGGTTATTGCACATTGTACTTATTCGGTATTGGCAATTTTGATATCTACTGTGTACCTTATTGGTTATATTATCCTGCCTAGAGTCCCATGCCAGAAGGCGGTGGCTCATGGGCCAATCTGGTAAACCATTTGTATGATGGTTTTACTTGAGTATACTCCCCTGGTATCCCTGGTGTCGCCTGGTGGAGATCCACAGGCGTAAGGCATTGTCCTTGTTGACACTCCGTGGTGGGTGGGGACCTAGGGGAATGAATCAAAATCACTACAACCATGGAACCCCCGATGAAAAAACGTTCACACGAATCTAATGATTTGTATGATACTGATGAACCGCGAACGCCTCCTGTGACTAATGAAAATTGGCCCAGATTTTTGGGTATCACTTCAGTAGATGGTAATCCATTGAAACTAAATCCTTTTGCTGTTGAAAAGGCAATTCAAGGAATCGCTGGCGATGTTGAAGATGCTAGAAGGTTGCGTAGTGGGTGTCTATTGATAAAATGTAGACGACACAAACAAGCCGTTAGTCTTCTTTCCATCAAGACCCTCGCAAATATTCCAGTGGTGATTTCCCCGCATCGGTCCCTGAACAGCTGCAAAGGGATAGTGCGTGATAATGGTCATCTCCTTGCTGACATGACAGAGGATGACATTTTGCAAGAACTGAAAACCCAACATGTTGTAGCTGTGAAACGCTTTTCTTCAAAACGCCATGGTGAAGTATTTAAGACCAACACATATCTTTTCACGTTTGGTCTTCCGAAAATTCCTAGTTCGATTAAAGCAGGATATTGTAGTATCAAAGTGGATATGTACATTCCTAATCCACTGAGATGCTACAAGTGTCAACGTTTTGGCCATGGATCCAACACATGTACTAAACCAGCTGTTTGCCATTGCTGTGGTGGTAGTTGTGCAGACACTAATGTGTGTACGAACGATCCTTCATGTGTTAACTGCGGCGGTGATCATATGTCATCTTCAAAGGAATGCCCAACATGGAAGCGTGAGTCAAAAATACTTAAAATCAAATATTTCCTATTCCGCAGCCGTGTCACGACCAACTTCACAGTCTGCCCAGTACCCTGCTAGTCGGCATATTTCATGTAAAGATATTGGATGTCAAACAGTTTACACATGGACAACAACAGAGTCTCCTCAACGAATGCCGTTCACTTCCGATTCAGTTGTTATCCTCGAATCTACCTCCTCCCAAACAACTTGTCAAAACGTACTGTCATCTCAGTCATCTCAGTCACCGTCATCACAAACAAATGGAAAACATGTTATAAAAAACAAAACAAAACCCAGGACGGAATCATCCCAAAAGTCACAGAGTGGCAGGCCATCTAAAGGATCTGACAACAAGATCCAGTTGTTTAACAAATATGGCTCCCTTGAAGAAATGGATGTGTCTGATAACATTCGGCACAGAACACATAGCCTATCGCCCTCAAAGAAAGGGCGGGGTCGATCCCCAATTAATGTCCCCAAAAGGTGATGTCTTCGCACATATTACAGTGGAACTGTAGAGGATTACGAAACAACTTCACAGATTTACAACTTTTGGTTCAGGATTTCAGACCATCTGCACTGTGTTTACAAGAGACGTATCTGAAATTCACAGATAAATTCGATTTAAAGAATTATGACTGTTATTATTGTATTCTCCAGGTGGTGATAGGGCCACTGGAGGCTCTTCTATTTTGGTGAGTCGGGGTACGATTCATAGTCCTATTTCACTTGATACCCATCTTCAAGCTGTGGCTGTCCGCGTGACTCTACATGTTGTAATTACTCTGTGTTCACTTTATATCCCACCATCATCTTCCATACAGCAACGTGATATTCAGATGCTTTATGACCAGCTTCCAAAACCATGTATAATCATTGGCGATTTAAATGGTCATAGTGAGTGAGTGAGTTAATATTTAACGTCACATCGGCAATATTGCAGCCATATCGTGACTAGAACGAGTAGTTATGTAAATACAAATGAATTAATAGCACATACGTTGTAAAACCCTGTCGACGAAGGACAGTAAAACTAACTAGGATATCACAGAGTAGAATGTAAAACTAGTGAATAGACCTAAAACAATGTATCTATAGAGGACAGTACAATATAAAAATGAGCTATAGGTTGCCAACAACTGAAGGTAGATCACCATACTAAGGGCCATGGGGACTTACGGTACATTTGCTTCCTGCATGGACCCTAGTTGGATTTACATCATCCCTTCAGCTGTTAGCAATTTAGACAAATCTAGCCATAAACTAAAAACACACTTATTCTACGATTAAAAGGCAGGAAAACTTAAATTTACTTCAAATGTTTTTGGACTTATGTACCCTCTCAGGAGGACAATTATTTTACGGTACTTCAACCCCCTTCAAGGGTACAGCCACTAACGGTTTGAGTCACTAATTTAATCTTCCAATTATAAAATATTTATCTATTTACAGTTCAGTTAATAAATCTAATTCTTTTAAAAATACAATAATTAAATGAGGGCTAACATTGCTAAAAAGATCCTTCATTGTTTGTGAATTAAAATACTGATCCCTTGTGATGGAATACTCAACACAGTCAAGCAAGACATGCTTGACTGTGATTCTTTCATCACAAGGGATGCAGAACGGAGGATCCTCACCTTTCAAAAGGTATTCATGAGTATATCTCGTACGGCCAATACGACATCGCCGCTTAATGACCTCCTGAAATCTGGATTGACAACCCAAGTGGGTATAACCAATATAAGGTTTTATTTCATGTAATTTATTTACACCCACTTGGGTGTCCCACCTCTTTTGCATCAGATCTCGGATATACGATCCAATGGTAGCTTTATAATCAGAGTATGGGACAAGAAGTGGAGTCTCGGAGTTTTTGAGTGCTGCCTTGGCAGCAAGATCGGCCATTGTGTTGCCAGAAATGCCTACATGGCTGGGTAACCAACAAAAGACGATGTCGTATTGGCCAGTAGCAAGATTATTATACATTTCAATTATTTCTATTAAAAGTGGATGTTTACATGACATGTTTTTAATTGCCTGGAGGCAAGAAAGAGAATCAGAATAGATAATATACTGTTTATGTCTGGGATGTCTTTCAATATATTTAAGAGCAGTTAATATTGCGTTAACTTCTGCTGTGAAAATAGAACTATTATCTGGTAATCTGAAAGATATTGTTCTGGATCCAATGACAGTGGCACAAGCCACTGCGCCACCATCCTTGGACCCATCTGTAAATAAAGATTTGTATGTATTATACTTACTTTTTAATTGATTATATTCTTGTTTATATTGTAATTAATTTGTTTCTGATTTTTTAAACCTCGTCAGTGTTAGGTCAACTTCGGGTCTAACTAACTGCCAAGGTGGAGACGAAAGTAGACGGGAAGGAGATACATTGGCTAGCTCAATGCCGCAAGCAGACAGAAAAGGTTTCACTCTAAGTCCCAGAGACGGAACAAGAGAAGAATTTTTATTGTACAGATCCTCATAAAGAGGATTAAAAACACAGTTAAATGCAGGGTTGGCTTCATTAGAATATAATTTTGTTATATACTGTAAGGAGAGTTTTATACGTCGTTGAGTAAGAGATGGCTCATCGGCCTCGACGTAAAGACTGTCAATAGGAAAAGTTCTAAATGACCCAAGACATAGTCTTAGACCTTGATGGTGGATAGAATCAAGTAGTTTGAGGTTGCTTTTACAGGCTCCACCATACACGATGGAGCCGGAATCAAGTTTCGAACGGATGAGAGATCTGTATATGTGGAGTAGGGTAGTTTGGTCTCCTTTCCACTTTGAATTGGAAACAACTTTTAACAGATCAAGTGCCTTCAGGCATTTAGTTTTAAGGGATTTAATGTGGGGTAGAAAAGTTAGATGTGAGTCGAAAATAAGACCCAAGAACTTGGCCTCCTTTACTACTTTGATGGGGGTGCCATTTAAAAATAGTTCTGGATCTTTATGCGGTTTGTACTTTCTGCAGAAATGCAAACAATTTGTTTTTGTTATATAAAATTTAAACCCGTTTTCAAGTGACCATTTTTCAATTTTATTGAGACAAATTTGTAATTGCCTCTCTATTGTATGCATATTTCTACCTCTACAAGAAACATTAAAATCATCCAAAAGTAGTGATCCATCTACTGAATCACTTAAAACTTTAGAAAGACTATTGATTTTAATACTAAATAAAGTCACAGACAAAATACTGCCTTGATGAAAATAATCTGAGAGGGTTGATCCCACACGTACTTGAAACTGTCTGTCATTTAAAAAATTGGATATAAACTGAGGCAAGCGACCTCTCAACCCAAAAGATTATAAATCTTTCAAAATACCATGCTTCCAAGTAGTATCATATGCTTTTTCGAGATCAAAAAAGATTGATACTGCATGTTGTTTTTTAATGAAAGATTTTTTTACAAATGATTCCAACCGAACTAAGTGGTCAATTGTGCTTCGGGCACCCGTGGCGAGCCACCTCCTCGTGGTGGGTGCTGGGTAACGCTAAGTGCTCGCCAACCCCCTGTTGTGGACCCGGGGGCATATTTGGTCCACCAATCCGTTAGCCGTGGGTTGCGGCCCTGTGTCGGTGGAGGAGGGGATCCTGGTGGTTGAGGGTAACAGGGGCCTGCAACCGTGTTCCTGTTGCTCAACACGCCACTTTGGCCCTAACGTCACCTAGACGGGAGGTTGAATAGGCCCAATTCAATCAATCGGCTGGTCACGCCAAGCCCTGTGCATGGTGAATACTTTTGCACGTAGTACTTTGATTATATGATCTTGGCTTTTTTGGCTTTCAATGTACAATTTTATGGGTACTAATTTGCCTAGAGTCCCGTGCCAGAAGGCGGTGGCTCATGGGCCAATCTGGCAATATTAACCTCTGAATTCTGTGTTTCTTCAGAAATGTGTCGAGGGCGAACCAGCCTGGCATTTGTTCTGTTTGATTCAACAGCTTTTCAAGTTTTTATTGGCTGGAGTATAACATCCCTGTAGCCCTGGTGTAACAGACTGGTATCCGCTGTAACACCGTCCTTGTTGACACTCCATGGTGGGTGGGGAGCAGGGTTGTCGAACACTTTTCCTACATAATGGCTACCTCCATTCCTTCTGGTTCATCGAAGAATAAACGCCGGTATGTTGAATCTTCGTCATCTGATGAAGGCTCATCTGACTTAGTTGACTCGTGGCCGAGATTTATTGTCATCTCATCTGCTGATGAAAACCCTCTCAAATTGAACCCCTTTGCTATTTCCAAGGGCATTCACGGTGTCTGTGGAGAAGTTAAGGATGTAACGCGACTTCGAAATGGCTCTCTGTTGGTGGAGTGTGCGCGTAAGCAACAATCGGACAATCTGTTGAAATTAAAACAGTTTGTGAATACACCCGTTGTTGCCTCTGTACACAGAACTTTGAATTCATGTAGAGGCATTGTCAGAGATAGGGCTCATTGTCTTTCTGACATGACTGAGGAGGACATTGTTACTGAGCTTCACAATCAAGGGGTCATCGCTGTAAAGCGATTTTCCAAAAAGAAAGACGATGGCACAACAATCAAGCTCAATACGTATTTGTTCACGTTTTCACATTCCGTCCTTCCAAAATCTGTAAAAGCTGGATATTTCAACATTGGGGTGGAGGTGTATGTACCGTCTCCTCTCCGATGTTTCAAATGTCAAACATTTGGTCATGGGGCAAAGTTCTGCCGCAACAGCTCGGTATGTTCCCGTTGTGGTAGTGCACACGAACTTTCTGAGTGTGCGAATGGCATTAAGTGTGCTAACTGTGATGGAGACCACTTAGCCTCATCTAAATCCTGTCCTTTTTATGAACGTGAGACAAAAATTCAACATATCAAACACACTAACAATATCTCGTATTCTTCTGCAAGAAAGTTGGTACCCCTTTCTACCACTTCATCAACTTTATACTCAAATGCAGTCTCTTCTCGAGCTCTTGTTTCCAGACCTTCTATGACATCAAAATCATGTCAAACATCCTTATCTTGGGTCAATCAACAAGTCATAATCAGTGACACTACTCAGACTTCTCAGGTTCTGATTGATGTATCTACATCAACTTCTCAGACAGAGGATGTAGCATCACTGCCGTCGGTAGATTTATCTTCAGCAGCGCAATGTATCGCAGAGGAGAGATCACAGAGTCAGAGTAAATCTTCAAAAAATGGCAAAAAGGAAAAGAAACAATCCAAAAGGACCAGAACCATCCAGCATTTGGAGGTGCCTTCCTCAGAGTCTTCCCCTATCACGGTTCACAACCAATTTGAACCTTTAGAGATGGAGGTCAATCCGTCACTCCCAGTTAGTGGAGTTAGACCCCACTCAAAATCACGAACTCCAAATGAACCTCCATGAGCCGCTCAACTAACATCATCCAGTGGAATTGTAGAGGACTAAGGAACAATTTAAATAATTTACAGTTACTGATACAGGACTTCAAACCATCGGCATTTTGCTTGCAAGAAACCTATTTTAGAGACACTGACCTTATGGATATAAGGCAATATGATTCTTATAATTATTTTTCTCCTCCAGGACCTAGAGCTACAGGGGGTTCTTCAATTTTGGTGAGGCAGGGTGTTATACATAGCCCTGTCCCCCTGAATAGACCACTTCAAGCTGTTGCTGTCAGGCTGACTTTGAATATTGTTTTCACTTTGTGCTCAATTTATGTATCACCGTCTTTTACTCTACAACAAACAGATATTCAGGCTCTTTATGACCAGCTCCCTAAGCCATGTATCATTATGGGTGACTTTAACGGCCATAATCCACTTTGGGGTAGTTCTGACACAAACAGAAATGGGAGGATATTAGAAGATTTTCTTTCAAACAATGAACTATGTCTATTCAACAATAATTCGAAAACGTACTTACATCCTGGTACAGGTACATATTCTTCTCTTGATTTGTCACTCACTGATGCAGATCTCTTAAATGAATTCGAATGGTCAGTTCACAATGATCTGTGTGGCAGTGATCATTTTCCGACCATTCTTCAGGCAATAGCTCCAGGCGATGTCCCTCCATCGTCAAGATGGAACTTCAGTAAAGCTAACTGGCCTTTGTTCAAACTACTTTGCAAGGACAAATTAATTCCTGATCGTTTTATTGATGTTCCTGATTCAGTCCAATTATTCTCCGATGAGCTCAACAAAATAGCCGATGAATGTATTCCTAAGTCCTCTATAAATCCACACATACGTAAACCATGGTTTACTAATGAATGTAAACAAGCTAGGAAAGCACGGAAAAAAGCTGAACATTATTTCCGCCGCCACCAAATGGTGCATAATTTAAATAAATATAAAGTGTTAAATGCTAAAGCAAGGCGCACATTTAAGCAAAACAAACGCCAGTCTTGGCAAAAATATGTTTCGAAAATAAATTCCCGAACGCCGATGTCCAAGGTATGGAACATGATCCAGAGAATAAAAGGTAAAGGTACCAAATCAACCATACATCATCTCAAAACTGGGGATCAGTTGTTAACAGGTAAATCTGATATTGCAAACAAACTGGGAGAAACTCTTGCCCAACACTCTTCCTCGTCTAATTATGTTCCAAAATTTAAAAAATATCAAAAACAGCAGGAAAAGAACAAAATCAATTTTCATTCAGATAATGGGAAAGATTATAATGAAATATTTTCTATTTATGAGCTTCATACTGCTCTTGAACAATCTCACGATACTGCTACAGGAGCTGATAACATTCATTATCAACTCCTGAAACACTTACCTGAATCCTGTTTAGAGACACTGTTGAATATTTTTGATGATATTTGGACATCTCGTAAATTTCCTCCATCCTGGCGTAATGCCATTATTGTACCCATACCTAAACCTGGCCGTGACCATACATATCCCTCTAATTATAGGCCTATTTCCTTGACTAGCTGCGTTTGCAAAACCATGGAACGTATGGTCAATAACCGATTAACTTGGTACTTAGAGTCAAATAATTTAATCACAAATATACAATGTGGTTTTCGTAAAACCCGCAGTACCATAGATCATTTAATTCGATTGGAATCATTCGTTAAGAACGCCATCATTAACAAACAGCATGCAGTGTCAATCTTTTTCGATTTAGAAAAAGCTTATGATACGACATGGAAGCATGGCATTTTAAAAGATTTACATGATTTTGGTTTACGGGGTCGTGTGCCTCAATTTATATCCGAGTTTTTAACTGACAGACAATTTCAGGTACGCGTGGGTTCTATCCTGTCTGATCATTATACTCAGGACCAGGGCGTCCCACAAGGCAGTATTTTGTCTGTCACACTCTTTAGTATTAAAATTAACAGTCTATCAAAGGTTTTAAGTGATTCAATTGATGGGTCACTCCTTGTGGATGATTTTAATATTTCTTGTCGTGGAAAAAATATGCATGCTATTGAACGACAACTGCAGTTATGTTTAAATAAAATAGATAAATGGTGTCTTGGAAACGGCTTTAAATTTTCTAAATCCAAAACTAATTGTATACATTTTTGCCGCAAATACAAACCACATAAAGACCCTCAAACATTTTTAAATGACACTCCCATCAAAGTTGTCAAGGAAGCAAAGTTCTTGGGTATACTTTTTGACTCCCATTTAACTTTTCTTCCACACATTAAATACCTAAAAAATAAATGCTTGAAGGCGCTAGATCTATTAAAAGTTGTTTCCAGTTCCAAGTGGGGAGGGGATCAATCTACCCTCCTACACCTGTATCGATCACTGGTTCGCTCGAAACTTGATTACGGCTCCATTGTGTATGGTGGAGCCTGCAAAAGCAACCTAAAAATATTAGATTCAGTCCATCATCAAGGTCTAAGACTCTGTCTTGGCTCCTTTCGAACTTCACCTGTTGACAGCCTGTATGAACCAGGCTGATGAACCATCTCTTGAACAGCGACGTATAAAACTAGCTTTACAGTATGTAACAAAACTGCATTCGAATAAGTCAAATCCTGCATATAACTGTGTCTTCAATCCTCTGTATGAGGATTTATACAATAAGAAATCTTCTCTTGTTCCGCCTCTTGGCTTAAGAATAAAACCACTTATTTTTGCTGCTGGCATTGAGCTAGAAAATATAGCTCCTTCCTGTCTTCTTTCTTCTCCTCCTTGGCAGTTGGTTAGGCCACAAGTTGACCTAACATTAACTACATTTAAAAAATCAGACACTAATGAATTACAATATAAACAAGAATACCATCAATTGAAACATAAATATAGCAATTATAAATCCTTATTTACAGATGGGTCCAAGGACGGTGGCGCAGTGGCTTGTGCCACTGTCATTGGATCCAGAACAATATCTTCTAGATTGCCCGACAACAGTTCTATTTTCACAGCTGAAGCTAACGCCATATTAACGGCTCTCAAATATATTCAAGGACATCCAAAACATAACCAGTATATAATCTATTCCGACTCTCTTTCTTGCCTTCAGGCAATTAAAAACACTTCTTGCAAACATCCACTTTTAATTGAAATTATTGAATTGCATAATGAGCTTGCTACTGGCCAATACGACATCGTCTTTTGTTGGTTACCCAGCCACGTTGGCATTTCTGGTAACACGATGGCTGATCTTGCTGCCAAGGCAGCACTCAACAAATCTGTGACACCACTTCTTATTCCTTACACTGATTATAAAGCTACCATTAGATCGTATATCCGTGATCTGATGCAGAAGAAGTGGGACACCCAGGTGGGCATAAATAAATTACATTAAAAAAAACCTTCTGTTGGTTATACCTACTTGGGTTGTCAGTCCAGATTTGAAGAGGTCATGATGCGGCGATGTCGTATTGGCCATACGAGATATACTCATGAATATTTATTGAAAGGTGAGGATCCTCCGTTCTGCATCCCTTGTGATGAAATAATCACGGTCAAGGATGACTGCTTGACTGTGTTGAATATTCCATCACATGGGATAACTATTTTAAATCCCGAACTATGAAGGATCTTTTTAACAATAACAGTGGTCATTTAATTATTGCTTTTTTTAAAGAATTAGATTTGTTAAATGAATTGTAAATATATAAATATTTTATTATTGGAATTTTGTATTAGTAAGTAAGATTGTTCGTGGCTGTATCCTTGAGGGGGGTAAAGGTACCATAAAATTATTGTCCTCCTGAGAGGGTACGTAAGTCCACAAACGTTCAAAGTAAATTCAAACACTCCGCTCTTTTAATCGTAGTATATGTGTTCTTTTAAATCTATGGCTATATGTGCCTAAACTGCTAGCGACTGAGGGGATGGTGTAAATCCAGCTGGGGTCCATGCAGGTAGCAAAAGTAATGTAAGTCCCCATGGTCCCTTGTATGGTGATCTACCTTCAGTTGTTAGCAATCCATAGCCCATTTTTATATTGTCTTGTTCACTATAGTTAAACTGTTTTAGATCTAATCACTAGTCTTAAATGTATATCTGTGATATTTACTAGTGTTTTTACTGTTCGTTGTCAACAGGGTTTTATTTTCTTATATTCATTCATTCTACAATGTCAGTATTACTTCTTCTCGTCACGATATGGCTGCAAGATTGCCGATGTGACGATAAATATTAACTCACTCACTCAATTGTGCTTCGGCTTTTACGAAAACCACATTGTATATCAATAATAAGATTGTTGGTTTCCAAAAACGAAACTAAGCGATTATTTACCATTCGCTCCATGGTTTTGCAAACACAGCTAGTTAAGGAAATAGGTCGGTAATTTGATGGATCTGTATGATCCCTCCCAGGCTTTGGAATAGGAACAACTACGGCCTTTCGCCATGAAGGGGGAAAATGTTGGGTTATCCAAATATGGTCAAAAATACCAAGTAACGTTTCGAGACATGATTCAGGCAAGTGTTTTAAGAGTTGGTAATGGATATCATCAGGTCCTGTAGCAGTATCGTGAGCCTGTGATTGCGCAGTATGAAGTTCATGCAATGAAAATACCTCATTATAATATTCACCATTATCAGATTTAAAAGTTACTGGTTTCTTCTCTTGGTGTGTTTGATAAGTCTGGAATTGTGGATGATAATTTGAGGAGGACGAATGTTTAGCCAAAGTTTCACCCAACTTGTTTGCAATATCAGACTTTTCAGTTAGTATGTTATTATCATTTTTGAGATGCTGAATACTACTGGATTTGGAACCCTTGCCTTTAATTTTTTGGATCATATTCCATACCCTTGACATAGGAGTACGGGAATTTATTTTGGAAACGAAATTTTTCCAAGTATGACGTTTATTGTGTTTAAACGTTCGTCGAGCTTTAGCGTAACTGATTTTTACATTATTTAAGTTATGAACAGTGGGATGAAAACGAAAATATTTCTCTGCTTTCTTCCTCTTTTTCCTAGCCTGTTTGCATTCATCATTAAACCATGGTTTACGGATGTGCGGATTTACAGAGGACTTAGGAATAGTTTCATCAGCTATATGTTTTAGTTTGTCTGAGAATATTTTAATTGGATCAGGGACATCCATGAAAAGGTTTGGTTTAAGTTCCATAAGGCAGGTGGCCTGAAATAATGGCCAATTGGCCTTTGAAAAATTCCATCTTGTTACAGGCGGATCATCGGAAGGGTTAATTGCTGTAAGTACTGTTGGAAAATGGTCACTACCACAAAGATCATTATGGACTGACCATTCAAACTCATTATAAACGTGAGTGAGTGAGTTAGTATTTAACGTCACATCGGCAGTATTGCAGCCATATCGTGACGAGAACGATTAATTATAAAAATACAAATGAATTACTAGCACGGACATTGTAAAACCCTGTCAACGAAGGACAGTAAAACTGACAAGAATATCAAAGAATAGAATATAAAACTAGTGAATAGACCTAAAACAATGTATCTATAGAGGACAGTACAATATAAAAATGAGCTATAGGTTGCCAACAACTGAAAGTAGATCACCATACTAAGGACCATGGGGACTTACAGTACATTTGCTTCCTGCATGGACCCTAGCTGGATTTACATCATCCCTTCAGCTGTTAGCAATTTAGACAAATCTAGCCATAAATTAAAAACACACTTATTCTACGATTAAAAAGCTGGAAAACTGAAATTTACGTCAAATGTTTTTGGACTTACGTACCCTCTCAGGAGGACAATTATTTTACGGTTCTTCAACCGCCTTTGAGGGTACAGCCACTAACGATTTGAGTTACTAATTTAATCTTCCAATTTTAAAATATTTATGTATTTACAGTTCGGTTAACAGATTTAATTCCTTTAAATATGCAATAATTAAATGAGGACTAACACTGTTAAAAAGATCCTTCATAGTATGTGAATTAAAATACTGATCCCTTGTGATGGAATATTCAACACAGTCAAGCAAGATATGCCTGACTGTGATTCTTTCATCACAAGGGATGCAGAACGGAGGATCCTCACCTTTCAAAAGGTATTCATGTGTATATCTGGTGTGGCCAATACGACATCGCCGCATGATGACCTCTTCAAATCTGGACTGACAACCCAAGTAGGTGTAACCAATATAGGGTTTTATTGCATGTAATTTATTTATGCCCACTTGGGTGTCCCACTTCTTCTGCATCAGATCACGGATGTAAGTTCTAATGCTGGCTTTATAATCTGAGTATGGAATAAGAAGTGGTGTCACAGATTTGTTGAGTGCTGCCTTGGCAGCAAGATCGGCCATTGCGTTACCGGAAATACCTACGTGGCTGGGTAACCAACAAAAGACGATGTCGTATGGGCCAGTGGCAAGATTATTATACAATTCAATAATTTCTATTAAAAGTGGATGTTTACAAGAGATATTTGTAATAGCCTGAAGGCAAGAAAGAGAATCGGAATAGATTATATATTGTTTACGTTTAGGGTGTCTTTGAATATATTTGAGAGATGTTAATATGGCGTTAGCTTCTGCTGTAAAAATAGAACTATTATCGGGTAATCGAGAAGATATTGTTCTGGATCCAATGACAGTGGCACAAGCAACTGCGCCACCGTCCTTGGACCCATCTGTAAATAAGGATTTATAATTCCTATATTTATGTGTTAATTGATTATATTCTTGTTTATACTGTAATTCATTAGTTTCTGACTTTTTAAATGATGTTAATGTTAGGTCAACTTGTGGCCTAACCAATTGCCAAGGAGGAGAAGAAATAAGAAGGGAGGTTGCTATGTTTTCCAGTTCAATGCCGGCAGCAGAAAGAAAGGGTTTAATTCTGTGTCCTAGAGGCGGGACAAGAGAAGACTATTTGTTGTATAAATCCTCATGAAGGGGATTGAAAACACAGTTAAAGGCAGGGTTAGATTGATTTGAGTATAACTTAGTAATGTACTGTAAAGCTAACTTTATACGTCGCTGCTCAAGAGATGGGTCATCAGCCTCAACGTAGAGACTGTCAATAGGTGAAGTTCTGAAGGACCCAAGACAAAGTCTTAGACCTTGGTGGTGGACAGAATCAAGAAGTTTAAGGTTGCTTTTGCAGGCTCCACCATATACGATGGAGCCATAATCAAGTTTTGAACGAACGAGTGATCGATATAAGTGCAAGAGGGTCGCTTGATCCCCTCCCCACTTTGAGTTGGAAACAACTTTCAACAAGTCAAGAGCCTTCAGGCATTTAGTTTTAAGGAACTTAATATGAGGCAGAAATGTTTAGTGGGAGTCAAAGATAAGGCCCAAGAACTTGGCCTCCTTAACAATCCTGATGGGAGTGCCATCTAAAGATAGTTCTGGGTCCCTATGTGGCTTATATTTTCGACAAAAGTGCATACAATTAGTTTTAGATTTAGAAAACTTAAAGCCGTTTTCAAGACACCATTTATTTATTTTGTTTAAACACAACTGCAGTTGCCGTTCAATAGTATGCATATTTTTCCCACGGCAAGAAATATTAAAATCATCCACAAATAACGATCCATCAATTGAATCGTTTAAAACTTTGGATAAACTATTTATCTTTATACTAAAAAGTGTAACAGACAAAATACTGCCTTGTGGAACACCCTGATCCTGATTGTAATGATCAGACAGGGTAGAACCCACACGGACTTGAAACTGTCTGTCATTTAAAAAATTGGCTATAAATTGAGGCAAACGACCCCGCAATCCGAAGCCTTGTAAATCTTTTAAAATGCCATATTTCCAGGTTGTGTCATATGCTTTTTCAAGATAAAAAAAGATAGACACAGCATGTTGTTTATTTACAAAGGAATTTTTTATAAACGATTCTAGACGCACAAGGTGATCAATAGTACTTCTATTTTTTCGGAAACCACATTGAATATCAGTAATGAGATGATTGGTTTCCAAGTACCACACTAAACGATTATTCACCATACGCTCCATAGTTTTGCAAACACAGCTAGTGAGAGATATTGGACGGTAGTTAGATGGATCTGTATGATCTCGGCCAGGCTTTGGAACAGGGATAACAACTGCGTTTCTCCACGAAGGAGGAAAGCTGCCCGATGTCCAAATTTCATCAAATATGTTCAAAAGTGTCTGGAGACATGATTCAGGCAAGTGTTTCAATAGTTGATAATGTATATTATCTTCTCCAGTAGCAGTATCATGAGCTTGCTCAAGTGCAGCAGTGAGCTCATGAAGTGAAAATATTTCATTGTAATCTTCACCATTGTCCGAACTGAAGTTGACTTTTTGACGTTCCTGGTTTTGTTGAAATTTCTGAAATTTAGGATTATAATTTGATGATGAAGAGTGTTTGGCCAAAGTCTCACCTAATTTATTTGCGATGTCAGATTTATCTGTTAATATATCATCACCATCTTTGAGGTGGTGAATGCTTGCTTTCGAACCCTTGCCTTTAATTCTTTGAACCATATTCCACACCTTTGATAGTGGTGTGCGTGAGTTAATTTTAGACACATAATGCCTCCAGGACTGACGTTTACACTGTTTAAATGTTCGTCTAGCCTTTGCACTGTTTATTTTCACAATATTAAAATTATGAACTGTAGGATGTCGACGAAAATACTTTTCTGCCTTTTTCCTACATTTTCTAGCTCGTTTGCAATCATCTGTAAACCATGGTTTACGTATGTGAGGGTTCATAGAGGACTTAGGAATAGTTTCATCTGCTATACCTTTCAGTTTCTTCGAGAATAGTTGAATAGGGTCTGGAATATTTTTGAAACTTTCAGGCTGCAGTGTTCCGGAACAACAAGTTTGAAACAATGGCCAGTTTGCTTTGGTAAAATTCCATCTGGTTAAAGGTGGTTCATCAGTGGGGTTTATAGCTTGAAGCAATGTAGGAAAATGATCACTTCCACATCGGTCATCATGAACAGACCAGTCAAATTCAGTTAGTAAATTGGCATCTGTTAGAGTCAGATCTAATGCTGAATACGTTCCCGTAGCAGGATGTAAGTATGTGTTAGAGCAATCATTTAAGATACATATGTTATTGTCAGAGATAAAATCTTCAATTACTTTGCCTTTAGCTTTAGTACTAACACTGCCCCATAGAGGGTTATATCCGTTTAAATCACCCATGATGACACATGGTTTCGGAAGTTGATCATATAAACCTTGTAGATCCGCCTGCTGTAAAGCTGAAGAGGGTGGAATGTACAAAGAACAGAGTGTTAAGGCTATGTGAAATGTAAGTCGAACTGCAACAGCTTGGAGATGAGTAGCTAATGGAACAACGCTGTGAATAACATCCTGTCTTACCAAGATGGAAGAGCCTCCAGTGGCTTTTAGACCTGGAGGTGAAAAGTGATTATACACATTATATTTTCTGATATCACATTTATCTGTGTCCCTAAGATACGTTTCTTGTAGACACATTGCAGATGGTTTCAAATCATGTATTAAAATCTGTAAATCATTAAAATTATTCCTAAGTCCCCTACAATTCCATTGGATTATGTTGGAAGATTGCATCATGGAGGCTCAATTGGCGACCGTTCTCGTCGGAAGTAGGACGGATTCTTTCCGCTCTGCGACGAAGGTGTTGTGTCCATATCAAGTACTTCAAAGGAGTTATGGACAACTATCTCTGAAGATGAAGTTTTCTTGTTTGTCTGTTTTCTATTTAATTTCTTTCTTTCATTTTTGGACAAAGGTTGAGCAGCTGGTTGCACTGTGACTGGTGTACTGGGAACATCGAGGACATTGGCATCAATCGGAACTTGATTTACAGTTTGAGTTGAAGATGAGAGGGACTCAATGACAGAAGTCATGTTAGAGGGCTGATCTGATTTGATCCATGTCAAATCAGTCTGAACAGAAACTGATAAGCATTTAATAGGTGGAGAAGCAACAACTGAAGAAAAAGATTTATTGATTTGAATTGGTACCTGATTGTCAACAAATATTTTTGCCTCATTAAAGGAGATGTTTTTTTCATGTTTGATCGTTAATATTTTCGACTGTTTTTGCCACACAGGACATAACCTTGATGAAGCAACGTGTTGACCCTTGCAGTTTGCACATTTGATATCTGCTGAGCAATCTACGTTCTCATGTCCTTCTCCACAACGGTGACAAACAGCAGATCCATTGCATGATTTGGATCCATGTCCAAATTTTTGGCACTTGAAACATCGGATATAGACCTCCACTCCGATGTTGACATAACCAGCTTTTATAGATTTGGGTAAGGTTGACAGCGAAAAGGTAAACAGATATGTATTTGACGGAATGATATCACCGTCCCGAGTCTTCACTGTAAAACGTTTGACTGTTATCACTCCTTGATGTTGTAACTCTTCTGAAATATCTTCTTCAGACATGTCGGACAGGCAACGTGCTCTGTCACGAACAATGACGCGACAAGTATTTAATGTTTTGTGTGCAGATGCAACAACCTCAAATGTTTGCAAATGTTTTCACGGATAAGAGGTTAAGAGACTGTTGCCTCCTTAAACACTCAATAAGCAGTGATCCACTACGAAGACGTGTTACGTTCTTCACTTCTCCGCAAATTCCGGAAATGGCCTTAGAAATTGCAAACGGATTGAGCTTAAGTGGCTGCTTGTCTACTGCTTCAATGACAATAAATCTAGGCCATGAATCAAGTACAGGAGATACAGCATGATCAGCGTCATCTGAATCAACATGTCGGCGTTTAGATCTGTTTGAACCAGGATTTTGTTGAGCCATAGTGGAAAGAATGGAATTCAGCATCCCTGCTCCCCACCCACCATGGAGTGCCAAACAAGCGGTGTTGATTTGCATCGGATCTCCAACATGCAAACACCAGGGATACAGGAATGGTATACTTCAGCAAATATGACGCGAAAAGCTGCGTAAGTTTACCAAATCAAATGTCTGGCTGGTTCGCCCAAAATAAGAAATTGGAAACATACAGATTTCGGAGGTCAACATCGCCGAATTGGCCCATGAGCCACCGCCTTCTGGCATGAGACTCTAGGCAGAATTAATTTTGATAACGAAACACGTTAGCCAAGACCAATCAAAATCAAATATTATATATAAAAAAGTGAATAGGTATATAAGTCACACGCAGGGCTTGGCATGACCAGCCGATTGGTTGAACCGGGCCCATTCAACCTCCCGTCTAGGTGAAGTCAGGGCCAAAGTGGTGTGTTGAGCAGCAGGAACACGGTTCCAGATGCCCACTGCCCTCAACCACCAGGATCCCTTTCTCCACCGACACAGGGCCGCAACCCACGGCAAACGGGTTGGTGGACCAAATATCCCCCCGGGTCCACTACGGGGGTGTCGGGGAGCTCTTGGCGTTACCCAGCACCCACCACGAGGTGGTGGCTCGCCACGGGTGCCTTAAATGGTCATAACCCACTTTGGGGTAATACCACCACAAATGCAAAAGGAAAGATACTTGAGGATTTCTTTTCCAATAATGAGTTGTGTATTTTCAATGATGGTTCTCAAACATATCTTCACCCGGCAACTGGCTCTTACTCTTCTCTGGATCTCTCGGTTGCGGAGCCTACATTATATAATGAATTTGAATGGTCAGTCCACGATGACCTTTGTGGAAGTGACCATTTTCCTACTATTCTCTCAGCCATAAACCCCAGTGATGCCCCACCTTCATCCAGGTGGAACTTTTAAAAAGCTGACTGGTCTTTAGTCAAGACCTTGTGTAATAAAAGATTAAAACCCGAGATATTTCTGGATGTTTCTGATCCTATTCAAGTTTTTTCTGATGAACTGACTATGATTGCTGAAGATTGTATTCCCAAGTCCTCTATGTTCCACATATTCGCAAACCATGGTTTAACAGTGACTGCAAGCAAGCTAGAAAGGCCAGGAAGAAGGCGGAAAGATACTTCCGACGACATCCAACAGTCCATAACTTAAATCAATTCAAGATTTCAAATGCCAAGGCTCGCCGCACATTTAAAAGAAATAAACGCCAGTCTTGGCAAAATTATGTCTCTAACATTAACTCACGAACACCTCTTTCAAAGGTATGGAATATGGTGCAGAGGATTAAAGGCAAAGGGTCTAAATGTTGTGTTCACCATATCAAGGAGGGTGATACTCTTCTTACAGATAAATCTGACATTGCTAATAAGATTGGTGAAACGTTAGCTAAGCATTCCTCTTCGTCCAATTATTTACCAGTCTTTCAGAAATTTAAGGATCAGCAGGAAAAAAAGATAATCAGTTTTAATTCAGACAACGGGTAGGATTATAATGAGATATTTTCTATTCATGAACTCCATACGGCTCTTGGGCAAGCTCATGACACTGCTTCAGGGCCTGGTAATATCCATTATCAGCTTCTTAAACATCTACCTGAATCGTGTTTAGAAACTTTGCTGACTATATTTGACAATATTTGGACTTCTGGGACTTTCCCATCGTCATGGCGAAAATCTATTGTCATTCCTGTTCCTAAACCTGGCCAGGATCACTCAGATCCAACTAATTACAGACCAATATCCTTAACTAGCTGTGTGTGTAAGACAATGGAACGTATGGTTAATAATCGTTTGGTCTGGTACCTGGAAACCAACAAACTTATCTCTGACATTCAATGTGGTTTCCGCAAAAATCGAAGTACCATTGACCAGTTAGTACGTTTAGAGTCTTTCATTAAAAATTCCATGATAAATAAACAACATGCTGTGTCCATATTTTTCGATCTAGAAAAGGCATACGATACGACGTGGAAGTACGGTATTTTGAAAGATCTTCATGCTTTTGGTTTAAGGGGTCGTCTACCCCAATACATATCACAGTTTTTTAGAAGACAGACGGTTATGTCCGAGTAGGTTCTACTCTGTCTGATCATTACAATCAGGATCAGGGTGTTCCGCAAGGCAGCATTTTGTCTGTGACCTTATTTAGTATCAAGATGAACAGTTTATCCAAGGTTTTAAACGATTCAATAGATGATCACTTTTCGTGGATGATTTTAATATTTCCTGTCGCGGTAAGAACATGCATACTATTGAACGGCAATTGCAGTTGTGTTTAAACAAAATAAATAAATGGTGTCTTGAGAATGGTTTTAAATTTTCTAAGACAAAAACTAATTGCATCCATTTCTGCCGTAAGTATAAACCACATAAGGACCCAGAATTATTTTCAAATGGCACTCCTATCAAAGTCGTTAAGGAGGCCAAGTTCTTAGGTTTGATTTTCGACTCTCATTTAACTTTTCTTCCGCATATCAAATCCTTGAAAACTAAATGCCTGAAGGCACTTGATCTATTGAAAGTTGTGTCAAACTCAAAATGGGGAGGGGATCAAGCTACTCTCCTGCACCTATACCATTCACTTGTCCGTTCCAAGCTTGATTATGGCTCCATCATTTATGGTGGAGCCTGTAAAAGCAATCTAAAACTCCTTGATTCTATCCACCACCAAGGTCTGAGACTTGGGTCGTTCCAAACTTCTCCTATTGACAGTCTCTATGTCGAAGCCGATGAACCATCTCTTACACAGCGCCGTATCAAATTAGCTTTACAATGTATTACAAAACTATACTCTAACGAATCCAACCCTACTTTTAACTGTGTTTTCGATCTTCTTTATGAGCATTTATACAACAAAAAGCCTTCTCTTGTTCTGCCTCTTGGGCACAGAATTAAACCATTCATTTCTGCTGTCGGCATTGAGCTGAAAAGTATAGCGCCTTCTCGTCTTCTTTCTTCTCCTCCTTGGCAATTAGTGAGGCCACAAGTTGACCTCACATTAACAAAGTTAAAAAAAATCAGACACAAACGAATTACAATATAAACAAGAGTTTATGCAATTAAAAAATAATTATAGTACACACAAATCCTTATTTACAGATGGGTCCAAAGATGGTGGCACAGTTGCTTGTGCCACTGTCATTGGATCCAGAACAATATCTTCTCGATTACCTGATAACAGCTCCATTTTCACTGCAGAAGCAAACGCAATATTAACGGCTCTTCAATATATTCAAAGACATCCTAATCATGTACAGTATATAATTTTTTTCTGACTCTCTTTCTTGCCTTCAGGCTATTAAAAATTTGTCTGGTAAACATCCACTTTTACTTGACATAATTGAATTGTATAATGATCTTGCAACTGGCCAGTGCGACATCGTCTTTTGTTGGTTACCCAGCCATGTAGGTATTTCTGGGAATGCAAAGGCCGATCTTGCTGCTAAGGCAGCACTCAACAAATCTGTGACACCACTTCTTATTCCATACAGTGACTATAAAGCTAGCATTAGAACTTACATTCGTGACCTGATGCAAAAGAAGTGGGACAACCAAGTGGGAATAAATAAGTTACATGCCATAAAACCTTATATTGGTTACACTCACTTGGGCTGTCAGTCCAGATTTGAAGAGGTCATTATACGACGATGTCGCATTGCCCATACTCGTTACACCCACAGTTATTTACTAAAAGGCGATGATCCTCCGTTTTGTATCCCTTGTGATGAGAGAACCACGGTCAAGCATATCCTGCTTGACTGTGTTGAATTCTCCATCATAAGGGATAACTATTTCAATGTCAAAACAATGAAGGATCTTTTTAGCACAGTTAGTACTCATTTAATTCTTGGATTTTTAAAAGAAATTGATTTTCTTATTGAATTGTAATTGATGTGTTCTGTAGATAGTTGTATTTTAATGAATGGTAGTTTAAATTAGTAACTTAGATTGTTAGTGGCTGTACCCTCAAAGGCGGTTGAAGTATTGTAAAATTATTGTCCTCCCTCTCATAGTCAATTTAAATCTACTACTAGTTTTTAATCGTAGAATATTTGTTGTTTTAAGTAATGGCTAAATTTCAGGATAATCGCCAATAGCTGAGGGGATGATGTAAATCCAGCTAGGGTTCATGCAGGTAGCAGAAGTAATGTAAGTCCCCATGGACCTTAGTATGGTGATCTACCTTCAGTTGTTGGCGATCTATAGCCCCGGTTTTATGTTGTATTGTCTTCTTTAATTCCAATGTTTTAACTTTCAATGCTAGTTTTATGTTCTGTGATACTCTAGTGTTTTTACTGTCCTTCGCTGACAGGTTTTACTTTTTCTCTTTTCTCATCCTAACATTACTATAACTCATATTGTTCTCGTCACGATATGGCTGCAATATTGCCGATGTGACGTTAAATGTTAACTCACTCACTCACTCTTTTTAGACTAAGTCTGAATTGTTTCCATGGGGCACCCATGAAGAGCCACCTCCTCGTGGTGGGTGCTGGGTAACGCTAAGTGCTCTTCTCAAGTGTGGACCCGGGACAGAATGTGTTCACTGAACCCCATTGCTTGTCGTAAGACGCGACTAAATTGGGCAACCTGTTTGCCGTGGTTTGCGTCCCCTGTCGGTGGAGGATGGGATCCTGGTGGTTGAGGGCAGATGGGCTTTTAACTGCGTTTCATTTGCCCAACACACCACTTCGGCCCTTGCTTCACCTAGACGGGTGGTTGAATGGGCCCGATTCAACCAATCCGCTGGTCATGCCAAGCCCTGTGCATGGACTGTGTATGTGTCTTTGGCACAGATTTGATTTGGAATTGTTTTGAATTTCGCCTTTGGCACTACTGTTGATCTGTAAGTTTTGATTGTGAATTCTAATATGAACTTTGCCTAGAGTCTTATCCTAGAAGGCGATGGCTCATGGGCCAATCTGGTAGTTTAATTATTTATAATTCTTCTACTGGAGTATATCATACGGGTATCCTTGTTGCTGCAAGCTGGAGGCCCGCTTGCTTTAGCATTGTCCTTGTGATACTCCATGGTGGGTGATGATGAACAATATGACACCAACCATGGTTTATGAAGTACCCCACAAAAAAACAAAGCGTCCACTTGAAATTGATCCTGTTGATACTGACCACAGACCGTCTCTATCGATTGTGTATTGGCCACGTTTCCTTGTTATTGAGACTCCGGACAAGACCCCATTAAAGCTGAACCCTTTTGCAGTATCTAAAGGCATTCAAGGAATTGCTGGGGATGTTAAGAACATTCGGCGCTTACGTTCGGGTGCGCTACTAGTTGAATGCAGCAAGAAACAGCAAGCATCTAATCTGATGAGTATTGAATCTTTTGTGGGCATTCCGGTCACGGACCAAGACCTTGAACACTAGTAAAGGTATCATCAGAGATCGTGATCGATTGTTTGCTGACATGACCGAACTTGATATAGCATGTGAAATGAAAGATCAAGGTGTGCTATATGTGAAGCGCTTTTCAGCGCAAAACAATGAAACATTTCAAATTAATACCTATCTTTTTACTTTTTCATGTCCAAATGCTCCTAAATCAGTGAAGGCAGGCTATTGTAACATAGAAGTTGATACCTACATCCCCAACCCGCTCAGGTGTTTTAAATGCCAGAAATATGGACATGGTGTGAATACTTGCACATTGTCTGTTGTGTGTGCTCACTGTGGTGAGAAAACACACACAACAGAAGATTGTGACAGTGATTTCAAAAAATGCACCAACTGTTCAGGCAACCATTCATCTTCTTCGAAACAGTGTCCTATTTGGAAAGAACAAATGGAGATAAACAGAATAAAGTTTACTCAAAATATCTCCTTTGCTGAGGCAAAAAAAACTGGTTAAAAGGTCTGATCTTCCAGAACGTTACGCTACAGTAGCAAAAACATCATCGGAGTCTGCCTCTAAAATAACAAAATCATCCACAGGATGCCAAACTACCTTGACTTCGACAAATTACGATTCTCCACAGCCTTTATACCCTGCTATGTCATCCCAGACCGAGGAATCACTTCCTAGTACATCAAAGTCGTCTTCTGATCACAAATCATCATCATCTCAGTCACACTCAAAATCTCAATCGACAGCTGATAATCAACAAACTGTGAATGGTAAACCGAAGCCTAAGCCTGATGCTTCAAAACAACAAAGTGGCAGAGCTCCTAAAGGATCACAGAACAAAATTCAATTGTTCAATAAATATGGGTCTCTTGAAGACATGGACGTTTCTGAAAACGTCCATTCTAGGGCACATATAGTCTGGTTCATAATTATTGAGAATTTTTCTTCTTACTTTGAGCTATCCTAACACCTCAACTGATTCACTGATACTTAAAACTAAGTAATGGTATAAGGGAGGTAACTCATCTTGGCCTACTGAGTATAGTACAATTAGAGTTACCTCCCCTGAATTTGTAGCAGACGTCATTTTCCTCAGTACTGTCAACAATGTCTGCTGAAGATAAAAGAAGGTTGATTTTTTAGTTGTGTAATCAAGGAATTGATGATGTAAATACATTGGTAGGGAGAACAGGAACTCCTCTTTCTACTGTGTATAGGATCAGGAAGACTTTTAAAGAGGGAAAGGATTTTGGGCACCAGAAAGGAGCAGGGAGACCCAGAAAATTGGACTTCTCAGATCGCGTCCGGCTGGGAATTTTAGCGTCTAAAAGGCAAAGGGCAAGCATCTCCAACATCAGGTATGAAATGATAGAAAGGGGATCAACAGTTGTATCAAAATCTACAGTTAGAAGAAATTTGATTGATCTTGGATGGGAGAAAAAGACTGGAATTCCTTCTCCTCTCATGAAACAAGAACATAAAGACAGGCGTGTTGAGTGGTGTTTGGCATATGAAAACTTTGACTGGGAAAATGTGATTTTTACTGATGAAAGCTCAATATGGGTATATCCCAATAATGTGAAAATATGGACAAAGTCTGCGTCAGCACCGTTGTATCGACGACCTAAATACAGCCCAAAGTTTCATGTATGTGGAGGGATATCCTTATTAGGAACGACTCCGCTGTGTGTGTTTGAGGGAAATCTGACAAGTCAACGCTACACTAACATATTAGATAATTTTCTCCTTCCAAGTGCACATGTGTTTTATGGAAATGACTGGATTTTGCAGCAAGATAATGATCCTAAACACACCGCAAAACATGCCAAGCAGTGGTTTCAGGAGAAAAATGTGACTGCATTACCATTTCCTGCATATAGTCCTGACTTAAATCCCATTGAGAACATTTGGGGGATGATGAAGGAATGTGTGAATCAAAAGGGGTTGACAAAAATTGAAGACATGAAGAGAGAAGTGGTGCGATACTGGGACAGCATAACTCACGAGACACTAACCTCTCTGATAGGAAGTATGCCTACCCGTCTTAGACTGTGCCGTGAAGCTCAAGGAGACTTGATAAAATATTAAATTGTTACCTACACAACATGAAAAGGTCAGTTCACTTTCACAATACATTCAATTTTATCTGATTTGTTCTCGTTTAATAACATGAAATACTTTAGCTATTCTCAATAATTTTGAACCATACTGTAGGTTGTCGCCCTCCAAAAGAGTGCGGGGTAGATCCCCAATAAATCCCCCCAAAAGATAGTTTATTCCAATAATATTGTACAGTGGAACTGCAGAGCATTGAGGACTAATTTACATGAATTACAGCTATTAGTCCAAGATTTTACACCTTCAGCGTTATGTCTCCAAGAGACATATTTAAAACAAACAGATATATTTGACCTTCGTGAATTTAATGCGTGTCATTGTTTTTCACCTGCGGGTGATAGGGCCACTGGCGGATCATCCATTCTAGTCAGACAAAACGTTATTTAAAGCCCCGTTTCACTTAATACTAATATGCAGGCTGTTGCAGTGAGAATTACTTTACATGTAGTGTTTACGCTATGCTCACTCTATATTTCGCCATCTTCAACGTTTGCCAAAACTGATCTTCAAGCTCTACATGACCAACTCCCAAAGCCCTGTATTATAATGGGAGACTTAAATGGGCACAACCCACTCTGGTTCAGTGTAAATATAAACACTAGAGGTAAATTGTTGGAGGACTTTTGTTCTGACAATGATTTGTGTACTTATAATGATGGTTCCAACACATATTTACACCCTGGGACAGGGACTTATTCTGCTCTTGACTTGTCACTTACAAATTCAGAACTATTAAATCAATTCGAATGGTCAGTCCACGATGACCTCTGTGGAAGTGACCATTTTCTTACTATATTAAAATCTGTAACTCCATCTGATGTTCCTCCATCATCAAGGCGGAATTTTACAAAGGCTAACTGGGCTTTATATGAAACACTGTGTGCTGAAAAACTTAAACCCGACGTTCCTGATGCTATTAAATGTTTTTCTGAGGAACTGAATTCCATAGCTGATGAGTGTATACCAAAGTCCTCTGCAGTTCCTCATATTCGAAAACCATGGTTCAACGACGAGTGCAAACAAGCTAGGAAGGCAAGGAAAAAAGCACAACATTATATACGTCGCCATCCTATGGTGCATAATTTAAATAAATTTTAAATTTTAAATGCTAAAGCAAGGCGTACTTTTAAACAGAACAGACGCCAATCTTGGCAAAATTATGTATCTAAAATATATTCTCGGACACCCATGTCCAAGGTATGGAACATGGTCCAGAAAATTAACGGTAAGGGTACTAAATCTACAGTCCATCATCTTAAACATGGAGATCAATTACTTACTGATAAATAAACTTCAATTCTGATAATGGGGAAGATTATAATGAAACGTTTTCTATTCATGAACTCCACACTGCTCTTGATCAAGCTCATGATACTGCTACAGGAGCTGATAACATACATTATCAACTCCTGAAACATTTACCAAAATCCTGCCTAGAAGCTCTCCTAAATATTTTTGATGATATTTGGACATCGGGGAACTTTTCTCCATCATGGCGTGACGCCATAGTAGTACCAATACCTAAACCTGGACGTGATCATACGCATCCATCCAATTATCGACCTATTTCATTAACTAGCTGTGTTTGCAAGACCATGGAACGCATGATAAATAATCAACTTGTATGGTACTTGGAAACAAATAATCTTGTCACAGATAGTAGTATACAATGTGGTTTCCGGAAAAACAGAAGTACAGTCGATCAGTTAGTGCGTTTGAAATCATTTGTGAAAAACGCGCTGATTAATAAACAACACGCTGTGTCTATCGTTTTTGATCTTGAAAAAGCATATGACACAACCTGGAAATATAGTATTTTAAGAGATTTACATGATTTCGGTTTGCGAGGTCGTTTGCCGCAATTCATAGCCAAGTTTCTTAAATAACAGACAATTTCAAGTCCGCGTGGGTTCTACCCTATCTGATCATTACAGTCAGTGTCAGGGTGTTCCACAAGGCTGTTGTTTGTCTGTTACACTTTTTAGCATCAAGATCAATAGTTTATCAAAAGTTTTAAACGATTTAATAAATGGATCTTTATTTGTGGATGATTTTAATATTTCTTGCCGTGGTAAAAATATGCATACCATTGTACGGCAACTACAGTTGTGTTTAAACAAAATAGATAAATGGTGTCTTGAAAACGACTTCAAGTTTTCTACATCAAAAACCAATTGTATACACCTCTGTCGTAAATATAAACCTCATAAAGACCCAGAACTATTTCTAAGTGGCAAGGCAGCACTCAGCAAATCTGTGACACCACTTCTTATTCCATACTCTGATTACAAAGCGAGCATTAGAACTTATATACGTGATCTGGTGCAGAAGAAGTGGGACACCCAAGTAGGTATAAAAAATTACACGAAAACCGTATATTGGTTGCACCTACTTTGAAGAGGTTATTTTAGGACGATGTCGTATTGGCCGCACTAGATATACTCATGCATACTTTTTAAAAAGGTGATGATCCTCCGTTTTGTATCCCTTGTGATGAGAGAGTCACGGTCAAGCATATCCTTGACATTGTCGAATTCTCCATTACAAGGGATAAATATTTCAATGTCAAAACTGTCAAGGATCTTTTTAGCAGCGTTACTTCTCCTTTAATCACTGTTTTTCTTTGAAAAGTAACTGATTTTTTGGTTGCATTTTGAGTAATATGTTCTGTAAATAGATGTATTTTAATTATTGGTAGTTTAGATTTGTAACTGGAATTGTTAGTGGCTGTACCCTCAAAGGGGGTTGAAGTATTGTAAAATTATTGTCCTCCTGAGAGGATACGTAAGTCCAAAAACATTCACAGTTAATTTAAACTTTCCACTGTTCTTAATCGTAGCATATTTGTATTTTTAATTTTTCGCTAGATATATCTAAATTGCTAACAGCTGAGGTGATGATATAAATCCAACTAGGGTCCATGCAGGTAGGAAAAGTACTGTATGTCCCCATGGTCCCTAGTATCTACCTTCAGTTGTTGGCAATCTTTAGCCTGTTTTGTATATTGTCTTGTCTGAATAGTGCTATTATTTTAAACTTTCCACACTAGTTTTAATCCCATTTGTGATATTCTAGTTGTTTTACTGTCCTTCCTGACAGGTTTTTATAATGTAGATATGAATCTTTTTCATTTTTGAATGTTCTCGTCACGATATGGCTGAGATATTGCCGATGTGACGTTAAATATTAACTCACTTACTGCATATTAGTAATAAGAGAAACAGGGCTATGGATAACGTCTTGTGTTACTGAAATGGAAGGTCAAATGTATCTGTCTATTTTAAATATGTGTCTTGGAGACAGATCGCAGAAAAAAAGAAACTCCTAACACGGGAACGAGGAAGGGCTACTGACGAAATGGTAACTGTAGCTCTAACTGAGAGTTAATTATTATTACTAGACTCACTTAGAAGTTAGTGGTCAGTAGCTTGCATAAAACATGCATATGTAGCTTTTTCCAAATGGGTATATAATGATCCCGATAGTAAAATGGCTCGTGTATACATGTTTAAGGGGGAGCGTTCACATAGACACGGTTCCATTCCCAATAAGAATGTCCAAAAACATCCAAAAATGACTGTGTTCATGGCAAAATCCTCTCAAATCAACAAATTCTCCCACTTGATTTTGACTAAAAAACTCACCTTATATTCCAGTCGTCAATGTGCTGCTGCCAACGATATGTACCGTTGTAATCTCCAACATAACACACCACACAATGAATATTTATGAGACCATTACGCACTTTGTCACGTCACCAGTGGAGGAGCAGTATGCGTTAACACGTGACTATATGATAATGTACATTGATCTGGACCGTGTGAACTGTTGTACTGAATATCCAATAAGTTTAGAGATGAATTTCTGTTCCTTGTTGTATACAAAACAATGACATAATTCATATCACAGTAAAAATTGCTAAGTGTCCCAAATGTGCGTTATCAGTGTGAAGTGTTGTATGTTAAAATCACGGATGTATATACCATGTAGCCGTGACGTTTTACTTTGTACTTTTTTTTTTCTTTGATTCAAAAATAAATAAATAAATAAATAAATAAAAATAAATAAAATCCTAAAAAAAGATCATGGTGGTGTTCTGGGGCCAACAGCATTATTTGAGCTTGTTCCGTGTAGGCCCAGTTAATGAATATTTCACGTGCATGTCATGTTTATTGGGATCTTTGTTAAAATATGGACGATTTTGCCTAATTGATTGTGTTTTTTGAGCTGATAGTGTGAGGTCCAACCTCAGCAGTTTAGTTTTATTTGGCTGTAAAATGGTTTGTAAAATTTTAGGGTGCAAAATGGGTGTCGCGCGTGTATCCTTTGGCGGCGACTGTTGAGACTATGATATTCACTTGCGTGTACTAGCGATAGACTCCTTGTGTTTTAAGTTAAACTCATTTCATTATGTTTTATTGGTGTTTAGGCACTTGTTGCTTACTGAGCAGTGGTCTATAGACGGGTGTGCAAATCTTGAATAGATTTCATTGTTGTCTGGCAAATGTAACCTATATGCATGACTTTTTATTTATTTTTTTTAAGCTTAGTATGGATATATTTGTGAACAAACTTAAAAAAGAAAATTATTTGTTATCAATGTATTTATTTTCTGTTCAATGTGATGTGCATATTGTATGGCAATACGGGAAGGTAAAGTATTCACTTGAGTAATGCCCATTCATCCTTCAACGAATCGTCGTAAAACATAGTCTTGCATCACAAAACGCAATAGAGCAGAACCGTCCGATTCATTTACCATTTCATGTATCCCCCTTGAGAAATGTTAATCAGAAGGAAGTATTAGATACCGATGGTGGGCTTTTGTAATGCAATCACTATCTATTCCTCACGCTTAGGTGCATATGTCGATATGGCTGCAATATTGCCGATGTGACGATAAATATTAACTCACTCACTCACTTAGGTGCATATGTGAACATGATGCAATTAGTGGTTGCATGAAACTATTCTGACCTGATCCAAACTAGATAATAATTTCAGTTGTCAACATCCAATAAATATACATATGTTTCTAGAAATGGACATCGTAAAGTACGACCAGACATATGTGTATGAATGCTTGAACGTCTGACTTCTTGAAGGTTTTGGACATGAAACTTCACCCGAATGGACATCCATATACACTGCACCAAAATCGTCGAGCCTTTGGTTACAACGTCATCATTTTCCAGAATGTTCCAGCCACTGATGTTTCCTGGATGTAACATCCAGCTTACTATAGCAATATGTATGTTGGTAGGAATAATCCATCAAGCTGAAACGAAACACTCGATTCCAAGCCTTTTTCGCACAGTAGGCTACTTGTATTTGTGGATAAAGCACTGTGATGAAAACGCATTTATAAGTTGAACGAACATTACTGCACGACACATTTTATAGAAACCAACTTCTTTTTATTCTGACTCGCGAAGGTCCGGGATAGAATAGACCTGCAGCAATCCACGCTTGCCATAAAAGGCGACTATGCTTGCCGTAAGAGGCCACTAACGGGATCGGGTGGTCAGGCTCGCTGACTTGGTTGACACATGTTAACGGTTCCCATTTGAGCACATCGATGCTCATGTTGTTGATCACTGGATTGTCTGGACAAGGCGTGATTATTAACAGACCGCCGTCATATAGCTGAAATATTGCTGAGTGCGGCGTAAACCTAAACTCACTCACTCACTCACCTGCGCATTCCACGTAGAGAAAACAATCGACGAAGAAATAATCGTCTTAGCGTAGATTGTCAGAACCTGTGAGTTTTACGCCAGTAACATCACTGTTGATAACACCAAAACTGGACTTCACAGGTTGTACACAGGTGAGGGATCAAACCCTGGTACTCGGTAAAGAGGAAACACTTCAACCACTGGACTATCCTGCGGCCGATCTTGATCGGTGTGTTTATTTAGTCATGATGCGAAGATCGCACGACTGTTATATGCTATCTGCTGAAAACTCCTGTCAGTAAAAGTCAGTAGTCCCAGTGTAGGCGAAATATAACATTGTAAGGGCTCGCAGAATAACGACCTCCATTATACAATTGCCTGGTTTGAATCTCCGCCTTAGCGTTTGACACATAAGCTAGTTTCTCCTCATTAGAGAGGAGAATGGAAGGAGCTTGTACTCAGTCACTGTTACTTCCGGGTCAAAAGTAGCTCGGAGGTTCCTAGTCCCACGTTTAAGGTCGGTTGTTCCCTACTCGGCGTAGGATAAGTTGAATCAGACAACTTGACTGCGTGACCTGTGTCCATCTATCTGCCCTGTGCAAGCAGGGTTTATATCTGAACACAATGGTCCCTGGAACAAGGAATGGTCCACTGATGTTCTAAGTTGGGTATATCATAGTACAGTGGATTTGTCCTATCCAGACAGTTGTCAAGACCGGTATAAAATCTCAGTCACATCCATGGCTTGTACATTTATCATCAGCTCTACAATTCAGGACTATTTCTTCAGTCCCAGTGAGTGCCGGTTTAGACAGCTTCCACTGTATATTGTTTCTTATGTTTTATCCTTTCTACAATCATGAGTAAGCTGCCCATTTCCATCCAAATAACACACGAGCCCTGCATAATAATTCACTTCACCAGGACACTGTGCGCGTTTTAAGTTCAATGTTATTTGTTGAACGGACCTGACCAAACAATATCATTCCTTGAGTTCTTTGATCTCGAATCCAATGGTATTCACATAAAACTGTTTTATTGAACAGTTTAAATTGTGACCTTGTATGTATGTTCGCAGGAAGTTTTCACGTCTTCAAGTGAAAGTGTAAATAACTTTGAACGACTGCACAACGTAACATTTTATTAGCCAAATAACTGACGAAAGACAGCAGACCACAATGACATCTAATAGCAGTGTCAAGTTTTGGTATCAAAGTTCATGATATCATGGTTACAACCGTATGTCTGCATATAAGGTAAACTACCCCGGACCCCACAAATTTATAACAGCAAATCACCTATTCGGTGTTGGGGTAGTTGCTATCAATTCAGTAAAGCGTGTTTATCTCCTAAAATATTCGATATTTTCGAACCCCGGATGGGACTCAACTAAAACAGTACTAGAATTTGTACTTTACTGAGAAATTGAAATCCCAAATATGACATATGTTGCATTTGACCACTTTCTGAATGGCATCTGTTACGGTTAAGAATTTACTGTGACAACAATGTAAGAAATCTTGTGAATCAGCAAAACAGAACAAAGACAAGGCATAAACGTTCAAAATTCTATTCTTATGCACTGAGAGCAAGGTATACAAAGTCACAAGTCAATATAACAATGCATATTTCTTTTTCCCCATCTTTTTTATTGTTCCCCATTATAGTGAGTACAAAGATATGAAAAAGCATGTAGTACCATAAATGTATATACAACAAGTGACATGAATAGAATAAATAGAGTACATCACATATCCCAGTGTAGAGGGTACATAGATATAAAAACGCATACAGTTGATTAAGCGTACATCACATATCAATATCAATGGTATGCATTTGTGGTCAGGGTTTGAATTCATGGACGAGAGGAAACCATTTGGCTAAAAATCTTCCAACATTATTATTTCTTCTGGCAATAAAAGCTTCGATGGTAAATATGTCTTTCAATATCTTCAAGTACTTCTCAACTTTCGGAATTGTTTTTTTTCAAAGAGCAAGTGTAAATATACCTCTTAGCAGATAACAATACTTGAGTCAGTAATTGGTTCTTACCCAAAAGGCCAAACCACATCATTTTTTTTGTCAAATGACATGCTTTTATATGTGTAGTAATCCACTGTTCAAGTTTCTTCCAGAAAGTTTTGGTTTCCTCACAATCCCAGTATACGTGGCATAAAGTCTCATGAGATCCATTACAAAAAGAACATAATGTATTGTCAACCAGATTCATCCTAAAAAGTTCTCTTTTGGTGTATACAATTCCATGCAGAAATCTATATACTGGAAATCTAATAATTTCACATCTTTTAAATTCTTTCTGCAAGTATCAAAAATGAAACACCAATCAAAATCAATACAATTAAATAATGTTTCCCATTGTTGGCACCAGTGGGGTTTAACATTTTCAGCTAGCAATTTATCATAGAAAACCCTTGCACCTTTTCTTGGGGCTGTGAAATCCTTTTGGAAAGAATTTATGGCGAGGTCATTTGTGTTTATATATTCATGTTCCCTTATAGTCCTTTTCCAAGATTCAGGTAAAATATACATAACATAGTCAAGATCTAGGTGTGTACCTCTTATACTAAATTTACGCTTCAGATGTTCAAAGGATTTAAAACCATGTTCATCACATAGGTCCTTGATTGTCAAGATTCCTCTTTTAGCCCATGGTCTAATAATGAGTGAGTTTATATTTAACGTCACATCGGCAGTGTTGCAGCCATATCGTGACGAGAGCATTCTTAAAAAGGAATCTATGTATATCATAAAAAAACTGTCGACGAAGGACAATAAAACAACTAGAATATCACAATAAGAAATAAAACTAGCTTGAAAAGTTAAAATCATTATCCCTATTCAGACAATACAATATAAAAACAGGCTATATAGATCACCAACAACTGAAGGTAGATCACCATACTAGGGGCCATGGGGACTTACAGTACTTCTGCTACCTGCATGGTCCCTAGCTGGATTTACATCATCCCCTCAGGTGCTGGTGATTGTATGCAGGATTAGCCACAAATTAAAATGACACAAATACTACGGCTAAGAAAAAAGGGAAGATCAAATTTGACTTCAAATGTTTTGAGACTTACGTACCCTCTCAGGAGAACAATTATTTTACAGTGCTTTAACCCCCCCACGAGGATACAGCCACTAACACTCTAAGTAACTTATTCAAACTTCCTAGCATAAAATATTTATCTATTTACAATTCATTTAGCAAATCTAATTCTTTTAAAAATGCAATAATTAAATGAGAGCTAACAGAATTAAAAGATCCTTCAAAGTTCGTGAATTAAAATATTTATCCCTTGTGATCGAATATTCAACACAGTCAAGCAGGACATGCTTGACTGTGATTCTTTCATCACAAGGGATACAAAACGGAGGATCTTCACCTTTAAGCAAATATTCATGTGTGTATCGTGTGTGGCCAACACGACATGGTCGCATGATGACCTCCTCAAATCTGGACTGACAACCCAAGTAGGTGTAACCGATATTAGGTTTTATTTCATGTAATTTATTTATACCTACCTGGGTGTCCCACTTCTTTTGCATTAGATGACGGATATAAGTGAGTGAGTGAGTTAATATTTAACGTCACATCGGCAATATTTCAGCCATATCGTGACGGGAACAAACCACTGAAAAGGAATATATGTGTGTTATAAAACCTGTCGACAAAGGACAGTAAAACAACTACAGTATCACAATTTGAATTAAAACTAGCTTGGAAAGTTAAAACTAATATCAATATTCACACAATACAATAAAAAACAGGCTATAGATCGCCAGCAACAGAAAGTAGATCACCATGCTAGGGACCATGGGGACTTACAGTACCTTTACTACCTGCATGGACCCTAGTTGGATTTACACCATCCCTTGAGCCGCTGGCGAGTGTACAATATGCTAGCCAAACTTAAAACAACAGGAATACTACGATTAAAAGCCTGGTAGACTTAAATTTACTATGAATGTTTTTGGACTTACGTACCCTCTCAGGAGGACAATATTTTTACAATACTTCAACCCACTTTGAGGGTACAGCCACTAACAATTCTAGTTACGAATCCAAACTACCAATTATTAAAATACATCACTTTACAGAAACATATTGCTCACAATTCAATCAAAAAATCAATTTCTTTTAAAAAATCAATAAGTAAATAAAACCTAACGCTGGTAAAAAGATCCTTCATCGTTTTAACTGTAAAATACATATCCCTTGTGATGGAGAATTCGACACAGTCAAGCAGAATATGCTTGACCGTGACTCTCTCATCACAAGGGATACAAAATGGAGGATCCTCACCTTTTAACAGGTATGCATGGGTATATCTAGTGTGGCCAATACGACATCGTCGTAGTATGACCTCTTCAAATCTGGACTGACAACCCAAGTGGGTATAACCAATGACGGATATAAGATCTTATTGTAACTTTATAAACTGAGTATGGAATAAGAAGGGGTGTCACAGATTTGTTGAGTGACGCCTTAGCAGCAATATCCGCCATTGTGTTACCAGAAATGCCAACGTGACTAGGTAACCAGCAAAGGACGATGTCGCACTGGCCAGTGGCAAGATTATTATACAATTCAATAATTTCTAGTAAAAGTGGATGTTTACAAGAAATGTTTTTAATAGCCTGAAGGCAAGAAAGAGAGTCTGAATAGATTATATACTGTTTACGTTTAGAGTGTCTTTGTGTGTATTTAAGAGCTGTTAGTATGGCGTTAGCTTCAGCTGTAAAGATAGAGCTATTATCTGGTAATCTAGAAGATATTGTCCTGGATCCAATGACAGTGGCACAAGCAACTGCGCCACCATCCTTGGACCCATCTGTAAATAAGGATTTATAATTGCTATATTTATGTTTTAGTTGATTATATTTTTGTTTATATTGTAATTCATTAGTTTCTGATTTTTGCAATGTGGTTAATGTTAGGTCCACTTCGGGCCTAACCAGTTGCCAAGGAGGCGAAGAAAGAAGACGGGAGGGAGCTATGTTTTCCAACTCAACGCCGGCCGAAGAAAGAAAGGGTTTAATTCTATGTCCTAGAGGAGGGACCAGAGAAGATTTTTTATTGTATAAATCCTCGTAGAGGGGATTGAAAACACAGTTATATGCAGGGTTAGATTCATTAGAGTATAATTTAGTAATGTATTGTAAAGCTAACTTAATACGGCGCTGCTCAAGAGATGGGTCATCAGCCTCAACGTAGAGACTGTCAATAGGTGAAGTTCTGAAGGAACCAAGACAAAGTCTTAAACCTTGGTGATGGACAGAATCTAATAGTTTCAGGTTGCTTTTACAGGCTCCACCATATATGATGGAGCCATAATCAAGTTTTGAGCGGATGAGTGATCTATACAAGTGAAGGAGGGTAGTCTGATCCCCTCCCCACTTTGAATTAGAAACAACCTTTAATAAATCGAGTGCCTTCAAGCATTTGGTTTTAAGGGATTTAATATGGGGCAAAAAGGTCAAATGTGAATCAAAAACAAGTCCCAAGAACTTAGCCTCATTGACAACCTTGATAGGGTTGCCACTTAGAAATAGTTCTGGGTCTTTATGAGGTTTATATTTACGGCAGAAATGTATACAATTGGTTTTTGATTTAGAAAATTTGAAGCCATTTTCAAGACACCATTTATTTATTTTGTTCAAACACAGCTGCAGTTGCCGTTCAATAGTATGCATATTTTTCCCTCGACAAGAAATATTAAAATCATCCACAAATAACGATCCATCAATTGAATCGTTTAAAACTTTTGATAAACTATTTATCTTTATACTAAAAAGAGTGACAGACAAAATACTGCCTTGTGGAACACCCTGATCCTGATTGTAATGATCAGACAGGGTAGAACCCACGCGGACTTGAAATTGTCTGTTATTTAAAAAATTGCCTATGAATTCAGGCAAACGACCTCGCAAACCGAAATCATGTAAATCTCTCAAAATGCCATATTTCCAGGTTGAGTCATATGCCTTCTCGAGATCAAAAAAGATAGACACAGCGTGTTGTTTATTAATCAGCGCGTTTTTAACAAATGATTCCAAACGCACTAAGTGATCGACTGTACTTCTGTTTTACGGAAACCACATTGGATATCTGCTATGAGGTTATTTGTTTCCAAGTACCATACAAGTAAATTATTTATCATGCGTTCCATGGTCTTGCAAACACAGCTAGTTAATGAAATCGGACGATAATTGGATGGATCGGTATGATCACGTCCAGGTTTAGGTATTGGTACTACTATGGCATCACGCCATGAAGAAGGAAATTTCCCGGAAGTCCAAATATCATCCAAAATTGTTAAGAGCGTCTCTAAACAGGATTCTTGTAAGTGCTTCAGGAGTTGATAGTGTATGTCATCAGCTCCTGTAGCAGTATCATGAGCTTGTTCAAGAGCAGTATGGAGCTCATGAATAGAAAAAGTTTCATTACAATCTTCACCATTATCTGAGCTGAAATTAATATTTCTCATTTCTTGTTGTTCTTGCTGGAATTTAGGTAAATAATTAGAAGAGGAAGAGTGTTTATCGAGTATTTCGCCCAGTGTATTTGCGATATCTGATTTATCAGTAAGTAACTGATCTCCATGTTTAAGATGATGTACACTAGATTTAGTACCATTACCTTCAATTTTTTGGACCATGTTCCATACCTTGGACATGGGTGTCCGAGAATTTATTTTAGATACATAATTTTGCCAAGATTGGCGTTTGTTCTGTTTAAAAGTACGCCGTGCTTTAGCATTTAAAATTTTAAATTTATTTAAATTATGTACCATTGGATGGCGACGGAAATATCGTTCAGCCTTTTTCCTTGCCTTCCTAGCTTGCTTGCAGTTGTCATTGAACCATGGTTTGCGTATATGAGGAACAGCAGAGGACTTAGGGATACATTCATCAGCTATTATATTTAATTCTTCAGAGAAACATTTTATGGGATCAGGACTGTCCATGAAAATTGCAGGTTTTAATTTGGTAAGACACAGGGTTTCATATAAAAGCCAGTCAGCTTTTTTGAAATTCCATCGTGATGACGGGGGAACATCAGATGGTGACACAGGTTTCAGAATTGTAGGAAAGTGGTCACTTCCACAGAGGTCATCGTGAACTGACCATGTGAATTCACTCAACAAAGTTGAATCTGCAAGAGACAGATCTAGGGATGAATAAGTACCCGTACCAGGATGCAAGTATGTTACTGAATCATCATTAAAGATGCACAGGTCATTGTCAGCTATGAAATCCTCAATCATTCTGTCTTTCTGATTTATACTTGAACTTCCCCATAAAGGATTATGTCCATTGAAATCGCCCATGATGTTAAAGGGCTTTGGAAGCTGGTCACACAAGTTTTGAAGATCAGGCTTCTGAATATTGGAAGACGGGGGAAGGTACAAGGAACAGAGTGTGAAGGTAATGTGTAGTGTGAGACGGACTGCTACAGCTTGCAAGTTAGTGTTAAGAGGAACAGGACTGTGAATGACGTCCCGTCGCACAAGTACAGATGCGCCACCGGTAGCTTTATCGCCCGGTGGTGAAAAAGAATGAATAGGACTGTAACGTCTTATATCACACTTATCTGTATGTTTAAGGTATGTCTCTTGTAAACAAACTGCTGATGGATGTTGATCTTGTGCTAATAACTGGAGTTCATGGAAATTATGCTGAAGTCCTCTGCAGTTCCACTGAATGATATGATTTGAGCTACTCATGGCGGTTCAATGGGAGATCGAGATCGAGATGGAGTTCGACTCGCCAGGTTAGGCAATGTAGGAGTGGTTTCCATCTGAAGACGTTCAAAGGTGTTATGAACCTCAGTAGGTTTGATGGACGGTGGAACCTCCAAGTGTTGGAGGGACCTGTGTTTCTTCTTTGATTGTTTTTTTATTTTTTCCTGTATGCGCAGTGCACAGAACTGTATCATTGTCCTTTTGAACATTGGATGACGAAGCTTTTGACTGATGGACTTCTGTCTGAGAGGCTGATGTTGATGTCTGTGAATCACTGTGATTAAGAAGATCAGAGTCCTCAAGGGTA
Organism: Haliotis asinina; assembly: GCF_037392515.1. Taxonomy (NCBI): domain Eukaryota; kingdom Metazoa; phylum Mollusca; class Gastropoda; order Lepetellida; family Haliotidae; genus Haliotis; species Haliotis asinina. Next base: position 6,159,558 of record NC_090283.1, on the reverse strand, counting down.
AGAGTGAGTGAGTGAGTGAGTTAAAATTTACCGTCACATCGGCAGTATTTCAGCCATATCGTGACGAGGACGATTTATTATAAAAATACATAATAATTAATGGCACACATTTAAAACTGTCACCGAAGGACAGTAAAACTAACTAGGATATCACAGAGAGGTATTTAAAACTAGTAAGTAGAACTAAAACGGTATAACTATTTTTTGGGGGACAATACAATATAAAAATGGGCTATAGATTGCCAACAGCTGAAGGTAGATCACCACACTGGGGACCATGGGGACTTACAGTACCTTCGCTACCTGCATGGACCCCAGCTGGATTTACACCATCCCCTCAGCCGTTAGCAGTTTAGATACATCTAGCCATAATTATAAATACAGATATGCTACGATTAAAAATTGGAAAGTTGAAACTGACTGTGAATGATTGGGGACTTATGTACCCTCTCAGGAGGACAATAATTTTACAGTACTTTAACCCCCCTCGAGGGTACAGCCACTAACAATCTGAAATACCAATTCAAACTTTCGATAATAAAATATTTAGCTATTTACAATTCATTTAACAAATCTATTTCTTTTAAAAAACCAATAATTAAATGAGAACTAATATTGTTAAAAAGATCCCTCATAGTTTGTGTTTTAAAATAATTATCCCTTGTGATGGAATATTCAACACAGTCAAGCAGGACATGCCCGACTGTGATTCGTTCATCACAAGGGATACAAAACGGAGGATCTTCACCTTTCAATAAATATCCATGCGTATATCTAGTGTGGCCAATGCGACATCGCCGCATGATGACCTCCTCAAATCTGGACCGACAATCCAAGCAGGTGTAACCGATGGAGGGTTTTATTGCATGTAACTTATTAATACCTACTAGGGTGTCCCACTTCTTCTGCATAAGATCACGGATATACGATCTGATGACAGCTTTGTAATCAGAGTAAAGAATACGAAGTGGTGTCACAGATTTGTTGAGTGCTGCCTTGGCAGCAAGATCCGCCATTGTATTCCCAGAAATGCCTACATGGCTGGGTAACCAACAAAGGACGATGTCGCATTGGCCAGTTGCAAGATTATTATACAGTTCAATAATTTCAATTAAAAGTGGATGTTTACAAGATACGTTTTTAATAGCCTGAAGGCAAGAAAGAGAGTCTGAATATATTATATATTGTTTATGTTTAGGGTGTCTTTCAATGTATTTAAGAGCTGTTAATATGGCGTTTGCTTCTGCTGTAAAAATAGAACTTTCATCTGGTATTCTAAAAGTGATTGTCCTGGATCCAATGACAATGGCACAAGCCACTGCATCACCGTCCTTGGACCCATCAGTAAATAAGGATTTGTAAGTGCTATATTTAGTTTTTAGTTGATAATATTCTTGTTTATATTTTAAGTCATTAGTTTCTGATTTTTTTTGTGCAGTTAATGTTAGGTCCACGTGTGGCCTAACTAATTGCCAAGGGGGAGAAGAAAAAAGACGGGAAGGCGTTATGTTGTCCAACTCAATGCCGGCAGCAGAAATAAATGGTTTAATTCTGTGGCCTAAAGGCGGAACAAGAGAAGTTTTTCTGTTGTACAGTTCCTCAAAAGGGGGATTAAAGATGCAGTTATAGGCAGGGTTTGACTGATTGGAATGTAATTTTGTCACGTACTGTAAGGCTAATTTTATACGGCGTTGATCAAGGGATGGTTCATCAGCCTCGACGTAGAGGCTCTCAATGGGTGACGTGCGAAAGGAGCCAAGACAAAGTCTTAGACCTTGATGATGGACTGAATCTTAAAGTTTAAGGTTACTTTTGCAGGCTCCACCATATACAATTGAGCCATAGTCAAGTTTAGAGCGGACGAGTGATCTATATAAGTGAAGGAGAGTAGTCTGATCTCCTCCCCACTTTGAATTGGAAACAACCTTTAACAAATCGAGCGCCTTGAGGCATTTAGCTTTAAGAGATTTAATATGTGGCAGAAATGTTAAATGGGAATCAAAAATTAAGCCCAAGAACTTGGCCTCCTTTACCACCTTAATGGGAGAGCCATTTAAGGTTAGCTGTGGGTCCTTATGAGGTATATATTTCCTACAGAAGTGTATACAATTAGTTTTGGATTTAGAAAATTTAAATCCGTTTTCAAGACACCACTTATTTATTCTATTTAAACATAACTGCAGTTGTCGTTCAATTGTATGCATATTTTTACCACGACAAGAAATATTAAAATCATCCACAAAGAGTGATCCATCAATTGAATCATTTAAAACCTTAGATAAACTGTTGATTTTAATGCTAAATAAAGTGACGGATAAAATACTGCCTTGTGGAACACCCTGATCCTGATTATAATGATCAGACAGGGTAGAACCCACTCGGACTTGAAACTGTCTGTCATTTAAAAAGTTGGAAATGAATTGAGGCAAACGACCTCGCAACCCGAAATCATGTAAATCTCTTAAAATGCCATACTTCCACGTAGTGTCATATGCCTTCTCAAGATCAAAAAAGATAGACACAGCGTGTTGTTTATTAATTAGTGCGTTTTTAACAAATGATTCCAAACGCACGAGGTGATCGACAGTACTTCTGTTTTTACGGAAACCACATTGTATATCTGTTATAAGGTTATTTGTTTCCAAGTACCAGACAAGTCGATTATTTATCATGCGTTCCATGGTTTTGCAAACACAGCTTGTTAGTGAAATGGGCCTATAATTGGAAGGATCCGTATAATCACGTCCAGGTTTAGGAATTGGAACAATTATAGCATCACGCCATGAGGACGGAAACTTCCCAGAAGTCCAAATATTATCAAAAATATTTAAAAGGGTCTCTAAACAGGATTCTGGTAAGTGCTTCAGAAGTTGATAATGTATGTTATCAGCTCCTGTAGCAGTATCATGAGCCTGGTCAAGTGCAGTATGAAGCTCATGTATGGAAAAAGTTTCGTTGTAATCTTCCCCATTATCTGAACTGAAATTTATAGCCTTCTTTTCTTGCTGGTTTTGGTATTGTTGGAATTCAGGTACATAATTAGAAGAAGAAGAATGTTTGGCCAACGTCTCACCAAGTTTATTTGCAATATCAGATTTATTAGTCAATAACTGGTTTCCGTCTTTAAGATGGTGGATGCTACATTTGGATCCCTTACCCTTAATTTTCTGGATCATATTCCACACCTTTGATATCGGAGTACGTGAATTAAGTTTGGATACATAATTTCGCCAAGACTGGCGTTTGCTTTGCTTGAAAGTACGTCTTGCTTTAGCATTTAAAATTTTAAATTTGTCTAAATTGTGGACCATAGGATGGCGACGGAAATAATGTTCAGCTTTCTTCCGTGCCTTCCTAGCTTGTTTGCAATCATTGTTGAACCATGGTTTTCGGATGTGAGGAACTGCAGAGGACTTAGGAATACATTCGTCAGCTATGCTCTTTAGTTCATCTGAAAAGCATTTTATGGCATCAGGAATAGCATGAAAAAGTTCAGGTTTGAGTTTAGCAGCACAAATAGCTTCATATAAAGACCAGTTAGCCTTTTTAAAATTCCATCTTGACGAAGGAGGAACATCAGATGGGTTTACAGGATTTAAGATTGTTGGGAAGTGGTCACTTCCACAGAGGTCGTCGTGGACAGACCATTCAAATTCATTCAGTAGGTTAGAGTCAGTAATAGACAAATCAAGAGCTGAATATGTTCCTGTGCCAGGATGTAAATATGTATGTGAGCCATCATTATAAATGCATAAATCGTTATTCGAGATGAAATCCTCCAGTAATTTACCTTTAGTGTTAGTATTTGTACTACCCCAGAGTGGGTTGTGGCCATTTAAATCCCCCATGATTAAACAAGGTTTAGGTAATTGATCATAAAGAGCTTGAAGATCAGACAGTTGACAAGGTGATGTTGGCGGTATGTACAAAGAGCATAGAGTAAAAGCAACCTGTAATGTAAGTCGTACTGCAATGACTTGGAGATTTGTTTTAAGGGGTACTGTGCTATGAATAACATTGTTTCTCACCAGGATAGATGCTCCACCAGAAGCCTTATCCCCTCGAGGAGAAAAACAGTGGTATGTATTAAACTGACGGAGATCAAAATTATCTGTCTGTTTCAGATGGGTTTCCTGTAAGCACAACGCTGACGGTTTAAATTCTTGGACTAATAATTGTAAATCAGTCAAATTGGTTTTAAGTCCTCTACAGTTCCATTGTATGATAGGCGAGGATATCATTTCTTCGGAGGATGGACGGGTGATCTACCCCTCAACTTCCTTGAGGGAGACAAGCTATGTGTCCTACCATGGCTATGGTCGGACACGTCCATGTCCTCAAGGGATCCAAACTTGTTAAAGAGTTTAACAGGATTATCCGCTCCCTTCGGAGCTCTGCCACTGTGACACTTTTTGACAGTTTCAGTGGACGGGTTGTGTTTGTTTTGTGCAGTTTGTTTGACATTTTTGTCTGATTTGGCTCGTTGATCTGACTTTGATGATTGTCTCTGTGATGTAGTTGGGTCCATATTACAAGATACCGTGTCCGTTTGTAAAGAAGACATCGTTTGTGAACTTGAATTCTGTTTTTGAGGCCTCACCTGGACTTCGGCAGGTAATAAAGTAGGCGCTGATGTCCTTGTCCAAGTGTAGTCAGTTTGACAACTGACAGAGTTACATGAAACATGTTTAGATTGGTAACCCTGAAGAGAAGCGGAAACCGCGGTGGAATATGTCTGACCAGGCTGTTCTTGTGCAAGCACAATCTTCTTTGCTTCAGCAAATGTAATCTTCTGTTCATGTTTTACTCTGGAAATTTTAGACTGCAGCTTCCAAGTTGGACAGTCCTTAGAGGATGATGGATGGTTACCAGAACAATTGACACAAACAGGGCTTTTGTTACACAGATTACCATCTTCGCAATTTCCGGCACAACGATGACACGCTGGTGGATTATGGCATGACTTGGAGCCATGACCATACTTTTGGCATTTGTAACACCTCAAGGGGTTAGGAATGAACGTCTCAACCCTGAGATGAAAGTAACCAGCCTTCAGTGATTTGGGATGGTTTGGAACGCAAAATGTCAACAGATAAGTGTTTGTTTTAATGATTTCATTATTCTTTCTGACAGTGAAACGTTTAACATCTGTCACCCCTTGGGCATGTAACTCTGTCACTATGTCAGTTTCTGTCATGTCCGAAAGGCAATGTCCAGCATCACGGACAATGCCTTTACTGGTGTTTAATGTCCTGTGTGGAGAGACCGTCACAGGGACATTTGCAAGTGACTTGGTCGAGAGCAGAATTTTGGATTGTATCTGTTTTTTGCATTCGATAAGTAAAGAACCGGAACGTAGTTTTGTAACACCTTGTACTTCGCCTGCTAAACCTTCAATGCCCTTCGCAATGGCAAAGGGATTAAGTTTCAGAGGGCCATTGTCCACTGAAGACATGATAAGGAAACGAGACCAATTGTCAGGGTTGATTAAAACTGTTGGAGCCTCATCGTCCGAAGAGAGTGAATCATCAGACTCATGTGATCGTTTTTTTAAGTGGGGGTGCCATGATCATAATGGATATAATTCACCCTCCTAGCTCCCCACCCACCACGGAGTGTCAACAAGGACGATGTCACATGTCTGTGGATCTCCAACAGACGACACCAGGGATACCAGGAGGGTATACTCAAGAAGGAAAAATCTTGAAAAGATCAATCCTACCAGATTGGCCCATGAGCCATCGCCTTCTGGGCATTTCGGCTCTAGGCAAATTAAAGAAGATATATGTCAAATCGAGTGGAGTGTTTGAGAAACCAAAAGAGCCAAGGCCTAAATTTAACAATACGGTTTAAAAATATAAGTCGTGCAAATACAGATAATGCACAGGGCTCGACATGACCAGCCGATTGGTTGAACCGGGCCCATTCAACCACCCGTCTAGGTGAAGTAAGGGTCAAAGGAGTGTGTTGAGCAAAGGGAACACGATTACAGGCTCCCAATGCCCTCAACCCCCAGACTCCCGTCCTCCACCGACACAGGGCCGCAACCCACGGCAAACGGGTTGGTGGACCAAATATCCCCCCGGGTCCACAACGGGGGTGTCGGCGAGCTCTTTGCGTTACCCAGCACCCACCACGTGGAGGTGGCTCGCCACGGGTGCCTCAAGGGTAAGATGTCCTTTAACCCATGAAATGTCGGTTTGCCATGATACTGGAACTTTAGTTGAAGTTGGGGTCGAGACTGCGGCTGAATATGTTCTGGCTGAACAGGGAGACTGTGATGACACTAGTTTTTTGGCTTCATTATAGGACACATTGTTAGTGCACTTGTATTTAAGAATTTGGGCTTCATGTACGAAAGGGGGACATGATTTTGAGGAAGCAAGATGGTCACCACTGCAGTTAGCACACTTCAGAGACTCATTCGTGCACACTGAACTCTCATGAGCTCCACTGCATCGAGAACATGTAACATTGAGATGACAGTTCTTGGTTCCATGACCGAACTTTTGGCAGTTATAACATCGGAGTGGGTTTGGGACACATACGCCCACTCCGATATTGAAGTATCCAGCTTTAACACATGTAGGGAGTTTGGAAAGAGAAAACGTAAAAAGATAAGTGTGGGTCTTAATGATAGAATCATTTTGTTTTCTAGTGAAACGTTTCACAGCCGTGACCCCTTGATGTTTCATTTCAGTGACAATCTCGTCTTCACTCATGTCGGAGAGACAACGAGCGCGATCACGGACGATTCCACGACAGGAATTCAGTGTTTTGTGTACAGTAACCACCACTGGAACATTGGTAAATTGTTTGATGGATGAAAGGTTCACAGATTGCTGCTTTCTAGAACATTCAACAAGCAAAGATCCAGAACGGAGGCGAGTAACATTGTTAACCTCACCACAACATCCATTAATAGCCTTAGAAATGGCGAACGGGTTCAATTTTAAGGGAGTATGGTCCGCAGCTTCAATTACAATAAATCGAGTCCATGAATCTACAGTAGAGTTATGGTCATCATCTGAGGAACTTGCATCTGAGTGACGTCTCTTGGAACCAGCGAGTTTTTGAGACATAGTGAAAAGGATTGGTTCGGCACCCCTGCTCCCCACCCGCCATGGAGCGTCAACAAGGACGGTGTCAATAAGCACCGGGTATCCAAGGTGCTGACATCAGGGATACAGGGGTGTTATACTCCGGAGAATATGACTTGAATAGCTGTATTTTGTCAACCAATTTGATGCCAGACTGGTCCGGACCTTCACAAGAAATTGAAGACATACATTATTCAGAGGTCAACATCACCAGATTGGCCCATGAGCCACCGCCTTCTGGCATAAGACTCTAGGCAGTATAATATAAACTATAATTTATGCAATATATGTCAAAAGTGCCAATACCCAATAACAAATACAATGTGCAAAAATAGTCACCATGCACAGGGCTTGGCGTGACCAGCCGATTGATAGAACCGGGCCCGTTCTACCACCTGTCTAGGTGAAGTCAGGGCCAAAGTGTTGTGTTAGGCAATAGGAACACGGTTGCAGGCCCCTATTGCCCTCAACCACCAGGATCCCCTCCTCCACCGACACAGGGCCGCAACCTACGGCTAACAGGTTGGTGCACCAAATATACCACCGGGTCCACAACGGGGGTGAAGGCGAGCTCTTGGCGTTACCCAGCACCCACCACGAGGAGGTGGCTCGCCACGGGTGCCCATGGTCTAATAATGTGGTTTGAGTTTTTGAAATTGTTATTCAGCCATAGGGGCTGTGATAAAATTGCATTAATAATCTCAGCATCAATATTAGTTTTGGTACAATATAATTTCCATGCACTTAAAACGTCTTTCCAAAAAGGATTATCAACTGCTGTTACATTCTGAAAGTTATATTGTAGTATATCCTTAAAAGGGAAATTGCATGGGTTAAAAGGATTTGTTTTTTTTCCAGTATAGTTTGAGAGTAGATAATTTCATGGCGTTAACAAAGATCTTGACATCAATCATGCGTAGACCCCCATTTTTATAATCTTTTTTAAGGTGCTCCTTTTTATCTTGTATTTGTCATTCCAGATGAATTTAAAAAAACATTCGTTCAAGAGCAGCAATAATGTCCTCAGTAGGGTAAGGTAAAGTGTTAAAAATATGAACTACCAGCTTTTGAGCCTATCCAGATTGCTTTAGTCTTATCTATGTTTATGTTTAGTCCTGACATATTGTAAAATGTATTAAGTGTGTCAATAGCGGAGTACAAATTTTCCTTTGTGCCATCCAGAAAAAGTTCAGTGTCATCTGCATATTGACCCGATTTGTATTCTTGATCGTCAGTTATTATGCCCTTTATACCATCATGTTGTCTAATCATACATCCTAAGATTTCAGCTACAAAAAGAAACAGGTATGGAGATATGGGATCCCCTTGCCTGCAACCCCGTTGGTTTGGGAAGACGTCAGAGAGACGCCCATTCTGAATAACACACGAGGATGTGTCATATGTTAAGACATTAATCCAACGTATAATATTTGGACCGAAACCGAATTTTGATAGAACAGAATTGTTGAAATCCTTGGAAACTGTGTCAAATGTTTTTTCGAAATCAAATCAAAATTAGTAAACCTGACATGTCTCTTTTCTTAGTTTCAAACATAATGTCATATAATAACCTTGTATTTTCACTTAATGTTCTCCCCGGAATAAATCCAGTTTGGTTATTGTGTATCAAGGAATCAAGAGTAATTTTTAATCGGTTTGAGATACATGCGCTTATTAGTTTATACAGAGCATTTAATAAGGTAATTGGTGTCCAATTCTTCAATAAAGTCCTATTTTTATTTGCTCTTGGAGTAGTATAGGGAATGATAGTTCTGGACCACTTTCAAGAAATGTCTCTACAAAGCCTTATTTACTAAATAAGGCTTTGGTTGGGTCATTAGCTCTTGCTACTATTACCCCTACTACAAAAAAGTTGGCGGTAATTACTGTGCCTTGGTAGGAGGTAACACTGTGCCGTACGGTACGATCAATAATTCTTCTCTTACAAATCCCCTACCCGGCCCATCCCTCAAGTAGTACAAGTTAGGTTCGTCGGCTTTCATATCCACTTTATCTATGTTGTAAGTTTTGACTGACCATATAGGATCGGTGGCTCGCTTACGGCTATCGCCCTCGTGTTCCCCAGGCTGGTATAGATACCTCACTAGGGCCCTATCTGGTATCTGTTTCTCCTTCCCATGCAATGGAGCGGCCGACTCTGCAACTATTGATTTTAGTTTGATAGCGTCTGCCGGTTTCTTACCGGTGAGACGGGTGACTTCATGGTTGATTGCCGACACCACCTTGGGTAACCTAGTGACCCATTCAGTCGATCGTTTTCCAGGGGTGGTCATCTCCCTAGCATACTGATAGCCGAACAAGCGCTCAGCCAAAGCCCTATTAAATCTCTCAACTATGGCTTGGCTGCGATGGGCTCCGGCCGTGCCACGCCTGACCTTTGTATCGTGTTTGGTTAGCAGTTGTGACACGGCACCCATGAACTCCCGTCCGGGGTCAACTTGCAGCTCTGTTGGCCACGTCAGTGGGCTGCGTTTGTATATGCGTTCGAATCCTCTGGCTACCTGGGCCGAATCTTTCGTGGTCAAGGGTTCGGCTTCCTTGTAACGACTGGCTACGTCCACTACGGTTAAGGCATACTTGTACCTCTTGTCGTGGGGTAGGAACAGTAGGTCTGTCTGGTGAACGATATTAGGTATGTTAATACCGAACCTCCTTCTAGGCACGTAGCGTGGTGCCGGCAAATAGATCTGCCACAGGGCTTGTTTTTCAAGCCACGCTTTGGCTTCCTCCGGGGGTACTCGCGCTATTTTAGCTAGCTTATCTACTGCGCTAGCTCCTTTCCAGTACCCACGCGGGCTGTAGTAAATAGCCTCAAATTTTTTCATGTCCATACGCGTATGTGTTTATACCATCAATAGCTATCCAACGTTTCGTGTCCATAGGCGACAGGGACGTCTTGTTTATAGTCAGTCCGTATATCTTATGTCCATCACTTCTAAGTGTGTTCATTTTATGTCTAAAGGTACGGGTCTTGAACAGGGCTTCCTTGAATCTGGCGTGTTTGATGTGTTGTTTCACCACATACTTCTTAACCCCCTTAGCCTTCCGGATCTCACTATTGTCGGCTTTCAGTATGGAGTACATCTTAGGTCTCAAACCTATGTACTCGGCTATGGGCGTGCCAGCACACTCGTCCTTCATTTTACCTAGGACCTTTTTATTTACCGTACTGTGTATGGCATGGGTCTTAGGGTAGTCGCTGGTGTCGTATAAATCGAGGTGTTTTTTCATGTCCTCGTACACGTCCTCGGTTCGAATCTCCATCAGCAGGGAATCCGTGTCAGTGTACAGCACTTCACACCTGGCACCGTACTGTTTCTTGAGCTCGTTGTAGTAAAAGTCGTACATCAGGTGTTTGGATAAATCGAGGATGCTCATCCCCACGTAAACAGGCCGGTTGAATTTTATGTGACTTTTCTTCATGTGTAGGGCAACCAGGTTGTCTGTGAATATCTTACTACGGTTGAATGCCGGACTGGCTATCAATCTCCTGAGCTTGTCTTCCTCACTCGACCGAACCAGCTTCACGGTCACGCGTTTCCTCAGGTTCTCCATAGTCTTACCAAACACCGAGTTGTTCATGAGCTTGTAGAGATTTTTCTCAAAATCACTGGTGGCTTTTTTTCGTAGGTCTGTGTTCATTCTGATGTAGGGCTCCATCCATGGACTCTGGTCGAACATGAGCACCCTGTGTATTTTGGTCAGCCTCATACCCAACGACAGGTACAGCTGTAGGTTGCGATAGTGAACGATGTACTTGGTCTTATTCATTAAGTTAGGCACGAGTTTTTCAACGTCTGTCACACGACCACCTGACAAGTTATGTTGGTACTCAGACATCCAGTCTGTGTTAACCCTCATACGTTCGGGGGCCAGGGGGTAGCTGTTGTGCGATGTGTGTAATTCCTTGGGATACTCTAAGTCAACTTCGAGGATATACCCTTTGTTCGAATCTGGTGCGACCCCCATAACATCAACGTGGGGTACCCATTCGAATCCCCCTGTAGGTAGATACTGGCTCATGGCCCAGCCGTACAGGTTGTTTGCGTCGAGGTAGAGAATGTGATTGGTTGGTTTGTTAGGATCGTAACCTTTCACGTATTGATTATTTGCTTTCGCGTATCGTTTGGATGCCATGGAAATCCCACCTCGCAAGCCTTTCTCAATGAATAGGTGCATGTCGTAATCTGTGAGCAATTCCAAATTAACTCCGGTCTTTTTAAGCAAGGCGTCCCACGACAGACCTGGGCTGGTGTAATACCATGCGGGGTCGAGTTTATACTGCTTTAAACATGTCTGCCGAAATGTTTCAAACACGTCGGCTAACAGCAGTACATCTGTCCTCAAGTACAGGTCGTGATAATCACCCAGGTTCTTACAACCCAGTTTATTCCATACGTTAGTCGCGTGCGAGTAATCATCTCGTGAGACGGACGCCTCATTCAGCTTGCTATAAAAGCAGTCAATAGGGGGTAGTCTGGTCTCGGTGAACTTGGCCCAACTATCCATGTACTCATAGGGGTACACACCCTTCCTCATAAGCAGGGGTCTAGTCTCGGCGTCTGTGTATCGATCGGTGATAGGGAAGGTATTGTTGGCCTTGACCAGACTGTCGAGTGACGACAGGAGGAACTGAAACGAGTCAATGAACCTAAGTCCGTTTAAGCTGAAGGAGATGTATCTCTCCATGTTGTTGGGGATGCACGTTATATTACCATCGATTTTCGCGATGGCCTGCATGATCAAGTGTGAGTCGTACCCTCTCAAGTTGTGAAAGACAACGGGGATGTTTATTGTCTTAGGGTTGATTTTAAGCTTGAGGTTGCACGTGTTGTGAGCGGCGCCTCTATACTTACCAGTTATGTGGCAGTGATCTCTCACCTAATCACCGTTAAGTGGTGAGTCGCACACGTGACAGTTAGTGCTACTAGCGTGAGCTAGCCTGTCGGCTCGGGTCATACGCATGGGAGCGATTCTATACAATGCATTCCTAATAATTTTTTCTTCCTCCTGCAAACACTTTAGAAACCTTTCAGCCGCGTCAGGGCCCCTATACACTACCGGAGCTTTCGTTTCCCCGTCACAACGGACGACAATGTATCCAAACGAACAGGCTTTATGCTCTTGTGTTTTGTGGGTAAAGGCACCACCACTGGGGGTATCCCCACCCACAACAAAGGCTTCGAAGTCGGCGTATATAATATAAGGTACAGACATTTGGTTCTTGTGGTTACTGAATTTTAGGATATTTTCACCTTCCTTAGGCATGTCGACTCGTATGGCCGTCTGCCCCACACCTTGGCAATCATCCCGGTGGGATTCTAATAAATCAGCTCGACTGAAACCGTGTAGGCATCGTACACAAAAGTGTTTTTCCCCAACGTGTTTCGACTGGTCGTGCAACAACCGGCTGAGATGTTTTATCCACGTGTAGTGATACTTTTCACCTCGCTGGATCATGAATATATTGATAACTTGGCAATCCTTCACCGTGCTGACCCTGTGTACTATTGTTGTGTTACCTTCATACCCAAAGACATTTATAGCCAGATTATTCTGTTTTTCTACTTTAGTGATCTGGGATATGGGGGTGGGTTCATCTATACCATCCCAGTTGAGCCCATCGTCTTGGGGATAGCTAGAAAGCCTATCTGAATGAGTGCCAGCTGGAAATAAGGCTGACCTGATAGCTAACCTCAGGCAATTGTTTCCTCTATTCTTAACGTTTACTATGGCATGTTTGTTCCTATAGTAGGGAGGCAAGGCTAGGTATGACCCGCCTCTGAACGGCACGTAGTTAGCTATGTCTAGATAGACATTATCGATTTTATCTACAACCCACCCGGACCCCAAGTGTGTATAGCGTTCTAGGTATTCTCGTATCTGCTGAAAACTTGTATCGATTGATGCGTCAATGGTCTCTGCATGTGTGACGACCTCTTGTTGACCTCGGAAGTAAGGCTGAACATACTCAGTGGTACTCCCAACCTGCTTATCGAGCGACATTTTCACTGTGATCTGAAACTTGATACTTCCTAAGTTATTTAGTTCCTGGTTGACCTTATCAGCTATCAGAGGCTTGATATCTGTAATGTCTATGTTTCTATCAACGTCCATGCGCCAACCTCTCAAATAGTTGCCTACAGCGCGCTCAGTGCTCACGAACTGTAGGTCAATAGCTCTATTCTGTCGTAATAATTCTAAAAGCTGTGGTTTTCTCATACGGGAATACCCGCCTAAACCCAAATCGTGTGCCTCGGCTTTCAGTTGTTTTACAGTGGGACGTGCTACGGGGGCATGTGATAACAATGCGGTTAACCCGGCTCTCCCCAGGTTTGAATAACCCGTGTATCCAAGCTGTTTTGCTTGAGCTTTTAATTGTTTTACTGTAGGAGGGGCTTCTAAACCTAGTAATCTCAACAATGCTGACTTCCGCATTAGAGAATACCCGATGACACCTCTCTGTTTTGCGACCCGCTTGAGCTCGCTTACAGTAGACATCGTGTTTACACCTAAGAGAACTAATGTCTAATTGGTTCACAGTAAGGGGAGGTAACCCTTAAGTGGCTATCTTGAGCAGTCGCCTACGTTCTTTTATGTAGCCTTTTTTATTCTCGTAGATGAGTTGATGTCTGACTACGTTCGCTCCGTGAGCTTTACATAGACAGTAGTGTCCTTTAACCCCGATACCACACACAGAACACGTGTAGTTAGGACTTCCCATATGGAAACAACAGAACCCCTGATTCCTGCATTTCCTACCACAGGCCTCAGTCTTCCCCATAAGTATATATTCGCATCGGTATGGAGCGGGTCTCATGTTTACTTATATGGGTATTTTAGTTTAATTGCTTCGCAACCAACGCAGTAGCTGCTATACCCAACACTATGAAGCCCAGTTCACGATTCATTTGTCCCTTGGATGGTGTGTAGTATTGAGCGAGTGTGGGTTTATTGAGCGGTTCCAATTGTTTACCAGTTAGTAGATAGTATTCTTTCATTGCTTCATCGACATCGTTGAATGTTTGAACGGCATGGTTTTCACGCTGTAGTTGTTCGTTAATAAAATCGATCCTCTGGAGGCGTTTTTTAGCGTACTCGGCCTGTGCTCTTTGTAATTTCTCAGTAGCGAGATCGTGTCGCTTCCTTTCTTCCTGTATTTCAGCCGCGTGATCATCTCGTAGTTTCGAGAAGAGGAAATTACTCCCGGAAAATGCCAGGGCATTCACTAACGCCCCACCGACCATCATAGCTATCGTGGCCATCCCTATATTTATTTCATTATATTATCAGGTATTATTCCTTGTTTTACTAGGATGTCTTTTGTGGCCATCGCCATACCAAGGTTCATTATAAGCATACCCATATCCTGCAGGTTGAAATCTAGCTTGATAGTTGGTTGTTTAAGCACCATTTTAGTCAACCGAGCGTACCCTACGGCTAGACTGGCGACCACTGTGGCGTGGTATGCGTCGTTGACGAACGTTTTCCCCTCAGACATTATGTATATGATATAAAATATTAAAATTATAACATGATATGCGGGTCTACCGTGGGGGTGGGGGGCTCACTGTTGGGTGGTGGCTCACTGTGGGAGGGTACCCCCACGTATAACCACGAGATAGCCAAGGCAGCAGTTACACCTACAGCCAACAACAGTCGGGTTGGGTTGGCCACTTTATGTTGGTTACACCACCGTTTTTTACCGGCAGCTACTCTCTTAGGATTCTTCTGTCTGGTTACTGTTGGGGGTACCCCCACTGAAGGGGTTTCCACCGTCACTGTTGGGGGTGGGGTCTCCACCGTCACCTCGGGACTCACTGGTTCCTGTGTCACCTCGGGAGCAGCATCCATCTATACTATTATTATTATTCTTTCTCTCAAATTGACAATGTTTTGCCGTGATAATCGCCGCCGTCACTGGAGCCAACAACATACCATATTTGTGGTACAGCCCGCAGCTGATAGAGCTCACGGCGTGTTCGATAAAAGGGTCTTTCTCGAGGTCCTCCCACAGGTAAAGTCGGCGCTCTGGTGGAATGGGAAAGAAGTATGATACAATACCGGTGTATATCTGGGTCATAGCCGATCCTATTGTCTTTGTCATTTCTGCTCCGAGCCGGGACTCGTATCTAGCGTACAGCTTATCGATTTCTTCGGCTGACATTTTGTTAATTTTATCCGGAGTGTAGTCTCCAAAGTAATGTTTGGCTTTGCCGCCAACAGCCACCGCCACAAGTTTCTCTCGCTTGTCATCAGTGGGGCCTGCGGGCGGCGTGGGGGAACCCTCCAACGACAATTGTTCGAGCAATTCCTCACACTCCATCTTATAATATAACAAGTAAGATTTAGTTTTAACTATATAATACCCGATGCAGACAAAACACAGAGAAATGAAGGTTAAGTTGCACACGACAAATACTTCAAATATCATAGCTTTGCTTAGCTTTTGCTTAGCTTTGCTTAGCTTTTGCTTAGCTTTGCTTAGCTTTAGCATACTATATATGCTACTGGTTGGTCGGTTTTTAGAACGAGCTTAGCGTGTTTAGTTTCAGCGAGCTGTTTCTTCACCCGTTCCCGTTCTAATTTACTCATCACATCGTTCTCTCTCAAACACTCCTCAAACGAATCCCTGTCCTTGCAGTGAAATAAGGCCACCCATCGCGTCTGCTCCCTGAGGTCTTTCAACACCGAGTTGAACTTCTGCGTTAGCACCCAGACGCTGTGATTTGCATGCCGGCCGGAGAAGGCCAGGTACGATAGCATGTCTCTCTTTTTTGTTATCTCGCGATTAGCGCTGCAGTCGTCCAGTATAAACAGCGTCGGTTCCCCTTTAAATTTCTCGTGAAGAGCTTTCAACCAGTCCTGCAGGCGTGTTCCAGGGTCGATTTTGTGTACGTCCGGGTCCGTCATCACCCAAGGTCGCGCGTACGTTTTATTCATGCTCAGAGTAGGGCACATGATAACGATGTTATCGAACACATCCTTGTAGTAACCCTCCAACATATCCAACACGAAAACGGTCTTCCCACAGCCAGTCTGCCCGCACACTATGGCGCAGTGTGGGTCAGTGGGGAGGTGGGGGTACCCCCGGGGTGTGTGGGGGTCTCCCCCACTAGTAGATGGCTTGCACGAATCTCCCATTGTCTATATTAAGTTGCGCGTCCATAATAACGTACAGATATAATTTCAACTTGAGCCTTCTTAGTAATCTGGATGGTTATCCCTTCGCTGCCGTTATCTATACGGCGCCCGCTACCGTGCAGTTTATCATCATCCGTGGATCGCATGTCCAACCATAGGGCGTACTTGTTGGTCAGGTATTCACCGATCTGCACGGAGCCGAGGTCCAGGTCCTTTGTTATATAATCCCCCACTGGTAGCTTTTTTATCTCATCCCACTGCTGGTGTGGTCTCATACCATGACTGAACAGCTGGTTGGGCACGCCCTCGATAGTCACTTCCACCTTTTCAATCTCGGGGTTGAAAAACTTCTCGCTGTCCCTCCGGAATGGATCGTAATCCTCCACGGGGACGACCAGGATACCTTTCATCGATCGCGCCGGCACGTTCAGGTTGATATTCCACACAGTGTCGCTCTTATCTCGCACGACTGATCTATGCCTCAGTACGCGATCGTACAGGATAGCCATCTTCCCAGAGTACTGGCTTCGAACCTGCCTGGCCAGCTCCGGGCTAGTGACCATGTCGAACTCCAGAGAGATGTTGTCTATGGCATAACTAGCCTCATCACCGTTCGGCGTACGCACTACTTTGCTATAGTCGTTAAACGTGAGCTCGTATTCGAGCCTATCACCCAGCGCGGCCTGGTAAAACGGCGCGTGTCCCGTGAGCAACTCGAAGTCGAGCGGCACGCAGAATCGATTCCCGTATGCTAGAGCGATGGCCTTTTCACCGTCCGATAGCTTGTCTTGCTGGTCTGTCGTGAAGACGTATCCTATGCGCGCCCGGGTTGATTTGCTGATGCCCTGGTACACATCATTGACTCGTTCTCTCTCGCTTTTCCAGAGATCCTTGTAGCAGTGAAACACGTCGCTGTCGTCGATGCTCAGCACCTCGTTACCGCTGATCTTGACGGTCGTTTTCTTGATGATAGCTCAACCCACGTTCCGCACTAGCTCGCGTTTGTCGTTGTCGGAAGTCAACGTGATATTGAACGCCAGTCGAACAGTGCCTGGTACAATGAGGTCATTCTCACCAAGGTTTGGAAATCTAACCAGCAGAGTTTGATTCTGGTCTATCTTGCTGGGATTGTTGGTGATGGTCACCGACTGGCGCACGGCTCTGGCACCTAATGGCTCTCTCAATTTTCTGAAAGGATCTAATTTTCTGCCGTACATTGTTATATAAAAGAAATATATTTTTAATACTAATGGATGAAGATATAGATATGACGGAGATGCCGGGCGCTAGTGCCCAGGCATTCGATGAGCAGGAGACCTCATTTACTAGTTCACCATTGAACCAAGAACTCTTGGAAACAACGGTAAATGATTATTACGAAAGTTTAAGAAGAGATAAAAACTACGTTGAACCACAGGGTCGATACCATAAGAATTTTTTTATTGATACAAAGGGTGTTCTACGCCTTAAGTCTGACCCAGGGGTTGACCTCTTTAACAAGAGCAATAAAAAACCACTGGCCTTGTCAACTCTAGCCAGCCGCCATGGTGTCGAATTTATCCGTACAAATCTAAACATGAATGATTACGGTGGTGCAATACCTAAGGCCGTTAAAGAAGATCTGCAAGCTACCAGATCCCACCTCACCACTAGAGATGAAATGACACCACAGCGTGCTACAGAAGCCTCAGACAGCATAGAAAAACTGTTGAGCACCTACTGGGACAAACCGTTACCGGGGTTTGACTTTCCGGTAAGGGAACTGCGCGGCTTAGACGAAGCCGTGAAACGCGTGCGTGGAGAACTCGTGAACAACATGGGGAAACTGAACGAAATCGACGAGCACATCGCTAGGGAAAAAACCAAACTCAACGAAACTGAAAACGATGATATGAAGCGTCGTATCAATGAACGACTACGCGATTTAGAAGACGAGAGACGTACACGATTGGAATCCGCTTCCTCGAATCGTGAACAGCTTCGATCCCAGATCAGTCGTATTCGGGAAACAATCGATAGAATACTGAATGAGGATACAACTTTAGCCAACAGGATTCGGATATTGTTCCGGGAGCAAGGGATCACCATCGCCAGCATTCTAACTGCATTGGGTTTCATCATATCAACCCTGGTGGTGTCACTGACAGGGGGAACCCCTGTGGGGCCTGCCGGCGGCGGAACCCCAAGTGGCGGTGGTGTTAAAGACTGGATAAAAAAACTCGGTGAAGGCCTAGCTAAACTGGCTGGTAAAGCCGCCGAAGCCCTTCCCGGCATCCTGGGTAGCATCGTCTCGTGGTTGTTGAGCGCTCTGTCTAAAACTGCCATGTGGCTCAGTCAAAACCTGTGGGCAGCCATCGTCGCCGTGGCGGGTCTGGTGTACGTAGCGGCTAAGAAATCTTTAACCAAATAAGTCCCAAAGTTACCCCACCAACCACTAGGGCTGTTTTACTATCGATGTGATTGGAGGCCTGAATATGGGGGTGTGTGGGGGTACCCCCCACATGAACTTTAGGCTCCGGGGGTGTCGCCACTATACCATTTTCACGTGGTGGGATGTGTGGGATATAGGGGGTGTTAATATCGGGGTTGATACCCAACTTTTGGTCCGCCGTGGCTATGACTATTTTGTTGTTATAACCCACCACTTTTTTTATTCTCAGTTGCATATCACTCGGAGCCATGTACAACCCCACGCCGAACACGTAATTGACTTTCGATCTGGCGTATTCTAACACGTTTTGGTAACGGTCGATGGCCCTCGGGAGATCAACTGGAGAATTGATAGCATCCTCAACGTTTGAAACGAATTGTGTCTGAGCGTCGTAAGCAGTTCCCTTACCGAGGATGTTGGAACGCGTCATCGACTGCGCACCCAACAGCGCCCACACGTACGTTCGAATCGAGTCGTTCAACCTGACTACCCCGGCACGAGTGAATCCTTTCGACGTGTCCAGCATGAACATTTTCCACCCGTCTGCGGTTGACTGCTCCACTTTCTGGACTGTGAAAGCAACACCACCTTTAAAGTTCATACGATCATCCCTCCATTCATTACTCGACAAAGCAAAGTCCTGGCGTAGTCTATCTTGTTTCAGTAAATCATCACTGACTTCTTTCACTGATCGCGCGCCATCATAAGGAATACCCAACCCGTGGTTCGGCCCCGGCAAACGCCAATCCGTCTTTGGGTTTATTTCGAATTCATTGCAAATACGTTCGTAGGCCCGTCTATCGTACGGGTTGTTTGTTGCGCCCCACGCTTTGTCCTGTGGGAGGGGGGCGCTGATCTCTTTAAGGATACGTCTGACCTGGTAGTACACGTGGAACTTGAACACAGACTGACTCAGCGGTCCACGCCGAGTGTCGGCCAATGCCACACCACACCCCGTTGTAGCGCACCACACGGCAAAGTTGAATTGATTCTGCCAGAACTGCATAGGGTTGTTGAATCAAGCGTGGACTGCCTTGATGTTAGTCACCGAAAGCTTATACTTATCGAACACATCTAAAAGCTGGGCATTGAAATACAACTCAGGAGCAACCACGATCTTCATGGGGGAGAAATCTACATCCAGTTTAGGGTAAAACACACCAGGGGAATACATTTTAAAACTATTATATAATAAATATATATGTAATATGTACATAACACTTCCAGGAATAACGAGCGGTGAGGCCGTTCAGCTGACTCACGCGATCGATAACACGTCAGGTCAACTCGAAGTCGCACTCTGCGACATCACCTACCTACCGCAATGGACTAACATTAATATCAGCAACAATAAGCTGTTCGTTAGTGGAACTCGCAGTCAGATAACTGACGGGTACTACAGCGTGTGCTCTCTAAACGACGAGGTCTTCAAACCCTTGGGAGCAGAACTCAAGATGAACGACTCAAACGGAACAGTGGTGTTAATCAACAACGGAAGAACCTCCTTGAGGCTCGGCCGACCATTAGCGAGGATACTCGGTATGTCTCCTGACGAGATAAACCAACAACAACCGTCACAGGCACGAAGTTACCCGACCTAGTACCGTACCGAGAGCTGTACATTCATCTCGGTCAGGTGAGCACAACGTACAACATTCAAGGAGGACACCCTTCCACTATACTGAGAGCAGTGCCGGTTAAAACTGAGAAATTCAACGACGGTAGAACCGAGTCGTTTTCACCACGGCAGTATAAGAGATTAACCCAGGGCAACATACCTGAGCTGACAATATCGGTGTTAGATATAAATCATAATCCTGTAAATATAGGATACCTCAGCTTAACACTTCATGTAACATGACCAGCGCACAAGGGCCCGGAGTGAAAAAATGCGTTAATATCGGGATCTCCGACCTCGGAGACACACGCGGTTTCGACGCTCCCGGAGTAGATGGTAAATCGTACGCCTTGCAACTGAAAAACAACATTTACAAACGCGTTGAAATCCCCTCCGGTGGAGCCCTAAGTGATATAGTAGATACCACAAGAGCAACAGTAAACACTAAGTACACCCTTGTCAACACCGGTGATAATAATTGGGTAATATACCCATCGTTCGGTGGTAAACTGTTCGACTTAGACGATGTTGAGAGCACTACCGTCGTCAAAAACAAACCATATATGCTCGTCTTCACCGAAGATGACAAGTGGGTGTTGTTACCCGAGAACGACTGGTTTCTCAATATTAGACTCGTCTCCCCCTACGTGTTCACTGATAACAAAGACAACCACCTAAACAAAGTCGTGAACAATGGAATTCTGCTCGTGGCTTACGTACCAACTCAGAGACGTAGTATAGTCGTCAGCCCAGTCAACACTATAGCAGCCCACATGCTATCGAGTAAACCAACCATACAAAACGTGAAATTGCAGTTGGTGTCTGAATTCGAAGGCGTGGTCAAGATACTAGAGAGTCTGCCGGCAAACTCAACACTGATCATCAAAGTCTACCTAGGGGAACCATCGGTGAATGATGTCGAGATCGTGAAGGGGATCAAACTCGGGTGGGTGAAACAACACCAGTTTCAAGTTTGCAACGTTTACGTGCGGGTGGGTGTCGACTCCAAGACCAGTCTGCAGGGGGTCAACGTGATCGTGGAAAACAAGATATCACTAATCAATATCTTCCTGCCTGACAACATACACTTCATGGGTATGAAGTTAACCCCTGAATTATTATCAGAAAACCAGTTGGAAATTATATCGTAATAGTATAATAATGACCAGTCATCATCCCAACACTACACTTAACGACCTGGGAGATACAGAGGGATTCGATCAGCCTGGTGAGGAAGATGAATTTTACATCCTGCACTTCAAAGACAACGTGTACAGACGGGTGTCGTTATCAGATTTAAAAGAACCCAAATGGCTGATCAATTTAATATTCACCTCACCTTATATCACAACAAAAGAGGGGTGGAGGTTTATCTCTAAGATTACGAATAACGGTATCTGGCCCGGGGGTTTCATTACGGGGAATGAAGCAACAGACACGGTATATTTTTATGAAGGAAAAATTGGATTAGGTTCTGGAATAGAAAGTAAATTAACATTTAGCAGTATGTATTTACACGAAAGGCAGCTTGAGATATCCTCCCCCTACACAATCATCATAGAAGTCATGTTTACGTATTTTGACCAGGAAAACTCCTCAAGAGTACACCAATTTTTACCCGGGGTGTCAATACACTGGTTTGATGAACACTTAAATCAATATTGTCGTATTATTATACAACAGGATACCCCCACAGGTCCTATAAACCGCTTAATAAGCCTCAGTGGGGTTTTTATTACAACAGGAAAGTCTATTAGCCTCTCACCTATTACCCTGAGTAGAAGTCTAGAACTTGTAGACTTCAAATATATTGATAGATTTTTAACTGAAACCCAATTAAAATATCTTTCAAAATATATATTATAGGATGGGCCTGTACCCAGTCGTAGAGGAAGTAGCGAAGACGTTGGAAACCATAGATGGGTTCCGCTTGAGGCAGTTATGTGATGTGAAACGCCAACTAGAACAAGACCGTGACACGCGGAAAGCACTATGTAAAAAATACAATAGAGCTTTCAATATCGTGGACGGGGCTGACACTACCCTTATAGCAACCAGCATGGGACTAGGGGCGGCAGGCGTTGGGTTGTTGGCTACCATCGTGGCTGCACCTATAGTGCTAGGTATTGAAATAACGGCTGGGGTGACAGGGTTGGTAGGGTTGGCGCTTAAGTTAGTATCACGCAGACTTAATCGTAAGGCATTAAAACACAATGAGATCAGGGTTCTGGCCGAAGCAAAGCTGAACACAGTGAGTGAGCGTATTTCCACGGCACTCTCTGACAGTAAGATCTCAGAAGAGGAATTTAGTTCAATCCTCTCTGAACTCACAAAATATAACGGAATGAAACAAGATATTCGGTCCAAGTCTCGTAAGTCTGCTATCAGCGAGGATGAGAAAAAAAAGTACATAGAACAGGGGATACAAAAAGCCCAACAAGCCTTTATTACGAACACCAAAGAGATCATAGGCGGTTCACGTTAAACTGTTTCCTCGATATAAACATGACATAGGGGAACACGAGGGCGATAGCCGTAAGCGAGCCACCGATCCTATATGGTCAGTCAAAACTTACAACATAGACAAAGTGGATATGAAAGCCGACGAACCTAACTTGTACTACTTGAGGGATGGGCCGGGTAGGGGATTTGTAAGAGAAGAATTATTGATCGTACCGTACGGCACAGTGTTACCTCCTACCAAGGCACAGTAATTACCGCCAACTTTTTTGTAGTAGGGGTAATAGTAGCAAGAGCTAAGGGGCCCACCAACGTCTTATTTAGTAAATAAGGCGTTGTAGAGACATTTCTTGAAAGTGGTCCAGAACTATCATTCCCTATACTACTCTTGGTATACAAGTGATGACTCCCCTCTTCATAGTCAGAGACATCTTATTTCGTTTTGATACATCCTTAATAAATCTAAAATTCCTGACCTTAAGTTCTTTCCAGAAGAATTTAATGAAATCAATTGGAGATCCATCTGTACCGGGGCTTTTGTTATTTTTCATATTTCGTATTGCTGATGATATTTCATTTATGTCTAATTCCTTTTTCCAGTATGTCTCTCTGTTGGAGACTCAATGTTGGAGTTTTCACATTTTCTAAATACGTATTATTCCATAAAAATTGGTAAGGGTAAGTCTTTTATCGTCTACCGTTACATCTGCAATAATATAATTACCACTTTCATCCTCTAATGTTCTGTTTATAGTGAGCTCGATGTCGTTATTGAAAAATATGGCTACTCCTCTAGAGTTAGATTTAAAAGGCGCAATTACACTTTGCAACCCCCATTCATTTTTAACTCTGTTAATATCTTCTTTAGTGACATGCATGTCTTGTAAACAGATTATAGAATAAGACTTTTTCCTAAATAAATTCATCACTTCCTTTTTTTTAATTTTGTCAGCTAAGCAGGTAGCTGAAATAAATCTAATTTTCTTTGTCTTATCCATTATGAGATACTGAAACAGTAGTTCTTAATACGGTGATCTCAACATAATTTGAACAATATGTTACAGTAGTTGATTTACGGTGATTAGGAAAATGAATTAATATTACTATTATTACAAGTGAAGGGGACATTTGCACTAGGATGTTGGTAACAGTGGTTGTTTTAAGGTGATTGGGTAACTGGATTATTGTTATTCCTACACGTGATGGCAAGATTTGCACTAGGATGTTGGTAACAGTGGTTGTTTTAAGGTGATTGGGTAACTGGATTATTGTTATTCCTACAAGTGATGGCAAGATTTGCACTGGGATGTGGGAACAGCGTTTTTGAACAAGAAAGATAATGGAAACAGAGAAAGAGTGAGTGAGTGAGTGAGTTAACATTTAACGTCACATCGGCAATATTTCAGCCATATCGTGACGAGAACCATTAATGTCATACATAATAGAGAATGGTAAAAAATCTGTCAACAAAGGACAGTAAAGCAACTAGACTATCACAGGAAAATATTTAAAACTAGTAATGAAATCTAAAACAATTCAACTATAGAGGACGATACAATATAAAAACAGGCTATAGACCGCCGACAACTGAAGGTAGATCACCATACCAGGGTCCATGGGGTCCAGTACCTTTGCTACCTGCATGGACCCAAGTTGGATTTACACCATCCCTTCTGCCGCTGGCAATTGTACGAATGTTTAGCCAACTTTTAAAAGAACAAATATACTACGTTTAAAATCGGGTAAGCGGAAATTAAACTGTGAAAGTTTTGGGACTTACGTACCCTCTCAGGAAGACAAAAATTTTACGATACTTTAACCCCCTTTGAGGATACAGCCATTAACATTACCAGTTGCTTAGTTACACTACTAATCATTAAAATATAGCTATGTACAACAGTTATTAATCAAAATTCAATCATGAAATCAATTTCTTTTAAAAAACCAATAAGTAAATGAGAACTAACACTATTAAAAAGATCCTTGATGGTTTTGACATTGAAATATTTCTCCCTTGTGATGGAGAATTCAACACAGTCAAGCAGGATATGCTTCACCGTGACTCTCTCATCACAAGGTATACAAAACGGAGGATCTTCACCTTTTAACAGGTATGCATGAGTATATCTGGTATGGCCAATACGACATCGTCGCAAAATGACCTCTTCAAATCTGGACTGACAGCCCAAGTAGGTGTAACCAATATAGGGTTTTATTTCATGTAATTTATTTATACCTACTTGGGTGTCCCACCTCTTTTGCATAAGGTCACGGATGTAAGATCTAATACTAGCTTTGTAGTCAGAATAAGGAATGAGAAGTGATGTCACAGATTTGTTGAGTGCTGCTTTGGCGGCACGATCGGCCATTGTGTTCCCAGAAATTCCTACATGGCTGGGTAACCAACAAAAGACAATGTCGCATTGGCCAGTAGCAAGATCATTATACAATTCAATTATTTCTATTAAAAGTGGATGCTTGCAAGAAATGTTTTTAATCGCCTGAAGACAAGAAAGGGAGTCGGAGTAGATTATATATTGTTTATGTTTGGGGTGTCTTTCAATATATTTAAGAGCGGTTAATAGAGCGTTTGCTTCTGCTGTGAAAATAGAGCTGTCAGCCGGTAATCTGGAAGAGATTGTCTTAGACCCAATGACTGTGGCACAAGCCACTGCCCCACCATCCTTGGATCCATCTGTGAATAAGGATTTATAGGTATTGTATTTACTTTTTAATTGATGGTATTCTTGTTTACATTGTGATTCATTCGTTTCTGACTTTGTCAGTGTAAGGTCAACTTGTGGCCTAACCAATTGCCAAGGAGGAAAAGAAAGTAAACGAGAAGGAGCTATATCTTCTAGCTCAATGCCAGCAGCAGAAAGGAAAGGTTTCACTCTGATACCAAGAGGGGGAACAAGTGAAGACTTCCTGCTGTATAAATCCTCATACAAGGGATTAAATACACAGTTATATGCAGGGTTTGATTCGTTGGAATATAATTTTGTTACATACTGTAAAGTCAATTTGGCACGGCGTTGGGTAAGAGATGGCTCATCAGCCTCGACATAGAGGCTGTCGACAGGTGATGTTCGAAAGAAGCCAAGACAAAGTCTTAGACCTTGGTGATGGACAGAATCTAATAGTTTCAGGTTGCTTTTGCAGGCTCCACCATATACAATGGAACCATAATCAAGTTTGGATCGTACCAATGATCTGTATAAATGAAGGAGGGTGGTTTGATTCCCTCCCCACTTAGTATTGGAAACAACCTTCAGCAAATCTAGTGCCTTCAGGCATTTAACTTTAAGAGATTTAATGTGTGGTAAGAAGGTTAAATGAGAATCGAAAATTATACCCAAGAATTTAACCTCCTTTACAACTTTGATGGGAGTGCCATTTAAAGATAGCTCTGGGTCCTTATGCGGTTTATATTTTCTACAAAAGTGTATACAATTAGTTTTTGTTTGAGAAAATTTAAAGCCGTTTTCAAGGCACCATTTATTTATTTTATTTAAACACAACTGTAATTGCCGTTCAATGGTGCGCATATTTTTACCACGACAAGAAATATTAAAATCATCCACAAATAGTGATCCATCGATTGAATCAGTTAAAACCTTTGATGGACTGTTGATCTTAATACTAAACAGAGTGACAGACAAAATACTGCCTTGTGGGACGCCCTGATCCTGAGTATAATGGTCAGACAGGGTTGAACCCACTCGGATTTGAAATTGCCTGTCATTTAAAAAGTTGGATATAAATTGAGGCAAGCGGCCTCGTAATCCAAAGTCGTGTAAATCTTTTAAAATCCCATGTTTCCATGTCGTATCGTATGCTTTTTCTAGATCGAAAAAAATTGACACAGCATGTTGTTTATTAATTATGGCATTCTTAACAAAAGATTCTAAACGCACGAGATGATCGACAGTACTTCTGTTTTTACGGAAACCACATTGTATATCTGTGATAAGGTTATTTGTTTCCAAGTACCAAACAAGTCGATTATTTATCATGCGCTCCATGGTCTTGCAAACACAGCTAGTTAATGAAATCGGACGATAATTCGATGGATCAGTATGATCACGTCCAGGTTTAGGGATGGGTACAATTATGGCATCTCGCCACGAAGGAAATTTTGCAGTTGTCCAAATGTCATCAAAAATATGTAAAAGTGTCTCTAAACAGGATTCTGGCAAGTGCTTCAGAAGTTGATAATGTATACCATCAGCTCCAGAAGCAGTATCGTGAGCTTGATCAAGAGCAGTATGAAGTTCATGTATTGAAAAGGTTTCATTGTAATCTTCCCTATTCTCCAAAGTAAAATTAATATATACATATGGAAATTAATTAAGCAACACCAAATTCAAAGACACATAAAAACTTAACAAAGTTTAACGAAGTAATTTTGATGATTGATTATTCAATTTTGATGTATTGACATACAGCATGAGCTTTTCATGGGTTGATATGACGCGCGTGAAGCTTGCACAGCGCACGTGCATTGCTTTAACCTCAACTTTCGAAAAATGCACTTTTTCCCTGGGGTGTTTACAAGCGCAGGTTGTCGATTGCATTCGGTTTTTCATTCATTTCAATGTCATGGCACGTAGGAAATTATCAGAGGCCACTCGTTGGCAAATAATCGGCATGAGGAATGCTGGTATGTCTCTAAGACAAATCGGGACTCAAATCGGACGACATCATTCCATAATTTCAAAACTTTTGAAAAAATACCGGGCCACTAATGAAGTTAAAGACCTGCCTAGACCAGGAAGACCCAGGAAGACCACAGTCCGGGAGGACAGAGCTTTACTGAGACTTGTACGGCGCAGGTCCTTCGACTCGAGCTCTCGGTTGAGACAGGAGTGGCTTCCAGGGAGACCCATCTCGAACAGGACTGTTCGGAATCGTCTGAAAGCTGCAGGATACCGGGCAAGGAGGCCAATCAAGCGACCCAGACTGTCTCCAGCCCATAAGGCAGCCCGACTGGCCTGGTGTAATGACCGTTTGCACTGGAACATTGCCTCTTGGAGGAAGGTCCATTTCTCAGATGAGAGCCGGTTCTTGCTGCACATGGTGGACGGTCGTACTCGGGTCTGGAGGCAGAGGAACACAGCAATGGCTCCACGGAACATCCAGGAGACTGTGGCCTTTGGGGGAGGTTCCGTTATGGTATGGGGGTGCATTTCCATGAACTGCAAGTTGGATATCATTACCATCCGTGGCAACCTTAACGGTGTTCGTTACCAACAGGAGGTTCTTGACAGGGCTGTGGTACCTCATTTTGAGAACCATCCTCTGGCAACGAGACCCATATTTATGGACGACAATGCTAGACCTCACAGGGCGCATGCTGTAAATGATTTTTTGCGGCAAAATGCAATTGACAGAATTCCATGGCCTGCCATGAGCCCTGACCTCAACCCCATTGAACATTTGTGGGACTTTATTGGCCGTCGTGTGAGGCAGAGAGACCCACCAGTCCATAATCTCAACGAATTGACGGCTGCCCTGCATGAGGAGTGGAACAGGATCCCCCAGAATCAGATCCGGAGACTCATCCAAGGAATGAGGAGGCGTCTGGAATCGGTGGTGCGTGCGCAGGGAGGACACACTAGATATTGATGAAAGTCGGTGTGCAGACTCTCAGATGACTGTTCTTTCTTTCCATGTGACATTTGTGTTAATACACCTGACAACAACGTCTGTGGATGAATAGTAAATTGTGTCCATTTTTTCATGAATTTAAGACAGTTTTAAGAATTTGGATTTCGTTGCAATAAAGCAAAGTCTTGATACTTTTTCCCTTTAAGTTGTTTGTCAGAGATCGTCTGTTGAATAAAAAAGTGTCAAACTATATCAACCCGGCATATTTTGATTGTCAGAACACTTCAAAGTTGCTCCAATAGAAAAAATTGGGGTGTTGCTTGATTAATTTCCAGGTGTATATTTCTTTTCCTGCTGTTTTTGATATTTTTGGAATTCAGGTACATAATTTGACGAGGAAGAATGTTTCGCCAAAGTCTCACCAAGTTTATTAGCAATATCTGATTTATGAGTCAATAACTGATTCCCATCTTTAAGATTGTGAATACTAGATTTAGAGCCCTTACCTTTTATTTTCTGGATCATGTTCCATACCTTTGAAACTGGCGTACGTGAATTTATTTTTGAAACGTAATTTTGCCATGACTGGCGTTTATTTTGTTTAAAAGTATGCCTTGCTTTAGCATTTAAAATTTAAAATTTGTTTAAATTATGGACCATAGGATGACGCCGGAAATACTGTTCAGCTTTCTTCCGAGCCTTCCTAGCTTGTTTGCAGTCAGCAGTAAACCATGGTTTACGTATGTGTGGATTTGAAGAGGACTTCGGGATACATTCATCAGCTATTTGAAGAAGTTCTTCAGAGAAGATTTTTATCGGATCAGAAACATCAACAAAAGCATCAGGTGTTAGTTTAACAGAGCAGCGAATTTCATACAAATCCCAGTCAGCTTTAGCAAAGTTCCAACGTGATGATGGAGGGACATCAGAAGGTGTCATATATTTTAATATGGTGGGAAAATGATCACTCCCACAAAGGTCATCATGAACTAACCACTCAAATTCACTCAGTAAAGTAGAGTCCATAATGGATAAATCCAGACAGGAGTAAGTTCCAGTTCCTGGATGTAGATATGTAGAAGAACCATCATTAAATATGCATAAATCGTTGTCCAAGAAAAAATCCTCCAGCACTTTACCTTTTACATTGCTGTCAGTACTGCCCCAAAGTGGGTTATGGCCATTTAAATCTCCCATTTTGACACAGGGTTTAGGGAGTTGATCATATAGCGCTTGAAGATCAGACTGTTGAAGGGAAGTCGACGGTGGAATATATAAAGAGCATAATGTGAAAACAACATTTAATGTCATTCGAATAGCAACAGCCTGGAGAGGGGTATTGAGAGAAACGGGACTATGGATGATGCCCTGCCTCACTAAAAGAGAAGAACCTCCAGTAGCTTTATTCCCTGGAGGGGAAAAGCTATGATATGAATTATAATGTCTCAGATCAAAGTTGTGTGTGCTTTTGAGGAACGTTTCCTGCAAACAAAGTGCTGATGGTTTCAAATCCTGTGTTAAAAGTTGAAGATCATTGAAATTGTTCCAAAGTCCTCTACAATTCCATTGTATTATACTGGAAAAGCCACTCATGGCGGCTTAACTGGAGATCGTGAGCAGTTAGATTTTCCCCTATGCTGCATGGGCAGCGATGGATTGACTTCCATGGCTAGAGGTTCAAAGACATTATGAACCTCCAGAGGGGATGTTGACGTAGACAGGTCCTGAATATGTTTAAGGGACCTTGCTTCTTTTTTCCGTTGTAATTTTCGTTCTTTTGCAGTTAGAATTCTATTTGTTTTCTCTTCAGTTATACTGCCGGACGCAATCACAGGGTCAGGAACAGAGTCTGTCTGCGAAGCTGATGAAGTGTTGGTATCTGCTGTATCGATTGGGTACAGTAGTTTTTGGTCGGTAGACACCCAGCTAATAGCAGTTTGACAGCCAGTATCAGATGTGATAGGAGTAGAGGAAACTGCGTCGGAATACGATCGTGAAGGAGAGGAATTTGTTGATGCATTTGTTACCAACTTTTTTGCCTCAGCGAATGAAATGTCATTGGTGTATTTTAATTTCAATATTTGTGTTTGTGTGACGAAAGAGGGACAAGATTTGGATGAGGACATGTGAGGACCACTGCAATTTGCACACTTGATCTCATCTGTGCAGTCTGTGCTGTCGTGCTTAGGAATATATGTATCAACTCCAATGTTGAAATACCCAGCTTTAATCGATGAAGGAGTCTTCGTGAGGGCAAAGGTAAACAAGTACGTGTTGGTATTAACAATGCTGTCACCATTTTTCCTTGTAAATCGTTTCACTGATGATACACCTTGGGGCTTCAGTTCTGTGACAATGTCCTCTTCGGACATGTCTGAGAGACACTTAGCACGATCGCGGACAATGCCTCGACATGAGCTGAGAGTTTTATGCACCGACACAACAATCTCAGTGTTTGCAAAACGATGTGCCTTTAAGAGATTTTGAGACTGCTGTCTTCTTGTACACTCCACAAGCAGGGAACCGGAGCGGAGACGAGTGACATTCCTTCAATAGATTTCGAAACCACAAAGGGATTGATTTTAAGGGGTTCACCATTAACTCCTTCAACGACAAGAAAACGTGGCCAAGAATCAACATTTTGAACAGATTCTTCATCAGAAGATGTTGCTATATCAGCGTCAATGTGACGTCTTTTCGTTTTAGAACGAGAACCAGTCAAATGTGTGGTGTCCATAATGGAACAGAGGTTATTCAGCATCCCTGCTCCCCACCCGCCATCGAGTGTCAACAAGGACGATGTTGAAGTGGAAGCCGCCTACAAACACCAGGGTTACAGGGATGTTATACTCAAGCAAAAATGACTCAGATAGCTATTTCTGCCAAACAGAATAAAGGTCAGGGTGGTTCAGCCCAAGACAGATACCCGAAGACAGATAGAATTTGGAGGTCAAAAATGCCAGATTGGCCCATGAGCCACCGCCTTCTGGCATATAGTCTCTAGGCAAAGGTGTTTTCTTTTTAAACTGTTGTCTATTATTTCCATAAAAAACAGGAATGGATGGAACAATTTGAAAATACAGAAGTCACATGCTCAGGGCATGGCGTGACCAGCCGATTGATAGAATCGGGCCCATTCTACCACCCGTCTAGGTGAAGTCAGGGCCAAAGTGGTGTGTTGAGCAACAGGAACACGGTTGCAGGCTCCCATTGCCCTCAACCACCAGGATCCCTTCCTCCACCGACACAGGGCCGCAACCCACGGCTAACGGGTTGGTGGACCAAATATGCCCCCGGGTCCACAACGGGGGTGTTGGCGAGCATTTAGCGTTATCCAGCACCCACCACGAGGAGGTGGCTCGCCACGGGTGCCGAAACAGAGAAAGATACAATACCACGAGAACAATGTGATATTGTTACAGAAGAATGGACAATTTGTAGTGTTGGAAGGAAAAAAATTGATGCATAACAAAAATAAAGAGGAAAGATGTGTGCAAAAGAAACATAGAAACATAAAGGTTAAAATAAAGTAAAGGGGTGGGCTTGTCCATATCTCTTCCAGACTCAACTCTTATTCATGCCTCACCAAAATGCACATACATATCATATAATATTCATCATTCAATACGGAAAGCAATTAATAAACATCTCCCAAATCAAGGGAACTGGTTGAGAGTTTCATTGAAATACCACTCATTAGCTCATAACTGTACATATTGTAATATTTGTATTGTCTTCTGTAGATACTATTATCACCAACGACCGATACGCATTGGCACACTCCAATGCTCAGGATATCAGAAGTCTAGAACGTAGTAACTCACTTGAACAGACTGACGGTACTAAGTTAACAGAGGTCAAACTTACACAGAAACTAGCAACTCACGTGAAGTACCCTACCGACTGCCACATAGACACCATGTCAACACCCGGCACTGTAAGCGGCTTTGTCAGCTAAAATAACATAGCACGTGTATCTTGTGTATAAACAATACCAGTGATTTGAAGGTACTGGGAAACCGATTGCGTTGAGTTTTGTGGTTCAATTTATCCTCACAAATCTCGTCCGATATGAACTGCAACCAATCTTAAAAGTTAACAAACGTAACCCTGTAACATAGTAGTAGCCCATTCGATGAGGTCTACCGACTGCAACACAGACTATTCGTAAACATCCGGCACTGTGAGCGGCTATGCTCCCTGTATATCAAATAGAAATAAATATCAAAACAGGTGAGCCTTGAAAATACATTATAGTAGGATTCACCGATGTGGAAAACAGGATGACATCAACTTCTTAAGTACAACACAAAAGAGCATCATGTGTATAAACATTATCCTAGATTGAGTTGAATATCATAGTCACTACATTCATTAGATGATAACAGGTGGGCCATTAATATTCACAAACATCCGGTATGAGTTGGCACAAACCGGTACTCAAGTTAACAGAGGTCAAACTCGCAAAGAAACTAGCAACTCACGTGAAGAACATACCGACTGTCACACAGAAACTATGTCAACACCCGGCAATGAAAGCGGCTTTGGGCACAAGTACTGGATGACAGCTAAAATAGCATAGCACGTGTATCTTGTGTGTAAACAATACCACTGAATCCTTAGAACTGGGAAACAATTTATCCTCACAAAGGTCAGATATGAGCTGAAACAGTCCAATCCTGCGAGTTAGCAAACCTCGTACTCACAAAAAAATTAGTAATAACTCATTTGAAGAGTCCTATCCACTATAGCACAGCCACTACGTAAACATTCGGCATTGTGAGCGGCAATGCACACTGGGTGCCATCTAAAAATAGCAAGACACGTGTAACTTTTGTATGAACATTGTAAGAGAACTGTGAATGTAAAACATGGAAAACTGGTTGAATTCAATTTTCTAGTTATAACACTGATCAGCAGCTCAGAATTGTACAGTTTATACACACGAACGTGTATCTTGCGTATAAACATTACAACAGTCAATGAGTTTTGACCTATCAAGGAAGCGGATTGGTATCAATTTCTTCGATATAACCCTTGTCAACCTGCCTACTAATACACCCCGTTAGGAGTTGAAGCACAATGTGAATAGTATTAATAATCTCAATGCAAGCAGTAACTCACGTGAAGAGGCAGAGTGCATCAAAACTTTCAGTCCTAGACATCCGGGCATATGAACGGATATGTTCATCACCTCCCGTAGATATGCGCACTGGATGTCCGCTATAAATAACCAAGCACGTGTACGTTGTAAACATAGTTGCTTTGACTGAAAAGGGGAACAGATTGTGATAGGTACATGTAAGTTGGTTATAACATTCTATAAATGTACTAAATTGTG
Source organism: Haliotis asinina (assembly GCF_037392515.1). NCBI lineage: Eukaryota > Metazoa > Mollusca > Gastropoda > Lepetellida > Haliotidae > Haliotis > Haliotis asinina. The sequence goes on along the minus strand of NC_090283.1, from coordinate 6,125,833 downwards.
CATTTACCATCATGAATGTCGGGCAAGAGTTTGTTTAGCCCGACCTTTTATCTTTTGCTGTAATTAAGAAGACTAATTAAACAGACTTGAATTCTTGTTTACAAATGAAGGTTCAGCATTTCGGTTCGAGTTGGCTAACATATTATATTATGGTTCATCATCAAGTTCAGTGTTTCTCCAGCTTTCCTGAGAATTCCTCCTGATGTGAAGGGATAACTCCACCCCTCACTCCTGGATCCGTGTCTGTACCTTGTGCGTTTTGCTCAGTTGATAGGCTCTGTTCGCCAGTTTCCCCCTCTGTTTATTCAGCACAACTGCTAAATCGGTACGAATGCTGATAATTCCTCGGGGTAAGAAGGGCCCATCCCTTCATCGCAGCATTGAAGCTCATTTGGCGGTCACAATGTCTGACGAATTTTATCACAATGGGTTTAGGCATATTATATCTGAAGTTTGTTGGATACGTACTGGTTCTAGGGAGACGGTGGATATTAACAAACTGTATTTTGTCCGCATCGGACACACCCAATGAGGTAAACAAATCTCTGAGTGCCCCCTTAGCATCTTTATCATCCTGAATTCCATACCCAAGTAGATTATTTTTCCGTGAGTAGAGCTCTTGTGTTAATAATTTCTTTTCAAAATCAGCCCTCATATTGGATATCTCTTGATTTAGCCTCTCAATTTCACTGGTGTACGTGTCTATCTGTTCTGCATTGAAGGATACCGACTCAAGAATATCTCTGGTTTTAACATGCAATTCCTTGATTTCATTGCTCATTATATCTACTTTACTCCCAATTTGCTCTGTTTGGGCCTTTAAAGCCTCCAGTATAAAAGTTTTCATCTCGGCTCCTTCAGATATCGGCTAGGGTTGTAATGGCTGCCGGCGTGGTCGGCAAGCTCGCCTAGTCGGGTGGCCTCTCTGAATTTGTCCGGGCTCGTGTCTGGATGCATTCCTCGCTAGTATTGGGTGCAACCTTCGTGGGAGTTTCAGTATTCTGTTTGCCTTTATTACCCTTCTTACCGGACTTCTTGAAAAAATTGAGCTGAGTTTGGAGAGAACGAGTAACTAGCGTCTACTCATGAGGACAGCGCCACCGGAAGTTAACAATGCAGATTTCAGGTACAATTCAAGAGAGACAAAATCTATGTCAATGGGTCCCAAAATACAATATAGCAAACTCACCAAAGTCTTGATGTGAGAGAGAATCAACTATGGCAGAATGTCAACACAGCGATCGGTGTGACAGCAGATAATGTAGGTCAGGCGTTCTCAGTGACTCCAGCAAATATGAATGAATGTGAGTGTGAGGATGTCAGGTACAATTCAAGAGAGACAAAATCTATGTCAATGGGTCACAAAATACACTATAGCAAACTCACCAAAGTCTTGGTGTGAAAGAGAATCAACTATGGCAGAATGTCAACACAGCGATCGGTGTGACAGCAGATAATGTAGGTCAGGCGTTCTCAGTGACTCCAGCAAATATGAATGAATGTGAGTGTGTGTCACCCTACACACCAGCCTTTATATATATAGAGAGAGAGAGACGGAGATCGATTGTTCGCTGACATGTCCGAACTTACGTCAAGCGTTTTACAAAAAGCCAAAACCAGGAAACCATTCAGATGAACACTGTTCTCATTTCTTCTCCTAATGCTCCAAGATCAATACAGGCAGGATATTGTAACGTGACTGTTGGTGCCTACATACCAAATCCTCTGAGGTGTTTTAAATGCCAGAAATTTGGTCATGGCGTTAGTACTTGTGCATTGTCCGTTGTATGTGCTCTTTGTGGTGAGAAGACACATACAACAGAAGATTGCGAGATTACTTTTAAGAAATGTACCAACTGCTCGGGTACTCACTGATCTTTCTCCAAAGATTGTCCGATTTAGAAACAGCATATGGAGATCAACAAGATCACATTTACTCAAAACATTAGTTTCTCTGATGCAAAAAAGTTTGTCTTAGGTTCTGAGATTAAGGAAACGTAGGCTTCCGTCTTATAAAACCCCTACAGTAACCACGTCATCTGCAAGCTGTCAAACGAACTTGACATGGTTTAAAACCGAGTCTCCTATGATGTTATCGCCTGTAATTTCTACACAAACTGTGGAACCACTTCCTGGCACGCCACAAACCCAATCAGAACAATCTTCTGTTTGTGATACATCTTCTTAGGCATCTCAAATGAATCACTCTCACAGAAACGTTCAACCAAGTGTCAAAAGCAAGACCAAAGCGAAACCAGATTCTTTCAAAAAACAAAACAACAACAAAAAAGAAACCAAAGCTCCCAAGGGGTCAGATGATAAGATCAGATTATTTAACAGATACGGATCACTTGAGGACATGGACGTGTCCGAAAACGTCCATTCAAGGGGTGATATTCTTGTTGTTTTACTGTCCTTCGTCGACAGGTTTTTATGATGTATATATGCTCTTTTTCATTGTTGAATGTTCTCGTCGCGATATGGCTGAGATATTGCCGATGTGACGTTAAATATTAACTCACTCACTCACTCACTATAATCAGTGTATGGAATAAGAAGTGGTGTCACAAATCTGTTGATCAGCCAGTGTGTTACCAGAAATGCCTACGTGGCTGGGTAACCAACAAAAGACGATGTCGTATTGGCCAGTGGCAATATTATTATACAATTCAATAATTTCTATTAAAAGTGGCTGTTTACGAGAGATATTTTTAATAGCCTGAAGACAAGAAAGAGAGTCAGAATATACTATATACTGTTTACGTGTCCTTGAATATATTTAAGAGCTGTTAGTATGGCGTTAGCTTCTGCTGTAAAAATAGAACTGCTATCTGGTAATCTAGACGATATTGTTCTGGATCCAATGGCAGTGGCACAAGCCACAGCGTCACCGTCCTTGGACCCATCTGTAAACAAGGATTTATATTGCTATTTATGTTTCAGTTGATTATATTCTTGTTTATACTGTAATCCATTCGTTTCTGATTATTTAAATGTCGTTAATGTTAGGTCAACCTGTGGCCTAACCATCTGCCAAGGAGAAGAAAGAAGACGGGAAGGACCTATGTTTTCCAGCTCAATGCTGGTAGCAAAAAATAAGTGGTTTTATTCTTAAACCAAGAGGCGGAAAAAGAGAAGATTTCTTATTGTATAAATTGTCATACAGGGGATTGAAAACACAGTTATATGCAGGGTTGGACTCATTTGAATATAGTTTTGTTACGTACTGTAAAGCTAATTTTATACGTCGCTGCTCAAGAGATGGTTTATCAGCCTCGACATACAGGCTGTCAACAGGTGAAGTTCGGAAGGAGCCAAGACAAAGTCTTAGACCTTGATGATGGACTGAATCTAATAGTTTTAAGTTGCTTTTGCAGGCTCCACCATAGACAATGGAGCCATAATCAAGTTTAGAACGCACGAAAGATCGATATAGATGGAGAAGGGTAGCTTGATCCCCTCCCCATTTAAAATTTGAAACCACTTTCAACAAGTCAAGTGCTTTCAGCCATTTAGTTTTAAGTGATTTAATATGCGGTAAAAACGTTAAGCGCGAGTCAAAAATGAGACCCAAGAACATAGCTTCCTTCACAACTTTAATTGGTGCGCCATCTAGAGATAGTTCAGGGTCTTTATGTGGTTTTACGATGTTTAAGATGATGGGCTGTAGATTTAGTACCTTTACCTTTAATTTTCTGGACCATGTTCCATACCTTGGACATGGGTGTCCGAGAATTTATTTTGGATACATAATTTTGCCAAGATTGGCGTTTGTTCTGTTTAAAAGTACGCCTCGCTTTAGCACTTAGAATTTTAAATTTATTTAAATTATGCACCATAGGATGGCGACGGAAATAATGTTCTGCTTTTTTCCTTGCCTTCCTAGCTTGTTTGCACTCATCGTTGAACCATGGTTTTCTTATGTGTGGAACTACAGACGACTTTGGTATACACTCATCAGCTATGGAACGGGAACGTCAATAAAACGCCCAGGTTGAAGTATTTCAGCACACAGTGTTTCATATAAAGCCCAGTTAGCCTTTTTAAAATTTCGCCATGGTGATTGAGGAACATCAGATGGAGTTACAGCTTTTAATACAGTAGGAAAATGGTCACTTCCACAGAGGTCATCGTGGGCTGACCATTCGATTTCATTTAGTAGTTCAGAATTTGTCAATGACAAGTCGAGAGCAGAAAAGGTCCCTGTACCAGGGTGTAAATATGTGTTGGAACCATCATTATAAAAACATAAATCATTGTCAGAACAAAAATCCTCCAATAACTTACCTTTAGTGTTTGTAGTTACACTAGCCCAGAGTGGTTTGTGCCCATTTAAGTCTCCCATTATAATACAGGACAAATAGAGCTTGAAGATCAGTTTTGGCAAACGTCGAAGACAGCAAAATATAAAGAGAGCATAGCGTAAACGCTACATGTAAAGTAATTCTCACAGCAACAGCCTGCATATTAGTATTAAGTGAAACATGGCTTTGAATAACGTTTTGTCTGACTAGAACGGATGATCCGCCAGTGGCCCTATCACCCGGAGGTGAAAAACAATGATATGCATTAAATTGACGAAGGTCAAATGTATCTGTTGTTTTAAATATCTCTCTTGGAGACATATCGCTGTAGGTGTAAAATATTGGACTAATAGCTGTAATTCATGTAACGTAGTCCTCAATCCTCTGCAGTTCCACTGTATAATATTAGTGGAATAAGCTATCTTTTGGGGGGATTTATTGGGGATCTACCTCACACTCTTTTGGAGGGCGACAAGCTATGTGCCCTAGAATGGACGTTTTCAGAAACGTCCATGTCTTCAAGAGACCCGTATTTATTAAACAGTTGAATTTTGTTCTGTGACCCTTTAGGAGCTCTGCCACTTTGTTGTTTTGAAGTATCAGGCTTTGGCTTCGGTTTACTTTTTCACCGTTTGTTGACTATCAGTTGTCGATTGAGACTTTGAGTGTGACTGAGATGATGATTTGTGATCAGAAGACGACTTTGCGGTACTAGGAAGTGATTCCTCAGTCTCTGATGATATAGCAGTGCACAAAGGCTGTGGAGAATCACAGTTGACCCAAGTCAAGGTAGATTGGCAGCCTATGGTTGATGTTGTTTTAGAGCTACACCCCGATGATGTTTTTTGCTACTGTGGCATAATTTTCCGAAAGTTCAGATCTCTTTACCAGTTTCTTGGCCTCAGAAGAAGAGATATTTTGTGTAAATTTTATTTTATTGATCTCCATTTGCTCTTTCCAAATTTGACACTGTTTAGAAAATGACGAATGGTCGCCTGAGCAATTGGTGCATTTTTTTTATAATCACTGTCACAATCATCTGTTGTGTGTGTCTTCTCACCACAGTGAGCACACACAACAGACAATGTGCAAGTATTTACGCCGTGTCCATATTTCTGGCATTTAAAACACCTTAGCGGGCGGGGGATGTAGGTATCAGCTGGAATGTTACAGTAGCCTGCCTTCACTGATTTTGGAGTAAACAGATAGGTGTTCGTTTTGATGGTTTCACTGTTTCTCCGAGTTGAAAAGCGCTTGACGTAGAGTACACCTTGATCCTTCTTTTCAGATCCTATATCAAGTTCAGACATATCATCAAACAATCGGTCTCGATCTCTAACGATACCTTTGCTTGAGTTCAAGGTTTTCTGTGCAGAAACCGTCACTGGAATGCCCACGAAAGATTTGATGTTCAGCAAATTAGTTGCTTGTTGCTTTTTTCCGCACTCTACTAACAGGGCACCTGAACGTACGTGTCTTATGGTCTTCACATCCCCTGCAATACCTTGACTACCCTTGGATACAGCAAAGGGGTTCAACTTCAATGGTGTCTTGTCAGGAGTCTCAATGACAATGAAACGCGGCCAATACTCAATCGATGCAGACAGTCTATGGTCAGTATCAACAGGGTCAATATCAAGTGGACGGGTTTTTTTTGGTTTTTTTTGTTGGGTTCTCATAAGCCATGGTTAGTTTAACTGGTTCATCATCCGAGCTCCCCACCCACCACGGAGTACCACAAGGACAATGGTAAAGTAAGCGGGCCTCCAGTTTACAGCACCAAGGATACTCGGATGACATACTCCAGCAGAAGAATTAAAATATTAATATTTCCACTAGATTGGCCCATGAGCCACCGCCTTCTGGGCATACGACTCTAGGCAAAAATATGAATTAGTAAAATTTGAAATTCAGAAGATCCAAAAATCGGCCAAGACCATAATATACATCTTACGATTCTCAACATTTTGAGTAACATTACATACAGTAATGCTCAGGGCTTGGCGTGAGCAGTCGATTGGTTGAACCTGGTCCATTGAACCCCTCGTCTAGGTGAAGTCAGGGCCGAAGTGGTGTGTTGAGCAATAGGAACACTGGTCTTGCTCCCATTGCCCTCAACCACCAGGATCCCCTCCTCCACCGACACAGGGCCGCAACCCACGGCAAAAGGGTTGGTGGACCAAATATCCCCCCGGGTCCACTACGGGGGTGTCGGCGAGCGCTTGGCGTTACCCAGCACCCACGACGAGGAGGTGGCTCGCCACGGGTGCCATACACTGATTATAGATCCTGTATATCCTATATACGTGATCTGATGCAAAAAATGTGGGACGCCGAGGTAGGCATCAATAAATTACTTGAAATAAAACCCTATATCGGTTATTCCTCCTTGGGTTGTCAGTCCAAACTTGAAGAGTCATTATGAGACAATGCCGTATTGGTCACGCCAGATATACACATATAACAATATATATTGAAAGGTGAGGATCCTCCATTTTGTATCCCTAGTTGACAGGTTATATAACACACACACACACACGCACACACGCACACACGCACATAGACACACACATGTATAAATATTATAAATATACAATGTCGACCTTTCGGCGACATTTGGGTGCCCTTAGGACATATTTCTCTCGCCTAAATATCTGAATGTAACAACTACGTTAATTTTCCTTAACACCTACCCCAATGTGGATGGTTGGATAGCTAGTCGTCTCAGGGCCTTCAGGTATGCTTCTTTTGCATCAATATTAATCTGCAGTGCTGTATTTTGGAAAAACAAAACATCATGTATATAACGTCTGCGGCCTTTCGGCGACACGGGGTTTTCTATAAAATTCTCTAACACCTGGATATATGTTCAGTGCTAAACCATTGAGAAATTATTGTCTAGATATATGCTATTAGGTTTTGTACTGTTTGTTTTTCAAATATACATGAGAATACGTATTAGTCATAACATCACTGTTCCACGCACAGTAAATACCGGCGATATGTCGGCACGCTGTGTGCGTCAAGTAAAAGTTTAAAAGCGGCAACGTCGAAATAAGCACAAAGCTACTGGCTAGCGACCAGTTATCGCACTTTTAGCGGTGTTTCTTTTTCCATTGTTTCTTTACATAATGAAGAAAAACTTATCATGATGCCAGATTAGCTATTCACCGACATTTCCAGCTTGTTTACAGTTGCCGATCGTGATCCTCCGAAACACGGCCAACAGGGAGCACAGCCGTGTATATTGTGCTTTCCTAACAACTAACAGGACCAGTTATCGCCATTTCTGAATGTTTCATGTTATTCAACAAATGTGACATAGATTTGTTAATAAAACTACTTTGTTTCAAACCTTGATATTTTGAAGAAATTTCATAACTAAAATTTCTTCAGAATAAAAAGGGTGAAAGAACAAAAGTCGCTCTCATTATTAGTGTTAATGGAAGCTGACCTAAGCTGATTGTATGAGCGCTTTACGCACCTTATATATGTTAGGCGCATTATAGAATCTTAACTGATGGGATGTAATGTGTCTTTATGTCTCTTTGAAAGGAAACCACATTATTGAACACATCACATTTAAATATTATGATGTAAAAATATTTCATCATAAAGTACAAAAAGAAAACACATTAGTTAAACGAAATGAAATATAAGTCACGGATAGAGGGGAAAGGGATAGTATCTGCGGAAACGTGTACAAAGGAAGTAGCAGCTCCAATGATGTTTATATTAACAATTGCTGCTATGCCATCAGTATTTTTTTTGTCGGGAATTCCCCCCCCCCCCTCTTACATGACACCTATCACTCCTCACTACAACAGGTATTACACACGATGACATTGCGACATGAAACCATTCATCACCCATGTCACGTGTTGCCCTCTCAGTCTCACGTCCAGTCACACACACCGGATCTCTCATTCCACACTTCTTCCATACTGTCTCGTGGTCGCTATCATCATCTCCACACTCTCCTCGCATTCGTTCACAACCATTACTCTGTTTTTCTCTCCTTCTGACAGCTGTCTGCTCTACAGGAATCCTTTCTCTCTCGTCGTTTCCTCATTTGTTCCACTTTCTCACATCTTATCCTTTCTTCCTCCCTCAACCTTTCTTGCCTCCGTCCCGCTCGTTCTTTTCTTTGTTCCTCTCGTGCTTTTCGTACCCTCTCTTTCTCTGCTCTCTTCTGCACACGTAGAACATTCTTTCTTACACTATCATCCTTTCTCTTTCTCTCACTCTCCTCTTTCATTTTCTCCATCATCTCCTTCCCTGTCACCACTCTGGCAATGCTGACTGCTACGTTTCCCGGGAACAGGCGCCTTTAGATGGTACAAGTATAGTACTCAGATAAGGGGGCATCAGAGCCGAAGTAACAAGTGGCTTGATTAAAAAATTCCCGCAAGTTTTGCAGGACAGATCAGACGGAATTGGCTGTTTATCACGAGTTGAAGCTGAGGTAAAGACACCTGAGTAGGGAACGACGGAGCCACAAGCTGAGATTTGTCAATGGTATCCGGGGAGAAAGGAACGATTCCCGTTTTTTCTGAACGACTCTTTGACCCTAGCAGGCGAACACATATGGTCAATAGAGTGGCTCAGAATGAAAGGGAATCGAGCCTTCCCTATCACCATTTGGTTGTTGACAAATCCCAGCTTTGTAACTAAGTTTGTGAATTTGGCTCTTAATGGGCAAGAAATGGAAACAATATGGCAGTCATGGTTATCCAGAATGAGGAGAACTGGTCTCTCGCATTGGGAATGAACAACTTGGTGAACCACTCCATAAACAGCTCGCTGTCAACATATCCACCCTCCGAGCAAGCAAACATCCAGTTGGCAGGGACGCCATCGAATATGACTTTGCGAATATGAGCATCGCTGTCAACGCCCTGTCATTGGCACATATACAAACAGTGGCCGTCACATGTTCTGCTGAGGACACCGTCTGTTGGTAAGAGCGAGTCCCTCGTTGGCAGGTCACTTTCTCCCTACCCTTCTCCTTTCCACTTAACCCCGACTCATCAACACCTGTCCAGGCTTGTCTCTCAGTCCTATCTTATCAAGCGTGGTCCCCAGCAATTCAAAATATTGACCCATAACATTCTCATTTTGACATACGAGTTCTGGAGCAATCTTGTCTCTCTGAACGTCGCTCCTGAAGCTCAGGATGACGAGGCAAGAATGATCTAAACCACTTGTCGGAGGGTCCACACTCGGAAAACAATGTTGACCTTCTGGACTTTCCTACAATAGTCGAAATGAATGATCGACTGATAGAACGAGTCAACGGAAAACCTTGGTTGGACATGTATGTCAGATAGTTGACGAAACTTGTTTCCTCCTCATGGTTGAGAGACCGGGTCTACCACCCAACATCTTGCCAAGTCGTCCCTTTACACGGTCGTCAATGGTCTTGCGTGGGACGCAAAAATTCCGGTATGCATTAGTTTTTACAGCTTGTACCACCGAGAATAGAGTTTCCTCTTTTGAAAGACCAGCATTTAAAATTTGAACAAACTGTACTTTGTCTACTGTTCAGTATTATCTACTTTAAAAAGTTTTTCCCTATTAAATACCTTTCATACGATAATCGTTTATTTGTATTTGTTTCAAATTTGATCTTGTATTTCGGTTTAAATATGTTGCACTCATTCATTTTTTTTGTGAGAGTAAATTGTGAAGTTAATTTTTGTTTCAGACAGATATGTTATGTCTGCTTCTTTGAGTTTCTTTTATTATCTTTAGTTACAGAAGAGTTACGTCCCTCTTCAAAACAAACCCAAACCCGCTTGTGAACACATTCTGTCTCGGGTCCACACGGGAGAAGAGCACTTACCGTTGCCCAGCACCTACCAGGAAGATGTGGCTGGTCATGGGTGCCGACACCTTGACTTGTAACACTGTATCACACATTGACGTATCACAGAGGCGATTGGCTACGAAAGTTAAAATATCTCTAAGTATTCCACATTGCAGACGTGACGGATATGAATCCTCTCGGAAGACTAGATCCAAACACGTCTAACCTGACCATCGGTGTGTTGAAATGAAATTTCATAAATGACGATAATTGAATGAAAATCACCTTGGCTATGTTGTGTATCGATGGTATTACAGTTCAGCCCATATTAGTTGTAGGTTTTATTTTGTCTAAACATCTACATAAAGCCAACACTCAATCACTAACATCTGACTTGACCTAAATTTCCATCTCCGTTTTATGGACTCAAAAGATACTATGCAGACGATACTGACAAAATATAACTGTCGATTTTCACCTTTAGCTTTATTTCGAAATCAGACATTACCAAATAGCAAACAACTACTCAAAAAGTGAACATTGATAAAGTTCACTCGCACGGCGACATCTTAATCATTCACGTCATTTCATATTACCATCCGTCAACATTAACAATCAAAACGAGTTTTGTTCTTTCAAATTTCTGTTTTAAACCAAATTCCATTTTTGAAATTTCTCCAACATATAAAGTTTTTTTAACACAGTAGTTTTATTACCAATTTTATGTAACATTTGGTGAATAACATGAAAAATTATTCAGAAATGGCGATAGTTCGTTTTTTAGTTGTTGGGAAATTAGAATATACACTACCGTACATCCTCTTGGGGCATCCGTGAACGGTAACCTCCTCGTGATGGTTCTTGTAAGTCTTCGCAAATATTTGGCCCTTTGTAATTTAAAATATACACTTTCATTTATTTGCCTAGAGTCGTATGCACAGAAGGTGGTAGAGTCGTATGCACAGAAGGTGGCGGCTCATGGGCCAATCTGGTGGAATGATTAAACTTTATTTTTTTCTGCTGGAGTATATCATCCAGGTATCCTTGGTGCTGCAACCTGGAGATCCGCTTGTTTTTAGCATTGTCCTTGTGATACTTCGTGGTGGGTGGGGACCCCGAATGATGAACCAATAAATACTACCCATGGAATACCAAACACCTATCAAAAAGACAAAACGACGACTTGACATTGATCCTGAGGATACTGAACACAGATCCACTAAATCAATAGACTACTAGCTGTGCTCTATTGTAATTGAGACTCTGGGTAAGACACCATTGAAATTGAACCCTTTTGCGTTATATAAGGGAATACAAGGACTTGCGGGTGAAGTAAAAACATCAGACGCTTGCGTTCAGGTGCTTTACGTGTTGAATGTAGTAAACGGCAGCAAGCTACGAACCTGATGGCGATTGAATCGTTTGTGAACATTCCTGTGTTGTTCTCAGCACACAGAACCTTGAGCACCAGTATACGAATAGTGCGAGACTGTGATCACTTGTTTGCTGACGTGACAGAACTCGATATCGTGTCAGAGATGAAGGGTCAAGAAGTCACCTATGTTAAGCGATTCAAAACGATTCACAGAAATAATAAAACCGTACGAACAAACACATACCTGTTTTCCTTTTCGTATCCGATTGCTCCAAAATCAATAAAGGGTGGCTACAGTAACATCAATGAGGATACTTACATTCCTAATCCTTTAAGATGCTTTATATGCGAAAGACACGGCCATGGTGCCAATACATGTAAATCATCTGTTACATGTGCTCACTGTAGTGAGAAAACTCACACGTCGGATGACTGCAACAGCACTTTCAAAAATGTACCAATTGTGAAGGAAATCACTCATCTTTCTCAAATTAGTGTGCGATTTGGAAACAGATAATGGAAATCAACAAATTAAAATTTAGACAAGACACAAGTTTTACTGAAGCAAAAAAAACAGTGCAAAAATCTGAACTCACGGAAACTTATGCTTTCGTATCTCGACCAACATCTGATACTGTCAAAATAACCAAAATGCCGATTCTCCTCAGACTGCGGAAGTACTTCCAGTGTCGTCCCGAATTCAGGAAGCATCTATATCTAAGGCATCTAAATCCCACTTACAATCTAAATCTGATTCTCAAATAAATGTGAAATCACCCAGTGAAATCAAGAAATGCATCTTCACAAACATGTCAAAGTGGCAGAGCCTCGAAAGGTTCAACAAACAAAATCCAGCTGTTTAGCAAATTCGGATCGATGGAGGATATGGATGTGTCCACATCCCCCACAGGGCACATAGCATGTCACCCTCTAGAAAGGCAAGGGGTAGATCCCCAATAAATCCTCCGACAAAATAGTTTCTTCAACCATTCTACAGTGGAACTGCAGAGGCCTTAAAAATAACATTCATGAATTTCATCTACTAGACCAGGATCTTCAACCATCTGCGATCTGTTTACAAGAAACGTATTTGAAGCAAACAAATTCTATAAACTTACGTCAGTTCAACACATATCGATGTTATTCTCCCCCAGGTGATAAAGCCACTGGCGGATCCTCTATTCTTGTAAGACATGGCGTTATCCACAGCCCCATGACGCTCAAAACAAATCTCCAAGCAGTTCCAGTGCGACTTACTTTGAACATTGCCCTTACTCTGAGTTCATTGTACATTTCGCCATCATCGAGTCTCTTTTTGGCTGATCTTCAATTTCTCTATGATAAACTACCAAAACCATGTGCACTCGCGGGTGATTTGAATGGCCACAGCCCACTCTGGGGGAGTGCGACCACAGACACAAAAGGCAAAATTCTAGAGGATTATATTTTAAATAATGATTTATGTATATTCAGTATGTATATGGTACAGACGCGTATTTACATCCTGGTACAGCAACATATTCAACTCTTGATTTGTCAATAACTGACTCCAACGTACTAAATGAATTTGAATGGTCAGTCCACGATGATCTTTGAGGAAGTGACAATTTTCCTACTATATTGAAATCTGTAACGTCATCTGATATTCCTCCATCATCAAGATGGAATTTTAGAAAAGCTAATTGACATTTTTATGAAAAATTGTGTCTTGACAAGCTTAAACCTGAACTTTTTATTGATGTTCCTGACGCAGTCAAATATTTTTTTTTTTCTGATGAATTGAATTCCATAGCTGATGAGTGTTTACCAAAGTCCTCCGTAGTTCCACATATCCGGAAACCATGGTTTAACCATGAATGCAAACAAGCTAGGAAGGCTAGGAAAAAAGCAGAACATTATTTCCGTCGCCATCCTATGGTGCATAGTTTAAATAAATTCAAAATTTTAAATGCTAAAGCGCGGCGTACGTTTAAACAGAACAAACGCCAATCTTGGCACAATGATGTATCCAAACTAAATTCGAGGACCCTCATGTCCAAGGTATGGAACATGGTCCAGAAAATTAAAAGTAAAGGTACTAAGTCTAGTGTCCATCATCTTAAACATGGACATCAATTACTTACTGATAAATCAGATATTGCAAATAAACTGGGTGAAACTCTCGCTAAACATTCTTCTTCTTCTGATCATATACCTAAATTCAAAACAAGAAAAGATAACTATTAATTTCAATTCTGATAATGGGGAAGATTATAATGAAACATTTTCTATCCACGAACTCCATACTGCTCTTCATTAAGCCCCTGACACTGCTACATTATCAACTCCTGGAGGACTTGCTCTTCATGGAGTGACGCTATAGTAGTACCAATATCCAAACCTGGACGTGATCATGAGGATCCATCCAATTATCGACCAGTTTCATTAACTAGTTGTGTTTCCAAAACCATGGAACGTATGATAAATAATCAACTCGCTTCGCACTTGGAAGCAAACAACCTTAAAACAGAAATAAAATATGGTTTCCGTAAAAATAGAAGTACTCTCGATCACTTAGTGCCTTTAGAATCATTTGTGAAAAATATACTAATCAATAAACAACATGCTGTGTCTATCTTTTTTTATCTTGAAAAAGCATATCATAGAACTTGGCAATATGGCATTCTGAGAGATTTACATGATTTTGGTTTGCGAGGTCGTTTACCTGAATTAATAGCCAACTTTTTTAAAATAACAGACAATTTCAGGTCCACGTGGGTTCTACCCTGTCTGATTATTACAATCAGGATCAGGGTGTTCCACAAGACAGTATTTTGTCAGTCACACTTTTTAGTATAAAGATAAATAGTTTATCAAGAGTATTAAACGATTCAATTGGTAGATCGTTGTTTGTGGATGATTTTAATATTTCCCGTCGTGGTGTGGTAAAAATATGCATACCATTGAACAGCAACTGCAGTTGTGTTTAAACAAAATCAATAAATGGTGTCTTGAAAGCAGCTTTAAATTTTCTAAATCGAAAACTAGCTGCATACATTTTCGTCGAAAATACAAACCACATAAAGACCCTGAACTATCTTTAGATGGCACACCAATTAAAGTTGTGAAGGAAGCTAAGTTCTTAGGTGTAATTTTAGATTCACACTTAACGTTTTACCGCATATTATATCACTTAAAACTAAATGCCTGAAAACAATCGACTTGTTGAAAGTGCTTTCAAATTATAAATGGGGAGGGGATCAAGCTACCCTTCTCCATCTATATCGATCACTCATGCGTTCTAAACTTGATTATGGCTCCATTGTTTATGGTGGAGCCTGCAAAAGCAACTTAAAACTATTAGATTCAGTCCATCATCAAGGTCTAAGACTTTGTCTTGGCTCCTTTAGAACTTCACCTGTTGACAGTCTGTATGTCGAGGCTGACGAACCATCTCTTGAGCAGCGACGTATAAAATTAGCTTTACAGTATGTAACAAAACTATATTCAAATGAGTCTAACCCTGCATATAACTGTGTTTTCAATCCCCTGTATGAGGATTTATACAAAAAGAAATCTTCTCTTGTTCCGCCTCTTGGTTTAAGAATAAAACCACTTATTTCTGCTGCCAGTATTGAGCTGGAAAACATAGTTCCTTCCCGTCTTCTTTCTTCTCCTCCTTGGCAGTTGGTTAGGCCACAAGTTGACTTAACATTAACGACTTTTAAAAAATCAGAAACGAATGAATTACAGTATAAACAAGAATATAATCAAATGAAACATAAATATAGCAATTATAAATCCTTATTTACAGATGGGTCCAAGGATGGTGGCGCAGTGGCTTGTGCCACTGTCATTGGATCCAGAACAATATCTTCTCGATTACCAGATAACAGTTCTATTTTTACAGCAGAAGCTAACGCCATACTAACAGCTCTTAAATATATTCAAAGACACCCTAAACGTAAACAATATATAATATATTCCGACTCTCTTTCTTGCCTTCAGGCTATTAAAAATATATCTTGTAAACATCCACTTTTAATAGAAATTATTGAATTGTATAATAATCTTGCCACTGGCCAATACGACATCGTCTTATGTTGGTTACCCAGCCACGTAGGTATTTCCGGTAACGCAATGGCCGATCTTGCTGCCAAGGCAGCACTCAACAAATCTGTGACACCACTTCTTATTCCATACTCAGATTATAAAGCCAGCATTAGAACTTACATCCGTGATCTGATGCAGAAGAAGTGGGACACCCAAGTGGGCATAAATAAATTACATGCAATAAAACCGTATATTGGTTACACCTACTTGGGTTGTCAGTCCAGACGTGAAGAGGTCATCATGCGGCGATGTCGTATTGGCCACACCAGATATACACATGAATACCTTTTGAAAGGTGAGGATCCTCCGTTCTGCATCCCTTGTGATGAAAGAATCACAGTCAAGCATATCTTGCTTGACTGTGTTGAGTATTCCATCACAAGGGATCAGTATTTTAATTCACATACTGTGAAGGATCTTTTTAACAGTGTTAGTCCTCATTTAATTATTGCATTTTTAAGGGAATTAAATTTGTTAACCGAACTGTAAATAGATAAATATTTTAAAATTGGAAGATTAAATTAGTAACTCAAATCGTTAGAGGCTGTACCCTCAAAGGGGGTTGAAGTACCGTAAAATAATTGTCCTCCTGAGAGGGTACATAAGTCCAAAAACATTTGACGTAAATTTCAGTTTTCCAGCTTTTAATCGTAGAATAAGTGTGTTTTTACTTTATGGCTAGATTTGTCTAAATTGCTAACAGCTGAAGGGATGATGTAAATCCAACTAGGGTCCATGCAGGAAGCAATTGTACTGTAAGTCCCCATGGTCCTTAGTATGGTGATCTACCTTCAGTTGTTGGCAACCTATAGCTAATTTTTATATTGTACTGTCCTCTATAGATAGATTGTTTTAGGTCTATTCACTAGTTTTATATTCTATTCTGTGATATTCTAGTCAGTTTTACTGTCCTTCGTTGACAGGGTTTTACAATGTCCGTGCTAGTAATTCATTTGTATTTTTATAATTAATCGTTCTCGTCACGATATGGCTGCAATACTGCCGATGTGACGTTAAATACTAACTCACTCACTATATGTAAATATAAATGAAGCAATTAATATTTGCATAAAACTATATTGACCTGATTCAAAATAGATAATAAATTCAGCTTTTAACATCAAGGAAATGTGCATATGTTTATAGGAATGAACGTTACACAGTACAATGAGACATATATGTGTATGAAAGCTTGAAGGCTTTAGTTCTTGAAGGTTTCTGCACGATACTTCACCAAAATGGACGCCCGTATACACTGTAAAGTCACTGTGGTGCATTTGCTCACGTGATCATTTTCCAGAATGTTCCACTCGTTGACATTTCCTGGACATAATATCCTGCTGACTATAGCGATATGTATGTTATCAGAATAACCTAACAATTTGAAACGGATCACTCGATCCAAGACTTTCAGCACAGCAGGCTACTTGTATGTGTGGATAAAGCAGTATAATACGGAGGTGGTTTAAAAGACCCAAATGTGAACTAGAGATCATATTTCCTTTGAAGTTTCTGAAAGGCATTTAGAGGTTGAAAGAACATTAGTAATGCAGAGTTTCCGGATATGTATGCGGGGTCCGAGTAAACGAGGTTCGACTGTATATGACACACACGTTTTTTGGATAACAATTTCTTTATATTCTTTTCTTATTTATCCTATCTAATTAGCTTTCTTTTATGCTTTTATCTTTGACAACACACCTTGATCCTACTCTTTTGCGTTTACAACACAATCTTTGTCTAATATTTGTGCATTAATCCAATCCATTCCTCCATTATGTAAACATGTATATATACACAACGAGGGCGAATGTATCGGGGTTCTTATTTTCATATGATTCCCTAGTTCAAAATAAAACGTGACGTCATGAAGAATGCTATCATGTCACGTTTCTTCGGTGACATTACGTTCTGCATGCGGCGACGCTGGGTAGCCAGCGTGTGCTTGAAAGTAGATTTGGGTTCATTTTCCCCAATTTAACAACTTCGGACATAAACAGAATAGTTTATTTGAGCCATTTTATCATACTGTATTATACAACACTAGTGACAATTACTGTGACTTCAGTGATGTTGTGATATTGGTCAGTTTGGTGACGTCAGTAGGTGTGTGCTAATAATGTTATGCAGAGATATATATATACTGTGATAATCATCATTACTTTGTAATTGTAATTTCATTCACCCAATGGAACAGCTCCTCTGTTAACAGGTTAGACGAACCCAATACATAAACCACACATGCAAGGATTTGTGTTGATAGCAGTGTTGGCAAACTGGAACGTATGCACACTGGGAACGACCCAATCAAAACAGGTTGTTCTCTACATTGATTTTTTAATTTGATAATCACATATTTCCCCTCATTTCAATGTCACTCCCTCGTATGTTACTATGTCTGACCCTGTGCTAACTATCGTTACCAATGTTTATAGATCAGTAGAATTACTGACCCATACAAGCCTAACTTATGGGTGTTCAAATTTGAGGGCATCGCGTTATCGGAAAGGTATGACGATACATCACTTACGCAATCCACATAGATGGGCTTTTTGTGTTTTGATGAGGCAATTAAAACCTTTAATATATCTCATTCATAAAGTAATCAAGGTGCGTACGATAAATCGAGAGAGATTAATTGTCTATCAGTTGGCTATCTATCAGTCTGTAGTTGTTGCTTGACACAATATGCATATCCCATCTGAACTGAGTATCTCAGTTAGTAACAGTGTACGAGTGCATATGTTACTTCAAATGCACAGGGGTGTTCTGGCTTTGTGGAATGTGTTCAACTATTCATTCGACTGAAAAAAGGTTTTCCTTGTGTCAGAAACATAAGCTCTTAGGGGAATATTTTACTAAAGGTGTAAACAACACTAAACTTTTAATGAAACGCGTGTTCACGTGTATCAAATTATCAAACGTATTTTTCAGCCCTCAAGTGTATCAAAATATTAAACATATTTTTCAGCTCTGTCACAATATTTTCTATTCACCACTGCGGCTTTCTCGCTCAAGCGAATCTTGAAGCTCTTAAGTCTATTGCGACCGTTCCTGGAATTAAACCTTTTATGTTAGAGTTCAACAAAGACTCCTTTTATCTAAATTCTACGACTGACTTATGCGAAGTGTTTACAATTTCTCTTGTTACGTTTGGTCCTCTTAAGTCTGTCTATGGAAATCAAAACCAAGCAAAGCTACAATTTTGCATGAGGAAAGAATAACAAAGGCAGCCCAGAGCTGCCTCTTTGATCTTCCATTGGTTCAGCTAAGAGAAAAAAATCGTCTCCCTTCTGGAAGACGTTTCATGCAAGCCTTTCTTCAGAAAAAGTCTTTGTAGTATTGAGTTCGTAAATCATAAGCTCAACGTACAATTTGTTATTTTTTAAATCATAACAATAGGCTTGATACAACCATGCATACAGGGGTTTTGTGGGTTTAATGGTTTTGTCCAATGTGTGTAATTAAGATGTGTACCAACCCAGTAATGCGTTGCTTCATCTGTGATACACAATATTATGCCAGTTCGATTCTACTCCAGATCTGAAACATTTTCTTTACTTCCAAAAGTAGCAACTACAAGTGTTTTTGGTAATTTCCCGGTGGAGTAAAGAATTGATAAACTACGGAAGCGCAGTTGGGCCAAGCGAATTGTTTTGGGGGGTTACTATCTCCGACGTGGTACTTGCTATCTCCTGCGTAGTACTTCCTTATTATCTCCTACGTATTACTTACTTTTATGAAGTACTTACTTAATATCTCCTTCATAGTACTTACTATCTCCTACGTAACACCTATTATATCCTACGTAGTACTTACTATCATTTATGAAGTACTTACTTAGTCAGTACTACGTAGGAGATAATATCTTTTATGTAATACTTACTTAATATCCCCCACATAGAACTTACTATCTCCTACGTAATACTTATTATCTCCTACGTAGTACTTACTAAGTAAGTACTTCATAATGCAAACGTGGTTGTTGGACTTCAGCTAAGTTTGACACATCCACACAACTGCAAGATTCTTATAAGTTTCCCATTCATTATTTGTGTTTATCTATATACAAGTATCAGAAGTTGATATTGTGCGTGCGAACAACTGCGCTTTTGGTGTAAAGTATTGTGAAGAAGTCGCAAACTTTTACGGAGACGTATCATTTTTAAACTCAAGACAATAATCTTCACAACTTCGTGAATTTCTTTTACAATATATCAGTTTACGTGTAAATAGGGCTCGAGAGAACCAATGATATCAACTATGCAACAGTCACAGTTTAAGTTCTTCATAACGTCATAAATCAACCCATATAGTCCTCAACAAAAAGTGTCGTGTATTCTATTAAACTCATGGGATGTATAATGTGTAACACAATATTAGCCTTCTGTTTGAACACTTTGGAATCAGGAATTGTTCAGCGATAACACAAAAAATATGGTCTTACATGGGTGAACACTGACATGTCCAGGCAATCATCTTCACAATGTCGTAATTTGATAGACATACAAATGAGTCTTGGATCTTGTTCTTCGTGAAAATATTGTTGTCGAGGAAGACGGGTGCCAAAATATTAACGATAGCCCACGTTCTTTTTAGTCAATCAGTATATAACACTGACTGTAACCACACTGCTGCCTAATAAATATTTTGCTCTTGATCTTTAGTAAAACACACATCTTGTAAAACAATAAATGTTGGCTTTTTTTCTTCGTAAAGAGCGAATCTCCTTATTTCTTTAGAAAAGATTATGTAAACCCCTACAGTCTAGAGATATAATCCTGTTTTTCTTTTCTTTTTCGATCACTTTATCTAAACCAAGATGAATCTATGGTTTCTATGATGCAGTTGTTGCTTTTAAGAAACTTGACATGTGGTTCTTTATTCTCGGGCAAATACGATGGTATGTTTAACGTAACACTATTACTTCAGGCATTGTATTATTGTCCCTGTAATACCATTAAATAGTGTATTATCATCTAACTCACCACTGTATACAACAAAAAGCGTGTGTTTACCAGAGATGGGTTATATAACATACATTAGACGTTATGGTGTTAGTATTGTTCACACAGACCAGAGTTTTATACAAAAGAAAAAAAGAGCAATACATAATGGACTATGGAACATTTAGTTCTTGACCTTGTCTATATGTTCTTACATTTCTATGAATGCGTAAACATTCAAACAATACGCTCGTGACGGCGCAAGAGTGTACACACTCCTCACAGTGTCTAAAAACAAAACTTGTACCTTTAGTTCTGCTCGCACAGTATACACTATATAGTGAAAATAATTATTATTACATAATCACGAGGAACACAATTATTCCAATACTTAGTCTTTACGGAAAGGTTGATGTTCCATAAACGATCATAATTTCTCCACTTCGCTTGTTTGCAGCAGTGTGAATAAGATGTAGCATTATATCTATAAATGGAGAACACAGTGGTGTTAATGTTTGCTGGTAAGTGTGATTTTGTATATAGTATACGGTTTCTTGATCATTTATGTCAGTCGCACAAGAGTGAAAAAAAACACAAATTTGTTTTAGATTGGAGATACTCACCATTGTATTGCATTATTTAAATGTATCAAGTGGAAAACTAGATTGCTCAAGTATTTAGTCTCTATGAAAGGATTAACCGACATTCGGTTGTCAGCTTAATACCTCACAGATTACAAAGTATGGTTATATCCATAGAAAAAACAAAAAAAACAAAAAAACAAATATTACTTTTCGCAACTATGTTTGGTTTTGTGTGGTAACATATAATTTCTCTGTGATTTGTGTCGGTCGTGTAAAAGTGAAGCAGTGTCATTTTGAAGATTAGGTAGCTTGATTTATTGTTCCCTAGCCCACTACGGTGATATGTATAGCATTAAACTACTGGCTCAGGTATTGTATTATCGAACATGTTTAACCATTCAATTCAAATAGTAGTATGTTACCAATAATATAATATCTAGCTCACTGCAGTGTGCAGCTAGAAGGATATATTTAGCATGGATATATTACAACAGACATTACTGTGACAGTATTGCTAAGACCAAAATAAATTATATATGAATTTATTGCTGAAAAAGGAAAAAAAGAGCAGTACATATAGGCCATGCATCAAATAGTTCCTGATCTTTGTCTATATGCTTCCTCGTTTTTATGTATGTGCACACATCCGGTTATAAACGTCTCACTGTGTTGGAGTCTTCAAATTCCTCGCAGTGTCTAAACAGAGAAGTATTAGGGAAACGTTTGTTTTTTCTTTCCTGTTTCTTTTTTTTTTTGGTTCGTTTGTGTTTTTACTGTGCAACTGAGCACAGTACATTATTTGATACGCAATTTCACAATCAAAATCGAAAATTTGTGAATCGGAATTTTAGTAATGCAACCTTCGAGTTACTGCATTGTGTAGTAGCAAAAATATGAGCTATTTTGCGCATGCACGATAACTCAAAGTGACAGAACTGGCTCATGCATGTACAGATTTCCCGTCATTCAGTGGCTGTGGATGTTGCGTGTTTGGCCACCATCACTGACAAAATGCGACGACCATGTTGCTGCTAGGGAAGATGGTGTCCTTCAATCCATGGCCAGCTCATGTAGTCACTGAGCCTGGGAGTGAACAATGTGACCACAAGCACGCCACCAAATAATGTCACATGTATATACAACTGAAGCACGCAGCCAGTCCCCCATATGACATCAACATGGTTGGTCTGGATCTTCTTGATTTGTGCCTAGTGCTGCGCTGACACACACACACACACAACAACAACAACAACAACAACAAAACAAAAAAAACACACAAACACACACACATCAAATATCACATTTATACTTTCGTCTCACGTGTTGTAGGTTAACATGCTGTGCCCTGCCAGTCCCTCTAGATTCCAACCATTCTCCATCACGTTATTAATGCATGACAAAGTTTTAAATCCAGAGTGTGGAAATACATACAAAATGAATCAAATGTAAAACTGCGTTTTCTACGTAAAGCTGCCAACTGAGTGCAGGTATGATGGCACTAGCCGAACTGTCATCTATGCAATGAAAGTTGATATTATTACTGTCATTTCGTTACTGGGTCAGAATATAGAAAGTGCTGCTTGAAACCTAACTGATAATACATGATATTGTGGCGTAATAGAGGCAAAATAGATTCGACCTTGGTTTGACAAAGAAATAGATGCCTTTAGGTAAATTCAGAAATTGTGAATGAGAATGCATTAAAGCAATTAGCAAATATAGTGAGTGGTACAATAGTGCTTATATCACTTTTAGCAATAGTCCAGCAATATCATGGCCTGGATTACCAGAAATGTGATTCACACCTTGTACACATGTGGTGAAACAAAACCGGATCATCAGCGTGACGAGCGCACGATTAATTCACTATACATCACGAGGACCTATGTCTGTATGGTAAGTGTCAGAGGGTCATCATCTGTCCATGCATCTGAGATGAATCCAGTTACTGGCTCAAATGTGGCTATGTCAATATTTGTTTTGTTTTGTAGATACCCATCCATTGAGGATGGTAAAGACTTTTTTATTGAAGATGTTCCAGACAGAGAGGAAACCCGCGCTATCCACTCAGGCTAAAAAAACAAAAACAAAACTGAAACACTGCTGGGTTATCTCGTGAAGATTTTAAATTCCGCATTGATTTGCTTATACTCTTTCTAAGATTACCTTAACAGTGTCGTTTTTTTCGGAATCTTGTAATAATGGAATGATGAATGATGGAATGACTTCATGATTCTATCTTTTGCTGATGATGTAGTTATGTTTCTAGATACTCTTGTGGGTATTATCGGACTACATTTCTTTTAGAACATATTCATCCTTATATAGTAGGCACTAAAATAAACAAACCATTGACTTTGTGAAGTATGTATTATTTAATCAGCATAACTGTACGGTAAGTATGTCAGATATATACTCCTCAAAAAAAGTTAAGGACCACTAATATTTTTGGGTCTGACGACCTTACTTTCTGGGGTTTGGATTTGGTAATTATGGCGCCAAAATGCAACCATAGATACCTTGCTACACAACTGCCTGCATGGTTCGTGCTGCGTGGGAAACGACGTGGTGAATGTAAAGGGAAAACATGAATTTCAAGCAATTGATTTGCCATCTTAGAGTTGCTGTAGCAGTCTCAAGTCTCACTAGATGAGGGTCTTTTGATTTGTCGGAGTTGACACAACATTTGGTAGCTGCAAAATGCCCAACAGAAGGCACTTATCGGCTGATCTTTTGGATGCTGGTCTGTCGTTTAGAGACGTTGGCAGGAGACTTAATGTGAGTCACAGTGAGATCAGTAGACTACGTGAACGTCATCAGCAGACAGGGTCTGTGAAGCAGCGACCTTGGAGTGGACGTCCAAAGAAGACTACTCCACGTCAGGACCGAGAAATGGTTATGAATGCTAAGAGGGAGAGGATAAAATCTGCTAAACGGATACACTCTGAGTTTAGAAATGTTACAGGTATCCTGATTTCTGATCAGACAGTAAGGAATAGACTCCACACTAGCAATCTGCGTGCCTGCGGGCGAGCTGTACGCCCACCTTTGGCCGTGTATCACAGAACAAACAGGCTAGAATTTGCCAGATTACATGTGAATCTTGATAGAGCCTCACTAAGTAACATTTTGTTCACAGATGAATCTAGGTTTTGTCTGGACTTTTGTGATGGGCGTAGGCGTGTTTGGAGATCGAAAAATCAACGATTCGCAAACTGCAATGTGGTGGAACATGACCGATTTAGAGGGGGGCAGTCATGGTTTCGGGGGGGCATCTCTCTTGATGGAGCCACAGACCTGTATGTCTTTAGGAATGGCAGTCTGACTGCTTTGGGACATCGATACGAGATGCTGGATCCCACTGTTAGACCATTTCCTGGTGCCATTGGCGATGACTTCAGTTTAATGGATGACAATGCTCGACCTCACAGAGCAAGAGTTGTCAATGATTATCTTGCAAGAGAATCCTTTGAACGTACGGAATGGCCTGCGTACTCTCCGGACCTCAATCCCATAGAGCATGCTTGGGATGCTCTTCAGACCTTCCGGTGGCACCAACAACTTTAAATGACCTTGCAGATGCTCTTGTTCAGGAATGGCAACAGATTCGAAACCAGGTGTTCCAGAACTTTGTCCTCAGCTTTACAAGACGTTGCCAAGCTGTGATCCGTGCACGGGGTGGTCATATCCGCTATTAGACTTGTTAACAGTGGATTTTCCAAGGGTCAAATGAATGCTGATTTCTGTAATGAAGTGACTGTATCACTAACGACGTCTTTGTCTGTGTTACTAAAGACTCCAGTTTCATCATTTGTTTTTTGCTATCTTTCTTCACAGCAATGATCCCTCAGTGATGCTCAAAATAGTGTTTTACACGAATGTATCCAAACAATGTTGGAAAAATCCACTGGTCCTTAATTTTTTTGAGGAGTATACTTAGTAATGATTGTGTCCACCATGTGCAGCAATACACGTACTACGCCTTACAGGACTGATGGAAACCAACCGCCGAAATGTCACCCTTGCTCTACATAACGCATCAAGATTTTCAGGCTCAAGATCCCTGAGATGCACTCGACGCTCTAGCACATCCCAAAGATGTTTAATAGCGGATATATCTGCCACTGACAAGTACTAAATCACTGTTGTTACAGGCTTTGTGAGGACGTGAATTATCGTCTTGAAAGATAAGTTCCGACCTGTCGTGCATGCTGTTGGAACAACGCGGGTCTGTAACATCTCGTTTATATACCGTTTGCTCGAATTAACCCGTACAAGAATGAAATCAGTCCTCCCACTGAAAGAAATCCCTTCCCAGACCATGACAGAGTCGCCTCCATAAGAATGGTCTTCCTGTACAGTGGGTCACACATAAACCTCCCCTCTTTGAAGTTGCTGAGCCCGCTGAGAACGAAGACGTCTGTGGTTACCTATCATCGTCACGTCTTGGACTGGAGGTCCTGACTTAGACTTCTGCTACGGAGCCTCTCTCGTACCACAGAGTCGGTGTTACAGTGGCTTTTAAGCAGTTAACGTACGACAAATTAAGAGTGCTATTACAGAGTTATGATAATATACCATCTACTGTGATGTGTGGCTGTTAAATGCGCCATTAAATTACTGCATAAATTGTAAGCCGAGAGTACACACGATTCGACATATGTTCTGACGTCCTTTTCAAGCAAGTGACGATTGCTTGACAACGACTTTAGAATTTTTGTGGAAATGTCGCCTTTCACCAAATAAAAGAAGTTGTTGATTCATAAACATTGCCATCATCCTTCACCATAAATGTGATAAACTTGGAATCCCCCGCAACATATACAAAGACAAGAATGGTTGTTTATTAATTGTGGATCACTTAAAACCACCTGTGCATGGTACGTAGAGAAAGTAATTAATCCGTCTTCAATGCACTACTGTGGACGTCTTAACGTACAGTAGTGTGTCAAAATCTGTGTTTTGGGGGAGGGGGGGGTGGGGGGGGGTTGGTTGATTTTGTTGGTATTTTTTCTTTTCCTTTGTTCTGGTGAAATATCATATAATAAACGACAACACAAATGGTCCCTGAAACAGGGGATGGCCCACTGATGTTTTATGTTGGGTGTATTATAGTATATCGCTTCTCCTGTTGTATCTCCTGTTGTAATCATGTGGGTAGTTTAGATTAGTAAGTAGAATTGTCACAGGCTGTACCCATCAAGGGGGTTGAAGTATTGTAAAATTATTGTCCTTCTGACAGGGTACGTACGTACAAAATATTCAATGTACACTCGCAAGCGACTGAAGGGATGGTGTAAATCCAACTAGGGTCCATGCAGGTAGCAAAGGTACCGTAAGTCCTCATTGCCCCTAGTATGGTGATCTACCTTCAGTTGTTGGCGATCTATAGCCCGTGTTTTACAATGTATTGTCTTCTTTAATCACAATGTTTAAGATATCATGCCATTTTTATATATATATCTGTGATATTCTAGTATTTTTACTGTGCATCGTCGACATGTTTTAATAGAGTACATATATCCCACTTTAGTGTTAAATGTTCTCGTCAAGATAAGGCTGAAATATTGCCGATGTTACGTTAAATATGAACTCACTCACTCACTCACTATAATCATGTGTGTGAGCCGCCCTTTACCATCCGAAATTATCAAGCTCTGCATAATAATTCACTTCACCTGGACACAGTGCACGTATAAAGTTCAATATTTATTTGTTGAACTGACCTAACCAAACAATATCATTCCTTGAGTTCCTTGATCTCCAATCCAAAGGTATTCACATATTTTTTTTTTATTGAACAGTTTAACTTGTGACGTTGTATGTATCTTCGCAGGAATTGTTCACGTGTTCAAGTGAAAATGTAAATAATTTTGAATGCAACGACTGCACAATCGTAACATTTTATTAGCCAAATAACTGACGAAAGACATCAGACTACAATGACATCTAATTGCAAGGTCAGTGTTTGGTATTAAAAAAGTTCATGATATCATGGTTGCAACGCTATGACTTCATATTAGGCAAATTACCCCGGCCCCCACAAATTTGTAACAGCAAATCATCAGGGTGCCCCATTCAGTTTTGGTTTACAGCTGAAATTTAGTTGCCATCGATTCAGTAAAACGTGTGTCTGATGTTCAAAACACTATGTTTATCTCCTAAATATATTCGAATTTTTCATCACATCAAATTCATTTATTCAAGAAGGAGATATGATTTTTCTGCAGAGTTTGAAAATCTGACCCCAAAAAGCAATAACACATGTGCACATTTACTTTCATTGTACTTGTTTTTCATGAAAATGTTCTTGACATTGACATTTCACAGCAATGTGAAAAAAAGAGCAATGTTGTGAATAAAAAGGGGTTAGAATAGGTAAGAACTGTACAAAGCTACTTGGAACATCTACAGAATATATGTAATACAACAACAGTGGACATGCACCTCCATATATATCATCATCACCCCCACTCACCCCCTACCCCAGCCTTCATCCTTATATTATGAACGGTCCCTTAACTCATATAAACTCATATAAGCCGATTTATTACCACACTATGCTGATTTCCACAAGTGAGAACCCATCTTAGCATTTGCCCTAAGTTTGGCTATCATGGGCCTCGGATACTCGGGAGTAAGGTAGGACACTTCTCCTTGACCATAGAATCAAAGTTAGGATATCCTGAGCCTCGGATACTGGGTAGTAAGGCAGGACACCTATCCCAGACCCTAGGATCAAAGTTAGGATATCTTGGGGCTCGGATCCTTTCGATAATAGGGACCCTGATGGTTACTTAAATTTGAACTTCTTGACAGAATTTATGTCTAACTTGTCCGTCCGTATACATGAATAGTTATTGAGCTATCAAAACACTATCATTTATATATTCCAATGTCAAGGAGAGACCGATATAAAAGTCAAAGGACATAAATGCAAACATTCGAAATCTCTGATAGCTAAAGGCAGCAGGTACTGTTTCCAGATCTTATTTCGACAAGAATTTGAGTCAACATCAAACTTGCTGCCATGGAAACGGACAAAATAAATAGTCTTAACAATCTAAGAAGAACAAGGTACCATCTTTCAACCTAGACTTTGTGCGCTCACAAGTTCAGGAAATAATGCCTATTAGTTTCAATGATACGGTCCCGACATACACACGTTACAGCTCACACTGATATCTTACAAAGCATAGTCAGTACAAAGTGACTCAATGCAATTAATCACACTTAATCTGCAGCAATCATCATTAAAGTTAATTACTAGTATTTGTATGAAATGACTCTTATTCATCTAAAACCGTAATTTGTAAATAGATATTACTATAACTATCCCAGCATACACAATAATCAAGTCATATTCCCTTATGTGTTTATTTGTATTTATTTTTGCAAACTGTTTCCTTGTATTCTTAAAACTGATGGATACATATTTTAGAAATTTCACATTTTAGATGTTCTTTTCTGTTTTATGTAACAACGTTCGTACCCAAGTTTTCGCCTTAGATTCGGTCATTGTTTTCTGGAAGACGTAAAACCTACAGACTATCCTATATGTTATTTACAAAGATGCATATTCCTCATTATTGTCCTTGCGGTATTGGAGCTGCTGTCAATCTACAGCCTGTTTTGATATGTTCTTTTGTTAAACTGTTTTATGATTCTGAATCTTTATCCGTGTATATCTACGGTCCTTCATTGACAGGTGTTTCTAATATACGTTTAATTATTATATATCTACAACGTGATATAGTTACAACATGGCTAAAAAATTGCAAATGTCGTAAACATACTCAATCACTCACTGCAGACTGGAGAAATCAAAATGTTTACACAAGAATCATTGCGATCTGTGCCATCGTCAACATTTACGTGTATAGAACTGTGATGTAAATTACTTGTTATATGCATCGATACATGGACATTGTCGAATTATAAACTCGCATGTGAGTAAATTATATTATCAGTGCAGAACAGACATGGGAACAAATGAGAATTGACAAGCTCTGACAAGCTTCGTAATGGTTAATAAATATTTAAATGCTTTGATTCTTCATTCAAATCCATACAACGTATGTACACAATTTTATCAAGCTGGTACACTGAAGAAACACACCGTCATTCAGCGGGATTGTCGCCGATAAAGATAGTCAACATGTGCCAGTTGACTCTGGCTTATTTAGTAAACGCCACAAATATATGAACTTTTTAAGAACAATATACGTATATGTCCACACAAATAACCGAAAAATAGTCAAGTCACAGAGTGCGGTTTTAGAGAAGGTAAGAATATAATATTAAAGTTTTAACTGTTTGCTGAAAATAGTCATAAACAAGTCATATTGATAGAAATCACCTCTGTCAAGGAAATATCTGTAATCACTGGGCAGAAGAATGTGAAATTCCAATATCAAGTTGACAAGATCTTTCAACAACACATATCTATGTTTGTCTTTGTTTGTTTGTTTGTTTTGTTTTGTTTTTGTTTTTCTGCGTTGCTTCAAGGATACGCTGGATGTGAGTATGAATGAATGAATGCATTTTTTTCAGACACAAAGTCATTTACAAGGCTGAATTGTACTTCTTGAAAAAAATTAGGTTCGATATATCAGGCCTATTTGTGGATTGGTCTTTCTAGTGTGACATGCAGATCTTTCCTCCAGTTTTATCAGAATGTATTGCGCTTAGGACTGCACAGTATTAGGGTATTTTACTATACGCCTTTCAATTAACACATATTACAATATCTTTTTTTCTGAGAACCCATACACTGCGTTAAGACCATATGTGAAGATTTTTTTTTTTTGTGAATGTAGCTTTGGTTTCTGTTCAATACATATTATCATTGACAACAAATGTTTTCCTTCGTTATTCGTTTACCAAACGGCATACAGTAATACTCTAAATTGAATAAAACCAAAACAGAATCCATGAAAATTCAACCTACTTTTAAGATTGCTGTTCTCAAAGCCACAGCATACGCATTTAAGGGATTATAATGTAGAAAGTAGGATTAGTGGCGCTCAGTGTCACGTCCCCAATATATTGCAATACGTATTACAATAAGGGTTCCTGAATCACAGTACGTTGCAATACGGTTTACTTGCTAATGCACAGTCCTAATTGCTATATATACTTGCTCTAGGACCAGTACATCGCGGAATGAATGCTCCTTATTTGAACTGATCTGTCAGATCACACGTGATGTTATGTGAGCAGGTGGATATGTAGTAGCTGACCCAGCCCGTGGCTGTTGTAGTTGCTGTAGATGTTGTAAACAGGCAGGGTGGGTCGCCGGATGGATTGTAGCTGAAACCGAGGCAAGGCTGTGTCACGTGGCACTTGATACCGCAGTCATTGGCTGATATGGCATTCACTGCAGTGACAGGTGTAGATAGTTTCTGGTTCAGACTCTTGTCGTACTTAGCAGCTACAGTGCAGAAAATACATATATCCTAGAAGAGGTTCAATGAAGGAGACGACCAACGGAAATGGGTGGAATTATGAAGCGTCTGTAGCATTGACTGTAACATTGACTGTAACATTGACTGTAGCATTGACTGTAACATTGACTGTAACATTGACTGTAACATTGACTGTAACATTGACTGTAACATTGACTGTAACATTGACTGTAACATTGACTGTAACATTGACTGATGTAGGGAAAAGAATGCATCTTGAATTAACATAAATGTCGCTCGTGTTCCCTTGTTTTGCTGTGCGTGCGTGGGTAGCAAATGTCATTTTACATCACATCTAAACATTTTAATTAGCGTTGAAGACAGTAGGCTGAGCTGTAACAAATACTTACCGTTTTTTCTTGTGGGAGTGCCCTGTACCTCCACTTCACTTAGAGACAGGTAGTTTGTGGTGTTTCTCCACACCCTCACGAATCGCACAGGCTGCTCATGGGTGCAATTAAAGGTCAAGGTTACTCCATGTAACGTATCTGGCGGCCACTGGCCACACCAGGTCACGTCGTCATCCGTACAGTCAACGTCTACCGACGATACACCAATGTATGCACCTCTGAGTTCTGTAGCTGAAACATTAAAGGGACTTTGCTTGTGTCTGTAGTAATACTGTATAGCTGGATAATGACTCAGTAGATTAGAACCGTTCACGATGTTTAAAATCGTGATAAGAAGAGACTCAGGTAACAGGTTCAAACATAAAATGGACTGTCTGCTACTTGCTATGTGGTCTATACATTATTAATGTATTGTCAATGTATATAACGGATCATGTTTGTTTACAGAAGTAAAGTCTTTTAGGGTGTTGTGTTATGGACATTTTTCCTTGGTAAATCTGCTCTCTGTTAACATAGAATGTTGCATTCTGCTCATTACCAGTAGTAAAGGCTTACCATAACCAAAACTGTCACTTGTGATAGAGACGTTGTGTACGGTGTAGAAACCTTGTAGGTCTCCCTGCCAAAAGGGGCGTGTCTGGTAATTACTTCTCGCTGGCCAGTTGGTCCTGCTTCCATCGTTGGCGTAATTAGAGTGGTACTGATGTGTGTTTGTCCTAGAAAGAGTGCTGCTTAGGCGTGTTAGTTTGTAGAGCATGATATTTTCAGCCTTGACTTGGAGCTGTCCTCCTGAAATGCGATTGTAATAATGTGTACATAACTAGTAATAACACATGCACTTTAACTGTAATAACCAACATTGATGAGTTGAACCCATAATCCCGGTTTGACGTGGAAGACAAGGATGGAATGATATGTTATTGCTGCATCTTTCCCCAGTGCAGTATGTTTGCTATCAAACGTAAGTGAGTGAGTTAAAATTTAAGGTGTCATCGGCAATATTGCGGTCATATCACGACGAGAATTTATAAATAATAGATCGTAATATTATGTTGTAACAAGTATTGTCAAATCATATAACCCTGTCAACGAAGAAACGAAGGTGTCCACATGCGATCTCTTTGTAACTCACCCAGATACTGACAATTCCGTTTCACAGGATCTAACCCGTAAATATCCGCAACCCAGACTTGACGTAAAGACGACTAACGGGATCTTGTGGTCAACCACCCTGACTAGGATGATACATGTCAATGTATGTAACGAGTACCTAGATCGCTGCTCATCCACAATCATATATTGCTCAGTACTGCGACAAACAAACAAATCCCTCCTCCAACAGACACACATGCACACACCTGCAAACATGCTGACGCATATGTTAGTGTGCACACACATGCAAGTGCACACGTACTTGTTGCTTTTCACTTATTTACATGCCTTCCCTTAAACGAGGGAGCAAAAGTCAATTACCTAATGTGGGCTACATTTCAACCAGATAGTGACTTAATGTTTCACATACCTTGCAGCAATATATAACTCAAGGTGAACAGTAACTATAGGGCAGACCACAGCACCCTTTACCTTTCTCCTGGTAGTGTCTGAATGTTTCAGATTATTAACACTATCAACAGGGCAAGAATGGGTGGGATGCCTTCACAACAGCCAATGTTTGAAAGTACACAGGTGTCATCCAAGGCAGGTTTTCGAGGAACCAGTTGGATTTGTGTCCAGACAACTTCATCAGAGGTCAACACGGAAACGTCTGTATCACTTCGTACTGCTGTTGGAGCCGAGGTTTTATAAGGAATCCAGGGTTTCATGAAGTGTTGGAGCCGAGGTTTTATAAGGAGTCCAGGGTTTCATGAAGTTTTGGAGCCGAGCTTTTATAAGGAATCCAGGGTTTCATGAAGTATTGGAGCCGAGCTTTTATAAGGAATCCAGGGTTTCGTGAAGTGTTGGAGCCGAGCTTTTATAAGGAATCCAGGGTTTCGTGAAGTGTTGGAGCCGAGCTTTTATAAGGAATCCAGGGTTTCGTGAAGTGTTGGAGACGAGCTTTTATAAGGAATCCAGGCTTTCGTGAAGTGTTGGAGACGAGCTTTTATAAGGAATCCAGGGTTTCATGAAGTGTTGGAGCCGAGCTTTTATAAGGAATCCAGGGTTTCGTGAAGTGTAACTGAGCTGATAGCAAGAGATGAGAGGTCTAGAAAAGCAAATGCGTAAAGAACAACTTTCTGTGTCTATTTATTTGGTATAAAAATATATAGAATCACCAAGAAAACTATACAAATGCAATTATTTTTATATTTTATTTTTCGACATATTATCTGTTAAGCTAAGGAAATGTGGTTTTGCTATGTTCCAGTCTCATAATCCCGTTTTATCTGACCTTGTTTTGAAGACACTACCCGTCCACATTCAGATGACGTAATGTTTTCACTTATTAATACATACTGCCAATGGCTAAACAGTGAATGGTCACACAAGTGTCAGCTCACAGTTTACTGTTCATTCTGAACAGATTGTTAAGTTATGGATATGCTGATGACAATTGATTGTTCCCGGAGATTGATTGTTCCCGGAGATTGATTGTTCCCGGAGATTGATTGTTCCCGGAGATTGATTGTTTTATGCAGATTAAATTTCACCTTTTAATCAAGCCATCAAAATCTGTAGCTGTTGTTCAGTACTATACTGAACATATATTATATGATATACTCTAAGGGTATACCATTATCAAGGAGGTACAAAATGACAGATTGTTTCTAAGTTTCTGCAATTTTGTTAGAAACATTATATGAAAAGATGACTAAAATATTGTTACCCACATTACCCACAAATGTAAAAATCTGTTACTTCTGTTGTTTGCTGACAATGTTGTGACTTTTCCGTATACTGTAAGATGTTTACAACGACTACTCCATTGTGTATCAACCTTCTGTAATAAATGGGGACTTGAAGTGAGTTTGCATAAAACAAACATAATTGTGTTTTGAAATTGTTTCATAATTTCGAAAACTTAACTCTGGACATTTGAGGATAAATCTGTAATATGTACAACATATTATAAATATCCTGGAGTTTTTTCTCATCATCACTGAACAAGAACTGCCAGAGGCTTTAGTGTTTTCAAGCACTATTCTTCAATATCATTCGAGCCTGCCTGTTACATATTTGACAGCAATATTAAACCCATACTATGCGTCTGAGATATTGGGAATCAAATATCAAGAAAGCATAGAAAAGATACATGTTATTTAATTTAAAAGATTTCTGAACGTTGGAAATTTGCAGAAAATAGAGCCATTCTGGGGGAATCTGGATGATACTCATTATGCAATATGTTCACAAGCAAAAGCTGTCAAATACTGGATCGGACTACTATGAATGAAGAAATGCAGATATTCTCACCAATCCCAAAATAATGCTGAAAATCTTATATGAAAATGGAAAAGTAGATTGGGCATCGGAAATAAGGATTGTGCTATTTTCATGTGGATTCTCACACGTATAATTCTCCAAAGATGTTAGAAATGAGAACGGTTTAATTTGTTATCTCAAACTCAACATACGTATCTAGCGCATTTCAAGCTTTTCTATACATTCTCTTTACAGCAAGAATTTTATGTAAAACACGTTTAAGACAAGCACCTCCGATGAGTACTACGTAAATTTAGATTATCTCTACATGACTTTAAAGTGAGTATTGCAAGGAAGACTGAAAATGTTAAACATGCTGATATCACGTGTATCATAGCATCGAAGATGAATTTCATGTTTTGTTCGCCTGCAAGAATTCTCATGTCTTGTATTCCAGTTTACGAATGAAAATGTTATATCCATGTCATGTTAAGAATATGTATACAATGATGAACCTGTTAAGTTATAAAGAAAACTCACTCACTCACTAAACTGAAAAAAAGTAAACACCCTTGCATCCGTTGCAATATTCCTGAAACATGATTACATTAGTCCTGTGGACATTCTACTGTATAAATATGTTGAATAGAAAAACAATCTTGGATTTTGGATATTACTTAGCTAAATATTGATTCAAAATAAAATGGACGGTTTTCAGACATTGTGCATCAAGAACGCACTTAGTCTGCGTACTTTTTTTTAGCAAAACTCGTATATGCGGAGAATAAATGTTTGCTGTATTGAATGTGATTGCTTTCACACTCTACATGTTTATGGGTAAGACACGAAACAAGAATCTGACAATATAACAGGAATGGGCATTAAGGTTTACCCCTAGTTCATCACTGGCAGTCGTATATAGACTGGTTTCCCCTACAAAGAGAAATGCAAACAATTGCTGTCTTCCACCCGTCAAGGTAGCAGTATTGGGAGTGTTTTCTCTGTATTTTAACATATTTTTATTGTCCACCATTCATTCTTTGGTATTCTGATTATCACGCGCTCGTATGGAAGTCGTGGGAGCTTCGTCTGGGTTCGGATTCAAATCAATAACTGTAACTTGATAAATATTGTACTTCCGTCCTTATGGAAGGAAGTGTGAATGTGGTGTGCCATGGCTAGCTTTTGAAAACAAAGCAAAATGGATCAATAAGCCACTTTAACGATTTTGTGATGACAGGCATGACAGTCATCACACTAGCTAACATACATGATGCCGCATTTAATCATTATCTAGTTATGTAGCCATTTGAGTCTATTCATAGGCCGCACTGCGTACCTAACCTGTTTTATTTTCTACAATTATTGTCTTCAGTATGAATTATGTTACAGCAGCGTATTGTGTTCTCTATTTAATCTTGTTAACAACGAATACATGTAACATACAAATACCGTGAACAACAAACGGGGGAATCCCAGCGGGATACCATGAACAACAAACGGGGGAATCCCAGTGGGATACAGTGAAAAACAAACGGGGAAATCCCAGCGGGATACCATGTCTTACTAATGGGATCCCAATGGAACACGTGTCACGTGTTGTCATTCCAGCAATCTACTTGAATGTGATCAGTTGTTGGTACTTGGAGGTAACATTTGGGAGTTAAAATTTACCTACGAATACAGATTATTTTGTATGATGTCTTCGAAAAACAACACAGAAAATGGTCAGATGTGGCGCTCATGTACATTGTAGCCCTTTGCACATGAACATAGGATATTATTCACTAATGTTTTCATCTGGGTTAACAGGAACATATTTTACCAAATCAGACTTTGATTTTCAAAAACTTTTAACAGTGAGTTAACGTTTGAAAAGGGAGTCATTTAGACATAACAGTTAATGTCGGCAGAATGCATCCAGATCTGATAAGGATGTCCCACATACCTTGCACAACTATGCAGGTCACGATGAACACCAGCTCTGGGGTAGACAGAAGCATCCTTTACTCGTGTCTTATTGCTGTCTGAATGTTACTGTTTATTATCGAATCACGCAGCTGGAAAAACGGGATTGTGTTGGAACCTCTGACAGGGCCAATGTGTTACAGTGCAGTGACACGCCTTGGTGAATGCATATACTACAGTCGCACGCCTCGGTGAACACATATACTGGAATGAAGACGATACAAAATTAGATTGCATAAAAAAATTAGAGTAGAAGTAGTTTTGGATTCTCTGAAGAATATTATACACATGTTTCTATTTACCTTTGGAGAATAACTTTATGTTTCATTACAGTCTGACTAGTTATATGCTCCATCTGAGGGATTTAAGCTTGATATAACGATAAAATAACCCATGGCAGAACCAAGACAATGAATATCTTACAAATACGGATTCTCCTTTCAAAGAAAAATCTCCCCCCTTGAATATATGCAAATATGAATTTGTCTAACTAGAATAACGCAAACACATACACAATATGCGCGTTTCCTGAAACTGAAACCTAGCGGAAACCTACATTACCCAGTATCCATCAGGTTTCCGCAAGAATGGAAACCAAGTTATTTTTGCTGTGATAGCTTGCTGACAAAACATCACCAAGAAGACATGCAAAGCAAAATGCAGGTGCAGGTATGCAGAAACTCCCCCCAAATACATGTGGTATCTGTCACTATTAAAGGGGCTAATGTTGTGTATATTTTTGTCATTCGTTTTTCTCTGAAACCATGCCACGACTGAGTGCCCTAAACACAACATCATCGCCAAAGGCCGCCATGAAGTTAGGGAGCACCATACGTCATATGAGAAATTAGTTAAACAATATAACCGTTTTAGCGAAATGGACATCAGACTATGAACTCCTTCTGAATGGAACGGTAAACACGAATGACGTCAAGGACGACGTCACACAGCCTGAGTCAGATGAGGAAATCAGTCTGCGAGAAGTGAAGTAAGCTCTGACGAAAGCTAACAGTGGGACACCACAGGACGTGGACGAAATACCAACACAACTGCTGAAAGTGGAATTAACTGTAGCGGTATTACACAAACAATTTAATATATGTTTCAGATCAGCTAAAATCCCAAGAATGTGGTCAGAGGGTAATACTATTATTACTCCAATACCCAAATCGTCGATGGTTGACAAGTTGAACCCACTTTACAAGGCGATAACTCTAGCCCCAGCTGTCTACAGACGGGTTTTATAATATCTACATGTCCTGTATAATCATGTTTATTCTCGTCACGATATGGCTGAAATATTGCCGATGTGACGTTAAATTATAACTCACTCACTCACCCAGCTGTCTACAAGGCATACTGCTGTGTGTTGAGTGCTCGTCTAAATGTGTGGTCGGAGAGGATGCATGTCTTAATGGACGTGCAAAATTGTTTTAGAAAAGGTGTATGGACCAGATTTCATGTATAACAAGTGAGTGAGTGAGTTTAGTTTTACTCCGCACTCAATAAATATTCCAGCTATATGGCGGCGGTCTGCAAACAATCGAGTCTTGACCAGACAATCCAGTGATCGACAACATGAGCATCGATCTGCGCAATTGGGAACTGACGACATGTGTCAACCATGTCTACAACAAGCATTATAGAAAACAGAAAAAAGAAAGAAGCTGTACCTTTGTTAATTCTATTGATTTCAAGGTGGCGTGTGTCTGGATTGACGGAAACAATCTCTAGAAGAAGTTGAACAAAAAAGGAGTAAGAGGAAGAATCTTGATGGCTCTTTAATCCCTCCACCAGAATGGTGCAAGATTTTTCCTCTTACTCCTTTCTTGTTCAGGTTCTTCCAGAAAGTGTTTCCATATGTATGTATGTATGTATGTATGTATGTATGTATGTATGTATGTATGTATGTATGTATGTATGTATGTATGTATGTATGTATGTATGTATGTATGTATGCATGCATACATACATACATATATATGACTTAATTCCTATTTTGAATGTACAATAATGTTCGGAGAGGTATCAGTACTGGCTGGTTGACGATATCATATTACTCGCTACTTGCTGAAAATGCAGAATACCTTCAGGGTTTACTGGATGCAGTAAATATATGGTTGGGACTAAACAACGTTACTAGGAAAAGGAAAAGTCAAAGGAGGCCCATTTTAGAGTACTGTCCAAAAGTAAAACAAGTTCAATTTTACATGTGATGAATCTGCCATTGACATTGCCAACCAGCACCACTACCTCGGCGTGCTACTAAATTATATAATGCAACATCTGGACTATATGACCAAATCAGCAGCCAAGTCCGCCAGCAGATCACTGGGACTGTGTATCTAAAACTTTGAGACTGTAGATAGAATGTCCCATAATGTGTTTACGAAGCTCCATGACACCATGCTCTTAACAGTTAGAAATTATGAGACTGCAATATGGGAAAACCAGCATACTCATGCATCAATCCAGTTCATCACAGAGCAATTAGATTCTTCATGGGTCATGGGGAATATGCACCCAACGAAGCTATAGCTTGAATGGTTGCCCCAAAAGTGAGGAACTCGACATCTGTGCTAAGACATTGTGTGAGATGTGGTAATGCCACAAGCAGAAGATTGAAAAAGAGGATATTTGTAATGTCGAACAAAGGCAAAAAGGAAAACTCGAATTTTAAAGTCTGTACCCACCTTGAAACCCTTGGATTCGAACAAATCACAGATAACGACTACATAAAAGAAGCTATTCATCATGAACGTGCAAGAAGCAGTGTATAAGGATGGAGAGACTCATGACGTCAGAACACGTGTGCTAAGGGTAGCGTGGGGTGGTAAGGTGGCGTACGTTGGTAGCGTTGTTATACAAGGGTGTTGAAGTCAACGATACAAAGAGTAGATACCCTAAAGTCACAGAACCAGGGTTAAAGAGATTCGTGATTCCACTGGTGCATGTGCCACGCAGTGAAGATCGTGACATGCTGAACGTCTGGAAGTTGTATTTGGGGATCAAGTCCATAAACGGTAAAGTCGTAAATGAAGAGGAGGTTGCAATAAACTACATCTTTCTGTGCTTGTTAATTAATTATAAAACTTTGAATAAAGTTGAGTGAGTTAATATTTATCGGCACACTGCTTCAGCCATATCGTGACAGAACACATTTGACGTTTACAAAACCTGTCGGCAATGAGCACTAAAATAACCAGACTATTACAGTTTTACTTAAAACTAGAGTTTATGTTGAAACTAACAGCTCTATTTGGACGATACATCACCTAAAAACAGGCTGCAGATTGCCAACAACTAAAGGTAGATCACCGCACTAGGGTCCACGGGGTCTTACAGTACTTCTGCTAACTGGATAGCTGGATCTTCACCATCCCTACAGCCGTTGACGATTGTAGGAAAATTTTGTCATAGTTGAAAATAACACAATGCGACGTTTAAAAACTTACTGTGGAAGTTCTGGGACCTACGTACTCTCTCAGGGGGAAAATGATATTTCTGTGATACTTTAAGCACCTTTTTATGAGGATACGGCCACTAACATTCTCAGTGGCTCACTCTAACATTTAGAAATTACAGTCATCTACTTACAAAACATACTGTTCATTTTTTTCGAAGCTCTATCTAACAATTGTAATTGTATTTCTTTCAAAACAAAACACACAAAAAAAATTATTAAGTGAAAATCTACATTTAAATAGATCCTTCATTGTCTTGACACTCAGGGCACCCGTGGCGAGCCACCTCCTCGTAATGGATGCTGGGTAACGCCAAGAGCTCGTCAACCCCCTGTGTGGACGCGGGTCAGCAAGGTCCATAGCACCCTATTGATGGTCGCAAGGGGAGGTCGAATTGAGCAACCCGTTTGCCGTGGGTTGTGTCCCGATTCAAGCCCTGAGCATGGACTAAATATATATGTCATTGCACAAATTTTATTTGGACTCTTAATTTCTGTCTCGTTTCCTTGTAATTGAGATTATCAGTTACTGACATCAACTCACTATGAACACATACTAGCTTTAAGTATCTATTTGAAACGAAACTTGAATATATTGGCAGTACACAACCCTCCACTCTTTGTACACCGCTGTGCACTGCTTCTTTTGTATATTTAATGTACTTTAGGCCATGTGGCCTTCATACATGAATAAATAAATTGTCAAATTGCTTATGAAATCCCACCAAACGCCGCCGCACCCCCCCCCCCCAAAAAAAAACCAAAACAACAAAAAACAAAACAAACAAAAAAACAAAACAAAACAAAAGAACCCCCAAAACCAAAAACGTCCACTTGATATTGACCCTGTTGATACGGATCACAGAGCGTCAGCATCGATTGAGTATTGGCCACGTTTCCTGGTAACTGGGACTCCTGACAAGACACCGTTAAAGCTGAATCCCTTTGCTGTATCCAAGGGAATTCAAGGTATTACTGGGGATGTGAAAAACATTAGAGCTTACGTTCGGGTGGACTGTTAGTTGAGTGCGCGAAAAGCCATCAATGAAATAACCTGACGAACATAAAATCTTTCGTGGGCATTCACGGTCTCTGCTCACAAAACCCTGAACACAAGTAAAGGTATTGTCAGAGAGCGTGATCGACTGGTTCCTGATATGTCAGAACTTGACATAGCATCCGAAATGAGGGATCAAGGTGTGCTTTATGTCAAGCGTTTTTCAACCCGGAAAAATAATGAAACTATCCAAACAAACACGTATCTCTTTTCCTTCTTGTCTCCAAATGCTTCTAAGTCAGTAAAGGCAGGTTACTGTAACATCCAAGTTGAGACATACATCCCCAACCCGCTTAGATGTTTTAAATGCCAGATACACGGACTCGCTGTATTTACCTGTACATTGTCTGTTGTGTGTGCTCATTGTGGCGAGAAGACACACAACAGAAGATTGTGACAGCGATTTTTAAAAATCCACCAGCTGCTCAGGCGACCATTCATCTTCTTTGAAACAGTGTCCAATTTGGAAAGAGCAAATGGAAATAAACAGAATAAAGTTTACCCAAAATATCTCTTTTTCTGAGGAAAAAAAAACTGGTCAGGAGATCTGACCTGACAGAAAGTTATGCAGCAGTAACAAACACATCACCTGTGTACAGCTCTAAAAAAACAAAATCATCCACAAGTTGCCGAACTACTTAGGTAAAATGAGACTCTCCACAGCTTTTGTAACCTGCTATATCATCTCAGACTGAGGAATCACATCCTAGTACATCAAAGTCTTCTTGCGATCACATATCATCATCGTCATCTCAGTCACACTCACAGTCTCCATCGACAGCTGATAGACAGCAAACTCTTAAAAGTAAACCTAAGCCTTAACCTGATGCTTCAAAACAACAAAGTGGCAGACCTCCTAAGGGGTCACAAAACAAAATTCAATTGTTCAATAAATACGGGTCTCTCGAGGACATGGACATTTCTGAAAGCGTCCATTCTGGGGCACATAGCTTGTCGCCCTCCAAAAAAGTGCGGGGTAGAACAGATGTACAATGTGGTTTCCGTAAAAACAGAAGTACTGTCGATCAGTCAGTGTGTTTGGAATCATTTGTGAAAAACGCGCTGATTAATAAACAGCATGCTGTGTCTATCTTTTTTGATCTTGAGAAGGCATATGACACAACCTGGAAATATGGCATTTTGAGAGATTTACATGTTATCGGTTTGCGAGGTGGTTTGCCTGAATTCTTAGCCATTCTTTTAAATAACAGACAATTTCAAGTCCGCGTGGGTTCTACCCTGTCTGATCATTACAGTCAGGATCAGGGTGTTCCACAAGGCAGTATTTTGACAGTCACACTTTTTAGTATAAAGATAAATAGTTTATCCAAAGTGTTAAACGATTCAACAGATGGATCGTTATTTGTGGGTGATTTTAATATTTGTTGCCGTGGTAAATATATGCATACTAATGAAAGGCAACTACAGCTGTGTTTGAACAAAATAGAAAAATGGTGTCTTGAAAATGGCTTCAAATTTTCTAACTCAAAAACCAACTATACACTTCTGTCGTAAATATACACCTCATAAAGACCGAGAACTATTTCTAAATGGCACCCCTATCAAAGTTGTCAAGGGGCCTAAGTTCTTGGGACTTATTTTGGATGCACATTTGACCTTTTTGCCACATATTAAATCCCTAAAAGCCAATACTTGAAGGCACTCGATTTATTAAAGGTTGTTTCTAATTCAAAGTGGGGAGAGGATCAGACTACCCTCCTTCACTTATATAGATCACTGGTCCGATCTAAACTTGATTATGGCTCCATCGTATATGGTGGAGCCTGTAAAATGCGACCTGAAACTATTAGATTCTGTCCATCACGAAGATCTAAGACTTTGTCTTGGTTCCTTCAGAACTACACCTATTGACAGTCTCTACGTTGAGGCCGATGAACCATCTCTTACACAACGTCGTATTAAATTAGCCTTACAATACAGTACTAAATTACACTCTAATGAATCTAACCCTCCCTGCATATAACTGTGTGTTCAATCCACTTTATGAGGATTTGTACAATAAGAAGTCTTCTCTTGTTCAACCCCCAGGGCACACAATTAAACCTTTTTTTTTTCTTTAGCCGGCATTCAGGTGGAAAACATAGCTCCCTCCCATCTTCTTTCATCTCCTCCTTCGCAGTTGGTTAGACCACCTAACTACATTTAACAAATCAGAAACGAATGAATTACAGTATAAACAAGAATATCATCAATTGAAACATAAATATAGCAATTACAAATACTTATTTACAGAAGGGTCCGAGGACGGTGGCGCAGTGTCTTGTGCCACTGTCATCGGATCCAGAACAATATCTTCTAGATTACCAGGTAATAGTTCTATTTTTACAGCTCAAGCAAATGCCATACTAACTGATCTTAAATACATACAAAGACACCCTAAACATAAACAGTATATAATCTATTCAGACTCTCTTTCTTGCCTTCAGGCTATTAAAAATATTTCTTCTAAACATCCACTTATAATTGAAATTATTGAATTGTACAATAATCTTGCTACTGGCCTGTGCGACATCGTCCTTTGTTGGTTACCTAGTCACGTTGGCATTTCTCGTAACACAATGGCGGATGTTGCTGCTAAGGCAGCACTCAACAAAACTGTGACACCACTTCTTATTCCACACTCAGATTATAAAGCTACAATAAGATCTTATATCCGTGATCTGATGCACAAGAAGTGGGACACCCAGGTAGGTATAAATAAATTGCATCAAATAAAACCTTATATCGGTTATACTTACTTGGGTTGTCAGTCCAGATTTGAGGAGGTCATTCTGCGACGATGTCGCATTGGCCAAACGAGGTATACTCATGATTATCTATTAAAAGGTGCAGATCCTCCGTTTTGTATCCCTTGTGATGAAAGAATCACAGTGAAGCATATCCTGCTTGACTGTGTTGAATATTACATTACACGGGATAAATATTTTAATTCACGAACTTTGAAGGATGTTTTTAATAACGTCAGCTCTCATTTAATTATTGCATTTTTAAAAGAATTTGATTTGCTAAATGAGTTGTAAATAGATAAATATTTTATGCTTGGAATTTCGAATTAGGAACTTAGAGTGTTAGTGGCTGTATTCTCGAGGGGGGTTAAAGCACTGCAAAATTATTGTCCTCCTGAGACGGTGCGTAAGTCCCAAAACATTTGAAGTCAAATTTGATCTTCCGTTTTTTGTAGTCGTCGTATTTCTGTCATTTTAATTTGTGGCTAATCGTGCATACAGTCACCAGCAGCTGAGGGGATGGTGTAAATCCAACTTGGGACCATGCAGGTAGCAGAAGTACTGTAAGTCCCCATGACCCCAAGTATGGTGATCTACCTTCAGTTGTTGGTGATCTATATATAGCCTGTTTTTATATTGTATTGTCTGAATAGGGATATTAGTTTTAACTTTTCACGCCAGTTTTATTTCTCATTGTGATATTCTAGTTGTTTTACTGTCCTTCGTCGACAGGTTTTTATCATATCCATAGATTCCATTTTTAAGAATGCTTTCGTCACGATATGGCTGCAATACTGCCGATGTGACGTAAAATATTAACTCACTCACTCACTCACTAGTTTTACTGTCCT
Source organism: Haliotis asinina (assembly GCF_037392515.1). Lineage (NCBI taxonomy): Eukaryota > Metazoa > Mollusca > Gastropoda > Lepetellida > Haliotidae > Haliotis > Haliotis asinina. The sequence goes on along the minus strand of NC_090283.1, from coordinate 6,081,460 downwards.
TTGTCGACGGATATTTTAGATTGATTATTGTGTTGTCATCGCTATATGGCTGTAATATTGCCGATTCGATGTAAAAATGTAACTCACTCACTGACTCACTCTTCCATATTCAGATTACAAAGCTTGCATTTGAACGTATATCAGTGATCTGATGCGGAAGAAGTGGGACGCTCAAGTAGGTATCAATAAATTACATGAAATAAAACCGTATATTGGTTACACCTACTTGGGTTGTCAGTCAAGATTTGAAGAGGTCATCATGCGACGATGTCGTATTGACCACACAAGATATACCCATAAGTACCTGTTAAAGTGTGAGGATCATTCATTTTGTATCCCTTGTGATGAGAGGGTCACGGTCAAGCATATTCTGCTTGACTGCATTGAATTCTCCATCACAAGGGATAAATATTTCATTGTGAAAACTGTTAACGATCTTTTTAGAAACGTTAGTTCTCATTGATTTTTCGATTGAATTTTGAATAGTATGTTCCATAAATAGATGTATTGTACGTAAGTCCACAAACTTCCAAAGAAAATTTTGAATTTCCAGTTTTTTTAATCGTAGAATAAGTGTTTTTTATTGTAAATTTAAATTTATTTCCCAAATTGCTGACGGCTGAGGGGATGATGTAAATCCAGCTAGGGTCCATGCAGGTAGCAAAAGTACTGTAAGTCCCCATGGTCCCTAGTATGGTGATCTACCTTTGGTTGTTAGCAGTCTATAGCCCAGTTTTATATTGTATTGTCCTCTATAGATAAATTGTTTTAGGCATAGCTACTAGTTTTACATTCTTTTCTGTGATGTTTTAGTTGTTTTACTGTCTTTCGTCGGCAGGTTTTTGTAATACTCATATAATCCATTTTTACGTTATGTTAGCGTCACGATGTGGCTAAAATATTGCCGATGTGACGTTAAAAAATAACTCACTCATTCACTTAGAGACAACATAATTCGTTCACTATTAATTAAGTGAAGATTACGTCCTCAATATGTGCATAAAAACTTACCAGTACGGGAACGAGGATATGCAATTGACAAATCGATTAATGCAGGTTGATCTGAAAGTCAACAAACAATGGGGAATAGACTCATTGAGAAAAAAACCCACAACAAAACAACAAAACAATACACGTTCTGGAGCTGAAATGAGAGGTGCATAATTCTCATTTAGCTTTTTTCTCAAGTGTCAAACTTTGAAAGGTGTATAATTCGTCATAGAGAATCCGATAGTACAATAACTCACATATATTAATGTTCAGGAGTGAATGTTCACTGGATAGCACAAGGCCACGTTTCCATTCTCTGTATGAATGTTCAAAAGCCTTCAAAAACAATGACAAAGCAAATGACGTTCAAAGCAATTAACAGATTCTCCCACAAAACTTTTTTTAAAAAAAGCGAAAAGAACAACCAAGTATATAATTCGTCATAGAGAATCGATAGTAAAATAACTCACGTATATTCTCCCATTTGTTTTTGTTTTGTTTTTTCAAAAAAAAAGAGAAAAGAACAACCTACCTTATATTACACTTGTACTGTGTCGCTCGCTGCCCACGTTCAATATGCACCGTTGTAGTCTCATATATAACATTCCACGTAATGAATATTCATGAGACCATCACATGTGTTGTGACGTCTTCAAGCAGAAGCACAGCACCTGCATTTCCACGTGACCATATGATAATGTACATCGATCTTATCCATCTGAACTGTTGTCTTGAATATTTGATAAATTTAGAAATGAACTTCTTTTCCTTGCGAAGAAGCATTTTACACAATTAATATCACCTTATTAATCGCTCATACCAGTAATCCCATATATGACATAAGTTACGTTTGGCCACTTTGTAAATGGAATTGTGTAATCATACCAACAGATTTACAATATAGACAGTACTTTATCACAAGTAATATCAGAATATCTGCCCTTTCCTATTGCTAGTCTAAAATTGCAACGCCTAAATGTAGCAAATGTAATTATTAAATATTGAGGAAGCTCAATACCGAACAAGTATTTCTTAACAGAGGTGTTAAATGTTCGTAATAACTACACGAACTGCTGTTTTGTAAAGATGACTGCCACAACCGGAATAAAATGTTAGATAATCTTTGTTTACATAAAGACATTGTATTACCAGTCTTCAAGTAAAATCAAAAACTAATTGGAAAAGAATATTCGTTATTTTAGATGTCAATGAAGTGCGACCTATATTGTCTAACGATAGTAACGCATGAGGCATGTTTAAGAGTCTCTAATATTTTACTGCATTTCTACCACATTCACTGTAGACCATGATGCTACATGTACATGTGGACTTTCCAACTTTTAAGACACACTTACAAACTTTTATATGAACAGCGCCAATTGTACCACAATACGATGTGCCCAAATTTCAGAGTGAGTGAGTGAGTTCGTAAGTGAGGTAATATTTAACGTCACACCGGCAATATTTCAGCCATATCGTGACGAGAACATTTAAGTTTGAAACGAAATATATGTCTCCTATAAAGAACTGTCGACGAAGGACAATAAAACAACTAGAATATCACAATTATCATTAAAACGAGCGTGGAAAGTTAAAATTAATATCTCAATTTGGACAAAACAATATAAAAAGAACCTATAGATCGGGGTACAGCCACTAACAATTCTAGTTACTAATCTTAACTACCAATCATTAAAATACTTCTATCTACAGAACATAATAACCAGAATTAATACATGAAATCAATTTCTTTTAAAAATCCAATAATTAAATGAGCACTATCTGTGTTAAAAGATCTGAAATTGTTTTTACATTGAAATATTTATCCCTTATGATGGAGAATTCAACACAGTCAAGCAGAATATGTGTCGTAGTAAAATAACCTCTTCAAATCTGGACTGACGACCCAAGTTGGTCTAACCAATATACGGTTTTATTTCATGTAATTTATTTATACCTACTTGAGTGTCCCACTTCTTTTGGATTAGGTCACGGATATATGTTCTAATGCAAGCTTCGTAATCTGAATATCTGAAGATCAGACATCATGTTACCAGAAATGTCTACATGGATGGGTAACCAACAAAAGACAATGTCGTATTGGCCAGTAGCAAGATTATTAAACAATTCAATAATGTAAATTAAAAGTGGATGTTTACATGATACATGTTTAATAGCCTGAAGGCAAGAAAGAGAGTCTGAATACTTTATATATTGTTTACGATTAGGGTGTTTTTGAATATATTTAAGAGCTGTTAATATGGCGTTAGCTTCAGCAGTGAAAATAGAGCTATTATTTGGTAATCTGGAAGACATTGTTCTGGATCCAATGACAGTGGCACAAGTTGTTGCGCCATCATCCTTGGACCCATCTCTAAACAAAGATTTGTAATTGCTATATTTACTTTTTAATTGATTATATTCCTGTTTATTATTGAAATTCATTAGTTTCTGCCTTTTTAAATGTAGTTAATGTTAGGTCAACTTGTGGCCTACCTAATTGCCCAGGAGGAGAAGAAAGAAGTCGAAAAGGAGCTATATTTTCCAGCTCAATGCTGGCAGAAGAAATAAATGATTTAATTATGTGACCAAGAGGCGGAAAAAGAGAAGATTTCTTGTATAAATTCTCACAAAGGGGATTGAAAACAGAGTTATAGGCAGGGTTAGATTCATTGGAGTATAATTTGGTAATGTACTGTAAAGATAACTTTATACGGCGCTGCTCAAGGGATGGTTCATCGGCCTCTACATAGATACTGTCAATAGACGATGGAGCCATAATCAAGTTTTGAACGAACGAGTGATCGATATGGATGGAGAAGGGTAGCTTCATCCCCTCCCAATTTTGAATTTGAAACCACTTTCAACATGTGAAGTGCTTTCAGGCATTTAGTTTTAAGTGATTTAATATGTGGTAAAAACGTTAAAGGCCTTAATATGGTTTCTATTTATGTCAAAAATGTATGCAATTAGTGTCCGATTTAGACAATTTAAAGCCGTTTTCAAGACACCATTTACTAATCTTGTTTAAACAAAACTGCAATTGTCCTTCAATGGTATGCATATTTTTACCACGACAAGAAACATTAAAATCATCCACACATAATGATCCATCAATTGAACCGTTTAAAACTTTTGATAAACTGTTGATCTTAATGATAAAAGAAGTAACAGACAAAATGCTGCCCTGTGGAACACCCTGATCCTGATTGTAATGATCCGACAGGGTAGAAACCACACGGACCTGGAATTGTCTGTTTTTTTAAAATGTTGGCAATAAATTCAGGCAAACGACCTCGCAAACCAAAGCCATGTAAATCTCTCAAAATACCATATTCCCAGGTTGTGTCATATGCCTTCTCGAGATCAAAAAGGATAGATACAGACTGTTGTTTATTAATCAGTGCGTTTTTCACAAATGATTCCAAACGCACTAAGTGATCGACAGTACTTCTGTTTTTACGGAAACCACATTGTACATCTGTTACGAGATTATTTGTTTCAAGTACCAAACAAGTCGATTATTTATCATGCGTTCCATGGTCTTGCAAACACAGCTAGTTAATGAAATCGGACGATAATTGGATGGATCTGTATGGTCACGTCCAGGTTTAGGTATTGGTACTACTATGGCATCACGCCATGAAGGAGGAAAGTTACCCGATGTCCAAATATCATCAAAAATATTTAGGAGAGTTTCCAGACAGGATTCTGGTAAATGTTTCAGGAGTGGATAGTGTATGTTATCAGCTCCTGTAGCAGTATCATGAGCTTGATCAAGAGCAGTATGGAGCTCATGAATAGAAAACGTTTCATTATAATCTTCCCCATTATCTGAGCTGAAATTAATAGTTTTCTTTTCTCGTTGTCTTTTTATACTGCTGGAATATAGGTACATAATTAGAGGAGGAAGAGTGTTTAGCAAGGGTTTCAACCAGTTTATTTGTTTACTTATTGTTTTCAGAAACGTCCATGTCTTCAAGAGACCCGTATTTATTGAACAATTGAATTTTGCTCTGCCACTTTTTTGTTTTGAAGCATCAGGTTTTGGCTTCAGTTTACTTTTCACTGTTTGTTGATTATCAAATGTCGATTGAGACTTTACCCAATTTACCCAAGTCCACTTAGTTTTGCAGTCCGTGGTTGATGTTGTTTTAAAGCTAGACCCCGATGTTGTTGTTACTGTAGCATACCTTTTAGGAAGATCAGATCTCTTTATCAGTTGTTTGGCCTCGGAAAAAGAGATATTTTGAGTAAATTTTATTTCATTGATATCCATTTGCTCTTTCCAAATAGGACACTGTTTAGAAAAGGAAGAATGGTCGCCTGAGCAATTGGTGCAGATTTTATAATCACTGTCACAATCTTTTGTTGTGTGTGTCTTCTCACCACAGTGAGCACACACAGCAGAAAATGTGCAAGTATTTACACCGTGTCCATTTTTCTGGAATTTAAAACACCTCAGCGAGTTGGGGATGTAGGTGTCAACTTGTATGTTAGAATACCCTGCCTTCACTGATTTAGGAGCATTTGGACATGAGAAAGTAAACAGATATATATTTGTTTGGAATGTTTCTTCTTTTCTTTCGAGTTGAAAAGCGCTTGACACACAGGACACCTTGATCTTTCATTTCTGATCCTATGTCAAGTTCTGACATATCAGCAAACAATCGATCACGATCTCTGCTGATACCTTTACTTGTGTGTAAGGTCTTGTGAGCAGAGACCGTGACCGGAGTGCCCACGATAGATTTCATATTCATCAAGATGGTTGCTTGCTGCTTTTTCCCGCACTCAACTAGCAGGGCACCCGAACGTAAAACGTCTTATGTTATTCACATCCCCTGCAATGCCTTGAATACCCTTGGATACAGCAAAGGGGTTCAACTTTAATGGTGTCTTGTCAGGAGTCTCAATCACAACGAAACGTGGCCAATACTCATTCGATGGAGATGGTCTATGGTCAGTATCAACACGGTCAATATTAAGTGGACGTCTTGTTTTCAAGGTTGGGCTTTCATACGCCATAGTTAGTGTAATATGGTTCATCATCCGAGCTCCCCACCCACCACGGAGTATCACAAGGACAATGATAAAGCAAGCGGGCCTCCTGCTTGCAGCACCAAGGATACCCGGATAATATACTCCAGCAGAAGAATTATAAGATTAATAATTCCACCAGATTGGCCCATGAGTGACCGCTTTCTGGCATAGGACTCTAGGTAAATTTCAGAACAACATATTTCAAAATCAAAAATGTTTTAGATAATAAAGCCAAATCCAAAGTTACAACAATTCCAAATGATGTGTGTGCATTGATAAATATAATAATACTCCATGCACAGGACTTGCAATGACCAGTCGATTGGTCGAACCGGGCCCATTTGACCACCCGTTTAGGTGAAGGTTGCAAGCTCCTATTGCCTTTATCCACCACGATCCCTTCCTCCACCGACACAGGGCCGGAACCCACGGTAAACAGGTTGGTGGACCAAATATCCTCCCGGGTCCACAACAGGGGTGTTGGCGAGCTCTTGGCGTTACCCAGCACCCACCACGAGGAGGTAGCTCGCCACGGGTGCCTCCTTGCAAGTTTGTAGCAGAGAAAAAAGCCTTATTTGCTTGTGACACCCGGGAATATTTACCTTTAGTCCAATGGAATTTATTAGTGAACATAAGCACTTGCAATAAGATACAGTATTGATGACGATCCTTAATAAATTCATTTCTCATATGAACGCGGAAGACCACCATTTCTAAACACAATATTTTTTGTCTTCTGTGAATTTACTTTCATACCTGTTTGATTACAAAAAAATCAAGAATATCAATGTTCTTCTGAAGCTACTCACAAGTATCAGCAACAGCTGACACATCATCAGCAAACATGAGGGGACAAAGATTTGCTAATGGGAGATAAAACTGCAGTACCCTCTCCACCATCCCTCTCTAAAAGATACTACAACGTATTGATAAAATAACATAGCTGTGGGCTCAATACACATTCTTGACGGGTGCCAAGAGAGACATCCACTAAATGTCCTTACTGAAGCATTTAGATACCTGTACATATAATTTGGTTAACAAATTTTAGACATATAATATCTGTAATATCTCTAAAACCTGACATATATAGGACAAATGATGCTCTAACCCCAACAACCAAGAATATTGCTAGAGCCGAGAATATTATCTAAAAAAATGAGTAAGATATTGCACAATCAGATGCCTAGAAACCTTTAAAATTTCAGCGGCCACACCATCTGGTCCAGGAGATTTATTAGTCGTAGCATGAATTATTTGGTGCAGAACTTCTTCCTCTGCCAATAAATGTTTCAATCAACTCTTTGTCACATGGTATACCGTTAATCTATCTTAGTTTTAGACCAGTCGTTGGGGTAGAAAAGGGAAAGGCTACACCGAGGGCTACACAAGGAAGTATAAACATTCTACTTTCCTTTTGTATCAAAAACCTATGATTTGCAATGTAACTCAAAACCTAATAAACATATAATACTCAATGAAACAACGCTGATATTGATCAGGCAAATGCAGTTATATCTTCGTCGGTATTTGCGTTTCGTGTACACGTGGCTGTTCCTGTTATAGAACACATACACTTTTACTTAGACTTTAAAGCTCAAAGGGATTACCAATGGATTTTATGAAAAGATTTATTCTTTCATGCTTGGATTCTGCATTTTTGTCTGTTTAAAGTTTCCTACATTTTACAAAAGCATATTGCATTTTCCTTGTCCTTTATTTTCCTTGTCAGTTCTGCCTCCTGTCTGTTGAATTTTCTCAGAGGCGTTCCATAGTTTCTTTGCTTGCTGACATTATCGGGAGGAATCATTCAATTGAATTGGTGGACATTGTAAGTGTGTGCATGTTGCTGTGATCGTTGTGTTGATGGGTGGGTGAGTGAGTGAGTGTCTCAGTTATACTATGTTCACTCTTGGCGATAAAGAGACCTAGAGAAATCCTTATGTTTTACATTTACTCGCAAACAATTACACGTTGGGTTCCTTCAGGTAAATATATGTTTACATCTAATTGTGATTAACATCAGTATGAATCATAACCTTGTTACGCACCCCATGCTGTGTGATACACCCCTGTTACTTGTGTAGTCACAGTTTGCTCATCCATCGCAGCATTTGCATTGATATGCATTGTTAAACAAACATCAACACCCACATACATGAATTGATATTATGAGCCCTTATACTACAGACGAGAGACATCTTATCGTGTTCTACTACTTATCATATATCACTTGAAGTCTGTGACATCTTTTGTCTGTCATCTTACAGAAAGTTCTTTGTTTTCAAATGTATCCAGTGGGAACGGGAATAAACGCCTGATTGGAAGTCGAATGTGCAAATTAATAAATCATATTCCTATCACAATTTGCAATTTCACACAACAATCTTGATACTTTGTAGAATACGAATAAACGGAACGGAACTAGGTGTTTGATTTCTTTCACATACTGGGATATATGAACAATGATTGGTTTCCCTAAGAATCCGTACCCTTCAAAACATACCACTCTCAACCTCATGACAAAGATGACTTGATACGTACGATACAATGTATCTAAAGTATCTGCAGCAAATAATTAACATATTATCATACGGATTTTCAGGGAAACAATTCGATGTACGGTTCCAAAATCACCACAAGCCTGTATTATTTTTTTGTTGGACGTTTTGTTTTTACATTATCAATATTTAGTATGATGACACCGGGTTTTTGAGTGATGATACCTAGTGTTTGCATTATATCCCGTAATACAGGTCGATCTCATCACCAACACACCAAGAGGAAAGCGAATTGTTCATTTCAGCACAAAAACGAAAACAACAATATTCGAAGAAGAAATGGAGTGAGTGAGTGAGTTAATATTTAACGTCACATCGGCAATATCTCAGCCATATCGTGACGAGAACATTTAATACTAAAATGAAATATATGTCTATTATAAAACCTGTCAGCGAAGGACAGTAAAACAACTAGAATATCACAGAGTAGAATATAAAACTAGTAACTATACCTAAAACAATTTATCTATACAGGACAATACAATGTAAAAATGGGCTATAGATTGCAAACAACTGAAGGTAGATCACCATACTGGGGACCATGGGGACTTACAGTACTTTTGCTACCTGCATGGACCCTAGCTGGATTTACATCATTCCCTCAGCCGTCAGCAATTTGTGAAATCTAGCCATACAATAAAAAGACGCATATTCTACGATTAAAAACCTGGAAATTTAGAATTGACTTTGACTGTTTGAGGACTTATGTACCCTCTCAGGAGGAAAATAGTTTTACAATACTTCAACCCCCTTTGATGGTACAGCCACTAACAATTCTAGTTACAAATCTAAACAACCAATAATTAAAATACATCTATTCACAGAACACGTTATTCAAAATTCTACCAAAAATCAATTCCTTTTAAAAAACCAGTAAAAAGATCCTTTACAGTTTTGACATTAAAATATTTATCCCTTGTGATGGAGAATTCGACACAGTCAAGCAGAATATGCTTGACCGTGACTCTCTCATCACAAGGGATACAAAACGGAGGATCCTCACCTTTCAGTAGGTATGCATGAGTATATCGTGTGTGGCCAATACGACATCGTCTTAAAATAACCTCTTGAAATCTGGACTGACATCCCAAGTAGGTGTAACCAATATACGGTTTTATTTCATGTAATTTATATATACCTACTTGGGTGTCCCACTTCATCTGCATCAGATCACGGATGTAAGTTCTAATGCTAGCTTTATAATCAGTGTAAGGAATAAGAAGTGGTGTCATAGATGTGTTGAGTGCTGCCTTGGCAGCAAGATCAGCCATTGCGTTACCGGAAATACCTACGTGGCTTGGTAACCAACAGAATACGATGTCGTATTGGCCAGTAGCAAGATTATTATACAATTCAATAATTTCTATTAAAAGTGGATGTTTACAAGAAATATTTTTAATTGCCTGAAGGCAAGAAAGAGAGTCTGAATAGATTATATATTGTTTACGTTTAGGGTGTCTCTGAATATACCTAAGAGCTGTCAATATGGCGTTTGCTTCTGCAGTAAAAATAGAACTGTTATCTGGAATTCTAGAAGATATTGTTCTGGATCCAATGACAGTGGCACAAGCCACTGCGCCACCGTCCTTGGATCCATCAGTAAATAAGGGTTTGTAATTGCTATATTTATGTTTTAATTGATGATATTCTTGTTTATATTGTAAGTCATTTGTTTCTGATTTTTTAAATGGTGTTAATGTTAAGTCAACCTGTGTATCTAAAGGAGGAGGAGAAGAAAGAAGACGGGAAGGAGCTATGGTTTCCAGCTCAATGCCGGCCGAAGAAAGAAAGTGTTTAATTCTGTGTCCGAGAGGTGGAACAAGAGAACACTTTTTGTTGTATAAATCCTCGTAGAGTATAGTTTTGTAGCATATTGTAAAGATAATTTTATACGTCGCTGAGTGAGAGATGGCTCATCTGCCTCGACATAGAGACTGTCAACATGAGAATTTCGAAAAGATCCAAGACATAATCTTAGACCTTGATGATGGATAGAATCTAACATTTTGAGACTGCTTTTACAGGCTCCACCATATACAATGGAACCATAGTCAAGTTTGGAGCGAATGAGTGATCTGTATAAGTGAAGTAGGATGGTTTGATCGCCTTCCCATTTTGAATTGGAAACAACTTTTAACAAGTCGAGTGCCTTCAAACATTTAACTTTAAGGGATTTAATATGTGGCAAGAACGTCAAGTGGGAGTCAAATATAAGACCCAGAAACTTGGCCTCTTTAACAACTTTCATAGGTGTGCCGTTAAGATACAGTTCAGGGTCCTTATGTGGTTTGTATTTACGGCAGAAATGTATACAGTTAGTTTTTGACTTCGAAATTTAAAGCCGTTTTCCAAACACCATTTATTTATCTTGTTCAGACACAACTGTATTTGCCGTTCAATTGTATGCATGTTTTTACCTCGACATGAAATGTTAAAATCATCCACAAAAAGTGATCCATCAATTGAATCGTTTAAAACCTTTGATAAACTGTTTATCTTGATGCTAAAAAGTGTAACAGACAAAATACTGCCTTGTGGTACACCCTGATCCTGATTGTAATGATCAGACAGGGTAGAACCCACACGGACTTGAAATTGTCTATCATTTAAAAAGTTGGCTATAAATTGAGGCAATCGGCCTCGCAATCCGAAGTCATGTAAATCTTTTAAAATCCCATGTTTCCAAGTGGTGTCATATGCTTTTCCTAGATAAAAAAAGATCGACACTGCATGCTGTTTATTAATTATGGCATTCTTAACAAAAGATTCTAAACGCACCAAGTGATCGACTGTACTTCTGTTTTTGCGGAAACCACACTGAATATCTGTTATTAGGTTATTTGTTTCCAAGTACCAGACAAGTCGATTATTTATCATGCGTTCCATGGTCTTGCAAACACAGCTAGTAAGTGAAATTGGCCTATAATTGGAAGGATCCGTATGATCACGTCCAGGTTTAGGAAGGGGAACGACGATAGCATCACGCCACGACGAAGGAAATTGTCCAGATGTCCAAATATTATCAAAAATATGTAACAGCGTCTCTAAGCATGTATCTGGCAAGTGCTTCAGGAGTTGATAATGTATGTTATCAGCTCCTGAAGCAGTATCATGAGCCTGATCAAGAGCAGTATGAAGCTCATGTAACGAAAAAGTTTCATTATAGTCTTCCCCATTATCTGAATTAAAGTTAATAGTTTTCTTTTCTTGCTGTTTTTGATATGTTTGGAACTTAGGTTCATAATTTGACGAGGAAGAATGTTTTGCCAAAGTTTCACCAAGTTTATTAGCAATATCGGTTTCATTAGTTAATAACTGGTTTCCATCTTTAAGGTGGTGAATACTAGATTTGGAGCCCTTACCATTGATTTTTTGGATCATATTCCAGACTTTAGATATTGGTGTACGTGAATTAATGTTTGATACATATCGTTGCCAAGATTGGCGTTTGCTTTGTTTAAAAGTACGCCGTGCTTTAGCATTTAAAATCTTAAATTTATTCAAATTATGCACCATTGGGTGTCGACGGAAATAGTGTTCTGCCTTTTTCCGTTCCTTTCTAGCTTGTTTACATTGATCATTGAACCATGGTTTGCGAATATGTGGAACTGCAGAGGACTTTGGTATACACTCATGAGCAATAACATTCATTTCATCACAAAAACGTTGAATAGCATCAGGACCATTATCAAAAAGTTCAGGTTTAAGCCAGTCAACACACAGAGTTTCATATATACGCCAGTTAGCCTTTTAGAAGTTCCATCTTGATGATGGAGGAACATCAGATGGATTCACATGTTTTAGTAATGTTGGGAAATGGTCACTCCCACAGAGGTCATCATGAAGTGACCATTCAAATTCATTTAGAAGGCTTGAATCACAAACTGATAAATCAAGGGCTGAATATGTTCCTGTGCCAGGATGTAGATATGTGTTCGACCCATCATTGAAAATGCATAAATCATTTTCGGAACAGAACTCCTCTAGTATTTTACCTTTAGCATTTGTAGTTGTACCACCCCAGAGTGGGTTGTGTTGGCCATTTACGTCTCCCATAATAACACAGGGTTTCGGGAGCTGGTTATACAAATTTTGAAGTTCGGTCTTCTAGTGTTGAAGACGGTGAGATATATAAAGAGCATTGTGTGAGTGCAACGTGTAAAGTAAGTCTCACGACAACAGCCTGGAGACCAGTATTAAGAATAATAGGGCTCTGAATAATAGTCTGGTTTATAAGGATAGAAGCTCCTCCAGTGGCCCTCTCGCCCGGGGGTGAAAAAGAATGGTAAGCATTGAAATGGCGTAGGTCAAAAGTATCCGTCTGCTTTAAATATGTCTCCTGCAGACAGACTGCTGATGGAATAAACTCCTGGATCAATAGCTGTAAATCATTGAAATTATTTTTTAGCCCTCTGCAGTTCCACTGTATGATATTATAAGAAGAAACTATCTTTTGGGGGGATTTATTGGGGATCTACCCAGCACCTTTTTGGAGGGCGACAGGCTATGTGCCCTGGGATGGAAGGTTTCTAACACTTCCATGGCCTCAAGCGATCCGTATTTATTAAATAATTTTACAGGATTTTCTGAACCCTTCTGGGGTCTGCCACTCTTTTTTGAAGATTCTGTTCTTGAGTCAGTTTTACTTTGAACAATATTCTTCGAGCTTGTTTTTGATCGTGATTTGTGAGTTTCTTGAGACAAAGATTGTTCTCCAGATACAGATGAAGTCTGACTACAGGACTGTGACCCAGCTTTAGATACCACCTGAGTGTTGACAGAAGATGTCAAGGTTTGAGTAGACTGTTGCAACGGGTGCAACGAACTGAGCAATTTTTGTTTTAACCCACGTCAAATCTGTCTGGCAATGTATCGACGAGGTAGTTACTTTTGAGGTATATTCAGGAGTTCTTACAACTGATGCAAATGATTCAGTATGTGCTGCAGATTCCACAAGTTTCTTTGCGTCAGAAAAGCTGACGTTCTGGGTGAGTTTAATTTTATTGATTTCCATTTGTTTTTTTCCAGACTGGACACTCTTTGGCGAAAGACGAATGATTTCCCGAACAATTTGTACACTTTTTTATGGTCACTGTTACAGTCTTCTGTGACATGAGTATTCTCACTACAGTGGGCGCATGTAATGGGCTCGATACAAGTGTTAACACCGTGCCCATACCTTTGACATCTGAAACATCTCAAAGGATTTGGGATGTACACGTCAACTGAAAGACTACAATAACCTGCTTTAACAGACCGGAGGATTTGGCGATGAGAAGGAGGACAGATAAGTATTTGTTTGGACAGTTTCATTGTTTCTGCGGATCGTGAATCTTTGAACATAAATCACTCCCTGATCTTTCATCTCAGAAGCAATATCTAACTCTGACATATCAGCAAACAATCCATCTCTGTCTCTGATTATGCCTTTACTGGTATTCAGAGTCCTGTGGGCAGTGATAGAGACGGGAATTCCAACAAATACTTCTGTTGACATGAGGTTCTTTGCTTGCTGTTTTCTGTTGCATTCAACCAGCAGAGAGCCTGAACGCAAGCGTCTAACGTTTTTAACCTCACCTGCAATGCCATGTATATCCTTGGAAATGGCGAAAGGGTTAAGTTTCATTGGCGTCTTGTCCACAGTTTCTAGAACTAAAAATCGTGGCCAATAGTCGATTGAGTTGGAAGGTCGTTGGTCGTCATCATCGTTGTCAAGTTGACGTTTATTGCGTTTTGGGGGGGTTTGGTATTCCATAGGTAGTATATCTGTTTCATCATCCGAGCTCCCCACCCACCACGGTGTATCACAAAGGACAATGCTAAACACAAGCGGGTCTCCAACTTGCAGCACCAAGGATACTCAGATGATATACTCCAGCAGAAAAACCAAAAGATTAATTCTTCCACCAGATTGGTCCATGAGCCACCGCCTTCTGGGCATAAGACTCTAGGCAGAATTCATGTAAACAAAATTCAAAAAGTTTAAACAATTCCAAATCAAATCTTGTGCAATTACATATTATCTATGCACAGGGCTTGGCATGACCAGCCGATTGGTTGAACCAGGCCCATTCAACCACCCGTCTAGGTGAAGTCAGGGCCAAAGTGGTGTATTGGGCATTAGGAACACTGGTCCTGCTCCCATGCCCTCAACCACCAGGATCCCTTCCTCCACCGACACAGGGCCGGAACCCACGGCTAACGGGTTGGTGGACCAAATATCCCCCCGGGTCCACAACGGGGGTGTTGGCGAGCTCTTGGCGTTACCCAGTACCCACCAAGAGGAGGTGGCTCGCCACGGGTGCCAAGAAGAAATGGAAATAGACACTGGTCATGACTGTGCATGATCTATCATAAAGCTTTCGAAACAAAGGTTTAGGCATTAAATGTTGTGGCAATCACCAACCATATTTCAACAAGACGTATAAGACTCTTTGAAATTCTCATCGAAAGAACATGTTGAACTCGCTTAAAAAGTTGCGCAGTGTAGACACTAATGTGACACTAATTAAGAAACAAAATGCCTTATCAAGCACAAGCATCACCAGGCAGGTTTAGTATGTTGTATAACATGACACAACTTCGATGACCGCTGCATTATCATTTGTGAATAAATGGTTTAACACTGTTTTGGAGTCTGTTTCGACAGGCAATGAAAAATTAATATTTTATGTTATGAACTGTTTTCCATGGATAAACAAGTCATTTTCTCCATTGCAAAGTATCACATCGTATGCTTCTGCCGCGTGGTATGATAATTTATGGTTATCGTCCTTATCGATCAGATGAATTATTAACGTATATGTCTGGAGGATGGATTTTGAAACTTCTTGTTGCGTTCTGGACGGTTTGAACATGTGCACCACTAACACAATACACAAAAAACACGGCTTTTGTTCTTTGTGGGACTCAACGAAAAGAAACGTTCTTTTGATAAGATTGTGAAAATATGTAATATAAAAGTAATCAATCTGTGTATCTTTGCAAGTCAACAAAGCCATAGTGATTTTCTGCCAAGAGACGATTAATCAGTCTATAGTTGCTGCTTGATACAATATGTGTATCCAGTTAAAACCAAGCTAGAAACTGTATATGGATGCTTATGCTACTTTATATGCTGTTGGTATTCTGACTTTGCGGTAGATATTCCATCATTAATTCAATGTGCAAAAAAGTTTTGCCAGAGCCGGAAATGTAATCTCTGGTGGGAATATTTAAGAGGAATATGAACATAACAGAATTCCTCGAATGAAACGCATATTCAAGTCTATCAATTTATCAAAAGTATTCGCTACATTTTTTACCATTCATATCACAATGTTTCAAGTTTGTCCCTCGAGCCTATAGTCTAGAGTGAGTGAGTTAATATTTAACGTCACATCGGCAATATGTCAACCACATCGCTTAGACTAGAGGTTAAGTCCTGTAAGACGCTGAGAAAGAGATTGTTCAAAACCTACCACGTAAAAAGGTCTGCCTACACAGTTTCACCCAAGAGGGTATACTGAACATTTCTAGGTACTAAGTAATCCCAAATTATATTGTATGTTAGAAGTAAAAGGTCATTCTTTGGTCCTTCCGCGACAGGAAAATGCCGGTAAATGTTCAAGAGAATGTGCTCCACTGTGTCCCACGTCTGTAGAGAAGAGTAATTTCATGATACCAAATAAGCACAGAAGAGAAGGAAAAAAAGATGAGCTTTCTTGAAAAATTCTTGTGTTCTTGAAATGAAAATCTGATAAACAACAGCATTTTCACCTTCAATATTCTGATTAGTCATCAAATGAAAATATTATATATATCGCTACAGCGGCTGTGGAAAAGGATGATTCTAGCAATATAGTACACCAAATTGCATTTTTATTTATTTTACCACCATGATAAAAAACCCAATCGTATGTTGAAAATATTCTCGAAAAAATAGAAATAATTGCTTCGGTATTTTTTCAAGCTAATAACAATGCATGTTTGTCACAATCTGATCTGTCTCTGAAAGTGTAAGTGAATGTGAACAAATGACTTGTCCCTTGCCTGGACCTTGCCAAATGTGATGGGACAAAGCAGCTGATCACCATGTTGAAAAGAATGGGACACTGTTCCATTTGATTAAGTTCAAGTCATAGACACTTTTTTTGCTGAGTAAATCATTGTGAAATCCTAGGTTTATGGTGTTGTTCCAAGCAACATTCTACCTGGTATGTTTGTTCAAGAGGATGCAGATGATGGCTTTAGTGTAGAGAAACTTAACGGAAAACACACAGCACATACTACAACTATGGTTCTACATAAGAAAGGTCACTTTGGCCCAACAATCTCACGGATGTTGATCACTCCCAGAAGAAACCAACTTGGATGAATGGTCTCAAAGTGTCATTACATTTGGCAGTGTCATTGCATTTGACCTTGCAGTCTTTGTATAACCAAAAGAAGTTCAATGCCGTCTTCCAGACCGTGTTTTCTGACATTTTCATACACATGGGTTTTTCACATTGTAACCAACTTCCTTTCACTTTTGGGTTAAAACATGAACAATCAGGTATTGACAATTTTCTCTTTTGAAATGGTTTTCATGCAAGTGGATCAGTCACTTCACATCGGAATGGCAAGTTCTGCAATCTATTGATGGAATCCCCTTTTGATTTGTCCTGACAAGCATTTGTAAATTGGCTGGCTAATGAGGGGGCCAATGAACAATCCATGGTTGACAAGAATATGGCTGTCGAAGATGCTGCAAAGAAAGAACATGGCTTTCAAGAACCATTCGCTGCTGTACTGCCTCCATTTATCTTTGCTATGGACATGCGGAGACACTTTTGGACATGACCTCCCATCAGAGAGACATCGATAAGTGCGCAAAAGGTAATACGTTGTACCATGCAATCAGCCGCTCTGGTTAATCGTTTGCCAAGATATGGACAAATATGGCACTTAAACAAACTTTGGATACAAAGTACAATTGGAGCACAATTGGAATACATGTAACGAAAAAAAAAAAAAAGACCCCACTAAGATCCCACTAAAAATGTTTGGCGGTCTGGTACAGAACTAATATTACATCAGCCTCATTGTGCGTTAATGAACTACGATAAATGACACACAGCAGGTTTAACTGGTCACTAAAGTTTATAATTTAAATTCATTTGCAAATACCATTTTCATATGAAAAATGGAATTTTAATTCAGTTTAACCAGAGTTGTTTGTGGTGTCTATTCTCACCTTCACACGATCAAATTCGGATCTGTTTAAAAGTAGGCCGTTGTCTGAATAGGTTAATGAGACTTATGTTTCGGTATGGTTGTGCAATTTGTATCAATGCATATTTAGCACATCTAACTTTTGGAATGATATAATTGTATTCCAGTCCTTTGTATTCTAGATCTGAGTCCTTTTTGTCTACTTTTAAGGGCAGCACAAACAGATGTATGTTTCTCGATGTAAACAGACTCGCCATATAATGAAACGTATTAATCATCAAATGATACAGACTGCTAAGTATTCTTCACTGCCATAACAGCGTTGAACAACACTGAGGTTATCCAATATGGAGCGGTCTCAGTAATAAGTGGCCATAGCGATGCGCCTTTTGCTATGGGTTTTCATACATATATAAAAGTAATCATCTGCATCAGAAGGAGGTGTTTTCGCCTCATACCCATGAGGCGTGTAACATTATATTATTATTGCATTGGAACACTGTGGTATCAGAAACAATGCAGAGATGATAAAAAAAAAATATAGTTTCACATGGGTAAACACTGACATCTCAAGACGCTCGTCTTTATAATGGCATTACGTTTTGAAGCGTCTTAATGGGAATTACATATACAACTTGGTCTCGGACATTACATATTTATTGTTGTATGTGGAAACTCTAGATCTGTTGTCGAGGAACAATATTGTCAAAGATTCTTTAACAGTCAGTGTTGTTTTTACTCAAACAATATTCAGTAGTATCAGTTTCCAGTATAGCCGTGCATAGAATCTTCAACAAACGGAACGTACCTTGATAAGTAAACAAAAAACAAAAAAAACCAACAACCCCCCCCCTCCCCCCGAAAAAAACAACAACAAAAAACAAAAAACCCAAAAACAACAGAAACAAACAAACTTGCTACATTCAAACCCGCAGAAAAGATTTTAAAAATGTTTCGGGCATTTCCAGATTAGACATAGCAGTGGCAAGGATGATAGATACAATTTCCCTTCTGCTATATGTTATCGTGTTTCAGGGCAGGGTACTCGCTAAAATCTGCCATCACTAGCAATCGCTAGTGATTTATAACTACTATGCTTTTGACAAAAGTATGAAAAGACTCTTTTCTAAACAATGTCATAATGCATTGGCATCTCGGTCCCATTTATCTGACCCCTATTCACATTTTTAGAACCAGAACAATAGAAATGAGTGATTTCCAAAAAGATGATCATTAATAGTCGCAACAGAGCTTAATACAGCATTCTGTGTGTACCTTCACAAAGCTCAGGGATTCATTTTTCAAAACAGTAGTTTTAGTAATGCAAACGTCAAATTGTTGTTTTACGTAATAACATGACCATGACCCAAAGTGACAGAAGTAGGTCATGCATGTACATATTTCCAAACCTCCAGTTGGTGTGGGTGGACAACCAGATTTAATCGGTCTTTGGCCACTGCCACAGACAAAATAAGGCAATTGTGTGGCAACTGGTGAGTATATTGGCCTCCTATAGTCTGGCAGGAAATGTTTCAGGACGGTAACTTTACTTTAAAACTGTAAGTGCTGTCCGTTTCCAACTTGGTATGAGGCTTTATCATTCTTCCACCATTGAGGATTTTAATTGTCATAATTTATCACTCGATAATGAGAAAGTTGTCTATAACAGCTGTCATTATTTCAAGTCACAACAACACCTCACATGTCAAGGGTGTTGAGCTACTTACCGGAACAGAGACCCGGTCATGCAAATAGGCAGGTTACATGTCAAATCCTTACATTATGCACGGCAGATCATGTCACGTTACTTCAAGCACGTACATTTCACGAAGTGCACACACATCTACACATAGAGAAATGTCCACATCCAATTTGTAGGCTGACGCAAAAGATACTATTAGAAACATCTATAATTATTTCAAACGAGAAAGTGAAAGGGGCCGTCCATTTGTAGCTCCTGAAAAGTATTCAAACGGATAAAACATGCCTTGGATCTCTCAAACGGCGTGTTGAGTGGAATTATCCATGCCTCGTCTACGAACATTCCAGGGACCACCTCAAAAGTTGGTGGCACCCGTGAAGAGCCACCTCCTCGTGGTGGGTGCTGGGTAACGCTAAGTGCTCTTCTCCCGTGTGGACACGGGGCAGAATGTGTCCACAGCACCCCATTGCTGGTCGTAAGAGGCGACTAAATTGGGCAACCTGTTTGCCGTGGGTTGCGCCCCTGTGTCGGTGGAGGAGGGGATCCTGGTGGCTGAGGGCATGGGAGCAATGAATAGCGTTACTGTGCCCAACACGCCACTTTGGCCCTAACTTCACCTAGACGGGTGGTAGAATGGGCCCGATTCTATCAATCGGCTGGTCACGCCGAGCCGTGTGGTATGTAATTTTGTTATATCTTGACTCGGTACCTTCATTCATAATACTCAGAACGTTCATGAATTTGTTTTATGTTCTTGCCTAGAGCTTATTCCCAGAAGGCGGTGGCTCATGGGCCAATCTGGTTGATCCTTTGGATTAACTGGAGTATATCATTTCTGTAACCCTTTCTTGTCAGTTTGCTGGAACTCCGCTTACGCATGACATCGCCCTTGTAGGCGCTCCATGGTGGGCAGGGAACAGATTTGATGAACCATTCTACTATTCATTATGAGTAAGCAAAATCCCAAAAAACCAAAATGGCAACTTTCAGAATCTGATTCTGAGCTTGACTCTGATGAAGATGACGTTGTGACGAAATTGTTATATTCTGAGAGGGATACTTGGCCACGCTTTCTTGTTTTGGAAGCAAAGGGTGAACGAACCCTTGCTTCCTATTCCCCATTTCTGTTAGAAAAGGGCCTACAAGGTAAAGCTGGTGAGTTGAAGAATGTTTCCAAATTACGGTCTGGGGGTCTTCTGGTAGAATGTGTCAGGAAGTCACAGGCCATTAATCTCATGACGTCAACCAAACTAGCTGACATTCCAATTACATGTTCAGCACACAAGACACTTAACTTTTCCAAAGGACTAATCCGTGACAGAGACCGAAGTCTCGCTGACATTTCTGTTGAAGACATTGTCTCTCAACTCAGAAGTCAAGGTGTCATTGAGGCAAAAAGATTCACATACCGTAAAGATGACCGTGTATTCCCGTCCAATACATATCTTTTGACTTTTGACACCCCAGTTCTGCCTCCTTCTATTAAGGTTGGATGTTTCTCCATGACTATAGATCTGTTTATCCCACGTCCTACTCGTTGTTTTAACTGTCAGAAGTTCGGCCATGGGCAAAATTCTTGTAGGGATAAAATAGCTTGCTTTAGATGCGGAGAACCTGACCATGATGGGAAAACATGTACCAACACCATCAAGTGTTTAAATTGCAAATGAGACCATATGGTATCTTCTAAAGACTGTCCTCTTTGGAAATATGAGGCCACTGTGCAGAGATTAAAAAGTGAAAAACGACTGAGTTACTCTGATGCCAGAACACAAGCCAGACGTCTTGCACCTATTTCAGAAAGTCCATCATATGCTTCAGTAGCTAAAAAGGTGACGGTGTCTATACCCTGTCAGACAGATCTTTCCTGGGTACATTCCGACCATCCCAAATCCCTTTCAATTACAAAATACCGTAAGTTCCAAACCGGTCACAGATCCATCACCAAAACAGAAAGGAACATCTTCTACACAGACAGACTCAAATCAAATCAAACCGTCCAAATATACCAAAGTGGATACAAAGAAAAAACATATTCAGTCTGACAGATTGCCAAAAGCACTAAAAGATACATTGCAATTTCATAATAAATATGGATTGCTCGAAGATGTGGATACTGAAGTATCCACCCGTGTGAGCGCTGGTGGCCATTCAAATGGTCACTCACCCAAAAAGAAAGGTAGAGCAGTATCTCCTGTTACTGCTCCTTAGATACTTATCCCTCCATGAGCCATTCAGCTAATCTAGTACAATGGAATTGCAGAGGAACATAACTTTCATGAAGTACAGTTGTTAGTGCAAGACCTTAAACCGTCACCACTATGTCTCCAAGAGACGTATCTCAAACATACTGATACATTTGAGCTAAGGCTGTACACTTGTTATCACTCTTTTTCTCCTCCAGGGGATAAAGCGACTGGAGGTTCAACTATATTAGTAAGACGTAACATCATTCACAGCGATGTTCATTTGAATACCAATCTCTAAGCGGTAGCTATTCGCCTCAGCCTGCACATTGCGTTTACTCTGTGCTCTTTGTACATTCCACCTTCATCTGTTCTCCGACAAAATGATCTCCAAAATCTCTATGATCAATTACCAAAGCCCTGTATCGTCATGGGCGATTTGAACGGGCACAACTCTCTATGGGGAAGTACAAGCACAAACCATAAAGGTCAGATTATTGAGGATTTTATATTTGATAATAACTTGTTAGTTTTTAATGACGAATCAAACACCTATTTACATCCTGGAACAGGAACCTATTCTGCACTTGATCTGTCCCTCGTTGATTCGAATGTTTACAACGAATTTGACTGGTCTGTTCATGATGACCTTTGCGGAAGTGACCACTTCCCAACTGTCCTAAAAGCTATCAAACCCGATGATGATCCCCCTTTATCACGGTGGAATTTTAATAAAGCCAATTGGCCTTTATATGAAATGCTGTGTATGGAAAAATTAATACCGGAAAACTTTATGAATGTATCAGATCCGATAGAGTTTTTTTCAGCTGAGTTAAATGAAATCGCTGACCAATCAATTCCTAAGTCCTCTGAAATTCCACACCTTCGTAAACCATGGTTCAACAATGAATGTAAACAAGCAAGAAAGTGTAGAAAGAAAGCAGAAAAATCCTTTCGCAGACATCCTACGGTCCACAACTTAAATACTGTTAAAATTACGAGTGCCAAAGCACGACGAACTTATAAACAAAACAAGCGCCAGTCTTGGAGGAAATATGTTTCCAACATTAATTCGCGCACACCCATGTCTAAGGTGTGGAATATGGTCCAAAGAATAAAAGGCAAAGGTTCCAAATCCTCTGTTAAACATCTCAAAGAAGGTAATAAATTGATAACTGGTAAGGGTGACATTGCCAATAAAATTGGTGAAACTCTTTCCAGAAATTCATCATCATCAAAGTATATACCTGAATTTCAGAAATAAAAAAATCGACAAGAAAAACAAAGAATTAACTTTGACTTCAATAACGGTGAAGATTATAATGAAGTATTTTCATTACATGAGCTACAAACTGCTCTCGAGCAAGTTCATGATACTGCAGCTGATGATGACAACATTCATTATCAGTTACTGAAACATTTACCTGAGACATGTCTTTTCACACTTTTGGAAATATTTGACCGTATTTGGATTTCAGGAAATTTTCCTCAGTCGTGGCACAATGCCATTGTAATCCCCATACCAAAGCCTGGCGGGGATCATACAGATCCCTCAAATTACCGCCCTATATAGTTAACCAGTTGCGTTTGTAAAACCGTGGAACGAATGGTAAACAATAGATTAGTCTGGTATTTGGAAACGAATAATCTTATCACAGATATTCAATGTGGTTTCCGGAAAAACCGAAGTACTACTGATCATTTAGTACGATTAGAATCCTATGTTAAGAATGCTATTGTAAATAAACAACACGTTGTATCAATTTTCTTCGATCTGGAGAAAGCATATGATACCACTTGGAAGTATAGCATTTTAAAGGATTTATATGATTTCGGTTTGAGAGGTCGTTTGCCTCATTATATCTCACAATTTCTAAAAGACAGGCAATTTCAAGTCCGAGTGGGATCATCCCTGTCTGACCATTATAATCAGGATCAGGGTGTTCCACAAGGCAGTATTTTGTCTGTAACACTCTTTAGTATCAAGATTAACAGTTTATCCAAGGTTTTAAATGATTCAATAGATGGATCACTTTTCGTGGATGATTTTAATATTTGTTGTCGTGGAAAAAATATGCATACTATTGAACGGCAACTGCAGTTGTGCTTAAACAAAATTAACAAATGGTGTCTTGAAAACGGCTTTAAATTTTCTAAATCGAAAACCAAGTGTATACATTTCTGTAGAAAATACAAACAGCATAAAGATCCAGAATTGTTTTTAAATAACACTCCCATCAAAGTCGTTAAGGAGGCAAAGTTCTTGGGTTTGATTTTCGACTCACATTTAACGTTTCTCCCCCATATCAAATCTTTAAAAAAATAAATGCCTGAAGGCGCTGGATTTATTAAAAGTAGTTTCTAATTCAAAGTGGGGAGGTGATCAAGCTACCCTCCTACACTTATATCGATCACTTGTCCGCTCAAAACTTGACTATGGTTCCATCGTGTATGGTGGAGCCTGCAAAAGCAACCTGAAACTATTAGATTCTGTCCATCACCAAGGTCTAAGATTTTGTCTTGGGTCCTTCAGAACTTCACCTATCGACAGTCTCTACGTTCAAGCAGACGAACCATCTGTTACCCAACGCCGTATAAAATCATCCTTACAATATGTTACAAAGTTATATTCTAATGAGTCTAATCCTGCATTTCACTGTGTCTTTAATTCAACTTATGAAGATTTATGTAACAAGAAATCATCTCTTGTTCCACCTCTTGGGCTGAGAATTAAGCCTTTCATTACTGCTGCCGGCATTGAGCTAGATAATATAGCTCCTTCCCATCTTCTTTCTTCTCCTCCTTGGCAGTTGGTTAGACCACAAGTTGACTTAACGTTAACTACATTTAAAAAATCAGAAATTAATGACTTACAATATAAACAAGAATACCATCAATTGAAACATAAATATAGCAATTATAAATCCTTATTTACAGATGGGTCCAAGGACGGTGGCGCAGTTGCTTGTGCTACTGTCATTGGATCCAGAGCAATATCTTCTAGATTACCACACAATAGTTCTATTTTTACAGCAGAAGCTAACGCCATATTAACAGCTCTTAAATAT
The DNA here is from genome assembly GCF_037392515.1 of Haliotis asinina. Lineage (NCBI taxonomy): Eukaryota > Metazoa > Mollusca > Gastropoda > Lepetellida > Haliotidae > Haliotis > Haliotis asinina. The sequence continues at coordinate 6,056,715 of NC_090283.1, read as the reverse complement.
ATTCAAAGACACCCGAAACGTAAACAGTACATAGAATATTCCGACTCTCTTTCTTGCCTTCAGGCTATTAAAAACATTTCTTGTAAACATCCACTTTTAATAGAAACTATTGAATTGTACAATAATCTTGCTACTGGCCAGTGCGACATCGTCCTTTGTTGGTTACCTAGTCACGTGGGCATTTCTGGTAACACAATGGCCGATCTTGCTGCTAAGGCGGCACTCAACAAATCTGTGACACCACTTCTTATTCCATACTCTGATTATAAAGCTACAATAAGATCTTATATCCGTGATCTGATGCAGAAGAAGTGGGACACCCAGGTAGGTATAAATAAATTACATGAAATAAAACTTTATATCGGTTATACTTACTTGGGTTGTCAGTCCAGATTTGAGGAGGTCATTATGCGACGATGTCGCATTGGCCATGCGAGGTATACTCACGACTATCTATTAAAAGGTGAAGATCCTCCGTTTTGTATCCCTTGTGATGAAAGAATCACAGTCAAGCATGTCCTGCTTGACTGTGTTGAATATTCCATCACAAGGGATAAATATTTTAATTCAAAAACTTTCAAGGATGTTTTTAATAATGTTAATTCTCATTTAATTATTGCATTTTAAAAAGAATTAGATTTGCTAAATGAGTTGTAAATATATAAATATTTTATGCTTGGAATTTCGAATTAAGAACTTAGAGTGTTAGTGGCTGTATCCTCGAGGGGGGTTAAAGCACTGTAAAATTATTGTCCTCCTGAGAGGGTACGTAAGTCCCAAAACATTTGAAGTCAAACTTGATCTTCCTGTTTTTAGTCGTAGTATTTCTGTCATTTTAATTTGTGGCTAATCTTGCATACAGTCACCAGCAGCTGAGGGGATGATGTAAATCCAGCTAGGGACCATGCAGGTAGCAGAAGTACTGTAAGTCCCCATGGCCCCTAGTATGGTGATCTACTTTCAGTTGTTGTTGATCTATATAGCCTGTTTTTATATTGTGTTGTCTGAATAGGGATATTAGTTTTAATTTTTCACGCTAGTTTTATTTCTCATTGTGATATTCTAGTTGTTTTACTGTCCTTCGTCGACAGGTTTTTATCATATCCATAGATTCCATTTTTAAGAATGCTCTCGTCACAATATGGCTGCAATACTGCCGATGTGACGTTAAATATTAACTCACTCACTCACTCAAAAGTTGGTAGGAAATTAAAACTGAATAGTTATGATCAAAGGCTTGTCAGGGACACAAAACTAACACGTCAAAATGAGCATGTGTCGGTATGATGATTGAAACAAATCCTTCCTCAAGACCACCACCTTGATGTCGCTCATTATACTATTTCCAAATTGTTGCTGAAATTTGGTTACAACTTGTCATGTGTGAATGGCATGACATCGTAAAATCAAGAATAAATTACTTTAGAACAATTAGAAAAAATACGCGCTGATTTTTGCGAACCGGTATATCTAGATGAGACATGGGTAAATGCCTCCCATAGACAGGAGTCGAAGCCGAAGCTACCAGGTGGTAGAGGACAGAGACTTAAAATTCTGCATGCTGGCTCACACAAAGGGTTTCTGCCTGGGTGTGATTTGGTATTTAAATCTAGGTCCACCAAAGGGACAGACGACCATACGGAAATTAACGGGGCTGTCTTTACACAGTATGTAGAAGAGCAACTGATCACAGCTCTTCCAGGAAAGTCCTTGGTAGTCATGAACAATGCTCCATACCGCAGTTACCGTGAGTCCGACAAGCGGTGTCCAGTAATAGTCGTAAAGCATGTCTTAACAGAAACAACATCGTAAGACCTGACAAAGCAACAAAACCAGTGTTGTATGAGGTTTTGTTACAGCACAAACCACCACCTTCCCGTGCCATCAACAATATGTTGAAGAACGCTGGTCACGAGGTTCTACAACTACCGCCATACCATTGCGATTTGAATCCAATTGAACTGATATTGGAGAGGGTGGGGTGGGGGTGGGAGGCAATCAAGGGGAAGGTATCATGGTACAACACGACATTCAAGTTACCTGACGTTGAAAACATTGTTCACACGGCAATAGGGAAAACTGATACCTGTTGGTGGGAAGCCTGTGTCAAACATATATTGGCAGTTGAAAATGAGTACTAGAAACTAGATGGCATTAGAGAAGAGACCATCCCACCAATCTTAATACATCTTGGAGATGAATCCGATACTGATCTGTCCGAAGAAGAGGTGCTTTGTGATTGAAACATCTTAAAAAATTCAAGGAAAACACGTACAAGTAAGTGATCAACCCCCTAAAATACAAATCAAAGACCCACTTCAGTAATGTGTACATGCATAGTTTCATAGGAATATGATTAATGGACTGTGAATAATGCCTTGAAAATAAATAAAATAAACCTGTCCCCTAACTACTTCCAAGCTCAAAATATTTTCATGGAAACTAAACAATCCTATTTGCCCGTTCATGAAAAGACACGGTTTGGTGAGCGCGTCAGCCAATGAATACTTATTCATTATTATTAGTATTATTACTGTTGATCTAGATCGTCTTGATATTTACCAACTGCTAAGTGCATATATGGTAAATGAGAGTTCAGAATAATCATATATAGTAATTTTGCATTCGCCTCAAGGATTATAGTATGTAGAAGATATTATATGAATGCCCATGTCCTACTATGTTTACGACATGAGTGCCTAAATGTTGGTATTTCCCCAGTGAGAACGACATCAATAACGATATGGACGGATACCCGTCGTTGCTTCATGTTGAAGGCATCGTCATGACGATTTTCATGACGTTACGTCACCATGAGGGACATATTTTGCCCTAGGGCATCGCATGAACAATATGAACCCCGATGTGTTCGCCCTTGTAGGTAATAAAATAAACTATTTCATGTCAGTTCTTTCGAGTTGTGATTCCTACCATATCTCACCAAATCATCAATTCATGAGTTTTAAGTTTTAACACATGTGTGTGCAAGTAAACCTGAATCAACTGTAAAATTTCTTTTTCCACCAAAATGAAAGGCACCAACTGAGTGTGAGTGGGTATATTTCGGAATAGTCGCATTGTTATCTATGTAATGCTACCGGTAGACTAATGTTCAAAGAGTTGATATTATTACTGGATGAGATTATACACAGTGTTGTTCTCAATCTAACTGATAATAGTATATTGTAGAGTAATGCAGGCAATACAGATTCCAGCCATCCTAATTGGACAGAGAGTACAACTTTAGAACGGAAGAAATATTCATATACGTATATACTTTTACGCAAGGTAAGAAAATCTAAATGTACTTGCAATAAAGCAATAAGATAATATAATGAGTAAGTTATACCCTGCTTTATAAGCAATATTCCAGCAATATCACGCCTGGGGACACACTTTGTACCCGTGTAGGGACTCGAACCTTGTCGTGACGCTTAAACCTTTAGGTTACCCCAGTATCCCACTCTAATGAGAAACTGAGTGTACCCGGTATGGTTGGTGTAAGTGAATCAGTGCGGTTAGTACTGCCAGTGGGTAATAATGTCAAGTCAGTTTTGTGTAGCGAAGAAACATTAAACCGAACGGAGACATCGCAGACGCTGCTAAGTGTGGAGATTGTAATAACTTGAATCAGACATAGCATCAGAGGGCTCCATGGAATACAATGACACTCGATGTGTATGCAGTGTCAAACTTTGTTTTGTGAAATATTTCACAGATACTCGTACGAGTGATGATGGTAACGAGCTGTCTTTCACTGATGTTTTTGCTAGAGGTTTTCATTGATACAATCATTATGAAGTCTGAGAGTAAAATTTCTCGCCAAGAAGTAGCTCATTGCCATGGGCACCGACCATTCTCCCTCCTAGCGGATGTGCTTTTTTTATACACTATAAACATTTTTTCAGCGTGAAGTTGGCAAAATGAAACCAGGTAATTTGGCCCAGAAGCTTCCTGTACATCAGTGATATGCTATTGCTCAATAACCACCAAATAGCCAATTCCATTCCAAATTAGACAAATGAGACTACCTCAACCGCAATACCACTCTTGCCGAGGAGATGTTCGATCAAGTTGTCATGATTACACAAATCAAAGTCTTAGTAAAGCATTCTACCCGTTTCATGGTGGACAGAATCGAGGCCAAATCCAATTTTAAGCAATCTTAACCAGTAGCTGATACAATTTGTATAAGTATTAACATACAAGGGATATCTCTCAAATTCTCTGGTGTGAGTTTATGCTCATGTGTCTGATATTTTTGTGACGCTTCTCGTTCTATATTGTCCGTCCGTAGGTAACGTATATTAGAGGAAATATTTAGCAGTTGATTGTAGTTCCAGTGAAATCAACAGAGTGTCATCATTACTTGTGGTGATTACATTTAGTTGTGCATCACATGTGATTTAGATCTACCGTGATTAGCTGTCAGAGAATGTCACAGTAATTGCCACATGTTGCGAAACCACATGTGTTTTGACTGAGCGATCAAAGGACAGTGTAGTGTAATTAAATACGTCGCTCAGTCAACACCTTCAGCTAAAATTCTTTATAAACGTTTTAAGACATGATTAGAGACAGTTCTGCGTTATGCCAGTGCGTTATACCGAACATTGCCAAATGAGTGGTTTACTTTCTGCGCGTGAAATGGATGCTCGATGCCATGATGCCATTCACAATATGTTCAGATGTTCAAAAGGGGCAGACTTTAGATCTGATTTCTCTGCCGAAGTTTGGTGCTCTTTCAGGTGATGTCAATGGGGCGTGATGTCTCTCCTTCATACCTGCTGGCGCAATGACACCTAAGCGTGCAGATGCAACCTCTGGGCTTGTGGCTGGTGCTGGTTGATGTACTGCCATTGGCCATTAGAATGGTTTTCACGGTTTAGACCGGCGACGATGCGAGATTTCCGAGTCTATCAGCATCAAAAGAGTAGCACCACAGATGAACAGAGATCTCGGGTTATATATCCCAGTGCCTGTGAAATTAATTAGACTCAAGACTTCACCAATCACCTCTCAGTGCACTGTAACAGCTTCATCGTTTACTTTTTGTATCTTATCCCAACTTTTTGTATATCATCCACCCAATGGGTGCTGGTAACCACGGACCGGACTTCCTGTACGTGGTGTGGATGGAGCGTGCATTGTAGCTGTGTGGATGATTTTTGAAGGTTGTCTTCGAGGATGTCTTTCTTGGGTCGCAGCTGTGGACTGATGCCTCGAGGGGTCTACTGCTAGCCCGATATAGAATCTTGGAGACAGCTGAAGTGCATGGCATGATGGGGAATCGGAGTCTAAGTCCCCTGGGAATAAGATTGTTGTCTTTGCTTCTAAGAAGAAAGGTGGTTCTTGGTTTTGACGATCTTCGAGTAGTGCTGGCGATTAGGTGAAGCAGAAGTTACTTTCTCCATATTGGAGAGTTGGATGTAAGGAGCTTAATCTTGCTCTCTGTTGCCTCAGGGTCGACAGTTGGAGATTCACAGTTCCAAGTTCAAGGTTAGTTGTTCCTTCATCTCTCTGCCCCGACAGAATATCAATGTGATCACAATTACCTCAGGAATATGGAACGGTCCACTGATATTCTACGTTGGGTATAAAGTACATAGTTTCTTCTGTCGCACTTTTACTGCCAGTACATGACACATGTGAGCTGCTCTTTGCTATCCAAAATAACACACAAAGTCTTTCACGAGCATGTGTTTCACCTGGACACCGTGCACGCAGACAGTTCAAAGCATTTGTTGAAATGAGCTAACTGAACAATTTAATACCTTACTCTTTTGGTCAAAGAATCCAAAGGAATTCACGGAAAACTATTTTAATAAACAGTTTCAAATGTATGTATGGGACGAGACTCCGAATAATCTTGAATAAATTATATTGAAAAAAGTCCCCCAAAGCCTTTGATAGCACAAGACACTATTTACCTGATACATTTATCAATCTCTGTTGAATATGAAACGGTTTTTGTGTTATGCTGTGGAAGCTAAATGATTATGAATTGACGTGGTCGGATAGAGAGACGAGGCGTTACCTTGTAGAAGAAAGCAGTGATTGAATACCAGCTGTGACTCATGTGAAGATAAAAGCAAAGTAAATACAGCATTACTGAGTCTACAGATTGCAGGGTCACTATTAGCTCACAAAGCAGGATAAAGTGACACAATATAAATAATATATATTATATTACATCACTGGGAATGACTCGTTCTACTTAAATCTAATGAAATTGACTAAATGTATCGTCTCGGATGTTATTACTACAATTATGCCAACATACACACTCATCAAGTCGTAATCCCGTACATCATTCTGTTAATTCCGTAATATATTTGCAAGTACTTGTTTCCTAGCATGCTAGAAGTTGATGAGTATATATTTACAAACATAGGAGTTTGGATAACAACTTCTTTGCCATTGTATATTGCGATATTTGTAGGTGCAGTTTATGCCATTATGTCAACTGGTACCTACAAGAAGCGAATGGCTACTATGATTGCTCAGTATGTAACGTCGTTACAGGTAGATACGGAGCCTGTAACCCAGTCAGGGACTGGTGTAGTTTCTGTAGATGTTGCCATGAGACAGGGAGGATCGCCCGATGGATTGTAGCTAAAACCGAGGCAAGGCTGCGTCACGTGGCACTTGATAGCACAGTGTATGGCTGATCTGGCATAAACTTCAGTCACAGGTGTGGAAAGCTTCTTGTTCTGACTCTTGGTGTATCTTGCAGCTACAATATCAAACAGACATATCCAAGAATATATTCGCTGTAAGAGATTATTGGTAGCATTGACTGCCACTGTGAAACCGTGTAGCATTGATCCTTACATACAGGGAAGAGATGCGACAGGAGAAACAATGTATCATATACCCAACTTAGAACATCAGTGGACCGTTCCATATTCTATACTGTTTGCTTGCTCTTTTGTGAGTGTATGCGTTAAGGTAGGAAATATTTAATATCATATGCTATCAGATTCTAATGCGCGTGAACTCATAAGGCTGAATGGTAGATAGGTGTTGTTTTTCACAATATTTACCGTTTTTTCTGCTCGGAGTGCCCTGTACCTCCACTTCGCTTACACCCAGGTAGCCTGTGGTGTTTCTCCATACTCTCACAAACCTCACAGGCTGCTCATGGGTACAACTGTAGGTCAAGGTTACTCCAGCTGATTCATCTGCTGACCACTGACCACACCAGGTCACGTCGTCATTCCGGCAATCAACATCCACGGACGATACGCCGATGTATGCATTGCTAATAGCAACTGAAACGTCAAAAGCACAAGAGCTATATGTTCATGGCTTAATGAATCAGTGAGAGTAGTCGTTGCTTAACACAGACAAATAACGTCCAAGGGATCTGATTTAAAATGGGTGCTTTTGGATAAGACATTACTATGCAAACGTTTTCCTAATGCATCTGACATCTGCGGTTGAATTAAAGAACAGTTTGTTTGGATTTTGAAAAATGTGAAGGTTACTGACAGTATAAAACTCTTGTGACCGTGATGTTGTGTACGGTGAAGTAGCCTTGTAGATCTCCCTGCCAGAATGGGTGTAGCTGATAAGTACTTCGCGCTAGGTCCCCGGTCCTGCTGCCGTCATTGGCATTGCCGGAAAGGTAGCCTGCAGAGTAAGTAGTACTAAGGCGCGACGGTTTACCCAGCATGATATTTGCTGCCTTGACATGGGTCCGATCTGCAGGAATGCAATTGTTATAGTTTGTATGTATTTGTTAATGTACGTATCACCACGCGGAGCTCTTTATCAGTTTCTGTACAACATGAATAAGAGTATTTTCTAACAAGATAACAATAACCACTAAGGTTATTCCTCCCTCCCTAACTCCAAAATACATACACGTAAAGGGACAAACATACATATTCACACCCATACACACACATACACACACACACACACACATATTCATATACATACACGCGTGCACACAAACACATGCACACACAATCTCTCTCTCTCTCACATACACACATATTCATAGACATAGACACACTTGCACAAAAACACTTGTACACACAGTCTCTCTCTCACACCCCAAACCCTCCCCTCTCTCTCTCTCTCTCTCTCTCTCTCTCTCACACACACACACACACATACATGCAGACACATCCACATACTTTCTATTCCTACTTCGTTTCCAAATTTGGTTTAAGGTTCAGATTTAGAGTGGAAAAACAGAGTCACTTAAAAACATAAATGTTGGCTGAATGTCATCCAGGTCTGACAAATATTTACAGACATACCTTGCACCAATATACTGCTCAGGGTGACCATCAGCCCTGGGATGGACAGAAGCATCGTTCACTCGTCTCCTACTGATGTCTGAATGTTGCCGTTTATTACAGAATCACGATGACTATTCGGATGACTTGGATCCTTTGACAGCGGCCAGTGAATTACATTGCACACATACGTCTCATTGAATAAATATACTGGAATGAAGAGAATGGATCATATTAAAACTGGCTTACGGAAGTAGTTCCCTGAAGAGCATTAAACACGGGATTCTATAGTATGTGTAGAATGAATTTGTGCTTCACTGTAGTCTCTCTAGATTGTACTGTGTCTGGTCCAATTGCCAGGTTTGGCAGGTCCAATGCATATGCACTCCTCGACACTGTATGCGTAAATATTGTCGAGACACTTCGCTGACTGGAACATGATAAAAAACATTCTTGCTATCAGCAGACACCAATTTGTGGTTGGGCTGTGCGAAATCTAATACAATTGATATGTCCTCTTGTACATACTTAGGACATCCTACATTTGATTAAGCTGTAGTAAGCGGGTCTTGGGTCGACATGATCAGCCTGGCTCGCCATCAGACTGAGGCACCTCTTGTAAAACAAGACGTACCTGTGATTTATTTTCGACTATCAACACTCTACTTTCAATTACTCCTTAATCAATAATGATACCTGAAAACGTTTCACTGACATCACTGAGGTGTGCTTGAAAGTTTGAACAATCTGTCATTGTAGAAACGTTTTGGGCCTTAGTCAGAGGACTGCCTATGACACAAGACGCATGTCCGGATGCTGGTGTCACAAACACCCGGTATACAACCGAAGATTGTAGGATACTTCGCTCCGTTTGAGAAACTCCAAATTACAGCCTCCATTCGTCATGTTTCTCATAAAAATATGTTTCTTCTTCCTGAACTAGTGAACTCACAGTGATGGATGACGAACATATACTTTTTTTCTTTCTGAATAATGAACACACAATGATGGATGAGGTTCACAGTGGTAGATGAGTAAGCGCAAATGAAACATGATGAACTGGAACACCAAGTAGGAAGTAGGATTGTTTGTGCAGCTGATTTTACAAGTGGCATAGTGCCAGACATCATATCACTGACAAGGGATCCAAGCATACATTGTCACGGGTGGTTGAAAAAATCGTGGCAGCTGTAAAATTCCTTTATGTCAGTCAAGAATCATATGTGTAAGCGTTGGAGAATGACAATGAACGTGAACAGAGCGCAATTTGGTTTAATGAGAGAAGACATTTGATATGCACGCTAACATTCACTGTAAAGAGCAGTTGTCGGGCCAACATCGTAAGCATACATTAGGATTCCCAGCATGTCAGTGTCCAGGTGGATACCCGAGGGCAAATTATTAATTTCAATAGCGAAACCATTTATTAATACAGAGAATAACGTTGGTGACATAACACATCCTTGAAGGACACCTTACAACATTGGAAAGCGTTCTGTGTTGTTATTTCTCACTTGATACACCATGACTAGTCCTATATTGCCTGCACTGCAGGAAGATAAACATCATGAACACCAATTTTCATAAGTTTATGCCATAAACACTTGATTAATTTTATCTAAATCTTTCATGTCATCACTGTAACACACAAATGTCGGTATCATCCGATTTTATATAGCTGCAGATAAGCTGTAAGTGTGCTCTTGTGTATTGTAGGTCTAAAGTAAAGGGTCACAGATATCAAATATCAGCTGATCAGCATTTTGGCATTTTACAGATTTTACAGTGAGATCAGATATACTAACTGAAGGCAGTTTCGGCAGTTTCCATAGTGAGGAGTTAATCATCTTGAATATGATGTTGTTGACTGACAGATGTTAATAGGCAGAAGCACACGACTTCCAATTTGTTACAAGACTTGTTTGTTTGCAGTAGTATGCAACATACAGAAAAAAAGTATGAAGACATAGAAAAGAAGGCTATGTCCTTCGCACCACGTTTTCCCAGGTCCGTGTGTTTCCGACAACACAACAACCAGAAATATATATACTCTCACACACGTCGAGAACATTCCAGCACACCGTTTTCTATCGTCATTAACTCAGAAGCTTCGCAATCAGGAATAAAACAATAGATTGCCAAAGATTCTGGAGCGCTATCAAGAAGGCCTACAGCTGAATTAATACTATTGCCATTACACATATGTGACAGGAAAATTGACCCATAACTCAAACTCAAGACACTAAACATTGTGACCCAATGATAACTATCATTTAATCAATAATACTACAAATTACAGAAGACACACTGTTCAGTATTTTTGTTACATGATCCATTTACTAAAACTACAGTCTGATATGCCAGAATAAATTTTACACGGCACAGACATGAGAGCAAAACTCCGGTTGCCCAATGGGTTTTTGTGATTGGTGTCTTTTTTAAATGTGAAGTTAAACTTCTTCACTGTAGGTCAGGGCATGCCTTATTATCAAAACAATTAGAAAACATTGTGAGTGAAATATCAGTGCAGGTATCATTATTTACAGCCACAGCCGGGATTAGGTCAAAACAACCTGCTTTCGCACGTTTTTCTCAGGCAGCTACATGCATAGTGGTAATTGGTGAATCTAGATCGAGGTTTCAAACTGGCGCTCTGCTCTCACCTGTTTACTTGCCAACTCATCACCAATTTTATGGAAGTGACCATCATCAAGAGTAGGAGATGTACTCTCTAGGAGTAAAGAACTGTATTCATCTTTCTATGTATTATACGGACCTCTCGGTAGATTTACTACCATCATATTTCATCTCCCAGGGCAGATCATAACCGCAGTCTTGCCAATTGTTTTCCAAATGCTGCGAGAATCTCTGTCATAACTTATGAACGATTCTGCTCAGTAAACTGATGTGCACTTTGATACATGCGTAAAAGCCTGTCTAAACATTTCCTCTGCTGTACATAGTTATATGAGAAACGTTTTCAACCAACATTTTTTTATCTGCCAGACATGCTTTATGTCATGTCAGTTCGTTACGCCAGTCATTAAGGCTTATAAAATGATTTAAATCTTCCATTAACGATAATATGAAGGCAAAGCACACTTTCCTAATTGCGAATGGACAAAGAAACCCATTGTAGGCTGTATTAACGTCATCATAGTTTCTATTTTATTCACAACTTCATTTGCCTGAGCAACAGATACCTCAGACAGAAAAACAGCTGCTAATTTTACTGTAAACGTAGATTTCACCTTTCTCTATTTAATCTTTTTTAAAAGAAGTGTCAGATAAAATAGCTGCTACCTTAATCAGGAATTTGAAACCTTACCTTGATCAGGAATTTGATCAGCTACAGTACCCCAGTGATAATTGAAGATATTCTAACATTATAGTTGTCATAGCTACCAGGTGTTCATCTGCAATAACCACATGTAGCCGGTGTGCTCCTGGTCAACCACTGATCATACAAAGGTTACTTTCAGTTAAAAAGTTAATAAATAGACTACCATAGGAGCTCTGAGTATGTTTGATACCCCCTTTATTGACATACTCTTTATTCCCTTGATGACGCCGCATTCGTGACCAATTCGTGCGTTAAAATCTCTTCATATACATAAAGTACCATACAATCATTTTGAAAATTATACAGTTTTTCGAACAGAGTGTTACAAGTTTCCTTTCCATCGTCAACGGGTGATGAACATGAATGGGATAAATAGCACAAGTAGTAGAGGGAATGGGGGTTCTAACTCACCCCGTATAAGCTGTCATATGGCTTATACGGGGTGAGTTAGCACCCCATTCCCTCTACAGCTGCACACTCAATAAATAAAACTTACAATCAACATCAACGTGAGATATAAAACATTTCATGTCGTTAAAGTATTTGTAAAAAACGTCTCAGGAATAAAATCTTTTCAAAAAGAGTTCTGAAATGAAGCACCTACCTACCTACCTGAACCTCTCTTTGCTCGTTATTTCCCAAACATGTATAACCAACGACGGTTAAACAATCGTCGTTTTTATTAAACGTTTCACACAAACCAAACACATCAACATGAAAGCCCAGCGTTAAACGGTACTATGAACTGTTGAACCGTGTCTTTGGAATATTCATGAACAGACTATTGAAAACACATCCTCTTTGTACAGTGTGCCTTCTGATATTGATTTCTCCTCACATAGTTTTTTGCTTGTTCTACCTACAAGCATCAGTCATCCATGTAGGCTACGCCAGACAATTGTTTAAATATTGTGACTGTTCCTTTTTACTTACAAGGGATTGTAAAATGTGTGTATTGCAGCGAAAATGGATTGTCAAATGACTTAACTTTGATCTCCCACTTTCTCATTTAGTAGTCTTGATCATGCAGTTCAGTTGGTTCAGCTGAAGCAGAATTTTTTCACAGTGTGGTCCTAGATTCATTGTGTTTTTCATGCAGCGTCTACACTCCCAAGTATCATTTTTTATGATTTTCAGTGTCTTGTAGACATTTTCGTCAGACTTGACATACGATGCACCAAAAAGCTATTTCGTTCTATTTGTTTTGAATATGGTACGAAGGTTTCTTTTCTTGACTCGATTAGCTGATGCCAAGTGCTTTTAACCCTCTCGAACCCACAGCATCTCCAGTGATACAGAAAATATAACTGTTGGTATCTAAATACTCATTATTCTGAAAGAACTAATTTTACAGCGTCCGAATCCATAATATATTTAAAGATCATATTTCGTTTCGCGCTTCCTTCCTACTTTTCAACTCACCCAGCACTTCACTGGCACATGGTCTGATGATGCGTGAAAACCCATCGACTCGAATGTAAGTTTCATTTTATGTTCAAGTTGTTGTTTCCTTTCTCTTTTACATGTATTTAACAGTAGATGTTGCAATTTCAATGAAAACATTATGCATTCTTACCATTTCATTTTGGGAAAATCACATGCATCACATAGGATGAAGGCATTTTCATTTTGAAAAGGAAACGTTTTCAGTGATTATGATCTATGCATATATATTGAATATGAGAGAAGTTAGATGTAACACAATCTTCTGCAGCAACTGATTATGTTACTAGGCATAACCAACACCTAGCAACAGTTGTATAATTACTTGTCCTACTAATGATATTTGTCGTCAAACTACTTAAACTATATGTCCACCTCATAGGCGCTTGACTCAGATATATATTTGGAAGTATGACCTAAATATATAAGATATAGAAAGGTGTGACACTAACAATGCTACAGAAGTGTTTGTCAGACAGAAAACGAGCCGAGGAGAGCCGGGCCGCCACTGTTAGTGTCACACCTTTCTATATCTTGTATATGTAGGTCACACTTCCAAATACGTATCAGTGTCGAGCCCCTGTGGTCCTCCTATTGGAAGACTTTAATGTACTGGAACTGTAATATAAGCTTCTTGGCTTATTCCCCTATCCAGATTTCATCACATTTTGAAATAAAAATATGTTCAAACCGTCGGCCAAGATTGGATTTTTTATTGCTTGAAGGTTCATTGGGTGATATCTTAAGTTTGTTTAAGTTGTAGACTGGTGGGTGACTGTGAAAATATTTTCCTGCCTTCTTCCTAGCTTTTCTAGCTCTTTTACAGTTGTCAATATATCATGGTTTTCCTTTATGTGGACATGAAAGTCCCAGTCACAGATATTAAAACGTAGTTCAGGTGTAATCATACTTTGACATAATGTCTCAAATAAAGATGAAATTGCCTTTATACAATCATATCTTGATGAAGGTGAAGTATCAGCAGGATGAACGAATGAAAGTAAAGCTGGATAATAATCACTTCCACAAAGGTACGGACCGAGCCAGATCATGAACCTGTTTCATGTTGTATAGAATATGAATTCAGTAACAATATTATGTAACTTTCAGAAGCCGATAAAAATATAACATGTTTAACATACAACGTTTCAACACTCCAAACAATAATAATGTTTACAAGGAAAGGTGTAAATAGAGCTACTGAAACGATCTGCAAAATAATATATTTTGTAGGCTTTCAGTTAAAGAAAAGCTAGTCTTGAGTGAAAGATTGAGTCAGTGAGTTTTACGGTGCACTATTCCAACTACATGGCGAGTCTGAACCGGACAATGCAGTGACCCACGGCATGAGCATCGATCTGCACAATTGGGAACTGATGACATGTGTCAACCAAGTCAGTGGGTCTGACCACCTGATCCCGGTTGTTGCTTCCTATGACAAGCAAAGTCTTCTTTTGTAGCAAGGCCTACTCTACCATGAACCTTCACAGTTCGAATCAGAGACTAAATCACAACAATCTTCGTTTGGTTTTGAATGTTAGACACTCAAGCACACCAAACATAACATGTTAGCCAAACGAAGTTTTGTTAATCCCAGGAAAATATATGATAATTATCTTGAAGCAAAGAAGTTATTCCGTAAGGCTTGGCAAGGCAAGAGGGATTTTTCCCATTCTAAGGCTTGTTTACACAGTTGTGGCAGGTAAAGACCTCAAAACCTTTTGGAAAACACTTGAAAGCTCTCAGTTCGACTCAGGGTGAGGAAAATACAGTTAGCCCAGGTAGCTGATATGCATATTTTGGAAATCTAGTTAGTCCTGAGACTCTAAATGCCATATACAATGACTATGACGACAATACCAACTTACAGCATGACCCAGTAGACTATGTTGAATGTGTTGATGCTGATGGGCTGTCTAATGAGATTAGTCTAGACGAAGTAATTAAAGCTCTTTCCCAGTTTAAAAAAAGGTAAAACCACAGAATTTGATGATATGCCACGAGAATTTAATGTATATTCTTCCTGCATTGTTCCTGATTTACTGATGGTTACTGGGAATTGAAGACAAGGTTATTTAGCTGGACTTTGAAAAAAATGCAACAACTGGAAAGTGTAGATATCTTTCTTTACACATCCGCCAGTATGTCGAGAATGAGTTTGCATTCAATGTTCCTCGGAAAGCTGTCAGCGTACATGATTTCCATGTTCTGGACACATTTGGGGATCTTGATTTCTTCTGGAGGTTAGTGAAGAAAATCCCGACTGTAATCAAAACATAGAGGGCCTGTATGATGATGGCTTCCTCCTGTGGTGCCTTAGATAGATTGTTGATAGATCCTCGAGAGATTGTTATACAACAAAAAAGGAAAGGTACGGCCAGTTGTGTGTTGTTTTTGTAATAATTTAGATAGTGTCGCGTTGACGTGATCCGGTCGCCATTCCTACATCTGTTTACATTGCCGAAATCAACGGGGACAGTGAAAATTGGAATTAAGCAATAGAATGTTAAGTGCCCAAAGTGACAACAGCGGGCAGTTATGGGCTTAGTGGTCTTTTCATCGCATTAGAGACACTGACTGTTTTTTTTCTTCAAGTAGCAACATGTAGGCCTTGCGATTAACAGTGATTAATTGTGAAAACATGTTCACCTTACTTAAAAGGGTTGGGGCGTCATAAGTCATACTCAGTGAGTTCTCATCAGAAACCTTCGTTTATGGCAAATAAGTTATTTTCTAAACTGTCATCATGTAAGTTAATAAGAGTCACTCAGGGCAAATGTCAAACTGACTAGAGAAGTAGTACCTTCTAGCAATAATTATTGTGCAAATGTCATGCTCGTTTTTGTCCATTATCTCACTGAATATATTGCGCGAAACCATCCTATCACGATCAACCATGGGAACTGGCTCAGCTGCACGAGGTTATCACAAGGTTCCCCTGCACTTAAGTCCTTTAGGCTTCTCTTCACTATTCGCTCTGCCTGTTTCTCCTGAGATTCTGCAGCTAGTGTTCTCTGGCTCTTCACGTTCTTGAAGCTGAAGAGTTGAATTCTCTGCGGTTGGATAAGGAGACCTGATGGCGGTTTCGACAGTTGATTCTTCAGACGTTGCAATTGCTGGTTCGATTTACGCTGACTCGGTGTCGAAGGCGGCTTGGACGTTTTGTTCTGTATGCAGATCTTTAGTGATGTCTCGTTAGAGGCTAGTTGAGGTGAGTCCAAATGGAACATTGGTTCCAAACATGGCGGCATATGGACTACGCTGGACACCCGAATGATGAGCCCAATTTTGGAAGAACTGCACAAATCTATTAGCCAGAGGCCACTGAGGCTTACTGCCTCCCACCCAGGCAACACCCGTATTATTTATGTCGCCATTTGCCCTTTCTGCTGAAACCTGATTGTATCTGTTATGTATTATAACTTTCAAGTCATGATGTGACTGACATGTTATCAATTTTAACTCACTTACTCACTCACTCACACCTTCAGGTAGTATACAATGAGATGCCCGCTCACGCGGCACAACAGATCGTTACAAGTATGAGAAGAAGAGATCACAGGATGTGGTCGACATAGTGATTTGCTGTAGAAGTATTATGATCTACACTAGCATTGATCTTCCCGTGTAGGATATGCCCTCCCACACAATCTATTATTACCAAATCTGTCCACCTTTTGAACACAGTTCCTCGCAGTATTAATAAATACAATATATATTTGCGGTGAATGATAATATTTTGTCATTACCTGTGCATTGTTGAGAAAATAATCGTCTTCAGGTTTCCACGGATACCTATTTATGAACGTATCAATGTTGTGTAGTTTGTCAGAATAGGCGGTCCTTTCAAAGTACATTGTTGTGAGAACTGGAGAGAGTTTAGTTTTGAACCGCTCTTAGTAACATTCCAACAATATCATGGCGTGAGACACCAGAAATTTGCCTGACACACTTTACCATCTGAGGAAGGTTAGCAGTGCCCTTCAGGGTAATTTGCTTCCAGTCAGTCCGTCAACAGTGTGACCTGGTTCATTTATCTGTGCGGGCAGACAGGGTATATAACAAAATTACACGTGGAGTAGGGAACGGTGCACTGATGTTCAAAGCTAGGGCTTATTATGGTATAATGTTTCTTCTGCCGCATCTTTACTACCGATGCCTGTGACCCGCTCTTTACCTACCAAAACAACATGCAGATTTTGACACGAAAATGTACTTCACCTGAACACCCTTCCGGTTTATAGTCCATGTGTGTTTGTTGAACTGAGATAACTAAACAATATTATGCTTTAACTCATAAAAGGCCTTGAATTCAAAGGTATTCACGTAAATCTATTTTACTGAAGAGTTTACATTGTCTACTTGCATGCATGCAGGAAATATCCTTGCAAGTAAGAGTGCAACTAAGTTTGAATACAACGACTAAACAACATAGCATTTTATCAAAGTAAAGCTCATTATATCATGGCTGCAAACATATGACCAACTAAATAAGAGCATTCGAAATATGACTGATTTCCCAGGCTCCACATATTTTACAGAGTAAATGATCTGATAGCTACGGGAAGTTCAACCTGATGACAAAATTTCCAATCAGTGTCAAAATCAATCCGATTGCCAAAGAAACGGACGAAACTAGTACTCTTACAAAAAATAAAATAAATACCTATTAGTTTTAGAGAAAATGTCCCGACAAACACACGTTAGAGCTTACACTGATACCTTGCAAAGCATAGGCAGTACAAAGTAACACAATGCAATTATTCACAGTTAATCTGCAGCAATTGCCGTTAAGGTTTATTACTGGTGTGTGTATGAAATCGTTGTGAAAGACATACTTTTGTTACATCAGTTACAGCGGCATGACACCGAATTTACTTTTACGAATATTATTCAACTAAAAAGGTCAGTTAGTAAATAAATAGTACTAAAAGTACCCAAGCATACACAATCATCAAGTCATATTCTATTACGTATTTTCATCAATTTGTTAATATATTAGTAAATTGTTTCCTTGCATTCTTTTAAATCGATTGCTACATACATCAGCTGCATAATCCGGCACATTGTCTAGACTGAATTATTTCCTGAGTCCCAGTGAGGGCCGGTTTAGACAGCTTCCACAGTATTTTCAAAATTAACATTTTCTATGTTCCTTTCTGTTTTCCATAGCAACGTCTGTACCCAACGTTTTGCTGTATTATATCTGTCATTATTATCTGTCATTATCATCTGTCATTATTATCTGTCATTATTATCGGGTTGAACTGAAATCTAAAGCCAAACCTACTTGCTATTTATCTCTTATAGTTTTGAATCATATATACCTGTGATAGTCTAATATTTATTGAGCTTCGTTGACAGGTGATTAAAATTTACTTTTATGTAGCATAAACCTACAACTTGATTTAGTTGCAACATGGTTTAAATATTGCCGATATCACTGGAAATATGAACTCTCTCATTCACTTTGCAGTCTCGAGAAATCAAAACAGTTACACACAAGCATTGTTCTTCGGGCTGCCCGACTGTCATCAGTTACTTGTACAGATATGAGATGTAACTGAGTTTCTGCTAACAGTCTCTACCTTGAGGCAGATGAACCATCTCTTGCACAGTGTGGTATTAAAGTATCCTTGCACTATGGTACAGAACTATATTCTAACTAATCAAACCCTGCCTTTAACTGTGGTTTTTTATCCTATCAGTTGTGATCCGTAAAACAAAACATCTTGTCTTGTTCCGCCTTTGATATTAAGAGATAAACCTTTCATTTCTGTCGCTGGTATTGAGAAATTTCATCTCCTTCCCGTCTTCTTTCTTATCCTCCTTTGGAATGCTTTAAGTCAACAAAATATGAACCTCGTGATATACAAAATGCATCGGTGAATGTGAAAAAACAGCAAATAAGCAAGATGATAAGCGTATAATCGCCAATCAAACGTGCAATATTTGAGTATAATACATATAAATCCTTATTGGTGGGTGGGGCTCAGAGGACGGTGGCACAGTTGCCTTTGCTAGTTGTGCTGTCAATGAATCCAGAACAATAACTTCTCGACTGCCTGAAAACAGTTGTATTTTCAAAAGAGAAGCTTACGCCATATTAACAGACTATTTAAATAGCCATACTAAATAAACAATAAATAATCTTGTCTGACTCTCCTTCTTCTTCGGGAACTGAAGGAAAATTATGCTAAACTTTTAATAGAAATGGTTAAAATATGTAAACCCTATGGTTTAACCTACATAGGTTGTCAGTCCAGATTTGAAGAGGTCATCATGCGATAATGCCGTATTGGTTACAAAGGATAAACACGCTGTTTATCTCTTGTGGTGAAAGAATCGTGATCAATCATATTGTGTTTGACTGTGTTGAATATTCCGTGACGAGGGATAACTGTTTCAAATCACGCACTATGAAGGATCCTTTTAATAATATAAGTTATCATTTTCTTATTGTATCTGTAAAAGAATTAGATTCGTTAAATGATCTGTAACTACATGTACTTTATTTTCGTATTATTGGCTTGGTTACTAAATGAGATTGTTAGTTTCTGTATCCTCCAAGGGAGCTGAAGTATTTTAAAATTATTGTCCTCCTGAGAGGGTACAAAAGTCTCGAAACATTTACAAGAAATTTAAGTTTACAAGAAGTTTTAAATGTAGTATCTTTGTCAGGTTACTTTTAGCTAAGACTGAAGAGTTGATACAATTCCACCTAGAGTCCATACTTCTAGTGAGGTGATCTACCTTCAGTTGTTGGCGATCTTAGCCAGGTTTTAGATTGTACTGTCCAAATAGTAGCTGCTAGGTTTGACTTCTGTCAATGAAATTTTAATTGTCATTCTCCAGAAGAAAGTGAAATCGTCGGAAAGAGTTAACGTGACCTTTCGCAAACAACACACGAATCTTATTTTTTTTTCTACCCGTGTTGCTCATATGGTACATTTTAGGGTATATGATTGAATGGATACATTGCACTGAATGCACATTTCCGATGCAAAGTTCTTTACAAGGTCTATGATCCCTAGCATCATCTACCTTTTGTTTATGGTCATCTGTAATCTGGAGTGTATATTGTATCGCCATGTCTAGTTGAATTATTTTAGATACATATACTTACTAATATCTATGATTTATCTAGTTGTGTTTGTGTCCTTTGTTGAGAGATATTTCTAATTTACGTTCAATTAATGTACATCGATTATTTGATTCAGTCACGATGTACTTGTACTTTTTGAAATCGTAGGTTGAACAAATTATATCTGTTTGTAAACTATTCTAGTTTGACAAGCAGATGTTTCCTTCAGTTTTATCAGGATGTATTAATGTATTGCGATAAGGACGGCATGCACCTATCGCTATATAGCAATACGCCTTCAAACAATACGCATTGCAATATCGTTGTTTGTTTCTAACAACCAGCATATTGACTAGAGATCATACGTGAAGTTACATATTCAACACATACTGTCACTCACAACAAATGTTTCCCTTTGTTATTCATTGACCAAACATATACTGTATACTATATGAATTAAAGGAAAATATAATCTATGAATATTCAACATGCATAATTTTGAGATTGCTGTTTTTAGAACCACAACATAATGTAGAAAATGTATTACACCTAGACTCACGGCAAAGTATTACCCGTAACAGCATGCATAACTAGTGTCAATCACTGTCAAAATAGCAAGTTCCCAATATATCGAAATGGATACTTGTCCTAGGACCAGTATATGATCGAATGAATTCTCATTTTTAGATCTGATCTCACAGATAACAAGTGATGTGAAAGCAGGTAGATATGTAGTAGCTGACCCAGCCCGTGGCTGTTGTAGTTGCTGTAGATGTTGACAACATACAGGGTGGATCGGCAGATGGATTGAAGCTGAAACCGAGGCAAGTTTGGGCCATGTGGCACTTGATACCGCAGTCATTGGCTGATATGGCATTCACTGCAGTGAAAGATGTCGACAGCTTCCTGTTCAGATTCTTGTCGTATTTGGCAGCTAAAATACAGAAAAGAGAAGCATCATAGAAAACACTCAATGAAGGGGATAAGCAATAGCAATGGTAGGTTTTATGAAGCGTCTGTAACATTAACTCTCACATATAGGGAAAGGATACATTTGAAATTAGCGTAGGTGTCGTTGGTGTTCCGTTTTAGATTGTGAGTGCATGCTTGGGTATGTCATTTCATATCAGATGTTTACAGATTTTAAACTGCATTGTAAAGAGGAGGCTGAACTGTAAATAACAAATACTTACCGTGTTTCACTGAAGGAGTGCCTTCCACCTCCACCTCTTGTACCGTCAGGTGGCCTGTGATGTTTCTCCATACCCTCACGAACCTCACCGGCTTTACATGAGTACAGTTGAAGGTTAAGGTCACTCCAACTAACGTATCTCCCGGCCATTGGCCGCACCAGGTGACGTCGTCATCCGGGCAATCAGCGTCCACTGACGATACACCAATGTATGCACCTCGAATTTCTGCAGCTGAAAGATTAAAGGGATATTACTTGTGAATGTAAAAAACTCTATAGCTGGACAACGACTCAATAGATAAGTACTCTTACCGAAAACCCTGACACAACGAGCCGCCTAAAACGTTCACAACATAAAATGGACTGTCTGCTACTTACCATGTGGTCTACACGCGAATACATTGTTGATGTATTCTCAAAATATCTAACGGATCTGGGTCGTTTACAGAAGTAAAGTTGATAAGGGTGTTTTGGAATATGCTAGTTACCACAAATGAAGGCTCACCATAAAAACTGTCGTCGTCACTTGTCACAGAGATGCTGTGTACGGTGTAGAAAGCTTGTAGGTCTCCCTGCCAAAAGGGGCGTGTCTGGTTATTACTTCTCGCTGGCAATCCAATCTTACTTCCATCATTGGCATATTTAGTGCTGTCGTAACGGTTATTCCATATATAAGTGCTACTTAGGCGTCTCACTTTGTTGAGCATGATATTTTCTGCCTTGACGTGGAGCTGTCCTCCTGGAATGCGATTCCAATAATGTGTACATAACTAGTAACAATACGTAACAATAAGTAACTGTAGTAACCATCATTGATGACTTGAACTCTCGCTGACACATAGCTTCGTCCCCGAATTTGACGGAGAAGACAAAAGATAATATTACATATTGTTGCGGCATCTTTCTTCAGTGCAGTATCTTTACTATAAAACGGACGTGGGTGAGTACAAATTTAAGGTTTTATCGGCAATATTGCGACCATATCGTGACGAGGAATTAAATAATAAATAAGTCGTAATAAATATAGCCTAATATAAAGAAGAAGAAGGTGTCCACATGCGATCTCTTTGTGACTCATCCTCAAATTGCCAGTTGAGTTCCATAGGAACCAACCCACTTAGATCCGGGCTAGGAGATGTTTTCAGCAACCCAGGCTTGACGTAAATACGACTAAAGGGATGGTGTGGTCAGTGACTAGCTTGATACTTTAACTTGTTCACTGGTCCCGAGGTCGGCATGGGTTGATGTACTCTCGATGTTCCCAGTGCCCGAAGGTCGAGGGGGACATAAACAAAGATGGAGGCTACATCAACCCTTTGGGCCCCAAGGGACCAGTGCACAAAATATTTATCTTACCGAACACCTAAGTGTTAATGTTGAACTGTTCAGCCAACCTGTGTGAATCGAAAGATTCAGATCTTGTATCTTGCTGTTTTCACGGGGTATTGTCTTTTTTGCGGTGTAATTCCCCTTCCTAATCTTCACAGGGACTGCATTTGAACATTTTGTCAAATGTATTGATTGGAATGCGAGGCAAATCTTGTCGTAGCCATCGCTAGATTTTGCAGACGCCGCAAGAAGTGTTAATTTAGATTTATCTCCCTTCCATCAATGTGAATTCGCAAAAAAACATCGGTAATTTTCGTCCATGATGCGTGATTCACTGTTATTCGAGAGAAACAGGTATTAGCAGGAAGTACCGAATGAGAGTTGTCATTGGCTGCGGAGTACATTGCAGTTTACGTCGCTTGTTAGTGGAGTACATTGAAAATAATAGAAGGCCGCTTAGCCAGTCAGAAAAAAAGACATTTATGTGTGAGGTAAGATCCCAAGAACCCAGGTCGCTGCTCAAACACAATCATATATTGCTTAGTCTGGCTCCAATCAAAGAAATGCTTCTTCCAACAGACACAAAAAACACACACACGTGCAAACACTATGACGCACATATACATGTGCACACACATGCGAGTGCACATGTACTTATTGTTTTTTTTTTACTTCGTTACATGGCTTCAATTTTGCCTTCCAATGAGGGAATAAAAAATCGGTAACAATATCGGTCAAATTTCAAGCAGATGGTGACTTACTGTTTTACAGTAAAACCGTGCACTAATATACAACTCTAGGTGAACAGTAATTCAAGGACAGACAGCTGCACCCTTTACTCTTCTCCTGGTGGTGTCTAAATGTTCAAGATTATTATCACAATATGGCAAGAATGGATGGGATACGCAGACAACACCCAATGTATAAAATTACAGTGGTGTCCTCCAGGGCAAGTTTTCGAGGAACCAGTTCGAACTGTGCCCAGACAACTTAATCAGATGTCAACACTGAAACTTCAGCATCACTCCGTATTGCTGTTGGAACCGACTTTTTATCAGGAATACGGGGTTTCGTAAAGTATAATTGAGCTGTTAGCTTTAAGAACAATTGTTTTGTGCAACAGCAGGAGGCATTCAAGTCTCACTTCTTAAAAAATCATTTACTCACGTAGTCAAAAGACTGGAGGACTGTTTTTAGTGTTTTGAACAAAGTTTGACTTATTGACTGTAAGACATATAATGGAATGGAGAATGCGTGAATCTGTTAAAATTGTATGATAGAAGCAGCTTGGGGTTTCTACTTTTAGCAGTGTTATTCTTTGCATCTGTTACTGTGGGTACTGTTAATCTAGTTGCTGTTACTCTTGTCAGTATACTTTTGGTGCAGTTACTCTTGCTACCATTAATCACTGTTATTTTTTGTATTGATATGTTTGGTACTGTCTTTCGGAGTATTGTTATTCGTAGCAATTAAACGTTTTGCTCTTGAAGCTATCAGTGCAGATCTATAGCTTAGATCTATTCTCCTTAATAGCATAATGTTTTCGTTTTGTTTGTTTGTTTTTTTGTTTATTTGTTTGGGTTTTTGTTGTTTTTTCTTTTTGTTTGTTTGTTTTGTTTTTTTTTTAAATATTGATTTCAGGATAAGTCAGGATCCATACCGTTTGCATGATGATCTCTGAGTAATTAATCGAGACATGTCTAAATGTAACTCTTTTTTTCATGCCTCTCATGTAAATAAGAACGTAGTGGCTACCACTGTTTCAAGACTGATTTCATGGAAAAAATTAACACATTGTTAGATATTTGCATAACATCAGGATGTTGTTATTCCCTGAATAGTAGGGTTTTCCTAATAGGTCCTGATACATCAGGGTTAAGGCTAGCATTCCTGGAGGATGCGATTTTAGGATAGCAAAGAAATGTTCATGAAGTGTAAAGGACGAAGGAAAAAGGATGAAGGATCCTACGTTTTACACCCACGTGATGTAGAAACATGTATTGATTTAATAAACATGTCAATGTCAAGTCAGTGATCTTTAAAGGTTAATTATGATTCCAATATTGACTTTTTAAAGTGAATAGAATAGTTACGTAAATTGTTATAAATACTTTTTAGAATACGTAAATATTTCAACATTGGTAGCTTAAAGAGTAGTTGAGATTGTGCGTGGCTTTATCATCACTGGAGTTGAAGTATTTGACAGTTATTGCGCTCCCGTTCCAAATCAGTTAACATACATTTACTTTCCACTATCATTAAACGTAGAACCATGATAGGGGATCATTATTTCAATGTGAAAACTGTTAGGGCTATTTTTACGACTGCTAATGTTCTTTTATATGTTCTCGTTTTTTCAAAGAAATTGATTTCTTTGATGAATTTTGATTAATATGTTCTGTAGATAGATGTGCTTTTATGATTGGTAGTTTAGGTTAGCAATTTAGGTATGGGGAGTGCCTTCTAAAGGGGTTTGAAGTATATGAATTATTGTCCTCCCGTGAGGCAAAGCATTTAAAGTACATTTACACTCACCACATTCTTTAAACATACTATTTTTGTGATTTTGAGTTACGGCTAAATTCAACTACAATAGCCAGGTACTGAAGAGATGCTATATATCCAGTTACTGTCCATGGAGGTAGCAAAAGTACTTTAACTTCCAATGAACCATAGGATGGTGATCAACCTTCAGTTGTTGGTAATCAGTAGCTCATTTATACATTGTATCGTCCACAAATAAGTTCCTAATTTTGAAGATATATGCTAGCTTGTTTACCTCATTTTGTGATCATCCATTAGTTGTACTATCCTTCGCTGACAAGTGTTTATATGTTATATGTATGCAACAGTAACACAGAACTAGTGTTGGTCATGGCTGAACTATTATCAATGTGATCTTAACCCAGTCATTCACTTTAATCGTAGAAAATATGTAAACCTGACCAACAACTGAAGTGATGGTTTAAATGTAACTAGAATCCACGCAGTAAGCAAATGTATTCTAAGTGCCCATGGTCCCTAGCATGGTGATCTACCT
Organism: Haliotis asinina; assembly: GCF_037392515.1. Taxonomy (NCBI): domain Eukaryota; kingdom Metazoa; phylum Mollusca; class Gastropoda; order Lepetellida; family Haliotidae; genus Haliotis; species Haliotis asinina. Next base: position 6,031,032 of record NC_090283.1, on the reverse strand, counting down.
ACAGCTGTTGATAATCTCTGGTTAAGCTGTTCTATATTTACAAACTAGTTTTGTGTTAATTTGTTCCAAGTGTTTATTGTCTTTCGTTGACAGGATTGTATCAACTTATACGGTCGATTCAAGAGGAAAGTGTACGCACCTGGGAACAAGGGGTTCAAAATAGATTTGCTTGCTCCTTCAAATTCTTTCTACCAAAGCAAAGTCAATATATTTGAAAATCAGTTGCCATCATTCATCTCTAAAAGTGACAGGCTGGTTAATGAGTAAAGATGAAGGCTACTTGTCTGAGTTACCTACTCATACCGACATCATATCTTGTGTATCCTGTGACTAGATGGACGGTATGCTGCCTGACATCCAAATTTACTGTTGTTCTCCATGCACAATACGTCAGTAAAGAAACTTTGAAGCCATATCATGGATCCTTTCGTGTTTTACGTTACGAGATCCATTTTTGAACCTATGTTTGATTTATGTGGGACAGCACCACTTAGCGTCCTTTTCACAAACAAATCACTCATACATATCTTATACAACAGTTAGACAACCATCCTTTTCATCTGAGAGAAAATGTGTGGAACGTTCGCTGAGTACAGCAAATCTGAACATGACCCAAAAGCTAAATTTGGGATGGAAGATAAAAGAACATGTTCGTGTAGGTAACAAATATCACATAAGATCTCTTTTTATAAATGTTTCTATATGTCAAGCTAAATCATAGTTGTCTTATTAAAACATCGAACAGCTTGGATTTTGTTTCATCTAAATGCGTAAAATAAATATAGATTGTTTACAAACAGTTTAAGGCTTTCTGTTTGTTTAGTCTTTGTGTGTGACGGAAAGTAGCAATGTCAATTTAACAAACGGAAAATATACTTCTCATCCAAGGTATATGCATGAAATTGCTGAAATGCATGTGCAGTGACAATTGCTACTAGATGGGCATTTCCAGAGCGTTTTAAGTAAAACAAAACGAGTTAAATAACTTTGTCAAATCTCAATCCATGCAACAACAAACTTCTACTACGGTAACTATTCCCCTTTGAAAGTGCATCAGTGACAGCACTCACAAAGACAAAACTTCAAACACTGACTAATGTTACCTACAAATTCGGAATGTCACCAACGAATACACACTTTACCTACGAATCTGTTGCTAAGTTATGCAAATGTTTACTTTTATTACGAAGAACAACTTGTTTTCTGACATATCAATAAAAAAGATGTCATTATATATCATCATAATAAAGTCTAACTCATGAACGGAACTGTAGTAATAGGCCATACTACCTACCTGATCAGTTTTGTGACCCACAAATATTGCCTTCATAGGCCATACTGCGTACCTGATCAGTTCTGTGACCCACAAATATTGCCTTTATAGGCCATACTGCGTCTCTGATCAGTTTTGTGACTAACAAATACTGTCTTCAGTATAAATTATGTTATAGTATCGGATTGTGTTCTCTATTTCAATTTGTCACATGTTATATGGGAATGCCATGATGAGCCATATCCGGGGAATTTGAGCCCCCAAATCAACTCCCCAGGTAGTCTGAGATTTTGGTTTTTTTGTATTTGTTTGTTTGTTTATTTATTTATTTACTTACGCGTAAGAGGCGACTAACGGGATATGGTGGTCAGGCTCGCTGACTTGGTTGGCACATGTCATCGGTTCCCAATTGCGCAGATCGATGCTCATGTTGCTGATCACTGGATTGTCTGGTCCAGACTCGATTATTTACAGACCGCCGCCATATAGCTGGAATATTGCTGAGTGCGGCGTAAAACTAAACTCACTCACTCACTCACTATTTACTTACGATAATACGACTTAAGACCTCACTAAAATCAAAGTTGATTAGTTGAAGCAGGTGTCCTATGCATGGTATGTTATTTGGGACAATAGTAAAATACTAATCACCACTATGTTGCCTGGTCTTATCCGTGATGACTTCCAGATGGAACAAATGTCACGTGTTGTCATTGTACCAAATCTGTTTGAATGTGATCAGTTGTTTGTACCTTAGGTAACATTTGGAAGTTGAAATTTACCTTTGAATACAGGTTATTTTGTATGATATCTTAGTAAACACACCGCAGTAAATGTTCCGATGTGTCACACATCGTAGCCTTGTGATGGGTTCGCCCAAGTAATTGAACTTTGGGGTGTTAGAAATGCTGTGTACACTTTTCACTGAAATCGACCATTAATGAAAGTTTGCTGTACTTCATTTTCCTTACAAAATCTGTAACTGACAGCGAAAATATACACTAAGCTTATTCTTCCAAATCCCCTTCACCACTACCCCCTTCCGCCAACGCATATGCACACATTACATACACATACGCACAAGCACACAGAATGTGTATGGCATGGGACAGTGAGTTAACGTTAAACATATTTAGACACAATAGCAGAATACAGCCCTACCTGACAAGTATGTTCCACATACCTTGCACAACTATGCAGGTCACGATGAAGACCAGCTCTGGGGTAGACAGAGGCATCCTTCACTCGTCTCTTGTGCTGTCTGAATGTTACTGTGTATTATCAAATCACGCTGCAAGGTGATCGGATTCTGTTGGAACCTTTCACAAAGGCCAATGCGTTACAATACAGTCACACGCCTCGGTGAACACATTTACTGGAATGGAGACGATGGACTGTATACAAATGTTAGAATAGAAGCATATTATGCATGTGTTTCTATTTACCTGCGGAAAATAACGTTATGTTTTATTACAGACTAACTAGGTATATGCTACATATGAGCGATTTAAGTCTGATGTAACGATCAAATTACCTATAGCAGATCCAAGACAATGTATATTTTACAAATAAAGATGCCTCTTTCAATGAGAAACTCTCCTTTCTTTAATACAAGCAAATATGAATTTATCTGATTTACTAGACTGACGCTGACCTATTGACAAGCACAAGTTACTCTGTGTAATGGTCTTCTTGCTATTTTCAAACATTTCAGGAAATATTCGCAAAATGTCACCGAGAAAACGTGCAAAGTAAAATGCACGTGCATGTATGCCGGAAAACATGTGATGTCTATTACTATTTAAAGGGCAAATGTTGTCTTTAATTTTGTCATTCGTTTTTGTCTGGACAAATGATAATTATGACTGAGTGCCGCCAAACACAACAACGCCATAGGCTGCCTTGAAGTTGTGAAGCACCATAAACCGTATGTAAAACCGTGCTAAAAATGGACATCAGGATATGAAGTCTTTTTGAATGGAACGGGATGTAAGAATGGCGTCACGGACAATGGCATGGCGCCAGAAGATGACACAGCCCGACTTAGATAAGGAGATCAGTCTGGAAGATGTGCAGTCAGCTCTAATGAAAGCCAAGAGTGGGAAACCACACTGCGTGGACGAGATATCAACACGGCTGCTGAAAGGGCGATTAACTGTGGGACTATTACAGAACCTTTTAATGGGTGTTTCAGATCAGCTAAAATCCCAAGAATTTGGTCGGAGGGTATTCATACTCTGATACCAAAAGCATTGATGGTTGACATATTGGACATACTTAACTACAGGGCGATAATTCTAGCCCCAGCCGTCAACAAGGTCTTCTGCAGTGTGTTCAGTGCTCGTCTGAATGCGTGGTCGGAGATGAAAGATGTCTTAATGCATTAGCAAAATGGGTTCAGAAAGAATAGTTCAACCATGGACCATGTTTAATCTATATCAGTTATTATAGAAAACAGAAAGTTAGAATGAATATGTACCTTTGCTGCTTTTATTGATTTCAAGGAGGCCTGTGTCTGGATGGACGGAAACACTCTCTGGAAGAAGTGGAACAAAAAAAAAGAAGTAAGAGGAAGAATGTCAACAGTTCTTAAATCTGCTTGGATGAATAGATTATGTACACCATGGTTCAATGTAAACCGAAGTCTAAAGCAAGGTTGTTTGCTTTTGCTGTTACTGTTTAACGAATATGTAGATGACTTCATTGAATGCATTAGCAAGAGCGATAAGGAAGAACAAGTTTCATTATTGGCTTATGCTGATGAATTCGTATTACTACAGTATCGCAACATCTGGACTATAACGTTATGGTCAAATCCACAAGCAATGTAACTGACAGATCAATGGGACTTCAAAGTTTAAGACTCTAGGCGGAATAATGTGTTTACGAAGCTTTATGTCACTATGGTCTTTTTACTAATAAGTTATGGCGCTGCAATATGGGGAACGGCAGAATACTAATACATTAAGGCAGTTCATCAGAGGAAGTAGATTTTTTCTTGGTCTTTGGAAATATGCACATAACGTAGCTATAAGGTGAGAAATGGAGTGGCTGCCCATGAAATTGAGGAACTGGACATCTGTGCTAAGACTTTGGGTAAGATGCGTTAATGCCACAAGCAGAAGATTGAGTAGGAGGATATTTGTAATGGCGAACAAATGCAAAATGAAATCTTGTATTGTTAAACTCAGAACCCACCGTGTAAGCCTTGGATGCGATCACCCCACAGATATTGAACACTACCTGGAAAACACGCTATTCATCGTGGACATGCAAGACGCAATGCATAGGACAAACAAGCAAGGATGGAGAGGGAAGATGAATGACGAAGGGGAAGACGAGGGGGAATAAATCTGAGAAACTATAGATTTTTTAAAACTAACCATGGAACACAACATGTTTAGTGTCCGCCCCCCAGAGGCCTCTGACGTAATTTTGCAAAGTTCAGGTGCGGAGTGGCCCGAATAAGAGTTGAACCGGAAGAGATGAAAATAAAATGTACCGCACATAGAGAAATTTGGTTTTATTTGCCAAAATGTAGACGAGGATGAAATCCATGTTTTACTTTTATGTACAGATTTTAACTATATTAGGAAGGATCTCATGCGAACAATGTGTTCTTAACACCGGTCAATTTAAAGGATATCTCATGCCATGAAAGAACTTTGTATACTTTTACTTCACCCGATGTAGTTTCTAGCGTTGCCAAAACCTGCCATGATATTTTAGACGTGAAAGTTTATATGGCTAATTACAAGACTGTTATATATTTATGTTTTGAACGTTTGATTCTAATAGTGCTCTAAAATTTCTCTCACAAGTCCCTGAGTGAATGGTCATTGAATACATTATTTACATTGTATTTATGTATATGAAAATATATGTTTTTATATACGAGTGAGAGGTTAATAAACCTGTTTGTCTATTTGTGTGTGTGTGTCTGTCTGTCGTTCCCTGCAGACTAATTTCTCCCACGATCCACAAAGAAGCGGCAATCCAAGTTCCTACCTAACCTCAGGACCGCTGCATACGGGTTGCTCAATAATTGCGTCTTCGTCTCCCCACAGCCGTGGAAGAATTTCCCAACAAACTGTCAGAATTCAATTGCATGAAGAAGGGATTCAACCAAGAAGGCCAATTATCTCGCCTGTTCTGAGAGGATTCTGTCGGTGCAATCACCTGCGTTAGTGTCGTAGAGTCCGGAAGTGAAACGTAAAAAGACTGGAGACGGGTTCACCGGCGCGATGGAAGACAACGTGTTTATCGCTGGAGAATTTGCTCCTAACTGCTTGGACAGGTCGACAGGTTTGGCGGAGTCAATGTCCTCGTGTGGGGTGCGATATCTTACACCCAAAGATATGATGTCTTGGTGGTTCAGGGGAAGCTGACAGCAAATCGTTACAAAGCCGAAGTCCTTGTACAAGACATACTTCTGATTATGGAATGACAGAGGGAATCGATCCCGCATGACAAAGCTACTTCATAGTTATGACGCTTCATTGCCAGTTCTGACGTCAGTGTCTTGTCTTCACTTCCCGACCACTATATCTATGGAGGGAACTAAATTGACGTGTCGATCATTAATTGTGGCCATTGGTGGCGTTACAAAGTGCTGACATTAACGACGTCCTGTGGACACAGCAATCAAACATAAAAGAAAAAATGCGGATGTGTTAACAATATTTTTACCTGTAGACATTTGAATTTTTTACTGTTATATTGTGTTTTATTTCCATGACCATCTGGACATTACAAAATGTTACCACCTGATTCAGTGTCAGAAACAGCAGAAAACTAGTGATCCCGAAGCTGTGTCCTCCTCCTTTGTTCAGGGTAGAGTGTAGCATCTTTCTCACTGTATCAGTAATGAAGTAATGAAGACCCTGAAGAGTGTTGATGAAATGAATTCGTCAAACTGTCTTATTTATTTCCCCTTGAATAGCTATATACAGTCGAACCCCATTGTCTCAAACTCGGTTGAGACGAATTCTCGGATGTGTCGAACTGACATCTCGGTCCCTGCCGATTTCCTTGTATTTATCATTATTTTTACCCTGATGTGTCGAATTAGATGTGTCGAATTCCCGGTTGTGTCGAACTCATTTTAGGGTCCCAAAAGGTTCTAACAAGTACAAATTTACCCTTTTGTCTCGAACTGTCAAAGCTGGTTGTTGCAACTGAAAACTTCAGTCGCGGAATCGGAAGTCATCCTCATAAACGTGCTACCTAAAGATCAAAAGTAACGATTAACGGACTCAACAATCAAGTGACATGTTTAACTACACATCTATACACACATTGTCAGCACACTTACCAACTGAATTTTACTCAAACTTTTAACCATAATTAAGTTGTTACCAGTGACACGTTGATCATGGACCGACAGGATATCTCTAAACAAACAATGGCGCATGTTGTTGTCATGTGACAGTCTATGTTAGCGGTCATGTGATTTCCTTGAAAATACAAAATGAGAAGTGAGGAAAACGGACTTGGATTATCTAAATTGATGTTTTGTTTTTGGTTCAGTATTTAAGGTGTAGGATCAATTTTTTTAACCAGTACGGTTAGTAACATGGCAGGACAATTCAGCGAAGGACCCGATCCGCCCGGGGGCATAACTGGATCGCATGTTACACCTAAAAAGCGAAAAGTATCTGTTAAGACAATAGAGACAAAATACGAGGCTGTCATAGATAAATTCCCCACATGTACACGTATGTACATTCCGATTCCGTTTGTATGAACTATACAACTTTTTATACTGACTGAAAATGAATCAGTGCTGTCAACTAAATGGGATCGCTTGTGAGTTTGTTAAATTATTCTTGTTCTTTTATTTTTGTATGCATATTTATTTGCCATGACGAATAAAGTGATTGAATTGATTTACATTTGTATATGTTGTAATTTAAAGATCAATACTGCCGTAAACGTTTATTGCAAAGATATATTGTTCGTATGTGTATCCTACTGCAAAATAACGATGTGTTTAAGCAACGTGGTCGTGTTGGTTCTTGGTCTTTTCAATGCTGACGGATGTGTCGAACACTCGGATAAGTCGAACTTTCCCCTTGGACCCAACGAGTTCGACACAACGGGGTTTGACTGTAGTGGGGCTCTTGACCGCATAGGTTCATCAGGGCTTTGAAGCCTCTAAACAACCACTGCATCCCCAATATAGGGGTACTTTTATCAGTGTGTCAATGCCAATCCTTATTCAAAATTTCAACACTGTTTTTGTTCTGTTTTGTTTTTGGGTCACAGTGGTTCGAATGATAAATATGATGGGTCATATTTCGTATAATAGATAATCCGCATTTTCTCGCAGCAAGGTTTTTTCCGGGAATTATCTGCCATTGACTTCCTCTTTGTTTACTTCCGGGCGACATTGTTTCGTGGGCAGTCTACCGTGTTGGCGATGGCAGTAAGTGCTCGTACTTTCGAGAAACGACTGAAATTATATATAAAGGCTGGCTGCCGTGCTGTGAGCGACACACTTTCACGTTCATTCACTGGAGTATATGATCATCAAAGCTCTGCCAACGCTTCATCTATTGTCATCAGACCGCTCGCCGTTTTACATTCTGCACGGCTGTTTCTCTCTCACACTAAGATGTTGGAGTTTGCTACACTATATATTTTGAAACCCATTGCCTTAGATTATGTCTTATTTGTATTGAATTTGTAATCAGCATTGTGAAAGTGACTTGTGACTTTGTATACCTTGCTCTCGTTCCATAATAATACATAAATTTGAATGTTTCAGACTTGTCTTTGTTCTGTTATGCTGGTTCACAGGGGATTTCTTACATTGTTTGTCACAGTAAATTCTTAACCGTAACAATAGGAAGAATAGATTTCGGACAAAATTAATTTAATTCGTTGATACATTATTTGAGGTTAATTTTTAGCATTGTGTAAACAAATGATGATGCATTAACGTGGACGATGCCCCATCTGAATGACCAACATCTGAATTGTCTACTTCCCAGTTACTGGCTTAGAGACAACCAACTTCGGTCACTGTTAATAAAGTCAAGATTACGTCCTCAATATTTGCATAAATACTTACCAATACGGGAACGAAGATGGGCAATGGACGAATCAGTTAATCCAGGTCTGTCAGAAAGTTTACCGAAAACGAGGAATAGATTCACTGAGAAAAACAAAACAAAACAAAACCCTTTCTTTAGCTGATATGAGAGGTGAATAATTATTAATTAGCGTTTTCTCAGATACCACGAAAGGTATATTATTCATCATACAGAATCCGATAAAATAAAATAGCTAATGTGTATAAATCTTTAGTTAGGAGTGCTCACTTGATACCACAAGTCAAGTGTTCCAATCTCTGTATGAATGTTCATAAGTTTTCAAACGCAATGACTGTGGTTCATACAAACAACAAATCCCCCCAAATGAATAAAAAAAGAGAAAAGAACAACCTACCTTATATTGCACCCCTACCCACATCCAATATGTAGCGCTGTAATCTCATGCATAGCATTCCACGTAATGAATATTCATGAGACCATCACATGTGTGGTGACGTCAACAAACAGAGGCACAGCACCTGCATTTCCACGTGACCATGTTATAATATACATTGATCGTAACCGTGTGAACTGTTGTACTTAATATTGAATAAGTTTGGAGATAAATTTCCTCTCCTTGCGAAGAACCATTTAATACAATTCATATCACAATATGAATATCATGCAGATTTTTTGAGTCCCACTGTGGGTTCTCAGTGTGACTGCATTTGATATAATGCTACCCATAAACTCCGTTGGTTTCCAATAAGTCATTGCGGTAAATAGGAGACGTCTATACTGGGGCAAATAACCGAAGTCTAATCAGGGACCATCTGACACTCGCTGACGTTTAAACATTCTTTGAAAGCCGACGATTTGCTATCTAACTCCAAACCGTTTTAGGTAAATGCAGCAATAACTTTGTCGTCACTTTGGTTTCATGTATCCATGACTGTTCTTAACTTCCCATGGTAACGTTATACAACACATACACTTTTACTTCGACTTTAAAAAATAAAGGGTTGCCAATTGTTTTAACAAAATGGAATTGTCCTTTCATCTTAGGATTTTCTGCATTTTCTTCTGTTTGAAGTATCCGATATTTTCCATATATTTTAGGTCTGTTCTGCCCCCTGTGTCTGTGTGAACCTGGCTCACAGGCGTTCCATACGTTCTTTACTTGCTGACATAATCGAGAGGAATCGTTGAAATGAATTGGCAGACGGTGTGTCCGTGTGTGGATGTGCGCGTAGGTTGATAATTTGTTGTGTGGATGGGTGCGCGAGTGAGTGATTGAATGATTGAACGAGTCAGTGACCTCAGTTATATGATGTTCACTGTGTGTGATCAAGAGATCAGGTAAAATCATTGGATTTTAAATTTTGCTCACTTGGATTCTTGGAGCTTCACATATGTTCACTTCTAACTGCGAATAACATCAGTACCAATCGTAACCTTGCTGTTCACACAAAGCAGTGTGATACTCCTGTTGACACTAGTTTCTTGTATATTCACCATTTTTTCTCATCTCAAACAATTTCCATGAGAGAGCAGTATTTGCATGAATCTGGTTATCAAAACCACCCAAAGTTTAATCACCAGTTTCCAAAGTTATCACCTGCCAAAGTTACATGCATTGATATAATGTTCACATACATAACACAATGGCTACACAACTACAGGCGACACATGTTACGGTTAATCATTTGCCTAGACAAAAGGTATAAAATATCCCCTATGCACCAGCAAAATATAACACTGACAAGTCCAAAATATTCAATATCATGTACTAACCAAAAAGCAAGATACAAAGATTCACAATAGTGGTTTCTAGTACAATACAACTGAGACAGTTCCAGGGTTATGCGTCACAAATATAATATCAACTCACCAAAGTCTTGGTTTTCAGTTAGAAACAGTTCCAATTAATGCTACGCAGCAAGCGTTCTGTCTTGGATGTAGGTCGACGTTGATAATCAGACGAAGAGGAAGACAGGTGTAGATAGGCCGAATGATGATAACTCCTGTGTTACTCTGAGTGTAAATCCGTGTGTGTCGTCAACACAACAATCAGCACTATATACACAGTCCAATGAAGTATGGAACCTTTGCGAGCGCCCTCGTGTTTACCAACGGTCAGAACACAAACCCAACGGAAAAGCGCCTAAAGGGCGGCAACTCTCAAGCGGTACCTTAACGGGCGTGTAGCTAAAATACCATTACCGATGATACGAAATGTGACCTATATCAACTATCATACCAGACCAATAACACCTCTGCTTGATCGCTCTCAAGGACTATGTGTAAGAGTGTTTTTTCGGTACAGTAGGTGGTTTGCAATGACCAAGCTACCCCACTGATCCCACAAAGCTTTAGCATCAACCTGATCATGACAATCTGAACGAAGATCTCTGTCACACTTTCTGGAAGGTTAACTTGTCTGGAAGGTTTACTATGCTTGAAACCAAACCTGTACGTAATTTCAAAGTTAAATGTCTCAATGACACTCAGCAGCCCCCCTCACATTCTCTCCGCATCCTTAAAGTTTCAAAGACAAACCAAAGGGGCATGCTGACGAGTCATCCTAGAGAGAGTTAACCTTCTTTAAGGTGAGGCTATTGAAGAAAAATCCTGTCCAAGTGTCGGTAATAGCCTATTAGACCAAGACAAATTCACACCTTAGCCTTACTCTAGGGAACTGGCCAATACTAATTAACCTGACACTTTTTCTGATCACAGCTTACCCTATCTTTAGAGACTATATGACCATTAAATGACACCTGTGTTTGGAAGTGTACACATTTGTAGGCTTCAGCTTTAGGTTTGCTACACGAAATTGTGCAAAAAGACAAACCTAAGATTCTCAAAAGCACTTGCAATTTCTGACCCAAATAACAGACTCCTGTTTCATTTCAAAGACCCAAACATGGTATTCAATAGTCTTTCAAGGGTTGTGGGAGCATTTGTTAGACCAAATGATATCTTACAAATTGCTAGCATGAAATGGCATTTATCTATCCAACTCGTCACAGCGGTGAATAATTCAGCGCCTTCTCTTTAGATGGTTAACAAAAGTTGCACGCTCTACCGAACGCTGGCTGTTTGAAATCCGGCTGCATTCAGCATTATAGGTAATGCCTACCTCACTCTTGCACTCACTTTTGTAAACTAAACCTTTTTGGAAATAGTATGCTCAGTACAGACAGCACTTTAGTGTCCTTTATCCAATATGAACAGTTCATCATTATCGGACAGTATTTAATGGAAACCTGTTTAAAACCTACCTCCTTTAGAGGGGGGGGGGGGGGGGGGATGGAAGTCCCGTTTGAGTATGAGAGTGTCGGCTGCACTGCCCCAACTTTGCACGGTGTCTTATCTATGAGTGAAAGTCTGAAAATTTGGAATTTTTTGTAGACTCCAAAATGATGCCTGTGTTGACATTTTTGTTTGGATGAGGTCAAACTACTTTGCTTCAAATCGTAGACCACCCAGTCCCCAAGTTTCCAACACCCTGCCAACAATGGCCAATCAAGGATGTAGCTACTCTTACACCCGTGCGTATCCTATCCTAAAACCAGAAGTCGGACTATTCTGTAAGACATCATCCAGTCACGAATCCCCTTGGTCCACTCTAGTATGCCCCAGGGATCGGTACTCGGTACACTTCCTTTTATAGCACACGCTACCGATATTGCAGTTGGTAATTAACAAACATGGCATTTCCCATTATTCGTTTGCAGATGAAGTTAAATGATGACAAACCTGAAGTGATGGTTGTCGGATCCTGGCAAATGCAAAAACTAATTACGATCAGTACTGTTCGGGTAGCGAGACAACCGGTGGACTCTGTTAAAGACCTCGGAGTTACACTTGACTCACAACTTGCATCGAAGACATTTTAAGTACATTAAAGCTCTTATACCTTCTATGGTGTTCATGTGCAGGAAGCACATAGTCCCGAGGCCCCATGCTTCACGCACGTGTAACCCCATTTGTCGCATTTGCTGCTAGTCAATCACTGGCCATAAATCAGTTACTTTCAGTTAAAAATAAATAAATAAATAAATAAATAAATAAATAAATAAATAAATAAATAAATAAATAAATAAATAAATAAATAAATAAATAAATAAATAAACAGACCGCCAAAGAAGGTCTGCGTGTAATTGAATACCTCCCTTGCTGGCATACTGCTAATTTTCGCATTCATAGAAAATTCGTGCGTTAAAACTCCCCGCATATACTTAAAATACCATAAAAATCCTCTCCATCGTTAACACGTGCTGGTAGCTTGTGCCACTGTCATTGGATCCCGAACAATATCTTCTAGATTGCCAGACAACAGTTCTATTTTCACAGCTGAAGCAAACGCCATACTAACGGCTGTTAAATATATTCAAAGACACCCTAAACGTAAACAATATATAATCTATTCCGACTCTCTTTCTTGCCTTCAGGATATTAAAAATATTTCTTGCAAACATCCACTTTTAATAGAAATTATTGAATTGCATAATGATCTTCCTACTGGCCAATACGACATCGTTTTTTGTTGGTTACCCAGCCACGTGGGCATTTCTGGGAATACACTGGCTGACCTTGCTGACTCAAACAATCTGTGACACCACTTCTTATTCCCTACACTGATTATAAAGCTAACATTAGGTCTTACATCCGTGATCTAATGCAGAAGAAGTGGGACACTCAAGTAGGTATCAACAAACTACATGAAATAAAACCCTACATTGGTTACACTCACTTGGGTTGTCAGTCCAGATTTGCAGAGGTCATCATGCGACGATGTCGTATTGGCCACACAGGATATACACATGAATATTTGTTTAAAGGTGAAGATCCTCCGTTTTGTATCCCTTGTGATGAAAGAATCACAGTCAAGCATGCTTGACTGTGTGGAATATTCCATCACAAGGGATCAGTATTTTAAATCAAGAACTATGAATGATCTTTTTAGTAATGTCAGTGCTCATTTAATCATTGCGTTTTTAAAAGAATTAGACTTGTTACATGACTTGTAAATAGATTAATATTTTATGATTGGAAGTTGAATTAGCAACTAAGATTGTTAGTGGCTGTATCCTCAAAGGGGGTTGAAGTACCGTAAATTATTGTCCTCCTGAGAGGGTACGTAAGTCCCAAAACGGTTTAAGTCAGATTTGATCTTCCATTTATTTAATCGTAGAATATGTGTCATTTTAATTTGTGGCTAATCTTGCATACAGTCGCCAACAGCTGAGGGGATGATGTAAATCCAGCCAGGGACCATGCAGGTAGCAGAGGTACTGTAAGTCCCCATGGTCCCTGGTATGGTGATCTACCCTTTGTTGTTGGCGATCTATGGCCTGTTTTATAGTGTACTGTCCAAATAATGATACTATCATTTTTTAGGTTTCCACGCTAGTTTTAATACTAACTGTGATAGTCTAGTGGTTTTACTGTCCTTCGTCGACAGGGTCTTCATAATATACATATATATTCTTTTTGACACGTATGTTCTCGTCACGATATGGCTGCAATATTGCCGATGTGACGTTAAATGTTAACTCACTCACTCACTAACACGTGCTGAACATGAAGAGGATAAATATGATACACAGAGGACAATCTTAAAATCAGCATCAAAGTGAGACGTATACCAAATCGTGTCATTAAAGGCTCTTGGCTCCTTTAGAACTTCACCTGTTGACAGCCTGTATGTCGAGGCTGATGAACCATCTCTTGAGCAGCGACGTATAAAATTAGCTTTACAGTATGTAACAAAACTATATTCAAATGAGTCCAACCCTGCATATAACTGTGTTTTCAATCCCCTGTATGACGATTTATACAATAAGAAATCTTCTCTTGTTCCGCCTCTTGGTTTAAGAATAAAACCACTTATTTCTGCTGCAAGCATTGAGCTGGAAAACATAGCTCCCTCCCGTCTTCTTTCTTCTCCTCCTTGGCAATTGATTAGGCCACAAGTTGACCTAACATTAACCACATTTAAAAAATCAGAAACGAATGAATTACAGTATAAACAAGAATATAATCAACTGAAACATAAATATAGCAATTATAAATCCTTATTTAGAGATGGGTCCAAGGACGGTGGCGCTGTGGCATGTGCCACTGTCATTGGATCCAGAACAATATCTTCTAGATTACCAGATAACAGTTCTATTTTTACAGCAGAAGCTAACGCCATATTAACAGCTCTTAAATATATTCAAAGGCGCCCTAAACGTAAACAGTATATAATATATTCCGACTCTCTTTCTTGTCTTCAGGCTATTAAAAATATCTCTTGCAAACATCCACTTTTAATTGAAATTATTGAATTGTATAATAAGCTTGCCAATGGTCAATACGACATCGTCTTTTGTTGGTTACCCAGCCATGCAGGGATCTCTGGTAACACAATGGCTGATCTTGCTGCTAAAGCAGCACTCAACAAATCAGTGACACCACTTCTTATTCCCTACACTGATTATAAAGCTAGCATTAGAACTTACATCCGTGATCTGATGCAGAAGAAGTGGGACACCCAAGTAGGTATAAATAAATTACATGAAATAAAACCGTATATTGGTTACACCTACTTGGGTTTTCAGTCCAGATTTGAAGAGGTTATTTTAAGACGATGTCGTATTGGCCATACTAGATATACTCATGTGCACCTGTTAAAAGGTGAAGATCCTCCGTTTTCTATCCCTTGTGATGAGAGAGTCACGGTCAAGCATATTCTGCTTGACTGTGTTGAATTCTCTATCACAAGGGATAAATATTTTACAGTTAAAACAATGAAAGATCTTTTTACCAGCGTTAATTCATTTTTAATTATAGGTTTTTTAAAAGAAATTGATTTTTTGATGGAATTTTGAATGTTATGTTGTGTAAATAGATGTATTTTAATGAGTGGTAGTTTGGATTAGTAACTTGAATTGTTGGTGGCTGTACCCTCAAAGGGGTTTGAAGTATTGTAAAATTATTGTCCTCCTGAGAGGGTACGCAAGTCCACAAACATTCACAGTAAATTTAAGTCTACCAGGATTTTAATCGTAGTATTCATGTGATTTTAATTTCGGCTAACTCTTCATACAATCGCCAGCAGCTGAAGGGATGGTGTAAATCCAACTAGGGACCATATAGGTAGCAAAGGTACTGTAAGTGCCCGTGGTTCCTAGTGTGGTGATCTACCTTCTGTTGTTGGCAATCTATAGTCTGTTTTTATACTGTATTGTCTAAATAGTCCTATTAGTTTTAACTTTCCATGCTTGTGATATTCTAGTTGTTTTACTGTCCTTCGTCGACAGGTTTTTATGATGTATATATGCTCTTTTTCATTGTTGAATGTTCTCGTCACGATATGGCTGAGATATTGCCGATGTGACGTTAAATATTAACTCACTCACTCACTCATTAAAGGCTTTGTAAAAGGTCACAAGACCAAAGTCGTGTAATAAAGTGTTCTTAAATAGAGCACCTACGCGACCCGAACCTCTCTTTGTTCATTTGTAAAATTGAGTGCGGTTACCCCGTATAGCCATATACGGTTAAAGAATCCTCGTTTTCATGAACCGGTTTTCACATACCTAACACATCGACATGAAAGTCCAGCATTTAGGAGTTTTACGAACCATGACTCTGGAATATTCATGAACAGAATACTGAAAACAAATCATATTATTCCTGTGATTATTCCTTTCTACCTACAAAGGAATATTAAATGTGATTATACAAACACAATCGATTGTCAAATACACGACTTCACTTTGATCTGCCATTTCTTTCTCAGTTAGCAGCGATCCAGTTGTTTCAGCTGAAGCAGAAGTTTTTCAGAGCGTGGTCGTAAATTCATTGTGTTTTTAATTGCAGCGTCTACACTCCCACTTGTCATTTTTGTTTCATAATTTTCAGTGTCTTGAAGACAGCTTCGTGAGACTTCACATATGAATAATTCATATGCATGAAAACACTATTTTTTCTGTTTGTAATGAATGTGGCACGAAGGTGCCTTATCTTGATTCGGTAAGCCTACGTTTACGGCATTTAACTACGTTTCTGTTGATACTGCGTATTCAGTTCTGTTCAGTAATCTGACAAAACACTACTGGTGCCGCAAGAGTGAATGAGTGTAGTTTTATGCCGCTTTTAGCAATATTCCAGCAATATAACGGCGGACACATCAGAAATGGGCTTCACACATTCAACCTATGTGGGGAATCGAACCCGGGCCTTAACCATTAATTACCCACCGTCCCTGCGGTACAGAAAAAGTACAAACAACGCCATGTTGTAAATGGTAAATTGTTATGATCACTTGGTGACAGTGAATATACTAGTGTGTTTACCTCTTGACATTGTTATTGATAGTTCTTATAAATCTTCACATAATCCTTTAATTCAACACAGAAGAGTTCCAACTTTAGCTAAAACTGCAGCGTCAAAACCTTCAGAGATAACGTTGGCGTAAGGTTGTTTCATGAAACGAGCGTAACCTTTTTAAGGTTATCGTAAATGCCAAGATGTAGTAAGCGTCAGCACAAGTTCATGAAAGGAGTTCCTGGTATAGATATCTGTGTGCTACTGACACGCATAACAGTGTGGATGGATGGAAGAGGTTTGCAAACATCACCGTAAAGACTGTAGTCAGGACATCGGGATGTCAGGACATCAGAACATTGGGACATCAGGACATCGGGACAGTCGCCGTTGGTACTCTTTCTCTTGGCACATAAACGTTTCGCTCTCGAAGCTGTCAGTTCAGACCTTGACACATGTGTTGTCGTTAAAAAAACAAGATGCACGACTAATGGTACAGATTTCTCTTCTGACCTTTGACCTTCCCCTTACCACAGACATACCTCAATGATCACAATCTACACATATTCTTGTTCCCTTCTATCAGTCTATAATGTGAATGTATTGCTTTTATTTAACATTGATTTCCCATTGATCTATTACACTTGCACTTGCATGTTTTCTGATAGTTTCTGAATGTTCATTATCATCAAGCCCTGTTGGAACCCATGTGAGGATCGGTTTTCCATTAGTGGTGGGTGCTTATTATTCTGAAATTAATAACGCGAGTGATTTCAGATAGTAAGGGTTATTTGTGGACGATTTAAGCATGTTTAAAATGCGACATTTTTGCAACAGATTTTGGTCCATGTTCAATAACGCAAGGGTTTTTTTTTTATTATTTATATTGTTTGATTTTGTTTTCTGTCTCTACATTTCCAGAATTATATCTCAAATACCTGTATTCTATGAACACAGTGTGTTATTGCTTTTATTGAAAATTTTATCACGGATAGACCCCTGAAGGTTCCGGGGTTGAATAGGCCTTCAGCAACCCATGCTTGCTTATCATAAAGGTGACTGTGCTTGTCGTAAGAGGCGACTAACGGGATTGGGTGGTCAGACTCGCTGACTTGGTTCAAACATGTCATCGGTTCCCAATTGCGCAGATCGATGCTCATGTTGTTGATCACTCGATTGTCTGGTCCAAATTCGATTATTTACAGACTGCCGCCATATAGCTGGAATATTACAGAGTGCGGCGTAAAACTAAACTCACTCACTCACTCACTCAGTATCACGGACACTTGCCACGACGCCATGAAATCTATAAATTATCCAACGTCCTGAAATGCAGTTCCGACATGGCTACATGTACATATTTATTGCACGAAAATCCACGAAAACTCAGATGAGTGATCATTGGCCTACTCTTGCATTGTATTGTCCAAAAATAGTTTTCCACTTTCAAAGATATATGCTAGCTAGTTTTGATGAATTTTGTGGTCATTAGTAATTTTACTGTCATCCGCTGATACATACGAGTATTACATGTACGACTGTCTTATGAACTTAGAACTAGTTTTAGTCACTGACTAGTTTATGGCCGAAATATTACCGATCTGTTTCTAATTCTTAACTCATTCACTCATAGTTCAAGTCTTGATTCCACACAATTCCTGTACAGCATGACCAGCGTCCATCCATCTTCCAGCTGGTAATCGTAAGACGATATCATAAAAGAACAATACAAAAATGAAAATGGGCTTTGGGTCACCAGAACCTAAGGGCAGATCACCACACTTGATACTGTGGGGACATTACTTTTGTTACCAGCGCGAGCCCTGGTTGGATTTAAACCATACCTTCAGCAGTTGGTGATTGTAGGAACAAGTTAGCCGAATATCAAAAGAACAGAAATGCTGCGTTAATCTGGCAAGCTGTTAAGACTTACGTATCCTCACTGGAGTTTGAGGATACAGCCACTAACATTGTATATTCTTCCATACCAATTACCAAACGTATATCAACATTTATTTTTAAAAAAACTCCCCCAATAATCAATGATTAAATGATAATGAACATTATTACGAAGGTCTTTAACTGTTCCGACTCTGAAATATCTATCCCTTTTGATGGGAAAATCAACACAATCAAGCAAGACATGTTTGACCGTAGTTCTCTCATCACAAGGGATGGAAAACGGAGGATCCTCACCTTTCAGAAGGTCTTCATGAGTATTTTTTGTGTGGACAATATGACATCGATGTAGTATGACCTCTTTAAATCTGAACTGACAACCCAAGTAAGCAACATAGGGTTTTATTTCATGTTATTTCTTTATACCTGCTTGAGTATCCCGCTTCTTTTGCATTAGATCAGGGATATGAGACCTAACAAGAAGTGGTGTCATAAATTTGGTGTGAGCTGCATTAGCAGGAAAATCAGTCATTGTGTTCCCAGAATTGCCAACGTGGTTCAGTAACCAACAGTAACCAACGATGTCGTGTTGGCCAGTAGAAAGATCAC
Source organism: Haliotis asinina (assembly GCF_037392515.1). Lineage (NCBI taxonomy): Eukaryota > Metazoa > Mollusca > Gastropoda > Lepetellida > Haliotidae > Haliotis > Haliotis asinina. The sequence continues at coordinate 6,011,892 of NC_090283.1, read as the reverse complement.
TAAACAGTTCAATAATCTCAGTTAAAAGTGAATGCTTGCAAGAAAGATTGCTAATAGCCTGAAGGCACGAGAGAAAATTCGTAGAAATTATACATTGTTATTTTGCTGGTGAAAATGAATATATTTGAATACTGAGCTGTGATCCGATAATCTAGAAGGTATTGTTCTGGATGCAGTGACAGGGGCACAAGCAACTGCGCCGCCGGATCCACAAGCAACTGGATCCCCCTTTAAATATGGATTTTTGTGTAATATTTTTCTTTTTTAATTGCTTATGTTCTCGTTTATATTGCAATTCATTAGTTCTGATTTTTCCAAAGTTGTTGAGGACATTCCAACTTTTGGCCTAGTAAATCGCGGAGAAGGAGAAGAAAGAAGACGTTAAGGAGCTATAGTTTGTAGTTCAATGTCAGCGGCAGACAGGCATGGTTTAACTCGTATTACGTCAGTAATAGAAATGAGAAATAAAAACAATGTTTTATGCAGACTTGGATTCATTGGAATATACTTTCGTAACATACTGCAGGGAGTGCTTAATACGGCGATGTATTCAAGAAGGCTCATCGGACTCGACATGCAGATTGTTAACGCGAGAAGAAACCAAGACAACGTCTTAGACTTTGGTGACGGACAGAGTGTAGACCTTTTGTGTTGATTTGCAGGCTGCACCATATACAATGGATCATATAAGAGATCGGTACATTGGGAGGAGGGTTACCTGATCCCTTCACCACCTTGGTTTAGAGGCAACATTCAGCAAATCAAGGTCCTTCAGGCATTTATTCTTTAAGCATCAAATATACTGAAAGCCATTACGCAATTTGACATTAATACTATCCGTACTCACACAAATGTCTATCTGTATAAATTACATATATATAACTGGCAGATGTGTTTTGAATAATAACTTAATCGGAAAATGTCCACTCAACAACAACGGCATTGACACAAAAACGACGTCAAACAAAGGAGGGATCACTTGCAGTCAATATCGTGTGTGCCCACCGTGCACTGCAAGACTGTCTCCGGGGACACTGGAAGACACAGACGTTCCCAGATACAGGTATGGGTCGAAGGGTCGGTGTTAATTCAGCACTTGTCCTTGGTCATGATACCACCCCTTCCAAAACGACCATGTTCAAAACTGTTCCTCGACGCAGATAAATCGGTTGACGTTCATGTGCAGAGGTTAGATTCAACCTGCGTTAAGGCATCTCCGTACCGTTTTGGCTCAGACATGACGGTGTCTTGTCCCAATTTTCCTCTTTGCAGAATCAGCAACTCTTTTGAGCCGATTTCGGAAATGTAAGACTCGGATATTGCGTTCCTGTCGAGCTGTCGTCAAAGGTGACGCGCCAGGTAGCGGACAAATGTATCACTTCCGGTGGCCCGAATATGTTGACTTAGTTGACCAACGGTGTATAAATACACATTGCAGTATATGACAATAATCACATCTAAAGAAACGCCGCTAACCGTAACGAGAACCAGATTCTTGTCGTCATGTGTCAAGCGTGGCACTTTCTCAACGTGATTCAGTTTCACAATTCCTTTTGCTTTTAAAGGGTCTGTGTGCACGTAATGTGCGAGCACAACGTTTTTCCTGAATGTGATTGTGTTTACGAGAAATGGCAATGGTTCAGTTTTAAGCATGGAAGTTCGCACGAGAGGAAGTGTCTGGGGCTCAAACTCGAAAGGGGCAAGAATATCAGCCTTTTATCCCTACGTCCACTGTATCGCAGGTAAAAAAATGAAAAAGGTCGATGATTCAAAGGATCGGTATGATCACGCCCAGGTTAGGTATGGGGTCAATAAAAGCATCATGCCCTGAAGAGGGAAACGTCCCAGACAACCACATGTTATCACAAATATTCACAAGGTTCCTAAGCAAGTAGGTACTTAAGGAGATGATCGTGGATGTTATAAGCCCCTGCAGCAGTATCGTGAGCCTGGTCAAGAGCAGAATGGAGCATGAATGTGTCGTTGTAATCTTCCTGAACTTAAAATAAGAGTATTTCGTTCTTGCTGCTTTTGATACTTTTGAAATTGAGGTACATAATTAAATTACGACGAATACATGGCCAGTGTCTCACCAAGTCTATTTGCAATATCTCATTTATTAGCCAGTAATTGATTCCATTCTTGTAAATGTTGAATGCTACATCTGAAGCAGTTGCCTGATATTTTCTACATCACATTCCATGCCTTATATCATGGTGTGCGTGCACATGCTTTAGATACATATTTTCTGCAAGATTGGCGATTATTTTGCTTAAAGGTACTAGTTTTATCATTTAAAAGTTTACATTTGTTCACACCATGGAAAACAGCATGGCGACGGAAATGATGCTCAGTCTTTTAATAATAATAGCTTCTTTTTGCTGCTCAGGACCAGTCGCTTCCCACTCGCAATCGCCAGAATGTGATTCTTAATCAAAATGTTAACATGAAATATCGTCTTTGCAATGAATTTACAGAGACTGTCCAACACAGTGTCAGTGGATGCCCTTCCTTGGCACAAACAGCATACCTTAAAAGACATGATGGCATGGCTCGCTGCTTTCAATATCGTCTCCCGCATGCCTGTGGCTTTGACCCCGAGGTCCATCCATGGTACGACCCTCAACATGTCCAGGGCGTTCTGGAAAATGATGTTTTTAAACTTCTCCGGAATAGGCCAATTTACAGCCGGAGACGAATTCTAGCCAACAAACCTGATCTTGTCCTTTTTGATAAAGCCAATGAAAATATTTTTATCATTGAATTTTCTGTGCTTTTTGACAGCAATGTGATTGGCAAGATTCAGAAAAAGCATGGTAAATATGCGGACCTCGCGTTTGAAATGTCTCGCTTGCAACCAAAGTACACTGTCGTCAGTGTCGTCCCCATTGTTCTCGGTGCCCTTGGTTTGGTACCTCCTGATCTCTTGGCGCAGATCAGGAGAGTGCCCAGGTTCTCCACCGGGAGCACAGCCCTTCTGACAATCTGGGTAATGCAGAAGGCTGCAGTGTTGGGGAGCCTTCATATTCTCCGAAAAGTTCTTGGTGGGTTCGACTAGGCAGTGTTTCCTGGGAGAAGTCCCATTCGCTGTCTGGGCTGCGTGTAGAGGGGGCGAGGGCCCTGAGGTGATGATGAGCCTTACTGGCCTGACTGTGCCAGGATCACCCAAACCCTCTCTACTGCATATCTATCTTAATCTGTAAAACATAATTATAATAGTCCATTTATATTGCTCATGACTCATGAATATTTCATGCTTTAAGCGCACAGCCCAAGGGTTCACTGACTTGAACAGTCACAGAATGCTTGCTTATATAGATATGTTATGTTTTGAGTCTTGATTTAAACAGAGAGAAAGTGTCACAGGCTTTAATGTATTTTGGCACCTGATTCCACTCAGTCGCAGCTGCAACTGAAAAGGATCTCTGTCCATAGGAAACCGTTTTGGCAACTGGGATAGTCAGCAATGTTTTGGATTCTGGGGATATATTTTACGATACAGTCACGAAGATACTCTAGAGCATCCCCCGACAGACACTGGTACACGAAGCACAGGGTCTTATAGCTTATTCTTAGTTGTACCGGAAGCCAGTGGATGATACGAAGGATTGGGGCTATGTGCCGTGCCTTATGAGCCCGTTTGCAGTCATCATTAAACTGTGGTTTGCGTATGGAATTACAGAGACTCCGTAGCTATGGTATGCCGTTTGTCAGAAAAAGCATGTGTAGCATCAGGAACATTTAACAGTTTTGTTTTTTTAAATTTTTTCCATAGAAAGATATGGGTCATTCTTGAACAAGAACAATCTCCCTTGCTTCCAGAAACCTTACATTATGGTCATGCTTTATTCAAATATTTGCCTTTAAACTTTACATGGAGGGCGTTCCTTAGATGAAGACGAGTGGCTACCTGAACACCTGACACAGTAAGGAGGATTGTTACACTACTTGCAATCCTCGCATGTTCCACCACAAGCAGCTGGGTTATTGCATGACGTAGAGAAGTGTCCAATCTTCTGACAGCGACTTCGGGATGAAAGCATCTACCTTTAACTTATAGTAGGCAGATTTATGTGACGAGTTGGGAGATCTAATGTAAATAGGTAAGGTCTTGATGGTTTAGTTGTCGTTCTTTATTGTAAACGTTTTACGTCAATGACACTTTGTGTTTTTCAATTCAGCTGCAATTTCAGGTTCTGTCATGTCAGAAAGACAACATATTGCATCTCGCAATTCCCTTACTGCTGTTCAAAGTCCTGTGAGGAAAAACTTGCACAAGAACATTTGCTAGAGATTTAGTGGAAAGGAGAAAAGTAATTGCGACTGAATGTGTTTTCTGCACTCAATCAAAAGACAGCCAGGACGTAAGCTTAACTTCTCCATCTACACCTTTCACACCTATTGTAATGGCGAAAGAAATTAGCTTAAGAGCTGGGATCTAGATCAGTGGGATCTAGACCGGAGATCAGAGTTCTGTTGAAGGATCATCTCCCGAAGAGGCTTTATGAATACGTTTTTGTTCGGTGGCGCCATGTTAGTATTAGTTGTGTTTCATCCACCTAGCTCCCACCCACCATGGAGCGTCAACAAAGACGATGCCTTATATCTGTGGATCTCCAACAGATGGCACCAAGGATATCAGATGGATATGCTCAAGTAGAAACATATCTTTGAAAGATATCTCCTACAAGACTGTCCCATGAGCCATCGCCTTCTGGGCGCTAGGACTTTAGGCAAAATAATCAATGTATTTTTAACATTTTGCAAAATTGTATTAGGAATAGTAATTTATGCGAAGACAGTTCCTTGGAAAGTAAATATGCTTTAATTTCTGTTGCACTCTTTTTACAGAATATATGAGCTGCGTTTTGTCATCCATATTCCCCTATTGAGTGAGTGATTGAGTTTAGTTTTACGCCGCGCTCAGCAATATAACAGCTATATGGGGACGGTCTGTGAATAACACACCAGACAGTTCAGTGACCATCAACATAAGCATCGTTGTGCTCAAGTGTGAACCAATGACATGTGTCAACCAAGTCAGCAAGTCCGTTAGTCGCCTCTTATGACAAGCACAGTCATCCTTTATGGTAAGCGTGGGTTGCTGAAGGCCTATTCTACCCCGGGACCGTCATGGTGAACAGTTTAAATTCTCCACTTTCGTATATGTACACAGGGCACGCTGATGTGTTCAAATAAAGGTATAACTACGTGTGCATGAAACGACTATGCAACTTAACATTTTAGTAACCAAATAATGGACGTAAGATAGCAGACCGTTAGGATATCTAATTTCATTTTTTTAAGAGCAAACCATCTGAGCGCTAATTGGATTTCAGCTTGATTACCGAAATTCTGTCTAATTCGAGTCAAAATAAAAAATCGCTGCAATGGGAAAGGACACAAAAAATATTCTTACCAGCCCAAGTACAACACGTCACCGGGTATTTGAGTGTTTAGAGTCACTCACTCACTCACTCACTGTCTTTTTGCAGGCTTCAGAATCAAAATGGTTACACGCGAAGCATTGTTCTGTGGGCGGTTCCATTGCCATCAGTCACTTGAACATAGGTGACTGAAGCACAACAGCCTCAACGTGCGATCGTGTCTGCAGGACGATGGGACTATCGTTGTTTACGATATGCATCATTATATCAAATTATAAACGGACGTGTGAATAAATAATATTATCAATAGAGAATAGATATCGAGACAAAGAAAGATTGGTTTCATGGTCTGCCGAACTTTCTAACTACGAATGATTATCTATATGCTTTGACTCTTGTTTCTTCGAACCTAGTGCAGTGTAGAAAGACTGACGCACTCAGCGTTAAAGGTCGCCGACAAAGGCTGCCAACGTATTGTAACACAAATATATGAACATATGCACAACAATGTAATTAAATGTGCAAAGAAATAGCCGACAATCCCATCCCGGAGTGTCTCTTTAGAGAATGTAGGAATATGATATTGCATTTTCAGTTGTTTGCTGATAATAGCCATAAATAACTCATTTTGACCGAAATCACTTCTGTCAAGGAAACATCTGTTGTCACTGGTCAAAAGAAAGTTATATTGCGGGTAGGAGATGACCTGACCTTTCGAAAAACATACACATGTTGTTTCTTTTTCTGCCTTAGTTCACAATTAGTTCACTGTCAAACACTTAATTTCCCAATATATCGTAATACGTATCACAATGCCGGTACCTGAATCGCAATATACTGCAATACAGTTCCACTGCCATTATTGCCTAATTGTGTAGGCTCTTGGATACTTGCCCCAGGACCATAATATCGCAGAACGAATGCTCCTTATTTGAACTGATCTGTCAGATCACACGTGATGTTTTGTGAGCACGTAGATATGTAGTAGCTGACCCAGCCCGTGGCTGTTGTGGTTGCTGTAGATGTTGTAAACAGGCAGGGTGGATCGGCAGATGGATTGTAGCTGAAACCGAGGCAAGGTTTGGTCACGTGGCACTTGATACCGCAGTCATTGGCTGATACGGCATTCACTGCAGTGACAGGTGTGGACAGCTTCTTGTTCAGACTCTTGTCGTACTTAGCAGCTGAAATAAGGAAAATAATATACTCTAGAAGAGGTTCATTGAATGGGATAAACAGCACTACTGCTTGGTGTTGTGAAGCACTGTAACACTGATTGTCACATACAGGTAAAATACATCTGGGATTAGCATACATGACGTTGGTGTTCCCTTGTTAGGTTGTGGGTGTTTGCGTGGGTAGCAGATGTCATTTTACATCACATCTTTACATATTTAAACCCGCGTTGAAGACGGGTGGCTGATCGGTAAATAACAAATACTTACCGTTTTTCCTTGTGGGAGTGCCCTCCACCTCCACCTCCTGCACCGCCAGGTAGTCTGTGATGTTTCTCCAAACCCGCACAAATCGCACAGGCTGCTCATGGGTACAGTTGAAGGTCAAGGTCACTCCTACTAACGTGTCTACTGGCCATTGACCACACCAGGTCACGTCGTCATCCGGGCAGTCAACGTCTGCTGACGACACACCAATATATGCACCTCGGAGTTCTGAAGCTGAAACATTTAAGGGATGTTACTTGTGTCTGTAGTTGAAGTGTATAGCTGGATAACGACTAGATCAGTACAGTTCCTGATACACTGTTCAAGAGCCTGACACGAAGAGACATAGGTACAAGGTTCAAACATAAATGGACTGTCTGCTGCTTACTATGAGGTCAATATCATCATACATTATTGATTTTATGGATCGTGGCCATTTAGAGAAGAAAGGGTTATAAAGGTGTTGTGAAATGTATTGGATACGGATACATGTCCTTGGTAAATCTGATAGAATGTGGTAATTTGCTAACTACCACAAATAAAGGCTCACCATGAGTATTGTGGTCGTCACTTGTGACAGTGATGTTGTGTACGGTATAGAAACCTTGTAGGTCTCCCTGCCAAAAGGGGCGTGTCTGGTAGTCACTTCTCGCTGGAAAGTCGGTGGTCTTGCTTCCATCAATGGCATAATAAGAGTGGTAGGGATATGTGTTGCCGCCATGTTTCACAGCAAAAGTGCTACTTAGGCGTCCCACTTTGTTGAGCATGATATTTTCTGCCTTGACATTGAGCCGGCCTGGAATGCAATTGTTATAATGTGTGCATAACTAGAAAGACGAGTAATCATACATGCGCTTTAATAGCAGTAATCGGTTTTGATATCTTCAATACATAGTGACATATGACTTAGTCCAGTCGCGAATTTGACGGAGAAGACAATGATAGAATATCTTAGTGGTGCTGCATATTTCCCCAGTGCAGTATGTTTGATAGCAGACGAAAGTGTCAAGTTGCAATCTCTTTGTAAGTCAGTAGCTCCAAAAGAGAGAAAGGTTATTCCGTCAGTCATTCCTCCACCAACCCAGGAAGATCCGGGTTACACGTGGTTTTCAGCAAAAGTTTTACGGAATGACGACAGACGGGATCGAGTGGTCAGTGGCCCTGACTAGGTTTATACATGTCAGTGTATCCTAAATGCTCAAATCGCTTCTCAGTAAGACAAACAAACAAATCTTTCGTCAAACAGACACACATGCACACACACGCAAACGTGCTGGCGAAGATATATGTAAACACACACGCACACACATGCACGCACACAGTTGCATTTTTACCTATCCAAACGTGGCTTTGATCTTTCATTTCATGAGGGAGCAAAACTCAGTTGCTTAAAAAAAGTTCAACCGCATTGTGTCTAGCAACTTAATGTTCCACGTACCTTTCACGAGTATGCAACCCAAGGTGAACACCAAATCTGGGACTGAGAGAAGCATCCTTTACTCGTCTCCTGGTGATGTCTTAATATTTAAAATTATTATCCTTGTCAGCAGTGCAAGACGTGACCGGAGTGCCTTGAGAGAAACCAATGTTTAACATTACAGTCATGCACTGTAATTGATAAACTGGAACACATACGATGGCTTGTATACAAGTACCTATGATTGGGGCTACTGACTTTGTGAAGATTTTGAACATATAATCAGTGCTTACTTCATTTAAGCATGACTGATAATGAGCTTCATCTGGCTGGAAGGCCATGCTAATAGGATCAATGAACGCATCTTAATGAAAACAATTTGTGTAATGGTAGTAGTGTGGTGGTTATTGCTGGTTCCATGAATATTGAATCACATCTGGGTGATTTGATTGGCTTGCATCCTTTGATGGTCAGTGTCGTAGAGTGCAGTCTATCGCCTCTGGAAATATTCTACAAACAAAATGTATGGGAACACCCTAAACTTTGAGAGACAAATTGTGGTAGATGCAACTCTCTGTATGCTTAATGGGCACTTTAAACGATATGTTAGAACTTGCAGTGAAGCAACTGACTCAATGTTTCGCTGAGTGAACTGAAGTATTGTCAAAACAGTGAAAAACAAAGGTGCAGAAAGATACTAGTACCATGTTTGATTCAAACATCAACACACAACAGCTGCACAGGTAGTCTGTCTTCTACATGCACTATGCTGATACGTTTTGACTTTTGAATCAAGCATGGTGTGTGGAAGACAATCCACCAGTGGACCGTGACGTGGTGATGCGAGGAACATTCTGGGTGTGACCATCAGTGTGAGTGACACCGGACAGTATACAATCGTCTGGCCTGCTGGTGTCCTGGCAAGTTCTTCAGCAACCATATTGTGCCTAGAGAAACTCTGAACTTTATCAGATCAACACTGAAACTTCAGTATACCTTCGTGCTGCTGTTGGAGCCGAGTCTTTAGCAGGAAGGTAACTGTGCTGGAAGCAAGATATGTGGGGCCATGAAGGCTATAGAGCAATCTTCTGCCCAACTCTGTTGAAACTGAGTAAATAAAATGTTCATTTTACCTATTTTGTGTTTTTTAGCATAAATGATTTACTCAATTTATCAAAAGAAAATGTTAGTCTTTTGACCAAACGACTGTTTCTGTCATCTGAGTAAATGCCTCGTTTGACAGTAACATTTATACTTGAATGAAGCCAATGAGTTTGGGTGAGTGGGTTGAAAATGTATTATAGAAGTGGTTTTGGTTTTCCATGAAGAATGTAAAGTACGTGTTTCTATTTATATGCAGAGAATACACACAACCTATACGAGTGACTCACGAAACATACGAATCTCACAGTCTAGTGGGAATGATAATGACGGTTCATCACTAGTAATCATAGATTGTGTTCCCATACACATGCCAAGTTTTCTGTCGTCCACCCATCGTTGTCCACCTTTCAAACCTCTCAACTCATTCTTTAGTAAACTCAACAAAAATAAAAAAAACAAATAAACTTGACACTCATTATTTTTCAAATAGTGTTTTGAAACTTTTCTTGAAAGAGTTCTTGTTGTGATTATGGTTAAAAACATTGTGAGGGGCATTACGTCACACACTCATTCTACTGGTCGGGCCTATGTAGCAAGGGGGAGAGCACTCCACGCTAAAATCACGGGTCCACGTGCCATAAGTCACGTGACCTATTGATACACGTGCAGTTGATCTCATGGTAGCTGGCACCCGTGAACTGCCACCTAATCGTGACTGGTGCTTGGTAACGCCGTTACTGTTACCGCCGTTTCAAAAAAGTGCTGGGTACATCCCCAGTAAATCCCCCCAAAAGATAGTTTATTCCACTACTATTCTACAGTGCAACTGTAGAGGATTGAGGACTAATTTACATGAATTACAGCTATTAGTCCACGATTTTACACCTTCAGCGATCTGTCTCCAAGAGACATATTTAAAGCAGACAGATACATGTGACCCTCGGCATTTTAATGCATATCATTGTTTTTCACCTCCAGGTGATAGGACCACTTTTGGGGTCTTCCATTCTAGACAGACAAAACCTTATCCATAGCCTTGTTTCACTTATTAATAATATGCAGGCTGTTACGTTGAGATTTACTTTACATGTATCGTTTACACTATGCTCTCTATATATATCTCCTTTTTCAGCGTTTGCCAAAACTGATCTTCAAGTTCTATATGACCAACTCCCGCAGCCTTTATTGTTATTGGAGATTTAAATGGGCACACCCACTCCGGGGTAGTGTAAATACAAACACTAAAGGGAAATTGTTGGAGGACTTTTGTTCTGACAATGATTTATGTATTTATAATGATGGTTCCAACACATATATACACCCTGGTACAGGGGCCTATTCTGCTCTTGAGTGAGTGAGTGAGTGAGTGAGTTAATATTTAACGTCACATCGGCAATATTTCAGCCATATCGTGACGGGAACAAACCACTGAAAAGGAATATATGTGTGTTATAAAACCTGTCGATAAAGGACAGTAAAACAACTACAGTATCACAATTTGAATTAAAACTAGCTTGGAAAGTTAAAACTAATATCAATATTCAGACAATACAATATAAAAACAGGCTATAGATCGCCAGCAACAAAAGGTAGATCACCATACTAGGGACCATGGGGACTTACAGTACCTCAGCTACCTGCATGGACCCTAGTTGGATTTACACCATCCCTTCAGCCGCTGGCGAGTGTACAATATGCAAGCCAAAATTAAAACAACAGGAATACTCCGATTAAAAGCCTGGTAGACTTAAATTTACTATGAATGTTTTTGGTCTTACGTACCCTCTCAGGAGGACAATATTTTTACAATACTTCAACTCCCTTTGAGGGTACAGCCACTAACAATTCTAGTTACGAATCCAAACTACCAATTATTAAAATACATCGTTTTACAGAAACATATTGCTCACAATTCAATCAAAAAATCAATTTATTTTAAAAAAAAAACAATAATTAAATGAAAACTAACGCTGGTAAAAAGATCCTTCATCGTTTTAACTGTAAAATACATATCCCTTGTGATGGAGAATTCGACACAGTCAAGCAGAATATGCTTGACCGTGACTCTTTCATCACAAGGGATACAAAATGGAGGATCCTCACCTTTTAACAGGTATGCATGGGTATATCTAGTGTGGCCAATACGACATCGTCGTAGTATGACCTCTTCAAATCTGGACTGACAACCCAAGTGGGTATAACCAATGTAAGGTTTTTTCTCATGTGATTTATTTATACCAACTTGGGTGTCCCACTTCTTCTGCATCAGATCACGGATATAAGATCTAATGGTAGCTTTATAATCAGTGTAGGGAATAAGAAGTGGTGTCACAGTTTTGTTGAGTGCTGCCTTGGCAGCAAGATCGGCCATTGTGTTACCAGAAATGCCAACGTGGCTGCGTAACCAACAAAAAACGATGTTGTAATGGCCAGTAGCAAGATTATTATACAATTCAATAATATCAATTAAAAGTGGATGTTTACCAGAAATGTTTTATTATATTAAAGCAGCACTCAACAAATCTGTGACGTCACTTCTTATTCCATTCACTGACTATAAAGCTATCATTAGGTGTTACATCCGTGATCTAATGCAGAAGAAGTGGGACACTCAAGTAGGTATCAACAAATTACATGAAATAAAACCCTACATTGGTTACACCTACTTGGGTTTTCAGTCCAGATTTGAAGAGGTTATTTTAAGACGATGTCGTATTGGCCATACTAGATATACTCATGTGCACCTGTTAAAAGGTGAAGATCCTCCGTTTTGTGTCCCTTGTGATGAGAGAGTCACGGTCCAGATTATTATTATCCAGGTTATTTATCTCCAGATTTGAGGAGGTCATCACGCGACGATGTCGTATTGGCCACACACGATATACACATGAATATTTGCTTAAAGGTGAAGATCCTCCGTTTCGTATCCCTGGTGATGAAAGAATCACAGTCAAGCATGTCTTGCTTGACTGTGCTGAATATTCCATCACAAGGGATAACTTTTTCAAATCAAGAACTATGAAGGATCGTTTTAGTAATGTTAGTTATCATTTAATCATTGCTTTTTTAAAGGAATTAACCTGTTACATGACTTGTAAATAGATAAATATTTTATGATTGGAATTAGCAACTGTGATTGTTAGTGGCTGTATCCTCGAAGGGGGTTGAAGTACCGTAAAATTATTGTCCTCCTGAGAGGGTACGTAAGTCCCAAACAGTTGAAGTCAGATTTAATTCACTTTTTTAGTCGTAGAATATGTGTAATTTTAAATTCTGGCTAATCTTGCATACAGTCGCCAGCAGCTGAGGGGATGGTGTAAATCCAACTAGGGACAATGCAGGTAGCTGAGGTACTGTAAGTCCCCATGGTCCCTAGTATGGTGATCTACCTTCGGTTGTTGGCGATCTATGGCCTGTTGTTATATTGTAGTAAAATAGTGATAATATTAGCTTTTAAGTTTCGACGCTAGTTTTAAATACTAACGGTGATAGTCTAGTGGCTTTACTGTACTTCGTCGATAGGTTCTTCATAACATGTCTATATATTCCGTTTTATGTCACGTATGTTCTCGTCACAATATGGCTGCAATATTGCCGACGTGACATTAATGATAACTCACTCACTCACTAACTCTTTCTTGCCTTCAGGCTATTAAAAACCTAGCATGTAAACATTCACTTTTAATAGAAATTATTGAACTTTATAACTATCTTGCGACTGGCCAATACGACATCGTCTTTTGTTGGTTACCCAGTCACGTAGGTATTTCTGGGAATGTGATGGCCGATCTTGCTTCAAGAGTACCACCCAACAAATCTGTGACACCACTTCCTATTCCATATTCAGATTACAAAGCTTGCGTAGAATAGGCCTTCAGCAACCCATGCTTGCCATAAAAGGTGACTATGCTTGTCGTAAGAGGCGACTAACGGGATCGGGTGGTCAGACTAGCTGACTTGGTTGACACATGTCATCGGTTCCCCATTGCGCAGATCGATGCTCATGTTGTTGATCACTGGATTGTCTGGTCCAGACTCGATTATTTACAGACCGTCGCCATATAGCTGGAATATTGCTAAGTGCGACGTAAAACTAAACTCACTCACTCACACTCACTTACAAAACTTGCATTAGAACGTATATCCGTGATCTGATGCAGAAGAAGCGGGACACCCAAGGTATCAATACATTACATGAAATAAGACCGTATATTGGTTGTTTATCTCCAGATTTGAAGAGGTCATCATGCGACGATGTATTGGCCACACAAGATATACACATAAATATTTGCTTAAAGGTGAGGATCCTCCGTTTCGTATCCCTTGTGATGGAAGAATCACAGTCAAACATATACTATTTGACTGTGTTGAGTATTCCATCACAAGGGATCAGTATTTTAATTCACGAACTCTGAAGGATCATTTTAATAACACAGGCTCTCATTTAATTATTGCATTTTTAAAAGAATTAGATTTATTGATTGAATTGTAAATAGAGAAATATTTTATTATTGGAAGTTTAAATTCATAACTGTGCTTGTTAGTGGCTGTATCCTCAAAGGGGGTTGAAGTAGTGTAAAACTATTGTCTCCCTGAGAGGGTACGTAAGTCCACAAACATTCAAAGTAAATTCAAACTTTCCACGTTTTTAATCGTAGCATAAGTGTCTATTTATTTGCATGGCTAGATGTTCCCAAATTGCTGACGGCTGAAGGGATGATGTAAATCCGGCTAGGGTCCATGCAGGTAGCAAAGGTAATGTAAGTCCCCATGGTCCCTAGTATGGTGATCTACCTTCAGTTGTTGGCAATCTATAGTCCATTTTTATCTTGTATTGTCCTCTGTAGATAAATTGTTTTAGGTATAGTTACTAGTTTTATATTCTCATCTGTGATATTCTAGTTGTTTTACTGTCCTTCGTTGACAGGTTTTATAATAGACATATAATTCATTTCAGAATTAAATGTTCTCGTCACGATATCGCTGAGATATTGCCGATGTGACGTAAAATATTAACTCACTCACTCACTCACTCAGAAGACGAGTAGAACGCAATGCCCAGTGTTGCGAACCGGAAGTGGATCGATTTGGGGGAGGTAGCGTAATTGTTTGGTGATATCAACGGTCTTGCTGAATCATGACTCATTGTCATCCAGGGAAACCTTAATGCGGCAGCATACAGGGATCAGGTGCTCGTTCCAGAGCTTTCGCCATTCATGGCAGCTCATGGCCCAGGTCTTACTTTCCAACAGGATAACGCCAGACCTCATACGGCCAATTTAACAACGAATTTCCTCAGGAACGCTTGCATCAGAACAATGGAGTGGCCCTCAAGATATCCCGACCTCAACCCCATAGAGCATATGTAGGATGTGTTAGGCAGGCGGCTCCGTCAAGTAAAGAACCCTCCACAGAACTTACAGGAGCTTGGTGCCATGTTGGTACAAATATGGCTTCGCATTCCCCAAGCTGTGTTCCGATACATCATACGATCCATGAGGAGACGTTGCATCGCAGTTGTGAGTGCCCATGGAGTACACACTTGACCATGACATGATTTCATTAAGTGTTGTGACCCGCTGTTTTTTATCATGGACATTGCAGTCGGATTTCCAGTGGAACCGATTCCTTGACAAACATGATGTGTATGCAATAACATCTTTAATGGCTAGAGAATTAGATACAGTCGTTATTTCAAACCCATTTTTCAAAATGTTCAAATTATTGACTTTGAAACGAGTGTAAAGGTTTTACTTTTGTTGAGTTTATTTTCAATCTATCACGTAGTGATGTGGATGATGAGTTGCCTTCTATGTTGTGTGTACGAGACGAGACGTGGTTCCTGGTCTGTGTTTGGCTAAGTGTCCATACATGAGTTATGCTGTATGCATGTTGAGATGGTTTGGGTTGATCAGTTTATTTTCATTTATGTTTACCTAATGTTAGGCACATTTGGATGTCAATATTGTGTTATTTGTTGTTAGTGTTGTCGTTTGTGCTATATTTTATGTTGTATGTACTGATGCCGTGTCTCTCTAGCCATCGTGACTTTCAGATTCACCCAGAATGTTCACAAGGCGAGGTTCATTCAGAATATTCACATGAACGGGTTGATTCAGGATATTCATATGAACAGGTTCTTCAACGATGTTCACATGAACAGGTTCAACTTTGGTTTTTACATGGACAGGGTCACCACGGATGTTCACATGAAAACATTTACCCCTTGAACAGGGATCAGTCCACTGATGTTCTAAGTCGGGTGCATTGTAGTATATTGTATATTTTCTACAAACAGGTGTGAACTGCTACTTACCATCTAAAATGACATGTAAATCCTGTCATGAGTATGTACTTCACCTGGACATCCTGTCCGTGTACAGTTTCATGTTTATTTGATGAACTGAGATAACTGAACAACATTATTCCGTAATTTTGTCATCAAGCATCTTGAACTCAAAGGTATTCGCGTAAGCCTATTCTAATGGGCAGTTTAAAGTATCCAGTTGCATTGTGTGTACGCAGGGTGAACCAGTGCGTTCAAATGAGAGTAACTAAGTGCGCATACAAAGACTATACAGCGTATAGCTTTATAACTTTTTTTATTAGTCAAATACCTGACGTAGTACAGCAGACCACACTGAGGTTTGTTACCTATGTAAAGTTCACGATACCATGATTGGAAACGTGTGACTAAATAACGAGAGTAGTAAGTAAGTAGCAGATTCCCCTGGCCCCCAACAAATCTGAAAGCCCTAATCATCTGATACTTACATAAAGTTCAATTTCTGTCTGATCTGTCTATCCGTATACAAGAGTAGTTAAGGGTCTCATGCAACCCAAAATAATTAACCATAAGTACCATTATGTCTTATTCATGACATATAAAATACATTGCTGATTAAGAAAACACAAAGAAAATTATAAGCGTGTAATCGCATACCAAAAATGCAATATTTTATACATGGATTTACCTCCCTTGAAACGAAGCAGCCGCCATACCGAACCCAGTCAAATCCGGTGCGTGAGCAATCACGTGTACCCAAGGCTTTTCATTGGCCACTGGTCCATTTGTAGATACCCTTAGCCGGCTCTTTGTTTATGGCCTATAAGCCCCGTAGGTGTCAATTGCTTGTGATCAATGGTTGAAGTAGTGCATTGCAATTGTCATTTGGCGACAGACAGGCGTATAGGTGTCAATAGTTTTCTCTGTGACAGAATCTGCATATCACAGTCAACAAGTTTTTGTTTCTTTTTTATATAAAGTGCAGATTATTTACTTGTTTGTGTACACAAGCAAGATCACACTACTGCTCACGACCTCCTACTGTTTCAACGTCCGCGAACCTCTCCACTACGCATACGTTATGTGCGCAGCGCAGCACAGCTGATGCAACCACTTTTTCCCCAGCTCTGTGGAAACCTTATTGAATCGTTTCGCGGTCTTTTTTCATAGTGTTTTTCATATGTGCACACCGAAAGGTATCAAAATCTTTAAAGTTGTGTTTTACGTTGCTTGTGACCTTTAAGAATTGGTTTTCATTTGACGTTTAAAAAGTCTCCAACATCAAAAGGCAGCAGGTACTGTTTCCAGATTTAATACAATCAGTCAAAATCTAACATGCTGCCAAGGGAACGGACAAAATAAATATTCTTACCAACCCAAGTAGAACAAGAAAACAAAGTCATCAAGATCCCGCAAAAGGCAGCAGTAAACTACAAAATTCATGTATGTGACACATTTGTTGAAACAATAGTGAAAGGTTTGAAGTACTGGTCTGAAAATGAGCGCACCCACCAAATTCACTCAAAGTCAAACTTGTTGCCATGGAAACGTACACAATACTTGATTCAGAACTCCAAAACTACAAATAGGCACCAGTACACCACCAAACCAATTTATGTGCCAGGTTTGAGGAAGAAATTTTGAAAGTGTTTACAGTTCTGGTTCGGAGAAGAGCGCTACCACCGAATTCAGTGAATGTCAATCTTGTAGCCATGGAAACGCGGAAATATATTTTATTCACAAATCAAAAACTACCAAAAGTCACAAGTACACCACAAGGTGTCTATCTATGTGCCAAGTTTGGTTTAGAAATAGTGAACGGTTCTGGTCCGGAAAATAGTACCCTTACCAAATTCAGTATAATTTAAACTTGTTTCCGTGGAAAAATTATTTTATTCAGTATTCCCAAAGGGCATTAGTGCACTAGTATAAACCTATGGGCTAGGTTTGGTGACGAAATATTGAACGGTTTGAAAGTTATGTTCTGGACAAGACAAATGTGCACAGACGGACCTGTGATACCTGTTAGTTTTAGAGATATGGTGTTGATAACCACATGTTACATGTTATCTTGCAGGTCAGTACAAAGTACAAAGTGACACAATGCAGTTGATCACAGTTATTCTCCATTAGTCGTCGTTAAAGTTAATTATTATTACCTATATGAAATCGATGTGAATGACTTCAGTTAAATTGGCATGCCACTGAATAATATTCATCTTAAAATATGAGTTTGTAAATAAATATTACTAAAACTATTCGAGCGAAACAATGACCAATTCATATTCTTTTACGTTTTTATATCTGTTATATCTGTTATATTTTCAGATTTATTTTCTTGACTTGAAATTGATCTGCAGAGAATTCAACATGTTAGTCACACAGTTACATATTCCTCGTTAGTGTCCCTGCAGTTTTACAGTTGGCAGCGATCTAGAACCTGTTTTATATTGCCTTGTCTTCCATATTTAAACTGTTTATTATTTGATTACTAGTTTTAAATCCAAATATGTGATAGTCTATTATTACAGTCCTTCACCGACATGGCTGAAATATTACTGTAAATTTCAACTCGCTCACTTGCAGGCGTGAGAAATCAAAATAATTACACAAGAAGCATTGTTCTGTGGGCTGTTCCATTGCCATCGGTTACTGGTACAGAACTGGAATATAACTAAGCTATAGCTGACTGGTAACTACAATTGCACGAGGATGAAACTACCATTGCTTCTTGTATGCATCGTTATAGGGACATTATCGAATTATACACTGAGTCTCGTATAAGAAAAATAAATAATCAATTCAGAATAGATATCGAGACAAAGAAGAATTGGTTTAATGCTCTGCAGAGCTTCCTAATTACGTCTGAATATTTAAAGGTTTTCTCTCATGTTTCTTCGGACTCATCACCACACTTAACGTTTTTGCCACATATTAAATCCCTTAAGGATGGATGCTTGAAAGAACTTGAATTAGGTTAACTACCCTGCTTTGCTTATGCAGATCACTTATCCGTTGGAACCGTGAAGGTCCCGGGGTAGAAAAGGCCTTCAACAACCAATGCTTGCCATAAAAGGCGACTATAGTTGTTGTAAAAGGCGACTAACGGGATCGGGTGGTAAGGCTCGCTGACTTGCTTGACACATGGCATCGGTTCCCAACTGCTCAGATCGATGCTCATGTTGTTGAACACTGGATTGACTGGTCCAGACTTCGATTGTTTACAGACCGCCGCCATATAGCTGGAATAATGCTGAGTGCGGCGTAAAACTACACTCACTTTTGAAACTCCCTTTGAAACTAGAGTATGGCTCCATCATATATGACAGAGCCTGTAAAATAACCTTACGCTATTAGACTCTATCCACCACCAAGGTCTGAGACTTTGTCTTGGGTCCTTCAGAACTTCTCCCGTTGACAGTCTCTACCTTGGGCAGATGAACCATCCCTTGCACAGAGCGGTATTAATTTATCCTTACAGTATGTTACAAAACCATATTTCAAATCCCCCCTTTAACTGTGATTTCATCCCATCAATGATCTGTACAACAAAACGTTTCTTGTTCCGCCTTTGGGACCGAAAGTTAAACCTTTCCTTTCTACTGCTGGTATTGAGCTTGAAATTATATCTCCTTCCTATCTTCTTACTTATCTTACTTGGCAATTGGTTAGGCCACAGGCCGACCTAACATTAACGTCATTTAGAAACTCAGAAACGAACGAATTACAGTTAAAACCAGAATTCAATTAACTAAGGAATAAATATAAAACGTATCAATCCGTATATCCAGAACTACATGTTATCGGCTGCTTGAGAAAGCTATATTTCCACATCAGGAGCTTACGCCACTCTCTCTCTCTCGTTCTCTCTCTCTCTCTCTCTCTCTCTCGTTCTCTTTAATTTCTCTCTCTCTCTCTCTCTCGTTCTCTTTAATTTCTCTCTCTCTCTCTCTCTCTCTCTCTCTCTCTCTCTCTCTCAGATCTGACGCCACTTCTTATACCATACTCTGATAATAAAGTTCTGATTACATCAAATAGATCGAATATCCGTGATGTGATGTAGGAGACACCAAACAGGTGTCAATACATTAGTTATAATATTAGTTAGCTAAACGACTTTTATTTGTTAAATGGCTTGTAAATAGACAACTATTTCATTATGCCAAGTTTACATGTACCCTCAAAGGAGTTGAAGTATTGTACAATTATCGTCTCCCTGATTGTACGAAAGTCTCGAGACATTTAAAGAAAATTTAAACTTATCAGCTGTTTTATATGTAGTAATTTTGTCATTTTGAAATGCCGCAAGGGTCCATGCAAGTAGCAACACAACTGTCCCCATGGTCTCTAGTATGGCAATCTACTTCATCTTGTTTGCGATCTATAGCTAGGTTTTAGAATGCACTGTCCAAATAGTGCTCCTAGTCTTAATGTTCCATAGTTTCATTTGTAGTTGGCATATTGTAGCTGTTGTCATTTAACCACAGCTTTCTATATTACGTTCCATTTCACTGTCACGCTATGGCTGAAATATTGCCGACCGACTGAACGACATATTGTAATGCTATACATTGAATTAAAGAAAACAGATGAGATTAGTGTCCCGTACCACTTATATCCCCAATACATCGTAATACATATCACAACATGCGTATCTGAATCGCAATATATTGCAATACAGTTTCATTACCAATACACAGACCTAATTGCTGTAGTCTCTTGAATACTTGCCCTGAGACCAGTATATCGCGGATTGAATGCTCCTTATTTGAACTGATCTGTCACATCACACGTGATGTTATGTGAGCACGTAGATATGTAGTAGCTGACCCAGCCCGTGGCTGTTGTGGTTGCTGTAGATGTTGTAAACAGGCAGGGTGGATCGGCAGATGGATTGTAGCTGAAACCGAGACAAGGTTGGGTCACGTGGCACTTGATACCGCAGTCATTGGCTGATGTGGCATTCACTGCAGTGACAGGTGTAGACAACTTCTTGTTCAGACTCTTGTCGTACTTAGCAGCTAAAATACAGAAAAAAGGAAATATTCCAGGAGAGGTTGGATAAAGGAGAAAAACAGCAGCAGTGCTCGGTGTTGTGAAGCACTGTAACGCTGATTCTCACACACAGAGTACGAATGCATCTGGGATTACCATGCACGTCGATGGTGTTCCTTTGCTTGACAAGTATTAGATGAGCCACCGCAGTCAACGCGTTAGTGGCAAGCAGGCGAGGCAAGTAATGTGGGCGAATACGCTTGGTTGCTACAGGTAGATTGTCGTTTAAGCACGTGCAATACATGCTAACCGTGTTACTGTGTAAGACGTGCCTCGTAGAGAGATTTAGTTCAGAACGACACCATCTCGACACGAGTCAATGTTTGAATGTTTGCAGATTTCATTTAGATTAACATATCCAAGTTAGTGAAACTGTTCATTTTCAGGCAAAGGAGTTAGTGTTCAATGTTATAATTTATATGGAAATGACATGTACAACCAAAGCAGACGCTATTTCAAAAAGTAGCCTTGCTACTGGTCTTTCCAAGACAACTTAAACGCATTAAAGCTCAAGGTGATAGGGATGCGAGTAGGCCTACTTTTGTTAGTACCACCAAGGTGCGCATACCCAAAACTCTTAAGCAAAAATTCGATGATTGTGACCGGTGTGCAGTCCGTCAACTTGTACAAAGTGTATATGGAGTACAAAAGCAACTTGATATGATGTATGATATGACAAGGAAAAAGGAAAGTTGCGAAAGACTCTGAAAGACATGAGGTTTAGACACGCTGTCAAATCGTAAGGTTTCAGTGCAACGAAAGCGTATCGTTGCAAAGCGTGTGCAATACTTGCGCACAATAAAAAAATACCGACATGAAAGTCGTATAATGATCTTTATCGATGAAAGATGGTTGCGTGTAGACCAATTGTCCCAAAATGTTGGCAACTTCATTGTGCGGTTGTAATACATGGGATTCAGCCTCCATCCGGCAACGGACCTCGGCTTATTGTGGTTCATGCAGGATCTGCATTTTTAATTTACCAAATGATTTACTTGCATTTGCTTCAAAGCTCAAATCAAATGAAATTTGATTCTTTTTCCAAATGGCTGCAGGAAAAATTGATCCCAAACATTCCACCCCACACCGTCATTGTTGTAAAGAATGCGCCATACTACAGCAAGCAAGTGGACAAGTATCTAACAACGGCTAACAGAAAAGATCAAAGCTTAGTAACAAAGGCACAATATTGCATTTTATGATAAACTGTTCAAAGCCAAACTGTTGTTTCTGGCAAAATCCAACAAATCGGGCCCTGTCTGTAGAGTACACGCTATGCTGAAACAGCATGGCCATGACGTTCTACGCCTTCGTCTTTACCACGCAGAATTGAACCCAATTGAGTTGATTTGGGCCAGTGTCAAAACTCATGTCGCTACACAAATCTTGCAGTTCACTGAAAAAAATGTCTAAGAGTTGCCATACATGACAGGATGTCTGCAATCGGTACTATGGAATGGTCAGCATGGTTTAAACATCGCAGAACCCCTGAGATGACTACTTGCAAAGGGAAATTGCTGTAGAAAAAGAAATTGACAGAATCGTGATCGATTTAGGACTGACAAATAATCCAGACACCGAGACCGATTCAGAAAGTGACGACTAAGGCCCGAACTCAACCTGTCTAAATCAGTAAACTCTATAATGGATCTAATCAGTATTTGACCCTTGTGTGCAGAGGATGGACCAGACTACGATTATTAGGGCTGTGCAATATTACCGG
Source organism: Haliotis asinina (assembly GCF_037392515.1). Lineage (NCBI taxonomy): Eukaryota > Metazoa > Mollusca > Gastropoda > Lepetellida > Haliotidae > Haliotis > Haliotis asinina. The sequence goes on along the minus strand of NC_090283.1, from coordinate 5,989,478 downwards.
CAAACCGGTATATAGCGGTACTGTATCTTGCGATACTATTGCCTTGATATGGCGCCGATTCTGCAATATATTGGGTCATCCAGAGTTAACTCACTTGGAATTATCTCCTCTTGATTTCCGTAGAAAAAAATGTGCTCAGGTTTCATGTAACATGTAAAAGTGTCAAAATGCACATTCTGCCACATGTTTGGTGCGTTTTAGTGGTTTTATATGTGCCGGTTTGGAGAAATAAAGGGACTCAGAGGGACCAATCTTTTATGCTTCCTGTGTATGCTTTCTACTTCATCAACGCCTGCGAGGAGCCGACTCTCCGAAACATCGTGTTATTCACACTAAAGAAATTGACATCCATAAATCTTATTTTTCCTTTCCACTTCAGAGATTTAACCAATACTGTATTTGGCCTTATTAGTAAATCATCTGGCTCTGAGTGACCGTTGTTTGTTTTATAATGGGAGAAATGTTATCATGTTATCCTAAAGGCCAGAATCTTATACATGTTTTCGGCTATGATGACATAGTAGTTATAGGTCTAAGGTATTGGATGTCACATGAGATTTTAAGCGCAAGCATTTCTCCCAAATCATAATTTTGTTTGATTTTGGAATTGTTCATGTTTACATATGTTTATATTGGAGTTGAACGTGCATGAATCTCTGAAATACAGCTAAAAAAGTTACACGAATAGTTTTGCAAATGAAGAAAAAAAAAACGCTGATCATGAAATTCATGTCATACTATAACCTTTATCATTGTGTTCGCAACACGCTGTTTGCATAACATTAAGGCTATGAATCACTTTATTTATCTGTAAGCCATTAGCGCTACGATGATCGTAACTCCGATACTTTAACACAGACTTACGACAGTCATAGCGCTACGATGATCGTAAATCCGATACTTTAACACAGACTTACGACAGTCGTAGCGCTATGATGATCGTAACTCCGATACTTTAACACTTTAACACAGACGTACGACAGTCGTAGCGCTACGATGATCGTAACTCCGATACTTTAACATAGACTTACGACAGTCATAGCGCTACGATGATCGTAACTCCGATACGTTAACGTAGACTTGATCGTAACTCCAATACTTTAACATGGACTTACAACAGTCGTAGCGCTATGATCGCTTTGAGGACCGGCTCCAGATTACTTGCCCCGCCTGCTTGTCACAAACACGTTCGCTACGCTGGCTCATCTAATACTTGTCAAGTAACAGTATGTCAGAACAATCAAACCAAATTTACCGTTTCAATATTTAGGCAACAACCTGTTTCCCTCTTGTTTCAAATGGAATATTCTGGAGGTCGTTCCCATTTATGCAAACTGGGGTGGCTTATTTGATACTTGTCAAGCAGTAGGTTGTGGATGTTTCCGTGCGTAGCAGATGTCAGTTTATAAAATATTTTTACAGGTATTAATCCGCGTTGAAAACAGTAGGCTGAACTGCAAATAACAAATACCTACCGTTTTTCCTTGTGGGAGTACCCTCCACTTCCACCTCCTGTAACACCAGATAGCCTATGATGTTTCTCCAAACCCTCACGAATCTTACAGGCTGTTCATGGGTACAGCTGAAGGTCAAGGTCACTCCAACTAATGTGTCTGCTGACCATTGACCACACCAGGTCACGTCGTCATCCGGGCAGTCAACGTCTACTGACGAGACACCAATGTAAGCACCTCGTAGTTCTGAAGCTGAAACAGTAAAGGGATATTACTTGTGTCTGCAGTAATACTGCATAGCTGGATAATGACGCAGTTTTAGTACTGTTCCTGTATAAAATCTTGACACAACGAAACATATAGGTATAAGTTTCAAACATAAGATAGATTGTCTGCTACTTACTATGTGGTCTATATGATAATATATTCTTGATGAATTATTAGTGTGTTTAACGGATCCTGATCGTTATAGTGGTAAAATTGACAAGGCTTCTGGGAAATGTATTTGTTACGGACATGTTTAGTTGGTAAAGTCCATGCCTGTTAACACTGATTCCTGTTAACATGAACAATTTTGGGAAATGTTTTGGTTGGTAATGCTGATTCCTGTTAACACTGAATGAGGCAATCTGCATATTACGATAAATGAACGCTCACCCAGAGTACTGTAGTCGTCACTTGTGACAGAGATGTTATGTACGGTGTAGAAACCTTGTAGGTCTCCCTGCCAAAAGGGGCCTGTCTGATATTTACTTCTCGCTGGCCAGTCGGTCTTGCTTCCATCATTGGCATAAGACGACCGGTAGTGGTATGTCTTGCCGTGGCGAGTCCAAATTAAAGTGCTACTTAGGCGTCCTAATTTGTTGAGCATGATATTTTCTGCCTTGACATGGAGCTGTCCTCCTGCAATTGTTGCAATGTGTACATGACTAGAGAGACAAGTAATAATATGTGTACTGTAAAAACATCATTAATGTTTTCAAATCTTGCTGACACATAGCTTGAGTTGATTTGAGGGAGAAGACAAGGATCTCTTGGTGTTGCTGCGTCTTTCCTGAGTGCAGTATGCTTGTTGTAAAACGAAAATGAATGAGTGAGTGAGTTGAAACTTAAGGTCGCATTGCTATATTGCAGCCATATCGTGACGAGGATCTAAATAGATAATAAATGAAGTCAGATTATAAAATCCTGTCTTCGAAAAACACGAAAGTGTCCACCTGCGATTTCTTCGTGACTCACCAACAAATTGACAGTGTAGTTACATATCCAGAAAAGAGATATTACTTCGTGCATGCCTCTACCAAACCTTTAAAGCCTGTTGTTACAACTGGTCTTCAGTCACCCAGACTTGATGTAAACACGACTAAGGGGATCGTGTGGTCAGTTGCCAAGAGTCAAAGTCGTTGCAATTGCTCAAACATAATCACATACTGCTCTGTACAACAAACAACATATCCTTTGTCAAACAGACACGTGCACACACATGCAAAAACCCGGGCGAACATATACGTGCACACACACGTGCGCCTCGATCTTCCATTTAAGGAGGGAGTGTAAAAGCAATTACATAGTATCGACAAAGTTTCGACCAGATCGTGACAAGTGACTTGATGTTCAACATACCTTGCACAGCTACACAAGTCAGGATGAACACCAGGTCTGGGATAAACAGCACCATCCTTCATTACTCTCCTAGTGATGTCTGAATGTTCCAGAATATTAAAATTATCACCAGGGCAAGATGATCAGATTGGGTGGGACAATGGCCAATGTTTTTGCATGCCTCAGTAAATATCAGTAAACTGGAATGTAGACAATTGATTGTATCCCAACCAGCTTCTACTCCTAATTATACGCCTCTCTTTCCATGAAGATTATTGAATTTATGTATTTAAATACCTTGAAGCGTGACTAATGATACACAAAATTCATAGGATGTTTGCGGATCCAGGAAAACATGTTGTGTATGTTGAGTTGAATTGTCTCCGTATATTTTGTCACAAACATACATGTATGTGATAAATAAATATAGACTAAACCTTATAGAATCCATTCTAATTTCAAAGAAAAACCAAAATTGCTCCACTTACATAGAGCCATAATTGGAATGAGAATTAACACGAAGCTATGTGAAACCAAAACTGACATTTGACGAAAATCGAAATCAAAATCAAGAGAAAACGTAATCCGTCCTTCCATTACGTAGACACTGAGTCTCTGAAGAAGACAGTCCAAGATATGGCGTTTCGTTTCCTGCTTTGGACAATGTATCCACTGTTATCTGTTATTGGTAATGGATTCAATTAGTCCCATACACGTCTTCATAATGATCGCCCGAACTACACATTCCCTCTTACAGGACATCGTCACGAAATGGATATCTTCTTGCATTCAAAGATTGTCAAATATACGTGGCGAAATAGAGATAAATTATATTGATCAAAGTTTCTAGCATTTCTCAACTGTTATGGGGAAGGCATGTTGTGTTATGCATGTCTCACATTGTCTGCCTTCTAACACTTTTTAAGAATCGCTTTAACGTTGCCGACAGATTTTCTTTCTCTTATAAATAGTTTACTTGGACTTGATAACTGAGTGAGTGAGTTTAGTTTTACGCCCCACTCAGCTATATTCCGGCGGCGGTCTGTAAATAATCGAGTCTGGACCAGGTAATCTCGTGAGCACCATAATGAGCATCGATCTATGTAATTTGGAACCGATGATATGTGTCAATCAAGTCAGCGAGCCTGATATTCCGATCCCGTTGTTCGCCTCTTACGACAAAAATAGTCGCCTTTTCTAGCAAGCATGGGTTGCAGAATTATTTTACCCCGCACGTGATAAATTAGAGTGTTGAATGAGAATTTATGTGGGAAGATGTCCTGTAAAGACGCCTTTATTAAAATAAAAATTACTTCCACGATTGATGAGCTTTTTGCACAACTATAGGGGTACAGCATACTTGTCATGCTTACCGACCGTGCTCTAGGAATACCAGATGTTTGAGATACAGCCGCTAAAATTTGTTTGGAATAAGACCTACCCCAACGTGTGATAAAGCATCCAAAATAGGAGTAGCTTAGTATCCTGGGCGAAAAGGAATCTTCACTATGCACCCGTGAAGATAGGGTAAGAATTGTTTTCAGTAAGCCACTAACGGGTACTGTGGTCAAACTCGCTGACTCGATTGACACATGACATCGTATCCCAATTGCGTTGATTGATGCTCATGCCGTTGATCACTGGATGGCCTGGTACCTCAGTGACCACAATCTACACGACTCAAAGTATCATGTGAAATTCAGCCTCGTTATAAAACATTTTTTTAATGTTTCCGCCGTAAAATCGATTTCCTATTGATCTTTACCGTGTGTTTGAGCGTTGTGTTTTCTAATGGTCTCAGAATGGTCATTGTCATCAAGGCGTGTCGGGGCACTAGTGATTATGTTGGGTGTTTAATAACGTACTCGCTGTAAGTTTTCACTGATTAATGGAAGTAAGCATGACTAAATATTCATCGGAAGTCATAAGAAGTTCAGTACTTGTGCCGTCCTCTGAGGTCACCGGAGAACAGTCATCTCCTCGTGGCGGGTCCTGGGTAACCCTAAAAGCTGTTCAAAACTCCAATTGTGGACCCGGGGGAATAATTGGCCCACCACCGTGGTTTTACAGCACTTTGTCGGTGGAGGAAGGGATCCTAGTAATTGAGGGCAGTAGGCGCCTGGAACCGTGCTCCTGCTGCATAAAACACCACTTTGGTCCTGACTTCACCTAGACGGGTGGTAGAATGGCCTCTCAAAATAAATCCTCAATATCCAAAGCCTTTGAAGGTATTCAAGGTGACTGAATTTACAGAAAGCACAACAGTTTGCCATTACTCCAATTACTGTTTCTGTGCATAAAACATTGAATTAATGCAGGGGTGTCATCCGCGACAGAGCACACCGTATCCAAGTATCCAAAGTTGATTATGGCTCCGTTGTATGTGGTGGAGCCTTCTCTTAACCAACGCCGTTTAAAATTCTCAGGAGCCTGCCCTGCATTTAACAGTGATTTCAATCCACATTATGAGGACCTGTACAATAAAACGTCTTTTCTTGTTCCGCCTCTTGGGAGAAGAATTTAAAACATTCATTTTCGCTGCTGGCACTGAGACGGAATATCTACCTTCTTCCTGTTTGCCATCTTCTCCTCCTTGGCAACTGGTGAGGCCACGAGTTGACCTACACCTAACACAGTTTAAGAAGGCGGAAATTATTGAATTACAATGAAACCAAGAATATAATCAATTAAAGGACATTCAGATCATTTTATTACAGATGGAGGATGGTGGCACAATTGTTTGTGGCACTGTCACTAGATCCAATACCTTCTCGATTGTCCAACAGCTCTATTTTCACAGCAGAAGCTAACGCCATATCACCAGCCCTTAATATAAACGGACGAGCAAACGAAACTATACCAATACAAATGTGTCTCTGGGAATTATATAATGTCAAAAGTTATGCAATTCATTGTTGAACAACTGTCAATGGATGTTCATAAAATTTACAGCATTTCGGGTTGACATTAGAAATGTACAGAATTTAAAATGAAGGCGATTTGTAAATTTGCAGTTTGTTAAGAGACTTATTGGAGCTTGTTGAAATGATCAGATCAGATCAGATCAGAGGAGTCAATATCAGGAACAATTCAATGTCAGTAACGGATATGTCCTCCATATGCATTTATGCATGCATGAACACGACGTCTAACAGAGTTAATCAATCGCCGAAAAACGTTGTTTCCAATGACCTGCCACTCCACTATAAATGCATTTACCGGGTCTTGATTTGCAGGTAGTGGGTTACGTGAACGAATATGCCTGTCTAGGTGATCCAACAAGTGTTGAATGGGCGAGAGGTCTGCGGATCGAACTGGCCGTGACAGAACATTCACGTTATTATACTGGAGAAATTTCTGTATAATCCTGGCAGTATGGGCCCTGGCGTTATCTTGCTCACACAGGACGCGCCGATGTTGCTGTAAGAATGGCTCCACAAGAGAACGCAAAACCTGATCAATGTAATGCTGGGTTGTTAAGTTTGCAACAAAAACTACCAGCTGTGTCGTCAAATCTCTGCACGTCGCCCAAGACCATAACAGTTCTTCCACCAAAAGGCATCGTCTCTTGAATGTAGCAAGGTGCTGTTCTCTCACCCCTACGACGACAAACTCAAACCCGATCATCTGCACGTAATAACTGAAAACGGCTTTCATCAATAAACAGAATTCGTTGCCAATTCCCGTTCTGCCAATGCTGCACAGTGCGGGCCCACCTCACCCTGTCTCGTCGATGGTGAGGGGTCAAGGTCATCACAGGCAATGGGGTCGATAAGCACGAATGCCATAATGTACCAGTCGTCTGGTAACTGTTCCTCTACTGACCACATGATTCAACGATGTTGCTGCAGATGACACCAGAGTGATGAAGCGATTACGAAGTTGCAATAAACGCAGGTACCGGTGTTCCTTATCGGTGGTAACTCGAGGTCTGCCGCTCCTTGGCCTGTCAGCAGTGGTATCTGTTTCCCTCAGTCTTGTCTGCAGCCTTGTTATTGTTGTTCGAGTGCAACTGAACAATCTTGCTACATGAGCATGCCTGGCCCCCAGTTGGAGCATACCAATCGCCCTCTCACGCTGTTCTGCACTTTATCTCGGCATTTCAGTTGAAGTAATTTTCTTGTTTATGGTCTTGGAATACTGACTGCAGTCTTTTTTAATACCCATTATAATTTCGATCACGTGATGCTCGTGCATTACATTTGTCATCATTAAAACCGATTTTCCATTTTCACATAATTCGTCCTCAAATTATTGTGTGTTGTGTTTTGTGATATGTTTATGTAATCTGGAAACAAAATTCAGTTAAAATATTTAAACTTTTCGACTCCAAAATTTGGTATAGTTCCTTTTTCCCGTCAGTTTATTACAAACGATACATTATCTTTTCCGACTCTTGTTCACGCCTTCAAGCCATTAAAAATTTTCCTCATGAGCACCCACTATATAAATTATCGAATTCTATAAAGATCTTAGTACAGGCCAATGTGACATCGAATTTTGTTGGTTACCCAGCCACGTCGGTATTTCTTGAAACACCACATTTGATCTTGTTGTCAAGGCAGCTATTACCAAATCTGTGACACTTCTTATTCCATACACTGATTACAAGCATTAGAGTTTACATTCGAGATCTGACGTAAAAGAAGTGGGACACCCAAATAGGTATTAATAAATCACATGAATTAAAACATTATATTAGTAACACCTACTTGGGTTGTCAGTCCAGATTGAGGAGGGCAGTATGCGACGATGTCGCCTTGGCCATACTCACAATTAAATTTTAACAAGTAAAGATCCTCCGTTATATGTCCTTTGTGATGAGGTAGTCACAGTCAAGCATCTCCTGATTATCTGTCACTAGGGATAATGATTTCCATGTTAAAACTGTTAAGGGTTTGTTAAGATTTATTTTTATAAATACATTTTGATTAATTTGTTCTGTAGAAGGATGTTTTTTAGTGATTGGTAGTTTTGATTAGCAACTTAGATTGTTGGTGGCTCTACCCTCAAAGGAGGATCAACGTATCGTAAAATTATTGTTCCCCTCAGAGTGTACCCAGAACTTTCAAATTAAAATTTAAACGTACCAATTTTGTTATATGTAGTATTTTTGTTCTTTGAATTTTCGGCTAAATATTCCTAAAATGGCCAATCTTCATGGTCCGTAGTATGGTGGTCTATCTTCATCTACCTATAGCCCATTTTTACTTTGCATTGTCCAAAATGCTTTTCTCCTTTTAAGTATATCTACGAGCTAGTTTTAACGCAACCTGTGATACCCTGGTGGTTTTACTGTCCTGTGTCTGTACTATGAGTTGTAGTCGCGGTATGGCTGACATATTGCCACTGTGACATTACATCTTAACTCACTCACTCACTCACTCATAGTGGTCTTCCTGGTAAGTTCTGATACAACGGATTCGAGGCCAACATTTATTGAAAATGTGGTTATGATGCAAGAATATCATGCAAGTCCCCGTCTGCATAACGTGTCTGAAAACAGAATACGATGCAAGTCCATGTTTGCACGGGGTGCCTGAACCCAGAATATGATGGTCTCAACCCAGAATGTGACTCAGGGTTGGGTGTGGGTGAGGCCTCTGAAAACAGAATATGATGCAAGTCAGCGCCTGCATGATGCATTTGAACCCAGAATGTGACGCAAGTATTATCTGGTGTGACCCCAGAGTGTGATTCAGTCCCATTCTGCATGAGGTTCCTGTGCTCAGAATGTGAGGCAAGTACCTATCTGCATGAAGTGGACTGAATTCAGAATTTCACGAAAGTCCGTGTCCCCTGCGATCATGGCTTCACAGTCCAAACATTACGCAATTCCATCTCTGTGGATTCGATATCTCCGTCTAACCAGTGTTCCTATCAGGATTCATCGATCATGATCAACGATATGTCTTATCTCATGTACATCCCCTTAGCAAGCAGCTTGTTTGTCCAACAATGAACTCACTAAACTCCGTTTGGAACTATCAGGATTCATCGATCATGATCAACGATATGTCTTATCTCATGTACATCCCCCTAGCAAGCAGCTTGTTTGTCCAACAATGAACTCAATGAACTCCGTTTGGAACTATCAGGATTCATCGATCATGATCAACGATATGTCTTATCTCATGTACATCCCCTTAGCAAGCAGCTTGTTTGTCCAACAATTAACTCAATGAACTCCGTTTGGAACTATCAGGATTCATCGATCATGATCAACGATATGTCTTATCTCATGTACATCCCCCTAGCAAGCAGCTTGTTTGTCCAACAATGAACTCACTAAACTCCGTTTGGAACTATCAGGATTCATCGATCATGATCAACGATATGTCTTATCTCATGTACATCCCCTTAGCAAGCAGCTTGTTTGTCCAACAATTAACTCAATGAACTCCGTTTGGAACTATCAGGATTCATCGATCATGATCAACGATATGTCTTATCTCATGTACATCCCCTTAGCAAGCAGCTTGTTTGTCCAACAATTAACTCAATGAACTCCGTTTGGAACTATCAGGATTCATCGATCATGATCAACGATATGTCTTATCTCATGTACATCCCCCTAGCAAGCAGCTTGTTTGTCCAACAATGAACTCACTAAACTCCGTTTGGAACTATCAGGATTCATCGATCATGATCAACGATATGTCTTATCTCATGTACATCCCCCTAGCAAGCAGCTTGTTTGTCCAACAATGAACTCAATGAACTCCGTTTGGAACTATCAACTCATCAATGCACACATATAGGACAATCGTTTCCGCCTTCTTAAGCGATTCTTAAACACGCACCTGTCATTATGGGAATTGTTCATGTAAGGATAATTCTAGTCATTGATTATTGGAGGATGCAGATTTGGACATCTGGTTCACAACTACCATGCACAGGCTTTACTGAGGCTTTGTTTGTATGTTTGTTATTTTTCCACCACAAACCGCGTAATGTTCCTTCAATATGACAGTGGTATGTTACTAATATATTCTTAATCGGACATTCCAGCCATTGACGATTATTAACATTGATCTAAACAAATGGGAACACAGATGACCTTGAGTCGTCTTTTTTTTGCGACAGGCATGGATTGTTGAAGAGCAATGTTGGACATTCACAGGTATTTAACCTGTTATAAATCTGAGGAGCGATTAGGTTTTAGAGACAGTTGACGCTATTTAGACGTGAATAATCTATATACACGAGGTTTGGTGTCAGGTCAGTCTTCTACCTCTAAATGATATTGAGAGAATGATAATGATAATGATAAGATCGACTGGCATTGTATGGTATTTTTTTGCATTGCTTTGATCAGAGATAGCTACAATGATCTTCACAGCTTCCGATGTCTGGAATGTTATACCCTATATCTACCACTTGTATAGCGACAGTGGCCATTGTTTAACTTTTATGTTCCTCATATGGAATCCATAAAACTAGAGCGTATTGAATGTTTCACAAAATAAAGGGAAAACCGATTCCTTGAAAGCTAATGTTTAAGGGAGTAGGTAAAGCAAACACACGCATTTGCTGACGGCAGGGGTAGTGTTGCAGGTTTTGCATCCCCTTGATGTGCTCTGATCACCTTAATCCAACATTTCTCTAATGTGACGACACCAGATCCTCACTTAGAATAACCTCACGATTTCACAGACATAGAGCCTAGCGCCTTATCATACTGCCGCGCCTTGACACAAAGTAAGAATGCACTAAATTTTCAGTAGTATAAGGTATCACCGCTTTACGAAAATTCCTTTGATTTATTTTCCTTTGTGGACAGTTTTTTTTTGTTTTATTTTTCTTTCTTTCTTTTGCTCTCTCTCTCTCTCTCTCTACACACACACACACACACACACACACACACACACATAAACCATTTCAGTGTTAAATGTTCTCGTCACGATATGGCTGAAATATTGCTCGTGTGACGTACAACGCCAACCCACTCACGTAACAGTCTAAACTGGAACGGAACCTAGGCCTATATCAATGATACACGTCACATGGCCGGTTTAAATAGAGTGTTAAGTCTATAAATATACCTATGTGGTTGGCAGACTTCTGAAACCTCAGTCAGTTGTGGAGATCAAGAAGGCCAGACAAAAATTAGCATGCTTCCAGAACTACCAAGCCAAGAATCACAAGCAGATGTATATGTAAAATGTAGCCGTTACGTCGATCTTAATACTAATATAACATACATACTAATATAATATACAAACAAGCGTAGGTTGTTGCGATAAATATTTAAATATGTTTCTCGAGGCATACACTGCAGACCCATATGACATTCTCACGCGTGTCTGGTTGAGACTTAAATCAATACTTCACTGATCTATGATAATAACAAAGTATCGCAAGACACATTGTTTAGCCACACGGTTTGTCAATACTGTTGACGTGAGATGATATGTGACTGAGATAATGATCAATAGCTATCCAGAGATAATTGTACATGAATATTGCATGTGCACAAGGGATGTATTGTGGTCTATTACAGTGATGTCTGAGCTGAATGCACATTCGTACTACAGATAACGACACTACCGATGTATGTTTCCTGTTTCACATGTTCTGAGGTATCTCCTTGTTTCGGGTGACAATATGGAAAGATCAGTTACAGCAAACTTTCATAACCAGTTTCAAATGCCTGATTTGAGCTGTATTATCCATATTGTCAGCTGTTTTCTTAAATGGTAACTGACCTGGTTCGTATTGTAGTTTTCTAGTATGCAACCGAATAGCCCTCGTGATTGTCTAAATATCACAGAAACATTCAACGTGATCTGAGAGACAACAGGCTACTTCGAAATACCAACGATCATGTAGATTCAGCAAATTTCATAACTTTCTGCCTTAACAAGCATAATAATGTCCAAAATACAACGGTTTGTGTGTTTACAATATTGACAAATGTACTGGTGAACGATCTCTATACTTCATCATGACCTCTCCCATATCAAAGTAATTTCACACCGAACGTGAAATACTGCCAGCTGTTGTTTGCAAGACACTGACCACATCAGTTTGAGCGAGCAGGTGTAATGTTAAAGCTCTCCGTTCTTTTTCTCGTCCTCTTGGTGCTAGGATGTCTGCTTGGACAGAGTATGTCCAGTTCTGGACCAGATGGAAGCAATGATATCGACCAGTCCAGCATTCTCAATCACTTGACCACACTGGAACAGACCGTGGCCAGTCTTCAGACATGTAATGGTCAAGTACATTCGGATCTACTGCTGACAGAACTGCAGTATACAAAGACAGATCTACAGACAGATCTGTCAGCAAGTCACGAGAAGAAGTAGTCACGGCTGAACTGTCCTGTCTACAAAGACAGATCTACATGCAGCTCTGTCAGAGCTGAGGGCCAGCAAGACACAGCAAGACGTAGTTCCCGCTGAACTGTCCTGTCTACAAAGACAGATCTACATGCAGCTCTGTCAGAGCTGAGGGCCAGCAAGACACAGCAAGACGTAGTTCCCGCTGAACTGTCCTGTCTGAAGGATGACGTGGCCTCTCTCAGTGCGAAGTTGAACGCGTCATCAAAAAAGAACTCAGCTTAGTTTGGTCGCAGCTAACCAACGCCAGATCAGGTAATACTATCAACACCTTCTTCTAGAGCACAATGCATGTAACCAATCCCATATTTCAACCTATCATACAGTGAATCTAAACATGATACTACGAAAACCAAGCTTATATTTTTTGTTGTTTCTTCACTCCGTATTCGAGCAATCTGTTTTTTAAAATCTTCCTTTTTGAATGCAACGCGCACTGCTTATCGCAATGTTGAACAATCGCTCCAAACCGTACAAAATAAAGAAAAACACGTCAAAACGGCGGAAATCGCACCTATACTTTAAACACAAACATTTAACTTATTCTACCGATGGCAAAATCACAACATGTGAGACTTTTACACTTTCTGTTTCTATTCAGCATTGGCCGCTGGGAGCGTGGCATTCCATGCATACAAGCCTACTACCCAACCTTCACCACCACCCTCTAACAATACTGGGGGAGGCTACAACAGCACCACGGGGATGTTCACAGCACAGGATAGCGACACCTACATGTTCTGGATGCAGATGCAGACATTGCAGACATCAAGAAATCCGGAAACGCGATCGTGGGAGCAGGTGTTGCAAATGCCGACGCCACATTCAGCAACACCGGAGCTGCGTCTGCCGTCCTGGTTGCCCACTTTGACGAGGGAGAGGATGTGTGGATGGAGACTGATAGCCCACACATGTACCGTCCTGCTTGCCCACTTTCACAAGTTAGAGGATGTGTGGATGGAGACTGATAGCCCACACATGTACCGTCCTGGTTGCCCACTTTCACCGGTTTTATGCTAATCGCCCGTAAAATCACTGTCTGAATACCACCTCCCCTACCTCAGTTCTACTACTGAGTTGGGCCATGCCGTTTAGCCTAAGTTTCCGGTACATCGATGATTTAACATCATCCAGTAACCATCAAATGACCAACATGCATCCCTTCCACTAATTCCCGAACTTAAAAATAAGAAGACAAGTGACACTGCCTCTACTGTTTCAAATCTCTGCATAAAGGTTCTGAGTGACAAAAATGTCTCAAAAAACTGTAGGACATAAAGAATCATTCAAATTTCAAAAAGTTAACTTCAAATTCGTGTCGAGCAGTATTTCAACAGCTTAAGCTTAAATGTGTTTACATTTCAGAACCTTTCAAGTACAATCATGCTAGCCTGCTCCTGTAAGGAATTCAAAGAGCTCTATTTTATAGTGCTTCTTAAGCACACGCTCTGTCATCGTATCACATGGTGACAATCACAGGATTTTCTGTCTCAGACCTAAATTGTTTACAGTCAACACCATAATAGCTGCTGTAACAAATATCTGCTCATGATATAACTACAACTGACTCTGTTTTGACAGTGATTAATTATGAATGTGGCAAGAGGTTTGCTGCTTCTGTTTGATTAGATACTGAACAAATGTTCATTGCCTTTGCGCTCGATGTGTAGTTTACTGCACTGCGAAAATTTAGCTCTGGGCACTTAGATTTGGGTGAGATAGTAAGCTGTCGTTTATAAGGGGTTATCTGTGTGTGTTACACGTGCCTGTGCATCCCGAAGTATTATGCATATTCAAAGGTAAATGTTTGTGACACACAAGCAGGAAACAGAGTCTTCTGCATGAAAAGACAAATGTTTCAACGTTTGGTAACGAACAACAGTCCTTAAGAAGTACGTAAGTGGTAAAAGGCAAATAATTACAACTCAAGGGAGAGTTCACAAGCATCATCACACTAACTCTTGTTCAAGTAGACAGGCTTAGCCTTCGCCGCGATGCAACCACTACACGTCGATTTAAGATCTTGGAAACAATCGAGGGAGAATTTGGAAGAGTTATTGTAACATGACTGGAGGACGTCACGACGATTAATGCTTTTCATCGAAAAAGATGGGATCAAGGGATCTGACATGTTCTGAATGATATAATGTTGTACAACTCGAGCAAAGTGTTGTTTCCAGTGCCTTTTTGTTGCAACGGTAAAGCGGCAATTCCAAACTCTCGACTCCACACATCTCAGATTATTAAGTTCCCACAAACACAATCTTTGGCGTCCTTTCGTCAAAATCGGTGACGTCAGAATAACTCCCTTTCCAGAACACATGACCGGATGTAAAGTTCACGTTTTTGCGCCGACTCGGTGAACAATGATATGTTACTTATCGGAGAAGAGAACTCTCTGCTTCTCAACTGTCATCACTGATGGTGATGTTCAACACCTTCATTCTCAGGTATAGAAAAAATACAGCCTGGAACCTGAGCGTGGCGTTACGCATGAACGACCACGTATTGGGACGGTCTTTCCATGCTTCTCTGAACAGGTCGCCATGTGCTGGTTACTATGCCAGTCTAAAGATCAGTTTGGCAGATTAAAACGTGTTTAACTTTATTTCAGTTAGGTTTTTTTTCAAGTTTGTATCATGAGATATCGTCGCCGCTCTTTTGTATCGAAACATCAATTATTTCTTCATCACGTCCTTTGTTTTCATGTAACGTCCTGTGCATTATATCCGTCATACAATTTTGGAAAATCGAATTTAGAAGTATGTTATCGATGTTTCTCGTCCCTTCATGTTTCCTTTAAAAATGCTATAAAAGCACAGTTAGGACCACAGTATAAAAATATCATCTACGTAGACGATACCTTCATTTACGCGTCCATGAAATGACGAGAACAAAATCGAAATTACGTGAGTGACTGCGTGAATGAGTAAGGTAGTAAGTTAGTTTTACGGCGCACTCAGCAATATTCCAGTCATATAGCGGCGGACCAGAGTCTGGACCAGACACTCCAGTGATCAATAGCATGAACATCGATGTACACAAGTGGGAACCGATGGCATTTGTCAACCAAGTCTGCGCGCCCGACCACCCGATCCCGTTAGTCGCCTCTTACGACAAGCACAATCTTTTATGGCAAGCATGGGTTGCTGAAGGCCTGTTCTAGCTAGGACCTTCACGGGTCTCGAAATTACGTAACTATACTGAAATAGCAAGACAATATTCGTAATTTAATGATAAAATATGTGAAAATAATAATTGAAATAACGAAACAGTTTGCTGAAAAAACATTTAAGCACCAAAATACTCATTAGACTTTCGGTCGTTGGAAGAACAATGTTGGTTCTTCAAAGAAAAGCACGTGATGAGCTAAGCACATCATTTTTTTCATGATTATCAAATTGTATGACAACGTTCGGGTCATAAAAAGATTGATATCAACGGGTTTCGCATGACTGCCTAGACTTTAAAAAGAACGTTCCCCTTTCTGGTGTGCTTTTCAGAAAACCTCAGTCTCCCCTTACTTCCAGAAGTGTGACGTATTTGCAAATGCCCAAGTAGGATAGCACCATAGCATAATGACTTATTCATCAAAAATATCACACATCTGAAGGCTGTACACTTCTTGTTTACGCGTATGGAACGTTACTGTTGTTCATACACAAATCCCTTCTTCAGTGCTCGTGACTGTTGTGCTTGGATTCAGAGTAATGGTTCTCAAAACCAGAGCTCTACAAACAGAACTTGAGCCTAAGGCCTAAGGCACCAGAGCAACAAAAAAAGTTTAAAACGAGACAAGTTAAAAGGACTAAAATCAAATTGATGTTGTGGGGTCAATGTAAGGTTATACCAAGAAAAGAGACTAAGGTGATTTTGTTCTCATAGTCAGTTCGTAATGTCACTGCATGTAATACGTTAGCGATGTGACTCTTTACGTACATGACGGAGCTTCTCCACTTGACCCGTCACGACAGAGACGTTTTACATCAATACAACCTGTTACCCGCCATGTTGTCAGTAATAGGTTTGAACCTTAAAACAGCTCCCGCTCAACTATTTCACACACATTGTCTGTATACCCTCTTTGGACTCACTGACGGTGGGGTAGGTTAGTGGTTCAAGCGTTGGCTCGTCACACCGAAGACACGGGTTCTATTCCCCACATGGGTATGTGTTTGAAGCCTATTTCTGGCGTCTCCCGCCGTGATATCGCTGGAACTTTCCTAGAAGCGGTGAAAAAACATGCCTAGTCACTCTGTGGTCTCCTAAATCTGACCCTTAGCACGAGAACTTTGTAACATCAGATATCCGAGAATACAACTCTGACTACACCTGCACCTAAAGCAAACTCTTAGAGAAACTCAATCTGACAATGAACAGATATCGCGTTTATTACAATCAAGAATAAGGATGGGAAAAAATACGTCAATGCACTTTGCAAGACCTTAATACATCTGGTGACATGCACCGTATAGTTGCTCCAGTCTAGCAAAGCCATATATGACGGTCGAGCTATTTATAATCTAGAAACGTTTTTTTGATATACTGCTTGTGACCGGAAATCTGTTACCGGAAGTAAGCTGGGCCCCCTCTCGCATATCGCAAGTTGGAGCGTGATAATGGGAACACCGCATATCTGTATGGGTTACCATCTTTTCTGGGTTTTTTTTTTGTTATTGTTTGAATAAAAGCTGTGGTGGCCGATGCGGGCCATTGCTGTATAATCATCCTGAAAAATCTAAGCAATATTACGATACGATATAGCGATATTGCGATGCAGCCAAGAACGAAATAGCGATAACATGACATGATATGGCGATATCACGACACAAAACTGCCATGAGAAGACACCATGTGGCGATATCACGACACAACATTGCCATGACAAGACACAATGTGGCGATATTGCGACACAACATTGCCATTACAAGACACCATGTGGCGATATCACGACACAACATTGCCATGACAAGACACCATATGGCGATATCACAACACAACATTGCCATGACAAGACACCATATGGCGATATCACAACACAACATTGCCATGACAAGACACCATATGGCGATATCACAACACAACATTGCCATGACAAAACACCATGTGGCGATATCACGACACAACATTGCCATGACAAGACATCATGTGGCGATATCACAACACAACATTGCCATGACAAGACACCACATGGCGATATCACAACACAACATTGCCATGACAAGACACCATGTGGCGATATCACGACACAACATTGCCATGACAAGACACCATGTGGCGATATCACAACACAACATTGCCATGACAAGACATCATGTGGTGATATCACAACACAACATTGCCATGACAAGACATCATGTGGCGATATCACAACACAACATTGCCATGACAAGACACCACATGGCGATATCACGACACAACATTACCATGACAAGACACCATATGGCGATATCACAACACAACATTGCCATGACAAGACATCATATGGCGATATCACAACACAACATTACCATGACAAGACACCATATGGCGATATCACAACACAACATTGCCATGACAAGACATCATGTGGTGATATCACGACACAACATTGCCATGAAGGACACCATGTGGCGATATCACGACACAACATTGCCATGACAAGACACCATATGGCGATATCACAACACAACATTGCCATGACAAGACACCACATGGCGATATCACAACACAACATTGCCATTACAAGACACCATGTGGCGATATCACGACACAACATTGCCATGACAAGACACCATGTGGCGATATCACGACACAACATTGCCATGACAAGACACCACATGGCGATATCACGACACAACATTGCCATGACAAGACACCATATGGCGATATCACGACACAACATTGCCATGACAAGACACCATATGGCGATAATGCAACTCGATGTGACAACTCGACACGATATTGCTGCAGCAAAATGACTATAAAACGGCACAATATTGTTGTGTTCCCTTTTAGTGAAATGTGGAAAAGCGGATTCCTTCTTAGAATTTAAAATAGCTGGAACCATATGTGAGATGAAGCCAACAAACAAGCTGTCATAACACGCCGATAAGCATCCATTCAGCTTGTTAGTACAACTTGTTTACTGGATTCATCACTAGTCTCTTTTGTTATTCCTAGTCGTCCGCCGGTCTCAACAATGTATGTTACGTGTACGAGGTGGAGAGGAGTGGAGAGTTGCCTATCGTAGCTGGGAGGAACGGAGTTTTGTGGAGTGGAAGTTTTAGTGCTTTCAGCGTTGTATAGTGCTGGGCACACGTGAGGATTCGTTTGGCTGTTGTTTATAGACATTCGGCAATATGCCATCTTCAGTGAGACAGTCCAGTGGTCAACGGCATCAGTATGGATCTAAGTTGTATCAAAGGCATTTAGAAGTTGGAGGAATCAAACTAAAAGTGCTTTATGGTTCAACTTCTTTATTATACAAGGTCACAACGTTTCGATACAGATTCAAGTCTCTCCTTCAGGTGAAGTGAAGTGAAGTGAAGTGAAGTGAAGTGAAGTGAAGTGAAGAAGAGACTAGAATCTGTCTCGAAACGTTGTGACCTTGTATAATAAAGAAGTTGAACCATAAAGCACTTTTAGTATGGATCAACTTTGTCGCCCCTTACGACAACCATAGGACGCTGAAGTTCAAATCTGAGATTCTGTGTAGTAACTTCCTGGTACTTTCACATATGCAATGTAGCCATTATTGATTGATGCATTTTGATTGTTTGAAGCTTAATACTATCATACAGAGTGAATGTTGAGATAAATACGCTATGGCTTCATCTGTTGTGCATGACTTCACACTTACTTACATTTTAAGGTTATTTATTTATTTATTTATTTATTTATTTATTTATTTATTTATTTATTTATTTATTTATTTATTTTGTATTTAAAGACATCTTCTACAACGGGCAGGATTTCTACAGTACAATATTCAAGCTAATTTGTGAATTATATGTCCCTGCGTTTTCAGTCTTGACTGCTACAAGACCTTCGACAACTGTCGTAATATCTAAGTAGATGTTTAACAGACCCACTCTGTAATGTGTATTTTGGGATTACGTGAAAGAGGTGATCACCGAATCTGTGCATTCAATGCGCTTCCTATATTTCTGTTGAACAATAACATTGGCAGCTAAACAGGAAAACGGAGATTGCGTGTGTACTTCTCTCAGTGGTCGGGCTTACACTCATAACAATGTACTGTCAACAAATTGGTTTTGCGAAACAGGGGCTAATCGCCGTGCAAATATTGAAGACAAACAATCAATATAGTGTTGCCTGGGTCAAACACAGTCAGAACACCTCTCTGTTGTCAATGGCATCTGCATCAAAACCGATGTTCTCCTCATCCGACAACAGAGTGTAACAAGCATGAGTTCAGAAATCTGATTGTGAACCTTGACCTCCACACGCATACCCGAGGTTTTCACAAAACAGATATTCTTTCTTCATCACTAGTGGATCCGTCTCGAACTGAAACACTGTAATAATCATCATCATCATAATAATAATCATCATCATCATCAAGGTCGTCTTCTTCGACGTTGTCATCGTGCGCTCGTTTCCCATCACATGACTATTAGGATGATAATGCCGTGACTATATGTACATATACTTTACATATATATATATATATATATCGGATCGGATATTTGTAACTGTATTAACGAGTGTTGATAGAATTGATATCAGTAGCCACGCGGATTCTGTATATTAATGTGTTTTGTAAAGTATATGTACATATAGTCACGGCATTATCATCATACTATATATACGTTGATCAACGCGTGTTGATATACTTGATATCTGAAGATCCGGGATTCAATTTATCATAAAAGTCACCATGCATTACTTTTCAAAGAAACAATGTACATCTCTGAACATGGTACTACCATCAGACTTAAAATTCCCCGTCTTTTGCACCTGCGATGTAAAGTCCGTGTTTTATTTTGTTTTGTCCAAATGCTGCTAAAAATGATATGGCTGAAATACTGCCCATGTGGCGTTAATTATTAACTCACTCACTCACTCACTCGCTCGCTCTTGCACCTCCTTTCTATTCTCTTTACCTACGAAATATTACTCCCTGTAAGGTTAATGTTAAGCTACGAACATAATTTAATCTTGCCTGGTTTATAGTACAAGGTTCTCCAAATCGTCGAAGGCGACGACTCAAACAAGCTGTATTGCTGAACAAAATATGATATTCTCAGATATCTCCAATTCTGTGTCTTGCCTCCGAAAACACCTTGCAGAGATTTCGGACGAAAATGGAACACGTTTATTTTGGATGGTCATTTAAAGTAATTAGCCCCAGTTGTCGCGTTACCAGGAAACTAATGTTGCTGAATGTCACTGTCGCAGTAAAACAGTTTAATAACAGTGTTAAACTGATCATGACATAAACGCACTTGTAGATACTGTGTACATTGTCAATGCTTGCTCCTCATACATGTTCCTTTGTCATCAGTAGTCCGAAATAGGTGTGCCACGCCTGGAGGCGCCGTTACACTCACCTAGAGGCATGTCGGGTCTTACCTACTCGTTGCCCGGGGCAACGCGTACGCAACATCAAGTACACTACCATCTAACTCGCCTACAATTAAGGCGTTAATAGATGGAGATACAACTGACACCACGGAGATCACTTGTTAATTGGGTGCGTTTATTGCAGGTTGAATTATATCTGACTTCATGACATATTTCTGACCAAATTTCAGATCAACAGTTTACGAGAAAGGGAAGACTCAAGTTAAATGCATTTCATTCCGAAATTCGGCAATATTATTTTATCAGCACTTCGAAATTCCCAATGATTCCATTTTTGAATGACTAAGGAAATACATCTGTACATGTCTAAGACGGTAAATTGGTTGGTTCGTATCGGAAGTTCGGAATGTGCAACATAGCGTTGTCTACGTATGTAGGATGTTTGGATTCATCCTGGTAAATTTTCTTTTACAATTCGGGGAATGTCAAGACAAAGAAATAAAATCTATTATGATAACAACCATGACACAATTGACACAATGTCAACAGCTCCATAGTACACCACGTTGTGAAGGGGAGTAGGAAGTGTGTGTATCTGGGGAGGAGAGTAATGGACACGAATACCCTGAAGAATAGAATATGTTTCTATAGAAACAATTGATTATGATTCTGTTTCACAGAAATTTTATACACATATTTCAGACACATTTTCAACACTTGGCGGTAACGCCAGTCTAAATATGTTTTTCAAATGTCTCCAAAAATGAACTTAAAAACGTATTTTCCGCACGACGTCTGAAAGCTTCTGAAGGTGAAAGAAGACGGAAGAGTAACCGTGACATCAATACTTCCTCAAGCAGATCAACCTGTGTTCTTTAATTCCGTGTCAACAGACATGTGCCAGGTGATGGTTTTTATCTCAAGCCTCATCCCAACAGGCGAGTTTCCGTGTATCGACCCTCAGCCCTCAGTCCAGCAAAGGCGGGCCCAGATTGACAGATAGTCTGAAGATATTTACTTCCAGACGGTATTTTAATCTAGCGATCACCCCTCCAGACCTTACGTAGTGCACCATCTTAGATCAGCGCCTCCGGGCATGCGCAGTGACTCGCTATTGTTTCTAAGTTTATGTCCCCTGGTTGAAACATTCGGCGCACAGGACGCGCACCGCATTCATTAATGACTCAATCACAGCGCCGACAGCTCGACTTCGAGAGGTTTTAAATACGATGTACTTACGGGCCAAGTCTTGTTATCTCTATATACAAAGGAACAGTACAGTGTGAAGAAAACATGTGACGCTGGAACTATCACAGACATATATGTTACGTAAGAAGCTGGGGAGCTGGGGAAATTCCTCTTTCCGCTGAAGCTGAAAACATTGTATTAGACTAGAACTTCATAGACTGTGTTAATATATATTTTGGTGCGTCACAAATGGAGTTCCTACCCAGAGTGAGTCTGATGGGGTCTCGGCACACATTGCATACTGAGCCAGACTGTCAGAAAACTCCTGGCATGGATTCGGATCTGGAGAGTCCCCGATGGATGCGGATGATGACTGACCCCGACACGCCCAATCAGGGAGGATACTGGGGGCATATCTTCTCACGAGTAAGTATATGTTATATATATGTATAGATACGTCTCCAGACTAAAGTTAGATCGCGAGAACACCACGGACGCATGTACGATGACGTTTGGATATACTGTAGACATTCGATGCCTCGGACTTGACATTTCGACGTTTAACCCTGAAATCAGCAACGATCGTGCCATTAGTTTAGGAATATTGTATATTTTATGCCATGTATATTTGACAGTAACCTCAATGATTATATCACTTATTTTCATTGAGTTAAGAAACAGTCAATTGGGTCATCTGTCAGACTTCGATGAATATATTACTTACGAATATTTCCACAGTAAGTAATATGAGCTAAACAATCATGCTTTTGAATGCACCGGAAGGATTTCAATAATTTTGTCACTACCCCTGGAATATATTCCACGGATTTCATCTCCATCCTCTTTACAGTCTCACCGAAAACATTTCGAGAGCTTTGCCTGAACATAGTCTCTGATGAAGCAACGTAGAGATTGAAAACGGATAAATGTAAATAAATGGATAAATGTACTAGTTTTCCCCTAGGGCAGGGAAACAGTGAATACAAGATAGCTTGTCGATGTGCTGACATATGCTCATTTAGTGAACGGGTTTGTCGAAAATTCTGTATATGCAGCAGGCAAAATATATGTATGCATGTATTTGTGCATGCGCGCTTATGTCATCAAGTTTACGAGGGAATATCAGGAACAAGCATACACCTTCCAACAGGGAGAAAGGTGTAGTGGTCTGGGCGTGTACGTTGCTGGACCTGGCATCCTAACAAAGTCGTTGCGCTGGATGTAAGGTGAGCACTGACGATTTTTTTCAGGATGAGCACAACTAGACTAACAGATAGACTAATAACTTATGCACAATGGACAACGTGAAGTTTCTGCGATAATGCAATCAGACTTGCCCTCGTGGCGCAGTGTCGAATGAGTTTTGTGGTCTTACTGATGGAACTTACAAAGAAAGAAATACGACGTATTCGGAAATATCGGGTTGAAACGATATCTTCGACGTTGCCGCACACGACCACGCCCATCTAGTGAGTGCGATTGAGTCGGGATTCATCTGAAAAGATGACGGGGGTTCAAAGACGACTGTTCCTCTTCGACGCTCTGTATATTCATAACGTCTACTGGCACTGTAACGTGAAAAAAGCGGCATGTAGACCGTTAATAAGAATTCGACCCCTCAGTAGCGAGGTAAAATGTTCCAACATATTTGAATCACCGATTCAGCCCACCCGATTTAGCCTGGTTTTGAATCAGTCTGTCGATGGTTACTATCCTCTTATAGCTTAAATCATGAAGGAGTAGGGTTTGCCAGAATCTGATCCATAATCTACTGACCAAAGACCGTGAAACTTTGACCGCATTGACCACTTCCTACTGACCACTGCCAGACCCCTTGGGGAGTACCACTACACACCCAGTGCTTTGTAAATGTACCATCTCTTGTTCTCCCACAATAAATGACTAACATCCATTAACTTTAAATTCAATGATAATCAGGCTCAGAACTGAAACAGCGATACATAGATTCCAAAGGATCTTCCCTGTCAGGTATATACCATTTCTAAAAATTAGGGGATCCATTTTGCGAGCATACCACTAACCAAAGCCAATGCATGACTGGAAAACTAATAAGTATCCATAGAGATGAATTTCCTAAGGAATGAAATAAATTGTTAAATACTCCATAATTTCACCCAGTCATCTGTTTCCTCCTTGGCTTCATCATTTGCATTTTAACAATCATATAAATCAAACATCCACTAATCCTGGCTTATAATCTAAACTATACAATGTGTTTTGGTGGTAATATTTACAGACACAAAAGCTGTTGGTTTGTCAATACATGTCAAGATTTTACTACAAAATGCATGCTTGTAATAGTCGGAGATTAAAAATGTTCCACCTAACTTGCTTCCGTAGTTTGACATAAATGCCCAGTTTCAGAATACTGACTCCAGGACTAGCAGTCTAGGTTCTTTTTCTGTCTGTGCCGAGGACAGGGGCGGTACCATGCTATTGAGTTTATCTTGTAGGACGTAACTGTCTCAAACGGTGACGGTTCAAACGCAAATGTCTTGCGGCTGCTGTTGGAATACCGAAATATTTCACAGTTAATGTACAGTTCCGTTAATTTAGTCACTTTGCTGACGAATGTATCCTAACTGCAAAGATCAATGCACATGACGTTAGTCACTGGATTGTCTGGTCCACACTTGCATATGCGTTCAGGAGGGTTATTGCTTATTACACATCAATCAAACACAAGTACATTTCGTACATTTTAGACAGAAGCACGAGTAATGTAAGCTTTTTTTCATCTTTCAGCGATTTGTTTTAAGGCCTCGAAGTTTGACCGTTAACACAGAGGAAAAGTCGTTGATTGATATCTACCACCACTGACACTGTTCATAAATATAACCAACGGTTTTATAGGTTACAACCGGGACAATTTCACGTTCTTGAAGACAAACATCCTGCAAACCAATCTATTTCACTTGTGTCGATTTTTCACATGCTTCTTGTAGTTACATCCCTCTAGTCGTAACTACTTCGTGACATCTCAAAACTCGTAACAGTGTATTGGTAATGGCGGAGCGCGGAGCTTAGCAAAGAGACCGCGTAAACGTATTGTTTGCAAGGACGTAGAAACAATGCCGTGATTTGTTTACTGACTGTGTCCAAGGCTCTGGAATCCAGTGTTTTGTTTGGATAAATGGTTAGCGAATACACAACTCATACTTGTAGCTGCTTGTGTTGAGCTAACATTGATAATTTGGCAAGCAAATATTTATAAAACGTCAAATTATGTGAATTATAAAGCAGCATGTACATTTGACTGACGCTATGCGTTGATCTGTTCCCGCTCACATGGGATAATTGATGATATACCTGGCATGTCTCAGATATAAGTTTCATGTTTAAGTCAACCAAATGTGCCAATGCAGTTGTATGGGAGACTCAAACACTTATTTGAGAAATAGAAAATGTGACCTGGATGTCTGATTTATTCTGATCAACAGGTGTCATGATAAAGTCAAAAGCACCAAACACGCCAAATCTATACGTGGTTATACACGGCAGGGGTTATTGACAGTTTTCCCTTTTGAAAGCTTCACTTTGCTGAGACCACATCATAATAATGTATTTTTTTTTATTTCTGTTTAATTTCTGAAGTCATTTCTGTTCTCGGTTTTGTTTTAGTATTTATTGGAGGACAAGGGGCTGTACGGATCTGAACATTGACTGTCGACGATGGCAGTTGGTCAAGGGTTTTATTGTCACAGTCCGCCCAATATTCATCTGTTTACCTAAGCCCACAATGGTAGTGATTTGTGTATCTGCCAGGTAATGCAGGAAATATTAACTGTCGACTAAATCAGTTCTTCCTGCTATTAACCACTGTATTTAATGACCAAGCCCCGTTGCATGCTCAGCTGTTGATCAGAGCCCACTGCAGTAGTAGAGTAGTAATGTAGTAGTTGTGTCTTGCTTAACTGCTTGGTAGCTGAGGCGAGAATCAGTGACTACAGGCGATGTGAGTTATCCATGCTTCGCCACCTTCAGGAGACAATCCTACAGTAGATTGAACAGCCTACAGCGACCCTGCTCAACTAATGGCCACATAACAGATAGCATTTGTTACCATTCTCTCTACCTGACCAAACAGATAATCAAACTTTTTAAAGCTTTAGCTGTCATTTTGAGTCGTTTAAAAATATATTCTTATAGGTTTTTGTCATGCATGTTCACCATTCAGAGTGACCAAATGGTACGCAAGTACTACGCTTTGCGTCACCGAGTGGGGAGTCATTATGAATTGTGATGAAATGTGCCTGATTCAATCAACCAGTTCTTTCTGAATTATGGCTTTCTGTCATTAGATCATAAATGATTTCCTGGAAAATATAACCTTCTGCCTACGATACCAAGCTTCGGTTGGTGTTTCTATTGAAACACACCGCACCCGGCGTAACATTCGGAAAGATTATTTATCATAGACTAGTATGAGTTTAGCATATTTTTGTCTTGGGCAGTCAATAGTGACACTCATCTGACCGAGATTATCCAGGGGAAATTCTTGTTACTGTGGTTACTGTTTTACTGTGTTGGTGTATAGGGTCTATATTGTTGGTGTATAGGGTCTATATTGTTGGTGTGTAGGGTCTATATTGCTGGTGTATAGGGTCTATATTGTTGGTGTATAGGGTCTATATTGATGGTGTGTAGGGTCTATATTGTCGGTGTGTAGGGTCTATATTGTTGGTGAATAGTTTCCTTCGTTTTAGTCCAAATAACAAGGCAGATAATGATTTAGAGGGAAGAATTCACCGCTGTGTCTCCTCTCTGTACATGTCAGCGTTATGATGCCATTCCGACCAAATGATCATTCCGTCATGAATTTCGCAATCAAAAGTTATATAACCATTGTTTACTTATGTTGACGTTGTCTTAACTAAACTGTTCGAACTGGCTCAAAACGCAAAATCAGTTATTTATCGTATTTATCTATAAATACAGTTTGATCAGAAATATTTCTTCAGTGCTTCAATGTAGTAATTTGGTTTCTAATTGTATGCGCATTGTTTCCGACATCTGAGGTGTACATCCCAAAACCCATATGCTTTTTTTTTGTCTAGAGGTAACGTTCTGACCATGACCATACGTGCATACTGACCGACAGCGATACCGCTCATTGTGATGAGCATTTGTTTTTGTTTTATATATATATATATATAGAGGTACCGTTCGGACCATGGTCATACATGCATGTGTATCCAAGACGGGGGCTAACCGATGAGGCATGGCTTCATGTTTACATTCAGTAGGAAATAAAGGCATTATCACTTCACCAAAGCAACTAACCAGGAAACAGAATTTGAAGTGTTCACATGAACGTAATGTATTTATTAGCATAAAATTGATAATAAACAATGTTCTCAAAATAATTAAGAAGACAGTTAACAAGATAAAGTTTTCAATATCACGTTCTAATTGATACTTACTTGATTTTACTTTTGGATGCAATGATATTGCATCACAGTCTTACAAGAATCACAGCTACCGATGCCAAACGTAATCAAACAAAACGGAGATAACAGCATGTGTGTAATCAGGTAGTTCAGTTTTTGTACATGACATCTGTTACCAACTCATGAATGAATATACAACAAGTCAGTCTTATCGATTGATCATATTCAGCACTACGAAGCAGCTGACTTTTATCTATTGTTATGTTCCATATGTTGCCTGTGAGTGATGTTTTGTTGTTTACTGTTTGCCATATGTTATTGTTCTCGGCAATGGCATTCACTTGATAACTCAATCTATGATGTTAATACGTAACACACCTTCAACACCCTCCGGCGAGCACATGGAGTGATACATGGAGTTATCTCCTCCTATCAGCGAGACTTATTCGCCCTTGAGGACCTTAACACTACCGGCGGTAGCCTTTGGCATGGACCACTGCGCTATATGTAGCAGGTGGTGCCTGAGGCTGGTTGGTAACATCGTAACCTTAACGACTACTTGGGAGAGATAACGGTTTACTGTGTGTGACGTAATGTGACATGGACCTATAATTCCCTGTATCCTCTATCCCCGGGCTGTGATATACTGTGTATACAGATTATTGCAAAAACAATCTCATGGATAGACAGATAACAAAACAAACGAAGATGTTTGTCTTGCGCCTGAAGGAAACAGGCGAGTTGTTCATCTTCAAACAACATTCACTAATTATGACAATATTTGGGCGAGTGATACGGGAAATCGGGGACGTTGGAATGTTGTGATGGTTATTGTATTTGTGGCTCTTGATTAATACTTATAACCTAGCGGTTAAGGTTTTCACTAGTGACACCGAAGCCCCGGGTTCCATTCCGAACATGATTACAACGTGTGAGGCCCACTTCTGGTCTCTCACGCTATGATATCGCTGGAATATTGCTTTCATTATTCACACTCAGATTTTCTAAACATACGTAAAAGTTTCTATTTCTTGCGTTTTAAATTGGCACAATCATTGTATTATTGCTAAAAGCGTCGACAAAACCTACCTCACCCACTCACATATTACCTGTGTGATCACGTTCAGCTGTTACTGTTCAGCATAACGGAACTCCTTTACCAATCGGGACATCCGAAGCTCAAAATATTTTAATGGGTGTTTAATATATTTATTTAGCTACAAATATGAATAAACATTTGCTAATCCGCCGGGAGTGAAGATGTGAATATCTTCATCAGATGGCGGCCTCGCACGGTCTCTAAACAGCGCATGTCTTGGGGCAGAATCTGACTCAGCTGGCAAAGATTCGTTATGTGGGCCGCTGGTATTTATTCGAGAACTGATAAGAACAGGACACCCAGAATGTCGCACCCCGATATTGCACCAGACATCCCGATATTGCATCAGGCACCTTGTTAAGATAATAAGGTGTGTCTGTGGCTTGTTCACTGAATTCCGTTATGTCAACAGAGAAGATGGCAATCAGAGTAGTTCAGTTCCGATAACTGTGGAACACAGTCGAGAGGATTTGAATGTAGTCAGTATGAATATCTTGGTCAGATGGCGGACCCCAAAGCCTTTGGTTTTGTGATAGCAACAGGGGTAGCTTTGTGTTTTGATATAATATAGCTACACTCGTCCGCCGTTCAATAATTCAGTTTTTCATGAGATGAGTGGACTTGAAACAACACGTATCTCGTCCTAATTCAAGTGTCTAGGTCATTACCGATTTCATTTGTACCTCTGTACTGATGGTACACATAAAATAGAGTAGACCATATCGCACTGTCGTTCAATAACACTGAAGGCCACTCACATCCTCACCCGCTTCGCGTCGTCTGCAGGGGCGGTAAGGTAACCTGGTGGTGTCAGCGTTTCCTCGTCACGCCGAAGATCCGTTTCGATTCCTTATACGGGTACAATGTGTTAAGCCCGTTTCTGGTGTCCTGCGCCTTGATATGGCTTGAGTATTGCTAAATGTGGCGCAAACCCCGCTCACTCTGTAGGAGCGGTGGGGATGCCTGGTTTCTCTTCACGTTGTAGACCCAGGTTTGATTCCCACATGAACACCTTGTGTAAAAACCCATTTCTGGTGCCCCCAGCCGTGATAGTTGAAATGCGGCGTAGAAAAAGTTTCACTCACACATACTTACGTCGTCTGTGACGGCGTGTGCGTCCAAATTAAATCAACGTTACGACAATGAAATCATATTCAATGACAGATGTCGCACTCATTCACGAACGAGCTGTGTCGCTGAGGGCCTTGTCGCCAGAGGGAAAGGGGACAAATCTGGGTAGAATGATCAGAATAACATTGGACTGATTTTGTAGTCGTAAAATAGTATGTTTAATAACCTGACGTACTTTGAAATTTCCAGGGTCGTTAATCATGATTCTGTCACCGTTCCTCTGCACCACAACATCAACCCACCGTGAGCTAACTGCAAGGAAGCGAGCAACAACGCATATCATATAATGACTGGTGTGTGTGTGTGTGTGTGTGTGTGTGTGTGTGTGTGTGTGTGTGTGTGTGTGTGTGTGTGTGTGTGTGTGTGTGTGTGTGTGTGTGTGTGTGTGCACTAGTTGGGGGATGGAGGGTCCATGCGAATTAATAGTTAAAGACTTCTTTATTTTCAGTCGTTGTCATTGTTTCAAAACATACGCGTATTCAGTGAGTACAGTCTGTCAGATTTCACGGTATGTCCAAAGAGTAGATTCAGATAATTTCAGAAAGTTCTGTCCTCTAACAATACAGTAAATGTGTCATTTATGTAGATTAATCAAATCTCGGTAGTAAAGAGAAAAGCTCACAAATAGCTGCGACAGGACAAGGTCTACAAGACTATGGTCATGCTGAGTCACCGTAGGCCAAGGCACAGATGCGCATTAACACAACTTGAACACAGAGCCGGGAGGTACCCACCCAGGGAGCATTAGCACTGTCGTGTTGATGTATTCTTTAACGGAACTTACCACGGGAATAATCAATTAACACCGACTCGAACAAATGTATATATCAATCTGATATACTTCACTTAGCAAAATATGTCAGTGTGTGATTTATCATGTTGGCATCAAGTTAATCAGGTGTTTCAGCAACACGCCTTTTCACAAATGTAAGTAGTTTCCTGGCCCTGCGGCTAACGGCGATGAATAGATAGATACGTAAAAGGCCTAAGATGTTCGTAATACTTTTTTTAAAAGCGTAGATACCGTATTGGAGAACCTGTAAATATAATAAGAAGCAAGAAGGAGTCTCGGCATTCTTTAGACATGACCTGGGATACCTTTAAGCTGCCACGGGTAACGCTGAAGGTATGTCTGCCGCATTGTTGTAATCTGGAAGGTGCTCACCAAATTTAGAGATATAGTAGATTCTCTAGCACGTTCCGAAGAATTTTACTAAAATTTTCTTTCAACTTTACTTCATTTTCTGTCGTATTCCTGCAGTCATCTGACGTTGTATGCATTCGTTGGTTGTGCACATTCAGGAAGCTCGTTAGATGTGATTGGCTGCTAATTGCCAAGTGCTTGCTTTTTCACAAATCCCTTCCATGTTATTCCAACCGTCTTTAACTCCTTTGTGTATTCCTTAAACATGATCAGAACTTCAGCCATGTTTTTGATAATATATGTCACGATTATATTGCATAAACGTAACGCGTACTACAACCTAGTGTGACCACTTTGTGGCGTATATGAATCTTCTAGCAATATTTCGTGGTGTGTCAAATATTTTATCACTGATTTGATAATTTACTCCAATTTTGTCAATGAGTTTTTCGAATTGATGAAGACAAATAATTTAAACAGAAAGTGATCAAATCAGCATGTAAATTATAGAATCGAGGAGACAATACTCGAAGGTATTCAAAAAGCAATCGCATGACGATAGAATCGATGAGAAAATCCGATTAAATAAATGCAATAAAAGTACCCCCATAGGGATTTCATAAATTCGGACACAAACATACTGTTTTTTCAATGTTCCATGTGTGGAGCTAACTTTTGTAATTGAACGTGACTGGTGTAGTCCCACCAAATATGAATGTCGTGAAACAAAATTGCCACTAGACTTTTAAAACGCTCAAGCAATACTAATAAAACTTTGATGTCACTGCGGGGACTACGCGCAGTTTATCAAATTACAAAAATATCCCAGTTGCTTAAATAGCCGACAGGATTACATAAGACCGTGTAAATCGCATTACTACAGACAACATTTTAAATATATAATTCGCCTTGAGTTTCAAAGAAAACATATGACTTTGCTAATGTCTGAGTTGAAGGGAAAGAGGTTGCATCGGTATGTTTACACAATCCGATGAACGTTGAGTTGAATAGTTGTTACATTTGTCCGACACAATATAGTGTAGTTTAGCCAGACCGCGGGAACAGTTTCGAGGAGTCAGGGAACATTAAGAGGACACTAGACACATGGAGGCCGAGTACCTGAGATAATGAAATGGAGATTGGAGCTGTAGGTGCATCTTTGGGAGGTGATTGTGAAGGTTGGGGGTGACAGAGACATTGACAAAGGTACAGCAAGGAGACTGCAAACGGGAGAATGTCTTTTTGTTCTTTTCCAGATGCGTTCTTTTAATGCAAAAGCCCAGAAAAAATCCTGACGTAGGTCCAACGTCACTGTGACCGTCGGGCCAACGTTGGGCCTGCGTCTGGAGTTTCCCATCTTCACGACCTACTCTGGTCGTGAGACACTGGATAACTGACTGAAGTTGTAATGAAGCTCACTGCGGCGTAAAACTAAACTCACGCCCTCACTGTACGTAAACGGTGTGGGACCTTGTTCGTGGTATCAGTCAGTGAATGTTCTCGTCCAGATAGAATCTTTAGAGACTATGTCATA
This sequence comes from Haliotis asinina, assembly GCF_037392515.1. Classification (NCBI taxonomy): domain Eukaryota; kingdom Metazoa; phylum Mollusca; class Gastropoda; order Lepetellida; family Haliotidae; genus Haliotis; species Haliotis asinina. The sequence continues at coordinate 5,957,045 of NC_090283.1, read as the reverse complement.
TTATTAGATTATCTCACATTTAAGCAATGGATAAACAGGCAGAGTATCACATACAACCTTTTATTTATTTAATTTTTTTTGTGTTTCAGCCGGCGGTGCGTTATGCCGGTCAGCCAAGTCAGAGCGGCTTCTTCACCTCTTCCAACCTCAACGGGAAGGCCCTCAGCAGCCGCGACGTCAGCCTTAGCGACCCTTACAAGGATGAGCTGGAGCCGTACTTCACCAGTAACAGCGGCGACTCGTTCACGAGCTCCATACAGTCTTACAAGGACAAGAGGAACGCACGGCGGCGGAACACCGTCTTCCTGGTGTTGTTGCTGGTGGGGTTGCTAGGGGTGATTGCAGGCATCACGGCCGCTACACTATGGAGCATCATCGGCCAACACAACGGTAGGGGGAGCACTTGCGCCACAAGGAACATCTGTTTGTTTGTTGAGGATAGTATAACTGAGGATAGTATATTTATATGCCATTTGGTGATGTGTAATAATAGTAAAAATGTGATATTATGTCTGTATTGAAAAGATTAACTGATCATTCTTCGCGACATGCGGACACTGTAGAGTGTGTTACAAACTTTCCGACATTTAATTGTGGTCCCGAAAAAAGAAAAGCTGAATTAAATACTGAAGACTCCGTTAGCAATCAATCCATTAACTGGATCAGTACTGTCAGTCGGTGTACAAATGTCTGTGCCCGTTCGTTGGACCGTTTTTCACGCTGGATTTATATAAGCCTTTTTATTGTAAGTAGGCATTTAACCAACTGTTTCTCGAAGGATCAGTTATCCGTAATTAGGACTGAAGACATGCTTTGCTCATGGCTTATCTGGTCCAGAGTCGATTATTTACAGACAGTCGTCATATCGCTGGAATATTGTGGGGTGGCACGTTAATCAACAAACAAAACTGTGATTAACAAAATTGTCAAACACACAAATACACACAAACATGGCCAAAGGTCATTGGTTGTAATCGTGCAGTCTGACGTACGTAGTTCTCTGTCTGCAGGAGCTATATCAGGACGGCTCGAGAATCCTTTGTCAGGTGGGGCGAAAACTGGTGGCGGAGTCACGTCTACAGCAGGTACAGCAACGGAATCACCCACTGTTACTGACTCTAGAATCCGAAATATTATAGATGGTACTGGCTTGGCCTCTTCAAGTGGATCTACCATCAGCGGTCAAGCAGCATCTTCAGGTTCAACTCATGTGTCTTCATCATCACCAGCAGCATCTGACGTTGATGCAACTCGTCCAGTGTCTAGTGTAAATGACTTATCCACTTCATCTATACAAAGTCAAGACGTCGCTGGTCAACACTCAACTGACCATATGTCTGGTAGGAATACTTTAGATAGTTCTACACCAAATATGTATCCGTCGCATAGAGTAGATTCCCAGACGAGTTCCCAAATACGACTGACACTTCAATATCCGTCCTCCGTGAATAGTGGCACATATGGTGTATCACACACAATGCCCCAGCACGTCTCCTACTACAACTCATCCAGTATACAACCTCAACACATCCACATGTCACCCACTGCAGCCATAACACTCCCGATGCATAATACTCTCCTCACCGTGACTCACCGTGCGTCTGTTACTAATATACACCTCATCTCCTCCTTGCCTGACCGTAGTGAAGGGAATGGTGGCTTGACAGGGTCCAGCGTGGACATAAGTGCACAGAGTAGGTCCGCTGAAACTACATTCTTGGCTCCTTCTAGTGCTCTAACCTCTAGGGCTGATGCTTCTTTAGATTCATCAAGTGGTTCTGGCGCGGCCAGAAGTGTAACACGTGACTCTAGCACGATTAGCAGTGGACCAGGTGGGTCTCGTGAATCAGCAACTTTGGCGCCTTCAAATGCTATGGGTTTTGATGCCAGTGATATTGTAGGAGGATCTAGCGATTCCAACTTTGACGGTAGTGGGTTGGTCGGTTCTAGCACGTTCCAGGTGGGTCCACCATCCGCTTTACTTCCTTCTAATAGTCTAGGCTTTAGTGGTGATGTAACTCCTGTTTTAGATGGATCACTTGGTTCTAGAACAGTTGGGTCACGTGGAACACTGGCTCCTTCTGATTCTCTAGGATCTGATGCAAGTTTCGGTGGAGGTGGAGGTGGTTTTGGCCCGAGTGGTAGTGAATCCGGTGGATGGTCTTCAAAAACCACATTAGCTACTACGAATTCTCTAGGTTTTGAGGGAGACATAAGTTTGGCTTTGGGCGGATCAAGTGCCTCTACCATGGGTGGTAGTGGAACAGGTGCTTCTAGCACGGTTGTTAGTGATTCTAGCCCAGTTCATAATTCGGCAGGTGGCTTTGGAACAGCAACCTTAGCTCCTTCTCATACTGTAGGCTTTGTCTCTGATTCAAGGGCAATAATCGACAGATCAGACGCTTCTAGCTTGGTTAGGAGCGGTTTGTTTGTCTCGGATGGAACACCAACATTGCTTCCTTCTGATACTCGTAGGTTTGGAGATTATGCAAGTCCTAGTTTAGGTGGATCAAGTGTCTTTAGCGACGGCGGTAGTGTTATAAGTGGCGTAGACGTATCAGGCACCTTGACTCCTTCTAATACCTTAGCCATTGAGAGTGATGCAAGTTCTAGTGTAGGTGGATCAACCGGGTTTAGTGCGGGCAGGTCCGGTGGAACATCCACCTTGACTCCTTCTTATGCTATAAGTTCTGAGGTTTCTGCCGTAGGTAGATCAAGTGGTTCTAGTGCGAATGGGTCGGGTGAAACAGCCATTTTGACTCCGTCTAATGCCGTAAGTATTGTAGGTGGTGCAAGTTCTGGTGTGGAAGAATTAAGTGGTTCAAGCAATAGTAGTAGTTCTACATTTGGTTCGGGTCGAACAGCAACCTTGACTCCTTCTAATACTCTGAGCTCTGAAGTTGAAGCCAGTTCTGGTGTAGGTGGACAAAATATGTTTAGTGTATTTAGTAGTGGACCTGAAACTGTTGGTGGAAGCCAATCTGGTGGAACTGCAACTTTGTCACCCTCACATAGTCTAGATATTGGAGGTGATGCTAATGCCGGCTTAGGTGGACTTGCTGGTTCTATAGTAGGTGGTACTGGTTCAGGTGGTGACGGCAGTGTGGTAAGCCGCCAATCTACAACCAGCATCGTCTCGTCAGGACCAGATCAAGGCCACAGTAGTGTGAGTGGTGATGGAAACATGTTGTATCCAACCACGCTAACGTCCCTTCCTGACGCACTTACCCGCACTGAGCAAACATTGTCTGCTATAGATAACTCGTTAACGGCTTTTGTTTTTACGCCAGGTTCTGTATCAGGAAGTTTTGGGTCAGGTTCATCTGGTGGTAGTGCAGGATATAGTGGAAGCAGGACAGTTGCTTCAGACCATCTACATGGCTCGGCATCTAACACGCCTGTCTCATATAGCCTCTCAATGGGAATCATAAACACATTACCAGTTTCAGCTGAGACATATTCTGACTTGCTTGGTGGAACGGAAAGTATAGCAGCCTCAGCTTCTAGTGTCTATAGTGATTCAGCTTCCATCAGTCGGAATGACGATACATCTTTAGATGAAAGCTACATCTCTTCATCTCAAACAATGACTGTTGGGGATACATCGTCAGATGCTTCAGTAAGTCAATCTGCTCAGCTTGGCTCAAGTCCATCTGCTTATTTTGGTGTAGATACTGCTTCAGAATTTGGTCAACGTAACAGTTTGATATCTCCAACAGCACATCTAAGTGCTCTGGGTTTGCATACAGGTAATATCGGCGCGTCGGTCACACACAGTGGAATAGCGGATTACACACACTCATCAACCATAGGTCCTCAAGATAGGTCCACTTTGTCTTTAGGAGGGACCACTAAGGGAATAACATCATCATCAGCTGTGCTAAGTACTGCAGGAAACAGTGGACTGGGTGGTACACAGAGTCTTGGATCTAGCAGTGTTTACAACAGCAGTTTTTCTGTACAACCATCTTTACAACTCGGCAGTGACATGTCCACAGTCTTTAACAGTGCAACGGCTACACCAATCATGGTTACACTTGCCACTGTTTTAACAAGTGGCGTGGGGTTAGCTGGTACTGTTGTCACGAGCCGGGTGGGGACAGGCAGCACTGCTGTCACAAGTAAGGTGGGTTCTGAGACAGCGTCAGCACATGTTCAAACAGTATCACTTGTAAACACTGCTTTGAGTAATGGCCTGACTGAATCTTTGATGACGTCAAGTCAAGCATTTACTGAAAGTACAGACATTTACACAGATGACACAATAACGTCAAACACAAAAAACACTGAGTCCATTCCATATTCAACTCACACACTATCTATAACTAACGCGTCTGTGTATGACGCCAGTGATAGGAGCATGTCGACAGGTCATGGTGGTGCTGGTGATGGTACTAATCTTGATACCATGATAGCCACAATTACAACAGGTGAAGTAACGCCTACTGTTGCTACTGCTAGCGTGGGTGAGACGAATCGTTTATTGACTTCAACAGACAGTGCCTTGGATGGCAGCAGCAAGAATGTCATCTCAAATTCTCTATCTCCGAGTATAGTAGCCAGCAGCCGCTTGGACAGCATCAACAGCATGCCGACCAGCAGTTTGTTAGACAGCATGAATTTAGGATCGAGCAGTACATTGTTAGAGAGCATGAATTTAGGATCGAGCAGTACATTGTTAGAGAGCATGAATTTAGGATCGAGCAGTACATTGTTAGAGAGCATGAATTTAGGATCGAGCAGCACATTATTAGACAGCATGAATTTAGGATCGAGCAGTAAAGTGTTAGACAGCATGAATTTAGGATCGAGCAGTAAAGTGTTAGACAGCATGAATTTAGGATCGAGCAGTACAATGTTGGACAGCATGAATTTAGGATCGAGCAGTACAGTGTTAGAGAGCATGAATTTAGGATCGAGCAGTACAGTGTTAGACAGCATGAATTTAGGATCGAGCAGTACAATGTTGGACAGCATGAATTTAGGATCGAGCAGTACAGTGTTAGACAGCATGAATTTAGGATCGAGCAGTAAAGTGTTAGACAGCATGACTTTGAGACCGACCAGTAGCTTGTTAGACAGCATGAATTTAGGACCGGACAGTACTGTGTTAGACAGCATGAATTTAGGATCGAGCAGTTCTTTGTTAGACAGCATGAATTTAGGATCGGACAGTACCTTGTTAGACAGCATGCCCAGCAGTGTGGTAGACACGTATGTTGAGTCAAGCCCCGCTCTAGCGGGTACACCATCTGTGGTAACATACTCAGAGGGGCAGACAATCGACAGCAGCATGCAATCTAGTGTTGGTGCCAGCATGTCCAGCACGTCGGCTTTAGATGGTGTTAGCTCTGTAGATAGCATAGATTCAAGTAGTAGCGTGTTAGCAAGCACGTTAGACCTGAATTTGCTTTCATCCCCCAATCTCAAAGAAAGTGAGCATGCAAGCATGGCCCCAAGCACAATGCAAACAAGCATGGTGGTCACATCACAGACTACTGGTGTGACAATTAGTAGCGTGGGTGGAAGCATGGTTACTGTGGCTACCGGACATACGCAAACAAGCATGTTAGTGCCTTCAGCTCCCATATCTACCACATACAACAGCATGGACGGTAGCATGGTCACTATGGCAACTGGGGATGCACAAGCAAGCATGGTAGATGCCTCAAGTACAGTATCTAGAAGCATGGCGAACAGCATGGACGGCGACGTAGGCAGCAGCATGCCTACACAAACAGGCGTTATAGATGCGACTGCTGGTACACCATTCAACAGCCAGGATGTGAGTATGGTTACTATGGTTACTGGAGACGCACAGACAAGCATGGTGGATGGTGGCATGACATCAACATTAGTGGATACACAGACCAACGTGATCGATCCATCATCTACTCTCGCTACAGCACTCAGTGGCGTGGACGGATCTGCAACAACAACAACAACAGCTCCAGGAGCAGCTTCTCCTGGTGAATCTGGAACTACAACACTGACTTCACCTGTCACAATGGCTACAAGCATAGAGGGCGCCAGTGTCGTCAACAGCATGATGGGGTCTTCAACGTTGGGATTTTCCGCCTCTACAAATGCCATGCCAACTAGTGCATCAGATAGCATCAACAGTGCAATCTCGTCTTTGACGTCTGACAGCAGTGTCTCATCTGATGAAGTGTCAGTATCGTCAGGTATACTTCCTTCAACTGTAGCAGCATCTACTAAAAGCGCTACTACAACTGCAACAGGTGGAAGTATACAAGCGTCGTCGGCAACAGGTACAATAACGCCTTCATCAACTCAAGCTGTAGGTGAGCATGTTTGTGGTTTCTTGTTTGTAAATTGCAATTGGTACTCGAGCAGGATATGGTTTAATTTGGCTAAGGACAATCGTAATCTGTCTCTGTACGTGTTTCATTTGACTAATATATAAACTTTCTCTAAACAAAATATTCGCGAAATCAAGGTTGCACAGTAAATCACGTTGTCTGCGCTCACCTCGTGATAGGGCAATGAGTAAACTGATATTCCTGATATTTAGATGCCTCCTCGGCAGTTGTGTCAACTACTGCGACAACAACATCAGTCACGACGACAAGTCAAACAACAACGACAACAACGACAACAACTACAACAACTACTCTAGCGCCGGGTGAGTCCTGCAGGACCTACCTGCTTATGTACTTGATACTGTTCCAAAAGGATTTCATATCCTCATAGACCCTTGAATAGACAAAAGCTCCCTTTAACTTGTATCTCATTTTGTTCTGTCAGAGACACATAGTCGTCCAATTGTCCCAGGCTGATACGTCGACAAAGTTGGCTCCCTTTAACTTGTATCTCATTTTGTTCTGTCAGAGACACAAAGTTTTCCAATTGTCCCAGGCTGATATGTCGACAAAGTTGGTTGGAATTGTGTAAATGATGTGTGTTACTGACATTGTTGTGTTTGAAGTGATCACGATGAACAACCCCCCTGCTCTACTATACACGGAAACCTCTATCTCCTGCACGCTGAGAGGTGAAGACTGGATCTTGGTTGGATTCTTCCAGCGGTTCGCAGGACGAGTCCGTGCTATTGCGGGCTTCTCCGCTGACATCAAGGGCACCGTCTTCCTGAGCAGTGGTCTCTCTTCCAGTCTGTACAACGACACCAACACTACTACATTCGTCATTACCTTTCACAACGTCACTTGTGAGCAGGCCACGCTCTACAGCTGCGGTGCCAGTCTTCCCAATGCGAATATAAGCAGCTCTGGGAGATTGCAGGTCACTTGTAAGTTGCATAATGTATTGGTGACAACAGTCTCCATATTCCATTCATACAATCGTGATGACGATTGACTACCTTTGAAGTCAGATGTAAGGCTGTCGGATATTTGAGATATGTGTGTTTTGGATGTTCTAAATATTTGCACCTTGCATGTCTGTTGCTTGAGGGTGAACCCAATGTACATTCTACATTTGGAGGTCCAAACTCAGAAACACAGCTGTAATTGCTTGAGCCCGGGTTCAAATCTCCATATGGGTACCACATGTGAAGCACATTTCGGTTGTTCCCCACCGTGACCGTGATTTTGTTCGAATAGTACCGATAACGGTCTAAAACTAAACCCATTCTCTGAAAGTCTGGGTAGAAGAACCCTCTTTTGGTACCTCCTTACTGTCCGACAAGATGTAATTAGGCTAGAAAGGAGTAATTCATGAAAAACTATTTAAATGTTTCTTAATAGCAAATTTCTGGAGAAAGCGATTCAAGAAACCAAAAGAGACCAACGTAAAATTACAAATATTCAGTCCTATTGACGAGGCAGTACTATTTATCAGTGTTTAGTCTGTTCACTGAGTACCCTGTAGACCAGCGAATGACTTAGTAACCGCTGTACGCCTAAACATCAGGTAAATGGCACCATATTTTCTTCTCTCCAGTGCCCCCTCAACCGCCTGTTGTGACGTATCCAGGCGATATTGAAGAAAATACCCAAGTCACTATGACCTGTGAGGCAACCGTCATGACAACCGACGGCGACCTCTACTGGGCTATCAAGCGTCCAGGGCAGACAACTTTTGCTCGAAATGACTTCGCGGATGACACACGGACCGAGACACCGGGGAGTTGCACAAAGACCGTTACTCACACATTGACCACAACTTTTGACATGAGTTATAACGGTACGGAAATCCGATGCCAGTCGTCTAACCCCGATGACGTGTCTTCCTCTAACGTATTGTTAATTGTTCCATGTAAGTATTGCACTTTTTATCTTACAATACTTTGTCTGATAACTATATAATATTTAGATTTTACATGATGTAAAACGGAATTAGATCCTAGTTAATTTACGTTTACGTTAGAAATATACTACAACGACATTTATAATGCTGTTATACAATTTCAAGATTGTGCAACTACCTGTGATCTGTTTTGTTCTTGTTTTTGATATCTTAATCTCAAACTTTGGAACTTGCACTTTGTCATAGATGTATGTACAAGATATATATTACGCACATACATTGCACTTTCTATGTGTATCAGTTTAATATCTATTATTAACAAATACTAATCTAAACATTAATCAGAGTATTATGTAATCTGCCATATATAAATCCTATATTTATATTTTTTATACATTACGTCACAACTTAATTCACATAATGCAGGAAATTTATAGTGATTAAAATATCTTGACCATCTTATCATTGTGAGGAACCACAAAAAAAGAATAATTCACAACATTGTGATCAGATTAATTAAAACAAATAATTCCCCCCCCCCCCCCCCCCCTTGACGTGCATAAATTGAATCGAACTCAAGTTTTAACCACCGGCTGTCCTTATATTCTATTCCACCTTGCGAGGTGTTGTAAGTACAGATCTCATTAAGTGTAACTAAACTCGCTATATATTCACGTATAACTTTATAATCTGGCACCTGCTTTATACTATATAGCGATCACATTAGGTCACGATGTATATTCACCCAGTTAACATAGCTGGGTTGACATGTTCCTAGTTATCTCCCTTTATGTATTTTCCTTCACGATTTGTAACCACCATTTTGCTTCAGCTAACTTGTGCGATTCCTACCCTGCTAATTCCCTGGTTACCCATCCCTATGACTGTAACAAATATATCACCTGTATACCCGGAGCTCGGCTAACCCAGAGATGTCCTGGCTCTCTGTGCTTTGATCAGGACATTCAGCAATGTGTGGAGAATACCAACAGCCAAGGTAACGTTTAACAATCACTTCCGGCTCTGCATGCCGGGAGGGCCAGAGGTTTGAATCTCCTTGCAGCGACACCCTCAGTTTAAGGTGGGGGATGGGTGCACGCACGTTGAAATGGAGCTTCGGAAAGGCACACGTTGATTTCGTTAGCACACATAGCAAACGATTGCTTTTTAAAATTCTATCTGACATATATAATATAAACTAATGGGCAAAAGACACGATGTTAAGACGAAGTCACTGATGTTACAAAACGACAAATCACTACTGTTAAAAAGGATACTGGATTATAATCGCAGGTGTATGGGCAACATGCATATACACATTTTCCCACAGGTCTCCTATGCGGATCGCAAAGTCGACACGCCCTGGTGTACTATCTAGTTCCACTGCTATATAATGTGTGAGTTTCATCGCGGACATACTGCGATATGATGTAAAACCAAACAATTACGCTCAAATAAATCTGTATATCTTATTTTAAGGGTCTCGCTGGGCCTCTCTTTCCTTTTTCACACTGGTGGTTTGTTGTTATCAGTGATTTCGACATGGTATCGCTTCTTTTGCACGTAGTTTATATATTAAATTTTATCTTTGATTAATAACAAGGTAAGTTTATATTTTCTTATTCGTTTCATAAATCAGTTAAAAGAATTCACTGTTTGCTTCAACTGTACATTGCTATGGTTGTAGATACACGAACGCCAACTGCGTGCAACACTTACATCAACAAAACACAGCTTGATATAACATTTTAAAGTAATCACTCCTGAAGCGAATAATGATACACCATCTCCCTAGCCTACATGGACAATCCCCAAGGGCGATGTTCTTTAACAGACACCAATATCACTTGCTTTAAAGGTTAATAATATCAACAAATGTGGACATGCATAGCCATAAATATGACCTATGACGTCAGTGTCTGTCAAGATGTACATCCTCTTCATGAACGCGAAAACCAATACACTCAAGCATGTTGTCATGCGAATATTAACTCTTATGGCTGTCTTTCAGGGTGATCACGTGAGTATTGTTCGCAGTGCTGATTTTTGTCACAGCTTATTAGCCTATTAGTACTGATGCTACTGACTGGTAAATATGCTGGACAAAAATAGTTAGGGATATTTTGAATAATGATCTATCTACTCAATGACACACTGATAAATATCGATCATAAAAATACCAATATCCCTGATTTACCATATTTTGTCCAGTATTATTACTGACTGTTCAGATAGGCACATTAAAAGTTGTTCACTGGACACGAGAGGGAAATGGGTTTATGTAGCCTCGACATTTTTTTTTATGTTCCTCTTGCCTATGTTCAGAGAATTATGTTTTCGAACAAGTGTACATCAACCCATGGCTCCGGGGCACGAGTGAACAACATATTTATCTTACCGAACACATCAATATTCTGAATTGTTTGAAGCATTGATACACATATCTTGGTAGCCATCACTAGATTTGCAGGCAAGAAAAGCAGACTTAGAGTTATGTCCCTTTCGTCGATTTGCATGCGCAAAACATCGGTAATTTCCGTACATCATACGTAATTCAATGTTATTCGAGATAGAGAATTACTACCACGAAGTACCGAATGAGTTCAGCATTTCCAGCGGAGTAAATCGAAAATGATACTTGTTTGTACGAGGGGTACATTAAAAATAGTGGAAGTACCCTGAGCCAGTCAGAAAACAACATTTTATATGTGAGGTAAAATAAAGGTTAATTTGTGAGGTACATTTTAGAGATGAGTCTAGGAGAACGACCAGTCTCCACGATCTGAGAACACAGATTTAATAGCACATTAAAGGTGACAAAAGGTGATGTCCCGATCGCACGGTTGAGCGCCAATCACACAATGATCACTGGAGAAAGTGTTGGTACGAGAATTAAAACGTGTGAAAGTCACTCCGTTATATAGCAGTAATAACGTGACATATGTATTATCTCAACCAGTATCAACAATACCGACTTTGAAATAACATTACCAATACTTTCAGTTCATCTCAAGGGGTTTGACGGCAGAGCCAGTATAACATTTCGTTATGCGTAATGTCTCAACGTAACTATGGATAGTGCTGAATGTGTAGATTGCAGTTCATTATGTTAAATAAATTGTCTCTTTCTTCCGTTCTTCTCTACTGAAGTGAGTGAATGAGTGTATTTTTACGCCGCACTCAGTAATATTCCAACTATGTGGCGGCAGTCTGTAAATAATCGACATTTGATCAGACAATTAAGTGACCAACAGCATAATCATCAATCTACGCAATTGGGATATTAGGACATGTGTCAGCCAAGACAGTGAGCCTGACCATCCAGTCCCGTTAGTCGCTTGTTACTGACAAAGACAAAGGGTTGATGTAGTGCAATGTAGACGTGTTAGAATAGACATTAGACCATTACAGATTGCAGCAGCAGTAGCAGTAGCAGTAGCAGTAGAAGAATAACATAACACGAAATGTGGGCTAGAGAGTAAACGGGAAAGTAGAACAATGTACCGTGGTTGTAAAGGGGGGTTACTCTTCCGACCGTACTGCGTAATAAGCAGGATCCAACGAAAACACCTTCCCACTGTAAATCCGATATGTGTTGTCAATAAATGTGCATATTTGTATTAAAGAAAGAGCCTTTTTTATACCTGTAACGCACTTTATTTTCAGAAACATCACTATAATGTTATGTTTATGTACACAATTTATATCCATTAGTTTGTTTCATGTTCTAATATTTGTTTTCATGCTGAATTCTGGCACCAGAATAGGCATGACATTGAAGGTGATATCTGGGAAAAGTAGGATATAGGATGCAATGATATTTCAGAAGAATAGAATCTTTGCTTGTTTCACTGGTCATGTAGTGATGTCTATTTGACGACTACATTTTCTAAATGTTGTATATCATTATAGTTAATATAACAATTCGGTGACCTTGCTGGTGACCATTGTATGAGTGAATGACCCTCATAGCGTCCTTCCCTCTGTTTAGGAACGGCGAACGACGACCCCTACAGCTGCGACGGCAAGACTAACGGCGCCTACATCCCTTGGAGGGGTTCATGTACGAAATACGCTTGGTGTGTCAATGGACAGCCGATTGAACAGACTTGCGCAACGGGAACGTTTTATACTCAGTTCGTTGGACCTTGTACCTTTGACAGAGCATCGGCATTTTGTGATGAATCCCAGCTCGGGTGATAGTGGAACTGATTCTGATTGGTTGACATTTATAAAGTGCGTGCCTACTTCGAATATGCCTACTCTGTAGCTAGTTCAAACATGCCTAGAGACCTATGGATCAGACTGGATTGAAATCCATAAAAGCAAATCACGGTCGTGACACAAAAGTGACATTACAGCAACGGTCACTGCCGTGCTGGTGAAGTGATAGTATTATAGTATATACGGTGTCAACCAGGTCCTACAACTGTGGATGAGTGAGTGAGCTTAGTTTTACGCCGCTGTTAGCACTATTTCAGCAATATCACGGCGGGGAGCACCAGAAATGGACATCATTGTGAATGATGGCTCGTTTCATGTTCAGAATGTAACGATCTCCATTCGGACATGTGAATTTATCCTCAAACAGACTCATGACAAGTACAACTGAAGACTGACACAAGCCTTTCAATTGCCGGGTGTTTAAGCACAGTATAGGCACAGCGCATCCTTCGTGTAGGTGTATAGTGAGTGTATAAAAGACTGCATTTGTATAAAGGTCAGTTTGCAATGATACCATGAAGACGTTCTGTCTGTATCGACACAGGTGAAAAGAGGTTAGTGTTGAGACAGCTGTGCGCCTGTTATCGTCTCCAGGTGCTGATTGATGACGCTGCAGTCGTGGTCGTGCACGCAGGTGTCATTGTGCTTTGCTCCGCATGTACAGATACAGTGAAGTGAGATACACGGTCTTGATTCATTATGTGCCGCATAGCGTGAGTTGACGTGAGGTCACCCCTATGCTTATTTCGTCTGCCAGGTACACAAGGACGACGCCGTACGAAGTAAACAACGGATCTGGCTGAATCTTAATGACGCCCAGATATAAAATGAATGTACATACCAACATTTTGAGTGTGGTGGCATCTCAGACCTCTGCGTACTGGCAACTTCACAGGTCATGTCACGCACCTGTCCTGTCACGGGGTGTCTGGCACGTGCAGCGTGGCAGTTTGTGTCTCATGATGCAGTTTGTTACAAAAGTGAAACTACAATCCTGCAGTGCATATCCGAAATGCCAATGATTTGATGATGTCACATCCATTGTCAGAGGTTGTTGTTACTCATGGATTCTGTGTCCCAGCCACGTTCTGTTAATCATGAACTCCCGGTGCTCACTTTGAGTTCAGTTTATTTTCTCATGTCTCCTCCAAAACATGACAACTAATCTAAAACATTCTAACCTTTGTTGTTATTTTATACTTTAAAACTCTACCAGCGTATTTCTTTTCCAGTAGATCGTTACTAACAGGTACAACAGGTCAGATAATCCAGGTGTGATCAGTATCCAGATTTCCTCGCCCGATATATCTCAGTTGTCTTCATTGTTATCTTGATACCTTATCTTGATCTAATACCTGCTTAAGCGTTATTTATGTTTTTCGCCATCTTATTGTTACTGCTTATTGTATACTTTATAGCCACCATGTCATTACGTACATTATCTGCTGCTGTCAAAGACTCAAAGAATATGAACATTTGTAAAATATTACGTGTATTATAAATATTTTTATATCAACATTGTGTTTGATGTGGGTGTTTTTGTGACAGTCTTACATCACACGTTCGTTGAGATTCTCCAGAACGATATATATTTCTGTTGTATAACTGGCATGCGTACCACTTTGGATGTTAACTCGAATCAGTTGGTTAGTTCCTTTCCTTGGCGTCAAAACACCAAATGAAATATGTTTGTCTTTTGTTCCTGCTGATAGTGAAATATTAACACTGAATACAAGGGGTTTGGAAAGCAAGATCTGTTCCCGATGAAATAGGATTATTCCAAGTTCAATGTCCTTCTTTAGAGGTTAGGAATTTTGGACTTCAGGAACCAAACAGAGCTGTATATCTTACGCTCCGGGTCTAAGAAGTTCCACAATACCTAATAACTGAGATCAAATGCGTTATATATTACGAAGCGCGTTGCAACCATACCGTCATCGTGAGCCATACTTCTGTACCAATATTAATAGTTCCCATAATCTGGCATAAAATAATATTTGAATTCAAGACGCGTACATTAGTGATGGCAATGTTTATACCAGTGGTTGTCCAGGCCCGGAGCTACATTGCGGCGTAAATGTTTTATCTAAGTTCAAAGCACAGACATCAGTGATGGCAATGCTGCTCCCGTGGGTCTGCGTGCATGTAACTGCAAAATTATATTACGGTGAACCATAATTATAAATCTCCATGTTTTACGTTATCCTGCAACTGTTTACTCAATTGTAAATATCTTGCCTTGAGTGTTTCTAATTAAGAAATGATGAATTTCATCGTCGTTGCTGAGAGCAAGCTGGTTGTATGTTGGGTTTTGTAAAAGATTATATTTTATTTCCCGTGTAATCGTACGCATGTAGTACCTTATGTGCGTGTGTAGTTACCGACGTCGTCTTCTCGCTACATCGCGCCTGTGGTATAAACACAACATAAGCAGGTAATTAAAGACATATAAACGACAGCCTTCTTAACTCTAATGAAAAAAGTTGAAAAATGTATGTTTACCACCATGTTCGTACATACCACGTGATTCCAAACTCGTAAACAATCACTCAATGTGTCACGTAGCGTCTCTCCGGGTCGCTATATGCTGCCTTCTTTCATACCCAGGCCCCAGGCTAGGTGATACTCACTCGCAAGCCGTCTTCACAGGCTCAGAAAAGGCGATATATCTTGCCTGACAGGGAAAAAGTAAGTGGTAACACAAAACATGAAACTCCCAGACAACGCTTGGACGGCTAGTGTCGCCTACAGCACGGAAAGGGCTAGATTGTATGTCGGACAAAATGGACCAACCAAACGTCAAGCCATCGTGGATTAGTTTCTTCGACGGCGATGTGTATCATCAGTACCAGTCTTTTGTCAGAACAAGGGATTTTACCAAGGTAATCTGTTTATTTATATGTTAATGAAGACCTCACAACGCCAAACACAGTAACAAATAGTCTCCTCTGTACCCTGTACTTCCGGATCAGAACTGCTGGTGGCCTTTTCTGCATCCGAGAGGTGATGCAAACGTGTTGTAGCAACTTTGATGCATCGATTGCTGCATCATGCAAGATGCAATATCACTGACGTGTACTCTTGTATATACCTGGAAACATCTAAACAACACACTGCACACTTCATACGGCCTAGTCACAACACCATGCAAAACATGATGTAATATATTTTGGAGATTTAGGCATCTGTGATTGCCACAATGGAAACAATGACCATATTGTATTCCTTCAACCCCTACTTTCACATGTATAACTGGGGCGATGGTGTAGCCTAGTGGGTAAAGCATTGGCTGGTGACGCCGAAGACTCAGGTTCGATTCTCAACACGGGCACAATGTGTGAAGCCCATTTCTCGTGTACCCCGATGTGATGTTGCTGCAGTATAAAACTATACTCACCCAGTCACATGTATAACTGCATCGTATTTAATGCCGTATTTTGCAATCGGTGTAAGGTTTGGAAGGTTACCTTTACCTTAAATCATGCATACTGTGTTGTTTGTAGGGCGTTGTAAATTAGAAGGATCTTCTTTTAACTATAGACTAGTATAGGTGTTGTTCTGTTCGAACATGCACTCCGTTTTATAAATGATAACGACATTCAGATTGACACAAACTCGCTCAGAATGATTGATCATGCTCTCTACCCAAGCAAATTCATTAGATAGCTTCCAATGCGATTCGGAACACGTTGTCCTTTAATCGTACTAGTCAGATCTGCGTAACACGTAATGACAGGCGTCTTCTGTCATGGTTTATGGGAGCTCTTGTGATGCTATGTGTCATGTTGGTTGATTCCATGAATGAGTTCTTTCATGTGGTA
Organism: Haliotis asinina; assembly: GCF_037392515.1. Lineage (NCBI taxonomy): Eukaryota > Metazoa > Mollusca > Gastropoda > Lepetellida > Haliotidae > Haliotis > Haliotis asinina. The sequence goes on along the minus strand of NC_090283.1, from coordinate 5,940,771 downwards.
GGAACAGCAGCTTAGGGGGTAAACAGTGATGATTGCTTGATTGTGCAAATACGGTTCAGCCCTGTGACGTATGGTCCTATAGACAGTAAGTTTAATTTGTTGTAACATCAAGCTAAGTATACTATGTTCACTGAATACATGTGTATAACGTTCCATTATGGTATAGTGCAGTCATTCCCCATGGCAATCGTTAAGGTTGACTCACATTTCATTCCAAACGGTACAGGAGGTCAGAGTTTGATATTTACGGGCGGAATATTTAGTATCCAGACAAGGAGAACAGCTTCCATCTACTGGAAGTGTTCTCAGCATGACATTTTTTAAAATGTATTTGTCATGGTGTATAATACATGTGCATTTATATACTGTCAATACAAGGCGATGTAGATTATTAATACGTGTCATGTTAAAGCAAAAATGGGTTCGATCAATATTCTGTCACAGGGTTTCCTTAAGTTAAAGGGTTTCAATATTTACAGGGTCATTCTACGCAGTGACTAAATATCACAGGTGACCAAACATCACAGGGACCAAATTAAAAAGGCGCACCTTTTGTTGTAGGGGATATTTCCTCGCTCCAGTGAGCTGGAACCCTGAAACAAAAGGTGTTGCATAAGCGAGAACGACCCAAAACAGCAATGATTGTCCATGAGTCTGTACACTCTTCATATCTGTGTTATGCGGATAATGCAGACAAATGGTACAGTACTGGTACGGTTTTTTGTCTCTGCAGTGCGTCTTGGTGAACTGGTGAGGATGTCTTGGCGGTACTTGGTTGTAGCATCCTTGAACCTTATGTTCATTTTCAATCCATCATCTGACGCCCTCTCTTGGATCTCAGAGACGAAGACACATGAGAAGTTTGGGTGTTTGTAATGTGTCTTCACTTGCCCACCTTGGGAAAATTGGTTCTCTGATTAAAGAAATGAACTGGTCTAACCAACCTTATTCGTTCGATTATATATCAGTGCTTTACCACTCCCACCAACGGGACAAATGGTTAATAATGATCGGGACGTGTGTGTCTGTTTAATATTTGTGAAATTTCTCCCATAGGTGTTTTTATTAATGATAAAAGTAATACTGTAAAATATAACGTTCATATCTATGCATCGCAGGATTTACTTTCGTTTCTTACTGCGTTTAGTAATTAACAAGGTGGTAAACTATTTTTTTCCATATTATATCCATTCATTCAATCATTCATTTTTATTTCTTCGTGTGTGAGAGAGAGAGAGAGAGTGAGAGAGAGAGAGAACTAGAGAGAGAAGGGGGTGAGGGGAGGGCCCATGCAATATGAACAGTGCCTTAGTATACTCGTTTCACGGACTAATTTTATTTGAAAAAAAAGAACAAAAACATGTGCATGTATCACACGAAAAAATCATCAAAAGGACCGCCACTGGACAGTTATTCATCTTTGATCATAAAGCCCCTGGTTTATTGCCAAGCATTCGAGAAATGTTTTGGATTTTCCATTAATATTAGAATGTTGTCAACATCTTTCCTGGTCATCAATCAGTCTTCTTGACACGGGTGTTGTGATGTGTGGACATGCTGTAAAGTAAAAGTTGTTACATAGTTCACAACGGAAAGTAAACTCCACAATCAGAGATCCTAACTCACTCGCAGATACACACGCTACGTCTTCGCCACCTGTCATCGACATGTTCCAGAGAAAGCAATGATCAGCACCCGGTCGAACGGCGAAACACGCCATGCATGACTATGTAGTGGGGTTAGATCGTGTAAAATTTCCATATTCACTGTTAAGACAGAGTGAGCAGTAGAATTCCGAGTATGTCATAGGCATGTGTGAATCACTTACTACAGAATACAATACAGTGGGAGCTGTCAAAACCGGCATCTGCCTAATCCAGCAAGTTGTCAACACCGGCATAAAATCCAAGTCCCTTCCATGGCTTGTACAATTATCATCAGCTCTGCAATCCGTAACATTGCCTAAGACGGATTATTTCGTCAGCACCAGAATTAGACAGTTTCCACTGTATACCCAGTGCTGTCTGCCCTAGCACGACGTTGTGACCTGAGAGTTTTGCTTAAGATAACGGAAAGTTGCCAAGTGGACTCACAGGCAGTAAGCCATGCCCAGGACAAAAGCTGTTGATATAAAAATGCCACACAAGTTCCCATCCCGTGAAGAAATGCTGTTGTTTTTTCCAGATACAATATTTTCGCAGAAAAATATGAATATATCGCAACCAAATCTCATGAGCAAAGTGCTCCAGCAGGAGAGCTCAGCCTTCCATCTTCATAATTTATAGACCTATGTACTGGCAAAAAAACTGTATTGCAATACATTTTGATTCGTGTACCAGTATTGCAATACGGATTGCAATATTTTGGGAACTGGTACTTGACAGTAAGTGACACTATTTGTACTCGTCAGTCCTATTATACTACAGTTAAAATCCCTAAAGTACATGTTTGGGTTCTGATAACAACAATCTCAAAATTAGGTTGCATAGTCAGGGATTCTGGTTTCTTTTTTATACAGTTTATCATATTACAGTACCCCAGTCTAAGTAAACTTAGTCTCGGCATTATTCGTTACTCTCCCATGCTGAGTCTAACAAACCCTAGTAGGAGGTCGCGTCAGGTACCCTTTGGAACTGATCAGTCATAACACAGCTTACCAAATCGCTAAGGCTAATATTTCCATATCCCTTTTGAACTTTTTCCTCGAGAAGGTTTGTACCCGAACGATTCCGAATGCTATTTTCCGAACGGTTGCTTCCGCGTGATGGGCACGGAGCAGGCCACAACAGTCGCTGAAAACAGTGTTTTGACAATATTCAATGATAACTTCCTTGAAGGGCATTTTCGACGTTGTACAGGCGAAGGAAAACCTAAACTTAGTCAACTTCTATATTGGAATGGGTGCGACGTTTCGATGGACTTGGTTTTCCTTCAGTATTCAAGGATGTCAGCTTGCAAAAAATATTAGCCAGTGATAATCATGTCAACCCGCAAGTGCATGTACTGCACGTCAAATATTTGTGTTTTTCGTAAGTCACACCGAACCAGTAACAGTAGCTGTTGTGTGATTGGTTAAATCCGTTCGACCGTCTAGCGTTTGATTGGACGGTCATATAGGTCGCTCAAAGGTTACCTGACGCGACCTCAACTAGGGTTTATGATTATAAAAACGAAAACATCACAAGTGTTCTTTACCCAATATACCGTTTCTCAGGAAAAACCAATGCAATACTAATTGTTTTAAAAGTCTGTTGCGATTAACCGGTATACCGTCAACACCGGGCAGACCCCTTAATGTATGCGGCAATGATTCTCAATAGACAGTGTAAGATGAGACGTATTGGCCACAGGGCTTCTAGCATGTTTATCAACTCACGCGTGTGACATACGGTCTGCCACCCCGTCCTGCCACATAACCCTTGATGGACAGTTGCCGACAATATACATGCCAACAGAAGAGTTACCATGACAAGTTAAGTCACTAGGCCAATCCGTGGATGTAACGAATATCCCTCCCCCGTGTGTCTTTGGTATCATCATAAGTCTGAATGACACGACCTCAACACATGGTATTAATATCCAGAGGGTGTGGAATGGTGTGATCACAAGACCTACCGTCTGGTGCACACCCTACGGTATGCACCTGTTCTCATGGGTATGTCTGGGCGGGCCTTGTTGACCTGACACACTATATCAACACATTATAGTATGACAAGAAACTATTGAGAATTTAAAGATTCAATTTTTGAAAAATATTCATATTTTTCACTCAGTACTCACGTATTATGTGTGAATATAAGCAGAACATAACTCCAGATTCAAGCACAGGGGAATCGTTGGTATTTTGTCGAGCCACCATGGCATAGTACCGATGGCATAGTCAAGCAAGGCATGGCACTGATGGCATAGTCAAGGCAGTCCTAGTCAATGCAGGCATAGTACTGGTCAAAGAAGCCAGAAAGTCGTGGTCCTTGCTGTCCCAGTATCGGACCACCTCTTCTTTCATTTCTGCAATAGATGTCAGATTTTTCTCATTGACACTTTCCTTCATAAGTCCCCAATTGTTTTTCTGTTGGATTTAGGTCATGGATATAGCTTGGTCAATCTATCAAAGTCATATTTTGGGACCGCAACCAGGCGTACTTTGAACGATGTCTTGGCTCGTTGTTCTGCTGGACAATCCAAAAATTTCCATAGAACACGTGATCAGATGGAAGAAAATATCCCTCGAGAATATTAAACATTGTGTACCGCTCACTGTTCATATTCTCTTCAAATACACAGAAAGGCGGTGCCCCTAACACAGGTGTGCCACACCACACATTACATTTCTGTAGTCTGTAGGTCTTTTTCAGATGGGTCCAGAATTTCAGTGTATTAGCAAGCAACCACACGGAACTTTGATCTGAGAAAGTCGCACTGTCCCAGTTAATGCCTCTAACTGTAACATACTCGAATATCACATCGAGTGCATACACTCCGACTGTGTGGTACCTGTCTGACCACATGTCATCATTCGAATTTATTACATGTCTCTCGAATGTGCAGCAAATTGTCCTCGTAAGTCTGTGATGTACTTTCGGCATACCTGAAATGATTTAATGACTAGAGAAAATGAACTTCCCTTTTCATATCCCACTTCTACAGAAATGAATGTAAACAGAACGTTTCTGAGTACAACATTTATCGGTCTTTGGGCATCACATCACGTAAGGACGTAACTATACAGAGTATACTCAGTATATATTGGAATGTACTTAACAGAATGATGGTGTTTTCATTTCACGATGGCACTTTTCTGCAGGCAGACACAAGACACAAACATTATAACACAAGTCTGTTGTAAATTATCGCAGAATAGATAGAGATTCAAGTGGACAGAGTCAAACACTACGTGGAACACGGTGCATCAGCAATGAAAGAGACCACTTCACTCCGTTCTCTTTTAACACTTTTGCCACAAATAGCATCGGGATTTTTTGGGACTCATTTTTTTTAACATTCTACGCATCAAACATAAAATATTTCTAATTGAAAAAAACAAACATCTTCGCAACAGCTTTAATTGCGTGCCCTATCTTCCATAAGTTGTGCAATGTGTTTAACTATCCTTTGGAGAAAACATGTTGTTACATTGTAAAATTGCGTTGTTGTACTGTTTTGGTGAACTCATTAACCACGTGGTAATATCACTGCGTAATATATTACAATATCACGAACCAATTAAGATCTTTTCCACTGACTACATACAGATCCTCCAAACACAACGTGCCGAGGATATGTCTAAACTGCAGGATCTCAAACCATGGCCTCAACAGGAAGTGGCGTCACATCCAGCAGATGACCCAATCACAAACCCGGATGCAGAATACTCGGAGATACCTGCAGACAGAACACTTCCGCCCGAAGTCATCTTCCCCTCAGCCGAGGAAGCCAAGGCTCGAAGAAAAAGAACTCGCACCTACGTTCTGCTCGGTATCCTCGTCATGTCCTTAGTCGCCATGTTGGTGGCTCTGCTGCTTCACTTCCATCTCCAGAAATGTGAGTACACAAAGACATCACTTTCGCTAATATGTCTTGTGAAGTTCTTATGATATTCAAGACGTTTATGACAGGTTATGATCATCAAGTTGTTAACATTCCACCTGCCATCATTCATTGCGTGCGAGATTGTAATTGGCTGACATGGATGTCTTGTACGGCCGAGGTAGACGAGCTCCATTAGTGACCTTGACCCTGCATCGAGTTCTCACAGCCCTCTTTATCCAAATGGCGCTGTTGCGACTGTGGCACTCATGACAGTTATGAGCAATATGTCTTTTTCATGCAGATAATGAGACATTATGCACTGTGACGGTTTCGTAATATTTAGTGTTGGAACAATGTCCCCTCGTTGTGATTTCACGTCTAAAATCAGAACATGTTGCACTCTGATCGTGCACAACAGGTACGTTGTTTACATATTCTGAACCTAGAGTGCTGACATTCTTTTCAAATAAACGTTGCAGGCGCGGTTTCGAAGCCCATGTCTTGGTGATACATTGCCAGAGAATTGCTGAAAGCTGCATAAATTGTTACTGATTGACTCACTCACTCAGAAGTAACAAGATATATTTTGTATTGTGTGCTGGTGACATATTAATATAAATAGTGTTTCTCTCCCAGCTCTGTTTGGGAGCGCCTCCCGTAGGGGTAGTGTTACAACACCCTTACCCGCGGGCTTTGGAAGAATAAGCTCCCTCCAGGCCACGGACAGGTCGGGCGCGAGTACGAAGAATGGAAGTAAGTCTCGGTGGCTGTACAGATATAGCAACAGATATAGCTAATATTGAAAATAGTAACAATAATCGGCAGTGTGCAGTTTAGTGTCAATAATTATTGGGAGCAGTGTCCATGAAACAGGAGGAACAGCAGCTGCAGTTGTAGCAGCAGTAATAATGGTAGGAGTAGTTGTCGAAGAAGAAGAAACTGTTGTAGCTAAAGTAGTAGTAGCAACAGCAGCAGCAGCAGTAGTAGTAGTAGTAGTAGCAGTAGTTGTTGTTTTGGTAGTTGATGTACACGGTAGCATATATAGCAACAGCCATAAAATAGTATTTATATTCGTAGTAGCAGTAGTAGCAGTAGTAGTAGTAGTAGTAGTAGTTGTAATACTTGTCGTAGTTCAAGGAGCAGCGGTAATAGTAGTAGCGCTAATTTAAAGAGATAAAGTTGAAACAGACACAGCGGGAGCTGATTTTGTAGGCGTAGTTCTAGACATAATTAGAAGTGGAGGACGTGGTTGCACGGGTATTGAAGATACGCTGCGCGTCAGGAAACTAGAGCTGACAAAACAAACCACCTTACCATATGTCGTTCAACTTATACTAATATTTTCGTCCACAGCCTTTTTCCATCATCCGGATCCTAATTTTTTGAAAACTATATCCCGAGACGCCAACAAAGTCATCGGTGATTTACCTCCCTTTGAACCAGCCAAGTTCCCAAGTGACGTCACCATCCCTACATCCGGAATAGAGGCGTCAGTTTTCGGCATTAGGCCAGGTAAAGTAGACTCTTTCAAGTTTTTCATGTGCTCAAAACCAAACGCCAGCTACAAAGTCACCATTTAACAAGTTTTCCATATCGCCACGAAACCATAAATTGGGAGTTTTCTGAGGTTACAAGAGCGGTTATTGTGCATTCCGATCAGAAATGTATGCCTCATATATAAATACATGACCTGAACCCAATCCTCAAAAAGCCTCTTTGTCGGAGCTACGTCAAACTCACTTACCTCTAGCGAGGACGGGTGGGTAGCCTTGTGAGTAACGATTTTGCTTGTCACTCGGAACACATGAGTGCGATTCCCCACACGGTTACGTGAAGTTCAATATTGTCTCAAGACAAAGTAATTGTGGGGTGTGGATTCCGGGTTATTTATCATAGAAAAGTGTGTACCACTGGGTAATTGAACAGAGGGTATCTCCGTTGTAGAGCGTGGATTCCGGGTTATTGATCATAGTAAAGTGTGTACCACTGGATAATTGAAAAGAGGGTATATCCGCAGCTCCCGTCATCATTGCGACCCCAAATGTTGTTTCCACACTGTTGGAGCGGGAACTGCAGCTTAAGTGTCTGATCCGTGGAGAGGGAGACTGGCAGAGTGTAGCCATTGTCAGGTTGGCTGAGTCGGGGACAGGAGACACGGTGGAGGTGGCCAAGTTTTCCATAAGGCCTGATGCAGGATCTATGCCAAGGAACGACCGGAGGGTAACATATGACGTCAGAAAGTCCGGAAATGACGTCACGTTCATTGTGACAATTTCTCATCCGGTGTGCAGCGATGACGGGTTTTATCAGTGTATGGTAACCTTGACGCCTGGCGTCGTGATGACCTCAAGGTTCAGAGTAACTCTCTCATGTGAGTACCACATACTCTTAAATAACGCAACACGCCAAATGTAACGCCAAAACGATTCACAATGCGTGTCACAGATACTCTCAACAAGTGAAACAAGCTTGTGTTTGTGTCTGTGCGTGCTTGTGTGCTCGTATGTGCAAGGGTACATTGCATATTGTTTACCTATGCATTAATTGGTCTTTCCTGCATACAACTACTCTCAAATGGTAAAACCTAAATATATAGTTCATACACATACTTATAGTTAACGCAAATCACTAAATGTGAATGCGAAAGGGTATCTTCGAAAACGCAAACCTCCCAAAACACAAACTCGTTAAAACAACACTTTTTATGGTTGGTTGCATCCGTGATTAGTAGGCTATACCCTTGATTAAGAAAAAATGTATCACCCGCGTAACCTGTCTTCACAGTGTAGCATGTGATCCCTTATTTCCCAAATAATTTCAAAATAATTCAAAGTTGTAAAACGATATGCAGCTAGGTAATCTGATAATGATAATAATTTACCAGAAGCATGGTACACATATTTCATGATCAAAGATTTATTAAATCCTGTATCACGTGATGACTCTGACCAGGAGTTGGATGCTTATAGTGGATTCTGTATATAGTTCAATACTCAACACGCTCACTTAAACAGATTCAATGTTCTCTTACAGCTCCCTCCCAGGGCCCCATGCTGCATGTACCAGACGAGATAGTGGAGGACAAACCCACCCGGATGAAGACCACGTGGGACGCCGGACATCCAGAATTCAATGGAATTTTAGAATGGGACATTTTGGACAACAGCACATGGACCGAGCTGCCCTACACGGATTACCAAGAAACACATACTCGAGCTAACTGCTCCACGATCATAGAGAGTCAGTTCCTCGTGACGCCCAAGCTGGCATGGAATGCGACAAGGATCCGAGCGAGTGTTATTCCCACCCCTTCGTTTATGGACACGGAGGATGCAGCGGCTGCTGTCAGTCTGGAATCTCAACATGAAGAAATACTAGTAGTGCCAGGTAACGTGTACAGACGCAGATAAATCGGGAATACGTTGACAGCGTTCTGCAGAAATAACATATTACGTGATTACTGGTAAACAAGGATGGGTCGGACAGACGTAGAGAACGCGTTCACTAGAAGTAGGCGGTTTACGCAAAAGAGCAAACCAATTTAGTTTGTGAAAGGGAGAGCAGATGCAGGCTAGTGTTCGCTCAGTTCATGACGATGAAACTGCGCACGCCTTGCTCATAAGACTCTTCATCCATCGCTTCACACTTTATCGCGGACAACGTTGGGCACAATGACAAGCACCAGTGGGCGGCACACATATACGTGCTAATATGGTTCAGTTGTCAGGTCGGTGCTTAACTTATCCTAGTTTGTCTGTAGTTTGTATGAAGGCTACAAATACATATTGTGTCCCTAATGATATTCCAACATACTGCTGCTTGATAACTGCCTTTTATCTTCTCTTTAAAAAAGTATTTCATTGTTTCTATTGCTCCGAGAAAATGATAAACAGCCATTACTCGTACCTAATTATCACGCTGCTACTGGCTAGGGACAGAACTGTATGCCTTATGTGGCAGATATGCATGGCAGTGTATCCCAATTGCGTGGATCGAAGATAGCACTAGATTGTTTCCAGACTCAAATATGTACAGACTGCCATGATACAGTTGGCTATCGACCAGTGAATATCAGGGTTGGAATTGGTCTACAGCAACCCATGCGACTAAGGGGATCGGGTGGTCAGGCTTGCTGACTTGATGGACACATGTAGTCGTATCCCCAGGTCGATGTGTATGCTGTTAATCATTAGATTGTCTGGTCCCAACTCGAGTATTTACAGACCGCCGCCATATAGCTGGAATAGTTCTGAGGGCTGTGTTACGTAAGAAAACAACTAAATCTTTCGCAATATTGATTAAATAAACGAAGAAATATTATTACTATTAATATCATATGCAGGCAATGGTTCGCAGATCTGATATTCCAATAATATAGCACATAACTTGTTTCAGCTGATGTGTGTAGCGGTTCAAGTAACGGGACGTTCATCAGCCACCCGTACACCTGTCACAAGTTCATCAGGTGCATCGATAACGACATCTTGGTGTTTGTGTGTCCATCTAACCTTTGCTTTGACCTTGACCCCGAGACATGTGTCAAAGCATCTGATCACGTGGTATAGTCCTGCGCTTTCGCAACCAACAAGAAAATCAACAAACACTGACTATTACATGCGTTGTCAAAGATTTGTAGATGCGTTATCCGTCATCTTGTTATCAGAAATAAGTACTCTTCGGTGACAGACTTCTACGGATAAGAGCCGCATCCCTTCAACTCGCTCATCCCTGAAGACCTTATCAGCTTTAAGTGATGAGTTTATACCTTGGAGAACGTTTTACTGATGGCTTGTGTTCCAGTTATGCACTTGTCACCGTCAACGTGCCTGTTATGCCTAATGGCGGATAATCAAGACTTGTTATTGTCTAGCTTGGACGTATCACATTGACACAAATTACATATTGTTCGAATACGGGATCCTGAACGTGTGGCAACTTTTGCCATTTCTGTTATCTAACGTATACGCCAAACACGTTCATTTAAAAAAATGGCTTAATAGACTTCAACGTTGTGCAACGTTGACATCTTCGCCTAGGCTAACATATATTCTCTGAAATGAACAGGAAATAACTGTGCATAAGAAGAACCATTAAATATAATGAAAAAACGGAGTCTACACACTTTCTTCATTTCCTGAAAATGTGAATAATGACTTATTCACATATTCTAAACTTGCAGGGGTTTTCTTGGACTGCGTCTTATCTCGACTATTTACCTACAATAAAACATGAACCGTTAGTGAACAGAACAAACCTGTGTCCAAAAACTATCATGTAAAAAATGAAACTAATGACTCTCCTTGATATGGCTGCTAGACTTCTCTGCGCCACACTTAACGTCACATCCAACGTCATATCCAACGTCATATCCAACATTACGCCAGGGAACCGACACACCGTCATATATCTGAATTTCTCATTAATTCAAGGATTTAAACACGTATTGCCCATGTCAAATATTTGTCATCTGATATGTTACTCAAGTTTTGGTAATAACTGCTTTTCCATCCATATGTCTGGGTAACACTATCTACAGTCTGTTATCCTAGCTGAAATCATCATGGAGACTACCAGCAGTGGGAAAAACAGAGCTTGTAAAGTAAAAAAGGAACTAGCAAAAAAAATTACATGCAAGACGCATTGGTTGTTTTCAATGTTTCTGCCATCATTCCTCTTGAGAAGAAGTGACGTCGCGACTGGTGAATGAAGATGACACCATGCGCAGTGGCAGATTTATTACCGGACGCCCCGCATGTGTACGGACTCATGGGGGCACATGTCACACCTCAATGTTACATAAATGAGGTCACTAGTAGGGAGGACAACATCGAGACATATCAGTTTGGAACAAAATACACCTTTATAATGGACAGTGACTATATCGTCCACAGACACAAACGTGTTTGTGATATGGTATATATTTCATCTCTGTAGATCTCTTCATGTGTACATTTGATTGTTGATCTGAACATTTCATAGTTCATCTGCTGAACTGAGTGAACTCTCTCATTGTACTGTTTCCTGTATTCTCATATACTAGTATACGGATAGGACTTTCCAGAGTTTTACATATTGGAGTACTTAGCATCTGTTGTAGAAATCTGTGAAGCTTTATCCTCACCGAGGACTTACACGTATTGTGCATTAAAGACGATGAGTTATGATATAAATGTATTTTTTAAATTTTAATTCGATCACACACACACACACACACACACGCACGCACGCACACTCATGTCACAAAACGACAACACCCATGGAAACTTCGATTGCGCCAATAACATAAAGATATCTGAGTTGTATGTAAGTCTGCAGGAAAACAGTTAAAATATAATGTGGTGTTATTTCGGTATAATATTCAATAGTATTGTGTAAAAGACATAACATGTTCATACGAACGCTTAACCATGTTCAATTAGTTCATACTGTAATTACAGCACGGGTCACGCCTGTCATGCACCTCAACAACCCCCAGCTGTAAGGAATCGGCGCTGCATCCGTTACATCATTAATCTGAACATTACCGCCCATTACAGATGAAACATTCTCCAAATCAACTGATGAGGATAAACAAAGTTGAATCTTAATCATTTAAGTGTCCCTACATTATATACTATCAGGTTAAGACGGAGAAGATGGACATTTTCTGGACGTTACGTCTCTTCGTGTTGTTGCAGTATCGAGTAGTTCTGCGAACGCTGCAGGTAGTTCTAAACAAGTCTCCATTACCCCAAACAGTAGCCACAACAGAGTGACGCTTCCTTCCGTCTAAGGGAGGTAACTCTGCCATGCCTAGTCGGGAAGCCAATGTTCTATACCGTACGATGTACTGTATATTGGTGTCTGAACACTATCGACACATATCCGCTCTTTATATAATCGGATGCGTTGTGCTTTTTGAAAAAAAAATACTGTGATTGGAACAAATATCTACAGTAATCATATGAATCATTATGTTAATTACCTGCTGGATGCAGCGAATGACCAGGTCATGGCCAACCCAGCACAACTGAATACCCATCAGCGAAGTTTGGAACTGAGACATAGCGTTTTCAGCAAACCTTTAACAAATCTCCGTCCGACCAGCATTCAGTCACTTTCATGATGCATTCCGATACAAGAAGTTTGAAGTACCGTTTAGTCTTCGAGTCAGTGTCGTGCTACCTGCACGAGCGACCACTGGCACTGCTGAATTCTTCAGTTTGTGGGCGTGGCTGACGGGTCAGATTGTGGAGGGACGGGCAATGGGTGAAAATATAATACTCTGCGGATATGGCGTTCGATTCATTCACGTAGGACAAAACATCTGTATGATAGGATACAACGACATGACATTAATGAATGAGTAAGTGAATCGTCCTGTCGTCATGATACTGACAAGCTAACGGGTGGCTTCTCGACGTATATTAAGGGATTTGGACCTGAGTCTCCACGTCACAACGTCACTACTCTGCCGCCCACGATGGAGCCGACGGTGAAGACCATGACCGATGATTCTCATGTTTCAGAGAAGAATCCTGTACCGACCACATCAGTTTCAACATTGCTGGGGTGGTCGGGTAGCATAGCGGTTAAATCGTTCGCTAGCCACGCCAAAGATCTGGGTTCGGTTCTACATATGGGTGCAATGTGTGATTCCTGTTCCTAGTGACCCACCATGATATTACTGTAAAACTATACTAACTCACTCAAAACTACTGGCGCAAGGATAAGTAAGGATTGATATAATTGCTCCTGTCACATATTAGCAGCTATGTGTGGAGGTAGTTTTGGGGCTGGGGGTAGTAGAGGTGGTTGCAATGGTAGTAGTATCAGTTACAGTAGTATCAGTTGCAGCGGCAGAGGTAGCAGTAGTTGTTGTAGCAGTAGTTGTTGTAGCAGTTACAGTGATAGTTGTTGTAGTTGTAATGGCAGTAGATGTAGTGAAAGGCGTCTTAGTAATGGTTGTGGTAATGTTGGTTGTTTTAGAAATAGTAGCAGTAGTAATAGTAGTTGGTGTGGTAGTAGTAGTAATAGTAGTAGATGGTGCAGCAGTAGTAGAAGTAATAGTGGTAATAGTAGTAGTAGTAGTATCAGCAGAAGCAGCAACAGTAGTAATAGTAGTAGTAGCAGCAGCAGCAGTAGTAGGAGTAGAAGTAGTGAGTGAGTGAGTTTAGTTTTACGCCGCACTCAGTAATATTCCAGCTGTATGGCGGTGGTCTGTAAATAATCGAGTCTGGACCAGACAATCCAGTGGTCAACAACAAGAGCATCGATCTGCGCAATTGGGGACCGATGACATGTGTCAACCAAGTCAGTGAGCTTGATCACCCGATCCCTTTAGTCGCGTTACGACGAGCACAGTCGCCTTTTATGGCAAGCATGGGATGCTGAACACCTATTCTACTCCGGGACCTTCACGGGTCAGTAGTAGTAGTAGTAGTTTGTATTGTGGTTTTAGGTCCCCGAAAGCGCAATATTTATTTTAAAATTTGCAAAACATGTGTCACCGAACGCCAGATCAATACTTGGATGCTAATGAGTTCAGCCATTGTCGAGTTTCTTCACAAAATGGAACATCACTAAGCGCACAGTTACACAAGAACAGACATCAAAGCATAAGCAGTAACGTAACATATTATCGTTATTTTATGTTATCGTCATAGCACATCAATATGTATTTCTGACACGATCACAAAATTGGTATCATTGTCAGTATCACTTAAGTATTTAGTTGTTAGAAAATATTAACAAACAGCCTTGTATTTTGTATTCAGTTTCATCACTTTATTATTACAATTCAATTATTAAAAGTAGGAGAAACTCTAAAGCAAGTGATACATTCTATGCATGTTGCCGTTTAACACAACACACACTTTACAAAAGCACTCGTTGATGACACGGATGTGAAGTGAGTGCAGTTTCTTGTCAGATGAGATATATTTACTGAGTTAATAAATCAATGATTTTCTAATCAAGTCAAAATGCACATGACAATTGATTTATTCCACTGAGTTGACTCACTCCTTCTGGTTCATGTCGATCAAACGTAACCCAGATTATTTATCAGATCGGGTGACAACTGGGAGTTACCGCCCTTGATCCGAAGAGCATTATAGAGATATATCGATTGGAGGACTTACCTGGCTTGGCTGAACATAACTTTACCTGTTCACGGTGTGGCGTTAGTATTGATGCCCAATCCGACAAGGGGATTACCAACAACAGCAGGTGACGCTCAGTTCGCCCCTTCCGTGAGGGACGATGTCTGACAACCAGCGCCACGACCCCTCCCCGTCCCTCCCGGGGGTGGGGAACCTATCAGCTAAGGGTCCAGAGGATACCTGGGTACAGATTCAGCACAAGACATTCTCCAACTGGGTAAACGAACAGCTGACCACTAGTGGACGTACGGTGGACAATTTAGCCACCGATTTTTGTGATGGTGTCAAACTCGTGGCCCTAATTGAAGCTTTACAGTTTAGAAAGATTGGTCGTGTTTATACCAAACCTAGAAGCAGAATTCAGATGTTACAGAATGTCCAGCTAGCATTTGAAGCCATTGCTGAGGATCAGATCCGACTCGTGAATATAGGTGAGTGTGTCATATCAATTTCACGTATGCAAACACATAACCCCATAAACAGAGACACGCCCGCTTTATTGGATTAAGATAACAGCTCATGCGAGATAAAGCCGTTTCTCAAACATTGTGTTGTATTATGATATGTTTTACTGTGATATAATGGGCGCACAATGTCAGTGCAATGGTCATACGTACCCAGTATGGAGAGGTGTGGCTGATCTGATATAGCAGAAGTCACTGTACCACAGGAGTGACCCTAGGCCACATTCCGCTGGTGCTAGCGATTATATTGCCAAGTTGTCAGCGAGAGTGACAGTTACTGTGTGATATCCGTGTAGCCTATTTGAATACACGCTCATTGGGAGTTTTATACAAGTGAAGTTCGTGTACGTTAGCCTCCTGGCTCATCCTTCTTCGTTCCTCTTACACCACTTCCTTCTCTATGACTTTCTTCCTGGGATGTCCCTGTTTTCTTGAAATTAAATCTAACCTTCAATGTCTCGTCTGGATTCATTTATCAATCATTTACCTCTTGTTTCCTCGCTTCCTGAGTTCTACTTGCAGAGGCGATTCCGCTCAGCTCGTTCCCCGTCTGTCCCAATATCACTGGCTGAGTTTACTATAATACTTATACATTCTCAAATGCAATATGGTTAGACTGTGAATTTTAGATTCGTCGCTATTTTTTGTACCCTCCGTAACCCCTCTCGCTCACTCGCTTTTCACATACACACATATGCACGCACATACACACACATGCACGCACGCAAGCACGCATCATACAAACAGCCTCTCTGTTTTCTCACACACGACCGTAAACCGTCCGCAGCAATAACGCCTGGTGTATCGTTATGTCTGCATATTCTGTCGTCAAGAGTTCACTGGATCACGGCTCAACAAAGAGGGGTGTAAAAGAAGTATTTTATTGCGAGAAATACACCCCGACTCACACCTTAAATGTAGAGACAGCCCTTTTAAACAGCTGCTTACAATGCAGCACACACACTTAATTTACATCACAAATATGTGTTTTTGTGTAATTTATTCTATGGAGGTAATGTGGGGCCCGACAAGGAAGAAACCGAGCCGCTGAGATGGTTAGTCACGATGTACTTAAGAAGAGAGCGAATACAATTAAATACACAGACATATGCTATAAATCAGTGTTATGTTGGTGGGACAGGTGGATATCGAGAAGCAACGACTGCACATACGACCGGATCCACTATTACTTCGTTATAACCGAACTTCGAGATGGAGATGGACTGCGTACTATTTATGTACTTCGGGAATTGTATAACAAGGTTGAGTGTACACAGTGTGTTGCTGTAATGTTTGTTATGTCGCCCCAGGTAAACGTCCTCGTATGTAGTGAGTGAATGAGTGTTGTTTTACGACACCTTTAGTGTGTTCCAACACATTGTACGAAATATGGAATCGAAACCGGATCTTCGGCGTGACGAGCGAACGCACTAATCACAAAGGTACCCCACAGCACGTCGTAAAGATAGGCATTCCGTTTACGTATACCGTCAAATCTGAATACATCAGAGTTTCGCTATACAGCTAATCAATACATGGAGGGTTATCTGCGGAATACTCAAGAAATAAATAACAAAATAAAAAAAACAATGTCCATTTCTAGTAGACACTTAGAGACACAGTTAAAACCGGATATATCGAGGGCGGATATGAGTCTAACGAAGCGTACTGGATAAATTTGTTTAACGCCCCGCTTAATACTATTACCTGAATATTAGTAGTTGAGCCAGAACAAAACAATCCGGAGACTGACACAATAAATATAATACCTCGCAGCCATTGCGATAGTGTGTCAATCACATCAGTGGTTCTGACCACCAGATCGACTTAGTCGCTTCTTACGACCATCATCTGTCTCTGAGGGGAAGATCAGAGCCCGGTGGTGACGAGGATACCATTGAGTTCCAAGATTGGCTTATGTCGTTTGTTCCCGAATATTGTAAGGCATCCATGACATGATAAAAAAGAAAGTCAAAACTCATTGAAAGAGACAATCAGGGCAGGCAATGTTAGTCTATCAGGATGAGACATGTGAGACGGGAGACAACCAAAGCCTAGATTTACGAAGCTCTCTTAGCGCTAAGACAGTCGTAAACTAGTGTTGATGTATGGCACTTACGACAATCTTAGCGATAAGAGAGCTTTGAAAATCAAGGCCCAAGACGTGGCAGGGGGGTCAATGAAAATTTGACGTCGGAGACAAACAAGGGGAGACCACCAGAATACGACAAGTGAGATAATAAAAAGTGACAGATGAGACAATCAAAGCTAGACATGTGAAACAAACAGAAAATGGAAATGAATGCGACAGTGGATGTGTCACAGGTCAGACAATCAAAACTTGACGAGTGAGACAATCAAGATAACAATAAAAGATAACTAGCAACACCTGTAAGGTGAGATAATCAAGGTGTGAGACGTTAACATCAGACAAGGATTGACTGGAGACGATCACGACGTTACATGTCAGACAGTCAAAACGTGACGTAGGTTCACTTTGGTGTAGCGTGTAAGACAATCAATATAGAACAAGGGCCCTCTATATAGCGTTATAGAAGGGAAACTCGACACAGGACATCATGACGACGCCTACAGGTCAGATCAACGCACACTGAAATTCCAGATCCCAAATTTGCCAGCTGAACTTTGAGACCACGACTCGTAGTGTGTATAGCGATATTGTGGCTACAGGCAGACCAAGACAAGAGGGATGGATAGGGTGTAGTTGATTCACCTAAACGTGGCAAACAACTGCAAGCCCAGGTGACATCACTGTATGTTCATCTAGTGCTCATAATATTGAGCTCGTCTCTAACATATTTTTCCATTTCACGGCATTCTGCAAGACGTCCAGTTTAATGACGTTTTCGATTTCAGAGTTCAGATGCTGCTGTGGTGAAGAAGTTGTGGTCCAACGACATCAACTAATTGTTGTTGGCAGGATTCATTGTCAGGCATCATGAATAGTGTTAATATCCGGTGAAATAATTGTCTTTTGATTATGGTTGGGGTAAATCTATTATTTCCGAATCAAAGAGATCCCCCATCCCCATCCCCATCCCCATCCCCGATCCCCCATCCGACCCTTCCGTCGACTATGGAAACTAACAGATTCTGAAGTCTACCTTCACCTTAAATACTATCCCATGGTTCAAATTCTGTCGTACCGCCAAAATGTGTCACAGGTGTAGAAGTTAAACATACACGCATAAATATTTCAATATCACTTGTTACTTTTTCAAGACAAATATATTCATGAGCTTAATTTTATTTTATCCAAAAAGACAATAATAAGGAAACATTAAATTCTCTCTGAACAGTGTTTAAGGTGAATGAGTTCAACAAATTGCTTTCTGGCAACAAACGATAGGTTCCTGGAACAGGGGACGCAGCGGTTTAAGGCTTGTGGCCTTAAATTCCTTTCACTGGGGTAGAACTGTAGCGCCAGATTAATGTACTACTGCGTTCGTGTTTCCCCTATATTAGGGTATCAGCTCCGTGTAGTGTTAGTGTCAATAACCAGCGTACTTTCCAAGGAGACATCAAGGCGTAAATTATTTTGATTTATTGGACATACAAGTTGCTGCCCGGCGTTATACAAAAACTGCATGCGTCACGTCCTTCGACATTCACAGATTGTCAAGATAGCAGGGTCATGCTGTGCACAGTGACATTGTATCAGGACACGGCGGAATGTATGACTGTTGCGACTGTTATTTGACAATAGGATATATAACGGTCATTTGTAAATAATCTGGTCTGCTACCCAGTGATTGATATTATGAGCATATGTAGAGCACGCTATCATTTCACCTGTGAAGACAGTAGCACAAAGGTGTACATATACAACATACATTTAATGAAGCTTAAGATGACGACAAACTCAAGAATTACTGACACTAGCATGTACTAATATATTTAGATGTGTCATGTATCTGGGCCGATTTACAGTACATATCAGTCTGGTGATATATCTTAGGTGATACTGCATTACGTAATTTATGTATATAGGACAAATGTAACAATTCTTTTAGTGTTTATGAAGCAATTGGTGTTGTAGAATTCCATTCATGATCTTATAGAAACTTATGAGTTTATAAACACACCTGACAGTCTGTCATTTTCTAGCGTTTGTTTTACTGTCTCTGTCCATATATGAGTTTTCGTTTCGACGATGATTTAGTGTCGCGTAACAATACTGATTATGAGACATGTTTGTAGGATCGTTGAAATTAGTTCATTTATGTAGATCACTCGGGTTAAGGCCTTAATTGTAACGGGTGCCCTGCCAAGTTTCCCATAAACTCTACAATTAGACATAGGTTCTTCTAGTTATTGTCTTTAAGAATTCTAACTTCTAAATTATTTATGGTCACAAAGCCTGACCAGAACTTGCAGATAGGAGATCGGCCGTGTATACATGTCAGGCGTGGACACGACCGGTGTAACTGCCGGTATGGACAAGTCCTGTGTTGGTGTAAATAGTAACCCAACTACAGGCCTATTCCATCAAACCAGTTCCATCTCCTTGTCAGATGTTGCACTTCGAATGCTATACGTGTAAACGTTTACAAACTCATACCGTCATCACCCTTCAAAGCACATAATCAAACCCAGAACATAACATGTATATATGGACACAGAATAAATAACACGCAATGAAACATATGTGAAGGCGTTCTGGCCTGGGACCACTTTGTGGTGAAGGAATTGGGAATACAAATGATGTACCTGGCGAACGTGGACCTGGGATTGTAAACTCGTTTATCTGACCCTTGACAATGACGACCCCAATAATCAGAACCCCGCTAATATGAACCTCTGGCATCAACATCCAGTACCATGAACCACCAGAGAGTAATAATGTAAGTAGTAGCTGTGTTAGGCCCACTGGGACGTCTTGACACGAACCTCCAGGTCGTGCTGATCCGAAACGGAATGGTTCCAACTTATAGGGGTAGGTGAGAGGTTAATGCTCCCGCTTACCATGCTAAAGACCCGAATTAGATTCCCCACACGAGTACAATGTGTGAAGCCCATGTCGGGTGTCTCCTGCTGTGATATTGCTGGAATATTTCTACAAGAGGCCGAAAATCATACTCATCCACCAATCACTCTAAATTAATAGTTCACGCATTTCTCTAACTGAACTTCAAATGAATCTGTGCATGTTGCTCTTTATGAGAATATGATCACCAAGGCAGGTCTATATTTGTAAAACGTCTTACAGAGTAACCGTTGAAGAAGTCAGGACTCGTATGTGTACAGTATGGTGGGGTCTGTGAAGTAGGGTCAACGGGGTGCTATGATTGGCTAGTTTGTTGTTTAACGTCGCACTCACCAATATTCCAGCTATAAGGCAGAGAATAATAGTGTATGGAAGTTCTAGTGCTCAATATCATGGGCATCTATGTACGCTATTGGGAAACTATCATTTGTGTCAATCAAGTTAGCTCTTTAATTGTTTCAGAAATTAACCCACAGGTACCGAATTAACTTCGACATGTGGTTTGGGTTCCTGTACTCTTAGTTCAGTTTCATCTTCTGGACTTCGATGTAAATAATGATACGTGTATGATCTGTTGTAGGCTATTAATAAAGCAATTTCATGACTGATACTAAATTGCTAGAGAAATAAACTAATTATATGAGAAATATATTTCCCGGACAACAGATTTAATTTGTTTTGAGGACATGTGCAAGAATCGACACAGTAGCAGACATGGTTTGTTTCTTGACCGCCTTTGGTGTCTTGGGGCAAGGACTGTCAATATTTCCATGTGAGGTTATTAAATATGAATATAACTACAGAGAAATCCGCTCCTCGTGACCATGGCAAACAAATACACAGGTACACGATAGTGACGATGAAGGACCTCAGTGATGCTGGAGATGCAGGTGTGTTTATCTATGAACAACTCTCAATCAATGGCTGCCACTTGGTTCAACTCGCGACTTAATGCAGTGTACTGTGGTATCTGACACGTGGCATGTTATCTAGTTATATCTGGTGTGTCAGGCACACGACTGTAGTCCACCTCACACAACCCACTAATCATGTCCTCACCTAACCCTTGTTCATCTTACACAACACAGGAATCATGCCCTCAAGTAACCGTTGTTCATCTCTAACAACACAGAAATCATGCCCTCACCTGACCCTTGTTCATCTCACACAACACAGGAATCATGCCCTCAAGTAGCCACTGTTTATCTCACACAACACAGAAATCATGCCCTCACCTAACAGTTGTTTATATGAAACAACACAGGAATCATGCCCCCATCTAGTGGTTGCCCACTTCACACAACACATGAATCATGCCCGCATCTAACTGTTGTTCCCCTCACCAGTGTTCTCGGTAGGTTTAGTACGAGTGCATGCAGAAATATTATTATAAATGCGTAGTCCATGTCTTTTGCGAGTGAAATTTTCATTACAATCCTATTTTTTTTCAAAATTTCTTGTTTTTATATGTTGCAGTTTGAATGCACTTTTAAAAATTAGATAGACCAGAGTCTATGCGTCCGAAATATATTTTTGCCCTTTTTATCAATTTCCTAAGTGGAAAGCGCAGGTTTTTGCGGTAACGAGAACACTGCCACACAAAACATGAATATTAATCATGCCCAACCTAACCGTTGTTTACCCAGCAGAACACGCAAACCATGTTCTCGTTTAACCGTTGTTCACGTCACACAACGCACCACAATACACCTCACGATATACAATTAACGATTCTAGCTCGCGACAAACTGCTGCTTACCAAACACACTGTTATCTTTCACAAAGGTCAGATACAGATACAGCCCGGTCATGCTACATGCTGGGCGTGTTAAATTTGGCCTATATCTCTTCTTATCGAAGGGTCAGTACAATTTCCAGTCCGTGCAGACTGTGGACTCCAGTTTGAGGAAATAAAGTATCACAACGATCTGCACAGGTTGATGGGACACGTGTTACATAACTGGTGTGCAGTCATCTTCACTACACAGGAAAACTGCAGTAATCCGGACGGCTATTGTTCGGTTCTGCTAAACCAGTATTCTTCATTATCTGATGTTAACTCCTCCGGAAGCTGACAATACAAATCGAGTGCTCATTGTTTCATCCATCTGGACCATAATACTGTGTAACGGCATTTGCCGCTTGAGAAAGAAAGACTGATATTGTCGATGTTGCTGTTTCCAATGGGTATGCGTGTATGTTGTATACGTCTCTTTGTATGTACGTACACACGGGTGTATGTATAGTGGTAAAAACGGTACTTGTGAGTTTGTGCGCATTACTTTGTTGAGGACGAAACTGCTTGTTTTCATTCTTTGAAAATACTCGCGCTATTCACGTGATTTCATGTTGATCAACGGAAAAGCATACAGTGGTAATTGCAGAATTTCTGACTTAGTCTTTGTAACGCAAAAAGCAGGCCCGAAACCTGTTCTTAATGTATACCTGTATGTAGACCACTCGTATCAAATGGTGTGTCATCAATGATTTACAAGCTGCAGGTGACGTAGGAATACTACTTTTCCGGAAATAAAGCTTCGAGTAGATCGTTTTGTTTTACTTATATTAAAGGAGTACATCAGTGTTGTCGGCAGGAGTGGCTAAAGAGTCCACATTGAACCTGTATAAAGCGTTAGATGTTACTAACATTCACGTGTACAATCTGAGAACAAATCGGTTATTTAAAGTACCTTCACCGCGCGTCAGATCTTTTTCCCTGAGTTGTGGGAACCGCATCGCGGGCAAAAATGCCCTACAGCCATAGTGTTGTAAGTAGCGTCTCCTTAACACGCGTGGTCAGTGAATTCCGCAATGGGGCAAGGCGAGGTGTGTTTGTCCTTCATGACAAAGCGTAATTCCTTAACTGAATCTAGTACAGACCGTATCCCTGGTGTTGTGCTGTGTCTGCGCACCATGGGCAAGACAGTGTTCTCGCAGTGGCAGTAGACTGTTGAGTTTGTTTCGTCCGACAGGTTCTGTGGCCACATCACAACCCTGCTTGCTTTTCCTCACGTAGTTTGTCGGCTTAAGAGACTGGGCCTTCGATCAATATCACGTGATTGAGAATTTATGTTCCGGGGAAAAGCATATTGATCTGAAGTTGGGGCATAAACATCAGATTTCCTTCAACCAACACCGTCATTGATTTCCAATCAAGAAACTAATATTCAATGTTGCTGTTGTATTGAACAGATAGCTTTCGTAATTTTTTGGCAGCCAAGGTAGATTCGATCTCCAGTCGATGTTCTTTTATAGTGTTATCAAAGTAAATTTGTCTTCCGTTTGTTACCAGAACTGTAGAAGGAAAATAAAAAGTCTGCAAAATTTTATGTTTTCATTTGTCCAGATCAGTCATCAGATCCTCAAGGTCACAATGAGTTAGTCTTGTCAGCGCCTGTAGTAATGGGGTAGTTAAGTTGAGAACGTCGTCAAATCACACTAAGTCACAAAACTGAAATTATTCTGTCAGTGTAAAGGATACATTTGTGGGTGTGGGCGTGTGTGTTCGTGTTCGCTTGCGTGCGTGTGTGTATTGTAATTGCATAAACCAGACACAGCCTATCTGCCCAGGTCGTCACAGTTCTTATCTTATCGATCCAAATCGATTCCTGTACTGCTGATCAACAAAACAGCGTAGTGTTTACTTTGCAGAATTTCTGCATTTATTTGTTTTTGTCATGCTCAAGCGGGCATGACTCCTGCCTTGTTAAGAACGCATTGTTATGAGATGGCGACATTACACGCAACTGATTCAGGACGGATGTACTCTCTACAACGCTGAGATTAAACTGTTGAAACGCGCATTCGACATTTTACACAGATGTGAATGAGAGTGTTTACATTAACGCCTGTTTTATCAAACTCCGAGCAATATCACGGCAGGGGACCCCAGAACTGGGCTTCAAATAATGTAACCATGTGTGGAATCGAACCCTTGACCTCAGCGTGACGGGCGAAGACTATTACCATTAGGCCACCCAGTCGCCCCTTTTACACAAGACATGCCGATGGGTGTGTCTGCGGCTGCTTGTAAAACTCTGGATTAACTGACGTGCCATGATACCAGCTGACAGAAATACCCCGTTATCACGGACACCCTACATGGATAATATAGAGACTCAAAGAACGTACAGGCAGTGTTTGCGTCAAAACGAAAAATGCTACAAACACGCAAAAATATTTCAGGCGCGGTTCTATATGTCAGAAGCACTGTGTGTATGTACGAAACCGTGCTGTAGCTATTTGTGTCCCTAAAACAACAAATAATTTACGTCGATTAGTTTAACGTGGATTTGTCCACAAATGACACTTACTGTGACATGGTGTCCACCTTATAGGTAACGGTGGGGAACGGTCCAATCAGCTCACTTACGTATCTCGCCTGGCTTCTCTGTTCTGCATCAGCGGTGCCTTCGTACCACAGAATGCACGGGAGGCTAGTTGTCTGAAATGCATGAGTTGCGACTCTTGGGCGTGACAGAATCCTGTTTTCGGTATATCAGTACCATTCTCTTACGCGTAGGCTTTGTCCAAATCTGTAAAATGAATTTAGTGGCTTCATCCGACGGATCTCAGATTGTGGTTATTGAAAAACACGCTCATTAACATAGTGAAAGATTAACATGAGAAGGACATACTGCTGGCATTCGTTCCTGACGTCCACTCCTGAAATAATACGTTTACATGCTAGAATTCATGGACCATCAATGCATGACTTCAAGAGAAATCTGTTTATCAACGCCTCATGAAGCGGTCATCTGAAGCGTCATGTTGAAACTTAGGGCAACAGGTAACCTTTGAATACTCGAATTGTATGTTACTGGTCCTCACTGATAGTTTTCACATTACTTGTTCAGGAAACGAGGACGTTGTCAATGGCAACCTGAAGTTGGTACTGGGCTTGCTATGGCATCTGATTCTGCGGTACCAGATCAGCTCCAGCAAGTCCAAGGCCCCTCCCAAGAAACTGATGATGGCCTGGTTCAAGTCCGTCCTCACTGACATCAACATCGGCAACTTCACTACGGACTGGAATGACGGCATTGCATTACAGTACGTAGTCAACATCACGGAACGAGGTCGTACTACTACAGATAAACACGATGGGCTGGGCATTCAGGTTATTGATGGAAGGTTCCGATGACGAGAAAAATAAATTGTCATTACTCAACTTGATAAAACATATATCTACCGTTGAGATCCGACTCCTCGGGGGATACTGTTAGAATAATATAAGTCAATATAGCCTCACAGATACAGTTTCGGTGCATCCAATTATCCGTTCCGTTGACGTCGTGATGTATTTCCAATGCTAATCCCTCTGCTACTGAAGGTGGTAAACTGTATGACTGTTCTCAACCCACTTGTTAATTATGTTTACAAACTGAGAAACACCAAATTGTTTCGAGTCCAGAAAACACACACTAGTGACACGCTCTATTTATCGCTGTACCCTTAAGATCAACTCATTTGTAAGAGCAGAGAGGGGCACGTATCCGGGGAAAAAACTATGATTTCACCCATGGTGTCGGTTTCAAATCCATGTTTCTCCCAGGTTTGTCAGAACCAGTTTCAAACCTGGACTTTCTAAAGATATCAAAGTTTCAGGCTGAAACATTGTGGCGTGAAAACTATTTCTCATTCACCTCGCTACTAGTCCATTATTGTAACTTTACCCTGGACGCCATGTGCGGACATTAAGCACTTGAATAATTGTTTCTCATCCCTCATCCGGACTATGCCTGTTACAGTGCCCTTATTGAATACTGCAAGCCAGGGACAAGCCCGGACTGGAGAAGTCTACGTCCCCAGGATAAGTAAGTAAACTATTTCAATAGCATCAATCATGCACTATGTTTGTACGTCAGCGAATGGCAACGATTTCCCTAACATATCCAGGACCACATAAGCGAGTGACTGAACGTATGAGCAGCAAGCCATTCCACAAGGTACGTAGAAACACATACACGTGAGCTGACCTCCAGGTGCCATTTTAAATTTTTAAATCAGGCCGAACATTCAGACATACCTGGCGACAAAGAAAATCTAAAAATCTCCCGGATAGAATCAGGTTCCTTGCTCCAGCTGCAACGTTGGGTAACGGGCCTGAGGTTACACATGTTTGAATAAGACACTACTTCAACACTGTTACCTTTTAAACAGTTTAAAGTCAAATATCTCTCAAATAGAGAAGACAGTGTATCTATACTAAGTCTATAACAGACTGAACTCTCCTCCGCTGAAATCTCTCTTCAAACCCCTCCGTGTCCTTGTCTTTTTGATCACTTTTTTTAGATTTGTTTGGTAGATTTTTCGCAAGGATCAGTTGTATTTTGCCTTTCGCGTTTTTCTCCCCGAAGGGTGGAGAACTGTCGACGAGCGATGCAGCTGGCAAAACAGCACCTGAACGTGCCTAAAGTGATAAGTCCTGAAGACTTCGCCAGTAGCGCCCTGGATGAACTGTCGGCGATGACTTATCTCTCTTACTTTCTGAAGAAGGACTCGCCAGGTTACTACTCTACACTTAACTGGGTGTGCCGCCAGCTCCGCACCACCGCTATCAGTAACCTATCGGTAAGGCATTCTCTTCTTTGTCACATGGAGTTGCAGTGGGGTAGATCACTGGGATTGTTACCCGGGTTACAGGTGTCTTCCATCCGGAACATTTTCCAATGGATTTCATGGTTATAGAGTGCATATATGTACATACATAGAAATGACCAAACCCTTCAGACCCTTTTATGAGAAATCATTACTACTAAAATTATGCTTAATGAATTTTATGATCACATTTAGTTTATTCGTAACATCAAGGATAAATTGAATCACTTTTTATAGTTATCGCGTTGTAAGTGCTTTTTATTCATTTTTGCCTTTTGGAATATATGTATTAACACATTTGGTGACATTTCTGTCGTTAAGTTCAGATATATACAACATACAATGAAGTGAAAGGTGCGTGAGTCTTTTCGGTTTTGTTTTGGCGTAAGTGTAACATTTTGAAATTATATTTAAATAATAGCCGCAGTAATATGTACAACGGACACAGCAGTGAACATTTCATTATGTCTGGACATCTCCCTAGGGTTAATTTAAATACTAGTTCATCTCAGTGTGGTTTTCGTTTTAGTTTTATCTAACGAATTTTCTCATGAACATGAAGGAAAACAAATCGCCGGTCACCACGTTCGTCTTCTTACCGTGTGCATAAGAAATGATAACATTGAGGCACTGCAATCCTTATGTCCCTATATCGACGACTGACTCGGGGAATAAAATATTTACGTCCATTAAAAAATGAAATATCATCTATGAGGCCAACTCACCTATTTACATTTTTTCACAACAATGCACTTGAATCTCGCATCAAAACACGTCCCCAATCTCAGAGTAGAAGACAAAAGACATAACTTACATGCTGAGTTCCTTGCATCTATTTGACACCAAATTCTTATACCAAATATTAGCTCTGTAAGCAAAGGCGCCGGCGGTAGGCACAACGACGTCTTTGGGAACGTCCTCCGTTGCCCGTGTTGCCACATAGACGCGGAATTCACAGAATCAAACGAATGAGGAAAACTTTGCTACAGCAGTCCCTTGCGTAATTAGGTCTATGCGTTCGTCGGGTAAGTAAATAAAGCCGGGGAGAGAAGGCTTCCTTGCATTACCCATGTCTCGAGTGAAGAATATGTCCCTTTAGAAGCGGTAAATCGGAACTATGTCGTACTGGTATTTATCATGGAGAATGTTAGCCTCGGATACCAACGGATGAGAGGATTATAGGCGGGACTGCTTGCGTGATGACGCCATTTGTATTCTTCTGTTTTTAACGTAATGTCGAGATGTTGTGATGCGCACCGCAAGGACAGAGGAGTCTGAACCCTGTGGAACATCTTCGATCTGTCCTCTCGCGTCAAATATCAAAGCTTTGTGTGTAGGATTTTCTAAAACCATTCGGAAATTTATTTTTAAACGAAAGCGTGAAGGCAAATTCGGATCATGTATCAAAGCAAGGTTTTCCAGATTCCATTAACCTTATATCAGGTGAATCTTACCACTCCGATTTAGTTTGTGTCTCTTCTAGGAACACTCAAAGCGGGTTGAGCATTCCTTTACGGTGACAAATGTTACCATCAGATAGGGGAATGGGGAAAGTAGCACACTTACAGCAATCTTCGTCAGCATCCACCGTATTCCGAGAGAAGCATCTCTGAAGGCAGACCCTGACATCATGCTATCGCTCGCGTCATGCCCTTCTCTCTGTATCAACTGAGTAATGTGTTCCGTATGGCGATAAGATAGCATCTGCAGCTGTTGTAACGTAGCAACCGACTTTCTGATGCGCAGGATTCCTGGTGACACCCATTGGTTTGAAGTGTGTCATAGTTAAACGTGTACGCTGAGAGGTAACAAGGTGTATACAACATCCACGTGGATCCTATGCTTAACCCACATGAAACATTTATAGCTCTGACTATTACTCGTGCTTGCTGGTAAGGTAAAGTACCCTTCAGTTCGAATATGTATTTACCTTAGTGTCTTGGAGGAAATACAATTTACAATTATTTACTAAAAAACGTATGTAATTGTTCCTCTTTCTCAGTGTATGTGCTCATTATATTGCCTGCTTCTCCGTGTCTTTGTCTGTAGTTAATGTGTTTGTGTCTGTAGTCACGATGATGCATGCCTGTGTCTGTATCTGTAGTCACGATGATGCATGCCTGTGTCTGTGTCTGTAGTCACGATGATGCCTGCGTCTATGCCTGCGTCTGTAGTGACGATAAAGGATACGTCTGTGTCCGGGTATGCAGTTATGACGATTTTTGCTACAGACGGACTGGAATGACGGGTTCTACCTGTGCTCTATTGTCCACTCGCTGGGGGGTGAGGTGTCCGGCTGGCCAAACGTGGACAGGAACGACCATGTAGGCAATTGCCAGAAAGGTAGAATCTGTCTGCACATATGTCCTGTTTATATAGAAACGTAAATCTTCCACTAATGTATCTTGTAGCGAGTTTATGTTAATTCCAGTGATTGATGATATTTAATATCCAGACTTAACACATATGTCGCTTAATTGGCCTGTGTTTAATATCACTTTCGGAATATGTTTGGATAAACGGGAGCGTGAAAAAGTGTCGAGACAATCATAACAAAAATTGTTGAGACAATGCTACTTTTTACTTTTGTGAGCGTAACGGTCTTCCACTATGTCCTTTGCACAGGAATCGATGCAGCGAAGGCACTTGGGGTGGAGCCACTGTTGACCGCAGCAGAAATGGCTGACCCGAGCGTCGACCAGCTGGCTCTTATGGCCTACATCAGCAAGTTTCAGAAGGTCACACCACGTAAGGCCAAGGCGGAGAAACTCGTCATGAACTGCACGCTGTCTAGAATCAAGGAGGGAACCCGGGTATATAGTTAGTTCATTATTATGATCGTCACTGATTAATCTCATCTATCTTTAAGGGCGGTGGTGTAGCAGAGTGGTTAAAGCGTTCGCCGAAGCCCCGGGTTATATTTTCCACATGGACACAATGTGTGTAACCTATTTCTCGTATCCCTTGGCGAAATATTACAGTGTAAAATGGGTGCTGCGTAAAACTAAAGTCATTCACTCATTTATGTTCAATAAACTGACGACTCTCTAGTCGACGTCACCGGTGTACAGCTTCATGCGCCCTTGTGCCAGTGTCAGACAGCTGTTACAAAGCACCACTGTTAGCTTTATAATTTTGTGGTGCTGTTATCTGTGTAGTGAATAACACATCTTGTACATTCGGTTGATGGGGAGCACACATACACACTGATTCTGCTCCATGGCAGTAACAAGTGAAGATCCGGGTTGATAGGTGACGCTCAGCAGCGACAGCCACATGTACAGGAGTTCATATGTTGTGTCGCATTTTTGTGTTTCATAATTACTCGTCTTTCCTGGGAAAAGGCATCGACATGTATAAGGATACCTCAGAGGGATTTATGAAACCGTTTGGACATTTTTTCCATCTAGAAATGTGGATTTACAATGCGTTTTGGTTGACTATATTGCTGACTATTTCAAGTTTCTCCTGTGGGAAATCAATCAACAGGCAAGCACTGTAGTCACTTGGCTCGCTCTAGGACAATAAGACAATGGGTACCAATCAAGCCCGCATTGTGTACAGCAGGGATGACCTTATGTTACTACAACCAACACTGATTACAGTTAAGGTAAAATGTTTCGAATTGCACACCGGACCTGTGTAATCTGAAAAGGGAAAGAGACCAGAAAACTGGAAGGAAGTTAAAACACATATTTCTGAGATGTCAACTTTTAATAATCTCACCCACATAGTTTCAACCACTCCTGATGTTCTTGCAGTTAACAGCGTGTTTTATATCAGCATGTACTGAATCAAAACAGACAACTTCAAGCGGGGTAAATCAACCAAATTTAACAAGCGATACCGCTGAGTAACAGCAGGACAAGTGGCTGTGTCTTCCTTGTACTCAATGAATTGCAAATCTGTCAATCAGCTATATGAGGCATTGCTATCGTACATAGAACTTCATGTAAACAAGATGAAGATATGTGCTGATGAAAGTGCTCCACATTTTGAACACAAGTAACATCCACCTCAATATGTGTGTAATATAACGCCCTCTACTATCCAGGGTAAATGGTCTTAGAATCAGCACATTCTTCGCCGAGTGAGCAGTATATCTGGATTTGATATCTGGAACCTCATTGCCCAGGAAATTATCATAACTGGCTACTGACTCTTTCACTTGGACGATCTTTCCAACAGTAATGCAAAGCAGTTCTACTGTCTACTGGACACCCGTGGTCTTGTAGAGGTAATTACCGGTCCTACACATATCCACGACCACACACTAGATGTGTTGATTACCAGACATGTCAGTCCTTCTCTACGTAGTGATCTTCTGGTAGCAGATCGTGGACAGGAACGGTAATTCAGCTAGAGATCGTTTTGCAAAAATACTCTGGTCTCCACTGTGTCAAACCTGGGCTAAGGGGACAATCATGCGCCTCCCTTAGATACAAGCTATAACCATCCATGAATTTATCAAGGATGAGGATTCCTGTACATACCTCACAAGTGGTTCACTGGATGACCTTCTGAGTCCCTACAACATAGGATTTCAAACAGTGATTGATGATACTTACACACAAACGATAGCTCTGAGGCATGACTCTCCACGGTATTGTAATGATCTACGTGTACTGCAGCACCAATGACATAAAGCAGAGAGATTCTGACATTGGTCTAAGCTTCTTGTACACCATCAATTGTTTAGGAGTACGTGTCGTATCACAAGCTGCTTGTAAGGATCAAGATCTAGAGTGGGTACTCTGGCAATAGGATCATTGACTGTGGCTCTGACTATAAACAACTTTTCAAAACGCTGATGGGACACTCAGTTGAGGTTATCATGATTAGTGTCTCATCTGACAAGATACTGGCTGATAAGTTCAAGGACTTCTTTACTGAAAAAATAGAAACTATCAGGGACAGTTTTCAGTTTGATTCTTAAACTCTTTGCACCCCGACTGCCGATGTTGAAAATGCCAACAACATGATCTCTCCTATATGGCTTATGCGGATGATCAGGAGTACAGATTGGTGAAACCTGGGATTTCTTGGACACCAGCTTCGAGAGCAGTGGAAACCTGTGTGTCCGATTTCATCATCTGGACAAGCGACAATATGCCAACGTCAATCAGAAAACACTGAATTTATTATTTTCAGTTCCATGACCTCTAATTTTGACACCAGTGATATGCAAATACAAGGCGGACACAACTCTGTTCAAGCAGCTGTTTTGAAACCGTTTCAGCTAATCTGTGGAACAGTCTCCAGTCAGCCTACGAAATTCACCTTCACTCGATATTTTTAAGAAAGCTCTTAAAACTCATCCTTTTAAAACTGATTATTGCACATAACGGTTTTCCGTATCTTTGGTGTCATTTTACTTCTTTTATGTGCTTTACCATGCTTTTAATATTATATTTTATATTTTAACATCGCAGGTATGTCACTTGTATATCACATACAGTAATTTACACACGAAGCGCCTTAGAGCGTTTTAATAAGCATGTTAGGTGCTATAGAAAATCTTGTATTGTATCATTTATTATATTAATTATTTAATTGAACTGGCCTTCAACACCTCGTGCTTCACATATGAGGCGGCTAAATGGGTCGGGTGGTCAGGCTCACTGACTTAGTGTACACTTAGTATATAGTATCACATACAGCTTGAATATTGCGTAGTTCAGCTTTAAAAAAACAAGTCAGTAACTGTGTTGATGTTCGTTGCCAGGCAACGTTTTCGCTCGACATTGTAGACGTTGATGTGGCTAAAGGGAAAACAAAGGTTGAAATCCGAGGCTCTAGTACCCAGCCTCGTTGTGAGATGAAGTGGAAAGACAAGGTCGTGGAGTGTTCCTTCGTCCCCACTGAGACTGGGGAACATCAGGTGAGGATGTAGTGACAACTGTGTGCGCGCGTGCGTGTGTGTCTGCTTGCGTGTATGCGTACGCGTGTGTGTGTATGTGTGAGTCGGTGTGGATCTTGTGTGAATATGTTTTGAGGATAGATATCGGTGATGGTTACACATGACTGGATATGTGGCGGGAAGTTCTGAGAACAAAATTGTGAATAAGCTTAGGCCTACTCTATTGTTTTAAATCTTGCAAATGATTACTGCCCTAACACGTGGAACGCTTTGTTGACATTTTACGATGCTTCAATGAATATTTGTCATGGTCGTGCTTGACGGACATCGATTCGACATGTGCTGTGTTTCTCGTTGCAACAGACCCACGTCGGCAACTATTGGATCTTATATAAACATATGTAGAAACAATATATTTATGCCTTAAGTCCAGTTTGTTTACGAATCAGGAGAAACTGAGAAGTCTTATTCATATTGTCATTAGAAAGATGGATTTTCAACATGAAACCGACACTAACAATTAATACGTCATACGGCAACAAACGACGTGGCCCAGTGACGTGGACGTCACGACGGAGATACATAAAGTTTATGCAGTAGTGTGAGCGTAATGATGGCGAATGTCTCTTGTGTTTAACAATGAAACTCCTCAGTAGTGAAGTTCTTATCCTCCACAGATACATGTGTACTACGACGGGGAAGAGATTCTTGGAAGTCCCATGTCATTTAAGGCTACGCCCGACGCCTCAAGGGTCAACATCAAGACATCAGAGGGCGAGTGCAGGGTCGGGGATGCGTACAAGGTCTTGGTCAGTATAGATTTCGCATTGCTGTTTTAATAAGATGTCCATGTATGTTTGGGATTCGTATCTATGATCTGAAAAATCCTTCTACAAACTATCCAATGTATGTGTGATGTTATTTCTGGACATAAGAGTGCCTCGGTGGTTTAGGTTGCTGAAATTTCTCTGTGCAGATTTGCGTCCCTTCGATGTGCCAGGAACCTGTGATCGTGGACTTAAATCAGATATTCGTCCTCTTCATATATTTTCATTTTGTCAAAGTTTTTCTGTGCTCGTGGGTTTCTCAAAAGTCGTAAAGTTTTGTATCACTTCGCGCTTTTATTCCGCACCAGGGTGGTGTGGTGGCATAGTGGTAAAGCGTTGGCTCTTGACGCCGCAGACCCGGTTTTTGTTCCAAAGGGTACAATGTATAAGCCACATTTCTGGTCAGAGTGGCATTGCGCGAATATATCTGACAGCAGCATAAGCTATAACTCCGTCATGAAACTGACAGGGCGTATATAAATGATATACGTATATTCTTCAAAGTGGCAATAAACTCACGAATATTTCACGACGTGTTTCGACATTTTGTTTACATTTAGACTGCTGCCTTCAATTATGAATAAACCTTGAAGTGTTGACCTTCAGGTTGACCTTGCGGGCGTGGCGGAGGGCGAGTGTATGATGGAACTAACTGCGCCGTCCGGAGACATCAGGACTGTTGGTTGCAACATGGAACACGGCAACATGGTTGGCTCCTTCCACCCAACAGAACCAGGTAGGCCACTGTCGTGCAGCCAAAGCCCAACAGTCAGTTAACCATTACATCTGTTATAATCTGTTCTCTGTTACACGGTGATGACGTCCCGTCTACAGCACATTGACAGAGGCTGTGTCCTCTTGCAGGAAACTGGAAGGTGACCGTCTTGTTTGAGGGTCAAGAGGTCCAAGGAAGCCCAGTAACTGTCAGGGCATACGACGTTGACAAGGCCTGGATGTCCGGACCACAACAGGGTTTTGTTGGTGAAAGATCCATTTTCACTGGTATGTAGCACAGTCATTGCTCGCTCGTCTTGTCAGAATAAAGTGTTGTAGAACCGTAATAACGAACTAAACCGAGAAATGAAAAAAACAACACCTTGAAATAATACCACTGTAGCTATGGTACTTTGATGTTTACTAAATCTTCATGTATACTCTACGTAACTTATTGTCACTGTTGTTATTGTTGTTGTTGACCTCGGTTTATTATATCCGCTACTTTATTGTTATACTTCATTATGTCAGTATATATTACCTTTGGTGTCATGGCGATTCTCAATTCAATACGTGGAGTAGATGGTTCGATACTGATCTTCATTCCAGTGAACTGGAAAGCGGCCGGAAGTGACGACATAAGCGTGAATGTTACCGGACCCAACTCCGACGTCGTTAGAGACGTGGAAGTCGTCAACAATGGCGGAGTAAAGGAAATACGCTTTGCACCTCAAGAGACAGGACGACACACGGTCCGGGTGAAGCTGAAGAACAAGCAGATCAGGGGTATGTATGTCTGAGACCCTGGCCATGTAAACACACCTTCCCCGCTGCTCTGCATATACCCCGATATCGAGATGACCAGAGCATTTTCGGGAATATATACTGAAAAGCAAAAGAAACGCAAAAGGAAAAAATACATCTCATAAAGTAACCGTTCATGTCTATGCCTGCTGTTTTCAAACCTTGACACAAAGCCAGAGTTGCGTTTCTTTTTCTGTTCAGTATATCTGTATACAGGCATACATTTATGGTCTTAATACATTTTTTGTAGTGTTCTTTGCTCGAAAGAATTTGCTGATATCAACATGTGTTTGCAAGAGGTGATTTCAGAGATCAGAGCCAATCACTGGCTTGTATGATCCGGACTGGATTACTTAAAGTCAGACCGCCCTCTAAGTGAGACAAACGGCGTCCACGGAACAACGTATATGTAGTCTCTATATTTTTCTCTTCCTGAGTTGTGTTCAGATAATATCGTCCCTATTCTACTGCAAAACATATTCAGTACATGGTATTACACTTCACCAAATGCGAGAGATGCACGCCTCATCATAACAAAGTTGCCGTAACGGAGTAAAATCTGTATCGCTGATTTAACAGAGCACATCACCAGTGGATCCACGTGTACATTGTTGCAATGTTGTACTTTGTGTAAATGTGTACACTGTTCCTCAGGGTCACCGTGTCAGATGGAGGTGTTCGACCCCAATTCTATCACCGTCATGGGTGACGGACTGTCAGGGGGCGTGAAGGCGGAAGAGGCACACTTCATTGTGGACTCTCGAGGCACCGGCGTCGACATCACTGTCCACATCGAATGTACGTACCCCTGTATCTTGTCATCTGTTGCCAATAGTAGTTACAAGTGAGGGCAAATGCCTTCTGCCCATGTATGCGCCTATACCTACTCTGCCGCCCTTTCTCTTGATACAAGGTGCTGATCATGGAAATATCAAACAATCGTTAATCGATGTTCCTTTTTACATTGGTGAATGATATCTAGAAAACGTTAACAAAAAGGTTAAAACGATACTTTCTGAAATCTAAAACAATACGTCATGGTAAACAAAGAATTTCGATGGTTGGTTGTAGTCAAAAAACTATCTGGATGGTTGACTGTAGTGAACGCACAATCTCGATTGCTGACTTTAGTGAACATACAATTTCGATGACTGGCTTAAGTAAAACCCGCCGTGGTTCTCTGTTTCAGCTAAGAACGGGACTAAGATAGACTATCAGAGGTACAACCTGCCTAGCGGGGCAACCGAGTACAGGTACATCCCTCATCTTGCGGGCGCCTACAGGATTGACGTCATGTGGGGCGACAGACATGTCAGCGGTAAGTGTCGTCATGTCTCCTCCGCTAAAATGCGATTTTTGGTAAACAGTGAAATTCTATTGCTTAAGTTTTGTTATTTAATGATGCAGAATCGTATAAATGAATCGTATAAATGTTAAAAACACGTGAAGATTCGGGTTAGAAGTGATCTTCAGCAACACGTTCCTGTAAAAGGTGACTCGTTGATTTGGTTGACGCATGTCATCGTGTCCCAGCAGCATAGATTGATGCTCATGTTGTCGATCACTGTGTTACCGTTTTCACGTCCAGACTCGGTTTTTTACAGATCGGTGATAATGATAATGAAAATGATATTGACACCGTTGACGTGTGAATGCATTTTCGCTTTGTTCTCAAAGAAGAATTCTGAGTCAATGTACTGCAGGATTTTCCTGACGTCAAACAATACAGTCTCCAGTCGTGAACGTAATTGATCAGCAGTTTGTATGACGCTTTTCTTGGCAATCACCAGCTGGTTAAGTACATTCCACCAGTAGCAATCCTCGTTCGTATCCGCTTCCTGATTTCTTTAACACAAATCTCAAGTACACGATACGTGTTATCTGTATTTTGTGACCTACATTAAATCTCCTTAACACTTAATTCCGTCTAGATAAATCCGAAAGCACATGTCGTGTGCTGCAAATGCTTGGGTTTGAAACCACCGTTAGTAATATACCAGCAATATCACAGTTTGGGAATAGAACTCGGCTGTGTAACGAGCGAACGTTCTCACCCCTTACCCCATGGATTACTAGACAACACGTTAACATGAGTGATTCTGCGTGTCAAGGTAGCCCGTTCTTTCCTGGATTCACCGACCGCTCCGGTGTAACTTTGCTGGACGACCTTGAAGATCGCAAGGACGAACAAGACCGTATTGCCCTAGAGTTCAACAAGGTCACCACCTTGGACTTCGATACCAGCAATGCCGGGCCAGGTAATGTATTGATCAATCATTACGTATTACACAAAATAAATATTACTTATTGGTTGATCATATGAACTGGTATGAGCTACGAGAAGTCGGTTTCTGACAAAATAATCTCAGTGTCATGTATATTGTGACTCTGATTATACTGGAGAATGGATTAAATTGTATGCTTGGAATCTTGAATAAAATATCTTCCAGTTAAAAGGGGTTATCAGCTACTGAGCTTTAGGCGTTTCTGATAAACTGAAATGGATTGTAGAATGCTCCTATCAGTGGAAACAGACTTTGACACACATTTAGCCAACACACGATCTATACTTAACCTTCCGGATACCCCCGTACAGGGCGTATGACGTGTGAGATACTCGGTCCCCTGGGGAAGATACCTGTCCACGTGAACCAGAAACAAGAGGAAGCAACAGTTTCGTTCACAGCGAAGCATGAGGGTAGGTGTTCATCAGTAATATGGTCACACAGTGTATTATGCTTTATCTTATCTCATCGTACACGTAAATGCCGCTGTCTGATTAGCTGAACGCTCCTCTATTATTTTCAGTGCACCCCGTGTACTAGCGAGGGGTGCAATGCAACCCGAATAACATTGCATCACACATGATGTACAAAAATTGCCGATGTATTACGAATTCAATTCGATGGAAGGGAGATAACTCTAAATCTATTTTACTTGTGTCGTTCGCAATATCTAGCGATGGCTACGAAAAAGTTTGCCTCTCATTCAAATAAATAACTTTTGACAAAACGTTCAAATGTAGTCCCTGTGAATATTAAGAATTACATCGCTGCGACTTTGATAATTTCTACGGGGAAAAGAACAGCAAGATTCGAGATTCGAAACGTTTGATTCACACAGGTTAGCTAAAGTGTACGATCCGACACTCGTGATTCAAGCAGATCAAAATTGACGTTGAGGTCAACCCGTGGTCCCTCGTGATCAGCGAACAACTTACATTATGTTTATGTCGCAATTAGCCTGCAATTCTTGTTTTTTGATGTAGAGAATGAGTTAGTAGAGATTTCTTGTCTTTGTGAAATAACAGTTATTGTTCTGTTCAATGGCAGGTACAACACATCATTTTTAATGATCACATGAATTCCACTTGTTTAACAGGGCAGCAAGAACAGTTCTCAAATTCCAGCAGTGTTCACCACATTTAACCCAGCAATGATATACCAGTGAGGTAGTAACAAGCACGAGATGGTCTGACATGTCCTGTTTGTCTGGTTTAAGGTGACCACTACATCCATATCTACTGGTCTGACGTGCCGCTAGAGTGGTCTCCCCTGCTGGCCTACTGTCCAGGCCCTATCCTGCCAGTTGACGTCACCAAGGTGCACGTCGTGGGCAACGGGGCCGTGTCGGCGAGGGCGACTGTCCAGGCGGAGTTTGTCGTGGATGGGAAGAAAGCCGGACCTGGTTAGCTGGATATTTTAGCTCGTTACCACACTTCGTTGGTGAATCTTGAATGTTGTTGATATTGTTTGATGTTTGTCCTTGCGTTCTTGCTATAGAAATAGCTTATCACAGTGTGCGGTACATAACACCTCTGTTGGTACATGGCACGGAACTTGTAGCAGGTGTACCCGCAACTAGGTGTCAACTAGGTGTATGCACGTATTCATTTGGTCACCATCTGGTCTTATACCAATGGATTTGTGGGTTCCTTTTAGTGCACAGAGATGTGCACTCTACACTAGGGGTCAACACAGAAAGTGTCAGCACACTAAGCTGACGCCAAGGTTTTTACACCCGGTCACTGGTGGGCTCGACCCCGACATCTTAGCCTCGCTGGGTCACTAGCCTGGCGCTCTAGCCAGCCTGCCCACCCCGCCCTCATGTCATGCTGCAGGTGCATGATACATGTCTTGTTACAGGTGTATAGTACATGACAATTGTCGTTTTGCAGTTGTGTGGTACATAACATGTGTTGCAGGTGTTTGTAACATGAAGTTTGTTTACAGAGGTTAGTGGTACATTACACATGTGTTGTAGATGTGTGGTACATCACACACGTTTTGCAGGTGTGTGATATATCACAGTTCTCTTGCTGTCTGTGTGTGGTACATGACACATGTGTTTCATGTCTGTGATATATGACACATGTGTTGCAGGTGTGTGGTACATGACAATTGTCTTGTATGTCTGTGGTACATGGCTCATGTGTTGTATGTCTGTGGTACATAACACATGTGTTGCAGGTGTGTGGTACATGACACATGTGTTGTAGGTGTGTGGTACATGACACATGTGTTGCAGGTGTGTGCAGGGTGCGAATGCAGGGTGTCCGTGACAATTTAGCCGTGGACGTGAAACCCATCAAGTATGACCGCTACAGGTGCACATACACGTCGCCAAACCCAGGTAAGTGCCCATCTCAGAGAAAAAAACAAAACGTGTATGTGCGTTGTTTAAAGCAATACCTACATAGTGTCATTTTGTACATTATCACATAATATACGTCCAGTACGTTTATATATTAAAATATAGTGTAAATGATGCTCTGCAAGCTTTCCTACACACGATCAACATTACCACATACGCTGAGGAACAATGCGTCAGTATGACACGTTCCCTCCATCAGTTATTGATTATTATTATTCTTCCAGGCGGCTTTCTGCTGTACGTCTACTGGTCAGATGACCTTGTTCCCGGATGTCCTTTCAAGATCACAGTGACCCCAAAGGGAGACGTCAGTAAAGTCAAGGTCACCGGCGAGGGCTTGCGAGGTGGAATAGCAGGCCAAGAACTCACGTTTCTGGTTAATACAAAGGAAGCGGGCCCCGGTAAGTGCGGACTGGACGACTTTCAGTTAGTACTGTTTCAGCAGTCCGTGTTATCGGGTTTATTCCACTAACCCAAACCTGCTGGAGGGGAACGTCATGGACGAGTAATTCAGATAAAGCTGAAATGTTTCCCTCGTATATTCACGTTTCCATAAGACTGTGTAACTGGTAATGGTGTTTGATGCCAACAGGGGAGATAACTGCCACCTGCACAGGGACACGTCAGAGTCTGAACTGTGACGTCATGGATGACGGCAGTGGACTCTCTACAGTGAGACTGACGCCTGTCGAGGCCGAGAAACATTTGCTTCAGATTCGCTATGATGGAGCGACTGTACCAGGTAAGGATGACGAAGGTAAAAGTTTTCTCCGACTGAAAGACAGTACTAGACACGAGTGACCGACTTCAGACAGGGCTGGAAATGCAATACTTGTGATTTGAAGAAAAGTAGGATTGCTTTACGATGTCCCAACAAACCAAATAAAAGTACAGGAGCAGACCTTTTGAATACATTTTCCAATATCTTCAGGTAGTCCGTTTGTGCTCCGTATCGGCGAGCCTCCCAACCCAGCCAAGGTGAAGGTTTTCGGACCAGGTTTGGACGACGGGCTGATTCAGGTCTACGAGAGCAAGTTTCTAGTGGACACTCACGGGGCTGGCGCAGGCCAACTGGCAGTCAAGATCAAAGGTCCAAAAGGTGAACATTTAGAACTGTGTCGTATGTTAAATGGGCTTTAAAGTTGTGAACTAGTAACTGTTTCGTTAACGATGTTAAACAGGTGGGGCGCTGGGCTAAAATGAATGGAACCACGATCTGATTGTTTGCTTCTATAATTGGTTGGAAAGCCTATTAAATGTGTGTGCAATTTTAACTTGCTCTGCTAAATGTAGCTAAAGACTGATTTGCGTGTTTGTGCTTTCGTAGAAGTATAATAGTTACAAGTTGTACAGAACAACACACAATATCATGAGCAAGTATGTGGTATCTGTACTGAATCTTCTATCCATCATTGCAGGGGGTTTCAAGGTTGACATGAGGCGGGAAGGTCAAAGTGACCGTAACATTCTGTGTCGGTATGATCCGACAGAACAAGGTCAATACATCATCAACGTCCGCTGGTCTGGTGTCCATGTACCCGGAAGTCCATTCGAGGTCAACATATTTGAGTCACACGATTCCTTCCGAGACTTTTTACAACAGCAAGGCAGAGATTTGGAAAATCACAACGACCTTGAGTGGCGGGAAGACATATGACTTCCGCTTCATAATTGACTTTCTGCCAAACTGTCCATGTTTTGACTCGCACTGACGTATCCGATGTTATGAGTGTCAGGTGACCGAGTAGTTCGTGTCCGTTACACATGCCAAGTTGACAGCATATGCATACGTTACATGGCACGATATCATACTTTCGTTTTATTCGATTTTGTGACTTCGTGATATCCAAGTTTAAATGTTGGACACTATGAATGAACAAGTCCAAATGACGGCAGTTCTTCCGTTCTGCTGAATAGCTGAAAATCCAACATCGTCCCGAGTTGACGTCGTCTATATTGCATCCTCGCCATCAACTTCAATAACCAAGTGCAATGTTCATGTTTACCAATCACCAGTGTAACCTTATTATATTCATCGTTTGATTGTTTTAATTCCAACGAGCTCCTGCTGTACAGAGACCATATATGACCAAAGGCTGTCGATGCATGTGGACAGTATGCCTGTATTTTGGCAGTGTTAACGTGGTATTGTCGTCGGTCACTGCAATCAGGGCCCTGTTTCACCAAACTCAGCCTCAGACCTCGTAACCTTTCTCGTAGCATCCGCAACTGCCGTGTTACATTATAGGAGGTACAGTGGCTGCGAGAAAACTTACAAGATGTTAGGTGTACGAGAGTTTTGTGAAACGAGTCACTGGCTTGTAATTCTGTGTCTCTGCTGAAACCTAGTGCTTTACCTGTTCATTGTAAATTCTAAGAGATAATTCTGTGTTTAACACAGCTATTGTTTTAGCTCTATTGCCCGATCCATGTACTAGTACCCGTCCTCACAGGCCACACCAACTCCGAGGGTGACTCTCTGTTGAGTGTGCGTGTCGGTGAATCAATAGCAGCGCGAATGAGTACAGTATGCCATCTGCAAATGTATCTAGCATAATATATATCCTGGCTCTGTATGTTAGTATGTTAGAGT
This sequence comes from Haliotis asinina, assembly GCF_037392515.1. Lineage (NCBI taxonomy): Eukaryota > Metazoa > Mollusca > Gastropoda > Lepetellida > Haliotidae > Haliotis > Haliotis asinina. The sequence continues at coordinate 5,898,576 of NC_090283.1, read as the reverse complement.
GTGCCTCTATTCAAGAGTGTCCAAAGTCTGCCAATCGTCTCCTTCCAACATGTTATATTTTGAATCATGCTTTGTAAAAATGTGCAAATTCTAGGACTGTTTGGGTGTTGAATCTCATAGGGATTTGAACCCACACATGCTCGAATGGGCTTTTGTTGTCATCCGAGATATAACAGGCCATATTTTACCACTGTCTTGTGCACTGACATTCAGCGCATATTTAGGCTTCCGTTGACATGACATTGAGAATATTTTGTGTATCATATTCCAATAATGCCAGTAGTATCTTAGTTAAGAACGTCCACCTCCCTCAACGAACACATTCAATCTGAGCAGCTCACTTTTAACGGTTTAATTGCTCGTTGTGATTCCCTGGGACGTGGCTGACCTTTCGTGTTGATGTAACAACAATACGCCATGACAATATCCCGTTTACAATCCGCTGTTATAGGAACTGTAGCCTTGATTATAATGTCTACACACTGTATGTTTGTCCGCCACATTGTTCATCCGATCGACATACGTCATCAGCAGTAGGGAAACTAGCATGTAGTGTCTCCCCTCACCTTCAAATACAACAAAATACAGTTGTACTTAGTCTCTGTACAACATGGACAAAGTGGTACATCTAAGATTAGTCTGTGATAGTTGTTGATTACACACCGTTATGATTACGGCTGTATAATGATTATCCTTTATATGTATATGATATGTACATATCCGCAACCTCACCAGCATAGCCATTCAATGTCCGAGAAGACCGTTAATGTATTTTAACATAGATCCAGATGTTAGCGTAAGTTGCCTTGGAAGAATAACGCTCAGATTATTGTATCAGAAGACGTTTTGTAACACTATTCTTAAACCACTCCAGACAGTGTCAACACTTGGCTTCAGTTATAACTGTTATAACGGAAAGGTCTTAATCAGGATTATCTTGTAGCAAGTAATCGTCAGAGAAGGAACGTTTGTTTTGATATTATGAGTTTAGATGTACTTTTTGAGGTCCAAATTGTCTGAAAATGACCCGAACCCCAACAAACTTGACGGTATATAATACAGCTATGCTTTGACTTTCTATCACGTTTCTACAGGAAAGATCTAAACATGAACCCTTACTATTATGAGAATTCATTTTTTCGAAACTTACGTTTCTTTTGTGGTTTAGTATATGACCCTTGTCCCACCATCCATACCTAGAGAGCCGCCTTTAATATAGCACATAAAGTAGCCAGGAGTATATGTATTTCACATCGTGTATTTTGTAATATTCAGAAGTGAACCAATTCGTCTTAAATGACAGACTGTTTGGAACTGAGACAACTTATTTGGAACTGTTTGAGACAATTATTGTTTCCAGAGATAGTGAGTAGATATATGCGCTAAAGCGGCATAAACACAGTTCGTCTTTTGCCAAAGTCTATGCTCCCCACAATACTATCACAATGGCTGTTCCGCAATGGTCCGGCGTGTATTCAAGCTTCACACTAGCCTGCCTCGGGAAATATAGGGATGATCACACAGGACAGCTGTCCAGCCGATTCAGTAGATCAGTGTGTAAACACACAGAATTCTCGTCATGTGGATTGTGATGATAAAGCATAATAAACAACAAACAACCACAGTGTTTCATAATGTTTCATGGCCATATCGTTCATATACATTGTATTATAATGTTGCATAATTGTTAAAACCAGTATGGTTCGTTGTAGAAACCTTGTTAATTTCTTGCAATCATCAGAATAAAGTGATCTTGAAATGCAATGTTGTATGCAACGTTACTCATTCGTTAAACATACAGAGGGTTGAGTCGTATTCAGTAAGCACGTGGGGTGACCAATCAGGTTCCTAACAAAACAGCTCCCCCCTACAATCATTGAACTTCCGTCATTCTCTCGTATTCAGTTCAAGTTGCCCTTCAGTTAATGAAGGGCGATTAACAACGTCGTCTATTCATGCGTCCATTATTGATAAAGATAGATGTGATTGAATAATACATCAAGTGAAAGATTATATAGACATATGCACCTTCGCTTTCAGTACTTGTACCTACGTTCGTCTCACCCTGTCGAATATGCTCTTCCACGGTGGTGACCGTTTGCAAGTTGGTACTGGATTACAATGCTTGCAAATGTGCAGTACAGTTATATCGGGTATGGATTTAGTAACAATAAGTTATGGTCATTCAAATCGCAAAGGAAAGCCACAGTTCATATTCTGGTCCGAAACGGATCCGTTGCCAACTCGTCGCTGTTTGATTTAAGCTTAGCAGAAATACACCGGTAGAAACTTTGCGTAAACTGTTCTGAAAACATAATACTAAGTGTAAGATGCTGAACGCTGGAAATCTTTAAAAAACAAAGTGTAAACCTGATATTACTACACGTTATTTTATGGAAGACATACAGTTAATGTCTACAAGGGTGACACAGCACAATGAAAGATAGTCATTGACCCATGCTAAAAGACTGGGGGATTTGGCCGCAGGTAAAATGAAGTTTTAAGAAAATGCTGTTGAAAAATCCTTTCATCGACAGCAACACAGATTCCGTTTCAAATCAATCTAGCTAAAATCACAGTATAGTGATTGCAGTTCATATCATATTGTAAAGGTATGCTCCAACTTACATCCATGGTGTTTATTTTACATCGACAGCAACACAGATTCCGTTTCAAATCAATCTAGCTAAAATCCCAGTATAGTGATTGCAGTTCATATCATATTGTAAAGGTATGCTCCAACGTACATCCATGGTGTTTATTTTACATCGACAGCAACACAGATTCCGTTTCAAATCAATCTAGCTAAAATCCCAGTATAGTGATTGCAGTTCATATCATATTGTAAAGGTATGCTCCAACTTACATCCATGGTGTTTATTTTACATCGATAACAACACAGATTCCGTTTCAGATCAATCTAGCTAAAATCCCAGTATAGTGATTGCAGTTCATATCATATTGTAAAGGTATGCTCCAACTTACATCCATGGTGTTTATTTTACATCGATAACAACACAGATTCCGTTTCAAATCGATCTAGCTAAAAGCCCAGTTTAGTGATTGCAGTTCATATTATATTGTTAAGGTATGCTCCGAATTACATCCATGATATTTATGAAATAATCACTCTATAGATGCTTCGCCATAGCTTTCTGTAACCCCTTCTTCAGCCATAACATTGCATAAAAAGACAATACATCTGTGACACATACAGCCTCAAAGTTTTCAACTGTCCAGGAAGTGGTCCTTCCTGATGAGCCGCAGTCTCTTGAACCAAGTGTTGAGCCTTGTCTCACTCAACATCGGGGATGCTATTGACGTACTGTTTTCTAAGCAACTATTCACCACCCTGATGATTAGAAAGACACCGACTCTCCTTGCGTAATGGTTGAGAAATGATGTTTCACCATTACCCGAAATGGTATGTCGCCAATATGTTCCAAAAGAAATGATGGCAATATACACCGGGTGTACAAATTACATATCGCGCTATGTACCATTTTGTTATAATTTCTAGAGTTCTTCGATTTAATTTAGAAACTATAAAAGGATGATTATCGCACGAAACTATGGACACCATACGGTCCAGAGGTTGGTAAATTCAGTTCCGTGTGATTCCTTAACACACAAAATGGACAACATTCGGATGTATTTCTGAATGTTTCCCTTGTGTACAATCTAAAACAAACACAAATAGGAATACACAAGTTGTCACACTATATCAGATTGCTAACAAGACACTCACGTAGAGATACGACCCTAGGATCAACAAAAGTCTATTCAAATCTCTTGACTTCTCCTATCAGTGAACACACTACAAGAGAAAGTGGGTCACTGGTAGTGATGCATTGCTGTACGTATTTGCTTGAAGGTGAAGGTCGGGCGAAAAACAGTAAACATTCTATCGTATTGGGGGACATTGTACACATTGTTTCATGCATAAGACAACTTGACTGCCATATCAATATTTGATATATGATTGTACCTACACCGTGAAGTTAACTGTCCCTGGTGGTTTAAGTTTTGTTTACAAACTCCTGTTTGTGTGAACATTATTTGTATACATTACAAAGTCAACGCTACTAGTTCCGAATAGTGACACATGCAACGAATGGTGTTCAATTGCTTCAATTACGATTCACGACCAATTTATTTAGATTTGTATAGACTGAATTCATGTGGATGGTAAAACTGTAAATAATGTGTCTTATGAATGGGATTAAATGCATTTCAAAAACGAATAAACTGATATTTTTATACATCAGTTATCATAATTTCAATGTGTTTTAGTTAATACTCCATTGACGTTTGAACAAAATGTATTAGTAAACCAATTACATTTTCACAATCGGTTGACTGCAATTATTTAAGGTTCAACTGAAGCATTATTCACGTTTGCTCGAAGATCAACATGGCAAGACACACGTTCTCACGATCAGACGATTTCCGAATCGCCGTGGATAGCTGCATTAGTTCTACAATGCTTCATTTCTCAGGAATGAATTCATTTTGTGACGATTCACGACCAAAATTCAGGTACACTATTGCACACTTCCGCTGTAGCTTACATGAGTTAAGTAATGAGACAGATAGATGTATCCATGTACAAAAACAAAATGGGTGATACAAAGTTTGTAAACGACGAGTATCATCTTTAACTTCCTTATACACTTCTGCAAGACGAATCTTCCCCAGACAAATTATGTTCAGCATTCACTGCTTATATATGACCTATTAAGGCCTTCCTAAAGTAAAACAGCTTCGAGAAATTTAACTCCTTTATCTACTATACACCGAATTTAGGAATCTTGAGAGCTGTACTCTGTAACAGTGTAACATTGGTTGATTACACGTGTATACAATACAAAAAAACGACAAAAGCACGTAGGAAATACGTTAAATATCTGCGTCTGTAACATATAAATTACGACTGCATTGTCGTACAAGCTTGGCCCTTTAACTACTTTAACTTCGACACAACGGTGTGAGGCTTTATAGTCAAGGTGAAACCATGACACTGGGCAGTACAACTAAATTCTAATTAATTTTACTATAATATTTCTGAGTAAATACTGTAGTAGTTCAGTGTTATCAAACATGACGTAACAGATGGCTGCGTCCAATGTTGGCGGAGAGCAAAGCGTCTTAGACAAGTGAGAACAATACACGAATGTACAAATAAGCTGTACAAATGTCACGTACGTGACAGTAAAGCTGAGATGGTTGGTATACCTGGTCAGCTGTGTTACATGTACATACGGATTCTATTCATATGGGACTAAACAAGGGATACTGTATATTTATGGCTGAATATTGATGTCATGACTTTCTTACGTCTGTGCCATGTCTTACCTGGGGCTCCTTTCACAAAACAACCTTTACTAAGATTACACTTAACTCCTGTTCTTGAACACCGCACAAAGGTTGCCTTAGACTAAGGTAAACTCAGTGCAATGTTAAAGAATGGGAGTTAAGGTTAACCGCAGTAAAGGTTGCCTTGTGAAAGGCGCCCCTGATCCTGTCTACATACTAGGTCCTAGTTATGTCGAAGGTTCTCAGTCTTCGCTGCTATATCGGAGAGTCTGCCTATATTCTACAATCTTAGGCCCAAATACACAAAAACGGTCTATCAATACCTAGGTCCTCTGTCTCACGTCCTACCAATATCCAAGGCCTTAGGACCGCAAATATGACCAAGGGGCAATACCTCTAGCCCTTATTAGGTTCCGCTATTATCCGAGGTCTTTTGCCTCAGATCCACGGTATATCATTGGTCTACACTCTACACTGGATCCTACGTCTCAGATGCTAACTATGTCTTCAGTCCCAATGTACCAAGGGCATAGGTCGGCCTCCTATGATAACCATACATATGATAAATAAATGCAGTGTTCAAGTCAGACAGTAACAGAAGCGTGAGTCAGATAACATCGCGTACTCTGCAGATCATACGGTGCGTTAGGATGGGATAGATTGAAGTGGGAAGGGATGTAATGGGGATGCGATGGGGTGGGGATGGAACAGAGTTGGCTTGCATAACGCACTGAAATAGAGACTATCTACAAACGCTTTTCAAGTGTTCAGATCATGTTCTTGTAATATTTTCCAATACTCTTAATGATCCATGAAAAGTAAAAATATAAGCACTATTTCATCATTAAATGCCATTATTTCATGAAACTTCCGGAAACGTGTTCGGTTTAACTTCCATTATGCTCCTTCGAATGTCCCCATCAAAATGACTGACCGGCCCCTGTCATGATGTACTGTTGGTAGATAGGGCATTAACAAGCTGAACAACAGAATGGTTTGAGCATATCAGATACAAGCATATGTGGATAGTGTATAAAACTAGTTTAGCAACCTGTTGCTGTTTTTTATCATTAAATAGTAGATTATATAGCTTAGCATACTGGCCACATAAATAAACATTGTGAATGATCTTCATATTATGTACCGTACAGATGAAGTTATCACTAAAACATAACTTAGTCTACCACAGTTACAGGTTAAACAGTGAGTCGGCATAACCGAGTAATCGTCGACACCGACTTTATGTTACCGGCAGGTGTCGAATACACTTTTTCGTAATATAATTAGAATAGATATATACAGGATACAAGGTATACCGGAGTTAGCTTTAAATGGTACCCTTTTAAACGGATGCACAGCTACGACAATAAACTGATAATTGTACTTACACAATGAGAATAACATGTTATTGTGAATTGGTATGTGCATAACAAGCGTGCATTGTCTATTGCGCGTATCTGTACTGGAACTAATAGGGTTGGTCCCATTCGTGATTAACTCGTGTTCTCTTTTGGGGGATTACGGGAAGCGGCGTGTGGAGACGAATGCGTTGATCCAGCTGGCTATAGGGTTCAAGTCAGACATGCATGTGTGTTTTACACTAATGCATGTGACGCAGCAGTTAACATATGAACCTTGAGTCTGTGGATAAATGAGTATTTGCTTCACGATGTAACAAAACGTTCAATCGGACGATGTATGTATTGTATCCACCACTGGGAATCCTGCTCACGTGGGTGGACATCGCCCTTCTAACGTACTTGCAAGCCACTAAGAGGGCCATATACACGTGGTTGTCAGGAAGCACTTTAAAGTCAGATCAACCGGCTGGACGACTCTAACAGCTACAAGGAGCTGTGGACGACTTTAACAACTACTTTCGCCAGTTGGGGATCCAGCAAAGCCGTGCTTCCTCCTCATCTGTGTGTTCATCACCCAGCTGATGTAAGCCATGAGAATGTCGTCCATATTGTGACCCTGAAACACGCACGTCCACAATGACCACGTCTGACTCGAAGTCAACAGTTTGTCAATCAATAAAGCTATAGGGTAAACCACGTTTATACCGAAATGAAGGATACAGCGAGCTGGCTTTCCGTCTTGTAAACTTTCTGAATATTTTAGTGTGCAATACGAACTAACGAGGGAAACCGCATGCTTTTGAGATCCTAAGTGCCACAATACATTATAGAGATATCGTTGAATGCGGTGTAAAACTATACTCATTCGTAACCATGGCAGTGACCCTCTCGTAAATCAAATCAAATAATGTCCTCGTTATCGATTAGGAACATGTCCTATTACATAAATGAAAGCGGAGGTCTGTTTTCAAGTTCGAAAAACGGCCTTTCAATGTGTAGCATATCAAGTCTGTATATAAATCAAACGTGAAAAATCAGCGTCACGTTTACCCGATTTGCAAAAAGAAATAATTAATTTGCAGCTCAACGGGGAGAGTCCGTACGTAAAACGTCAAATATATACCACGCTTGTTTCCAGCAACATCTTTGTTGTGTTCGTCCCATCAATCAGCATCAATGTGATTGAGTCTTCATCGAACGCCCAGTTGGGAATCTGTGAAAACTCCAGTGTCCTCAATAGTTTCTGAAATAGAAAGGACCCCAGTAGAAACAGAGCAATAATGATGATAATATTCCAGTTGGAATTCTGCGATCTGACTTTCAATGACCGTCAGTAACAAACGAGTTCTTCAGCACATAGGTGTCTAGCAGGCAGAGCAGGCAGAGCAGGCAGAGCAGGCAGAGCAGGCAGAGCAGGCAGAGCGTCTGTCTACAGAACGGAACGGGAGTGGTTCAGTCCACAGTTCCAGAAATCCGTTAAGATGTCAGTTGTTGTTACCCTCCCTGGGATACCAATCATTAAGGGATCCATACGAACAGTCCATTCAACACATTTTCTCAGAAATGTCCCTTAAACTTTTACCGCCTTATCTCACCTAAGCTCTACAAGGACGACGGGGAAGGCTGATGGTTTAAGCATCTGCTCGTGACGCTGAAGATCCGTCCTCGATTCCTCAAATGGGTACAATAGGCCAATAGTCTCAGTATAAACTAGACCCGAAGGTCTGCGGCGGAGTGTGGTTCCGAACACTGGTGTGTCTGGCCATGATTCACTTAGTAAAAAGCAGAAGCGAGACACTCTAAAACAACATGCAATCACATCCTACCCTGTACCCTGACAGGAACACGAAGTTGTTAAAGACTCACCCTGGAACTAGAGTCAATGAGATGAAGGCCTGTCATGTTAATGGCCACCAGCAGGTTCTTGGGAAGGTCTTTCTGAGTTCGTTGCTGCAACAGGAACCAAGTGTGCCACACGGTTATGTTCTATCCAGGAAATAGACTCTACTAATATTGACAATACTTCAACGGTCTCATGAATTATCTTGCTTTCAACAAAACCTGAGGCTAGTTATTCTCGAAACGTCCGTAGCCCTAGGGACCTCTTAAGCCCCTTCTCAACACATTGGCTACGATCAAAGAATAGCTGGTCTGGTGTTTTGTTAGAGGCAGGACAGTTTCGGATATTACGTTTGTAACATTAAGAATTCTTAACTTTGGTCGTATCCAGTGTGTTGGGAATGGGCTAAAGTCGTTCGTAGTGCTACGAACTTTTCAAGAATAGCTAGCCTGTTTCGTTAACGATTACCATTGTCCCTGGTCATCAAACTGCAATGTTTATACAGCGTTCAGCATTGATAATGTATCAAGGTCCATGACTCTTGTGTCGGTTGTAAAACTAGTATCCTCACAATAGACTTAATATTACAAGTCTAATTTCGTAAAGAGGCGGTACGTTCACGCAATAATATCTACATCCAGTTTCTTTCATCGCTGCTTCATCTTTACCTTGACTTCAAAGAATATGGATCCGTACGTCGTGTGCTGACTAATGACCTTGAGGAATGAAACCTTGGCTTGATCCTGGCTGAGATCCTTGCCCTCCTCGTAGTAAGTGGTAATTGTCTGCGAAGAGGCGGCAAGTGAATGAGTGAGTGAGTTTAAGACCTGATATAATCACTGTCAGTGTCTGCGTTATGCCACAGTGTGCCAGCTTCACGCAGGAGGGTAGTCACGATGTGGCTGAAGTACTGCCGATGTGAATTTAAATGATAACTTACTAACTCGCTCCTGTTATAATGCATACAGCCAACACGAAAATTGATATTACGTATAATCCTCCTAACGGAGGTTACGTTTGCATGATGTAAGGTAAGATGAGCGCAGATCTCTTGCATGACCTGTTACAGCGGCAGTGCAAAAATGACATTCTGACAGTCACGCATTATGTTGATATGCTCGTTAATGAGTTGGGAGTTTTTCCGCTTTCACCAATTCCCAAGCTACATCACGCCTGGGAACGCCATAATTGAGCGCCAGAATATGTTGAGAATCGAACCCAGGCCTTCGGAGTGACGTGACACCAGGTTCATAGGAATCAGAATGTAGCGGTGTGATCTGTCTTTATATTTTACCTATATATGACCATAGCCTACCTTAGACCAGAATTCCGGGGACTGCGTCTGCAACAACTTCTTAGGTGCAATAGTCTTGCTGACGTCACTGAAATAGTGACGTCATCATAAAAATGAAAGTGTTCTTAAGAACACATTTAATAGCAAGCTAGCTAAGTCACCAATTGACAAAAAACATTTGCATCGACATCTGAACAAGGTGAACCTCAGAAAGTATATTACAGTAAATGTTTTGGAGATGGGCCCGGTGGCTGGTACCTGAAGTTTTCTTTGAGCGGTTTGGCTTCATTGCCGTACTTGGCCCTGTACACGAGGGAGGCCAGTCGGGCCGTGACGTCATCGCTTGTCTGGTGGTACCCACGGATGAAGTTTGGAAGCTCCTGCAACAGGAAGTGGTTTGGTTCACTACATTTAGTCATGGAGTGGATCTAAATGGTATTAATGCATATGATATTTCTTACAAATGACACGTTTCCGGGAGTTGCAAACGCAAAGTGAAAGGACGCATACCTGTGGGAAGTGAAAGGACACATACCTGTGGGAAGTGAAAGGACACATACCTGTGGGAAGTGAAAAGGCACATACCTGCGGGAAATGAAAGGATACATCTGCCACTGTGTCGTGTCCAGGATTTATGTTGACCCACACCTTCTTCAACATCACCAGGACCGGGGTCAACGGCCCCGACACTACAACACGTGGACTGCCATTACAATCACAAATGAACCATGTGCATTAACGACATAAAACTGTCCACTTTATGGTGTAAAATGCCATTGACACAGTAAACAAAGCACCCCATACACTAATAGCTCACAAAGCAATGAAAAAGATTAAACGTATCAAGGAATCAATTAAAATCATGGCAGCCGTAGAAGATATACCCCAGCCGTATCCTTGACTCCTTACACCTCTTACTTACGTCTTGCCCTTATAGCGGCTTTCTGGGACACCCAGTACATTTCGGCGTGCGACAGGGCGTCAAAGTAATACTCGTTCGCTTGTAAAGAATGCACTGAAACCAGAACAACAAACATGGATTTAATTAAAATGTTTCTTTCAAAGAATAATTTCAACATAAATCTAGATAATAATTTTATTAACATCAGAATGAAGATTATCATTATTCAGTAGCAGGAGAGTTCTTGCTGCTGCAGGAACGAATGTTGGGTCGGTGGTGCAAAATCATGAGACCATTGCTCTCTCCTCTCAACATATAGACTCTTATCAGCTATGTATTGGTTATATCCACTGAAGAGTCCCTTTACTAACCGCTGTCCTGGAAGCTCATGAACAGGCTGTATTCCTCCCAAGTCTTCAGACCAAGTCTCGTACACACCTCTCGCTTTATGTCGATGATTCTCGTTACTGACGTCACATCGATAGTCTTAAAGAAACGTCATATTCGGTTAAAACCTATATTTGACTCTCTCTGGAAGGAAAGTAAGAGCTCTGGAGTTATGACGTAACGAGAGAATAGAGATTTACATCGTAAATGATCGATACCTAAGGCAAGACGAAACATAGTCTGGTGGGGTTATAAATTATGATGCCTTCATACGGGTTCTGAGTGCTTTATTCACGTCTGACACTTGCCACAGCGAATGCTTGAGTGAGTGAGTGAGTGGGATAGTCAGTTGGCTTTACGCCACTTTTAGCAATATTCCAGCAATATCACAACAGAGGACACCCAAAATGGGCTTCACGTTTTGTACCCATGTGGGGAATCGAACCTTGGCCTTCTGTGGGACGAGCGAACGCTTTAACCATAAGCCTACCCTACAGCTTAGTGTTTTGCCGAAGACACTAATGTCACAGTAGCAGATTCTTCAGACAGACACAACAATGGATGAGGTTTACGTAACTGTTACAAAGGTGGCGTCATTTATGTGATATGATGGGATCAAGCTAAACGTTAATTACTGAGATGCCAAGTATCCTCAAACGATTCTCTTCGCCGAGAAGATGATAACGTTAACACTGGTAATAATAGTCCACTGATCATGCGCATTTCTTCATGCACAATACGTGCTGGAAGCGCTCAAACAATCTGATTGCTATTATCCCGCATAACCCAAGATGTCTGTGAGGCGCACGAAGGTTAGTAGTTACATGACATATCCCACCGGGTACCCATTTTCAGTCAAATGATTCCCGTATTCGTCCTGATCGTGCAGGTGTGTTATTACCATCCCTTTGGACGAGGATTTGACCACAGTGAAACATGTGAAACGTGTGAAACGTGTGAAACGTCGTGATTTCTTCCCTGGAATGCGGTTCAGAAACGCCTCCGGTCTATCTGACATTTAAATGCTAAACTGACCAGTGGTCAAACTTACCTGACAGGTGTTGTCTGGGATGTACACCTTCACTCGGACAGTGGACAGCTTTCTTGACAACATGTCATGCTCAGCCGGATGGGGCGGCCACAGTCGACATCCGTGGCTACAAAGTTGTTGGTGGGTGAGTACGTACGATAAGTTGTAAAGCCCTTTCATATCTATTATTGTATATTACTTACTTCCTAGTATGCTCAGTAACATATGATTTACACAGTTTTGTATATTTTGCTTATTGGTACCTGTTCACGTTGACGTGCAAGTCTGTATCGTGAAATATCATTGAGCTATGGTGTAAGACTCACAGGCATCATGGACCGATGCTCACAATATCGATCATCAGTCTGGAGCAGACTCGATTATTCACAGGTCGCTGCTGAGTGCGATCATAGAATAAATCGAACAAACAAACCGCACTTTTGTGTTGAAACCCTTTATTTGGGAGAGCTGGAAACTTTTTCCAAAAGAATGAAAATACGCACAAGGACTAAAGTACACTGTTTCTGCAGACTGGGCGTGGAATATAATTGCATAGGGTAGGGAACACATTAACGACACTTACTTCTTCGCTCTCTCCAATCTCTCACTACACAGCTTGGCGATAGGAAGAGGGCTTGACCGTACAAACTTCTGTGCCTCGTCATACAACCCGTCCCCTGGGATGGCCGTCGTAGCCAGCATCAGCATCAACAGCCATCCGCGTTCCTCGCTTGACCTGCACATACAGCAACATGGCGTCTCAAGGCCATCACGTGACCAACATGGAATATTGATGTAGGTAAGTCTATTTGACGACTGAACATCTACAATACATACCGAATCTTTTAAGGGTGTTCCATCTCCGGTTACTTTTACAATGAGTGATTGGTGCAGAGAATGCTGATAACAAACAAGATGGATGGATGGATTGATGGATGGACCGATGGATGGAAGTTATCTAAGTTATCTAAACACGTGTGTTACAGTTCTCTATTGCTACGTTGCAGATTATTGTTCTCACTTGTTTGAGTTGTTGGTCAGTTGTTTGATAACTTGACAGAAGACTTCATCGCGTAAATACCTCTGCAAAAATACCAATAGAAATATATAATACATTCCACAAGTACGCGGTTGACAGTAATCTCAAATATTCCGTTTGTGGAATTTGATTCACCGGTCAAAGGGCCTAGACATTGGACTGAATCTCTTTGTGACCTATGGCTCCATTTTGGAATGTATTATGCAAGTGTGTTCGGTGTAATCTGTCAGAAGTGGCAAACATAATTCCGTCATTGTAAGTTCTTTGTGATAAACTAAAACATGGTGAGAAAGGATAATATGGTCACAAACTTTACCATGGTAATAATAGGTAAAACTGAAAGCTCTGGTAACTTGGTAGTATTTGGTAATATTATCACAATGAAGCGATATGTCACTACTGTTTGGTCATATTTGGTTCCAGTTGGTAATTTGGACAGAATTTGTGACAAATGTTAACATATGTACATTTTGAAATTCGGCGTACAACTGTTAAGGTTACCTCCTGTTGACATTTGTCATCGGGCACAGCTGGAAATCTTGTCATAATAGCATAGCGACTAGTGGTAACATAGTGACCAGTAGTACCATAGCGACTAGTGGTAACATAGTGACCAGTAGTACCATAGCGACAAGTGGTAACATAGTGACCAGTAGTACCATAGCGACAAGTGGTAACATAGTGACCAGTAGTACCATAGCGACTAGTGGTAACATAGTGACCAGTAGTACCATAGCGACAAGTGGTAACATAGTGACCAGTAGTACCATAGCGACAAGTGGCAACATAGTGACCAGTAGTACCATAGCGACAAGTGGTAACATAGTGACCAGTAGTACCATAGCGACAAGTGGTAACATAGTGACCAGTAGTACCATAGCGACAAGTGGTAACATAGTGACCAGTAGTACCATAGCGACTAGTGGTAACATAGTGACCAGTAGTACCATAGCGACAAGTGGTAACATAGTGAGCAGTAGTACCATAGCAACAAGTGGTAACATAGTGACCAGTAGTACCATAGCGACTAGTGGTAACATAGTGACCAGTAGTACCATAGCGACAAGTGGTAACATAGTGACCAGTAGTACCATAGCGACAAGTGGTAACATAGTGACCAGTAGTACCATAGCGACAAGTGGTAACATAGTGACCAGTAGTACCATAGCGACAAGTGGTAACATAGTGACCAGTAGTACCATAGCGACAAGTGGTAACATAGTGACCAGTAGTACCATAGCGACAAGTGGTAACATAGTGACCAGTAGTACCATAGCGACAAGTGGTAACATAGTGACCAGTAGTACCATAGCGACAAGTGGTAACATAGTGACCAGTAGTACCATAGCGACAAGTGGTAACATAGTGACTAGTTGCAGCATAGTGACCAGTGATAACACAACAGCAGTCGTAACATAACGACAAGAGGTAACATAGTGACCAGCGGTAACATAGTGACAAATGGTAACATAGTGACCAGTGATAATATAGTGATAACAATGTGACCAGTGATAACATAATGGCAAGTGGTAACATAACGACAAGAGGTAACATAGTGACCAGTGGTACATAGCGACAAGTGGTAACATAGTGACCAGTGATAACATCGTTACTGTGTTCTACTCACACTTCTACTGGCTGGCTCCACGATCCAGCGATTGGCCAGCTCTATGTCCGTTACGCTGTCCTTCAGATGTGCGTCACCCATGAACTGCTGGATTGGTGGGCAAGTTAAGGTCAACACAAATACCAAGTTGTTTCGTGGAATGAATGTAATGAAATCAAACCATAATATCTCAGTTAACTAGACATGGGGATAGATATATCATTATTAAAAAGAACAATTATGTTGTTTCTCAAATGTTTATGTACAAATAATATTATGTTTTCAAATATGCTTTTATCTAGATAAAGTATAAGATAATCCATGAAGCTTTGAATATCATCCAAAAGGATTATCAGATTGTTTAGGTATATTCATGGTCCTGACGTATGAGGATATATATACATATATATATAGGTTAATTCTGATTTGATGAGTGGAGAAAGGACACTGACAGTTGACGATGTACGTTAATGATAAATCTCATGTCACAATGAGTTATGTTTCACAACAATAAACCCGAGTCAGATGCTTGCTGCCCACAGGTCATATTCACCCGCTGACCCTTGTATGAAAGTGCTGCTTGCCGTCCCCTGTACGTCTATAATGTCAGCCTCTATTGACAATATGTGTGTCAATGTTTCAGTGTACATCACAGACAAAGGTGGACATTGTCTGTTGTGGAACGTACAGTAGTAATACTGTAAGAGCTACCGTATATGAATGGTGTGTACCCATGTAATTTTTAATTTGGTCAGGGAACACACATGCGTAGCTAACGCTAGCATCACTAGTAATGTTACTGCACATCATTCGTGTACAACGAATCCATGGGATTTCAGCTAAAGTCAATAACAAACAGTCAACCAGACTACCAGAGGCACGTCGAAAGTTAGTAAGTCATGATTCTGCAGGGGGATGTAGAAGGATATCAGTGAAGGTCCGACAAGCCATCAGACGGGTGTCATCTCGGTTCAAGGACTTTCTCAGAAGTGGCTTCTTGATCGGGTCCTTACTGAACTGCCACATGAGTTCACTCTTGCCCTTTCCTCGTTTTAAAGATGTCTTGTTGAACATCTTCGTCACGGCGTTCTCGTTTGGTTGTCTGAAACAAACAGTGACGAAGTGGAACTAGGTCATGTCTTGCCATTGGGAGTAGGACAGGTGGCATAGCGTCTGATACAAAATGTTTACAAATGATTTAAAAGTGCATTTCCCATTGATACATAAATAGCATTTGTATACAGCTGTACACCAATTTGGAACATAAGGTATATTGTGCATTGCGTTTCTATAGATACACCGCTTGTCCCGTCTTATGTCGTTTAGCATTGCCTTCAGGCATACATGGTACTCCTCCACATTCCACCACAGACAACGCTGGGGGACTCCTACCAGAAACTCTCAGCAAGATGGAGCTAGGTGAGTATGAGATGTTTTCAGACAGTTCTGTGTTCTCACCTAAAATGATATCGTGAGTATTTCTGAAGTGTATGAGGCCGACCGTCTTCGTGGTTCTTGAATACCTGAGTATCCTTCTCTAATTGCACTGAAAGCATTGCCTGAAACAAACAGATATATTGTCGTGAAAATCACATGACTGTGAATATGTCTGTATGTCTAGGTATGTATGTGCGGTAAAATTTACACTTACCAAAAACTCGGAGGAAGGTTCATCCACAGTGTTGAGAACGAAGACTAGATCACGTGGTATCTCACACTTCTTGCCCGTTCTCCGACAAAGGCCCCGGAAGGGGTCTAACTTATTATATTCCCGCACTGCCTTGTCCAACGTGATCAGGTCTCCCTTTCTCAGTTCTACAAGACGAAAGAGACATAACGTTATTATCCCATAGCTGATATGATGAATTTCAGGAACAAGCTATTGTTGGCTAATACTTCATGCCTTGAACTAGGAGCGCGGTGTGGATGCTGTCTGTGGGATACGCTTCGTACCCTGCTTCTTGTTGGTTAGGGCACTTAATGATGTTAGTTGGAGCTGCTAGGGCACATTGCTTGCTGGGCGTGGTTTTCCATGACTTTTTGAGCTGGACATACACCTTGCTGGTCGTCGATGACGATTTGAGCCGGGAGCATACCTTAAAGGTTGTTTAGGGTTATTTGAACTAGAACTGCCCTTCTATGGTTGTCAAAGATTACTTTAAAACAGGATGTTTACATAGCGCACATACCAAGTCAAGCAGTACATGCAAAAAATGGGGGTATTTAATTGAACTAGGTTTGCACCTTGCTGATTGATGATGACAATTTGAGCTAGGAAAGTACGTTGGTGGTTGTCGATTTCTATTTGAGCTAAGAATGTATCTTAAAAGTTGTCGATGACTTTTTGAGCTAAGAATGTACCTTTCTGGTTGTCGATGACTATTGCGTATTTGGAGCGCAGTTGCAGTCCTTCTATGAATGTCGTCAGGAGGAGACAGAAGTCGTCAGAGTGATTGGACATTACCGTGTATTCCTCATCTCTCACAGTCGTGATGTTCACTGAATGTCTGGAAACAGGAAGGCGTCGAAACAGGGTCGTGAAGAATACATAACATCAACCACCCACACTGAAGGCGTTTCGTCGTTCCCAAAAGGACAGGAACCTGGACATTTTCAAACTCATCGGTAAAAATCATTTTTTTAACGAAAAACTCAATTACAGTATTGTCCCCAGTTACATGGGTACGACCTGTGAAACCTGTGCCTGATGTCCCCCATCGTGATATTGCTGGAACATTCATAAGAGCGACTTAAAGCCACACTCACTCACTCACTCACCCACCATTATACACACACACCTGTGTTTGACCACCTTGGCCATCTCATTGTACGCCAGCTGTACACGTATCGAGTCCCCATTGTCCAGCACATACATCCCCTTTCCGCTCAGGCCAACCACTATGTTGACGGAGTTCACTCCGGGGCCGGTCACCTTGCTGGCGTCGTAGTAGCGAGAGAACATTAGAGACCACTTGTCAATGGCGAACGTAACAATGTCCGCCTTGATTTGGGCGTGAGGCGGCTTCTTGCTTCCGAAGTTGTTCTTGATAGCTTCTTCCACCTTCTGGACAAAGTAAGGAACCCCTTTGTCCGCCTTCCAAGACTCGGGGAACCAGTTCCGACAGAGGTGATCCAAATCTTTAGGATTCGTCACTTCTGAGTGTTCAAGATAGTATTTCTGTGCTCCCAGCAAGACGAACACTTCTTCCTGCAGAGGGTGAAGGTTTAAGGTGGAGAATGCCTCGATAGATGACTAATGATATATTAAAATGAGGCTTGTCTGATTTTGGTTTCCAGTAGATATCATTTTTGATAAATATTGAGATATTTGCTGATAAGTTAATATTTCCGGACTACTTTCATTTTCCTCAATTCGAAGTTTGTTCTTTGAGGTCGAGTTATTTTTATTCAAGGTGTGTTCTAACGACATAAAAGCTTGCGTAAATGCCATTAAGAAAGGGGGAAACGTATGCATTGCATAATTTAAAACAGTAAATGGCAGCACTCTTTTTGTCTTCTTTATGGCGCAGTGGTGTCACTCTTTCCCGAATGTCTTTTTATATCAAACCAAAAGACACCAAAAGACAACTGGGTGAGATTCTCTATATGTCCATAATAAATTATCAAATTCACTGTATGCGCTAATGTGTAAAAAATTAACATTATCAAACTCTCTAGCAGTCAACACTTGTTCCAGGCCTGAAACATATATTTCCCCGATTAACACCAACGATCTGAAATACGGTTTACGAAAGCGTAAACAGTTTCCTTCACAGAAATTCAGAAATCAAGGTCAGACCAGTCATTGACTATTCATATGTTAAGGTTGTTCATGAATAAAATGATTTTGTATAAAGGGACATGCTCAACATGATTGTAATAATCAATAATATCAATGATAAAGCAATAATAATGTGTTTCATCTACAGAGACATAAATAATAATCATCTTATGATATAAATAGTAGTGCTTTGTATCGTAGGAATGCTGGCAAGAAGAACCACAGAGAAAAATGACAAAAGATATTTTATGTTTAAATTAAATATCTAAATATAATATGTAGACCACTGACCATGTCGCATTTCATCAAAAGTATCCGTTTGTTAATCACTATCAAATAATTATGAAACCAGATGTTTGCAGAAGCTATATATGTCCTGGAACACCGTCATTAACACATGAACATGCTTGTACCTTCTGACACTGGTACTCGCCGAGTGAGATCCCCCTCATCACTTGCTGATGGATGATGTCGGTGGCGGCTGGGTCGTCCTTAGCGTCATGCCAAGGAGTGAAGTACTCCTTCCGGTAGTACAGCCGCCAGAGGGAGCTACTCTCGCGCATGCCCAGTGTCTTGGTGTGCTGTTCACATTCCGACACAGCATCCATGATCCGATGAAGGCCGTGGCCAAGACAAGAAATCTGACGTGACAGATATGTTAGTTATTCCATAAAGAAAATAATTTAGGTCATACAAGGTGATTGTTCACAGATTTGAAATACAATAGAGACTGAATTGAGTTCAACTAGAGACAAAGAATACTTCATTACAGAATGAGGCAGTGATCTTGTAAGCAAAATAATCGATTAACAAGATGTTGGATTTTTTGTTGGTCTCACACCTTGTTCATAAATATTTCAGCTACATGATGGCGGTCTGTTAATAATCGGGTCTACTATAGACAATCGAATGATCAATATTATGAAGAAAACTCCAAGACATCAGGGTATGACGGCATAGACAGCCAATTCATCCAACCTGACCACCCGATACTCTATCCGTAAGGGCAACACGTTGTACGACACATTTAAACCCGAGATGACCACATCTCGATTTGCTTGTCTACCCTTGATACACCATAAATACATTACACGTGTGTTTGTGGAGTTTTCTGATAGACGTACCTTCTGGTGGAGACACACGTAGATTGAGAATCCTTCATTGTCTTTGAAGTCAAGAGTCTCCGCGAGGTTGTTGCCGAGCTCTCGCACTGTTGTTGCTGCATCGGCCTCAATGAGGAGACGTTGGCCGTTCATGAAGGTGATGGGAAGGAGGATAGGTTTGGAGTTCTTGGCGGCCTGGTACAAACATTTCGATTTTGAAAGACATTTGTAAGTGCTCCGACCATAGACATCTTGGAGGCGTGAGATCATGATGTATCCTCCACATATACATGTACACTGCGAGTAAAAATGAACATGTTCTGTGTTCAAATTATAGAATTTCCTAAGATTTCCTGGTAAGTGTACAGTACGCCGGTGGTATGGAACACCACGTTGACACACACCCTGACGTACCTGGAACTCAAGCCAGCTTGGCGGAAACCCACGTGTTCCGGCGATGCTGGTTCTGCGGGTGAGCTTCTCCACCTTCTGGGTGAACTCAGTCGGACCTTCCTTCAGGAAACATCGGAAACACGGAGCAAACTACAACAGACAATAGCACAAACGGTGATGTTAATAGTTCCTCGGTGTCAGGATTCAAAGACATTTCCCAGGACAAGGTCTTCGGGTCAGATGCCAAGGCATTGTTGAAAATATCTTGTTGTACCAGTAACTCGTTTTTGGTCAGCTTGAATCTATTCGTTTTAATGTCATTCCTGATTCAGTGCAAAATCTGCATTAGGTTACCATAGGAATCAGGGCCGGATTTAATGGTTGGTGTAACTTATAACTCTGTTATGTCCTATCGTTTGTTTGTAGTTTGGTTGAATTCCAGCTAAATGACGACGGTTTACCACGCCTTACGTTGATGAATATGAATGAATATCAGTTATAACCCAGATCTTCCGATGTACAGACACAAAACATCTAGTCTCATCGTAACATCCGTTTCTTATGACGTCTGGTATGTTCTGGTAAAGCTGATGGGGTAGGATTGTCTTAAGCGCATTCTGGAGGACATTCATTAAAACAATTTTCATGGGGAAATCACATGGTCGGTCTGGTAGGCAAGAGCATGTATATAAGGACGTGGTGGAACCTTTTCAGAGGGTGTGAAGCATCCGGCAAAGAGCATCATGAGCACCCAGCCCCGCACTGTGCTGTTCCTGGACGGGTTGTTGGTCAGCTGCTTGCATAACTGACAGTATAATTCGTCCCTGAAACAACATCGAACCTTTACACGAATGCTCATGAATCACATTGCAAATGGTTATAAAATCAAATTATCCGTTATAACTGGCACAGTTATACCAGTGATATAGTAGGTATCCAGGGACGTTACCTTAGGTCTGTTCTGTATATGCCTAGGGCACACAGGTATTGTATCTTTTCTAGCATCGTCTCCTTTCCGCTGGGTAAGAACGGGATGTCTGACACCTCGGCACTCACCGGGTCTTTGAACTGCAAAATACACCTTTGCCTACTGTAACCCAGTGTTGTACGTCCATGCAACCAGAATTACGCATTTCATCCTTCTCCAGTTTGATTAAATGTAAGCTGATGTCACATACGAAGCTGTACGTGTTAGAATATACTTTGGCCTAATTCTTAGGGCATTGCGAACTAAACACATGTCGTTATTAGGGTGTATTCAAGTCAAGCGTTTCATGAAATGATAAGTGACTTTATCCTCAGGTTGACTGTCCAGGAAGGAAGCTTGAGGAAAGCTATTTGGAAGACTCACATATTCCGAATATTTCTTCTGAGCTTCATCAAGGTCTTTCTTCGAGTATTTCTGCTTGAACCCGGCCTTGACCTTGGCTATGATTGATGGCTCCTCCTGTAGAACGATAGCATGGCAAATCTGAGGACAGTGCATATCATAGACAAATGAAAGATAACATCAAAAGGGCAGTACACATTGATAGTAATTCGTTATAGAAAGTCCTAAAGAGATATGTTTTGAGGTCGCTCTAAAAATGGCAAGGATCATTCCTCCTTTAATGGAACGTGTCCCATGAAGTGGCAGTCATGTATTCAAAGGATCTACATCCAAAATTCTTGCAGATTGTACATTGGCATTCAGTGTTATGCTCTGGCTCTGGATTTGTGTCAACACAACTACACAAGCAGCGTATTCGCAACACGGGTAGCATAAGATTATAATAATGAAGAGACATGTACTCAATATTCACAGGGCGTTCACGTACCCACAACGAAGGTTTCATGACAGTGCACCTGAACTAACATTCTGAAGGTATTCCTGATAAGGTATTTACGAGTACCACAAACCATCTCATGGCTGCTGACTTACCCCAATGACGGAGAGGAATTGTCCTGAGCTTTCAGGAAGATCCCCCATCACCCGGAGGATGGTCACCCACGATGCGAGAGACGCCTGAAATGAGATTGTAAAGGTCACACATAGCATGTGTTTCAGTAGTAACAGTAATATTTGGGTGGTGTGTGTAGATATACCAGTGGACAGAAGGGTGTCCTGGCGAGGATATACCATGTGTGCTAGTTCTATTGTGTTTTGGGACATACCTGTGAGTTTTGCTCTATCGTGGTTTGGACATACCAGTGAGCCAGATCTGCCGTGTTTGAGGCCATACCAGTGTGTTAACCCTGTGTTTGGCGACACACCATGTGTCAGCCCTGTCTTTTTGGTGACATACCAGTGTGTCAGCCCTGTCGTGTTTGGGGATATACAGGTGCTTCAGCTCTGCCGTGATTGACCACATACCAGTGTGTCAGCCCTGCCGTGTTTGGTGACATACCAGTGTGTCAGCGCTGCCGTGTTTGGTGACATACCTTTGTGTCAGCCCTGTAATGTTTGGAGACACACCAGTGTGACAGCCCTGTCGTGCTTGGTTACATACCAGTGTGTCAGCCCTGTCGTGTTTGGGGAGTAGGGAGCCCTGTAGAGCGGCACAACTGTAGACGTGCGTCGTACGGAGCTGAAACTTGGTTTGAGCGAACAGCGCGAAGCTTGACGGTCCTGTCAGATTGTCGATTTCATCAACTTCGGTGACGGTAGACTCGTCATCTTTGCCTGTACATCAATATATGCAGGGTTAGCGAAGAGTGGCATAGTGTAACTGCAGATTTCGTGAAACATCGTATAACGTAGATTCTTGAGAGGCATTTAGAAGTTGGTGAATATGGTAAGACAAGTATATGGATGACTTTTGTACTGTCTAACACGACGTTTCTGGGCTACTTCTTGCCCCTTCTTCAGGTGATCACTTAACGTCGTGTTAGACAATGGAAAAGAAGTCGTCAACCATATACTCGTCTAACTATCGTATAGTGGAGCTCATACATGTACCTACACTGCTTCTTGACATGGTTAAGAATAGTTGACTGTAGTGACACTGCTATCATGCGTGTTATGAACATACAGACGTAATACATTCAACGATATTGACATTTATCTATTCTGAACAATGACAAATGTTAACAATATTCTACCTGCCTGCAGGAATAGAGCTAACACGCTACAAGAGCAATGGGATTGAGGCTGTGATTTTTCTAATGCTTTCAGAATAGGAACTGGGTCTTTTGAAATGTGTACATTAAAGACAGTAGGGCTTTACTTAACCATGAAGACAAAAATATGTACTTGTATATCGTGCAAATCACAAAAGATTGCGTTGGACAAGTTGAGGAAGTGCACAAATTACTGATATTAGCACTACGTCGTAAGGTGTGACGGCGGCCGCGTGATTTACATCCGGGACAACAGTTGACGTTAATCTGTTGCATGCACTATATGAGCTATTCGTAACTACTCGTCTCTTTCCAAGAAGACTCCTACCTCTCTCGTATGCCATCATTGCCAGCCAGGAATCGTGGCAAACCAATCACATCGCGCTTACTAAAACGCATTTCAAACCATGAAAATGGCAGAACAACTGAACTTTGAAACTTCGCTAAGCTATACCAAGCACAATTTAAACATAAACTTTGAGCTAAAGGTTGAACACCTTTCATTACTGAAACATATTTGCAAAGGGAATGATCGTATCGCTGTTTTACCCAGGGGATGTACGATATTCTTAGAGCCATGTTCGGAAATTCAGAGTTATCTTTCCTTGATAGTAGTACTAGACTATTTTCATCCCCATGCCCATTTGTGCTTAGACAGGATCCAGTCCAAAACATCGCCTTCCGACTTGCCGGAATGACGCGAGTAGTTACGAATGTTTATGAACATGACCTGCGTCTACTTTTGTGCGACCAAGTGTATTCGACCTGTACCATTTCTTTCTCTCTCTTCCTGTACGTACTCACTCTCAATCCATCTCAGTCCTCCATGTTTGTATGTTATCCCCTCTTCTCTATCTCTCAAGCAACTTTGGCCGTCTTGGTCTAAATCCCCCTCACCAATCCCCCTCCCCAATCCCCCTCCCCAATCCCCATTTCTCTTTACCATTATCATCCGCCTCATTCCTTTGCACCTCACGTTTTTCTTTTCTCTCACTCTCACTAAGCTTCCCAGTAGGCGTATCGTCAACTTCTGTTGTCACCTACCTCATATTGGTCCTCTGTCTTTTCCCCTCTCTTAACTTCGCTAACTTCCTGGTTATACTTTTCAAAACATTTTGCACCTCGCCCCGCCCCCGGTCTGTCTTCATCAATCTACCTCTCTGTTATCATTCTGTTTGTCTCTTCTCCTCTCTCTACCCACGCCCCCTCTCCCCCCGCACATGCCACCCACACTTTCTTTATCTCAATCGCTCTCTGTCCATCCCAATCTCCCTATCTCTCTCTCGCCCATAATTCTGCCCCTTCGTCTCTCTCACACAATACCTCTCACAGTGTTGTGCATCTAGAAGGCCTCTACGCTATGTCTACCTCTACGTGTCTTACTTGAGGCCCCCTCCCCGTGGGAGCCCTCTTCCTCACGACCCGAGTTGACGGCATGTGCTGGAGTGGAGTCCTCAGGGTCGGGCTTGCAGTTTTCCGTGCTGGACGACTCCGTGTCAGTGATGTGAGTTTCCGCCACCACGGATTTCTGGAGATGAAGAGAGGAGATTAAAAACCCGCGAGATGTTAGGTGGCGAAAGCAGAGAAACTCACAAGTGCAATGAGAGAGAGATTTGTGATGTGTAGGGATTAGGAAGGCAAGCGATTGGAGAGGGATAGCTAGTTGGTTGGTTTGTTCTTTGACGCCGCAATATCCCAGGCATATGGCAGCGATCTGTTAATAATCTGTTGGAAATCGAAATAATCGGACAATCCAGTGATCAATATCATGAGCATCGTCCAACACAATTGGGCTATGTGACATGTGCCTGACCACCTATACCGTTTGTCGCCTCTTACAAGCATAGGCTACCTACGAAAGTTATACACCGGCTCTTCACGGGTGACATGAGGGTTTAGTGGAGGCGGATAGTGGAGAGGGGTGGTTGTTTTGTTGTGTGACACGGGGAGTCAATAGTAAATGTCTCCGTTACAGCTGAAGGCGTTAGCTACAGCATACTAAAGACGCCTCTTACCATGCGTTCCAGTCCCAGATGGTTATTCCTCACGCCAGGTTTCCCGAACATTTCTCGGGAGTTCCTGCTCTGCTTCTCGTTCTTCGTCGCCCCCACCGACATCTCCGACACCGAGTACTTGTCATCGTCATCGTCTATCCCAAACGCAGCTGCAGCGCCCTGAGTGACGGTGATCACGACACTGTTACGATGAGGTAACGCTTCCTGCAAGGTCAAGGTCAACGTAAGAAGAATGTCATGGTGAGATACGCAGTAGCACTGTATAACTCATGATGTGGCAAAACAACGTACTTTAGGTCAAGGTCAGAAACAACATAAGACGCTGCATCTGTGGACTGTGGTATTACAGAACATCTAATCTTTCGCTCCTCTCACTTCAACTCGTATATACAACAGCTGACATAATAGAAGCGACATTGCATAGACTTGCATGGTAATTAACTCTTGCAAGAATAATTTTTATGAATTTCAACTACATACAAATTATTTTAATTCATTTTGCCGATGATCATTACGAAAACTATTTAAACGACATATTATATATATATATATATATATATATATATATACATTACAATCAGAGGTAACGAGACGTCTACGGGATGGATTGACATTAAGTGGTTTTTAATCAGGTGTTATTCGATAACTAATGAACGGAAAGATGAAAGAAAATTCTGTACAGGTAGCAGGGGGTGTTTGGAAAATAGCAAAGTAAAATGACCTCAGCTCAATTTATGAAAATTATTCTTGCAACTAGCTAATTAATATGAAAGTATATGAAATTTTCTCTAATGACTCACTTATTGACAGCTACTGTATAGACTCTGTAAATCCATGATCAAACAAAATAAACATCAATGAGTAACATCAACCAGTTCCAATTATTTCAGTTACCGTTGGAGGTTATAAGGTTACATTTAGTAAATATGGATTCACTCGAGACGGCGTGACATGCGAATGTAAACGTAGTACATTGTTGGTTTTTAAGTGCAACATTACACAAAGCATGTAAGTATTTATGTTTAGAAAGCAGCCATTACGGCGTGTTTCTGATAACTGTTACTTCCTGACAACAATAGGGTCCATGCACGTTGTTTTACAAAAGAACTTGTCGACAGCAATAGAGGACAGTGTATTATGCAGCTTAGATGTTATCATTTCATCAAACTCTATGACAACACAGGGGGATACAGATAGCGTACACGAACTGTTATAGACTACCTCGTTGATAAATGAAATGACACCAATATGTGGCATTTCTCTCGTTTTGTGTGTCACCATGGAAACGCTACAATAAAACTACAACACTCAACTAGACGCTATCACTACCACATCTTGACAACACTACGAACATGTAGCTGAAACATTTGCAGTAAAGAAATAACCCGACTATCTAACTAGCAGGTAAAATCCAAGTTAAAGACATACAACTATGAAATAGAGAGATCTATTTTCTCATATTCACCTCAGTACCATCGTCCTGTGTGGATGAATTTTAAAGGTTTTACTTACATGTACATTTTCTACGCCTAACTGTGCATTATACTATTTAATTCAAGTTTGAAATTAAAAATAAAATGATTATTCAACGTCAAATATCACTGGACATGTTCTGCTTATAGCTATGTTTGAGATAACATTAATTTGGTATACATCGCGATTTGGTTTCAAATTAGTCTTGCATATAACTACAACATCCATTTGTCTGTAATATGTTACCTAAAACGAAAAGCAGTGAGTGATTCAAAGCAAATGCATTTACTGTAAAACAAAACGTTGCTACCTTCTTCAGTGTAACGTCGTACCATTCAGACATTAACTGCAAGAATAACAAATAACATTTTATGAACCTCAGACGAATGCTCGTCACCGTGACCTTGACCCTGTGTCGATGAAGGAGGGTCATGGTGCAGTGAGACAAACATGATACATAAATCAGCAACATAAATGTCAAACACGGTTTTTTGCACTTACTGTTCCTGACTCACTTCATACCATAAATAAAACAACAGAATGAAGAGTTATCGCAAGTTTTGATACAGCGATGCATGACAGAAAGTGCAGAACCATGAGTTATTGATATAATCAAAGGTTGTGTTCCACGTGCTGCTAAATTCAACATATAAACACTTAAAGAAAAAACAAAGGCGCAAATAACCCAGCCGTTGGTTGGTTGGTTGGCTTTATAGCTTTTGGGGCGAGGTGGGCCAATAAGAGACAAATATAAGCCCCTCAAATGATTCGTCTTGCTGTCTGGAGATACGTCCCTTTGCCAAGACCAAACTTTGCTCATGTGCTCGGCAACCAGTTATTGCACGTGTATTTCAGACAGTGCTGCACATCTGTTCATGGGTGTCACCAAGCAGCCCAAAACTCCAGTCTGCCTAAATCCTCAGACACGTGACATAACTAAAACACTTATCAAAGTCGGTGCCAATCCAAATTGTCTGTTCCCGTCTTCAGTCCGGACCTGACTGGTGATTACAGTCTTGTCCCCACTATCATACGGCTTGTGACTACTTCGCCACAGACGTCACTGTCTGGATAGCATGATCAACAACATGTTACAGTCTTGCACAGTGTTGGCTTAAAGTTGACCGCATGTCTCAAGACTTTAACCAGTCGACGTGGACAAGAATGTATCATGTCGCTAATTTCTAAATCATAGATTTGTCCACAAAAGCGTTTGAATGACTAGCAGGACATTCCCTGAATATCTCAGCCAAGAGTATGTCTGATACTCAAAGTACAACGTTTTACATTTTAATAACATGAACGCAAGTTGGCTCATTTTCATATCGGGTTGGTCGAGTAGCCTAGCACTTGAATCGTTCGTTCTTCATGCCTGATATCTGATTTGATTCCTACATGGGTACATTATGTAAAGCATAGTGTTGACTTCCCACGTCTTGATATTACTGGAACACTGCTAAAAGCGACGTCAGACCATACTCGATACTCATTTTCGCATTCATTTTTCACAAATTTATGGACAGTTTACACTGCAGAAGGTAGCTGCATTCCAACAAAATATGGAACGTGGCATGTGGATGTTTAGATCCTAAAATGGACAAAGCAATATGTTATTATATAGCGAAACAAAAGATGCTCATGATCCAATTGGGTAGTTTAGTAGAGGGCATATGTACATTGATTAGATAAGTGGGAGGGTGTATGAATGTGTTATCAACGCACTCAGGGTTGATATTTCTTTCGTTCATAATCCCCGAATGCTCAGACGTTTATAAAATGAGCTACTATAAATTAGGTTCAAGTTGAGAGAGGACATGCTCAGCAACACCTCTGTTGGGTTCACACGGAGGCATGTATGTTTCTTTATGTCATATGATGATGTACATCTGTTGCTAATAAATAAGGATATGTAAATGAACAACGGGTCCCTTTTGGTAGAGCCTTACAGAGCAGTGGTCAGTTTGTGGTCGTCATAAAACAACGTAGGACTTAAACTCTGCATCATCGTTGATCAGCAGCGGTTCAAGAATGTACATTTACAGTTGCCTGACTCCTAGAAATGTCTGCCTGGAATATGTACATCTAGGGCGGGAAGTGCTAGTTTTTCATTACCCCCCGTGTAACCCACTTTCCTCACGCCCCGTCCATTGTATCCCAGATGCAGTGATCCTTCAAGTCGTCAGTGTCATGTTTGAGTGATTTCAGGATCCTGTAAATTGGGCTTACAAACATATCATTAGAAGGGATGAATCACACCTGTCGTATCTGAGCCACGCATAACGAGTGCTGTCGACAAGCTATTATCTACAGTCTTGGCCTGAGCTGCCATGTGTAAAGTGTACTAGAAGAAATTTTCAGCCTTTCTGAGTAGAACCTTTCACCATTTAACCCCTACTCAGCACAAATACAAATACAAATACCCTGCCAACCGCGACGACATTACATTGACTTATCGAATGGTCAGCTTGTCTTGTTCCCTTTAAAAAATTCGAAATAAACTACGTTGCATGGTTATATTTCTTTAACAATGCGTTCAAATGTCGAAAAGTTTTCGAGTATAAAACAACTGCTCCATCCTCTGTTTGTCACAAAAAAACCTATGTACTACGTTCTAGTGTTTTTGTCGTATTTAAACATTGTTGCTGCTAAAACTCCAGTACTTTTGTGTGTCCCTTTTATCGATCACGGGTGCTTTTGTCGCCTAAGGAGACATGCGTAGCGTAAAGACTTGGACACACGGAGCAGCGTTGTATATTGGTTCAAATCTCTGTCCACACCGTCATATTTGGGATTTCCCTTTCTCAGTAAAGTACAAATTCTAGTACTTTTTTGGTTGGGTCCCATTCAGGATTCGAACCCGCACCCTCAGAGTCAGGCACCTAATCGCCAGTACACAAAGTCCGCCGCCTAGCCCGCTCAGCCACCGCGACTTCCTTTGTGGACTTTGTGTACTGGCGATTAGGTGCCTAGTACTAGAATTTGTACTTTACTGAGAAAGTGAAATCCCAAATATGACCTAAGTTGCATTTAACCACTTTCTAAATGGCATCGTGTATTCATAGCTTTCGGCCGTGGGAGCCGTGCCAATTCACACTTATCAAAAGGGTACACAAAGTACGCAGTCTAGACTACCAGTTGTCCGACTTTCACTTGGAAGTCGCGGTGGCTGAGCGGGCTAGGAGTCGGACTTTGTGTATTGGCGATTAGGTGCCTGACTCTGAAGGTGCGGGTTCGAATCCCGGATGGGACCCAACCAAAATAGTACTAGAATTTGTACTTTACTGAGAAAGGGAAATCCCAAATATGACATATGTTGCAACCTCAAAATGGTACCAAATATGAACACAGTAGTTCTTTAGGGTTCGCTAGGAATCTTTGTTAATGACACAAGTCACTGAAGTTCCCGACCCTCGAGTCTGAACCCAACATTGTCATACATTCCCAACAATCTGCCCAATGCTCTCTAAGGCTCTGCCAGTAGGGGATCCAGGCTTCATTTACATATATGTACGTGCATAGTGGCAACAAAATCGACGACATTAAGAAGCACAGCGAATTTCACCTGTCATGATCTGAATTCATGTCGAATTTGAAAAGTTGCAAACGTTTGCAAAGCCCTGCAATTAAGGCAATAAAAACGGTTTGATTACTTATATATTAGAGGTGAGACGTTCAAGGTAAAGCTTGCTTTGTGAGGGAAATTCCAAACATGGTGTCGAGTGCAGTTTTCAATCCGAGGTCTTAACTCCAGAACAAAGCCTTCAGGTGCAGTGTGTGTAGAGAGAGGGGAGAGACACGGAGCTACTTCATCACGCCTTGTATTCATCCCCAGTCACTGTGACGAGCGACTGGAGCTAAGGGTGAGCAGATCTCGGCTGCCAGGGTGTTTTAAAATAGTATTGGAACTCAGTGAAGCATTCCTGTGACATACTGGTGAATTCCGCGAATACTGCCTGTATGTGGGAACAGCGAACATGCACTAGAGAGGCAGGACTACATGTAGACGCTAGCGTATGGATCCACGCACACTCATACTGGTTTGACGACTGTGGATGCCTCTGACAGGCGGACACAACTCTCATCTGCCCTACATCTACACACATCTCACACACATGAATCACGCACAATACACACACATAGATCACGTGAACACACTACTTACCACAAATACTAGATAAACACTACTCACACATATAAACACATATACACCCACCATCCATTACTTTCACACACACACCATAAACTGCTTTCTCTCTCTCTCTGTCTCTCTCTGTCTCTCCACCCCCCCTCTCTCTCTCTCCCTCTCTCTGCTTATATATGCATGTACCATTGTATTCATGGAAACTGTTAATACTGACCTCCACTTTCACCTTCACTCACGCACTTTTATTCCTCTTTCTGCGCAACACACACACTACACACACACACACATTACCTTCACACACACGCGCAATATGTGCCTTTCACACATGCATACCCCATACAATACTTTCACACACGCACAAGCCATACACTACTTTCACACACAACACACACTACTTTCTATGCCTCTGTCTCTCTCTCTTTCACTCTCTCTCTCTCCCTCTCTAACACACACACACTCACACACACAGAGACCATACACTCAAAGATCTATTTTGAAGGTATGTACATGTACAGTTGTATTCATGGAAACTATTAAAATGGCCTTCACCTTCACTCACACACTCTTATTTCTCCTTCTGCGCAACACACACACTACACTACGTTCACACACGCACTACACAACTTTCACACACACACTACACAACTTTAACACACACACTTCACAACTTTCACACACACACACTACACAACGTTCACACACACTACACAATTTTCACACACTTACTATACACTACTTTCACACACATACACATACACACCAAAACCTACCTTCATATATAAGCTCTATGCACTACTTTCACTCATGCATGCACTACTCTCTCTCCCTCTCTCTCTCTCTCACACACACACACACAGATCATACACTGCTTGAAGGTCTAGTTCAAGATATATATATGTAACGTTGTATTCACGGAAACAGGTAAAACTGGCCTGCACTCACACACTCTTCTTCCTCCTTTCGGCGCAACACACACCCATACATACCATATAATAATAATAATAATAATTAGTTTATAAAGCGCCTAGTTTCCAGACATAGCCTGCTCAACGGCGCTTAGAAATAACTGCATCATAAAGTTGTTGGAGGAAGATATAAGAGTTAGTAACTGAAAAGGTAGGTCTTGAGGAGTCGTTTGAATGATGAGATGGAGTCAGCAGACTTTATGTTGGTTGGCAGGATATTCCATAGTTTCGGAGCGAATATAGTGAGTATCATAGGTGACGTTTGAGAATTCAGTTGAATGCTACATTTCAGGGTCATCATTGCGTGACGGCGAGATGCAGTGATGACCCTGAAAGGTATTATTTAACGGAATGGTCGTCACGCCATCGGAACGTGGCACAGTGCATGTGCTTGGGACCGTAGGGCTGTGTTTGCACCTGGGTGATTCTTCAAAATTGAAGCAAATGGCACATACCTATTGCGTATATAACCTATACGGTATAAGTACATAATTTGAAGTGTAACTATCTAAGCTGTAATAAAACATGACAATTTCAAGTCTAAGTATAAAAGTTGGAGTATAAATACCTAAGCTGAAGTACAAGTATAAACACTACATTATATACATATGCTTGTAACTTGAAGTATACACATGCCAGTGCAAGTATAACGGTTATAGCGTGAGCATGTAAGGAGAGGCTCCTAGCAATGAGTGAGCTTCCAACAAGTACCTCACGCCCGTCCATGCTGATTCACACCTCCAGACACTCGGTAGTGTATACACAGCCCCTTTCATGGCGTATACTACATGTATACATAGGCACTTCCATGTACTTCATACACACTGATGTATACAGACTAATGTATATTGTTATTCGTTACAACATCTAGACTGTACACCATAACCGGACAGTACATAATGTGTAGATTGTACACCATAATAGGACTGTACATAGTATGTACACTGTATACTATATCTAGACGGTACGTACGCCACATCAAGACTATACGATATTTAGACATTACAACAAATATACATTGTGTACGATATCTAGGCTGCAGGTGATTAGAATACCTAGTCTGTTCACGCTACCTTCACTCTATCGCAATCGGTGAAAACTACTTAATTATGTACTTCGCGGTATGGAATTTGTGAATATGCATATATAATAACTATTTCATGGTGACTGATGTACAAACAAACTCCCCAGCCAAGACGGCAGACTGAGCTATGTGACACACTGTAAGTGATGGGCTGAAGCTCAGGTTCACCGTCATGCTTGACGTCCTCTCTTGATGGGACTGATTCAGAGAATATCATCAACAGATGAACAACCTAAATTTAGATCCACAAGTCACGAAGTGGTTTTTGCTGACCTTGTAAGACCAATACAATATACATTACATTCTATCTTATATCTTGCATTCTTGTTACATAGTGACGTGGACCCTGTGTGTCAGCCTATGTTTGTGGTCAGCTGTGTAGAACAACCTCCACTATTTGGGACAAGGAAGACCTCCAGCACGACTGTAGCGTAACATATACGAGGCAGCTACATCTAATACTGCTACGGGTATACTTCAAAATAAAATGCATGTAATTCAGTAAATCACTTTGATTGAACCATTGAAAATTTATGATAATGCGATGTGATGTGAAGGATGCCAAGTAGAGCTACACGTCAGTAGAACAGAACAGGGCGTCCAGATGTCGAATAGGCGTGTGTGTGAAGGGGAGGGGGAGGGGGAGGGGGAGAGGGTGGTCAGAGGTATGTTAATGTTGTTACGGTTAGAAAAGTTGCGTGACGGGACATGGGCTTAGGGGTCAAGTAAGGAAGTAAAGTAAAGGCTTCTTGAGGGGGTGTGGACGTGCGTCCTTTGCAGGAAGGTCTGACGTCCCTACTGTGGTTTATGTGGAGTGACGCTTAAACCTCAGAGATGGTAGTCAGATCTGCTACTGGGTGCTTATAGCATCGGTACAAGCCAGTCGATGAGTATCTTTAGTGGTAGATTTGGGGTACTATGGATTCATTCTGTCCCCCAATACCCGCTGGCAGACAAAGGGGCTCAGTCTGACCCAGAATCACCATAGCAGAACATGTTAATGAGGGACTCAGCAGCTATTCTGTCGAACGAAGCACAAAAGAAGAAGTATTATCAGCATGGAAGTTCAGATAGATACACCCTTGTGACGGAGAAGATGGAACACATCAATGTTGGCACAAATGTTGAAAGATATTTTGGTTTGTTTTGAACACAATGCAGTGCAAATACTGGGTGTGGTTGCATGTAGGGCGTGGTAGTGGCCGTGTGAAGAAACATTGTATCCTGAAAGGGACATACAGAAGGAAAGGTGAACTAGAATGGAGGAAGACTGGGAGGGGTTGAGGGGTATTGAAATGTAACCATGAAATGTATCTAAAAACCGACTCACTATATATAAGATCATTAGCTGCATATTTGCTATGATTGATTCATTTGAAGATAATATACTGCTTGTGTGTCAAACGTCCCAGTCAGCCAAAAACGTTGTGCAGATTACATCAGAGGGTCGCCTACTAATGAGTAAATTTTCGTGATATTTCTGGAATATTGCCAGAAAAGTGTAAAACCTAACTCCCTCACTAGTAGCTATGTATACACATGCAACGTACAAAATAATAAACAATGATGCAGGAATGTTATTTTCCATATATTTTATTGTCCAGCAAGAACTGGAAGCACAGGCTATTGTCGGTGAACGTGTACTTGGACGGGCCTATGAGTTGACGGACAAAGTGTTCTAGTCATTGCCCAATGAGAAATCAAACGCGAAATATTTGAGCGATTACATTCACGCATACTAAGCACGAGGTTCATGAATTTATCAGAAAAGATTATTATGTTTAAAGAGCATGGGTGATATGTTGAAAAGTGACCATTATGCCGGACAATGGGCTCTGGCCAAGCGGGTCCTACGCTGCCCCTCACATGTACAGGACCGCTGACTCACACTTGGAGCCCTGAGGTAAGTCGTATATGTTTAGTTTCATAAGCTTTATAAATAGATACTTGGAGGCAACGAATTCAACGAGCTACCACAGAACTAAGCTTCTTTGACTGCAGTCTGAGAATTGTCTACACTGGACACTACCTAATCTATGTCTCTGTCAAAACTGGGCAATACCAACATGTACTGCATTTATTTATTTGTCTAATCAGGAACCCTTATCAAACTGTTTTCGCGACGGTTTATCTTGCAATAAAAAAATGTGGTTCAATGATTCTCCACAAAAAACCCTATGATGCTTTGAATAAATAATGTTTTGTGCCACCATGATCACGTCATCGTGGGATTTCTTTTGCAAGTATTTCTTGTAGGGCTGGACGTGATGAGTCTTTTCGTGAACACCTTGTGTCTTGAAATTTCTGCAATCAATGAATATCAGTTTTAGTGTGTGTGTTTTTTTGTTTGTTTGTTTGTTTTTCGTTTTGTCTTTGTTTTTGTCTTTCATGTCCAAACATATTTCGTCAGATAATCTAGGCCGACGTGGCTCCTACGATCCAGCAACATTTTCATCAGCTACGTCCCTACATTCTACGGAAACGTCCCAGTGCCACAGTCTAATTTTTATCGCCTAATTAAGACTTAATATCTCCTAATTAAGACTTGATATCTCCTAATTAGGACTTAATGTCTCCTAATTAAGACTTGATATCTCCTACTTAGGACTTAATGTCTCCCAATTAGGACTTAATATCTCCCAATTAGGACATAGTCGCTCCTAATTAGGAGATATTAAGTCCGAATTAGGAGACATTAAGTCCTAATTAGGAGATGTTAAGTCTTAATTAGGAGATAAAAAAATCAGGCTGTGGAACTAGGACGCTTCCGTAAAATTCAATGTACACTGAAGGTGTATTGTAACATCACAGACCTGTCAGTTGTTTGGTTGACTAGAGCATGAAGATCTCTAATTGACATTAACGACCTACCACAGATCCAACGACCTCAGTGACCTGACATAATGCCAACAGGGCACCACAGCATGCCTTCAGCGGTCTATATGTCGCATGTTTCAACAACTGACATTTATAGCACATGGATACAAAACGATTAGGACTTTATCCTTCCCGGATTTAATGAACATAGCAGTACTTCTGAGTGTATAAGTATAATGCCTTCATAAACTAATTTATGGGTTATCAATGCGTCATTGTATCATTGTAGTTTTCTATAATGTTAGCATGGAAACCGCCAGGTACATGGACTGACGTGAAATATAGCAGCATAAATCATACCCAGCCCACCGGAAAACTGATCTGGTTTATGACATAACGCAAATCCGTACACTGGTCACTGTGACCTTGGCTATGGTGAACTATCCCTTCTCAGTACTGTCTGTAGGTCAAAGTGGAAACTTTTATCTCAGTATTGTATGGCGGGGTGGTTATGACGGAGCTAGTTCATTACTGGAGTAGAGTTCACCTTAACCAACACTGTACAGTACTGAACTAGCTCCGTGAACTCTACTCCAGTACTGGGCAATGTTGGTCAAAATAACTCTTTTCGCTGTTCATTGTTTTATTTTCATAGCGGATGTTTTATCATGAGTGAGTTGATGTTTACGTCTCTTTTACCCAGGACACCGAGACGGACACCAGAAATGGACTTCACACTTTGGTGCCATGTGTTGAATTGAAACTGGGTCTTTAGAGTAACGAGCGAACGACTTAACCACTAGACTACCCCACCGTCCCCTCTTATTGTCAAAAGCTTACGGACTCATTCAAACTGCTATGAGAACGTAGTTGTCTGTTCATTGTATATGTGGAATGTACTCGGTCAGTGCCGAAGGCTGCCTTTGTTTGCATCAAGAGGACGTGACACCGGAGTGTGATTTGTCACAGTTTGATCACCGGTCAAGCCAGATAATCAATAGAACGTGACCATACAAAATCCTGCTGGTCGTCCAGAGCTGCCTCACACATAGGTCAATTTGTTCCGTGAATGATTTCCTACTATGCCGAAACTCTCGGTTTCAACGGGACCCACACATTTTCTGGTCATCAGATGTCAGGGTATTTTCATAGTCCTCAGTACTCATGAAGATCCGGGTTAGAACTGATCTTCAGCAACCCATGCTTGCTGTAAGAGTCGACTAACGTGAATGGATAGTCAGGCTCGCTGTTTTGATTGACACATGGCCTGGTATCCGAATTGCCTAGATCGATGCTCATACTGTTGATCACTGGATTGTTTTATATAGACACGAGGTTTTACAGACCGACGTCAAACACTAGAGACTTTGTTAAATGCGGCATTAAAACAATCAACAAATCATAGAGTGTACCACTAGATGTGTGATTACATTACATTAAGACTCAGTTTGTCAGTAAAAGTGAACAATGAACACTGAATAGTATTCGTGGCGCAGCGTCAGCTCCCCTCGGAAACTGGCATATGACAGGAGGCAGTTCTTGCGTTTAGTTGAAAAACAGGGACAGGAATATGCCCGATGCCGATAAACCTTGGTACTCTCATGAAACTGAATCAGGCAAACAGTCAAATGACTAATGTTTGTGCCTAAAGACAGCAAGTGTGAATCGCAGAGGCTTAATGTTACGGCCAAGCTTGACCTCTCAACAGCTGCGGTGGCGGTGCGGCAGCGTGTCAGAGTGCATCATCATCATCAGTGGAATCGAGAGTGGACCAGACAATCAAGTGAGCAACATCATTAGTATCGTCCTACGCTGTTTGAATGCAATCACATGTGTCAACCACGTCGACGAGCCTGAAACCCACCTCTTACGACAAGCATGTGTTATTGAAGATCAATTCTAACCGATCTTCATGTGCTTGAACTGTGTTCAATGTGGACATAAGTGGACAGAGCTGCAGGTGGCATCAAGTAGTTGTAGACAGGAAGATACCCCTGACAACTGATAAATACCTTGTATTGGTACAGCATCACCAAGACACCGACTGTTGGGACTGGGAACACGGGCTATGGAACTATAGGTCTGTCCACTCAAGCAAGGTCCGGGATAACAAACAGGCCAGTACAACAGGACAATAGAGTAGAATATAGTCAACTGGACATTGTCATGGACTGGTTGGACAATCATCATCTCTCCACCAGTGCCACAAAACTTTCAAATATTTCCTAGTGTATGAATTTGTGAGACGGCAGATCTGCAACCAGACACATACCAGTGTCGTACACTAAATAGCCCGAGATGACCTCTACAACCCCACTGCACACGTCCATTCCTAATTCGGGTACAGGTGATAAATAGCTTATGCCACCCTGCTTGTGAGATGTGTCCAATCAATCATGACAACAGAGATCTCGCTTTGTGGGTACCTTTGTCGGGCACGTCTGTGGAAGTTGCCGTCGCCATTGCTGAGCCCTGCAGCATTGCCTGTGACGAGGGTCAGGTCGTTCTTGGGGTAGTGACACTGACAGTACGTGTCAGGTTTACAGTTAAACCATCACCCGGGTTTCATGATTTCACACAGTGTCTGTACAAGTAGTGTGTTAAACTCTGATTGTGCGGACAGTGTGAGACGACGAATGACGTGACATAAACTGATTAACATGATCTTTTGAAATGTTCTGGGCTTTTATCAAATGAATGCCTGCTTTAATATGCCAAGGTGTCCGGATTTTGTAGCTCTTGACATTCAGTCTCGCGTTTCTAATGTAGTGATTCATTCACTCATTTATATATGTTATGGCTTGAAATGATACGACAGTAAAATATTTTTTTCAGATTAGAATAAATATCTACAATGCATCCTAAACCAACTTTCTGACATTTGATATGAAAACTCATTAACCGTCTACAGCACAGCGTCACTTATAAATCAACCATGTCGGCACAAACGATTTCATTGATACTGCGATAAACATGGCTTGATGAATATAAGTTTATGAATGCCAAATATTGGTCTGTTTGGCGTACTCGATTATCTTTATGCTGCACGGAGTCGGTAGCTGGGCACATAGTCTGTATTCATATATTGCCTGGAAGGACAGAACGGGGAGTTGCCACAAGGCCTTATATGAATGAATAATACATGGTGTGTGTTCAGTGGTCGACCCTTCCGACCCTTGCTGGTACACACTCGGGGATATGGGCGTGGCAGGTACAGCATAAACATCAAAGCATCGACTGACACACGTGAATATGGGTGTGGTTTTCAGGGCATGAACATCGATAGACACACAGGAATATGGGGGTGGTAGTTAGGGCATGGGCACCGGTAGACACACGGGGATATGTGTGTGGTTTTCGTGGCATGTTGAGTATTGACATCGGTCAGAGAATATGCACGTATTTTCAGGATATTGGGTGGAAGGTATGCAAACAATTCCGTCTTCTTAAAACTGAAACCTGGCAAGGGGAGGGTTGCAGCTTTGCAGTAGTCAGCACCTGTTAGATCTACCTGTGTTCAACCTGTTCGGTGTCCTCTTGACTTGAGAGCGGTGTTTTAGGGAGGGTGTCGGGCATGATTGCACACCAGGCCAGCCAGGTGGACTGTCTCTATTGGGACCCGGCGTTGGAATATGCACAAAATCGGATATGCACAAGTGGACTGGTGTTGCATGGACTAGTTTATACTAATAGAATTATACACGAGAGATCAACAAGAAAATGGCTTGAGCCTCAAGAATCGCTCCCGGGTACATTTGTACATCTGCCCCACCATCAGCTTTTTAGGTGAATCATCCACGACGCAGCAGTGACATGGCGTCCTCTCCACTATTTATCAACTACCAAAGATTTGAAGTGTCAGCTCATTAAAGGTGCCCAGTGCCCTACCCATATGTCCACATCTCTGTCACACGTCCATGTCAGAGTCGACACCATGTACCATGTGTCTGCGTCCATGTCAGAGTCGACACCATGTACCATGTATCTGCGTCCATGTCAGAGTCAACGCCATGTACCGTGTGTCTGCGTCCATGTCAGAGTCAACGCCATGTACCGTGTGTCTGCGTCCATGTCAGAGTCGACACCATGTACCATGTGTCTGCGTCCATGTCAGAGTCGACACCATGTACCATGTGTCTGCGTCCATGTCAGAGTCGACACCATGTACCATGTGTCTGCGTCCATGTCAGAGTCGACACCATGTACCATGTATCTGCGTCCATGTCAGAGTCAACGCCATGTACCGTGTGTCTGCGTCCATGTCAGAGTCAACGTCATGTACCGTGTGTCTGCGTCCATGTCAGAGTCGACACCATGTACCGTGTGTCTGCGTCCATGTCAGAGTCAACACAATGTACCGTGTGTCTGCGTCCATGTCAGAGTCGACACCATGTACCATGTGTCTGCGTGTATTCTACATAGGGCAGTGCCTCCTGATAGCTTTGCGCAACAGGTTTGGAATACATCCTTTCAACAGAATAAGTCTATCTAAGATTGCGCCAACAAATGAGACGTTATCCTGCGCGGGTAATATAACTTATCTTGAGCGCGATATTTCCCGGGAACAAGACATATGATATTCACAGTACCGGAAAACCAACGACATTTAAAGAACAATAAAAGATCACATTCTCTTGTCTGTATTTGAGACAACACCCACCCCACCCTCCATTGTATACACTCCACCCCCCAACCCTCCTTCCCCCGGTCACAGCACCCCTGACCCAGAACAGTGTACATTATCTGGCGGGTGTTGTATCAAGTTATACCCGTTTCTACAGGTAGAACGCCGTGCACTGGTGAGGCGGATTGTGATATAACGCGTGACCTCCACGTCACCTCAGCTGAATAATGTATTGTGTGACATGCAGCATGTTGAAGTTAACCGAATGTGTACTGACTTGGGTATCCATGCTCCGCGTCCAACAACGATGTCAGATTCAAGGAACATAGAGGTTACTATCTGGTGATATTACTAATTTGAATAGCGTATGACTATCCATTCGGGAACTTTCGTACAACATACATTGACGGAAAACCCCCGCTACCATGCTAAATCGGTGAGACTTCAGCCCCTAATCCACAAGGGGGGATACAGGCGGAAGTCTTTCCTGCTTAATCCGTGTTTGTCTGTCCAAGCCTATTTTAATGTCCCAAAGAGGAAAGTGATATACTAGAGGTATCGCAAACTCACTCACTCACTCACTCACTCACTCACTCACTCACTCACTCACTCACTCACTCACTCACTCACTCACTCACTCACTCACTCACTCACTCACTCACTCACTCACTCACTCACTCACTCACTCACTCACTCACCCACTCACTCACTCACTCACTCACTCAATAGCAAATATCTCCATCTGCAATTACTATGCGGGGCTAATCGTACATGTCCCACATTGGAGGTGGAACATAGATGTCACTTCCCCTGCACTTGTTGCTTGATCAGTCTCATCCTGGCGTGTAAGCAGTTTACAATAATGGGCGTGTGTCCATACCGTGGCATGTAGATTTCTCTGTTCTGTTACATAATGATGTCGACACGAGGGGCTTGGGCGTGTGGACGTCCATTATCCCCGGGTACACTAGGTGCAATACTGGGTGGGGTGCGGTGCGGTACGATAACCTGCCTTCGTGTATAACCGGGTGATCAGGTGTTAATATAATGTTTTCATTTGAAAATGGTAGTATTCATTTAAGTCAGGCGAGCAAACCCTCACATCCGCTAAAATATTTGACACCTGTGAGTCCGATGAAGAGTTGGCGAATATTCAGAAACTAACATTTCTAACATCTGTGTTGATGATAGCAAAAATCTGCTCTAAATACCATATAGTTTGTTGTCTTGTTCAGTTAACTGGTCCTCATACCTTATGGCTGTAAATATACGAACGAGTACTGAGTATTTCTAATATATATTCACAAATCTGACATGTGTACACATCGGATTGCGCAAATGGAAATATGAATTTATAATGGTTACTTAATGTTGTTAAACATGAAAGTCAATTTGTCAGACCAGGCTTCAGCCTTCTGTCACCCACGCCGAACTGGCTGGGGTTGTGTGTAATCGTACCCCGTCCACGTACAGAAATGAATAACCTTGAGGCAAAATATGTTAAATGAATTTGTAATTTGACCTCGACCGTCTTAAAACCCTTTGCACCACGATATTATCGCACAAACATAATTATACACCCAATAGAGTCTGATCGCCTGCTCCCTTGAGCCAACACAGCTTGATCGCCTGTTCCTCTTAACCAATAGAGTCTGATTGCCTGCTCCCCTGAACCAGTAGAGTCTGATCGCCGGTTCCTCTTAACCAATAGAGTCTGATTGCCTGCTCCCCTGAACCAGTAGATTCTGATCGCCTGTTCTCCTGAACCAGTAGAGTCTGATCGCCTGCTCCCCTGAACCAGTAGAGTCTGATCGCCGGTTCCTCTTAACCAATAGAGTCTGATTGCCTGCTCCCCTGAACCAGTAGATTCTGATCGCCTGTTCTCCTGAACCAGTATAGTCTGATCGACTGTTCCCCTGTAAATATGGTGGCATCGTCTATGTACTGGTCAGATGATACAACTTCGTGATTCCCACTATCCCCTACATTCTTGGAACAGTATATCTAGCAAGGCAGACAAAATGTTCCCACGGGTCCCCGCCCCTCCCCACAGTGTAATCCTTCAGTCAGTTATCTATCCTGTGATCAGATCCCTTCGTTCTCGCCCAAACTGCGATCACGTCTCTCCCTGACAGGGATTTACCTTGAGTTCTGTATTTGAGGGTCCCCGGAATTCATCTTCTTAGTTTTCAAGAGTCGTGGACTATAAGATGGTTTTCCCAGTCACTTAAATATTATTATTAATACTACGTCATAATATTGTTGCGATTCAGTTGCCGATTTTGAATTGTTTGTGATGGTCATCACAGTAAATAAACTGCAAGTGTTGTCATAACCATTCTAGTATCAGTGATTCAGATTCAGTGATAACTAATTGTTATTTGATCAACGTTTTAAAAAAAGAATATTTGGACTTTCGTTTTTCAGCGTATCTGTGGACTCGCTAATTTATTTCGTTGCGTCCTTTGTCAAATTGTATGCATACAGAACCCAGGACTTTGGGTCCTATATACCCTTGAGTTCGTATCATGTGGTTCTTCGTACTATAACTCGTATGTATCGACTGCACGACCATGAGTACTGATACTGACCATTGAGCAAAACTGGGTGCGATGAACACGTGTAATCTCCGAGGATACTTAACTAAACCTGCCACCAATGTGATAGCTACTACCTGGTCGTATTTACACGTGAAGGTTATTTTCTACAAACACGGCCGAAGCCATCTCCCTTTGTAACAGCCATACACCCTTACACCTTGTCACTCCCCACCTCTCAAGGGAAACATTCTCTATCGGAGGATTTTAGCCCGGTTATATTATATCCCACACACAATACATGTCACACTGTAAACCCCGCTCAAAGCCAACACTCATTACTCCACACCACGCAATGGATGCCAGACTCTGTATCCTAATGACACTCAGACTGAAACTGATATGTTTAATTTAGCTACGAATTGATTCCATCGGTTTTATTGTGGCATGCAAGACATCACGCATAATACTTAAATACACCTTTGTTTGAAACAGTCACCCGTAAAGTAGCAATGATGGTGTCTGGGACGTATAACATTACGCTCTAGTGTACAACAGTAGGTGAGATGAGGTGAGGTGAAATGGAGTTTAACGTCCTACTCGAGAAGATTTCGCTCATATGAGGACGTGTGTGCTTGTGTATGTGTGGTTGTTTGTACTAGCCCAGACCTAACCTGGTTTCATAGTGCTAGCTCGCCGAGATATCATACCGCAGTTAAGCATCAATACCCCACCCAGACACAGAATACCGACTCCGGCCTGCCCTTGTACTCATTAC
Organism: Haliotis asinina; assembly: GCF_037392515.1. Taxonomy (NCBI): domain Eukaryota; kingdom Metazoa; phylum Mollusca; class Gastropoda; order Lepetellida; family Haliotidae; genus Haliotis; species Haliotis asinina. Next base: position 5,854,989 of record NC_090283.1, on the reverse strand, counting down.
TGCCGAGCGCCAGGCAGGTATCAACAAGTACCATATTTTTACGTCTTTTGGTATGACCCGACCGGGGATCGAACCAGTAGGACACAACGCCGCCCTGTAACTACAGCAGCAAGCGCCCAGTGACTATAACCTACACTGGTCGGTATCGATTGTTTATGCCTGTAGGTGATGTATAAGCATCGACATGTTTGTGTTTCCGGACAGTGCAAGTGCTGAAGCATTTCACACTGCCTGGCATGCTAGCCTCCTCTACAAGCAGCATCTCCTGACGATCGGTAGTGCGGTATGATACGTCTTTGACAGCATTTATTCCAACATTGAGAGTTGTGTGATTGTCAACAACGTCAGCTCAAACTGGTTTAATGTTTCGAGAGGTGTAAGACAAGGCAGTGTTTTATCAGCCAAACTATATCTTGTCTACATCGGTGAACTGCTGTGTCAGTTGTCAGTTTCTGGCAAGGGTGCACTACTCTTGGACCTCCATGTCACTTCACTGTCTTGTGTCCGCTCACATCAACCTGCAACACCTGGTGCACATGTGTGACCACTTTCTAACTGACATTGTGGATACATAACTCTGACTTGTACTTCTTTCTAAATATCTCTCTTGTTTAAAGTACATTTCTGCATATCTCCAATGGATGAATACTTAATAATATTATTGCTATGTATGAATAGTATCAGCAGCATTAAGCAGTCTGCACAACTATGATGTACTCATATCATCTCCATTAAATCCATTGCCCGCCAAGTCATTGAAAAAAACATACTTTTGATAGCTTAAACGTAAATTTACAAATACCATATTGATGTTAATCCTGTTCAGGTGTTGCTAGTGGCTCTGTTGGTTGTAGGATACACTCCGAGTAGCGCAGGGTGGTAGATTTACACATGACCTTGAAGCCATTTGGGGCACAGATCGACACCTTAGAATGGGTAATATGTCCAATGGGTAATCGGACTGGAACTTCTTGTGATGTAAATATAACTACTGTCAATAACCTACCACACAAAACTGAGAGTAGTAACTATGTCACAATTTCCTCGGTTATGTCGTGTTTATGTCGTTCGTTGCCCTAGCGTGAATCGAATATGTGTAAGATATATATTGAATGTATGAATGGGATTGTGAGCTTGACAGTAAGCCTCATTGGCTATAGTGTTGTGAAACAAATCACAATGCGGTGATATACGACCCTTCCGTGCACTGTGCCAGTAGCAGCCCAATAACTAGAGCACTATTCCAGTAGCCCGGTAACTAGAACTTCCGTACACATGGATCAGGGTGATGATTGGTCGGACATTGCCCAGAACGGGGACAGCTGTGGAAAGTTGATGTCCTGGGTTTACTTTAATTTACCCACTTGCCATCGCCCCGGGTAAATGTTCTCGGGCTTGATTACGTAATTAGACGATTAATAAAATATTTTCTCAATCAGTTTTGTGTACATGTAAAATAGCTACTGCGATTCACCTGAAACCCGTTCAACTGCTACTACACCTACAGACACATATCTAAGAGATCAAACCCTTGTCAGTGAGGTCTTACATCTTCGCATCTGATTTCAGTAATTAAGAAACACATCGGACGAGTGACAATGGTCAGATATCTTAGGTCCCAGCAACGAATGCCATACCTGTGATCAAATCCTCCGAAATGAGGTCTTACTACCTAGTAACTGATGCCAGTGGTTAAACCCTCTGAAATGAGGTCTTTCAACCCAGCATCTGATGCCAGTGATTAAACGCTCTGAAATGAGGTCTTTCAAGTCAGCAACTGATGCCAGTGGTTAAACTCTCTGAAATGAGATCTTTCAACCCAGCAACTGATGCCAGTGATCAAACCCTCTGAAATGAGGTCTTTCAAGTCAGCAACTTATGCCAGTTCAACACAGATTCCCTCAATACAGTGGGCTTATACCCATTTTTGTAGTTTTCAATAAGTGGTAAGACCTTCCGACTCATGGCCTCACACCTCTATTTTCTTTTCTGTTCCGCAAGAACAATAGTAGATCTGATCTTTTTTATAACAAAATACGGCTTTGAGTGTCCATCTAAAGCAATTTCACTGACAAATCTATTCGTGTTTATGCAGCACTGTGTGTTGCCAGTGTTACAAGGTGCCTCTGCCAATAGAGTATGTTAATCCCATTCATTGTGTGTTGCCATGATTCCTGATACAACTCGGCACACAATGAGTAAAAGTGGCGAGCACGAATGGCGTTATGTTGGATTACAGCGATGTCAAGTGCTGGGTATTAAACAGTCATATTAATCCATGGTGCATTAAGAGTACGAAAGGGAGAGTACTCTACCTCGTTGACTTCTGAAGCATGTAAACAAAAGAGGTAAAACCAGTAGTCCGTATGGTTCAGAGTGTGTCATAGAAAACAGGGTATGAAGCAGTGGCGTAATAGCATCGATGCAACGATTTTTTTCCTTTTATTATTATTATTATTGTTGTTTTGTTGGGTTTTTTTTACTGAAATTGTGAACGTATCCGGCCTCACGGGTCACCCATCACAAACACGTGCAAAGCCAAGTCAAGTGTTTTCCTATTGAGCCTCATACTGCACACATTAAATAGGGAACTGGATCTGGCAAAATTGTGGAAGACTTGCATTACCGTCAATGTAATTTGATCACGTAACACAGGGGATCCAAGTGTCTCGTCTTCTTCTGGCCCAGGTAACACAGGGGATCCAAGTGTCACGTCTTCTTCTGGCTCACGTAACACAGGGGATCCAAGTGTCTCGTCTTCTTCTGGCCCAGGTAACACAGGGGATCCACGTGTCTCGTCTTCTTCTGGCTCACGTAACACAGGGGATCCAAGTGTCTCGTCTTCTTCTGGCCCAGGTAACACAGGGGATCCACGTGTCTCGTCTTCTTCTGGCTCACGTAACACAGGGGATCCAAGTGTCCCGTCTTCTTCTGGCCCAGGCGTGTTAATCAGTGGAGGCTGAGATGCCATTCGATAGTCATTGAACCATGACTGATCACTGATATACATTAACTTCTATTATTTCAAACTACGGTAGTTCAAATAAACGTGTAATGATTGTGCCAGTCCGAGAAGAATTACCTGCAAATGTGCATAAAGGTGCTGCATAGCAACATCGGCACAAAATACACATTTAGATTTTTGCGTGAACAGGTCCATAATCTCACTTACTGCTCTTTTCAGTAAACTTTAGAAAATAATAAAAATATTCAAGCTTCTATTCTGGCCAACTTAATAGAATGTCATCACGACAAGTTATACATGATTGAATCTTTGCTTTGAATACTTGAATACTCAGTTACGTAGTACAGCTCCATCACAACACCAGCTTTCATACTTCAACGGGGAGTCCAGAAAAATGGGTGATTACATTGAACAGATACTGCAGGATATAGTGAATCTGCTTTTCAGTAATATTTCAGATCTGTGAAACCATGGGAAATAGCAAACACTCGGCAGCTGAATTATTGTCCCGAAGTTGAACCTCTTCACTTGGCATCATGAACCTGATTCCAGATGGAAGGCTAACGTTGGCGGGTCCCCTCCCCGCAGACCATCTGCGTGGGGAGCTAAAGCGGGCCGGGGTTACTGGCTTCTGAGTGGACAAAACGGATTATCCCACAGGCCTCCAGTGTCTCCCCCGAACGAAAGTGTCATGGATAAAGATTAGGGGATAAAAACGTTTCTGTTCTTAAGTGTATTATTCAAGAGCAGTTTCATGATGGTTTAAAATAATTACTTGTAAATGGAAACAAAGCTTATAAGTATAAAATCGATAGAAAACACGAATTTCATAATCGTCTTAAACCCAAATCTCGTCAGATCGGACCGTGTTCTACTTTATCAGGTCATCAAGAGAACACCAGACTGTGTTCAGTGTGCACGGCCGATTTGCTCTGAATAGAACACAACCTGTACCGATTCAGGCAGAGATTAATTTAGATTGTGTTTGTGGTACAGCACATGCCCAATTCTCGTCAAGTGAAATATTTACTGCATTTCGTCACGTTACTGTAGCGTGGATTATGGACCTGGCAGACTGAACTCTTAGATCTGTCATACCTGGCACGTACATAACAAGGTATAGACTGATAAACGAAAAGTTGATCACATTGAATACAAATCGATATTGTAGACAGTTAATCAGCAAAACCTCAAAACCTCTCTTATTCATGATGGTGTTAAGATTCAAAAGATATAGTTAGTGACACATGGAATCTAGTCAATTCCCAACTTACCATATTCCCTGGTGGGGAATTGCCCTACACCAGTATCACATAGAGACTCTATTGGTCACAGGTATGTGTGCTCGCTGTCACATACAACGGGTACCCACCCGTGTCTTTGCTTGCTGTCACGTGTGTGGTATGACCTATGTCTCAGTGTTGATCACACACTCACCTCTCTCTCTCTCTCTCTCTCTCTCTCTCTCTCTGTGTGTGTGTGTGTGTGTGTGTTTGTTTGTTCATCGATAGCATGAACCACATGTGACGTGTGACGCCTCAGAAAGCCACGCAGCCTGGGTCAGTAAGAGAGTACCTGTATTCCGGTAGCACCCGAACAGCTGACACAGAGAGGCAGTAGACACTGATGTGCTAGGGGTATTTTGTGTAAATGATACTCGAATAGTCTTGATTTGAGTCTTTACCACTTGAGACTACAATCACGGTCGCGCCTGGAATAAATTCTCGGTTCTGTCAGTGTTCGGAGAACAGAGGATCCTATATATGGACATCAGTTTACAGGTGGAGAATGAGTTGTCATCATCATCATCATCATCATCATCATCATCATCATCATCATATTCATCATATTCATTATCGAACAACCTTTAAACTTCATCACCACCATGAACCACGTGACTGAATTCATCGTCAAGAACAAAGCTCTTTGTACATCATGATAGCTGAGTTCAGAAAATCAACTCAAAGTCACCATATTTTTTGCATGATGTCGAAATATAAATCATATACCCGATGCCAACATCACATATGTATGAAATATACATGCGGTATACATGAAATATACATAGTGACATACATGAAATATATCACAGGGAACAAACTTGTTGCGAGCAACCCAGACTGTGCTTACTGCTGACTTTGTATCGCACAAAAACAGTGGTAGTGATATATAGACCCTGTTGCAACCTTCTGAGTTAAATGTCCTGTGAAATATACATAACACACACTGAAATATACATGTCATATACACTGAAATATACACGACACACACTGATATATACATGTCATATACACTGAAATATACACGACACACACTGATATATAGATGATACGCGGTGAAATATACAAGCAGTATACAGGGTGAGTACTTACTTTGCCGGCCGATGTTTTAGCCATGATGTTGGTGTACACAGACTATTCCATAAATATGACAGCTGATTACAGGTGCCACAACATTTGTCAACTGCCAGGTATGCCGTGGGATGTTTGTGGCCAGGTAAATGTCCCACTGACTACGAATACCGAGAGGTGGTCCGACTTCAGTGCGACTCGCCAGCTCGGTCCCAGCACCCTCTTATTACTGCTTGCCTCGATCTACACAGATTATCTCTGGTTCAGAATAATCCGCTTGACTGGTCTCGTTCTCTACATGCTGGCCTCGTGTATTTGTTTTTCACTCTCATTTATGCAAGAGCGCATCCGAATAGCATGCGATGAAATATGTCTCGTTGTTTACCTTTATGGTCTGGGTATCCCACAGTGATTTGTCACGTCCTGTGTGTTATTAAGTTATTACGTTGTTAATAATACACACATCATATATGTCGTGTCATAAGCAAGACAAGGAGTAGGTAGGTACTGAGAGAAAGACCTGATTAGAAAATTCTGCTAAACACGTTTCTCGGACAAATAGGCATGGTGGAATGAAGCATGACATTTGTAATCCAAGCCACGTCTTTCATCGTCTTCCAAAGGACGGGTGGACTACGACAAAAGCGTCTAGGGTACTGTGTGTCGATAGCCTGCAATAGTTAACGCTTTGCAAGACGGTATACGTTGAGCATGTCGTCCCAACCACCCCGCTATTACACTACTGGTTTGACGATATAGAGGGGTCATAAATAGTAGACTCAGCTGAACCGTGACGTTACTGTATGGGCGAGTTCACCCAGGGGGACAAAGAAGGAGGAAGGCTGACACTGGTATACTTGTATTTCAGACTGCAAGGTAATTCTGTCCTCGGCAGCCGTGATGTTAAACGTCTTCCTACACTTCAAATATATATTCTCGCTTCAACCGACAGACCCGACAGTTTAACACAACTGTGTCAGTTATCGGTTGAGGTCTATTCGGGTCTGAGTGTCGATCGACTAGTGGGGCTCAATACGGGTGGGCGGTAAGCGGGTGGCTCAATTTCTTAAAGCTGGGTCAAATCCGGATGTTAAATTCCGTTGTTTCCTTACATTGTGTTGTTATCATATGTATTGATTTGAGTATGGAAAGGTTTAATTCACGTAATATGAAGTATGTCAGAAGTGCAGGTGGATTTCACAAGCATATTCCTACTTCAAAATCATCACAGCGCCTCGATTTTGAGTTAGACATCGTGTCAAACCCGTAATCGACTTGGTGTCTTTGCAATCCAGATGTAACTAATGATGTAGTTGTTTCTTCTGCGTCTCAGTAGCCGTCATGTCAGCTCCTGTCTGTCAGGTTCACTATCCCCATGCAGGCCGATAAGTGATCAAGCATGCATTGCGTTGTTTAGCTAGAGATGTTACAGCAGAGGTTGTGGTGATTTTAAACCCGCTTCAGTTTATCTGCAGTGTACCGCTGACACACCCTTGGATGACTTGCGTGAGTGAGTTGTGTTTTACGTCGCTTTCAGTAATATTCCAGCAATATTCCAGCAATATCATGGTGAATGACACCAAAAATGGGGTTCAGGCATGTATTCATGCGGAGAATCGACCAGCGGTCTCCAGTTGGACATTTCTCACTTACTCGCCACTTACACTTGTAGAGCGGTTGCTTTAGTAATAACTAGTTATAACTATTGGTCTACAGACAAATTATAGCATGCATGAGAGGTATATATCTACGCTGGGATACCTCCGCATATCTGGCATCAACGAGCGAACACTGACTTAAGTGGATATCCTCAACTCTCTCTCTCTCTTCTCTCTTTTTCACTCTCTCTCTCTCTCTCTCTCTCTCTCTCTCTCTCTCTCTCTCTCTCTCTCTCTCTCTCTCTCTCTCTCTCTCTCTCTCTCTCTCTCTCTCTCTCTCATATATCCCGGTACAGTATTCTTATTACTGTAGGTATCAACTGAATACGAGCACACCTTCACGACAGTTATGAGAAAGACAATCTCAACATTCCATTTTTAGAACTACAGAAGTTATTTTATATGCTTCATTTTATTTCTATAACAAGAGAAGCTGACTGTCATTGGTGATTGAAATATCACTTTAGACCAGACGCTGTTATCTCTCAAATGTAAGCCTGCCTCTCTTAAAGCGTGCTTTATCACCTCTCCAAATCCCAAGGCATGCGTCTCCATAAAGGGAGGTAACACTATCGGGATTTTGTGGCGATCAGAACGATGAGGTAATTGTGGATTGCCCCGTTATAATGCAACAGCTACACGTGTAATTTTGTGAGTGAGTTTAGTTTTACGCCGCCCTCAGCGATATTCCAGCTATATGGTGGCGGTCTGTAAATAATCGAGTCTGGACCAGACAATCCAGTGATCAACAACATGAGCATCGATCTACGCAATTGGGAGCCGATGACATGTGTCAATCAACCAAGCGAGTCTGACCACCCAATCCCTTTAGTCGCCTCTTACGACAAGCAAAGTCGCCTTTCATGGCAAGCAAGGGTTGCTGAAGGCCTATTCACGGGTTAGTAATTTTGTGTAATCCAGACCTGGGTATCAGTTGTGTGTTATTATTAATATAATTACCCTGCATAACCTCGTCTATGTATGACTGCTTAAAACAAAATAGATGTTTTTCGTGCACAATCTTTTCAAAAGTGACGAAGTAGGACTTTTTTTAAACTTTCGATAGAAAAAAAAGGTGACGAGGGAGGAACACAAAATTATTTTTATTTCTCTCCCAGAACTACGGATTGAGACGTTTAGCACGTGTTAATTAATGAGTTGGATGATCGGGGCGCGGTCAAGTCTATTTTTCGTTTAAACAAGCTTCATTGTCAGGTGCTGGCTCTTCCTTGCTATAGCGACTACTTGGGAGAGACAGTGATTAATCTGTCACATCTCTGTGACTTGATCTGTTCCTGTTCCCTGACCAATGAACCCAGATCTATGACCCTGAGTCTATGATCCCTGATCGATGAACCCAGATCTATGACCCTTAGTCTATGATCCCAGATCTGTGATCCCTAATGCGTGTGGTCCTTGGTCTGTCATTCCTGACCCTTTGTCTATTACCCTTGGTCTTTGATCCATGATGCCGAGTCACGATCCCCGGTCTATGATACCAGATCTCTATGATCCGTGGTCTATGGTCCCTGGTCTGTGATCCTTGATGTATGATCCCAAATCCTTTGGCTATAACCCTTGGCCTGTGATCCATGATCCCAGACTATGATCCCTGGTTTATGATCCCAGATCCCCAGGCTATGATCCCTGGTCATCCTGCTGGTTCTTAGGTTTACCTATTCTTTTTCATACGGTATTGAAAGACTGTCGACTACTGTACTCAGGAGAACGGTTGAGTGTTGTTACCACCGCCTCACCATCATGTCAGAACTACGGCAGAGAAAATCTGAACTGACGTCACACAAGTAAGGATTTAAACCAAGACATCGATGTGATGAGTGCTTACATACCCAACTAGACTACCCCAAGCACCTAGTCATATTTTCATGAGAAGCACTTCTTAATAAACACATGGAACACCACAAGGTATCAGTCTGACGTGTTTATTACCGTACTCAAGTGTCAAATATGTAATATACATACATTTTGAGTCAAAAACCCATTTTGCAATAGAAACACAACACTATCATCTCCACGTCATCACTCAACACGCCATGATCACATTGTATATTTTGTCTACATTTGTAGTGTTCATGTCAAGACAGGTTAATCACAAGACGCAATGTAAAACAATTCTGGTCGAAACAAATAGCAACGAAATGTTATGTAAATAACAGCTGCAGTGAAACTCGGTTTGCAACTCAGTACAAACATACGATGAGGAAATTTCAGTGGCCATTCGAGTGTGAGTGTGAGCAACACATTCAATGCCAATGCAATAAAAGTTAGTGAGTATAAGTGAATTTACTTTTAGGCCGCTTTAGAATATTATCGTAACATCACGACGGGAGACACCAGAAATGGGCTTCACACAGAATCGAACCCGGGTTTCATGACGAGCGAACGCTACAACCACACGGCTACCCCATCAATCCACAAGAACAGTGACAATATGCTACATGAATCCGTGATGGTCATCACTCTAACCTCATCGCACGGGTAATATACAGTTGCAAATGGCCTCAGGACGGCCATCCGCCATCTTATTAATTACGTGGGTTTATCTCAAGCCTCAGACGCCAAGAAAAATAATTTGTATATTTTTAAAGAAATGTTCTTTTACGAATTATGTACGTCCTCTGCAATTTTACATATCTTGATAACTATCTACTTATTTATTACTCCAACCCAAGTTTATACAGGGAATGGTGAGAGTGCGTTTTCACCTCGGGATGACAATTCAGGGCAGATTGGGTAAATCGGAAACACAGCAAATTATATATAGATTGTAGAAAAGGGGTTAATTTATATTCACGATGATATTGTGACATTTTGTGAAACAAAATCAAGGACATATAAACAGGACTGTTGAAAACAGAAATAAACGGTACACGACGTGACACTGTGAGTCACCGTGCGATGATACAACCACAACATTCACTTCCTGTTTGGACCGCACGTGTCTCTCCGGTTCAAGTGAAAACACCATGTGCAAAGGGAGAGGGCAGATTAGACAAGTAACCATACCAACATAACTGAACGTTGTAGCTATTTTATACCGCCCTAATCACTGTATGGTGCTTTAAGTACTTGTCATGTGCACATGGGAAATGAGTCAATGTACGCATGACACGTAACCAGAGAGCGGAAGCAACAAATACCGATAGGAAGTTTCCTCCAGCCTTGATTTTTTTATTTATTCAAACGAGTAATTTCCCATATCATACAAAACACTGGGTATTACTTAATTATAACAACACGGGGGTGTTTTATCTGCAGTTTTAACGTCATCTTCTAATGCACCCACAGTATGCAGCATGTCATTAGGCTGCAGAGACAAACTGACCTTGCACCTTGCACCCTGACCTTGACCTGATAAAACTTTGAAAGTGTTGAATTCACACCTACCTTTGTCGAGCTTTATGTGTTTCATTTGGAAAACGATTGCAATTTTTCGAAACCATCTTTGATACCTTCCTTTGGTCAGGATTGTATCCATGACAACGTGTCATGAAACTAGGTCAGTAAAGGTTGTCCTCCATCATGGACACGCTCAAGCTTCCTTTGACAAAGCATAAGCTAAAAATCACTGATATTTATTTTTATAACGCGCCTTTTTTAGATCATTCAGGTCTCTATTTAAGAAAACAATATCCTAGCAGTCCTCGCTTGACGATATCACCAGTAGTAGATGCAGTGTCACTCAGTCTGGATATGTACCGGTTCTATTCCAACATATGATCACATCGGTGCAGGCACCCTGTTGTGGGACAGGACAAGGCGATAATCTGCCTCCTAACGGTGTTTGATTTGAGACAAGTCTGCAGTATCAGTTCACCACGGCCCGATGTGTATACGCAGAGATTTCCTGGTATAGCATCCAAACACTGCCCTCCCCCAGCGCCTACCCCTTCACCTCCTCTGCAGTGACACAGACACAAAACAAAAGACAAAAACCCAGGCATGCAAACAATCCGCTCACCAAAACTCAACACTATCATCCACGAGCGTATCTCAAAGCCTTCAGTGTGCGATTTCGCAATATGCCCGGATTTACCTCCCTTTGTAATAAGGGTCACTCCACCCCGTTACGTTACGAGCTGTAAATGTTTCACTGACCTCTGACTCCAGTCTGTATTAGAGAACGTGTAACGTATAGGACAGAACTGATGTGAATACCTAGTGGTATTACACGCGTGATTGGAATAGCAAGAAGGGGGGCGTGGCGCTGCGACAAGGCATTATCAGCAACAAGGAAGGTAGCCTGTAACTGGTAAGTTGCACATGTTCTCATAATGACCTCATTCCTTACAGTGCTGAAGATATTAGTATGTTGACAACTTAATGGCGGTTCCCTGGTTGTCAAATGTTGGTTAGACAGTGTAAATATGAGTGAGGTGTTGAGGACGTGACCACTGACTTCACTTGTTGCGGCGTCTTCCATTCACTTTTGTATTCGCTATAATATACAGGTGTGTGGTTCGTGACATACTTTTCAGTTTGATAGTTACACGTAAAAGTGTGTATGTACAAACGGGTAGACGTGTCATTCAACTAATCTCGTGAAATATACACGTGTTTATTCCCTGAAAACACTCAAGGAACGAATCTAAACAAGCTCCCTTACTGGTCATTTACAGCAAACTGTCCTTCTGATCATGCTTAACACCAGTTACTGTTGAACAGCAACAGGTGCTCTTATTATGAACTGAATAATATGATGTAGTTTGGTGGCGAAACTGACAGGCTCAACAGATGGCGCATATCGGAACGCATATGTTTGAGCATTCATGTCGGTGTGTAATGCATTACTAAAATATACACAACGCTAGGCAGGTCGAGAGTGACCCGGTTTGACTGCCACCCTCAGTACAGTAGATAAGAAATCAGGTGACTATACCTCATTTCAAATAAATAGCCATTGACAAGCTCGTATTTCGTTATTCAAGACTGAAGGTCGTTATGTTCGTGTCGCGCTCGCTTATTTAGGATTGTTGACGGCCAGGACATGCTTCAACAAGTGGTTGGTTTTACATGCTGTTCTCGACACAGTTGTACATCTCTGACCGTCATAGGAAAATACAACCCAACGTTGTGTCATTCAGGAAATAGATACTACACAGTGCATCCGTATTGAAAGTGTCATCTGATAATGATCATGTTTACACTAACTAATAATCTTGGACATGGTAAACAGATAGATTGATTAGCAAGAGTTGATATATGAACATTTAAAACAGCTGATACAAAATCAAGCCGTTTACACACATATCTGATTTGCTCCTCGGTAACGCAATCCAGTGTCTTATCAACGCCATAATGAATCTTGTCAGTTTGTAATGGAGTATTGTATTTGCTTATCACCAGCGGTTGTTGCATCTGTGACACTAATGCTGCCTAAGCAGCGGTTGGGTCGGTGATGTCTCTCTCTAGACAACCAGGTTGTTTCCGGACGTTGTGTCGCATGATGTCTTCGGGACGGTGACACGTAATCACAGGGTATCAATGACCTATT